>NC_139743.1:2692034-4038051 GCF_964211835.1 Anser anser | reverse complement strand
AGTCCCAAGTAATGCCAGTGCTCTGAGTTTCTCAGTGTCCAAGAAGGTTTTTTAGTAGCTCTGAAACCAAACCTGTGCCTCATCAGTGCAATTTATTATTACTTTTTAAAAAGTAAAAACAAAAGAATAAAGCTAAGCCAAGATGTCACATTGATTTCTGTGAGTGAAAAGCTGAAGTTCAACAGGAAATTCCTCAAATAGCAAGTTTTCATTTCCAGATGGAACGAGTATTTTAACATTTCAGAATTGCCTTGGAATGGGGAACTCTGGCTTCCATCCACCTGTATCCGTATGCATGTGCTCATATGTCTCAACAACTTCATGGCTGTTGCATCAAAGGGGTAATGAGAGTGTAAATCATGGTTGCATTTTTTTATCCTCCTGTTGAATACCAGTGTCACAGTAAATACAGCACTCAACACTTGGGCTGGGTTAATACCACAAAGGTAGCGTACACTTGCGTGTATTTAGCTTTGCTGTGAGGTGAACAAGTACAGGCATTAAGCAAAGTGCAGCATGTTCAGGCTTTCAGCTGCCATGTAGCCCCACAAAAGTCCACAGCAGTGGACTGGTGGGTAATTATTGTTGTGATTCCTATTGTGTGCACAGACCAGTGCCAGGACCGCCCAGCACGGGATGCCCCAGCATCAGGGCACAGTGGGTGCATTTTCAAGGAGTCTGAGGGAGGGCAGAGAGGAAATCTCATGCAGGGTGCAAAGATGGGCTCGGGTTCTTCTTGGTTTCAGGATGACAGGCAACTGGTACAAACAGAAATGCAGGGAATTCTGACTGAACAGTAAAAAAAATAAATTGTGCATTACCCATCCTTGGGGTTAATTGGAAACTGCCTGGGCAGGGTTATGGCCAACCTGCTCTAGCTGCCTTTGCCTGAGCAGGGTTTGGACCGGATGATCCCCGGAAGCCCCTCCTGTGATTCGGTGCCCATGCAAGCCACTTGTACCAGGTGGAGCAGAGGCAGAGGGTGAGCGTTCACCAGGCACCGTCTCTGACCTGTGCAGCAATGGTGCTTCTCTCTAGCTGGCAACCTGAGCAGGACTGCAGGGGCAGGAATCTGAGTCTATTCAGTTGCAGGAAAAAAAAAATGAGCGAGACACTAAAAATATGTGCAGCACTCTAAAGCATTCCCAAATATTTATATTGTCTACTGAAGTCTTTTGTTCTTCTTTATATTATACAGTATAATGAAGCAAACTTAGGATATAATATCCTTGCTGTATGTTAGGCTGTCAAAGAATGACAGTACTATTATGGGTCATGAAACCCCAGGATGTTTAGTGAATTTACACAGCTTAGTATTTTAAAGAGTGACTCATCAGCCTCCTGTCACTGTAATTCTGCTCGAGGGCTGAGTTTTATCAGCCACAAAGAAGCTTCCTAGTGAATCCAGTCCAGGATGCAGCAAGTTACTCCCTTTGTTCATCCTGATGTTTGAATCCCACCTTGCCCTCATCTTTCAGGCTGTTGGGCCCACGGTTTCTCAGGAATTTACACTCGAGGAGGAAGTAATGCTCCTGCTCTAACCTGAGAGCTCCTGTCTGTCCTTGGGAGTCAATTGCCTATTACAAAATGTTCTCAGGAGTTTCTCTTCAGTTGCTTTAATTTATAAGGGCACAAGGAAAACAAGTTAATAATGCTTGAAAGCCATGGTTGAGAAGCAGTAACTTTAAACTAGCCCATCATTTTAGAAAGTAGCTGGCAGTTTAGGCTAACAGGTCTTGTATAAGTTATGGAGGTGTTTCAGTTCACTGGCTTCTATCCTTGTGTTTTAGGCGAGGTTATAACCATTTGGATGGTGGCCCTGCTTGGTTGTACATGGTTGCTGCGTTTCCCACTTGGGCAGGGCCCTTGTGCCTCTGCATGTGAGCGTTAACATTGCTTGAATGAGAGGTGTCCAGTGCAGTCCTCATGTGGTGTTTGAGCAGGATTTCTCAGTTGCAGCTGGAGCTGCAGTTCAAATGAGAATGAATTACCTGTGTGGCAATAATCGTGTTTTTCTCTCTGTATGGTACAGTCCCTACCTCTGTTGCTTTCAGCTCCTGTTGAAATAATTGGGGGTTTTGCATCCTCCTTGCCAGCCCCCAAGGCAGCCAGGGTATGGCCAAAACTCACGGCAAGAAGGTGGCTGAAAGACCCCTGCTGTAGGTTTCTGCTCTGCTAGAGTGACAGCAAGCGTTGGGAAGTCTGAAGGGATCAGTGACAGGTGACATCAAGTGTCAGGTATGACAGGCCTGGGAGAGTCCTGATTCCTGGAGTCCCTCCTGATTATACTAGATTTCAACTCTTTCTATTTAAAAAAAAAAAAAAAAAAGATAAGCTAAAGAGAAGAGCTTTTTTTTCCTAGCTTTCAGGATTTGGAAGAAAAGCCTGGATCATGTAGGACACATTTCATCTGCTTTACAGCTGCTCCCTTTTCCCCATTCGGAGGTCAAGAAAATACATTTTTGAATCTAGGATCAGAGACATTTGCCAAGAGAAACTCAGTATTCTAGAGGGAAAATTGTTATTACATTTGCAAAACCTGAAATTTCTGTAACAAGTAAATGTAAAACAAATGTGACATAAGGAGTAGGAAAGAGTGGGTGGGGGAAAGCAAGGAGATGAAGTAGAAAGTCTCATCAGGGTTTAGCCCAAAGTCCCAATGTCAGCTCTGCCCCTTTGCAGTGCAGGATTTACAGCACTGAGCTCCCCAGAAGACACGTGGGGAGCTCTGTGCAGGAGGGCTGCAGGGCATGGCCCGTGCCTTGGTCCAGCTTTGGTCACCAATGTGCGCTTGGCTCCTCTGTTGCATTTTTGCAGTAATAATGAGAAGCCACAATAAAAATGTATTGGGAGTCAGCATCGGATGAGGAGCTATTTCAGGTCAAAGTTCTCAAACTACGCTGAGTTTCTAAATATACCAAGGACATTCACACGCTGTTTAGCAAGCAGACATGAGCTCACACTGCTCATGTTCCAGATTGAGCCTGCCCCAATCCACAAATTAAGCAGCTACATTCAAAGGTGCTGAGCTCACACTAATATTCCTCATATGGGATTCCTGTTCTGCAAGCCATCTCAGGAAATGCTGTCATTGATATTTATAGAGTTATCGTTCCTTTTCCATTTTCTTCTGTTTGGAAATCAAATGTTTTATGAACAGCTGAAAGGATCATCTTGCATGATGCGAAACAGGTAACGCTCCTTGTGCACCCATACATACCGTCCACACGGGTAGGGTGAAGGCATCGAGCCGCTCTGGGCAGCTATCTGAAAGAAGAGAAATAAAAATCAGGCATTTAGCTCTAGCAAGGCAAACTCTGCATTGCTCCTTATCTGAGGAACTTGCCAGTAGCACCACTGGCCAGAGCAAGCGTGCAGCGAGAGAAGGGCACTGGCAGAGCAGCTGCTCATGCAGAGTAGCAGCACTGCAGGGCTTGGGCTGGGCACGGTGCATGGTGCTGTCCCAGCTGTGCCCCTTGTCCTGGCGGTGTCTGTGCACCCATGCTAGGTTAGGAGTCGGACATCCAGGTGAGACCCTGCAGGATGGAAACAGGAGCAGAGACACGTTTCTCTCTGCTCCCCGGGACCCGGATCCCAGAGCTGGGGCAGTCCTCTCCCAGAGGCAATATGCTGAGTGCACTACAGCATTTTCCATTTTGTCACGTATCCCTCAATTGATTTTTCACTGTTGTGCTTTGGGGTTGTCATTAGCAGCAGATTGATCGGGTCTGAACAGCAGCAGGGGGCTGCTTAATGGTGCGGGGCCGCTCCAGCTCACCAGCAGTCGCACGTGCTGTTCGGAGATGTTCAGGAATTTGCCTTCTCTGGCCTCTCTCGAACTGGTTGTCGCAACCTCCCTGGCAAAGACGCCTGCGTTGGAGGCCTGTTGCTGAAGACAGCTGGTAGAGGTGCTTCAGGCAGGGCTGCTGCGTGCATTCATGCTGCCGAGCAGGCTGGGGGCTCCCTCCTGCAGCGGTTTGGGTGGCACAGCACCTCATGCTGTGGCCTTGGATGATCTTTCAGACAGGAGCTGAGTGAAGGGGCTGGGGTGTGTGTATATATACGTATTTTTTTTCTTACTATGTACAGGAACAAAAGCTTCTGTCTGTGACATTGATGTGTTTTAGGAATGTGTCAATTCTGACAACGTTTATATTTCACATGTACATAATTGAAGTAAAGTGCCTTAATGTCAAAACATCCTGTTGTGATGTTTTCACAGCAGCTGGGGGGGGTGTTTAAAAATGAAATTGACTTTTTCAATACAAAAATCATTGGAAAAAATTGAGTCTAGACTTTCACACTGCATTTTAAAAAAAAAAGTTTTCATTCCTTTTATGGAATGCATTAAAATGTGAAATTTCCAATTTCTGCCATTTTAAGGAAATGGAAAAAAATCAGTCTGCCTTACCTGCTACCTCCCAGCCTGGAGGTAACTTCATTAGAACAGTTTTTTCTGCCCATAACTTGCTGTCTACCCTCTACTAATAAAGACATTTTCCTCTCCATCTCCCAGCACAGACTATGCCATTTATGTGAACAAATTAATCTCCAGAACTTCCAAGCTGCAAAGAAACATTTGGCAGCTGGGAACCAGGGAGATGAAGGCAGAGATTTTGCTACCTACAGCAGGTAAGTGCGTGGTCTTGTTTACAAGAATGCCAAGGTCGAGGACTTTGCTTCTTCAGGGATGTTTGACTTGCACCCAAGCCCACAGTAAGGCTGGACTGTGATCTAGGAGCGTAGTTTTAACCAGCTGAGCATTCATCTTCCTTAATGCACATGCATCAATAACTTTCAAGGCTGCAGATATACAGAAGATGACACTTGCGTCTAATGAGACACCGAGGGAATCACACCAGCTCCCGTCCTACCGGGAGCAATCTGCCTCACAGAAGTGCCCCAGTGCTCTCACGCAGACATCCCTGCCTCCTGGCTCATTACTGCTGGAGCAGCAGGTGGTAGGAGAGGTCCCTTTCATCCCTAGCAGGGGCAGCTGTGAAGCCTGCAGTGAGGATCAAGGGGCCGCATCCACCCCTTGGCTTTGCTGGTGCTCAGGGACATTCGGGAGCTCAGCACCTGCCGGGAAGTGGATCTGGGGCGCACGGCAGGGCTGTGTCCACATGCAGGCAGCTTGCTGCCTTCTGTCCACAGCCCTTCCTCCTCTTCTCTCCCCACAGCCTGGCCACGCTCACGTGGATTTGGCTTTTAAACAACATATTAAAAAAAAATAAGTCCTCGGAGGTGAAATAGTGCCTGCTCATTGCAGCTGCATAAAATGCTTTACCCAGGCAATTGCACAGGTTGGTTAACTTTAAGTATGCCAAGCAGTGCTAGAGCAGGGAGACCCCAGAACAAAACACACGACATCTGGCTGCTTTTACAAGGCTTCCAATACCCAGTTACTTGGCACACTTTGTCAAAGGCATTTTACGACACACAAATATTTGCAATATAAAATCACAGCTTGAGTCCTTAACTTGTTTTATCACCACAGCTGAGGGAATTAGATGTTTAGTAAGATCCACTTGAGCTCAGTCACATTTATGAGCCCAGGACCCCATATTCTCTGGATGGCCCGCATTGTCACGTTAAACTGACAGCTCTGCAGCATGGAGCAGCTAGATCATCTGGCTAGATCTTTCTGGTTTATTGCCCTTGGAAAGTTTGGGCAGGCTGCAGACCAAAAGAATGGCAATTGAAGACACATGCGCACAAGGGAGAAGTCTGTCATCTTCTGGCTATTACTAATTTTCCTTGCTTTTTAGTGTTTTGAAGAAGTGCAATAGCCTTAGAGGTGCTATGTCTTTCAATTTGCAAGGTTTCTCCAGGCCAGGATTAACAAGCATCCCAGAAAGATGCTGTCCTTGGAGACAACGGGTGGTGGCAGATTTCCTGTGTCTCTATAGAGAAATCTGTTGAGACTTTGATCTGGGTGCCCCTGAGAGCAGCCCGGAGGTGCTCGGTCTGTGCTGCCAGGAGAGCAGCCTGTTTTCTGAGCAATGGCCAGAGCTGAGTCCTGAGAAGCTTTGTGTGGCATAACGCTTTGATGTGAAGGGTTTCTGGAGCAGGAAACTGTAAAACAAAAAAAAAATCCCATTAGGTTTCAGTGTTTTTGGTACAATAGCAATTCTTAAAATAACGATTGACCGGGTGTAAGTGCAAAGAAATTAATGGATGGTTTTAAGCAAGAAATACAGGATAGGTAATGCTCTGCCCCATAAACACTTCGTTTGGGCACAGAGAGACTATTAATTTTCATGATTCTTCATACCACAAGACAGAAAAGTAATAGTTCAAGTCGTGTATGATGAAATCTAATGTTATGGTATAATTTTTTCCCATTGATCGGGCCCTAGCCTATCTGGGGTGATTTATAGGAATAACTAGGGACAGGAACTAACTGCAGCCTTGCAAGGGCCAGTTAAGTTTATGTGGTGTACTGATGTTCGGAGTTAATAGATTTTAAATTATAGCGCATGTAGTACTCCTACTGATGCAAGTTAGCCTTGAGGGTCTGACCAGGAGGGGAACGTGTTGCGGGAAGGGCTGGCGGAGCTGGCAGCCGCCTCGCCAGCTACATCAGGATCGCTTGGGTGTCACTGGCTGTCAGCAGGGAAACAGCAGGCAAAGCAGCTTCTGGTCATAGCAAAACAAGGACCACGTGCTCAAGGGTGTAAATCAGCTCTGTGTAGTCAACAACCAATGGAGCTACCCTGATCTATGTGAGTGGGGGTCTGGATCAGAAATTTGAGGCCAAAGAGCCTAATGCTCCTTTAACATGGGTGAAACAGAACCAGTTCTCTGGTGTCCAGGGCAGTTGAGAAGTCTTCAGTTTCCCGGAGCTGAAAGTCCGAGGCCAGAATGCTTTATATATTGTCCTGTGTCACTGGACAAGGGTTTTTGCTTTATTGATTTTTTTCTTTTGCATTTGCTGTATAAAACACTCTGAGGCTTTCTGCTCTAGAAATGCTCTAGGGATTGCAGGCATCTTTCCTTGCCCCTTTAATGCACAAAAGGATCAAGGAAAAACTTTGCATTGGATTTTTTTTTGCTGAGAATCTCTGGGAGGCACTTGCAGCTGCACACAAAAAGGATAAGGCACCCCATCTTACCCAGGACTCTGTCTTCCAGCCTCACTGGGCAGCCATCACATCACCGATTGCTCTGGCACTACAGTCACCTCTCCTGCCATCGGCCTGTATTTTCTTGGAGAGAGATAACTTTGGATTTTCTCAGTTTCCAAGGCAAAACCAGGGATCAGTGTTTCTTTCTAGCCTAGGTGGGGTTGGTGATGTAGCTTCTCTCTGCAAGTGATGGCCTGGCCTCGTTCTCTCAAGAGTTTTGAAGCTGTGGAGAAGTAGTTGTCTGGCTTGTGCTATTCCCCTGCTCAGAAACAAACACCCTCAGCCTGCTGTGATTGAACTCGGCCAGTGGCTGCACAGAATTGCCTAGAAGAAACCAAGTTCCCCAGAAGCAGCCCTGAAAGATGGCATAGAAATTATTACCAAGGGTACTGTTCATGTTGATATCAGACCCTGTACCTCAATGGAGGTGGTCTTAGAGGTAAACAAGGTCTTGCTTCTGTTCTCTGGTTTTTGGTTCAGTAATGTTAAGATGTAATTACAGGAGCTCAAGATCACTCCATGACTCATCGCGCACTTTCAAGTTGGTGCAACCAAATTAAATATCGCACATTTTGTACTGGTAATTTGATTTGGTTTTAGCCAAGTTGAATGCACAAATGTCTTTGAATAGAATAATTTCTTCTATGCAGTAGAAGCAAGGCAGGGTGTCTGTTTAACTGAAGATTAGGTGTGGAAGTTTTGTTTCTCCAAATGCTTTGTTGAATTTTGAAAAGAAACAAGCAATTAAATCCTTTCAAAAGAAAATTGAGGCAATCGAACACATGTGCCCTAAACAGAAAGGAAAAAAAAGCTTCACTTCATGCACCATAACCAAGAGATGTGTTTTTAAAGAAGTTCTAGTGACTCTGCCTGCTACAGTTCTTCGATTTCTGTGAAAGAGGGTTTTTTCCTTAACTTAGGCATTGAGCTGAGTTTGCTCTAGACTTGCAAATCAATGCAGAGAGACTTTCTCTGGAGGTGTTTTTTGTCTTTCTCTCCATTGACAAGAGAGGGAAACTCAAGCAACTGTGCTCCTAATGAAGGCGTTTGGGTCACAGCTCTGGCATCTGAACATTACTTATTCTAGATCAGTCATGAGGTTGTGTTGCTGTCAAGTTATGAGATCAGTCTAGAGCTTAGGCTAACTTTATTGCTTTTATGTCAGTCAGGACTGACAGACATTGATGTAGGGCAAGTCATTAATAAAAATAACAATAGAAATGCCAAAGGTGTCACAAGCTGTGCCTTGCACTGCAGTAAATGATGGCACAAGATGCAGGGCGCAGGTGAGAGGGGTTATTTGGAGCTAGCTGGCTTCTGCACCTTGTGCGTTCACCCATGTGGGAACATAAATTTTGTGTGTCCCTGGGCTTCAGGATGTGCTCTGAGATATGTCAGGCAAGTTGGAAACAGCAGCTGCGGTGTTGAGGCACTGAAAGACTGAGCTGAAAGCTAGGAAATATTCCTGCTCTCTTCAGATCCTTCTTGATGGCATCCAGGGAGGGTTTACGCCTGCAGAACAAAAGGCCCTGATTTATTTGTTGTGGTAGGAAATATGGAAAATATCTAAGGTCTGATTCCCACCTAGTCCTGGTGCTTCTCCCAACCAAAAGGCTACAAGTTCGAGAGAGAAAAGGAGAGGTCGGCGTTTTCTTATTCTTCCAGTTTTTCTGCCCCATTATCGCTGTCTTGTCCCCATTTTTTTGGTATAGCTTTTGTCTTGATGTTTTCTTTGATGCCAAAGCCAGAATTTCAATGACTTTTGCTTTGCTTTCTCTCTGTTTTGCTATGCGTTGCTATGGAAACAGTACACATCCATTCAGAGACCTGATCCAAATGATTTTTTGAAACAAAATAAATAGTTTCTTCATTAGTTGTCTGGTCTCAGCCCCTGCCTGTTCTAGTTTGGGCATCCGAATACATTATTTCCTGAAGAGTAGTGTTGAGGAACCTGTGAAGAAGTCATTCTTGGTCACACAACAATGAGGATTTTGGCTTTATGGTTATTACTTTTGAAACAAGGTATTTTTCCATCAGGAAGACAGTGTGGAGATGTTATCTGCATACACATAGAGTTGAATCTTTTGTGTTACAGTCCCATTAAGAACCTTTAAACTCAGAGCGCAGTAAAAATAAGAGCTCATCTTGCCCAAGGGTCTGAATAACCCACCTTCCTTCATCCCCAGTGCCACTTTGCTAATTCGTTCCTTTAACCAAGCTTACTACTTCTCTCCCACGTCTTGGTAAGAAAGGAATGATGCAGCCTGCCTCTAATCCCAGACCTGACCCTCCAGCTCCATGCGTGCAGGGCAGTTCGAATCCCTGCAGTTTGGTGGCTCTTCATAATAAGCTTTCCTCAGGATCAATTGCTGCTGAACTGTTTTTACTCTTAACGTCACCATTTTTCAAAAGCTGTTTCCCTCTCCCCTACACACAGCCCACACGTACGCAGACACCCCCTTACAGCCCCCATCTGTCAGACACAACCGGCTTTGCAGAAGGCTCTGTGTTTGCACTGGGGTTTCTTCCAGCACCGAGTCACGCTGACATGCTACAGAATCAGCAGCATTTCACACAGAACAACGTACAGGGGAGAACAGCATCTTTCCAGGCAGCAAGTGAGGGCCGAGCAAGTTCAGCAACAACTCCTGCCCCCTGAAATAGCTCTGCTCTGCATCCTGCCTGTGTAGCCATGCCTAACCTCTGCTTTGCTCTGACGTACAGCACGCACCAGTGGTGCCTAGCAGGGATGGGCAAAGGGGAGGACAAAGATCCATCTGCTGCTTCCTGCTTTGCTTTCTTCCCCAGCTTCCATCTCTTTTTTCCTCCTCTTGGAACTTTCTGCCAGGCCTCCAGGCACGCCTCCATGGTCCATCTCTTCCTGCTTTGCAGCCGCTCTGATGTGCAGGACCAGAACCACTCCATCCCTCTCCTCAGCAGCCCAGCAGCAGGAGGCAGCGAGACGCCAGGAAGCCAGTCGGAGGGGCAGCAGCAGGCTCTGTGTCCTTGGAGAGGCCTCACCCATGGGGTGAGGCACCCAGGAGGGGGGCACCGGTCTGCTCTTCCGAAACCTGAAGGCATCAGCCTTGCTGCAGGGCTTATCTGCTGAAATTACACCCAGGAACGGCTCTGTTCCTGACTCTCTCTCATCCTGCAGAGATACAAAGGAGTTAACCTTTGCAGGGGGTAATGATTATTGCTTCTTGGTTGCCCTGTCAATGAAGCAACACAGCAATTACAGCTCCTGGCTTTAGTTAGACCTCTGAAAGTTACAGCTGCTTCTCAAAGATCACGAGTAGCACTCATCCATCACCCGGAGACGCAGTAAAGAGAGACAGGCCAATCTGTAGTAAGCAGGTTTATTTCATTTCTTCTGACAGCACCCATAGATTAGAGGGCTGCCAAGAAGAGACAATAAGGTGCTTCCCCCGGCGTCACTTTCTCAACTCCCCAGGACTCGGTGATGAGAGGAGCGCGTCCTGCAGCTGCTGCTGGCTACAGCCCTGGTGGCCGTGTCCCTTTGTGGCCTCAAGGCACCGACCTTGCTGTGCTGTCTGTGTAGGGTGTAGAAGGGAAGGGAAAGGGGGGAACAAACCTTATTCCAGAGGCACTGTGGCAAAATAACCCATTGGGATTTTCCACCCCTAGGGTGTGATCTGCTTTGCTTGTCCCAGCTCTGAGCCTAAGCCGCCTCCTACATTTGAGCAGAGTAAAGAGATCAGGGGAAGTCCTGTCTGGATAAAATTTTCTCAAGGTGCAGTTCTTCATGGGATGCCTTGGCACAACATCCCAAGAAAAATGGAAGAGGGAGCACATCTTCCTCTGCCTTCAGATCACCACATTGGTGGCTTACATGTATGTTACGAAGTGCCTGGAGGGGCACAAATTCAATATTTTTTTCTCTTGGGAAAGAATAGAGAAGAGGAGGTGGAAAAAAAAATCAATTTCCCACGCCTGCATCGCTTCACACAAACCAGCCAATCCAGTCACATGGTAACTTCGCTCAGTTTTGGGCTCAGAGCCTGGTATTTCTCTCCAGGCCATCAGTGAGTTTTGGAGGGGAACCACAGAGGACAGTGGAGTCTCATGGCTATAGTAGGCTTCTTCTTAAGGTCTCAGCATCAAGCTGCCTGCCTGGCTCATCCTCTGCCAGAAAAATTTTGTTGTGTGGTGCCTGATTGCCCTGGTGATAAAATGTTTTTAAGGACAGTTAGATCTTTAACTCCTAGAGTTGCCTGTGAGAAACACACCTATGGGTTCTTTGCATTTCTAGGTATGGAAATATTTAAATAACCATCCCTAACTCCTGAATTCTGTGGTCAGAATGCCTGAGCTCTTGGTCCTGTTTTTTCCCCGCTAATGGGGATTACTGGAGGAATTTTGTAGTACCTTTGAGAAAAGCCAGTCTTTCGTATCTGTACTTTCATCTCTCAAATTAGGGGAAGGATATACCAAAAAAAAAAAATCATCCATGTAATTTAAACAAACAAAGCCTATTTGCTTAAAGAAACAGGATCAATTTCCGATATAATCCTGTACACAAACCAAATACGACAAAGGGCCTCCTACACTTCAGTCGCATTCAAGTGACATTGATTATTTTGCTCTGTGGATTGCAAGGCAATTTTGACTGTTTGCTTCCATATGGTTTAATGGCAATTTTAGGTAACCTTGTTCCTTGTGTTGCTGCTTTATGTCTAAAATATTTGCGGTACCTGCTGGCAACATCATCTGACAGATGCCTAGAAACATTGCTTATTTCTGTTACAACACGTAGTGGCATTAAACAGGAGCAGAGTTCACCAGGGGGGAAAAAATGTAATTGCACTGCAGTTTGCAAAGGGAGTTGCAGAAAGGTTTGGTGGGTGAGGGGCTCTTTGCAGGGAGATGTGGCTGGATGAGCTGTCCTGGGGGCTGTAAATGGACAAGGCTGAGAGTACGGGTATGAGAATCAGCTCCGTGCACTGGCTCTGTGAGCTTCTCAGGAAATACACTGCGCTTTGCCAGAGAGGTCAGGGAAAAAATAGTAATTAATACAGGAAGAGCTGTGAGGGTTTCCCCACAGGTGGAAGATGGGTTCCCAAGGAAACTCCACCACGTGGCCACGTGATGGATCTCCTGCGATGTACTTGGTACATGCAGTCTGTCTTCACTGCAAACCTGGAGCATGAGGCCAGCACTTGCTGGAGCAGCCGCAGCCCAGCGGGAGCCGAGCTGAGCTTCCCAGAGCTGCTTTTGGGCAGGCTGAGCTCCCTGGCCCCGTCTGTGAGAAAGCTCCGTGGCTCGAGGAGGCAGCGTGCCTCTCCCGGCAGCGCCAGAGGGATTCACATGAGCGAAAAAGAAGCAAACTGTCCTGCCAAAGAGAGAGGAGAGAGCATGGAAATGGTTTGCACTCGGGGTTTTTGCAAGCGCGGGGAGAGCCGCTCGCTGCTCTGCCCTGGAGCTGCTGCCAGAGCCGGGCCAGCAGCTGAAGCCCTGCCAATTAGCACACTGAGTCGAGCACAAAATATTTTTAAGCATCGTATAAAGCTCTGCTCTGAAAGAAATGTTTTACTCTCATCCGTTGGATTGCCAGAGAGCTTTTTATGGATCTGCTCGGTGGCACTGCCGAGATCCCTGCCCGGTGATCCGCCTGGGATCGGTGTTGGAGGCTGCTGCAGGCTGCCAGCGCGGCACCGGGGGCTGCAGAGGTGGTCGTGGGTGTAAAAGTACCCCCGGGGAATGCTGCTGAGGAAGGAGGGGGTCACACGGGCCTTTGTTCTCAAGAACTGCTCGATGTTTTCTGTTACAAAGTGCCACTCCATTATCAAACCCAGAATATTTCATGGGAAAAATGGAAATGGAGCTTCCACTCGGGAAAAGTCGAGGTGAGCAGGTCAGTGTTCTGCTGCTATTTCCATAAGGGTGGAAGCTGTGCTGCATGATACAGACATCACGTATCTCATATTGACGTTATGCTGCTATTGAAACACCTTTCAAGCAAAAACTTTTCAGCAGTCCCAAGTCTTCCTAATTTGTGGGAATTTATCAGAGTAATTCAGAGGAAACTTTGAAGTGTTAATCTAGAACATAAATTTTAAAAAACAAGCACCGAACAATTAAGTTCAAAATATTTGGAATTCCCCAACCCAGTGCTCCGGTTTTGATGAGCTCTATTGATTTCCTCTTGCGTAAGTCACTTTCTCGTACCCATACCTCGGGAGAGAAATAAATGTGTTCCGATGCACGAGGAGGTCAGGCTGCGTTTGGATGGCCCCGCTCACGCTTTGTCCCCAGAACGGACTGAGCGTTTGGAAGAGCAACACAATTTATTACTGAAGAAGAGGATGCAAAGAACATCTAGGTTCAAATGCTCCATGGGCATCTAGGTTTTAAAATATTGCGGGCAAGCTGTTCCTTTCGGTTCAGGAAGCGCTATCAGAAGTTGGTGGCACAATGTTCTTCCAGGGGTCCAGAAGAGGCCAGGATGGGGCTCTCCTGTGGAGGCAGTAGCCGATGTCTGAGATAAAGTGTCTTGAAACATGATTATATGACAGTCCTCCTTCAGCCCCAGCTACGTGAGACCACACGGAGAACTGCAGCATCCTCCTTTCTGGCTTGGTTTGAACCCCTGCCAGCAGCACGCAGACAACTTGGTGATGCTCATAGGAAGCTCCTGGGGGCAGAAGAGCGATCTGAAAGCTGGCCTGCCCCCTGCCGTCCCTCCCTCTCTCAGCCCCATCCCTGAAAGCAGAGCTTTGTGTCCTTACGTGGATGGGGGTGGGAGCCTGGTGGGAGCCCTGCTCAGCATGGGAGCGCTTGTGCCGTGCTCTGGGATGCTGATGGGTGCACGTGGCACACCAATTGTGGGCCTCAAGGAGAGATACACGAAGGCAGTGATCAGAGAAAGTGTGCATAATTCTCCTGCTCTCTTTTCCTTTTCTGTTTAATTGACATTCCTGACCTTTTCCCAGGGCAGTTTCTGCTGAGAAGCAGCACCAAATATCCTTCTCTTCACCTCCCCGTGACACTCCATGGCTGTCTCCAGGGAGCCTGTCCGCTCCTCAGCACCCTGCAGCATCTGGGGAGCAGACGTGGCAACATGGTCAAGCTCCAAAAGTAAGGAAACACCTGCAACATGTGGGCTGGCTAATTATTTTGAGACTTGGATAACAGCTCGGCGTTTTCAGGCATTGCTGAGGGTGCCTGATCACCCCTCTGGGAGCTGGAGGTGCAGATCAGGGCATGTTTTTCTAGTGTCTTTGGGGGTATAAATAGAAGCGTGTGTATCACCCCATGGTTCATAGGAGTGGATAAGTGATCAGCTTGCAAACATCATCCATAACAGGTGTGTTACTGAAGGCACAATGTGAATTCAGAGAAGCAAGGGGGCATTTCGGCTACAGATGTGGGAATAAGCCCCTTGCACCGTGTTGCTGAGAGATCTTTCTCCCACAGCAATCCTGAAGAGAAACTAGAAGATGGAGCTAGGATTTCATCTGAGAAAGGTAAGGTGTGATCCTACAGGTCGCCCTGCAGGGCTCAGCAGGTGGGAAGGCAGCACCCAGTCTCTCTGTAGTGAGCTGAGCCATGGTTTGTCCTCTTTCCCTGTGGATGGAGGTGCTGGCCCCCCTCCCTCTGCTTCCAGCCCGTCCTCCTCAGTAGCATACTGTAACCCATGACCCCTCGGATAAAAGAAGAGAATACTAATTGCTTGGAAACACTCCACAGAAAGTGGACGTTAAGTGGACTAGTGCCGACCAGCAATGGAAATTACAGCACGGACACCACCAGAATCCATCACGACTAATGCGATTAGAGCGGATAGCACAAGAATTCATAATGATCTGCTCTGTGCCCTGAAGTTTTGTCAGTGTATCCGAGCCCTGCTTTGCTCTTCTCCTGCCCTCTACTTGCACACTTTGAAGAGCACAGACAAGGGAGGCCCCCCAGGAGACTTTCATCCTACCCTGTACCTCTCTCATAGCACCCTTGTTTCTAATTGTGTGCAGAGACAACAGCAATGGCAATGACTTCATAACAAACCCTCCTAATGAATAAATCATCCTAATTTCAAGGCGAAGTTAGCACAACCATCCACTGTGTCATTTCCATGAATCACAGTGATAAAGGGCCATGCTTGTTGAGACATTGCTTATGCAAATGCAATGGAGCACTAATGAATGTAAGCAAAGTCCTGCAGTGCCAGGGCAAGGCGAGCTTGTGCCAAAACTCCCAGGAAGCGGCTGCTGCTTTGTCCAAGGGAGCAAGCGACGGGCTGGGGGGGGAGAGGCTGTTCTTTAAGGACGTATTTTGGGGATATTTCTGATTTATGAACACTGAGGTCTCTCTGAGTTCCTGGAATTTGCTGTAGAGGAGGGGGCATTTTGAACCAGGGTGATCCAAAGACCAGCTCCTTTGTGCAGAGACAGCGGTGCAGGGGGAGGGCAGTGTAAGGTGCTGTAAAGGACCCCTGATACTTTGGATTTCCTTCATTATTCTCCAAAGCCTAATCTAATTTAACACCTCACAAACCAGGGCTTTGCTGAAGAGGTATCTCTGTTCTCAGGCAGATCTCGTTGCTATTGTGTCTGTGCTGATGTTCAGTACCTTGATGTTATTGTTTGTATTCCCTGGAAGCCCATAAAAGAGGTCTAGTGCCAAACAAGGGTTAGCCCTGCGGAGCTAGATGATTTATGGGCAGCGAGCAAGAGAAGGCCCTGCCACAAACAGCCAGAAGGGTGAAATAGCTGCGTGAGGGCTGGGCTGGCAGAGAAAGGAGGAGTGATTTCCGCAAGGTCACACAAGTCACAGCACAAAGCTGGGAACAGGCTTGATGACTCACAGCGAAGTGCCATATATTGTCCTGCTGATGCAGAAGTCTCTGATATCCCTGACTAACACACCACGTCAAGAAATTATTTCGTGCTCTGGAATCCTCTGGCACCAAGTATCAGCCAAAAAATGTCTAAAACAGTGAATGTAACTCAATATCCACCACCAAAGGTTTCCTGCTCACAATAGGTGCCAAGAACAATTGATTTTTTTTTTTTTTACAATTGCTTTCTTTGTTAGATGATGTCATGGATTATTTATCTCTGAAAGCATTAAATGATACAAAGCGGCTGATGAGTCACTGGGAAAAACAATCTTCAAGCCTAGCTGGTGCAAGAAGAAAGGACCAGTGGCAGTCCGCTTAATGGACCTGCTTTAGCAAAAGAGGTGAGACTCATAAATTCCCCGGTCTCTGTGTTTCTAACACTCGAAAGCGATTGCATTTCTCCCACTGTTCCCAAGTCCTGCAGTCGAGCAGAAAGCAGCTCCCTGCCTGGTGTTTGGGTTTCAAAGCCAAGCAGCATCGCTCCTTGGAGGGTTTGACCCAGTGAGGTTGGCGGCGTCACAGCACGTGCTGCTGCCCCCAGCGTGGCTCTGTCAAAGCATCCCAGGCGAACTGAGCAGTTACCAGGTTTTTATAAGGTCCCTGCAATCCCCCTCTGCAGCCTCAAAACAAAGGAAAAGCATGCCTCGAGCACACTGATAAAAGGCTTTTGAATGGAGGCAGCTGAATCACACGCCATTTCACAATTAGCACTTTAATTTTGAACATTAATTAGGACGCTGGTGTTTGGAGAGTTTAGTTCTCCTCGACCCACTTACATTGTTCAGAGACGGGCTAAAGAGATACTGAAGTTTGCAAATAAATCAATGGGAAAAAAAATGAAAATTCAGGACCAGCCGGAGCCCATGAGCTGAATACCGGTGACCTGGGAAATGCTTCACAAAAAAGGGACTTGCTTACTAGAGCATGGGAAGAAACAATATTTCAGTTACAATGCCATGACTCTAAAGAAATATAGGCACAGAAGAAACAGAATGGCTTCATGTGCAAGGTGTAGAATAGGTTACAGCTGGGAATCCACAGCCCAGCTTTGGTTCGCCAAATAGTTCTCCTAGGAACTCCTACAGTTATCCTATCTAGCTCTAACATCTTCTGAAAACGTTATTCTTGTGCAAGACGAAAAGATGTTGCTTATTTGGAGGTGTAAATGCAATAAATTAAAGCCAAAAGTCTGTGAAGAGGCTTGGATATGAATTCATTATGAATACACCCTGATGAAATGAGATTTACTGGCTCTGCTTTGCATATGGGAGTGGAATGAAACCTGGAAATAAAGACAGACAGAGATGAGCATATCCCAGCCATAATGTAAACAGGAGTGCTATTAAGGAGTAGCTACAGGTGAAGCAACAAATATATTTATCCTCAAGAATTAGAGACACTGAAAACACCTGCTGCTTTCCAGAAAGATGAAAGCCAAGAAAAGAGAATTCCTCTCAAGCCAAAAGAGAAGAAATTAAATAAGAAGTCAGCTGCAAAACACAGCCCCATTGCAGCACCAGCAGAGCGGCCTTGGTCACGTCCTCAGGGCCACCTGGTGTAGCAGCCAGCAGAGTTTCCATCCCTGCAGCAGGAGCATCGAAGCAGGGACTGGAATACAGACAGCACGTTCAGCTTGGCAGGGTGAATGGGAATTTTAGGGAGCGGGGAAGACTTTACCTTGCCACACAGTGCTCCAGCCTTTCAGGCACGTACATGAGGACTTCCAAGTGCCTCATCCCAGCATGCGGGAGGCAGTGTCCCCCCCCCTCCCCTATTGCTGTCCCTGGCACAGAAGAGGCAAGAGCTCATGCGCTCGTAATTTGCATCAGAGACCTCTGCTGGAAAGCACACAGCAGATTGGTGAGTTGCATGAATGCCATTTATTTTTCTGTATGGTGGGAAAAAAAAAGCTGCTGTGGAGATCAGGGTCCTATTACTCAGTGCTCTGCATGGTGTTCTGCTTGATTTAAGTGGCAGAAACCTTAATTAAACAGGCCTCTTAATACTGCAGTTCAAACTACTGGAAAGAAACATTTGTCTGGTCAAAGCAAACAGGGTTTGATGAGTTCCCCTGAGGGACCCAGGGCATGAAATGAGAATGGCACAGAGGAGATGCTAAGTCCAGCAGGATATGGCTGGATTATTCCTCTCATACCCTTTATATCTTTCAAACCATCTGTCCAGACTGCGGAGAGCCTTGTAGCCCGCAGATGCAACTGATAAACTGCAAGTTCAATCTGTGGAAGAAATCAAAATTACAGCCTAGGTTCTCCTTGGGCTCCTGATCTACCCAAGAGCAAATCCATCAGCTCGAAGGGGTAATTTCAGATTCATGAAGCTGTGAAAGAACTCAGAAGACGACCCTAAGAGCCAAATTATCCCATAGGATGGTCATCTACGGAGGCAAATGCTCACAGCGTCACAGAGCTGCCCTCTTCCAAGCACTGCATGGGAGGGCTTTTTCAGTAGGAAGCAGGCAACTGGTGCTGAACTAGCTCTGTGGAGCGGTGGTAAGGCTGGTGTGAAAAGGTTCACAGAAATTGTCACCTTTAAGCCATCATTTTTGTCTTTGATTTGCTTACTTCTTGGTGCTGCATTCCCCAAAGTGGAGAGCTTATTGCCACAAGCGCTCTTCACATGGAGGTGGCAGCTGAGGAAAGATTTAACTGATTAAATCTACTGTTGTCTCCAGCACAGGCCATGGCAACAGCTTCACGTCTTTCCCAGCCCTGAAATCCAGATCTGTACTTTTTGTTTCAATTTCTATCCTCTTCCCCAGAGTTTTGCATGGTCTTGCTCTGGAAGGGGAGAGGCGAGCAGAACAATGTATCTGACTCGCTGTCTGCGAGAGCCTGGATACCAGCGCAAACAGGGCTGTTTATTTTACAAGTGCCTGTACACATAATATTAAAATCAAATATTGGTTCTGGAGCAGGGACTCATAATGGGATAGTTTTTCACTTGATAAATAGCTGGGCTTGTGTGGGGATTCATATCAGGCTCACGCAAACAAACCTAAAGTCAATATTTGCCACCTCTGCCTGCTTCTGCAGCACCCCTCGCAGGGAGGCCGGGCCAGCGTCCTGCTGCGGCTTCACCTCGGGGCCAGGCACTTCATTCCTGTGCTACATCAGTGATAAATCGAGGAACAAAAATAGGAAATGGGCAAGAAACCACCAGCTCAGCTGCCTGGGGTAGGGTTTCCCAATATTCCAGTTCCCCTCGGAGGCAGGACCAAGATGCGTTTGCTTTTCTCCTGCTGCTCTGCAGTTTGTCTGTGTGCGTGTGTGTGTGTGTGAAATTTCAGAGAGATTTCACCCTTCCTGACACTGCACGGCTTCCACTTCATCTTCATCTGGATTCTCTGTGCAAAAGGGAGCAGCAAAACAGTTTTATAATTGTCCCAACTTACCAACTAGCTGAAAGCTGGGGACCTGCAGGTTAATAAAAAAATACACGTCTGAAAAGCCACTTGGCCTTTCTGTTAGTATCGCTGCGTTACTTGTTCTAAATTCAAAAGCAGTCCCGAGAAGAATCTAAGGTCTGCAAAGCAATGGGCTGGAAATAAATGACAGGAGGCTGCAAAGGGAGCCTGTTGCTGCCCTAAAACTGAATTTCAGCTTCTTCATTCCAGAAGATTGCATCCATTGAGTTCTCTCCTCCCACTCTGCATCTATTTTTCTATACACGGATGTATAAATACAGTTACTATTTTAACTGCCTTTTAAATACAAATGTTGCCAATTAGCCAATGTTTTGCACTATGCCTGGAAAATATAAAATCAAAGTGTTCATCCAAATCCACATATGGCCAGATCCTTAGTTGGTGTCAATGTTTGCAGCTCTGCTAATTTTTTTGGAGCTGGGCCATTTTATGCCTGCTAAGGATATGGCTCAGTAGAATCCAAGTGAAAGACGCTCTTTGGCTTCTCTAAGATACAGATCTGGACCATTGTTATTACAAACGCTTTAAAAAATCTGGAGTATGTTGGATGTTGCGACTGCGGCTCTGGTAAACAATCATATGTTGGAAGATTTTCCCGTTACCTCCAAGCCCATAAAGCAGAAAATGCAAAGCCTGTTCTCTCTCCTCCTGTTTATGCTGGGACCAATAATGCTAATTTTCAAATTAAATTTCACATATGTCTGAAAGTTGCCTGGTTGCCCCAGCCAGAAATCGCACTTGGCAGCTCTGGTTCCTGGCGTGGCTGAGCTCGGCGCGGGCCATCTCCGCGGGGCAGCACCGCTGGTGAGAGATGCAGCACGGGCTGGTCCCTCGCAGGCACCCCGATCACACCCTAGATCCCAAAGGTGTGAAGGGAGCATGTTTTGCTCCATATTTACTGGGAAATGATAAATCACCCTCAAGTATGTGTGATTATAGGACTGAATAAAAATTGGAGCTTAACCGAAGGTTCAATCTGCAGAGGCCAAGATTTAAACGCATCAAACTTTAAAAATACTTGGTGAATTCAGATGTTGCATATTTCCTTACCAAGAATACTCTCAAGGCAGAGTAATTTGGAGAGAGCTCATTACCAGGCCGTGAAGTGGAAGGAATCCTGCGTGGCATTAAACACAGGGTTTTCACTCGTAGGAATAAATGAAGTTGAACACTAGCTGAACGCAACAAAGGGCATTTAAAAATCAAGAAGGGGGGGGAAATGATGTATAAAACAACAAACAGAAGCACCAATAGTAATGATCCCAACAAAGCGTGAACAGCCACCTAATGGTAGGTGCTACACTGAAAAAAAAAAAAAGAGTTTAAAACAAGAGTGCAGGTAATAGCCTCCACACCAGAGCTAATATTAGTGGACTGGGGGAGGATTTTACTTATTTACAAAATAAGTAAAGGAAGCCTGCCTAGCATCATCTCTTGACTTTGTGTTTCCCACCTGTATCTCCTGGAAATCGGTGTTTGAAGGGCTGCACAGGCTCTTTCCCTGGCAGTTCTGCCCCCAGCTGTGCTGCTCTGCAGCCACCCAGGTCGAGGGGCAGTGAGCGTCCTGGACATCGTCCTGGTGAACTTTGCTCCCTCTCCTGAGGTACTTCCACAGCCCTCGAATTACGTGAGATTTTCCAAAATCTTAAATGGAGGTGCCCTAGCTCCCTCCCTGTAAATAGGGCTTGGCTGGGACTCGAGCTGGCTATAAGCATGGTGTCATTGGGAAGAGGGGAGGAGAGAAGCCTGCAAGGGTTTCTCAGACAGGTACAGTGATCTCGAGGGGCTCTGGGTGTTCCTGTTCAGCTTACCCAGACCGTACCTGGACAGCAGGACACCTCCTTCTCACTCCCAGGCCCCAGCAGGAGCTCCATGTGTTTGCGTTTTTCTTACAGAGGCACCGGTTCAGCCAGGAGGAGCCTTTCCGAGCCAGGCATCAAACCAAGGAAGTGTAAGTACCTTTGTGAGTCACAAATCCTCCTTTTCTGTGGAGTTAGACATGACACGTATCAACTTCTTTATCTGTGGGTAGAGTCATCATTTGGAAGCTGTTCAGGGAAAGGCAGAGCTGCCTGGGAAGAAAGGGTCATCTCTTCAGTGGGGGAAATCAGCACAGCCCTCTGGAGTCAGAAGCCCATGTTGATTTCTGCCCGCTGAGAATCAAGGAATAACTTCCTTCGATGCATGAATGCACTATTTGTAATCAGCAAATAAAACCCCCTTTAAATAAGAGCCTAATTCCTACGAAGAAAGAATGCATGAGGCATTGAAAACTTGGTTTTTATTAAGTTCCAATCCCCATTATGTGGAACGCACAAGAATGAGGTTGCACACAATGTATCGTTTATTAAAACAACTTTACTGACGGCGCAGTTCGGTCTCAGGGACAATGCTGTTGGAGTGAGAGGTAACGGCAGCTTTTGGAGGAAGAAAATACATGAGGAAGAGGAAGAAGGCAGACAAGCAGAGCTTTCCCAGGGCCGTGGGACTGCTCCATCCCTCTTATGGATGGGGTACTGGGGACAGCAGCCTGCCACCGCAGGGAGCTCCCAGAGTAAGTGCTTTGTGAGGCTCTTTACTCAACTAATTTGTAAAGCCAGCTTTTACTGACACTATTTAATGATGAAGCTAGTAGAAATCATTTGTTTTCCTATTGAAATTTTGTGATTGCTGCCGCGGACTGGCACTGAGCAGGTTTCAGGATGAAGTATTCCATTGGAGTCTTCATTACAGGAAGACTCTCCTTCTCTGTCCCTTTTTTCCACTTTAAGAGCTGATTTAATGTCTTACTACAGCCCCTGAAACCCCAAACAGAGTTGGATTCCTGTTGTTCGACATACCAAGCATGCACCGTGTAAAGGTGGCTTCAACAGCAAGCAGCAGAAAATTTCTAATGCATTTCTGTTCCTGCCGGGCCGAGTCACCGCAGTGACCCTGCCTAGGTCCGACTGTATCCCGCTTTGTCTGGGGCATGAACAAGAGATCGACCATTTGCTGATTAAGTGGTGAAAGAAAACACCTACGCAGAACGTGTGTCAGAGTGGCTCTGTCAGGGACTTCAAGGCACGGGATTCCCAGGAGGATGGCTGCTGCAGATGCCATAGAAGTTACACAACCCGCCAGGCAGCCAACTTGGAGGCACTTCAAATAGCTGTAGCTGCAGACCCCCGCTTTTACTTCCTTAAAGATCTGGCTGGGAGCCTGGGCCAGAGACTGCGAAGTGGTGGATTCAGCCCCTGGCCCTCTGCAAGTGCTTGCAGACCGCAGGCAAAGCAGCAGCAGCATGAGGAGGTCCAGGGCTCGGGGCAGCAGCCTGGGAAGCCTCCACCGTGGGGGGAAAAAAAGAAATAAATGGTCCCTGTAGCATGCTGGTGCTGCAGAGATGGGCAGAGCTGCCTGGTGCACCTTCCCCAGGCGCGTCTGTGGGATGCTCCAGAAGCAGCGTAGCAGAGGAGGAGGCTCCAGGAGATTTTCGAGCCCCAGCACTGGAAGAAAAGGAATTTCCACTGCATTTAGCAAAGTGCTGGCAGTTCCTATTTTGAGACAAGTGACACAAATAGGAGATGCCAAGCAAATCTGCAGCCAGAGCAGCTGATTGAACAGCGTGTGCTTGCCCCTCCTTTCCCTGGCGTTACATCAGACTCACACCGGTGATGTCAGTGCCTTTATCCCTCGCTTAGAGCTGCGCTACGGCGAGAAAAACCAAGCGAGCTGGTTTCAATAAATCAGCCCGGCCTCATTAGCTCTCATCAACTTGTTCTAACATGTCCAGAGAGTATTTGGCTTAGGAAGAAGGTGGCACTCACAATACGCAGGGCAGGGCTTGGCAGCAAGGATTTTCAGGAGATAACCAACGTCAGAGCTCTGTTCCCACAGAAAAAAGCCCGGCACAGCACTGGCCTGTCCCCGCTGCCAGCTGCCGATGAGCACTGTGATGGCCGTGGGCATTTGCTGTGGCTCCCCGGGCACTGCCTGCTCACAGATTATTGCAGTTGTAGCTGGGCAAGAGAAGGAAAGTGTTTTTTGCCTCCGCTGCTTATAAAGTAACTTCTTTTTGGAAAAAAATTACATAATTTTCCCAGCTCTTACAGTGAGAATGAAAACAAGCCCAAAGCCCGAAGAGAGATTTGCCTATCACTGGAGAAAAATGACAACAACAAAAAAGGAATATTTTAAGAGGCAAAATATATGTCAAAACAAAGGTCATCTCCCCTCAACGAAGCATCCAACCTGCCTCCTTGGAGCAGCGAGGTTTCTGTAGCCATACTGCCCACCTGCCAAGGGCAAAGAGAGCTGACAGTGCCTAAAGAAATCCCTCCGGAGGCAGGCATGGGTGCTGATGGATAAATAAATCCATCTGATTCTGAAAGCCTGAGGAAAAGAAAGAAAAAACAGCCTTATGGGGTATCAGTCTTAAATCCAGTGGCTGTCTATAGGCAATTTCTCAGGTCTCAGTTTCGTGAGGCATGTAAAGCTGGAGGAGCCACTGTGGGGGGTTCGGGAGCAGCCTGGGGGCAGAGGAGTGATGTTTTGGGGGGCTTTGCCCCATGGTGGGAGGATGGGAGGAGAAGGGCTGACCGCCAGGGAGCCGGTCCCTCCGTCATGGAAGGCAGCAGCTGGAGAACGGCTGAGAGGCACTGACAAAGATCTGCCTTTCTTTTCTTAGAGAGCCTCAGCCTGTCATGCTGATTTAGATGGGAGGAAAGCCCCGGTGGGATGCAGGATGCGGCTCTGTCTCTCAGGTCCCATGACTCAAGCTGTCCTAGGAATAGAAAGCAGCACCCGGCTCTCTCAGATCCCACAGTTGTCAGACGCCTGCCTCAGAAATGAATACCAAGGTATTTTTTTTTGCCAGTGACACGAGGGCTGCAATCCCTGGAGAGCTCCAACCTGGGAGGCCTGAATCCGGCCGAGGCCCAGGAGCCACAGACTTCCCCCGGAGCCCTGAGAAGGGCCAGCGGGTGAGCGGCATTACAGGCCCCACGTGTGAAGACCCACAGAAATACCCAGACCCACTGGGAGGACGTCGCATTGCTCCCAGCCTGGTGCTGGGGAGGGCTGCAGAGGGCAGCTCGCTCTTGGGCTCTGTCCCTTTTTCCCCCCTCACCACCCCCTAAGCAGCCAGCCCTGGGATCCAGCTGGCAGCACAGCGGCTGGCTGCAGAGGCGAGTCGTAACGGGGCCACGCGAAAGCAAATTGTGTCTCCTCCACAAAACACAGGAGGCTCCAGCAGAAAGGTCAGGCTGTGAACGGCTCCAGCACGCCGGGTAGGTAGGAGCTATTTTTGGTCAGCTGCTGAGATTCCTGCACATCTCTTCCCTTCTCCTTGTTTCTATAGCAATGCTGGGCCGGGCTGCAGGGACTCAGGCAGCGAATGGAGCCCCAGCCCCACGCAGATACAGCAGCAGCCTCCAGCCTCCATGCCCCGGGCTGCGCTGAACACCGCGTGCAGAGGGCTGTGCTGAGGGAAAACAGATGCTCCGTTCACCTGCCTGCCTCTGTGCAGGAAAAAATGCCACAGTGTGACTAGGAGAAGGCAGGAAGGGAAAGCAGGAAGGGTCCTGGAATGGACCTGGTGTTGTTTTCCCAGCCAGAACTGCAGCCTCTGTTCTCACACAGCTTTTTCACACCCTCACCACAGTTCATTTTGAGGAGCTCCTGCAGCTCCCAGTATTTCAGCAGGTGAAGGAAACCCTGCAGTGGCCCCGTTGTTCATTCCGACAACAGCCTGAGACTGAAGACAACCTGTTATCTTCCCTCCCAGCACTGCTGGCACACAGCAGTTCATATGGGAAGCTATCTGTTTGAGGGGACTCCAAGTAGAAGCCAACTGAAGCCACACAAACTACTTCATAATATCTACAGAGAGGGCAGCAAAGCCAGCTGGGCAACTCCCTGTGGTCCCACCTGCTCCCAGTGCTCCCAGTCCAAGGGCCGGTTGGCTACGAGGCCTGCAGGCACGCTGTGTTCCTCCTGCGTCCTGAACTGGCAAATCATGTGAAAATAACAACGTGAAAACAGAGATCGCAGACAACTTGGTCAAGTGGAGACTTCTGCACCACAAATATCTGTGTCAGTCCCATCCCAACACGACTGCCCTGGATTTGCAGCCCCTTGTTTGAAGAGTCCAGCTTCGTAGCAACTCCAAGTGGCTTCAGCTTATTCCTAGGCTGTAGTGACTTTACTGCCTTTCGCAGGTTTTTATGGAATATTGCTATCCTCTATCCAAAAGCTGTCGTTGAATTTTAGTTCAGTAAAATGAGAAAGGAAAAAAAGAAATAGAGAAGACATGCATGAAGCAGGCTTTTGAAAAACATCTTTCTTTCCAGCACTGTGCTAAATATAAACAGTCTTAAACATCAGACAAGATGAAGAGGAAAGCAAGAATGCGAGGATGGCCTGGTGGAGCACGTCTCTGCTTCTGAGATGAACCAACCCAGAAAAGAGGCACCGAGCCCTTCAGGACCTGCTTTCTGCAGCAGAGAACATGCTAGAGAATGAACCACAGCACTTTGGAGAAATTAAACAACACAGCACAGGCTTTCGGGCTTTGTTTCTGCCTCAGATATTGCTCTTCTTTTCAATCTGGGTTTGACATCCCTCCATTTCAGATCTGCAGCCAGCTTTGGAGCATCATCTGCCAGAACGCTGCTCCACGGGGCTGCTCCTTGCTGAGCACGGCACGGCGTGCCTCCGGCCAGGCACCTCCCTGCTGCCGACCCTGGGGCTTTGTGCTTCTTTGTGCCCGTTGTTATTACTGTGGCCATTTCTCAATCAGTCTTTTTTTCATCCACTGAGAAAACAGCTCAATTCTCAGTCCACAAGCTGTAATATTGGTTCTTGAGTCCTGGCCTGAGTTGCCATTAATCCTATCTTCATGCCATTAACCTTCAACCCAGGCCCTCGAATTCCCTAACAACGCCTTGCCAAAGTTAACAGCAACAGAGCGAGCTTTTCTTTTCTTCTGGGAGGAGAAAAGCCCCGTGATGCTGGGTTTCTACTCTCTCCTTTCCTAATACACGCACAAAGCACAGTCATCATTAGGAGATAATTCAATTAGATAAGATCAGCTATCAGAGCTAATAAACTGATACAAAAACGAGCTTGCGCCAGCCGTCAGCAGAGCCAGATGAGGAGGTAGCTTCCGTCGTGTTAATTAGTTTAAGCAAACGTGCATCTGCGTGTCCCTGGTGTGACATCAACACCGGGCAGCCCGTCCCTGAGCCAGGTGTCCCCTGCCAGGCCTTGGGGCCATGCCCACAGCCGCTCACCAGCTGCAGCCACCCCACAGCCCAGCTTCACCAGGCTCCTCCACGCCTTTGTTCTCCTCCGAGCAGGTTATTTATGGCTGCTAAAGCAATATCGAGTCCCCCAGGGGCTCAGCTCCGGCTCACAGAGAGGACTTGTAGGGATGCAGACAGGAAAGGTAAAAATGAGGCATGTTTGAGGCATGCGCAGAGCCATGCCTTTATTTTGGCTTGGCAAAATAAACCCCAGGGCGGGGTCAGTCCCATGGCACCGGAGGGCAGCACAGAAATGAAAGGATGTTAAAGCAGCATTTACGCTTCTGACCTACATTTACACTTTGACATCTCTGTCCAGCTGCATGTAAATACATCTGGCTGGGCTGCAGCAGGGTCTGGAAGAGGAAGCGTTCCCAGAAATATGAAACACTTGGATTGAGAAACAGCACGGCAGAAAATGCCTTTTTTCATTGCTGTGGTTGCCTATGGTGTATCTGGAGTGCTGTGCCAGTTCTGGGCTCCCCAGCAGCAAACAGACACGGGCTTACTGGGGAGAGTCCAGCGAAGGGACTGGAACATCTTTTGTGCGAGGAGCGGCTGAGAAGGCTGGGCCATTAAAACTGGGAGAGAGGCCTCGGGTGGGATCTTAATCGATGTGTGTACATATGGGATCTTAATCAAGGTGTATACTTACGGGATCTTAATCAGTGTGTGTACATACCTGATGGGAGAGGGGGAAGGAAGGCAGGCTTTTCTCGGTGGTTGCTGGTGGCAGGACAAGAATCACAAGCCTTCCAGGTATGTCTCACAGTTCCCTCACCTCCTGGATAGTTTCTGAATCCCCCCCCCCCCCCCTTTTTTTTTTTGCTATCCCTTGTAAAAATACAGATTCATTTGTCACAGACAGAGAAAAGACGAAAGGAAAACAGTGAGCTAGCGCTGAGATCACGAGGTCCACTCTGACAATGTTTGACTTTACAGAACAGGAGATGAGGAGCAAAGCCTTTAAAGGTTCCACAGAATTTCCCCAGCTATTTTTAAAGGGTTTTCTGTGATTCAAAGCAAGCTTGCAACACAGTCTCTGTGTGCACTATGTGGGAAAGTGATTTTCTCTGGTATTATGGGATCCTGAACAGTGCCTCTAGGCACTCATGTAATTACTTATTCACCATAACAACAGCTACCAAGCTGACAAGGGATGGGCACGTGGCAAGTTATAATTAACGTTCCTACTTGCCTGGGAACTGTGCAGATCCTTTTCTTGGTCTTGTGGCTGTTGGCTTGCTCTGGTCACATGCCTTGGCTCCAAGGTCTTCGGGCAGTGACTGTCACTGGCTCTCTTTTTGCCCTCTGTTTTTTTGGTTGTTTAGTTGGTTGGTTTTCCTTAATACTAATGTTAAAAGAAGCAACAGTGAACAGAATAAGTAATGTGTCCACATCCGTGCCCTTGCTTACCTGCCTTGAAACAAAGAAGAGGAGTTTTCTGCCAAAATGTGGAATATAGGAAATAGTGATTCCTGGGGCCAGATCCTATTTGGGCCTTCATCAGTTTCCTATATATCTAGCCCCAGGGACTGCCTGAAACCCTGTGCGAGCACAGCCAGCAGGACGCTGGTCCCACTTAAACACCAGTCCCCGTGATTAGTGGCTGGAGATAAGGATTCGCAGTTTAATGAACCTGGCACTGAAGACGTACAGAGGAGACAACGGGGATAAAGCCAGGCTTGATCTCAAGCTGTCATTTAGGAATCAATAGAGCTGCACCTGCCCTCCTGGTGAGCAGCCTCTGGGACTGGCACCCGGGAGCTGGGAGCAGGCAAGTCTGGACGAAACCTTGCGCAAATCACCGCTGACTTCCCAAACCTTAGAGATACCAAACGTCCCGGGGCCACTCCTCTTACTCACCGACTGATGCCAGACCACCCTCGCACACACCCGACCTGCTGTTCATTGCATCTAGAGACGGGTGCTGCCTCTGGAAACCTGTCTGGCAGGGACAGCAACCACCACGAAGCCACCTCCAGGCCCCTTCCAGTGCAGAGGGCACCGGCTACAGCAAGCATCCATGTCCACGTGCTAGGCTGAAGGGTTAAGCACCACGAGGACCGTGTTATTTCCTCTCTCACATCACTTCTGCCAAAGGACCGTTATCTCAGCAGCTTTTCCTCCGTATGGAGTTTTCCTGAGCACACGCCAAACCTGGGAGCAGAGGTTTCCCAAGGGCGATGTGAGGCACTTCTTTGTGGGCTGAGCAGCTGCTGTGCGGGGACAGAGCAGCTCCGGCAGGGATGAAAGTTGCCGGTATTGGTCCACCTGAGTTTCTCTTTTGACCTGGAATAAACTGCCTTAGAACATGTGAAAGCTGAATTCAAAGGAAATGCAAGACCTCTAGTTTTGTTCTATGCTTTTGCCACGATTTCAGCGTGCTGTTGATACAATGCAGCTGGCTCCTCTGCTGGAAACAAGGACCACTGCTCTAACATCCAAGTGAAAGAAGAATGCCCTTATCAGCTGGGCTGTTCCTCAGTCACGGGCAGGGGAAATTGGCAACGTGGATTCATTTAGCTCAGGCACATTCAGGTCAAAATCAATCATGTCAAAAATACATCACCTGAATTCAATACCTTTTTTAAAAAAGAAAGGAATATAGACTATGAGAATAAATCACAGCAGAATAGGGCTTGGTTTGAAGCAAACCTATCATTTGCCTCACAAGGATAAATATGTTGTTCACTTTGAACATTTCCCTCAATATTTAACAGCACGCTTGGCAAAGAGACTAGGCTTGGCTTGGAAATGGCTGTTTCCCAAGGTCAAAGAAATGGGATTGAGAAAAATCAGGGAGAGGAAGGGGCCAGGATCAGAGCACCCCATTTGCAACACATAGCTCCCTCCTACTGCTTCTCGAAGAGGCTTGCATGCCACCTTCCCCGTGGGCAAGGCTTGAAGCCAGAGAGAAGGGGATTCTGTTTCCTCTAACGCTGCATGGGAAGGTTTGTTGGTGTGAGGACAGGGAGGGACCCCACGTTTCTCCTGGGACTGCCGAGCCCCAGACCGCCTGCCCCGGTGATAACGCCCCTGGTGTCAATGAGTGTCTCGCCACACGGATCACTTTTCAGGACTGCAGCCAAAATAACTGCGACGTGATTCACCTCTGCATGTCTCCATTACACAGCAGGCATGCTATCAGAAACTGAACCAAAATGTAACTAGCTGAAAGCACTTTTTTTTTTGTCTTTTTTTCTCCTTACAGTAGCAATGGCTGCAAAACAATGGGTGCAAAGCACTCCAGCAAACGTGAAACAATAAGCTAGTGTAGATACTCATGTTTGGTCAGAACTGAGATTATCATTAGATAAACACAACATTATGAAACCTCAAGAGGGAGAAAAGCAACTGAGCCAGGGCTACGATAAAAACAACTATTCTGAGGCAGAAGTATTTAAGTTAAAAATAAAAGGTGGAAACTGAGATAGGGATTGTCAGAGTACTCTCTGAAGAATGAAGTCAGCTGTGAAATAAGAGATAAGGAAATGAGGACTGGGACCAGCTCTTCCCAAGACCAGTTCCTGAATTTTCAGTCATTTGCGGCTGATGGTTGTACATTCAGGGCTGGGACCGAGGCAAGGCAAAGGGTAGGGAGAACTGGGGCTGGAAAAGTAGTTTTCTTGTTGAGGACAGGTACATTTCTTCCAAGGTCTAATCCTGAATTTTCAGCTAGCTACTGGTCCCTGTCTTACTGGCTTCCACAAATCCACAGCCTTTATTTCTGGGACACTAAAAACCTCTTTGCAGCAGGCTGAAGGGTAGACAGCGCTCTCTCAAAATGAAGAGCAAAGATGTTCGTTTACTAGAAGAGGTGGAACACTAATTCCCATTATTCAAAACCTTATTCAAGGAGAGAGATCAGTGAAAAAACATGAAGGGTAGCTCCTCTGTTTAGAGTTGGCAATGCATTTCTCAAAATATGTGCATTGCAGAGAAAACGTTGGCACACACAGAGGCTCACAATGGCTCATTACTCCTCACCAAGTGCGTGCGGCTCCTATAACCGAGAGGGGACTCGGCATTCCCACTCAGTGCAAGGCTGTCCCTCCAGAGGAGCAGTTAGTAGCAGCGCTGTGACAATCAGGGAGACCCTAGTTTGTGCTTTGGAAACTGAAGATCTTCACCTCTGCAAGTGCCCTACGCCAAGAACCTGCCCTGATGGATGGAGGGGGTGGTATCCAAAGCAGAGGATCCCAACCAAGCCTTTTACCAGGTCTGTACCAAATAGTTTTTGCATTTTCTTGAAAGCTGTGGCTCTGGGTACCGTTCCCATCTTCTGAACAGATTTAGACTTTGTATACTGGGGTTGCAGCCATAGCCCAAGGCTGGCAAACGACAGCGAGCGAAAAACACCTGCCTAGCTGTTGTGAGGAGCGTTCTGCCTGCGAGCAAAGGAAGCTGCTTTGGCCTCGGGAGCTGTGAATTATAGCTGTGTGTGAGATGGAGGCTTTCTTTCCCCTCTGCATGAAGAGAAGAGGCTGCGATCTCTCCGTGACTGCTGACATTTATCTCCTGCCCAATCTTTTGGGGTGTTTCTTTGCTGAAGCAAAACCTCTTCTCTCAGTCACAGAATATTGTCACAGAATATTGTCACAGAATATTGTCACAGAATATTGTCACATTTCCTAGTTCAGTAGATTCATCTCTCTAAAACATTTTAGTGGCAAATCCTCTCATTGCCTCAAAGAGACATTTACTCATTTTTGTATCACTTAAATACTTGGATGGGCCCAGCCTGCGTTCAGGGGCCATCAAGGTGGCCTCTTGCAGCTCAAGCGTATCCATCCAGTTCTTACCTGGCACCAACAAGAGCACCCACATTCATCTCTTACATGTGGCTCTGGTGGCATAACCCAGCGTGTGTAACCCACGGTGAACGTGACCTTTACCTCTGGTCTACTCCTGGGTCACATCTTCCCTTTAGCAACTGATATGCAGGTGCTCTTTTACCCAGAATATTTGGAAGCAGGATGCCTCCGTGAAATGAGCAAACACTTCTTGCAGGGGTTAAATTTCCAGAGCAGCAACTGACGGAGAACTGTGCTCCAGTTCAGGCATACGAGCCTAATTGTCAGGTAGAGATTTCCACATGGATTCAATCAACAGGCTCTGGGAAGGAACATTTCCCACCTCAGCATTCCTCTAAGCTTAGGAAGCGTCAGGGAGCTCCAGTGAGAATACCTCTAATGTTCTTAATTTCACAGATGGCGAAGCAAGTATTGCACCAGAAGAGACGGTTTCTGCCACACAAGTGCTCTGTAAGAACTTGTTCTCCTTCCATCTAGTTCAATTGCAGGGAAGACTTTGGAATAAACAGCATGTGCAATTGCAGGAGAAAGATACAGTCTTTATAACCCACGCTCCGCTTAGATTCCAGTTCTCATCTTTTCTGTTTAAGGGATATTTCTTTTGCTCAGATGCTGCCAGGTTTCTGTTTTTAACCAGTTTTCTCACTTCATAAATGAAAAATGAATCATGCAGGCTGAGCTAGCCTGGACTTCAGGTAGCTGACTTCAGCATCAGTCCAGAAGCCAAGCGCTTGCAGGAACTGAGCCCCCACTTCCACGTATCCTGTGTGAGCAGCTGGCATTCAGCCCTTCGGAGATCTCACCGGTCCTTAGGGCAGGGGATGCTGGAGGCCTTTTTGGAACGGCACCTTGTAAAGCAGATACCATCCAGGGGGCATGAGTGAAATATCACAGTGCTTCCATCTGCAGATAGATAGCCCTTGCAAAGAGATGTAGCATTCGTGGGAAGTGTCCCAGTTTCTCATGTGCAGTCAAGAATTGGTTCATTGCTTTGTTTTGCAGTAATTGCTCGTGAATCAGCCGATGTTTCTGGCAATATGTGGATGAGCTGGCACAGATGATCCCTTTCAGGATAAAGAGGAGTTTTGTTGTGTGCGAGCAGTTCCTGGGTTTCGTGGAGCTAGCAAGTCACACCAGTAGAAGCAAATGGCCAAGTGATTCAAAATACATTCCTTCCAAAGCCCTTCTATAAAGCTGAGCTCGGGAAAGGGAAGAACAGGTGGTCATGACAGATGCTCGGTGGTTTAAAAACACTGAGATGTACAGAGCACCACCACAATCCCACATTTGGTATATTCTTGAGGCCACATTCAGATAACCTGAATTCTACCTCGGCCCCTGTGTTTACTGTAGTAAGTGCATTAACTTCTCACTTCTGAACAGGAAACCAGAAGCACTGAGCAGGGTGCTATTTAAGCACAAGTCACACATGCTGTTAAAAATTCTCTTTCCCAGTTTAACATCCACAAAGGGGAAAGATAAATGGAAGAGGGCATTTTACAAGTTTCCAGCCAATTTTGAAAATTGCAGAAAAATCAGTTACTACCCTGGAGGCCAACATGCCCATGCACTTTCTTCTTTTAGACTAATGGAGAGTCCCCTGGTATTTGTAGTACAGCTCTCCAGTGTGCATGGAAAACATCATCCGCTACTTAAAAGTTATACAGAAACTAATGAAAGTTGTTCCAGACCTATCAAAGTTGTTCCAGACCTAGATAATCTCCACAGAAGCTAAAACTGAAAATCTACACGGCTATCCCAACATGCAAACCGTGACCTGGAGCCGCAGGGCCCAAAGCGTCCTGCAGCCTTTGTCCAGCGCTGATCGACGGCCTCCCTCCATCCCCGGAGCTGTCACTCGTGATGAAGTGACCAATATCAGGCAGGAACTCGGCAGCGCAGGCACCGAGGCATAGGTGTAAATACTTGGGTGTCATTTCCAGAAGGAGCAAGAAGTGAAACTGATGAACCAGAAAACGTTATGATTGGGGATGTTCAACCCCGAGAGGAGTTCACCCTAGATATTAAAAAGATATATATTGGTTGCTTTGGGCCATGAAAAAAGATATCAAGAAGATACTCTCAAAATGGTAATTGGCCCGGCACACCATTTATCAAAGGGACAAACGCGTAGGTTACCTTGTCAGAGAGATCTGCGCTAGGTCCAGAGAATATGAACTGAATTACCATGCTTCTGGTGGTGAAGACATCACCTCTGCAAACAGTGCAAAGAAGCACCAGCAGTCACGGGAAGCTAAGCCATCCTTCTGCCTCTGCTGGCTGTAGGCTCCCTCTCCATCTGCAGAGCAGGGCGGGTTTGGTTGCATGTCCTGGTGGCAATCCAGAACGACAGCCACGCAGGTGTTAGCAGGAAGCGACAAAACAAGGAAACCAGCAACATTCCTGAAGGAAGCTAAAAGTGGTGGCGTTTGGAGGTGGTAGCAGAAGGAGACTTCTGTGGCCAGGCTCATTCATCTACAGCTTTGCATGTCCCAGGAACCTAAACCTTTCCCTGGAGAATCTTCTTAAGCATTCTGGAGCTGCTAAAGAGGAGAACATCTATATTTTCTACTACCATGGTTCAATAAATGCAGATAATTAATTCAGTACATTTAATAAATGTTCAATAATGCATGTCATTATCTGAGGCTAGTCATATCTTCAGATTAATAAAAGGATTTAGAAAGCAAGAGACATTCTGGAAAAGCTGGGAAGGGAACATCTCTGTAGCTTTTCTAATGTCTTGCATTAGGGGTGGGGGATTTGGGAGCAGTGAGAGCTGAAAACACTTCTGTCACCGGGGCGGCATTTCTGTGCCTGGCGTAGTTGTTCACATCACACTGGGGAGGACAGCAGACCTGAAGGTGTCCAATTACTTCCAATGGTGGCTTTAACTGGCTTTCAGCTGCCATGCAGAGTGTAATTCACTTTTGTCAAGGATGGGAATTAACCAGCTTGGTGCTCCGTATTGCAAAAAACAATCATGGAGAATGTGTTTCTCAAAAGTAGTGCAGGCAGCCAAGATTATCTGGGTTATTTACACCAACAGTTACCCTGAAAAATTGTTGAACCATGTTGGTCCACGACAGAGACACAAAGCTCTACCTCATCCGGAGCTGTAAAGGAAGGGGGGGGGACCCCAAAATCCTACTGAGTCATCCCATGGAGGGCAAGAGAGAGAGCACCAGTGCTTAGCACCAAAGTGCTGCAATTAGTTCAGAGCTCAGCTCCTGGACTCACAGGGAATAGTAAAAATTGTCACCCGGTGCTGTTAAACTGCTAAGATCATCCGGCAGAAAATAAACTCGGTGGTTTGCAAGAATCAGCATACCCCATTCATTTCATGGGAGCAGCCCTCGGAGAGCACGGTATGTGATTCACTGGGGATGAGCGTTCGTAAGTGACAGGCCTACTAAACACATGCAGATAGTCCCTGGCACAGAGACTAAGGCAAAAGCTGTATTTCAAGGTAAGGCTGGAAAAAGCAGTGAGTGTTTTTTCACCTTATTCATTAGGGAAAGTGAATGTGAATGCAGTACAAGACGTAAGGCACCTGTGTTGTGAGTAAGAGGGCTGGGAGCGGAGCTGAGTGCGAGGGAAATCCAGGCAGGAGGTGGGAAGCATCTGAACAAGATCCACTTGAGATCTATGCAGCACGTCTCCAGACTCCAAATATTTCCAAATCATAAGAGCACTTGCATCGCAGATGGCAGTTTGGGCTCGTTTTTGCTTTGACTGTGTGAAAGTGAAACGCATCCCTCCCCGTCAAACAGCAGAACAGAGCTCTTGTAACGATGGCACAGGCGACTAACCAGAAATGAGGATGCCTGCGCCTCACTGCAGCAAAAACAAGGGTGCCCCTGCGGTTCCTCGGTGGGATTCAGATGCCCTGCACGGGGAAGGACTGCAGGAAGGGGTCACGGACAAGCCTGCTGCCAGGCAAGGAAGGAGCGGGCATGAGGAGCCGCATCTTAGCATCTGCGGGACCGCAACTGGTGCGTAAACGAGAACAGCACCCATCTGCCAAAGCAGCCTGGCCTGTTGCTTCGGGACAGGAGACAGACAGCAGTGTCCTGGGTTTCACTGGTAGCAGCGCCTGTTAGAGAGTTTTGTATTTATTTTTTTTTTTCAGATTTTTTGTAAAAACATGGGGGAAAAAAAAAAAAAACAAGAGGGGGTGGTGGGAGCTGAGAGGGAGTGTAGGCTATGCTGTACTTCTATGCACAGAGCACCAAGGAATTATTCTGTTAGCTCAGGTTGAGCACACATCAAATATGTTTTGTTGGGGTTTCAGAATGACTGATTATTTGTTGGGAATAAGGAGTGGGTTTGGGACCTTGGGCAGGGAAAAAAAAAAGGCAGAGATAACTCTGGGAAATGTCTGTATTTTTTTGTGTGTTCATCCCTAATTCAAACTAAATTTTGAGTAGGGAATTTTTAGGAAGGGGTCCATGTTTTTCCTTTAAGCACCTCTGAATGTCATCTGGCTGATTTGTTTGGCAGCCCAGCTGCAGTGCTCTGCCACCTCCACAATATTGTGGTTATAAATGCTCACACACCTCCGTAACTTTGTACATAATTTACACAGTATGAAGGAGAACGCTGCGGCTGAATGATGGGTTCCGTGCTCTGCTCCACAAATCTAAGGAACTGTGCAGGAATGTGGGTACACCTCTTCAGAAAGAGTAGCAAGGACGTTTTGGAAAACATTTCCCTAATGCCACAGAAAAATGCAACACTTCCAGTTCTCCTCCATGAAATTAGCTACCTTTTACAGTCAAGTGAAGAAACTTGACCTTTTTAGCAATAAGACTTTGGGATGAAAAAGAAAAAAAGAAAAATCCCAATATTTGTTTCTTGTCAGGGAAAGCATATGGCCTTATCATAAGACAGAGTCCATTAAAAAATCAGTGGAGAGACTGCACGCGGGGCTTCTGTGCATGCAGAGAAGATATTTGATAGCGTGGGGTAAGGCGGTTACTGCTCCTCACCGAAATAAAACCACCCGTGACCTGACTTCAGACACCATAACCTTTTCTTAGGACTTACCTGAAAAGACCCCATGCTTAGCTTAGGGAGTGACTCCGCAAGCAAGCAGATGTCGCTTATTTGCTATTGATAAACTTTTTGTTTATACATCAAGTGTCTGAGGGAAATAATAGAAACTATGTGGCTTAATTTGGGCATAAATTAACTGCGATTTCCACAGCACGCATTTACTAAAAGTAATTAGCAGCACAGTAGTGGCTGGGAGGAATGTTGATCATCCGCTTTCCGTCCCAGGGGCTGCGATGCTCCCATCCCTGCGTGCGGATCCTGTGCAGAGGCAGGACCAGGCAGTCCGCAGGGGACCTCGGAGCCTTTTGGAGAGCTGCTGCCTAGCTCCTCAGCTGGTTTTAGCCTCAACACGTCCATCAAGGCTGTCACAGCCATGCTCCTTTCTCCCCAGGACAAAGGGGAGATAGTTATCCCCATTTTACCGATCAGAAACCAGGGTGCAGACACACAAAACAACTTGCCCTGACTCATACGGAAAAGTTGTGACAGATACACGAGAAGAAGAGTGCTTTCCTAAAGCCCTGCCCAAGACCTAGTGAGACACCAGCCCTCCGATAACCCAGGGAAAACCAAGTAAAGGTAGGCTGCTACGTGACTAAATGACTCTAACCTGGGGAACCGATCTCGGCCGCAGCCGTCTGAGAGCAGACACCCCAAGCAGCAGGGGCAGGGTACTGGCTTTAATGCTGCCCTTCTAGTGGGTAAGGAACCTTTTTGGCAGCTTTTCAACTTTTAAATGTGTTCAGTGATGCAAACCCAGTCCTCCCTCACCTGTGCTCTTCACTTGGGCTGCGGTGTGTTTAATACCATTTTGCCCTGACCCGATTAAGACCAGCAGAGGTTTGGGATCACAAAACACTTGCAGAAAGGCCCCAGCAGCTTTAACGCTGCAGCTCTCAGGTGCCTCATGGCCCCGGTCCCCAGGGGGTCCCTTCATCCTCAGTTTCCTTTCACAAAAGCCCCTGCTGTGGGAAGTGAAGTGGCCTGGCTGCCTGCGCGACGCCTTTTAGATGATGCAACTAGCATTGCCACACATCCCTCACTTCCCTAGGGACTAATTTGTTTCCTTCCAGTTTCAAAGCGCTGCTTCATTTCCACGAGCAGGGGCATTAATTAGCAGCAGGGCTCACCTGAAGCCACCTGTATCTGAAGTTAAAGCAGCTAATGGCAAGGCCACTGCGAGGCTCCTCAGGTGCTGGCAAGCTGCAGCTGGGTTCTACTTACACCCTGACATGACTTTCTGAAATGTTACAAGCCAAAAAAAATCCCTAAATGGCTCTGCTAATCCAGAAAAGCTGTGCTTATGCCCTTCCCTTTGGTATAGCCTTCCTTGGAAATAACTCCCTCTCCCTCTTTACATATATATATATATATATATATATACACACACACACACATCAGGTGAATCTTTTTCATGTTCTTGTCAGCTTCAGGCACTGCTCCTGGAAGAAAAGAGAGGCAAAACAAAACTGTGGAAAAGTTGCACCAATGATGAGCAAAAATAACATAGGTTCTTTGTGTCCAGGTTTTGGTTTTTGATTTACTTTTTATTAGCACTTCAGCCAGTCTCTTTTCTAGAAATGTTCATCATTTTAACTTATCAGTACCTATGAAAGTTCCTAACATCCTTTTGGAGCATGTTTTGTTCTTGTATGTAATGATGCTACTGTACTCAGAGGTCCGCAGGTTTGCAGAACTCTTGTGCCAGAAATAGTGTGCTGTGGTTTTGATTCCTAGTCTTTTGTTTCAGCTGTGAGCTTCTTCCTTTATTCCTAGGAGGGCTCTTCTTTGCTGTTATCAATTAGGAAGTATCCAGAAGTGTTTGTGAAGTCCTGCCTCCTGTTTCAGACCGAATCACTTTGGTTATATCATTCGTATGATCTATTTCTCATTAGTATTGTAAGTCTGTTAGCTGCAAGTCAGAGACAGGCTCCCCAGGGTACCAGACACACATAACAAGTATCCCTAAAGAAATGGAGAGACTGAGCCTTATTTCTCCTTTCAAATCTCTAACAAAAACGGGAAATAAGAAGAAAAATGTTTTTTTTTTCATGAATCTTTAGAGTATGTGGTTCACAGATACACGTGGCTGCCATGTATTCATGCTTCTTTGAACATTCAGTGGGCTATGAAACCTTCGTGATTTGTTCATCAGCCTCATTTGGAGCTGGGTTGTTGTCTTTTTCCATATTTAAAGCTCATCTTCTGTGTATGAGCTACAGTAGTTCACTGTGGCCAAAAATACCTTAAAATCTCCCTGAAGCAGCCCTCTAATTTAGCCCATTCTGCAGGCAGGCTCTCTAAGTGGAGCATGTCTGGAGGTCTCCAACAAGCTGGAACACAATAAAGAATAGAAAGCAGACATTTACCAGCTCAGCTCATTCCCAATCAAGTATCCAGCCAAGTACGGCATGTACCTCCCTCTGCAAATCAAGCTTTTTCCCTTCCTTTCTCATGATGGAAGTGCCCTTCCACCCAAAAACAACCCACTGCTGCCCTGCAGGGAGCGACCCCTCTGCCTGCTTGGGCTGGATCTGAACGATGGGGAGCGCAGGATCAGGCAAGGACAGAGCATCTCTTGGCCATCCAGCTGTCTGTTTCTAGACAAGAGGGCTCTCATCGTGTGCCCACCGGCAGACACGAAGCTGGTGGGGCTCTGCCTGGGTCCGCAGCAGCTGCTGTGCAGGATGGGGCTGGCCTGCTGCTCACGTGCACCCTCCAACCCTGGTTCTCCTGTGAGGGCTTGAGCATTGGGGAGAGGCTGCGTGGTGAAATCCAGGGCAGGATCCTGCTTTAAAAAAAGCAGGATGCTACTGAAAGGCCTGGTGTGGAGATGGGTGCTAAGCCAAGTGTCCAAAGCCAGCCTGGGAATGGCAGTGATGTCTGCGGGACAGGCGAGGCAGGTTGGACCTCTATTTGCTTGTTCATCCATTACGTGAACGCTTCAGGATGAAAGGAAGACCAAAGGTGATAGCAGGGCTAACGTGAACTGCATCTGCTGGAATAGCTGTCTTTCTGTTCACTCGGGGAAAAGAACAAATGTTATTGAACCTTAAAATCAAGCCTGACCATTTCTAAAGAGAGGATGTGACTCAGGTACCAGCACGCAGCCCTGCTCAGCCACCAACCAGCAGGCTGTCAAGCGGATTAGAGTTTCAGCAAAAAGCAGCTGTGTAAAAGATCCCAAAGCATAGGAAAGAAGATGCTTGAGCAATAAATCTTTCCTTGCAGCTACATGCTGATAACGGCCTTTCCTACCATCTGAGTTTGTCTCTCTCTGTAGCAGCCACGCCAGAGCCCCCCAGCCCTGATGGAGCAGCCGCTGAGCTTAATGGTGCAGCAGGATCAGTGCAGGGGAGGTGCTGAGCCCCTGGCAGGGTGGGTAACAGGCTGCAGGGGGTGAAGGAACATTCCTCAGCCCTCTCATTCCTCTAGGGCAGGAAGCAAAATAGCTGGCTTGCTGGCACCTGCTCTGCTGCTGGCCTGGCAAATGTTTTGTGGTTTTTATTGCTCTTGCGTCAGGGAACTGGCCAGAGAGCTACAGGGAACGTAGGGCTGCTTTCACCCCTTGGGGGCGGTTCATGTTGTCTGTCCTCCTCTGGATGATGTGGGTGCAAAGTAAAATCCTTTCACCACACAGGAGCAAGCAGGGATCCTTCTGGTCTGGGCTGAGTGGAAAATGCTGCCCTTGCTACGTGGAGCCCTGCAAAGGCAGCCTGAGCTAGCGGGGCTTCATCGCCGGCTGCGTTCAGCTCCTGTTCTCAGCTTGGACCCATTACCAACTGGGAAAGCTGGTTCAGATCGGTGGGAGAACAGGAAGGAAACGCAAGCTGAAGCTGCTGAGCTGGGCTGTGCCCAGAGCTGCACCATGCAGCGTGCGCACCGAAGTCCCGTCTGTCTGTTGATGTACCCACACCGTGTGCGTGCGGCCCCCCCGCACACATATGTTTTGATCTTAGCTTCCTAACTATAAGCTCCAGGAGTTGGTCCAACAAGCTCTGGCTGTGTTTCCATTCAAATGCCGTGTAAGAAGCGTGCTGGTACAAAGGCTGCGTTTGCATCAGGAGGATGAAAAGCCAGGGGTAGTCTTTGTCTCCTTGCTGCCTGTCAGTAACACGGCTAATTTGGGCTCTCATTTTAAATAATCCCCCTAATCTATCAGATCGGATTGTGAAACATGAAATTGATGGGCCTGAAGTTACTCAGCAGCAAATGAATGCCTGGGCCGAAGAGAACTCCAGAGTTCAAAACAAGGAAAATCTGGGAATGGGGGAGGCTAGGCTGGGGCTGACTGCATTGTCGGAAGGGCTGGAAGTGAGGGCAAGCAGGCATGTGCCATGTTTTTTCCCCCTAGGAGAAGGAAGGTTTTTTTTGCTCTCAGCAGCAGAGCCATGAGCCCACAAATGGTGAAGAACTGGGGAAAGGCTGAAGCAAGAGCCTGACTTGGCAACGCTGCTGTGAGCAGGGCTCCTTGGTTACTCCAGCCAGGGTTCGACTCGGTGCTCGTTCACGGGGCTGTCCCTGTAGTCACACAGCAGCCATCAGACAACGTATTATCAGAACCAGGAGCTTAATGAGTCCGTGATACAGGGGGAACCTCTGCAGGGCCACAAAGGTGTGGGAACAGCTTGGAGGAGATGGGCTCTCACCTACACCCTGCTGCCCGTGGCGTGCTGCAGCTCGCTGCGCTCGAGCGAGACCCAGAAGGAAATATCTTTGTTTCCCCGCTAGCAGAAGGATTAGCAAAGAGGCTTCTCTCCGCACAGCTGCTGAGGCAGATCAGGTGTAATCCGCAGCAGGTGCAATGCCGCGGCCCCGCTGGTGCTCAGGGAGCGGAGCTGAGCCCTGCCTGCAGAGGACCGGCCAGGCACAGCCGGTGCAGTTCCCTGGGCTCGGTGGTGGCTCCGAGCAGTTTTATAGCAGGGGAGACTTCCCACAGCTCTCCGGCTCATTTTCTGTCCTGCTATCGTATCTGTGTATTTAGCACTCTGTGCTGCATGTGATTATCAGCTTGGGTTTTGATGAACAAGTTTGCTTAAGGGAAATGGGTGCCAGGAAGGCTGATGGCTGCGTCCTAGGGACGAAGATGGAGCTAGGTGGAAATTCCTCTTTATGTCCATGACTGCTCCAGTGAAAACAAATTCTTTCTTTCCTCATCCAGAGACTTTCAAGAACTGACAGGTATATGTTTTGGTTACTGTCAAAATAGCATGAAGGATCAACTCAAGAACTTCAGTGGACTTGGAAGGACGGATCTGATTTGGTTTTCTCCCTTGGAAAGCCATCTAAACTTTCTGGGCTTTCTTCTGTCTTGAGGGATCTTCTGGGATGTCACAGGCAAACAATGCTGCTCTGCTTTCAAGATGCAGTGAAAGGCCTTCTAGGCGCCTGAGCCACGTGTTCAACTCTTATTTTCCTTCTTCCTTGGACCACAAGACAGCATCTCCTCACCTTGGAGACCAAGGCATTGCTCCTCTCCTGCGCGACAGTGAAGGGGGTCACCACTGGTGCACTGCGCTCGGGGGATCGACTGGAGTGCAGGATCTTGTCCTTGCCAGCAGCAGCCTGACTTCCATCTCTCAAATTTTGTTTGCTAATTGCAGTAATCTCATCTTCTTTATGCCTGAAATCACTGTGCAAGTGTAGACCTTATCACCTTGTTTATTCCTTCTCTCTCTTTTTTTTTTTTTTTTTTGGTGTGTGTGTATGTAATAATTTCTTCTCATTAGAGAGAACAAGGGGAGAAACTGGGACCAGTGGGAGGCAGTCCCACGGCTGCCTGCTGGGTGCTTGCTTCTCTGGGTGATGCACCCCTCCTGCCCGACATCCCAAGGGCAGCAGGGTCCTGCCTGGCCTTGGCTTTGAGCAGGAGGTGGCCCTGTGGCATCGGCCACTTCACCTGCCCTGAACCTGGTGCTGCTGCACTCCAAAGGCCTTTCAAGCTGCCTTTAGTCCAGATAAGGCTTGGAGGGCGAAGAGGCAACAAAAGCACCTAATCCACTTAACTGCCAGTGGAAACCTCGGCAGTGAAGAGAGCAAACCATTTGGGGGAAGACTTCCCTGCAGTTGTATACTGGGGATTTCCTACAGCTGCAGCCCTCCCTGCCTGTGTGTTCTGGTAATGAATACTAACGATCCTTCACTTCTATTTTAATTGCCTGCCTATCAAGCTTTGTTAATCTTCCCCATTTTCCTTAATCTTTCATCGAGTGTCACTTTTTTGTGTGTTTCTTCTGTGGTGACAAGGCATTTAAACATTTCACTAAATAGCAAAAAAGTTTTTTTTTAAAGGGAAGAAAGAAAACCTCCCCTTTGCATCTGGAATGTTCATTTTCCAGATTAGAAAATAAGTGGCTGTGGTATCTAATTATAACGAATAGGTTAATTAAAGAATATTTAGAACCCCATCCTTCCAAACCAGCTCCTGTAGACTGCTTCAAAGTCAAACTGTTCATAACCTAAGCAATACTTGCAGCTTAAAACAGGGTTTCTTCCCAAACTCCAGAGAGATGCTAACAGCATTTTAGCCAGCAGTTCACCAAGCGTTTGATCTCTGTTTTGCTGAATGAGGAAAGCTCTGACCAGCAGGAAGCCAGAATCATCGCTGTAGTAAATGTTGTCTACTCATCTTTATTCCCTGAACTTGTGCTGATCCTATGGCTGCAAGGAGCTGAAGCCCTTGTTTCTGCCAATAATCGGTGTTCCTGAGTCAGTTCCTGGTCAGTGTCCCTTACCCCCTTGAGGCTCTGCAGTGGGATGACTGGTGAAAATGAAACTTTGCTTGGGAATGTAGGGAAAGTAGAAAAGCCAGCTGGTTCATTGCAGCAGGTTCAGGTGCTGAAATATGGAAAAAATTTAAAAATGGGAAAAAAAAGCCCATTAAGCTGAGCGTGCCTGGCTGCTTTCATATGACGATTGCTGCATCTCTTCCATCTGTGAATGCAGGAGCTGGAAGCTCTATTTATGTAAGGTGGGAGCCTTCTGGATCCAGCCCATGTGTGGATTTGTCATTGCATTTGTCTTTGGCTTCAAGTCTCTTTCTTTTGCCCTTGAGTGTTTCTTCCTATAAGCAGTTTTACCAATGATGTTCCCTCCTGCCCTGCCTAAGAGATGCCTCATTGTTTACCAGGACATATTTAGACACCGAAAATATGCTTTTCTTTCAAGAGAGCTTCTGATGCGTGTTGATTTGAGATCTGCATCAGCAAATGAGATCGGGAGGGAGAAAAAACAAACAGGGCTAAGGGGAAAAAATAGCTTCATGTGCAACATCTACTAATGAAGGCTGTCCAATTATGGAAATCTGCTTTCAAAATCTTAAGTTTGTTGGGAACAATGGGATCTTTGCTCTTCTCAAATCTCTCATGGCAGTCTCAGTGGCTGAGCTTTGACAACTTTGACACTCGTGTGTGCTGTCACTGTGGAAGAAAATCAACTTCAACAGAAACTTATGTGAAGTTTGGGATGACCTCTCATCGTGCTGTTAGAGCTTTCCAACACATCCTCACCTTGCTCTTTCCAGAACTGCTCTCCATCAGATGATGGTTATTAAAGCTCAGGGAATACTGCTACAACTGCTTCCTTGGTCTCATTGGGAACTTCCCAGGCCATAGGCTGTCCTGAGAAAACCGTAGGGAGACACAAAGAGCACAGACCCTGCACAGCATGGAAATTTGAGAGTGAAGAATGGCATCATCCCACATTTTATTTCTGTGATTGAAATCATAGTAATGTGCTTACACGAGTGACGAATGCAGCTGGTCTTTGTGGTCCTGGAGTCTGGATCTCTGCTCTTCTTTCATAGCACTTGGATTGTGTCAGCTTCCCACCGCTAGGAAATGGGATTCTTTGCTCACAGTGGGATAAATCAGGCATGACTGCATTGAAAACTATGGTGCTGCTGGTATGACAGGTTAATTGATCCCTAAACGTCAGCTTTCGGCAGGGCTGTGCAGAGCGTTCATCACTGCTCTTGCGGGCCATGCCACCAGTGCATTTTTTTTTCCTACGAAAACATAACATTATTTGAAGAAGTAGTAGATTTTTGTTTGAGGGGAAAGGTGGGGGAGTTTCAAACAAAAGAGCCACTGAAGCAGCCCAGCCCACATCCTCTGCATGCTCCAGAGAGAAGCACAAGATTACCCAGAGTAGAAGGAAGTGCGATAGCAGATGCTGCGCACGCGGTCTGTGCAGAGCTGCTATATGGAGTTAGATGACTTTTTTAAATAGGACACCAAACTCCCCTCTTGATATGTGGGGTTATTTCTGACAGTCCTTATTCTGCTCCTTTGCCAAATACTGCCATGCTCTGGACCTGCTGTGAGGGGTTCCACAGCTTCTCTCTGCATTATATAAAAACAGCATTTCTTTCTACGGCTTCATCTTGAATTTCTTCACGGGGCTCTTCCAAAAAACCAAGGAACAAAAATTTCTGGGACTGTCGGGCCGAGGTGCTGCCTCACCAGCCAAGAAACCTTGATTTTGAGCCATGTAGAACTAGAGGGTTACTTTGGAGACAGACGTTCAATAGCAATAACTGTGTAGATGCTGGCAAGAATTAGTTACAAACCCTGGCTGCGACTGACCCTTCGTCCCCACGGGGACCTGCTGAAATGACCTTGCAGGGAAAGGAGCAGGCAAGGAATGAGCTGAAGGACACCCGCCACGCACCCCCCTGCCAGGGCTCGCTGCAAAAATTTAAATGGGCTGTCCCTTCCCTCCTCCTACCCCTGCCTCTTGCCGCATTTGAACTTGCTACAGCAACCCGTGCAGCTAATGAACCGCATTTTGGTTAGAGCCGAGCTCTCTCAGCACCAAATCATCTGCTGCCTTGGTGTTTACATTGCACTTAGATATGTTGCATCAACAGTCAGCCTTGGCTCCTGCTGTGCGCTCACATGGATGTGCTCCCTCCTCTGCGAAGCGCTGCAGAGAGCTCGCTTTCCCACTTCTTGAGGCATTGGGAACGTTTCCCTGTGAATTAACCCAAGGAGGGAGGCTCGCAGAGGAAGTGGGTCAGCAGGCTCCGCGTTGGCAGCAGCCAGGAGAGGAGCGAACAAGCACAAAGAGGAGTTGTGGGCGACTGCTATTAAGGACTCTCCACGGAGGAATTTGTTGAATGCTGCTAGCGAGGCTGCTGGGGAAGTTCGCACAGTCCCTCCCCGCGCTGGCAGCGGAGGCAAGGAAGCAGCCGTGAGAAGGAGGCACTCGGTGCACAAGTGAGAAAGAGGAGACTTGAAAAATCCCTCAGCTGAACACTTGGGCGGTGATTCTGCACCCCCGCCCTCCAAAATGTGAAGGAGGGTTTGTAGGCAAACCCCTCGGCTGCGGGATCCGAGCACAGCCAGGCAGGCTCGCTGCGCGCTGATGCAGCCTGCGCTGGGTGCGATGCTGGCGAGCTGCTGGCTTCTGCTCGCAAGGAGCTCTCGGTGGGAGTGAAGTGTACAGAAAAATCATTCTGGATCCTGCAAGAAGGCAGCCTGTAGGGAGCGGTGGCTTGTTTATGCACATCCAGGCTGCCCTGAAAGGCCCTAGGGCCCTGCAGGTACCAGGGATGCGCTCCTGTAAACTCCCGCTGCTCGCTGCCAACTCTGGGAGCCCTTCCGTAGACAGGCGGCTGCTGCTGTTTTAATTAAACCTGCTTTGACCAGCTATGTAGCGAAGACTTTAAAGCAACAGCAATTATAAGCTCTTAATCCATTGCAACGTGGGAGTGGAAGACGGTTTGCTAGCAAAAATAGTTCTGCAAACTGGGCCACAAAGCAGTAAAAGGCGAGTCCTGGGAAGACCGAAGAGGACAAGCAGCTGATAAGGATGGGGACAGGGTGAGGAGACCTTGTGGAAAGGCAGAGCAGAGCCTTCATCTTGTGGTGCAGAGGCAGTGGTAACAGCTGGCTTGTTTCTTCAGCTGGTGTAGATCAGCCTCAGCCAGTCCAGAAACCGAGCTGTAATCATCTATCAATGAAAGCCTCTGTTTGTAGCAAGCTGGTAAACAGTCACGATTTGGGATCCCCCTGAAGAAAGGACTGAATATTTACACGAAAGGAGTGGCCGTAGAATTAACTCTTTGTGCCCGTTTCCTCCCCTATTTTTTGGCAGTTGGGTTTATCTTGTCTTCTTCCACCTTCCTGTCGTGCGGGCATGAATACACCAACCCGATGCCAAGCACTGACGGGATTCTTGCCGTGTCTGGGGCACACAACGTGTGATAGCAACTAGAAGCTTTTGTGAGGCTGTGAAGGCAGAACGAATTTTCTGCTCTCCAGTTTGTACAACTTGTCCTTAGGACTGAAAAATGCAGAGACAAATTCATCTGTCAAATGCCAAACACTCACAATGCCGTAGCAGGGACTGGGTCTGAGCTGTCAGAAGCAGGGACAGTACTCAGGAGCCACTTGTTAGATCTGAAAAAAAAAGGGGAGAGAGGAAAAGTTTGCCCTGTTTTAAGGCTTTTCTGGAGCTGTAGCAAGGTGTTAATGGTACAGGACAGCAAAAAGAGGACACGGTAAGTCTGAAAAATGTGCCCACAGTGCAAGGAAAGCACCTGAAAGCTAGTCATCCTGACTCGGCCCTTTGTCCACCCTTCATCCAGTGCCTGGGTTAGAGGGAGACAATACCCTCACCACAGACCCCCTTTCTCACCATAAACCACTTGGCTTTGCTCTCCATGTGCAGCAGCAGGTTCTTGTACACCGAGGTGGGGGGAAAGTCTCATCAGGCACTGACTGTGCACTGGAAATGTAGGGAAAAGTCCAGTCTCCAGGAACTAACAGAAAAGAGAAACCCAAAACCCAGCCAGGGTTTGCATCTTCCCTAGTCTCAGGTGCTTTGCATCATCCAGGAGTTCTTCCTCCCCAGCCACCAAGCAAAAGGAAACAAAAAACACTGAGGAGGAGGCAAAAACACGAAAGAGGCAGGATGAGGATTACGCGATCAGAAACTTCCTTCTGTCTGGGACGAGCAAACCCAGACCTGCACTTCCACCCGCTACCTGTGTCGCCCACACAAGCTCTCCTGGCACGGGAGCGAGGAGCACAAACCCACCTCCTCCTCTTGTGTTGCTTCCTTCTGCCGCTCCCTGGCTGCTGTTCCAGCAGACCGCGGGTGGTCGTGGCGCTGGTTTTCGGGTCTCTCCTGCCTTCAGGGATAGCGCTGGTGCCACCTGCGCAGCCCACCCTGTTTGTTGTGAGAGGGAATCGTGATATCTCATCTCCTGTAATGCAGGGACAGAAGATCCTTTTTTTTTCTTCTGTATATCCCTGGGACGTGGGCCACCAAGCAGCAAAGCAATAACGCACGTGCTTAATTTGACAGAGAAGTTTTAAGTCCCGGTGACTTTGCCTCATTCTCATTGTCTCCCTGAGAATGGGATGAGGGATCTGACAATTTCTCTGGCTTATTAAATCACTCTCTCTATTCTCTTAAGGTTGCTTCGCTCGAACATACACACCATGGATTTCTCCGCCGGCTTGTCATCTGGATGATAGCTCTGGCTTTATTTCTTTAAGATAGATATCACCTGCAGCAGCGAGAAGCATTTCCCTAACTAGAGCTGCTCGGTGACTATTAATCTATGACTGAGCCCTTGTGTCAAGTACCTCCTTCACAAAACCGAGTCAACGTAACATTCAACGGGTAAAGTGGGTTAGTTCCTGGGGGAGGCTAGAAATTCTGAGCAGTCAGTGATTTGTTTGTTTGGTAGGTATCTGGGAAACATCTAGGATGTGTTTGTACCAATATTTACAGTTTCTACCGACCTCTCCAAAGAGCGAGGGGGAGAAAAGAGGATTTGGCTGCATGTTTACCTTTCCTTGCTATAAAAAAGTAAACATTTGGGGAGCAGTAATTGGTGTTTCTTTTTATCTCACTGATACATTGCATTTTAATAGAAAAATGCACTCAAATAAGGAATGTAAAGCCAGTTCTTATAAGAACTTAATTGATGGGTCTCTGCTGCACCCATCTCGAGAAATAAGGAAAAGTCAATAGCCTTAAATCAGAAGCCCTGTCATTTGCCTCCATCTAATCATCTAAAAGGAATGGCACATGAAATACTGGCCATACATATTGCCTTGCTATTTCCAGCTTGGTATATAAGCCAAAACTTAAGCTTAATTTGAGACAGGGACTGAGTAGTGACTGTGAGTACAACTTCAGTATTAGTCGTGTCTCCTTGGTTTTATTGTTTCAAAGGGCGATTCTGCAACTTCTGCTCAATAATAAAATAGAAAACAAACCTTACAAAAAATAGCCAGGAGCTCTGCTATGTGGCATGTTTCATTTAACTCCCTTAACACTGCTCCGGTGCAGCCTCACATGGGTCCACTCTGTGAGCCCACGTGGATGCAGGACGAGCCTGGACACGGGCTGGAGGCTTCCTGTTGGGAATAGCCTGCGTGAGAGAGATCCTTTCCACTTACCCGTGTCTCTATTTAATTCCTTAACGTTTGCATCCAACTGCAGTCTATGAGGTGTTTAACAGGCTGCCGGCCTCCTGTCCTTGTACCTGGCATTGTTTCTGCTCTGCTGTGCTTGTTTCGGTGATTTGTGGTGTCAGCTCGGCCCCTGAATGTGTTGCCCACACTCCGTGCACCGAACCCATAGGATCTGACCGTTTGAAGCTGGCAGAACTGCAGTGGCACAGTCAGACCATTGGTTGCTTTCTGCCAAGCTGAAACCAGAAACAATCCATCCCAGGGAAACCCTACCGGGCAGTTTTCTGCCCTGTCCAGCAGGGACGTTGTTTTATAGGACAGAATTTAGGGGAATTAGTGTGGCCATCACTGCCTGACTGATGCTGAAGGTGTCACATCTCTACAGTGAAGCCGTTTATGGTTCATTCCCTGGGGATCACACAGAATCCAGCAATATGGAGATCTTCTGAAGTGCTGCTATCACTTCTGAGGGGACGTTCATTAACTCCCTGCAAACCGAGCTCAACCCGTGTCACCAGGACAATCCAAAAGCTTTGGGCTTTTAATGCTGTGGGTACCTTAAGGTTAAAACTCTCCCACAAAATCCAGAGCTCAGGACGGTGAAGGTTAGACCTAAAAGCCAAGAAGTCACCTTCCTATTTTACAATTATCCTCACAACAGCTGAATGTCAGCAAAGGTCTTGCAACAATGCAGTAGTCCCGCTGCTAACCTGCTCCACTTCAGTTCCTGATGTTCTACATCAGATAAATTACTTAGTGCCACAATTAAATCCTTATCGGCCCCGCTGGGGCCTGTGTCACAGCCACTTTAGGAAAAAGGAAGGTTACTCTGAGCTCTTCTTTAAAAACTAAATTATGTTAGGAAGTAATTGCAAATGATTATTATTATTTGTTACTTGCATAACAGCTGAGGTGTGCATGATTTGAATGCTTCCAAATCTTCCCTGCCCCAAATGGTGAATTCATGCAGGCCAGGGTATCGCCAGAAGTCACAAGAAGCCTCCAAGAGGAAGAAAATGTTAGAAAGTGCCAACTTCATTGCTAGACCTTTGTTACTGGTAGTGGTGTTTTTTTTTGTTGTTGTTTTGTTTGTTTGTTTTTTCCAAGGAAGGATTCTCTGAGCTTTGCTGACCTAAGCAGCTCCTTTCTCTGTGATGCTTCTGATTTAGAAGTACTCACAAGGGCCACGACTGAGGGACTTAGTTCTGATTTGCACTAACATCTGAGCCTCTTAACCCAAAAAGAACGGGGCTGGCTGTCACTGCCATCTAGGAGATGAATGACTGGGTTTACAGCAAGGATTTGGATCCAGAACAAGAATTTCCAGTTAAAGACTCCAAGGTGAAATCTACTGGCTCATCCCTGCCTCTGAGGAAGGGCCTGATTATTCGTAATAAATTCAGCATTCAGGAGTATTGCTACATGAGCCCACAAAGGTCCCAGCTGAGCTTAATGTCCATTGTGCTTGTTACTGGGGTATCACAGAAGATGCATTCTCCACCCTAAATACTGAAAAACATGAAAGACAAACCAGGACTCAGGGCTTTGGGTGAGGACGTGCAGAAAAAGAGCTCCGCGTTCATGTGCCAGTGAAGCCAGGTAGTGCCGGGTAATTTCCAGCTATTTGTCCGTGTGGAAAAACAGGAATGTAAGTGCTACACACAGATGGTATCAGAATGTATCCTCCCTATGAAAAACTAATATGAAGTCTCACTGTCATATATCACAGCCCAAATATGAAATTAACATGTTAAGATGAGACTATCTGATAAAACAAAGCACATCCCTTCTCAATGGAAGAGATGCTCTGCAAAGCTTATTTTTAGCTCAGAATGAAAAAACATGGAAATTACTCCCACCCTCGTGTTTATTTTTGGGAAGAAACTTCCTACCCCCAGCCCCTGCTCGATGAGGTTTTAACTGGTTTCGATTACAAACATGTGCCAGGGAGGCGTTTCTGCAGCCACCGAGTCTCGCTGCGGCAGGGAATCGCCTCCTGTGATCCCCACTCGTGAATTTGTGAGCTCCGCACTAGGGCACACCGCAAAATAACTCAAGAAACAACGCTGAAGTGTCATTGCTGAGTCCCTTCTGACTTCACTTGTGTCATGGAGATAAATTAAATCACGGTAAGGAACAGCTTCCTGGCTGCCCGATGGCATGCATGCAGCATATTTTAAGAGAGAGACAGGGCTTTGAATCACTTGGGCAACTGCATTTGCTTCATAAATCCATGCCAGAGGATGGACTAAAGAGAATTTCTAATTGTGCAAGCCACCTGGAGACACTGGCACTTCACTCAGTAAGTGCCCTTTCATTAAAGGTGCAGTGCCCTATATTTATCACGACCATAATTCCCAGATACAAATTGGGAAAGGATCGACTGTGGCCAGTAGGAGTTCCATCCGCTCCATCACTTACCTTGGCTGAAAGTGCTCTCACCTGTGTTTCTAACTCCAAAGACACTTTCTGGTAAAGGCAGAAGCAGAATTGCTTAGTGATAGGATAATTTCCACCCAGCTGGGCTAACGTGACTCTTGCCCCATCCTGCAAGGTGGAGAATGAGAGCGGTGAGCATCACAGCAGGGGTGTTGCTGATCGCTGGGTGCACAGAGAACAACCAAATGCTGTCATGGGTTGGAAATGCTTGGATGCATCTCAACCTGCAAAAGACAGCTATACTGTTTTCCCTTTATAACCGTTCTCCAGACAAAAGAAAACACAGCTTTATCTCATCAGCGTCTCTGTGCAGATGTAAAAACCCCAAGCAGGAAAGTTGTGCGGAGTCACACATCAAATATTTGAAATGTTTAGGGTGTGGAGGGTTAATTGGGTCATCAACGCAAGGCTGAGCACTCCCACCCCCCTGCCCTCCCCACTGATCCTTTGCCCTTTTTCACAGCTATTTCTCATGAAGGCTGGCAGCAGTAAGCATCTTCCAGGTCCCTCGTGTCCATTCCAGCATCTACAGCTTTAGAGACAGCATCCAAGAAGCTATTCTCTGACAGGGCACAAGTGGGACATATATTCCTCTGTGTCCTACACAGCTCTGCAAGTTATTTCTATTTATTTGCTTGTAAACAGAGTTGCATTCCTCCGATTCTTTAAAGCATTTCTAACCTCCCAGTTTGCCAGCAGCACTGTTCTCACCGCTCTGAAACTCCCAGAACCCTTCCTGCCTCCCCTATTGCTCCTGCAGCTGTTGCAGAGCTTGAACTGGCATTTCAGCTCTGACTCAGGCAGGTTTTCGATGCACCAGCAGATTTTGGCATGCGGGCTCCTCATTGCAATACCTACAGCGAGGAGCTCATCGCCTGAGACTGCACAGAAAGTTAAACCCACAGCCTGGCAGCAAGGGCTCTGCAAGCCAGGGTGAGAGCGGAGGTGAGACTTTTCAACACCTCTCATCCCCTCGCAGGTGTGTGCCAACAACAGTGTCCCTTTGGAGCTGTATCTCCCTGTCTGCACGCTGTAGCTTCTTACCCGAGCCCTGCCATTTTCCTCGCTCCAAAACAGCAAATACTTTTAATTTCCCCCATGTTTCATTTTAAAATGTGCTCGGCCCATTCTCATTGCAGCGGCTGCGTTATTTCGGAGGGCACCTGGCTGTTCTTAGCCCCGTTGGAGGGGAAGCCCCTTCCACAGAGCAGCCCCGGGAGCCGCTCCATAAGGACCCAGTGTCCCCAGCATGCCAAGAAAGCACCTTGGAGCTGGCAGGAGGGAGCAGCAATCGGTCGTAGCCTTGCGTGGTTGTGTCAACACACTGCTGGTGCTCTCAGACTCATTTTTAAAGACCTCGTGTAAGGACGTCTGCACTTTTCACGTGCTGTGTTGTTCTAGGAGTTTCTGCTGCTTTTCTGCTCAGACTTCGGGTAAAGGACACAGTTCCTCTGAGACTCGGTCCCCTTTGCAGCGTGGCACCGCTCCGTCCCCTGCCTCCTGGCGCTCAGGACAGGGCCCTCACCGTGGGGATGTCCCAGCAAAAGGGGCCCGACCTCTGCTGCGGCTGCCGAGGGTGATATGGGAAATAGTAATGAGGCTGCCTTTCTCCCCCGCCTGGGAACTAGGTAAGGGACATCATCCCACTTGACATATCAAAAGGGAAAAGCAGGCACAGAGAGGAGATGGGATTCGCTCCAGGTCACACAGCCGGTCAGTGGCCAGGAACAGGAGCCAGCTCCCACTTCCCTTCTCAGACCCCTCTTCCCCCCGCGGATCTCCTCGATGTGCTTTAATCGCCAGACCGTGTTTGTTTTCGTGGTCACGCATTCCTCCTGCACAGCACACCCCCGCGACATTGGATCCTCGTTGCCTTGGCCGGGCAGGTGGGTGGATAACAAGGAGAAAATGTTCAGATCCCCGAGCCCCTTCCAAGCGGGGAATTCTGCTCGCCTCCGGCACCGAGAATCTCCTGGGGCGCTTCGAGACTTTCTGACTCCGTGTCCCACCGGCGCTGCCTTGCCCTCGGGGAAAGCAAGCAGGCAGCCAGCTTTAAACCCGAACTGGCAGGCAGGAAACTCAGCGCGTTGCCTGAAGAAGACTCAAAGTGAAAAGGGGCTGAAATGTGCAGAGACCTGAAGGGAGGGAGGAGAGCAAAAACCTCTTTGCGGCGTGAGGACGCGGCTGCATGTCACTGTGATTCAGCAGGACGCCGGCTGGAAAGGCCCCGGCACTTGTTTGTTAGCCCGTGTTTGAACTCTGGTGAAAAACGAGTTGACAGCCTCCCCGCACCTCTCGCTGGGCTCCAAGCACAACTTTCTGCGGAAAATATAGTACCCTGTGCAAACAGGCATCCTTTACCTCCAGCGTGGGGGAGTGCAGGGGATCGTGTTTTATTTTGACACAGCAGCTTGCGGTGCCAAAAGGCTCGGGAGAACAGACTACCAGAAACAGCTGGCTTCAGCCAAAAAAAGGGAATTATATTGCAGAAGCAGCAGGCCTGAGGACAGCTACACACCGCGGTGGAGGTAATGGAGGAGGGCAATAAAGTTCGGCTGGTAACAGAAGCTCTGCTGCTCCCACTTGAAGGGGAGAAGCAGTGGGACCCCCACGAAGCTGCTACAAGGCTGCAGGACAAGGGGTGCAGGGAGGGTCCCCAGCTCCAGCCGCCCTCCCACCACCTTCCCTGGGCAGGGACTGCGGGAAGGAGCAGGGCTGCTTCCAGGCATCGCGGCTGCATCTGTTCGGCAGCTCTGCCCATGGGAGTTGGGAGTTCGGTGATCCAAGGGGCAATGTGATGCGCCATCGTCCATTAGTCAGAAAAAAAGACACATAAAATAGTTCTGTTTCCTGGAGGGGAATCTTGGGTCCTGGCTTCATCTGCACACCGACTTGTCTCCATGCCTGGGACGTCTCAGCTTGGTCTCTGCGTTGCAGCATATCCTTCTGCTCTACCCAGCGAGCTCCAAGAGGGTGAGAGAGCCTGCAGGGAAGGATCTGATCAAGACCGTTCCCTGAAGAGAAAGACCTCAAGAAGACGGAGGAAATGCCCTTAGCATTGCTGACAGTTTCCCAAAGGGTGCTTTCAGGCCGTGCTTACTAAAGCATCGCTAGCATTGCACACATTGCAACTGCCACCCAGCACCAAAACTGCGGCAAGGTGCGATGCTGCTGGCAGCTTTCTGCCTTGCCTAAAGCCAACCATAAAATATCCTTCATAACCCAAGCGAAGATAATACAAGAGCAACATTTCACAGAGCACACTTGTGCACTGTGTCACTAGCTGATCAGAAGCTGCGGTCAATCCAAAATTTGGCACAGAACTGCTCTTTAGCAATGTAGAGGCTACAAATTTTCTTGAGACGCACATTAAAAAAACCCCTTCAGTCACCATGACATCAGACCCTGTAAATTTTGATCTGTCTCTTGGATGCTAATGCCAGCAACCCGTTGTGGTTAATTGCAAGTGTTACTTGCAGACTGTAAATGGTGAAATCGCTCTATTTTTAAAAGAGGCTTCTGATGTAGGGTACCATGTAAATATTTATGTTATCTCTGTGAAGGAATGCCTTGCAATCAGACAACCCACACAAAGGCAAATGAACTCATCAAAAGAAACCACAACTGAAATGTGAACAGTAAAAAAAATGTCAAAGCCTTCCTTCTGAGCAAACCTCGGCCCAGGTGGCAGTGGGGTGTTTGCCTCACGAGAGGAGGCATTTTCTAGTTGGCAGATGCTTCCAGATAACTACTGAGATGGAAAATCTGGCCCAGTCCGTCTTGGGACTCAGGAACTTGATTCTCATGGAAGCACAGGGCATGGTCATGCATAAAGGAGGCTGAATTTACTGGGATGGTTGTTACAAGGTGACCGGGACACTGCCACCACTCACACCCAAACACAGCCTTCAGCTTTTGTCTTTTATAAAGTCTGGACCTGCTCTGAACTGAATGTTTTCTCTCCTGGTCACAGTCCACATTCTTCATTCGATAGCAGCAGAAAGAGAAAGTCTGTGTTTTATCAGTGTGGCTTCCCTTGGTTACCTTCATATTTTATGTCAAATATGCCCAGAACCAAAACAACATGAAAAATTTGTAGGAAGATTGCTGCTATCAAGAAATCTAGTTACACTTCTATACCCAGAGGAAAACTGCGATTTAACCTACATTACAGGCCTGGGGTGGGCTTCTTGCTCTTGGGGAAATCTGTTTGAAGGAGCGATGAATTGAATCTGTTTAGTAAACTTGTCTTCTAGACCTTGGTACTTCACCTAGGCAAAGAAAGCCAAATGGCTTTAAAACAGTGACTTTGTTTTGCTTTTTGTTTGTGTTTGTCTGAGAGCTCCCTCCTAAACTAACAGAGCCAGTCCTGCCTTCCCAAAACAACGCACTTGCTAGATCACAACCAAGGATCCTGCTTTCAGTTTAAACTGCCTGGCATGTAAAGAAAGTTGCTGCTGACATCTGGGCTTGCTAGCAGATGTTCTAAGGAATGGCAAAGGAGAAAAAAAAAAGTCTTCAGCATCTCCAGCAGGAGCTTAAAGCAGAAGAGATGACAGGCAGCATGCAGAAGAACCAGATCTCTGAGCAGCACTGAGACCTAGAGAGATGCTGACAAACAGCCTGTGCCATCTGCTTTTTTGTGCAAAGAAATGCTCCCAGAACCTTAGCCCATGATATTCATTAATTATAGAATCATTAAGGTTGGACAGGACCTCCAAGATCATCTGGTCCAACCATCCCCTTACCATCAGTATCACCCACTAAAACATGTCCCTAAGCACCACGTCCAGCTTTCCTTGAGCACCCGCAGGGACGGTGACTCCACCACCTCCCTGGGCAACCCGTCCCAACGCCTGACTGCTCTTCCTGAGAAGAAATGTCTCCTCATTTCCAACCTGAAATTCTATGGCTCTAATTAGGGTTAGGGTTTGGAAAGAGAGAAAGTGCAGAGTCCTGCTGTGTGTGGGGCTGTGCAAAGGCTGCCAAAGGACGTTCAGGTTTCCCAAAAGGCCTCCATCGTGAGCACTATTTCCTGGGAGACTTAGGTGGGGTCAGTGTAGCTAAGACACAGTCTTCATGTTCGACTCCAGCCTGTGCACTGGGTATGGATGTGGGCTGCCTGCCAGGCGCAGAATTCCCCAGGGCGTTTGCTTATCCCAGGAACAGACTCGTCAGCGCCAGCAATCGATATCCAGCGGGTCAGCGGCTGACCCGACCGCCTGCAGGGTCCTCTCAGCCTGGGGTCTCTGGTTTGGCAAAACTCCACAGCAGCCAAACATGGCAAAAAAACAGAGCTCTTCACTGCCGGAGAAGTAATGGCAGAGGAGGACAGCTCTAGCACAGACAAACAGCTTTGAGAACGCAGCTTAGGGTCCGTCAGTGCATTCCCTTCACCAAAATCGCTGATCTGTTCTCAAACCCAAGAATCACCCAGGACAGAACAGCTTCCATCCAAACATTTTTTCCAAATACCATTAATGTACTCTTTATCTAGACACCCCCCATCTCTTTTTTTTTTTTTTGTGTGTGTGTGTGTGCAAGGCTGTGACACATCTCTGAATCCCCGTACTGACGGATGAGCCTATGCTTGTGTTAAGGTGAAATTGAGCGTATCAGACTAGGCAGAAATGTGCCATAATGGCTCCATTAATTCCTGGGGAAATGGCAAGAAATGCCCTCAGGTTTGTGCGGAAAGGTTGGGAGCGTAGAAGGTGGGGGACCAAAAAGGAGCAGCAGGCAGAAGATGGTGCTGTGGCTCTCCAGGGAGCCAGAAGCGGGGAACAATCAATCCTCAGAAACGCTCCCAAAGAACACAGAACAGCACCGGCGTGTTTAGCAACACCGAAAAGAAAATGTCACCACCTTGCCAAGCCGGCGGAGAGAGGCACGGTGTGTGAACAAAATAACGAACCCGGCTTCCAGCACTGTGTCCTGGGCTCAGGCTGGGAGGGGAGCAAGGCACTGCCCCGCTAAGCCCCCACCCAGCCTGTGGCTCTTCTTCCCCCATTGCAGTTTCCAATACTGGGCTCTCAGAGGCTCACTGGGGTTAAAATAAAGCACAGGCAGGCGATGGAGGGGCTTCCAAGCACAGTGCCTGGCTTTATGCACCTGAAAGTGGACTTGTATGCACCCGATGAGTGCAAACAGGCAGCCCCGAGTGTCTCCAGGTCATTACAAGGTGTATGTCGCCGTCACGGGAACCCTGCCTCTCGCAGATGGGGTCAGTGGGAGACTAAAACAAGAATGGGGAAGAAAAGCAGAGCAAAGACATTGGCAGAGCTTCGGACTCCAAAAGCAATTTGTGCTCTTACTCTGGCCATCAGCGTGCTTCAGCCACGGAAAACTGCTGAGGGTGAGAACACGGCTGGCCGCAAAGCAGCAGCTCCTGGCGATGTTTCAGCACGCTCGGCAGTGACCTCCTTTCACAGCAACTGTGGGCACTGCTAACTAATGCCGCAGTCAGGAGGGTCCCTTAGCCCATGCAGCATCTGTGAGCCGGCAAGCACCTTTTCTTCAGTTTTCCAGCTGTTGCTTAAGCAGATTTCTCATTGCCTTTCATGAGAGTCACGGTTTCCCATCCTGTATGCAGAGGAAGCCCGAGTCCCCGACCCCCGTGCCAGAGCGCCCCTGGCTATGCTGTTTCATGTGCAGGGACACCGACAGAGGATGAATCTCATTCCTACTTTTAAGATGTTATAGCTAGTGGCAGAGAGATATCAGTGAGATGCTTCTGAAAGCAAAGGTACAAACACCAGGCAGTTTTTCTCACCAGTTGAGAACCAAATTGGAAAATCACAGCCACAGGAGAGGCTCTGAGCTTTCCAGCAGTACTCGTTCAGCCTCCAAGCAAATCTTACTCAGGAACAGAAGCAAAATTTACACCGCATTTACAATTTTGCCTTTCGCCATTTCTCAGCTGTTGCATTTAAAACAAGCTCGGTATCTTACAAGCTCCGGGCTCAGACCTTCGGAGTCCACAGACGACTCGAGGTTGAGATGCTTTCTTGCCCGCATGGCATGCGAGGCTCGGGGAGCTGCTGGCAGGCAGCCCCACCTGGCATTGTGCGCAGGGTCTCAAGTAGAAGAGCCCAATGTCATGCTCTGGTTAGTCCTCCCCCGAGAATGACATAAGCTAATGTGTATGGAGATGCTTATGCCAAAAGGCTTCAAGTTATTTCCCAGGAGAAAGCACCTGTTCAGGGATGCACAGAAATGCCAAAGAAAAAAAATATATATATATAAATAATTTTTTAAAAACTCCGGAGAAATAGCAATATAGACAAGGCAAAATATGACTCCTAAAAATGTCTCTCTAGGAAGGATGGGCAGTTATTTCAGTACTTGCATGGGAAGTTTTCATAAGCAGTGTCAGATAACTTAGGGTATATCCTAATGAAGTTTAGAGTGTTATGGAAAACCTTGCAAAGTTGCAAGAAGGTGAAGTAATGAAAATTGGAAGCCATACTCTTTCCAAAACCAGAAGATGTGTCATCTGAATGAAAGGTTGATTTCAGAGATACATGCATTAATGCAATACATCAGTAATGATATGCTAAATTACTAGCAATATTCCTGTTCCTTATTAAACACTTTGGATAATTAGAATGGGAACATTTCACAGGGAGAAGCACTGCAAGGTACTGCAGAGGGTCGCAGAAGAAGATGACCAAACACCAGAGCTCAGTGGGGCTCTTCAGCTCAGCCACAAGATCACGGAGCTTCCAGATCAAGAAACTTGAGCTTCCTGAGCTCTAGTGCCTTTTTTCTACCTGTAAGTACAGAAAATAAATGTGAAATCTCTAACTTTATAACGGTGATGAAGACCATGGCAATTGTTATTGCTGCTAGTCGTGCCTGGGAGCCACCTGCATTAGATGCTGCAAAGATGCAAAGCAAAACATGCTCCATAAATACCCTGGGGCAAACGAACAACGCGTTTGGAAAACGCAGCTATGAAATACAGGTCTTCTTCTTCCATGCCTCATCTGCAATAATCATACAGTGCTTGTACAAGTCAAGACGTGGCCTGAAGGTGGTGGCTGGGCAGGGGGAGCTGCCATTCCCCCAGGCAGCGCATCCCTGCGCGGGGCTGGGGGCTCGGAGCCGCTCAGTGCCACGGTACAGCCAGTTCCCGCAGCCACCATTGCTATTCACGCCGCATCCCGCTTTATTTTCCTTTCTGTAACGGACTTAGTGCAGGAAACGAATGCCACAGCTAGACCACTTGAAGGGCTCTGCTTTATACGGATCTGAATGTCACAAGTTTACTGTGAAGAATTCATACTAGCCGGCCGCCGAGGCAGTGAATGCTACTGGCAGCATCCTAGATGTGCAGTGAGACAGAGAGAGAGACAGGCAGCCCACACAGCAACCTCCTTCCTTCAGAAAGCTGGTGGGAATAATATGTTAATCAGTGCACGGAGTGAGCTGGCTTTCTCCAGCAGCACAGGCTCAGAGCACTGCCGTCCGCGGGCAGCGGCGTGCTTGGAGCTGTGGCCCTGCCCGCTCCTGCAGGTCGAGCCGCCAGGAGAAGCCCATGCAGGGCGAGGGGATCTTTCTAGGGCTGGTGGAAGTATCCTGGTAGCGATGTGAAGGGCACGTCCTGCTGCCCCACGCTGAGCCACCGTCACACGGATGGGCAACAGGTGCAAGCCTGTACAAGCCCTGCGTCCTTATCTGAACAACCAACTGCAATGAATTAATCCCATTAAAGACCCTATAATGTTATACATGACAAGTAGAGTGTTGATACAATTCTCCTGGCAGAGGTCCAAGCCAGGTAATTATCCTCTGCCTTGCTCAATTCGTTCTCCATCAGCAGTGGCTCGAACAATTTTTATGTGGCAACGCTTTTAGGATCTGTTTTCTGCCCGGTCCTTGCAAGCGACCCGAACGGCGACCAAGCTGCCGTTAAGGTTTGTTGTCTTTCCCTGCTTATATAGACGTCTTCGGTTTCAAACGGCATCTTTGCTTGAAGATCAGCATTCAAGGGAGACAGGCGCCGAGGCACTCATCTGTGATTGTTTACATCGAGCCCTGACCAGCAGCTGACAAGTGCGCTTTGTGCCGCCCGCCGTGGGGGACGGCAGCTGGAAAGTGATGTCTCCATTCCTGCGTAAGCACCCTACGAAACCAGGAGAGGACTAAAATAACCGCAAAGACATCCCAAAATAAAAAGCGCCTTCTTTCCTGAGGTCGATTAAGAAGGTTAAACTCTGCCTAGGTACACAAGAGATCATAAGCCGTGCAAAAAAAGCTATCAGTAAAGCTCCTATCAGTAAACCATGTTATTAAATGCTCCAAATACCAGCCAAAATTTAGTTCCTGCCCTGAAAATCTGTGGTGTAAATATACTGTAAGACCTAATCACATAAGCACAAGATAATAGTGATAATCACAAGCAGAGTGAAAAAGAAGTCCCAGAGGCTGACATCACCTCTGAATTTCCCACCGTGAGCTCTTCTGTATCAGTCCATTAATATTGCTTTACAGATTCTGCTGTAGTCTCATGCTCTGAGTGTAAAAGAGACCAGGGACAAAGCAGTACATCAACAGCAGGACCCGGTACTTTGAGCAACATCCTTCCAAAAATAACTTTTGGAGGGCATGCTAGCTCGGAGGTAGAACATTCTTATCTCCCGTGAATTACTATTTATTGAAATTTTAATAAATGTTCATCTCACTGGCTACAAGAGAATCTCACATGGCAAGAAAATAAAGCTTATCTTGAAGGAAAAGTCGGCTTATCTTGTGCTGTTCATCCTCAACAGATTTGTTGAAAACACAGGCTAAGAACTTCTGCATGATCAACTTTAATTTCATTTTATGAGTTTAGTTTTTGAAGTTAATGCCATTTGTGATGAGCACTATGGCACATAAAGTCATCTGTAAATAAAATCCCACAAGTATCAGAAGCACACAAACAGCAAGAATTTGACCACATGCAGGGGATCCATGTGCTAGGCTGCAAGTGTGGCATCAGCCTTGTTTTCAGACTGAAGAGCTGTGAACTGGAACCAGACCACTGAAATGAGAAACAGAATCCTCTGCTATTGTATTTTTCTTTTATTTGCTCAATTTGTTCTGTGATTTATATGGAGAACACAATTTGGAAGATTGTATTGTTATGCTAGCAATAAGACCACACAATGTTCGTTGACTCCCTTACGCCAAGACGTATTATTTTGCAACTCTGTCCGTGCTGTTAAATCATGAACTGGGGCAGTGGGTAGAAAATGCATCTGTGATGAAACTAGATTTTCTGTTTTGTGTGGGTTTCCAAATTTTGAAATGTTTCTTTATTACGTAATAAAATGTACTTTGGGAAAAAAAGCAATAATTTACTACAAAAATATAATTTCTTTGGAAATTTTCAGATTTTAGGAGGCATAAATTCTCATTTGAAGTACCTCTCTCCCTCCATTCAGAGAGACAGAGATAAGTGCTGAACTTTACTGCCTCAGTTAATTACATAAACTTTGATGAGCTGAATCCAGGCTACAGACCATGAATGATAGTATTCACCTTCTCCAAATACCATTTGCCTTGATAAAGAACAGAAATTAATTGCATAAGGAAGCTGAAAATATATTTCTACTGATATGAATTCTCTGGATAGTTTACCAGAATACAGTCATGGCCCAGTTGCTAAAATAACAACTTCTGGATTAACCTGCACAATAGAGCCAAGCCATACCCAAAAACTCCAACTGGTGGGATCCCAAACGTAAAACTCTACAGCGCAGATATCCACACCTGTGCTGCTTCCCCTCAGCTCCTGTGCCAGGTGTCTCTGATCTATTGTTGGAACCTGCTGTAGGATGGGATTAACCCAGATGAAATTAATCTCACCCTTAGCGTGCTCCGTTGAGGATGTCTTTTCCTCTATTTAAACCTCAGCTTTCACTCCTGCTCTTTTCTTGGTGCTGCCTGGCAGTGACTGCCTGTATGAAGAATTTATGTAAAACAGTGTAACTGTTTCAGCCTTTGCTTTGATGCTCATCTTGGGGAAAATCTGAAGAGAACACGTTGAGGTATGAGTACCTGTAAAGGTGACTTAAGAGCAGTGCTGATTACAGTGAGCAAGAACCTGAGGTGAGCCACGTGCTGGGGGGAGTTTTAGAGGACCACCAGGGTCCTGAGCTTCCATCCAGCACCTTAAACTGGGAACAGGGTGCAGTGAACAAGGCAATGTCAAGTTTTGGGCTGCTGCTCTTCAAATTTCTCGGTAGCAAATTTGTGGCAGTCCCAGAACTCGGGTGTCCCCCATGCCTCAGAGCACCTCTGCAGGGTATTTTCCTGCAGCCCTCAGGGAAGGGCTTCCTTCAAGCGGTCGGCTGTGTTGCAGAAGGAAGAGGTGCCTTGGTGAGCCACGGAGGCTTTAAAATCCACCTTGTTTCTGGAGTCATCAGGAGTGCTGCCTACAGCAAAGGCACAAATGTAACACTCCTTGATCTCAGTTGATAAGCTATTTCTTAACAAAACAACTGCAGGCAGGTTGTTCCTTGCTCACTGTGACTCAATCATCCTCACGTATGTTCCCTAAATAAGGTGTGCTGGTGGGTAGAAGGGCTGCGGTGATGGACAAGCAGACAGACAGGGTAGGAGTCAGCAGCCTTCCCTTCAAGCCAGCCAGGCGAGCACAAAAACAAGGCTCAGGCAGCTTTGACAGCTTCTTAGCCACAGCGTGCTGCTAAAGCTGCGCTGAGAAAGGCGGCTGTGCTGCAGAACGGAGCACAACGCATTGCAGGAGGATTTGTGCGACAGGTAAAACAGGCCAGAGCCTGGGTGGGTTGAAGTCCTCCTGATGAGAAAGGCTTGTCAGCCCGGACAGCCTGGCAAGCTGCTGACACCAAACAAAGAGTCATACAGCTATGAGGGGTGAGAGGCAGTGGTAATCCCTTTCTGACTTCAAAGATATTTTTGAGCCTCTTTGCATTTTTCTGGATTTTTATCTTGAGGCTGTGATAGTGATGCAAATAACGTGGTACATGTTATGGTGAGTTCCAGAGTAGAAGATGTTAATTACAGGTTAAATGTGCAACATATTCCCAAGGAATAAGCACGTTCTATAAGTCATGTTAAAGGTGCTATAAATAAACAATTAGAAACAATTCTGCTCCCTCTGAATAATCTGACCTTTACTTTGCAGCAAAAATAGGAGCTGGGGCTTGGATCAGGCTGGGTGTGTTGCTTAGCAATGGGGAAGGGTCAGCTCCAGCCCTGTCCAGAAGAATAGGGCAAAGCTCTCCCTTAATTCCTGAGACAATGCACAGGAGCATGAAGAAGAGGTTTGGGAACCTTTAGGTTTCTATCTGAAAGTCACTGATAACAGCAGAAATAGAGCGACACACAAGCAGGAAAGAATGAGGGTGAAGTCACCGTGTCACTAACGCTACAGGGAGTTTTTGTTCACCAAAATGGCACACAGATATGACCCTGGGAGTAGTGTTGTGAAATACCTGGCATTTATCTTGACCATCCCTCTTACGGGGCTATCACTCAGCCATTAGTGAATCACTGCCGTGAAATCTGCAAGGGGAGTTGGGATAAGGAACTTTGGAAAGATTGTGTGAACCTATTTATTCCTATAACATATCCTGTATATGTATATAGTATAACACCGTGGGCACAACTGCAATGTTTTGAAAACTGGGTAAAATTTGACAATGGCTTTTATTTTACGTAGGTCCCCAGTTACACATAATGAGCAACTCAGAGGATTTGTGTCAAGTGGTAAGTGCCCCGGAGAATGCTGGCCTAGCTGGAATTGTGGTTGTGTGAACGTGGCCCTTTGGTATTTCTTTTTAAGAAGTGGCTGCTTTCTTAATACTTGAAGCATGCACATGTACATTTAAAGTATTATCTCACTAAGGAAATACCAGCCGGACCCCAGGCAGATAGTCCTTTGGCTGTTGTCAGAGCTGGAAGACAGTTTTGGGGTAGGATTATTTCAGAAAGCATGCTTGGTCAGAAACAGAAGATAGAAGCTTACGAAATTAGCCCTGTGATTTCCTTTCATGACAACTTCCATAACCGTTTTGGCATCTATAAAGTAAATGCTGACAACAAACTTAAGCTCATTACAAATGGCTATATTTAATGGCCTGATTATATGGACGTATCTGACTCTTAGTAATACCGTGAAAGAAATGCATTGTAGGTATTGATTGCTGGAGTAATTATGAGTCACTTCCTCTGATGGAGTGCTTGTGCCAATGGAGGTTAGGATGCCCAAGGGGCTGTTTTAGGTTAAAAAATGGAAACAGAAAGGAAGGGTGCTTGTAGTGTGGCAATGATTTCCATTCAGAAAACATCTTCACAAGCTATCTTGTCTTTGAGTAGAAAAGGAGTCAGATCCCTTTCACTACAGAACTTAGAGAATAAGAAATCAAGGTTAAAAATGTCTAAAGAGGGCTAGATTCTATACATCTGAAGGCTTTGTAACATTGTCTATACTTGAAAGAACAAATCTTGGATTGAACTGTTGCAAGAAATATGACATGCAATAGCCTCGAACATGGTTTGATCTGGGACCATCTATGTGGTGTGAACGTTCTGTGCTGCTCTCCTTTCAAGAAGCGATTTTCACAGGTAAATAACATATTTGGGCCCTGCTTTCTCATATGGAGTTTCACACAGCTGTTCTAACTGGCATGTCAATGAAAGCCAAACTTTTCACTTGGTACATAAGAAAATAAAGCAGGGTGGAGAACTGTCCCACAGATGCTGTCAGGGAAATCAGCTCGCTTCTGGGTCTTTGAAGGATGCTGAAAACAAGTAATGAAGCTTCAAGTGGTGATCCAAGAAGCACTTGAGAACAAAACAACTCCTTGATCTAGACCAGAGGACAGAGATTTTGCTGTAAACCAAGCCCTGCTGCTGAAGTCGCGGGGTGAGCTCGCAGCCCAGAGCGGTGCGGTGGGTAGCGGGAGGTCAGCGATGCCACGCGCCCGTAGGAGTCGGCTAAGCTGCACGAGCCCCCGGTTGTTCTGCTGTCAGCCTCTTAATTACCAACAATATGGCAATAGGGCTTTCTGCGGAGTGGGCAAGGGGGAGGGGAAGTCATCTTTTGTTGTTCCTGAAAGCAGGAGGATGGAATTAAATGCAAGACTGGCCTTTTGGTTAATGGTTTCGACTGAGGCCCAGGAGATTTGTTTTCACTTCCTATTGGCCGCGGATCTCCTAGGTGGAAGCACAAGGCACATCACTAATGCTAATTTCTCAATGTGTTCGGCCAAGTTCCCTTTCTTTGCCTCACCTACTTAGGCAAGATGCTGTCCTGAGCAGGGGCTGCCTTTCACTGCGCTTTTATCAAGCACTTGGTTTGGTTCTCCTGAGTGCTCTGCTAAAACAACAGCTTTGGCAAACCCCAAGTTTATACTGGCAATCCTCAGCAAGAGTAAAAATATACAGAAATATGTAGTAATAGAAAGGAAGATGTAGAATCTCACTACTTAGCGAATGGGTGCTGATGGAATGCAGTGACATCCCCCCAAAGTACGTTGCGTTTAGGTGTTAGGGGATGTTTATCCTCTTCATGAGAATTAACGAAATATCTTATCCCCAAGGGACAAACTGACTGTTGAAAAAAATTACATGCAAAATCAATGTTAATTTCTGTTTTGTGTGGAAACGTGCTTTTTGTCTTTAAGCACAGTGAGTAGAATATTGCTAACACAGTAACAATGATTTCTCGCAGACAAAAGGAACAAACAGTGTATGCTGTACGTCTGAACACCCTGTTATCCAGCCCAAGGCAATCACCTCTTAGCAGGATGAACTATTTTACAGAGGCACAGAGACTCCTAGGTTTGATGTGAAGGAGTTAAGAAAGGAAATAACTGGGAAGTAAAATTTTCAGTGCGTGCAAAGCTTTGGCACTGTAACTGTGCTCTTGCTTTCTCTAAGTTAGTGAGAAGGTAAAAACATTCCAATTGCAAGGAAGTTACCTTTTCCGTTTGGCTTCTTATTTTTTAATTAAGTTGGTGAGGACACTTCCAAAGCTCTAAATAGAAGCTTTCAGATATTTGTCAGGTTTTCTGAGGGCACCAGGTGACTAGAGAGGTACCAGGTCTCTCTTAGGTCATGTCATGTGTTGAGATGGCTTGCGTACAGCCAGTGATATGCATACATCTTAAAACCTGTGGCTTGTCTGAAATTGTCTAATGTCTTTCTACTTAGAAATCCATTCATATAGGGGAAAAAAGCCACCCCTACAGAGGCTAGCATAACTCTGCTAAATGCAGGCTCTTTCTACGTTTATCCTACCTGACTAGGATCTCCAGGTCATCAGAGAGGATCCTGGCTCCTAGCAAGTATTCTTTTTTTTTTTCCCCTCTCATAATAAGCACGGCCCTTCTCCAAAAAGAGCTGGTGCTGCTGTGCAGATGGTAGACATCTGCAGAAGAAATGCATCATCTTCCATCATCTGCTATTACTCATGTTACTACTATCGGCGCAGAGCCATTTGTGTTACCTAACAACCACCTCATTAGGGACGAAACTTCCTTCTGCGAAAAGTACTAGCACCGCACATCCAAGGCATGGCTCTAATCCTATTTTGGGAACTTGATTAGCATTTATGCTAGCCTAAGCCCTTTCACTTCGAGGTATAGAGATATCAACTGCCACAGCTATTAATGTGAAATGCTTCATAAAACAGACAATGTCCTCCAAAGGAATGAAGTGCCTGTCTACATCCTTCCAACCAGGTGATTATTTAATATTATGTTAACTTGGATCCAAGATTTACATTACAAGAGGAGCAGTGATAAAAACTGGCTTTGAAAAGCAAGGGGAGATTCATCAGACCAACCTTTGAAAGTCATAATCTGGGTTGAATATGCAACAGCTGCAGTGGCATCATTGGGGATTCTCTAAGTGCTTTTGGCCCCTGCACATCCCACCAGGCTGATTATGGCAAGGACTAAAATACTAATGGGGTACTGAAGGGTTTCGTTGCTGGACTTTGTCATCCTGGATGGGGCAATTACCAAAATGTGCCTATCAAAACCTGCCAGATCTGATTCCAGGATGTCTTGATCCAGTCTTTATTACTAAAGCGGAGGATAAATTCAGTTCAAGAACAATGATCCTGCCTCACCAGCAAGGATTTTTTTAGGATGTTTTCTTTCTCACTGAATTTCAGCACCATCTTAAGACCATTATGCAAAAATAGAAACACCACTATTGTCATTTTTATCCTCTACAATATTTTTAGAGCAATGTAAGGCTGAGATAATACAGAATCAGAGACTGAGATTCTATTACCAGTGCTATTCTTCTGTGCCTTAAATCCAGTTGTAACGGAAGATGTTGAGGAAACAGAAGGCATAACCCTGAAAGACAGGAGGAAGATGTTGCATGGTTGCATGTTGCCTTAAGCTGTGCTCGGGGCTGATTTCTAAATGGAATTCTTCCTTTTTCTGTTTGAGCCACTGCCTACCCATGAGTTTAGACGCAGTCAGCACAGCCCTGTTCACTTGCCTTGCAGGTAGAGGAAAGCTTCGAGCACGGGGCTGCACGCACTGACTGGGAAGTGGGCGCAGTTCTTTAGCTGCTGATGCAACTTGTACATTGTCACATGGCTTGTCCCTCAAGCCAAGGACAAAGCCCCCCGAACACTGTTTAAGAGCAGGGTGTAAGTAACAGAAATTTAGGGGAACAGTGAAGACTCCCCATAGGAAGCAGAAGACCTCCTTTTGGGCAAGACTGAGGGATTATGAGAACAAAGCAGTTTAGCACTGTGTTTTCAAAGCAGAAAAATCCCCAATAATTGTCAGTCTTAACAGGTTACAGTGCAGATGGGTTTTCTCCAAAAGGCACAAGTATGCACTGTGTGCCAGTTATTCAGCAGCATGAAAACTGTTTGCACGGCTGCTACCGCTTCTTTAGTTTTTTCTTTACAGAATCATGTTTTCAAATTATTTTTTCCCCTATACTTTTACTTTCTCCATCTCACAAAGGTTCATGTTTGCATTTTATTTATAACTTGCACCCCCCTACCACTCATTGTATTATTCTCTCTCCTACTACATCATCGACTTGCACAATTTATTCTGCAGAAGTGCGAAGACTTGTGTTTTCCAGTGCAGCATAGGGAAGACAAGCAACTCTTCTCTTTCTTGCACATAGCAGCAATTAGGGAGAGAACTTAATTGGTGGACCTCATGACCTGTGATTGTTCAGACCATCATAAATTCCAGTGCTTTCTTCAAGGACTTTATTTACTCACAGAACAACCCAGTCGCCAATCCTCATTTTAAGAGTAAGACCAAGTGTAATTTCTTTGCCTTCTGTCAGCTCATAAAATTATTTGTTCTCATAAAAGTCTGAGCCTTATGTCTGAGCAACACATGACCATCCAGTAATATCCCAACAGAAGGACCCGAAAGCACATGAAAGAAAAAATGAAAGCTGCTTGTGATGTATCAGCAACATTGCCCAAGAACAAATAAATGGATTTCCTTAGCCATAGGGTCACCTGGAGCCCTCTCTGAGCAACTTAGTTTTAGGGGGATTTAGAAAAGTCTTTTGATAATTATAATCATAAACTTCTTTGTATTTCTATTTGCATAATAATAGCTGAAAGAAACAGCAATTTGGTACATAGCTGCATAAAATTTGTCCTTGTTTCATGTTGCAACTACAGAAGAGAAAAATCTCTTGAGTTTTCCTTGTGTGACAAGGGACTGGTTATATCAAGGGCCAAGCTACCATTGTTAGTGTTACAGAAAGCAAATGAAAAAGCTCTTGAGCAAATGATTAGATTTCCTTCATACTGAGACTGTGGGTAAGAGCTATGGTGGTTTTTTGGTGTTTTTTGTTTTGTGTGTTGTTTTTTCTTTGAATGAAAGCTGATGGCTTTAAGTAGATTGGTAGAGGAGGGAAAGCTCTGAAGGGTAAGCCACCATTCCTATCCCTCCTCCATGGCTTATCGAGCACAGAACGCCTCACAGACATGAAATCTCTGTCTCAAAAGATTTTGGAACTCCTCAGGCACTGCTGGGAGGTAGCAATCAAGGAACAAGGGTTGATGAATGGGATCTTGGACTGCTGGGTTCTAGTCCTACCTCTGCTGAGGATTCTGGAAGTAACATGAGTCAGAACGTGGGTTGGGTACCCTAGGATTTTATGTCCCCGAGTGTCAGCACACTCAGTACCTCTGCCCTCTTCCAAGAGGAGCAGGAACCACCCTTGCAGTAAGGGAGAAGAAGGGTGAAGGGTCATAAACGGCCCTTTTATGCTGCCTCTTGCAAAACCTTTTTTTTTATTATTACCACCATAAGGGGGCGGGAGTACTGTCATTAAGTTGCTAAGTAGACCCCCCCAGTCATTTATACGTTTCGGATCCACTTGTATGAAAAAAATCTGTTTATTCTGGGTCTAAATGTGAAATGGAGCTCCGTGTTGCTAGAATGTGGTTTCTCATAACTTTCATATGTGCTTGAAAATTCCTGTCAGGCGTATTTATACTTTTTAAACAAAAGCAGGTTGAGGGATGGATTTTTCCAATTAAGATAACCATTTCTTACTTGCTACCAAATGTTTAGCTAGGGACACCCTAATGCTTTAGTCTCTTCTGTTCTAATTTTGCATGTACTGGTTTTACACATGTCTTACTCCACATAATATGATGATGGTGAGTCTTCTAATTAAAGTTAGTATAAATAACAGCAGAACTAGGACAGCTGTTCTTCTAAAACGGGTAGGTATTGGTGCTGGTTATACCGCTATCATTTAGAGGCACTGGGTGATGCCCTGGTTAATTGCAATGCTCCAATTAAAACAGATTCTAGTAAAGGCATGGGAAGAGTGTGAAAAAACAGGCAGCTCATCCTGATGCGCTCTTTACAGCCCCGTTACTTTCTGTGATTCTGATCAGCTGGGAGTCTCTCTTTTCCAAACTGAAACATCTGAGTGACTGTACAAATTAACACAAATTAAGAATATTAAGATGAGACATGCACTGCACGCTGTAAGTGTAATGGTTCTCTGTACAGAATTGTGCACATGAAATTTCAAATTTTAACTCCAAGAATGAAAGTGTTTTGGAGATAAGAAGTGTGGCAAGTAACTACCAGATATTTTCTAAAAATGCTGTTAGTTTGTCAATGACATTTCCATTGTGAGTCAGACTGACAGGCTATTTTCATGAGGTTTCTTTCCCATGATATTTTCACGAGTAGGTTAACAGCAGGCATGCACATATTTCTTTGTTCTGTGCATGGAACTATTACCTGCTCACACAGCTGTAGCAAGCGAAATCCCAGAGCAGGACAAATGTTGAGATCAATGTCAGAGTTTGTGCCAGGTATGTAGATAAGACACATGTTTTTAATGCCAAGATTCTGAATTTCTGAATCGTAACTTTCTCTCCCAATCCTGATGACTTCACCTTCATTCTTGTGGTTAGTGACATCACCAGAAGAGCCTTAATAGTTAGGTTTGTGTGTCATATTGCTTAAAGGAGGAAGGGAAGATGCTATTTTCTTTCCCCTTTATTAAAACTCTTAAACAAAAATCAGTTACAAACAGAAGGGTGTTTGAAGGGACTATCTCTGCTTGCATAGTCTATCTGTGAAGAGGAGTATTGATCTGAGGTGTGTTTTGCACAGTGTTATGTGTCACGATAAATAGAATAGAATAACATTTTGACCAGAGAGACTATTAAAGTGCGTTTCCTTGGTGTGCCACTGATGTACACCTACAAATAAGTAATGTCTATTTTTGTGGGTTATATACCTGGGTCTAACAGTTCTCACAGAAAAACGCAAGTAATTTTTTTGTAGATTACCTCTGCTTAATGATGCTAGCATAAGGGACGGGTTGATGAAAAGCATCAGCAACATACCCACCTGCCTGTACAGCAGTGCTTATTACTGTCCTATTGCATCAGGTCTGAATCTCGGGATTTGACCTCAGCAGCGATTTTAGATAGTACGCTTTTCTTCACAAAGACCGACTATGAAGTATAACTGTCTCTTCTGTTTATTTTTTTCATCTTGACAGCTGAAGTCCTCTCTTCACCCCACACAATGCTTTGATGGCAGAGAGAATTTCCAGTGCATCCTGTAACAACCCTGCCTCAAACAGCAACCGGTGAGCAGTCACGTCAAGAAAAGGGGAACGCTGGCTTTTGAGTCCTTTTGCCGTCTCATGACACTGTGAAATGCCTGCATAGCTACAACTCTGCTTCATTTCTTTTCCCGCTTGCAGAGCAAAGGTAGCATTAGTTTCATAGACACCACTGCTGCTGGTTTTAACCCAGGGAGAAAACTCAATCCAAATTTACCATTCACTTTTGTTTCTGTCAAGAACCAAATGAAGTCAACAATCAAAACCTGCCTGTGTGATTTGCCCCCCCCCCTTTTTTTTTACAGATTAAGCAAAAAAATGTATGGCCCATAGACTCTTGTTAACTGATGTAACATTCTCTACAAGACCATAGCTCAACACATGCAAGTAATACTTTTTTGCAGGTATACTCTGACTTTTGTGGAGTTGACTCAAATTTCATGGAAAAGACTGACATGAACAGTTGCAGCTTCTAAAGTAGTATTATAGCCTCATCATTCAATATATAATGACCTGTGCACTCCCACGATCTCTTATTATGAATGCTATAAATGTAATTTTTATGAGGTTGCTACCTACATAGATGCTCTTTGCAGTGAATGGAAAGAAACAGACACTTGTGTAAGGCCTCTGGGAACTAGAACTAACTCTGCAAACTGGTTCTGACAGTGCTAATAAAAGTACGACAGCTCTGTCTCTTCTCTTTAGGAAATGATTGGGCTCTCAATCCTGCTGAATGGCGAGGAGTTTACCTAACTGCTCAGGGCAGAGGCAGATGTCCCCCAGTGCCAGGAATCCAGCTGGTGTCCGAAGACCACCGCATCTCACGAAACCACGTTTTGTTGCCTTCTGGGGGGACTTTTACAGGACAGGCTCATTACGAGAGTTGATGGCAGAGTTGAGGGAGCAGCAGATGGTTTGCCACTATGTTTTCCCACATTTGTCAACCAGCAGTTGAAAGGCTGGAGAAACAAGGTGGGAGTCTCGCAAGATGTTTTGGTGTGATGGATGGCAGGGATCCTGCCTCTCTGCTCTACAGCCACCAGTTCATTTAATCTGCTACGGGTATGTAATAATTGATGTACGCTCAGTATGCTCTTCATTATAAGAGAAGTACCTTGTGTGTACCAGAATTGGCTTACTTATGTCAGGATAGAAGGCACTGTTTCTTTGGAGGGTTTTTATCCCAAACACTGAGATGTTGGCTCTTTGTTACCAACATATATGACCTGAAAAATGTTCAGTGACCGCTGGGACCCATCCAAATGAGTGACCTTGTGTTACGAGGGGGGACACGGAGCCCAGGACTGTGAGGTGTTGGGGGCTGAGGGGGTTGGAGGAGCAGGGGGCGGCCAGGCACCGCACGTGGCACGGCGCAGCAAGGTTGCTCTGCGGATAATCATTGCAATATGAGGCCGTGGGCTAGGCGGGCCAAGGCAGCAGAGCAGGCATGTTTTCAATCAGATCGCAATAAGTAATTTTGTTGTTTCTTCTAGGGAAGCATTTTTATAAAATGGAAAGGGGGAAGGGATCTGTCGAACAGAAAAGAGTTAAACCGAGAGAACAGGCTCTGGCCTGGAGAGATCCTTCAGGCCTGCAATAGGGATGTGCTAGAATGGATTGATGATATTAAAATAGCGTTGAAATACTGGTGATGTATAACTGTACTTAGAGGATATTGTCTTTATGTAGGGTATCTTGGGCCTGGATGGCTTATAGCTGTCACTTTTCTGTCAAAGCCTTTGCCGGCGGGAGTCCTGATGAATTCAGAACTGTCCATTCGCGGCGTTTCAAACTTCATTTTAAGACAGAAATTACGACCTATTAACCCTCCCAATTTATTCTGCACGTTACCACCACAGCCCCCTTCACGGGGAGCGCTGGGGGGGGGGGTGGGCCGCGCTCAGCCCCGGGCCGGCCGCTCCGGCTCCGCGCTGCTCGCTCCGCGCCGGGTTTTGCAGGCGGCCGCCGGCGCCCACCAGTCCCCCCGCGGCGCACTATTTGAGGCGGGCGCGCGTGGAAGGACACGGCGGCGCGGTGCCACCCGCCGCGCGGGGCCGGGCGGCGCAGGGATCCGGGCGGCGGTGGTGCTGCGGCCGCCTGTCAGTCACGGCGGCGGCGGCGCCGGGAGGCGGCCGGGGCGCAGCCGGCAGAAGGCGGTGCGGGGACGACGCGCGGACCGGAGCCCGTCGAGGAGCGGCTGGGGAAGACGTGAATTGAGACGTCGTGGGGGGTGGGGGGGAGAAAGGAGAAAAATAAAATAAAAGCCTTATTAAAAATCCGGGGGGAGATCCGAGAGGCGAGCCGCGCTTCTCCCGAATTGCAGGAAAAGGTGCAACGGCCGCCGTCCCTCAGCCGGCTGCGATGCTGCCAGCCACCGCGCTGCCCTGGACGTTGTTTCTCCTCAGAGCCGCAGGTACGGCGGGGCGAACAATGGGGGCGGCCGGGCGGTGGTCGCGGCCGTGTGGTGATGGAGGTGGCGGTGGTGGTCGTGTGGTGACGGTGCTGGCCGTGAGGCGAGGGGGGCGCAGCCCCTGAGGGGCTCCCGGTGCCCGTGAGGGGGCTTTGTTGGCGGGGGGGGGGCGCTCAGACAATGAGGGGGGTGTGAGGGGCTGGGGGGTGCAGCGCCGCCGGGTCCCCCCCCCTCCCCTTGCAAGAAAGGGGAAGGGATGCGGCTGCAATTAACGAGCAGCTGCGGGGAATTAATAATTAAAAAAAAAAAAATAGGGCGGGGGGGAGAGGGATGGGGGCGAGGGGAGCGCGCAGCGGCCGCTAAGGGAGCGGCGCCGTGCACGAGCACCCCCCCAGCCCCTGCCCCTCCCTCCCGGGGGGGCTGCACCTGCCCCCCAAATCCGGGCTCTGTGTCCCCCCCAGACCTGGGCTCTGTGCCCCCAAATCCGGGCGGTGAGCCCCCAAATCCAGGCTCTGTGCCCCCCCCGGGCTGCCACCCCCCGCCCTGCACCCACGCCGTGCCTCCCCCCCAGCCCCCCGGTGTCTCTCTCCAAGCATCAGCGGTCGAAGCCCCCGGAGCTGCCACCGCCTGTGGTTCTTCCAGCCCCTTCCCAGCCCGTCGCTTCTTGGAGCTGCTTCCCCAGCGTCGCCGGTGCTGGCTCGGTGCAGCGCTCCCCGGCAGCTCGCTGCTCGCTCGGGTGCCTCCTGCACCCAGCTCCGTGTCCCTGCTCCCAGCTCGTGCCCGTCGTTGCTCTCGCAAACCACAGCTCCTTTTCGGCCATCACTTCGGTGCTGGCCGTAACTCCTCGCTGCCTCATCCCCGTACGGGTGGCTCCTTATCTCCTCAAGCAATTGCCGGTGCCGTAGCTGGCTAGGAACCATCGTACATACCGACCATCGCTATCTTGTGGCTCAATTCCAGCTCCCTTCGTGCCGGACCATTGCCACCAGTGTGCCTGAGCCTGTTGCCAAGTTAACCCACCTGTTTAACATCAGCGCAACGCCCAATCTTAATGATACATGGCTCTCCCGTGACATAAGCACTATTATATACTTTATTATAGTTTTAAAAATCAGGATTACTGCTGATTAGGGAGCACGTATCACCAAACAAGGGGGATCGTCTTCCCATTTCCAGCACGGCTCCAGCTAGCTCTGCATCTGGCTCGGCCACGCCCTCCGATCACCATCTCTGCATACATTCTTCATCTCGACCCTTCCGAGATGCCAGACTGCTGTCTGTGATTCCTTAGCTGCCACCTCTCTGACACATTCGCACAGGCTTTCTCAGCTGTGGGAGGAGAGAATGAAGTAGGTTTTCAGGGAAAATAGATGGGAGTAGGCAAAGAGAAATGATCTCTAGATCATCTAGTGCCCCACTCAAATACACGTTCATGCAATAATAATAATAATTATGAATGCAGAGTGCCTAGAGAGCTGCACAACTGGAACAGGACTGTTAAAGCAGCACAAAATGCAGAATACAAAAGCCAAATAAAATATTAAAAAGCCAGAACAAAGCAGCAGCACTGTTTATGGTAAAAACGGCATCCAGCGTATCAGTTACGTTTTCCACGTTAAAGGATGCTTTGGTCTGCTAAAGCTTGTGCCTCCTTCCTTTCTGCTGACCCGACCGTGTTCGGGGCTGGAGGGCAGAGAGGGGCTGTCGCGTGGGGCTTTGGCAGCTGGGATGTTGAAGTCGGTGAAAGGGAGGGGCGCAGCTGTGATGATGCTAATAAAGAAACCCTCACTACAGTTTTGCAGTAGCTAACATGAAGGAGGGGGCAAGAGAGAGGCGTTTTAGCGAAGAATACCTGAACAGAGCGTTGTCTGAGAAGTGGTTACGTGACAGATTGAGAACAAAAGCAAACATTCACATCTTTTAGAGTAATTCTGTATTTTGTATGTATTCTTTTGGCTGGGACAACGATGATTTAATTTACTGTTAAATGAAAAGTGCATTCTCCTGTAACTTAGAACTTGATTTATAGGTACAGCAGATGGCTCATCTCCTTTCATTTACATCCTGAGAACTATGGTTTCTTAAATAATACAGCGTTCTGTATAAACTTTATTCTCTTGGCATATGAAATTGAGAAGTCCTGACGTGAATATTTTTTTAAAAGGACATTTAATATAACAGTAGTGGAATGAATACCCTGTTTTTAAGCGTTAAAATATTGTGGCTGCTCTCCAGACTGAAAGTGCCTTCCCTTTTCTTGGCTCATCTCCAGAAATGTTTTGTGGGTAGACCTTCTTGCACTGGGGAGAAGTGATTGGTTTCTTGTTGTGACAGAGTGGCCTGGCTGTTTGTTTTTAATATTTTTGGTGGTGGTCGTGGTAGTGTGTTTTAGGTTTTTTGGGGGTTGTTTTTTTGGTAGCCATGGGTTTGCCTTGGCTGGCTGGCAGCAAAGCAGAACCAATCGCTGGGGGCAGGAGAAAGGAACAGTGCATCTGTTGCCATCAGTCTGCAAGGAACAGAGAAAAGCATTAGCAAGAGACAAAAGTACGTTTTATTTTCTCGTTTAAAAGGCTGTGCTGCGTTTTGCTCATTATTTCGCACATCTGCTGAGATCATTTCTGTAGAGAATGCATGATTCTGCTGGTTTTTTTTGTGTGTGTTTGTGTGTAGCTTTTGAAGTACTGGATTTGCAGGGCAATGTATTTCCGAATGAGTTTGATCTGTCGGTTGCAATTCTGTTGTACTCACAACTCGCAAATTGGGAGATGGATGTTACAGCTTAACCAGCCCGCACGTGTAACCAGGCTGGGGAGAAGCTGTGTTCGTTGGAAGCGTGGATCACAGCTTGTACCCAGGGAGCTGTCAGGTCCATCACAGCATTTATGAGGTGAAGTAAAAAGATGCTGTCTTTGTTTTCCTCATTTTATATCTTCCTGAAGATCTGCAAAGTGGGATGGATTAAGTAGCAGAACTCAATTGTAAATATAAAAGTTTGAAAACGGCTGGGACTAAATTGTGTCTTCTGGCTTTCTGTAACGGGGAGAAGGTCTGGGAGTCACCTGGCTGCGGGTGTGCCTGTCGGAGAACTGCAGCTCCCAGGCACCTCCACTGTTCCGAGCGCTGTCCTGCACGCATTTCCATGGGTCTGGGTGTGTTGGTTTTCATCCGTGTTCTCCAATTCTCGAGGGGGAAAAAAGAGCCGCCAGACGAATAGACTTTTGTCAGACATGAAAATCACAGAAGCAAATTTGAAGGTCAGACCTACGCTGGCTCTGGCTTCTTTTGTTTAGGAAACCACATCAGCGAAGTTTAAAGCCCTTGCTGATGCAAAGGGATGTAAATGAGGTGGGTTGGGGCAGTGCCATTATGCCCTTTCAGTTCATGGGGTTGAAATGCAGCTTCCCACTGCAGCTGCTCATTCGGAGCGTGTTCTTTTGAAGTTACCCCCAGCCAAACGGCGCCGTTCAGGCCTTCCCCATACCCCCAGCCTCGCTGCGTGTCTGAGCTCCTGCGAGGTGCTGGAATGAGATGTGCCGTGTGGGTTTTAGTGTACAGGACGGGCGCCTAAAGGAAGTGGAACAGATAGAAAGCAAGGATAAACTACAGGTTAGAATGCTTTTTTCACTTATGGTTCAAGTCTGATGGTCTTCATTGTATCTGTCTAAGAAAAAGATGAGACGGCAGGTAATTGCTATCCACAGCGAGTCATACCGGCAGCTTCAGAACCTTCCAAGGAGAGATGAGAGAAAAGCTTGCGTCAAAACATGTTGGCGTGCACAGGGGAGATGGTGATGTATTTGAAAATGACCCAAACTAGCCAACACGTTTGGTTATAGCAATTTTTTTGTTTTGTTTTGGAAAGCGAGGGCTTTGTCATCCGAGGTTGCTTTTGTATTATCACGTGATGTATATGTATGAAAGATTCTTCTGAGAAACTACGGTTTGGACCGATGTAGAAATTCGGTGGCCTTAGTCCTGGTAACTTGAGATCTTCAGGCAGCTGCTGATGGAAAAGCTTATTTTTCTGGAATAGCTCTTAATGGAAGGTTTTGCCCAATTAAGCATGTGCAAATTGCTTTAGAATAGGAGAGTTGTAATTTGCTGAGTTTGGCCCACAGATAGTTCTCTTTCTGCACAGTAGGGATGTTTTTATTTGCAGTGTGGAGACAAATCTGGGGATGAAAATGGCTTTGGATACAGTGATGGAGCTCCTTCCTCTGCATGGCGGTGTTGGGAGATTCTGAGCTTCATTCTTTTAGTTGGTGACCGCCAACACATGTTTTGAGGAAATGTTGAGCTTTGCCAGACTGTTTTGGAAAGTGGAGTGAGTCAAATTCTAGATCGTAGGAGCGCTTTTTGGAAGCAGATAGAGTGGAACGTCCGCAGGTTACTTTCAAGCATGCTTTATGTTGTGGGGTTTGAAAATACGTAGTTTTTATAGGCCTTGAGATAGGAGCAAATGAAATGAATACACAGCAGCCATCGCAATGATCATCTTTGCAGTAACACGTCGTTCAGCTTGCTAGGCAGTCATCCTTCTCCAACAAGAAGAGCGGTATCATGAAACCATGCCTCAGTAGCTACACCGAGGAAGGAACTGTGGGGAATAGCCACGTAGTACTGTACTTACGAGCTGGATGAGTTGTCCAAATTCTTAAGCCATCACACTGAAAAAGTGAATAGTTGGTATGGATATCTGCGAAGCTTGCCATTTAGACTTGCAAGTCAACTGTGAGTTGCGTCAGAAGGAAGGCAGTCCTGCAGCATTTGGAGAAATAAGGTGTTTGCTCCTGAAGATGAATGTGCCTCAGCTTTCTACAGGATATTCAAAATTAGACCTCAGATTTAGAAATGGGAGAGAGAAGTGTTCGGCTCAAGTCTGTGGTAGTTCAGCTTTTCTGCAGGACAGGTCCTGTGTTTCTTCCCTGTCCAGGTTCCTGAGGTACTGAAGGTCTGTAAGGATACGTCTGCCCCCAGAAATCAGTAGCAAACGTGCCCTCATTTGGCCTGAAGTCAGGCCCCCGAGGGACCCAAAACCAGGGGATGACAGAAACTGACCCTACAGCTATTTCCGCCAGCAGTTCATAATAGCTGGGATGGAGTCCTGTGCCGGTAAATCTGATGCAAGAAAATTAAGTTTAGGCTAGAGACAGTAACGTGATACGTGTTGTGGTTGATCCTCCAGCTATTTCCATCCCATGTCTTATGGCAAGACAGCTGTAGAGATCCGCGGGATGTGTTGTGAAAACTGGGAGTTGCCTGATTTAGTACAAACGTGGTGGAATGATGCGAGGGAAAAATTGGAAAAGGCACTCGAATTCTAAACAGAACATATTTGAGATTTATTTCATAGACCAAGGAATGGAAGTTTCAGAAGCTGTATCGTCTGCTCCCTGCTCTGTGAACCAGGGCTCTGGTGAATATTTTGAGAGGGCAATGGGCTAAGTGGCACATGAAGTTTCAAAATGCAGAAGTAGTAAAGCCTTGGGAGAGAGTTACTTGCAATGAGTGAATGCAGTCCTGATCAACGAATTGGAAATCACCTTTGTAAAGGTTTAAAAAGTTACGAAAAGAATTAAATATATTTGCTAGTAGTGGTGGTAGTTTTTCTACAGATGATTATAATGAGCTTTGACTTACTGGGAAAAGGGTTTTCAAAGTATTGTTTGCAGGGTTTAGAAAAAATGAAACCATTGAAAGTGTTACTTTCTTAGAATGGAGAAACCATTTGGTTTATTCTGAGTTAGATATCCGTCACCTTCTCGTCTTCTTGTTTGCTAGGACAGAACACACACAAAGAAACTCCTCAATGTCTTAAGTGTTCCAGAGTTGTCAGTCTCATAATTTCTTGAATCTAAATTATTTTGTTCTCTTTACATTCTACTTTTTGAGACCTTTAGAAGAAATGGATCTTTGTCAATGAAGATAGATACTTCTCAGTATTCTTAATTGCTTTTAAAAGTCTGGAGGTCTGGTGATTCCTTACAATCTGCCTACAGAGCCGAGCACTGGTGAGGACACGTTTGGAGTGCTGTGCCAGTTCTGGGCTCCCCAGCAGCAAACAGACACGGGCTTACTGGGGAGAGTCCAGCGAAGGGACTGGAACATCTTTTGTGCGAGGCGAGGCTGAGAAGGCTGGGGCCTTTAAGCCCGGGAGAAGGCTCTGTGGATCTGAATGTGTGTAAATACCTGCGGGGAGGGAGGGAAGAAGGCAGGCAGGCTTTTCTCAGCGATGCCCAGTGGCAGGACAGGAAGCGTTGGGCACAGACTGTTCAGACCTGACTTCCTGCATCCCCACAAGAAACCCAAGGGAATCCAGCACGTCGCTGCGAGGATGGCGGCTGCGCCGTGGGACAGGCTGCCCAGAGAGGCCGGGGAGCCTGCATCGTAGCACTCAGCACCCAGCTGCACCCGTCCTGCGCAACCTGCTGGGGCTCTGGCTGCCTCTGCCCGCTGGGGCCTTGGGCCAGAGCCCCCCCAGCTCAGCGGCTCTGTGGTTTTCGTGCAGGTGCTGCTGTAAAAGGGGTGCAGTAGGCTCTTGTTGGAAGATTTCATCTACTTTGATTTTTTGTTGTTTGTATTAATGGTACGTATCAACCTTGGAATCTTTAAGGTAAACAGGAACGTTAATTATTGGTTACTTTAATAATAGTTTACAACACTCACTAACTTGGAATGCCTTTCCGAAGAGAGGGAAGGGAGTGTTTAAAGCTGTGCGAAATGATTGGGAAGTGTGTGAAGTGAAGGGCTAGAATAAGAAATGGGTCACTTAATGTGTTTAAACTGCCTTTTGACCTGATTTTGTATGGTGTATTGGCACTCGAGGTGCAAGGTTCTTGCCATAGGAGATTCCTAGCTGAGTTGTACAGAGGCGATGTAGTTGACCTGGTGATAAGTGATGAAAAATTGCGATGAAAATTTGAAACAATGGAAATAGAAAATTGGTGTCTTCAAATCTGAATGGGATTTTCAGATGTCTCCTGAAAAAATATTTTGGAAAGGTACTGGAATTGTAACATATTGAGACACAAACTAATTCTCATTGAAAAGAGTTTGTAATAAAGTAATAATATAATTTTAAATATTTTAGGTTTTGTAAAATTTTCTTGCTTTATTTTAAAGAAACACGCATGTATTTTTTACAAAAAAAAGTACAACTATTTATACAGGACTTTTAAATGTGATCTTTTTAACAAGAAGACTGAGACATATGATGCACTCAAATTTAAATTCTACTTTATCTTGATGCCTTCCTAGCTAGTATACCCAAGGCTGCATTTAAATATGATACAAAAGATGAGCAGTCAGTTTGGTATTGTTTACATAATATTGGCAAATTGGTCTTAATGTGTGGTATTATTGCATAATCTGATGTTTAAAATAAACAGAGGAAATAATTGAAGAAACCTCGGAATTTGGAAATGCTTGTTGGTGGTTCTTCACATCCCACTAAAAAGCAGGCTGTCTTTGCATATTAATCACTCTTTCAAAGGAAGTTTGCCTTATTTGCATTGTGCATGCACTGAGGAGTCCCATAGTGTGCCTGAGAAAAAAAAGGGGGGGGGGGGAATTGGAATTGTTGTTCTGAAAAGGGTTTTTATTCCATTCAAGTGGAAAGACTGAATGCAGGAGAATTAGTGCAGTGTTTTGTGGAAGAACAGTCCCATTTGGTCATCGCGTTTCATGTGGAGCAGTCCTGGCGCGTAAGGAGGCTGAGCGCTGGGGGTAGGGTTAAGAGGGGAGTGACTCATCATCGCATGATGTAATCTACAGGATGCAAGATCCTCTCCATTAAATCTGTAAGTACTCCTTGGATTTTCAGACAATTAGGATTTAAGTTAAAATATTAGCAAAACATTTAGCACCTTTCTTTTATGAATACAGTGACCAAACCACCAGGCCTTTGATACCTTTGGAAAATACGTGGGAGATGTGAAGGCTGGGGTGGTCTTCAGGTTGCGTAACTTTTGGCATAACAAGATTTCTTAGGGCTCATCTATTCCTTTGGTAATGTGGTTTTACACTACCGCAGCTGTTACTTTGGAGGAAAGTGGGGTGACAAGTTAATGAGTCTTGCTCTCTTTGCACTTTTTATCTTCTGACTGCAAATTCAGGGAAGGTGAGCTTTTCTTCTGCGTTAGATATCCTCATTTAAGCAAGGAAGATGTCTGCAGTCTCAAAAAACAAACCGAAACAGAAAGTACAAGCCAAAACAAAAGCACACACAAGCATCACTTTTATTTTGAGATTTTGAAACTTGAACTTAAGAGGATGGTAGAACTGTAGAATCAGAGAACACCTGGAATTGGAAGGGACCCACAAAGATCATCGAGTCCAACTTCTGGCTCCACAGACTACCTAGAAATGAAACTGTGTCTGAAGAGACATGGTAGAGATGTTTCACTGAGTGATAGCCCTCAAACTGTTTCGCTTGGTATCCTAAATGGGAAGATGTACAGATAAAAACCTGTGTGTACGTAAATATACATCTTTTCCACTGCAGTGGGAACTCGATTTCGAAAGGAGCTGCGGCACAATGAGTAAGAACATTGGCCTGCCAACTGAGTCTGTGATTGGGGCGGTTATGAGTAGTATCATCAACAGCTTCTGCTTAAAGTACAGGTGAATCTAAATCTGTTCCTGTGTTGCCATTGTTTATGCTGATGGCAATGAGGAAATACAGACATCTGTTGAAGGGAGAAATTGTAGCTGGGATAACTAAAATAATGGCTCTACTTCCAAATCCGAAGATGTTATCACGTGTTTGTGTTTAATCAATAATATTGAGCTCTACTGTTGTTGAAGTCTTTGGTATCTCCTTTCTTTTGCTTATCCTTGAATTATGAACTACTTGGGCATATTTTCTTACACTGAAATTAATTTTGTTTAGCTAGAAAAATATCAGGTAGTTTCCTTTTAATGTGAAATTCACAATGTGCTGAATGAAGTACTGTAAACCAGGGGAGGTTTAGAAACAGTTATCCTTCTCTGAACTAAAGCCAGGAGAAAAATCTTGTGTTGGTATTCTGGCTGGGGTGAAGTTGCTTTATCTGTAAAAATCTTTCCGGAAATTAATTGCAAGAATTGAGTTTTCGGTGGTTTTGTTGTCTTCTGTAATACAAAATGATATCTTTTTAGCTGAACAGATGGTCATTTGTTGTTGTTGTTGTTTTGCTTCTTAATTGTTTTTGTGACCATGAGGACTTGAGCGTCAATTTGGTAATGCTATTACTGCAAGAAGACAGGAAGAACATTTCTCTGATTTGCTTTCACATTTTTTGTATTTTAGCGAGGACAGATTCATAGTGCATATGTACAAGCACATAGATTCTAAGGTAGAGATGGAAAGATTTTCGTAAAGCATAGAATCAGAAGTTTCGCTTGTGTTGTGTTGCTGTTAGCTCAGCTATAGTTAGAAGAAAAACAAAAAGCCCCAGGTGATAGTTTTCCATTACTTTGTTCATTTATTTTCTTTGTAGGTTTAGATAAAGCACTTAGCACTTGCAGCGTTCAGAGGTTAAGTGTAGCAGCAAATAATCTATACAACTGATGGTAGTGCTAGTTCTATCTGTGATGCGTTCTAATGAGAGTGAACTTACTGGATGGTTGTGCAAGGTGTGGCATTGTTATGATAAAACAATGCATTTATACAGTCAACCTCTATATACTTTGAAAGCCTTTAAAATAATCCATTTAAAATCTTTCTCTGTCGCTGTTAGTTGAAATAGCACTTATCAATGTGCTTAAAACATCCATTTTGCGCAGTTCATGATCTAGAATGCAAAATGCATGCTGACAGTATTGGCTAATTATAATTTTTCAAGAACTTGATTTTCTGTTTTTGAATATGTTAATACTGGGAGAAACAGTCATCAGACACTTGTGTATACCATTTTAGAAAATATAATCAACAGCTGCTTGTCCAAGTAACTTATTAAATTATTATAAGCCTGCAAAATTCAAAAGAACAGACTACTGTAAACATATTTCAATTGTGGTGTTTTCAAAAGATAATCTCATAGAAGTATAACATGCTTTTAGGGATTGTGAACAGACATACAGAATTACTGCACAATTCCCCAAATCCTTTTGGAGTTTAATCTGTTCATGATCTGTGGGATGTGACTTGAAGGTGTTCAGCATTTATTATATACTCCTGAGCGGTTTGGTGTTTGTTAGAGGAAAACAGTCGTCGTGGCATACTGTTAAGAATGTGTATGTGTATTTCTTACTGACACTTAGCTCGCAAGATGGAGTGGATACTAAGAAAATCATTGTAAGGGAAAATAAACAACCTTACTGAATTTTACGGAGAAATATGAATCCTATTCAGTTTCTCTTCCTGTTGTCACTAGCAGGATTTTTCAGCCTTCGTCTGTAAGCTGAGTTTTGCTTAAGAAAACTCATTGACCTATAAGAAGAGGTTTGGCATATGGAGTAGAGATTTAATTTAATATGGATTCACTCCCTTGCTTTGCCATTGCTTTTTGTGGATTCCCTTTGGCTGGTTAGCTCTATCGTTTTTCCCTTTTTCCTCCAAAATGAGTATTTAATAAAATACTTAATTTCTACAAGCAAATTCAGAGCAGTTTGTGCTTTATGGAATAGGTACTGCAAAGAATGCTGCAAACTGCTCTGTTTGCTTGTATTTATAGCTAGGAAGAGGCTGTCATTCTTTGCTTCAAATTAACGCGAATTGCGCATTAAGGATATGTGGTGATATGTTTCTGTTTAATAGAATAAAAGTTATTGTGTCTAATGCTTGAAAATAGAATAAAACAGTTCAGTTGGAAGGGACCTACAAAGATTGAGTCCAACAGCCTGACTACTTCACGGCTCACTTTATTAATGGCATTATCCAAAGGCTGCTTGAACACTGACAGGCGTGGGGCATCACCAGCCTCGCTCGGAATCCTGTTCCAGTGGTGGACCACCCTCACGGTACAGAAACGGTTCCTGCTGTCTGGTGTGAACCTCCTGGTGCAGCTTCGTGCTGGTCCCACACGTCCTGTGACCAGTTAAGAGGGAAATGAGTGCCTCTGTTGATCGGACGCTCCCATTCCTAGCAAAGAAATGTCTTTTTTATGGTCACGGCCTCATTCAGTTGGCTTTTGCATGGTGTCAGTCATTAGGAAGCGCATCCTGCACCTGGGCACGTGTTCAGAGCCGTTGCCCGCACAGTGCTGGCTGGGTGGGATCGCCCGGGAGGATCCTGCCTCACCTCGGCGATGCTTTTTTGAGGGATGGAGGTGAGTGGGCAGCCGTCAGCGAGCACAGCTGGAGGCTCACAGTCCTTCCTGGGCTGAGGAGCCGTGTAAACCTGCAGACTGGCCAAAAAGACTACGTTTCCTCTACGTGGGCGTTCCTGTGAGCTTCAATGGGTTGTGGTAATCTTTCTTATACCTGCTGAAAAAATAGAGATTTTTCTTCAATGGAAAGGGAGGAAAAAATAGCCTAATTAGGAAGCATTTTTTCTATATCAAACCTGCCTTAACTGCTCATGCTACAATTCGCTGGGCCTGCTGTTTCCAATAATGATTTGCTGTGGATTCTCAGGAAGAAATATAGGGAATTGATTTATATAATGATCTTTTCCCACTCAGAAATATTAGATGGTAGCAGTGTTAGTAATGAAAATACTTAGACTGCCAACATTTTGTGGTATTTCACACATTCTGTTCTGCTCTAAGAAAGATAATCTTCCTCTTCACTTATCATCAGCAAATCTGAACATCATCAAGTAATTCATTAACCAAACTAATACCTGTCACATCTGTCACATCCCATATTCTTTTATTTGGTCTCTCTGCCAGAAGACAATTTGCAGTGTACTGAAGTGTTTTGGTTTGGTTAACTTCTTTAAAAAAATACACCTTTATTCTCTGAAATCGTCTGTTTCGGTTGTTGTTATCCGTGAACTTAAGATTCTGTCTTGTGTCTTTGTAGCCAGCTACAGTCACAGCATCAGGTTTAGAGAAGAACTAGTGCCATATTCCTGAGGTTTTGTGTATTCGTGGTAGTGCTTCTCATGAAGCTCGATTAGTACATGCAAATAAGACGTGAGATACAAGTAGCAAATTCCACACTAAATTATTTCGCGTGTTAAGACCCGGCATTGTTTATGTATTTTTGTAATGCCTTGTGTATGAGTGCAGTTGGTTTATTATTTATTGGGACATACAGAAGTACCTGCAAATATTATTAAAAAAAAAAAAGTAAGATATTTTCTCATCAGGTGAATGGTTTTATCTTATCTCCTCCTCCTTACAGACTGCAGTGAATTTAGTTGAAGTGGTGAGTGAAAGCAATGCTGCTTATTCCTGTGGAATTTAGCACTTTAAATGGATTAGACCTAAAAATATCTCTGCCTGACAGTGTGACAGATCCAGAAGCATTTTAAAGTATCTGCATTTACATATTTGATGTAAACTTAACAAGATTTCCCCATTTGAGCTAACCAATGACGTAAATGCAAGCTCTTTCGGAGTCAATAGTCTTATTAGAACATCTGAATATTGGAAAGAATCGTAACATTAACGTATACTTTGTTCAAACACAAGCCCATCCAAGGGTATCCAAAAGAAAATGTAATCTTTGTTACATATAGGAAGTACAATTCACTCCTTAATTATGTGGAAACTGTAACAAACATTAACCTCTTTCTGCAACTTTTGGGTGTTTTCTAGCTTGCAGCAACTTGACTGTAATCTTAGCATTCCATGTGTAATTCTGCTTGCAGTTTTGAAGTACCTGCTGTGCAGTTTGTAGCCTTCTGTACCTCTGCAAAATGAGTGAAATGTGGGTGCATGAGAAAAGAATACGTAGCTTGCACCAACACGAAGGAGTGGCTGGCTGCTTACATGGGTTCTTCTCAAGGAAATTAGTTATTTTTGGATTTTTCATTTTTTAACCTTACTTATGACTTCTAGTGCCAACTAGCTCCTATTTTTTAAAGGATGGCATGTTAGCACTGCGTTATGGTTAAATATGTACTTCTGCTTATAATCACATAAAAGAACTACGATGATGTTTTATCAATGGAAAGTGAAATAATCGTATTTTGTGCTTCTCAAAAAGCCAGGAAATGCATTACCACAAATGACAATCTTCTGATCGAAATTGTAGTACGTGTTCCCGTTTTGTTTGGACTGTGTTCTGTTTGTTGGGTATGAGGCAGAAAAGCACATTCATCTTTGGGTGCTGGACAAATGCCCTTGAAATTGCCTTCCGTTTTTATACATGAGATCTGCGCTCGTTGTCTTCCAGGATGCTCTGGTGAGCGGACTTAATTCCATATTTCTGTCTTGTTTACAATTACGTGAATCGGAAGCAGGTGCTGTGAAATGGGGGTAACTTTGGTTATGCTGCTGCTTTATGTTACCAGGTTAGACATGGGAAGAATACATTATGGTATCCCTCTTATTTTTTCCTCATTTGAGTCGCGGCACTTCTGTGCTGTAGGGTGTTTTTGTGCAGCTAGCTGTAGGAATGGCACAATGTGCTGAGACGTATTTGTTCTCTAAGAGGCCGTTGTCAAGAGAAAGTGAGGCGAAGTGCCTAGAGTGGTTTGGGATTTTATTCTGCATTGTATTTCTTTCGTGTCCTGTGTGAAGATCACTGGGTAAGGATGATCACCTTGCGTTCCGTATGCTTTGTGGATATGGGGTATTGATATCTCTTACACAGGTTTCAAACCAATTCTGCACGTAAGCATTAACAAAGATAAGTGTTGCAGCCAGGCTTATCATTCTCAATCTAGTGGTAGGGAAGCTCACATAAACGTTGCTTGAATTTACTCAGTAGCTGGTGGGTTAATGGTAGTCGGTGGAAATGCCATGTTTTTATTGACATGTAACAGAAAAATGATCCTGGTGCCCTTGCAGAGGGATGAAAACCAGGAACTACACAATCACACAAAAATGGTCATTTTTTTAATAGGGTGCGATGATGTCACTGTGTTACACCTCCCCATGCCTTGTATTTTCAAAACTTCTGGAAGCAGTTATACATATATTTTTTTAAAATTTATTTTTTCCATTCTACCGAACTTTTTTTTGTTGATTTTCCTTTTGGCCCATACTTAGATTGCAGAACTTTTGGCTGCGTGCTTAATAGCTGGAAAGATGAGTTTCTAATAACTAAGGGCACGTAGCAGGCTTCGATTGCTGTTTCTACGGATTCCTGGACGTAGTGGAAGACTTAAATGCATGTTACACTGATACATTTGGTTAGCTGTGTGTGCTGCAGGGAAGACCTGCTGTTATTTCTGCTTCTATTTTACTGTGGTATTTATAGAGGTCATAAATTACAGACAGTGCAGTAAAAGACAGGTATGATCTGAAAGCTGGTCCAGGTTAACATTCTGAACTCCACTAGGTGGCACTAATTTATTGTTCTGTTTATCAAGTTGCTTTCTCCAGAAAAAAAGGCAATGCACTTTGTGAATTATGGTGGGAGGTTTTTGATTCGGGAATAGCACAGTATAAATAAAACATCGATGATAACGAACAGTTCTCTGTTCACCTTGTCTATACAACTAAAGTATCCTTCAAGACCCAGTGAATTGTGCAGCTCTATTGTAGATGCTTTTTGTGGGCAGTTTGCAGATGTTTTTTGGTGTGATATGGTCATTTCTCTGAGGTAGAATAACCCGTCCTCCCCAGAGTGGTGGTACTTGAAGTTGCACTGCAGGTTGTTCGCAAAATATCTGTGAAATCTACTTGACTACCTGAAGGGAGAAGCGCCCAAAGGAAATTCAGTATAATCTGGTATTGTGTGAGTGTTTGGGAAAAATGTTTCTCAAAAAAAGAGGGAGGGATGGGATTTCACTGTGGGATTGGAAATGCATCATCAACATTGAGGTGAGAGAGAAGGGGGTGGATCTGTAACAGTGATGGCAAGAACCCAGCTGGATAGATCTTTCCTCCTGAATAGATGGATAACCATTTGGCTGCATGTGGTTCTGACATCTCGGCTTTCAGCATATCAAAAGCATTTAATGGGCAGATAAATTTTCCAAGGCTTTCTCAAAACAAGTCAGTATTCAGAAGCTCGGTCTGACGAGCAGAAGGCACGAGTATTTCCAGTGGGTTATAATCATCCAAGTTCTCTATCTTCTGGTTAGTGTCAAAATGATTTAAACATGATCCTGTTGAAGGGCATTGGGTATGACATGAGCATATTTTATTCCGACACTAGGGGTAGAAAGGGCCACGACAGCTATTTCTGTGCACTTGATACAAAGAGGGTGCTCGGCAGAGATCCTGACTCACGTAGAGCCAGCTCTTCGGGTGCTGCGCAAAGGCGACAGCCTGCTCAGAAGAGCCAGGCTACAACGATCCCTTGCCATCGGTGACGATGCGGTGCTGAGAACGACGTTTGTGGCAGTGTAGAAAATCAGCGAGTGTGCTCAGTAGAGCTGGGGCGTGAGGAGGACATGCAGGAACTTCAGTTCTCTCGTCTTGCTCCTACAATGTCAGTCCTACCAAATAGTGCCTCTAATGGCGTTGTAAATACATGAGCCTCATATGGGCCTTGGTTTCAAGCCAGTAGGGGAGATTTTTAGGATGCTAGTTGAGAATAAATGCTGAATAAGGCTTTGTTCTACCAAACAGTGACTTATTTTCTTCATTTAATCTAGTTTGCAGGGAAGCTGGGGAGGAGTTATAAGCAGGGTTGTAGTTTTGCCTCTGTTGGCTTAGAATCCAGAACTGGTGGGTATTTTCATCTGGTGCTATGCAAGATAAATGGAGCTTCTCTTACGATTTTTATCTGAGCTGAAGAGTTCCTGCCCTTGTGTTTGCAGAGTACGTATAGTTCCATCTCCAATCTCCTTCCCACCCTAAATAAACACTAGTTATTCCCTTCACCTTTCTGGCAAGCAATTTTTGCAAGTGGCTCTTTCACAGAAAACAGACGTCTCTTTTTGCTCTTGAAATGTCTGTCTTTTGTCCAGCCTGTATTTGAAGGCGTGAAGTCTTTCAGAAGAACTTGGAGACTCAGAGAAGTATAAATGTGACAGCAAATCCCTGTCCGTTTATCAGTATTGGAAATGTTGAACAGCTTACGCCTAAAGACCTCTGATCCTTCAGCTGTGCCTCGGTTGCACTTCCTGGAGTTGTGCAAAACCATTTCCTTGGGGGCTTGCTGTGCTCTTGGTCTAGGTCAAGGCACTTCGCCAGCAGCTGGTGGCTTTGTGTCCTCCTGTCTGGAGCGGGGGTTTTGTAACACTGAGAAACGTTTAACATCCGACACCAGTTTTCAGGATCTCAAATCTAACCTGTGCCAGCCAGCTCCTTGCTTGAAGTTATTCATGAAACAGGGCAAGGGCAGCTTGAAACCCAAATGACAAGGCTGTAATCCTTGCAAATCTCTATCGAGATGTTTACGCTGATAGTGGCTTCATCAGACACACCATGGTGATGCGCATGAGGGAGTTAAAATACATTTCAGTTTAGTTGGCAATCTGCCTTCTGGCATTTATGTTGCAAGTACCATGAAACAGTTTGATTTATGTGTTGACATTCTTTGTCGCTTTTAGTTGTGTGGTTCCCCACCCTCTCGAGCTGTAGATTCATTTGTTAGTCTGGCTTCTAATATGTAATTATAGTTATCCTTCACCAGGCACAGCACGCTGCGATCTGCACAGACTCCTTCCAGTCAAAATGACAGTTGGTTTTTTTAAATTAGTTTTTTTTTTTCCATCATGATGCTATTATTTTTTACATAAATGTATGTGCTTTCAGAATGTAACCCTTTGTGAGGAGGCAGTTGGTAATATTATTCATGGCTTTTGAATTTCATGCCAGTCCAGGTGATTCAGCTTTTTTTATCTTAGTGTAGTTTCGTTTTAATGCTGCAAAGATTTTCCTATTAATTAGAAATGCTTGTGGGTAAACACTGTAAAAACCTCACAGTGTACATGGAATTTTCAGACAGTATATAAAACGTATGAGCTGGTAAAACGTTTGTTATTTGAACCTTATTCAGGCATACGCTACCAAACAAAGGTTTTATGGAGTTAGTGAAAATAGATTACCCTTCTGGGTTATAATCATTATTTCCCAAAGGCTTTTTCCACTGCCATTTTTTCTGTTCTTAATTTTTTTTTTCTTCTAGTTTGCAGCATACTGTTTACCAGTTTGCAGCTTGGATATTACTGTTCAAGACAGGAATGAATGCGTTGGTACTGACTTGATCATATCAAGTGTGGCGACAAGCGTTTGGGAGTAGCCTCTGTTGCGTGAGGCTGATGGGGATCGGATGCCTGCTGTTCTTCGGACAACCACAAATCTCATTGTAAATTAACTTAAAAAGAGGAAATTTACTGAAGCGTATCTCAGCCTGTTTGGTTTGTTCTGTTGGGATGATCAGTCAGGACTGCTGGCTGAGGTGGGTGGAGACATGGCGGGGGCCGAGTACAAGGTCTGCTTTCCAGAACAGAAGGTGGAACGGTAATTTATTATCTGACATTCTTTGAAAACAGATGGAAAACACTATGCTTATAAATTTGCAAGGGAAAGAATTTTGGAAGCAGGCTTTGCATATGTCCTCCCCCCCGCCCCCCTTGCACCCTTTCGCATGCTTAGAAAAACAGAAGAGTTGAGTCCGTCCTTGTTATGGGAAACAAGCTTCTGTGGCGTGAAGGTGAGTCTTGCTGGTGAGATGGATAGCACGTTTAAAAAGTCCCCAAACGATCCAACATGAACGTGTCAAATAGATGGCAAATGCGTGAATAAAACAAGAAGGCCATGGGAAGTGTGGGATCAAATGGATGCTTGACCGGAGCAATATCACTGAGCACACCTGCCCTGCTCCACCTTCTGGGAGGTCTGAGGAGCCTTGCTGCGTGGTTGGAGGCGCTGTGACTGCGCTCTTAGCTGTGCAGCTTGGCCGAGCAGGCCCTCAGAACACCTAGAGGGAGGAAGTAACTGCTCACGAGGTCAGCTGGGTATGGAGGAGATCGAGAATCCCATGATACCTGGACACGTTGATGTGCATCACAGATGTGTTTGACTTGGAGACTGAGATTTACAACTGTGGAGGTGACTCAATATTTTCATTTGATTGTTTTTTGGATTTTTTTTCATTCTAATACAAATAAGAATATAGCATGAACATCAATAATAAATTGAAGCAGGGAAATCATGTCTTCATGCATCTCCAGTGAATTTTCATTTTAATGGAAGGCTTGGATATCAGCCACTTGCACTCTATCATTCTTGTTTATAGTGTATTTTCATCATTTGATGAAATGATTAATTGTAACCTCTGAAGCTTTGACTTGCTTTTTCCATTTTCTGTCATGAGGTTACACTTTTTTCCCCTTTAGCGTGGAAAAAATAAAAAAAGGGGAAAATTATAATGCAGTTATTTCTGGTTTAAAGCTAAGCAGGTCCCATATGAGCCTTGTCTAATTCATTATAGATTACTGCTTTAGAATTGGAAAATTGTGTTATAAATCATGATGTCATTTCCAACTAATCAAATTCACGCACAAGCTCTCGTGTTCCCTTGAGTGCTTGCCCATTATGAGCAGCTGCATCATGTGCTTTGATGTCTCGGAGAGACAGGTGGATCGCTGCTCCAACTTCGAACTGCTTTTCGTTGCTCTTTTCTTTGTTCAGTGTTGAGTTCATAATGCTGAGTAAGATGCCAAGGAGAACACTTCATACAAGTCTTTGGCTGTAAATTGCTTAGAAATTTAAACTCCAGTACGATGTCAGAATTTTAGTTGAGTTGCATTTTACAAGCAGCAGGCTTTTCATGCTAAGATGAGAAGAGGAAAAATTGTCCTTCTTGAAGGGGAAGAAATCCAAGTTAATTCAGAGGGAATTGTACTTTAAAGGGGAAATATTTCTAGTACAGCTGGAGAGAGCTGAGGGAGAAGGTTCAGGAAAAAAAAGTTGTGATTGAAGTGACCTTGGTTGTGCATTGCCAAAATCTCACTGTTTCTGTTTGGAATTTCAGAGAATACGAGCACGCTTCCCTGTGGCGTTTGATGAAGTGGACAGGCCAGTGTATGTGAGAGAGCTGGGGATTCATTCCGATATGTTCAAGTGACGGGGGTCTCTGAGTGCAGAAAATTGTTATTTATTGCACTCAGATTTAGGCGCTTTACAAATCAGTAAGAAGACTGGAGGCAGCGGGGCTATCATCGGTTAATTGCATGTTTGTAAGAATGGGGAAACGATGCAGACTGGAAGGGATGGATAAGAGAAGTACCATCGGAAGAGTGGCTTGGGTTAAGATGTAGAACTGGTGTAAAACAGCAGTCAGCTAAGACTAAGTTAGTCTCTAACTAAGCGGTCTCCTTACTCGTCTTAATGTCTCCAAAAGTTGTGGCAGATGTTGTTTCAAGCTGGACTCGGCAGCTTGAAAGATGTTGGTTACTTACAAGCGCTTAAAAGAGAACGCCCCGTGTTGGGGCGTTCAGATAGGCGGCCTGGTGTGATGTAACAGCAGCTCTCAACTTAAGAAACAGTGACTTGAAGCAGCATCCTGTAAATGTTTGCAAAGATTAATCCCATATTCAAAAAAAAAAAATGTAGTGGAATGCCTTGATACTAGGTGGGGATTGTTCATGTATTGTGTACCGGTGTATGGGGAAGTGATTGTGGTGGTGGTCTTGAGGTACTGCAGCCAGCCAAAGGCTGCCTGAATTCCATAAATAAGTAAATAAAAATGGGTGTGAACATGGAACGTAAAACATGGATAGCAAGAAGGAGCTTCACACGTAGTGATCACCGTGTGGTGAACTTCTTACCTGGGGATTAGAAGTTCTGTTATTTATAACCCAGAAAAAGTACTTGGTTCTGTACTCAGAGATTTCTGATGGGATTGGACAGTTGACAGTGACTTTTTATCAGGTTTCAAGGAAGCTTAACAATGCAGTCACATTGATATTTTCAATTGCAATAATTTTTGTTTCAGAACCACAATGAGTCATGTTCTCGCAGGTTTTTTGTTGTTGTTGTTTAACAAAATGACAGAACTGACTAAATTCATGCTTTATTCATATATCAGATACCACATTCTCATGCCATCTGTTATCAAACTTTGAGATTTTGTTTTTTACCAGTTTGCAGCAATTTTAGGAAGAATAGGAGAAATAGAGAAGGTCATTAGGAGTAGAATTCTGATGGGGTTTCAGTGATGCAAAGCATTGTACGTGTTTCAGTGTTAGTGTAATGGTAAGAGAAGTATGTGTGTTGGGTTTTTCATCTGATCATTAGCCTTCCACAGAAGATTTTTCCTTTAAAATAAATAAATGACATTTCTGGCGTAGTGCAGATCACTTACAATGCGTGCCCTGTTAGTAGCTAGTATCTGTTTTTTCTTTTAAAGTGTTTATTGTTGTAATTGCAGCTCATTATCTCTGACAAAGTAAAGGATGTCCCAGGAGGAAATGGCTGATAACAAAATCACCTTGCCTGTTTGTTCCAATTCAGAAACCATCCCCCTGAGCGCAGCATTTAATGAGCGTCCCCACCAGGATGACACTCTCTTCTTTCTACAAACAAGTCATAGTTTGGCCTGGTTTGGAGCTCCCTGGCTGGACAGTGGTTTTTGCTTGCTATGGTAGTCGTCATTTGGTTTTTAGCTTTTCTTGCAGCAGTAGCTGCGAAAGCGAGACTCATTGAAGTACATATTTAATTATTTGTGTATTGGTGGTGTAAAGCTTCCAGTTTACTGTTTGCTACAATCTTTGAAACAGTCGTTTGAGGAAATAGAATCAACGCAAGAGTCAACAAGGCTTAGTGTTTTTCCATCAAGAGAGGAAATGCTTCTCAACAAAAACCAAAGCACCCTGTCATCTACGAGTTGGTACTGATTTCAGGAATGTTTGATATAGACATAAGTACATAGATACTGCCACAGAGTTTAAATTATCTTTGGTTACCGTGGATATTTATAACTGTGCAGCTGCATTGTGTGTTACAGTGCGTGATTGCAGGCAGAAGTGTTGAAAACACAACATTTACTATGTGTCCAGTTCCTCTTGCAACTATCTATAGTTCTTGCATTTTCTGTAATCACAGAGAAACGATTTCTGGCGTTGCCTTGAATGAAAGTATGCAATCCCTTGAAGACGGAGGTCTGTTTACTGAACGAATGTGGTCAGGAGATGAGTGCCCTGTTCATACAGATGTCAGCGCTTTGATGTTGCCTGGTGTCTCACCAAGGGGTTTTGGAGGCAGGGCTTCACTTGGAGGACAGAGCTGCTGGCCTGCCTGCCCTCACCTGTGGTTTGCCTTCACTGTCATAGGGAGTCTTCTGAGGAGAAACAGACCTGGAAGGTACCGAGAGTAAGAGGGGTGATGTGTGAGTTTCTGTGTTGCTGCGTCGAGCGCGGTTCTGTCAGCTGATAATTGTGCCTAAGGTTCGTACATCTGAAGAGCCAATTTTGTCTTCAGTTTAAATGGAAACGTAAATTACAGGAATGGAGAATGCCAGTATTTTTTCCCCAATTAGAGAGCTTCCTTTTTTATATATATATTTTTTCCTGTTACGACGTACTGTGGTGTTTGTCTTGAGCAGACATGGTTCCCTACAGTTGAGGTTCTCTGATGGTACTGACGTATCCTGAGAATCGTTCGTAACCCTTGTTGGTAACGTAAGCACTTCTGCATTAAACAGAGGACTTGTCCCTGCATTAAACTGCATTAAAACAGATAAGGTTAGGTGTTACGTAGATTTATTTGTGCTTCCATGGTATAGGTTCGTGTTTCAGTCTGTACTGGCATTTGTCCCTGTTCTTGGATGGCTCCAGATGGAACAGCATACAGGTGGTAAGCAGGAGTAGATTGAGCTGAGCTGAATAACTCTGCTCGTGTGGGTTGATCAGCCTCAGCTTCCTGTGTTTCTCATATACTGTTGGATAAAACAATGGCATGTTAGAGCAAAACCCATTATTTTTTTTCTTTTTGTTCTGCTTGGAATATAAAAAGGGGATGGGAGAGGCCAAGGAGCCTTGTGTGGTGTGTGTGTGTGTTCACCACCGTTAACTGCTTCCAGGTTTGTAATGCTAACTAAGGGTCGTGCGTTTCATGTGCATTAATTGTATTTCTTCAGTGTCTTTGATATTCTTAATGAGTTGGGTTGTTTGTCATGGTGCTGGTGCTGTGGGAGGTATTTTGTGACAAGGAGTGGCACAGATGGGCCGCAGTCTGCCGTTGGACTTAACCTCCCTCTCGTCACGTGCTGGAGCCGATGCGGCGTGCGCGGTGCCAGCCCACTGCAAGTCTTCGGGAGGTTCCAGTGGGACTCGGGAGTGGTGTCTCAGCACCAGCTAGCAGAAAGTGTGGGTGGAAGCTAAACACTTCGAAGGCCAGCTGGCTTTACTGCAGGAAGTGACAGCTACACCCCGAGTAGAGGTAATGTGGAAAGCAAGGAAGAACTCCTTTGCTTCCCTCATCGTACCGTGACAGCTTGATGTTTGTCTCAGTGTGACGACCATCGCTTCTGCTGACAAACTGCTGCTCTGTGCAAAGAGACAGAAACGTGGGCATCTCTGCGAGAGGTTGGAGCTTAGTCCTAGCCCTGTGAGTGATCTACGAACGTCCATGGCTGAGGTGCAGCAACACTCACGCTTTGCTTTGTGCCCTCGCTCCAGTGGCTGTTGAGCTGGGGGTGTGAGCAGGCGCTGACTTGCGCTTTGCAATACGAGGCAGTTCTGTCACAGGCCTGCTGTTTAGGTTTCTGGCAGAACTTAAGCACCTGTTGTCCTTAGAGGTGAAATCCTGGCCCGCACTAGTATTGCAGTACTGTATCCAGCACGTGAACTGAAGACTGAAAAGGCTTTTGTACACACCCGGGGAAATAGAGGGCGCAGAAAATTTCCAGTCCTGAATTTTCCTGCTCCTGAGATAGTGCCTTTTATCTGCTTTAGTTCTTGGTTTTGTTACTTTTACAGCTACTATTTACTCTCTTTACCCACAGTGCAAAACACCTAGCTACAAGTTAGCCCTGTGTGAGTGGTTGTGCCTGCTGGCAAAGGTGGAGGTCAGAAAGTTGGCTCAGAATCTCGTGAGGTATCTTTTTAGGAATTCCGTTTGTAAATTCTGGAAAACTTACAAAGCCTCTACAGCAGTCTGGGGAAAATAGCCCTGGCTGGTAGCAATATGTTCAAGGGTAACAAACTGAGCATTATTAAAGAGCAGGAGATGATGTGTAAAAGCATTGGTCAAAAGAAAGTAATGAACTTTGTGTATTTTTTTTTTTTTTAATTACAGTTCGTCACTGGGTGATCTCAGTACTGAATTAATATAGCGTGGAATTTCATTGTCTGTTTGACAATGGAAAGACAAATAAAAGCTGTTGAGTTGGATTATTCCCTTGCGGTTTCTGTAGGAGATGCCTTTGTGTACTTTGCTGATACGCTCATAAGAGAAATTCTTCATCAAACAGCTGTGAAATACTCGGTGCTCTGGTAGCTTTCCTGGGTGTCTGCAGTGGCCGTGTACTGAGGATCTGATCCTGGAAGGTGTGCGGCTTCCTGGGCTCCTGCTGGCCTCCTGGTGCATTAGTGGTCTAAGTACATCACAGTGGCTGTACGCGAAAGAAAAGTTCTTCAAGGTAACCCTTTTTAAAGGTGTGAAAGTACACCATTGGCTCAGCCTGTGTTGATTTAGGTAGTGGTAACTTTTTTAGCACTGACGAATTACTATGCCTACCTAGGTCTGTTGACCACCTAGCCCACCTTCCTGCCTCTGGCAGCAGCTGATTCCAGGTGTCTTGCATTGGATGCTAAAAACATGATTCCCCAGTAGGGGCAGTTTTTACCTGTCCTTGTTCTTGATAAATTTTCTCCTCTGGAAAATAATATTTGACATCTGGAAGAATCTCACGGAGGATGTCTTTAGCATGACGGTGAAGGCAGAATTCTGCTCCGCAGCTACTAAGCATTCTGGGCCACCATTAGGTTTTCTGCAAAGGCTGATATTGAAATGCTAACAGCGCTTATAAGATGTCTTTCTCTGTCCTTTGAAATTTTTATTGATCGTTAGACACAGCTTTAAACCTGCTTTTATAACATTTTCTTTATACTGTATGTTATTGAGTATTGCTCTGCTTATCTCCACCATAAAACAAATAATTGTAGTCTTGTCAGACAAAATTTTTGTCAGCCTCTAGCCATTTTCATTTCTAAACCCTGTTATTTCTTATCTGTTTATTTGACAGAAGATGTGATTTATTTAATTTGTTCTATACCTAAATGTCTAAAAACAGAAGTTTTGCTATTGCTTCAGAAAGTTATAGCAGGAACTATCATGGGTTTTATTGCATGTTGATTTCACTAGAGAAAGAAGCTGGGGAAAAGCTCAGCTACTCACAGAAACAAAATAAAAGCTGTATCAGGCGATGCAAAATTTGGTGTAGTTACAGTTGAAACAAGCAACTCCCAATACGGATAAAGAAGGAGATAAAATAATGGCAGTATTTTAACACCAGTCTTCTAATCAGCGGTATGCTTGTAAAAGGAATACTGTGTTTGGTTCCTATCAGTCTCCTCTGTGCCACGGAGTTTTTGCAATTTTTTAAAACAGTTTCTACTGAAAAGTCTTAATTTCACATTGTTTTGTATTGGCTGTTCATATCTTAGCAGAAAGCTCTGGATAACTGGCATTCAGACAATTGATTGCATATCTTTGAGCTCGAGCATTTCCCCCCATATAAAATGAACATTAAAACACTGTTCAGTACAGATGCCCTTTTACAGAGCTGACACTTCTTGTACAAGCAAAACTATCATATGCAGCCAAAGAACAGAAAAACGGAAATAATTAGATGCCAGCAGCACAAGTTGTATAGCGATCCATTCAGCTGTCTACCCACAAAGCACTTCCAGAGAAAAAGTTAGAGCCAAGACTTAACTTGGCAGCAGTTGCTTGATTTTTAATTCATTTAAATGATCACCCTCCCCTAGAAAACACTTAGCTAAATCTATGTTTTAAGGCTTGTCAAAATTACGCACGTAAGTTCTATTCCATTTGATAGGAACAGCTTAAAAACCCGCAAATTCTCAATTGCAGATAAGATTTTGTCAGTGCTGTAATTCAGCTAGCAGGGTGATGATGCTGGGTTTTGCCACGAGCGGGAAAGCTGGTCCTCGTGTCTCCTTGTAGAGCGAAGGGACCGGGAAAATACAGCTCTGTCAAAATAACTGGCAAATGCTGATGGTTTCGCTGTGATGAATACAAAGGGAAGGCAAGTGCTGGTGCTGGGGCAGGGACAGCCCTCCCAGCCGCACTGGGCTCCTGGGAAGGACCACGGCAGCAGAGCGGTTTTGTAGTTTGCTCCCAAGGAGCTTGCGGAGGTCTCTGTTGTGGCCTTGCGGAGACTGGGATTTACAGTTGGAGGAGCAGCTGATTTTATCCAGTTCGCTTTGCCGAAAGGCACGTTCCTGAGTGGTTACAGTCATGCAAAGCAGCGTTACTGGGCGCAGCATCTTCTGTGTCGTGCGGCAGGGTGCTGGACGCAGCCTCACAGCAGCGCACGGCCTCCCGGGTGCCTGCCACAGCCACGCGTGTAACGGGCGTGCAAAAGGATGGGCACAGGAAGCGGGTAACGATTGACCTCTGGAGGAAGGAAGGATTCTGCTTAAGGAACACCGCGAGCCTCTTCTCCGTGGGATAATTGATGTGTTGGGAGGTCTGATGGCTGCTTGCTCTAGCTGGTGCCCTGTATACCTGTATGAAGTATAGGGATTTTATTGTATGTAAAGTAACCTTATCACTTTTGTCAGTGTCCAGTTGATTTCTTTGCTCTTATTTAATTTAGTGTCATGAAACAGATAATTTTCTTTCTTTTATAAGGAATATAGTACCTTTAGTACAGCATTTCATAGGGACAGGTACTGAAGGGAGTTCTTGTCATTGACAGAAGTGTCACTGAGATCTGTCACTATCTCAGTGCCTCAGCCTTCAGGAAGTACAGACTGTTTTATTTATGTATGAAATATAATTCTCAGGGCATTCAAACTAATCTGGATGTGGTTTCTTTTTAATAATTGTTGCTGTACAAAATGTTCTTGTGAACTCTTTACACATCTGCTCTGAAGGAAACTCCTTTGGTTTTTTTCTTTTCTTCATTGAGGAGTTAATAGACTTGCAATTAGTGGCAGTATTGTGGCTGTGACTCTAATGAAGGGGGCAGTGTGATGCAGAGAAAAACCCGTTTCCTTGTTGTTCATCCTCAATTGAAGCTAACACAGCTTGGTGAAGGATTTGGCTAGACGCTTGCACTTCATGGTGCCACAGAGCAAACAAGAGAGCTATTCATCATGACAACTTTCTTGCAGAAACAAATACGGAAGGTTATGGTATCACTGCTTGTTTGAAAATGTATTTGATAGGTTTGACTTCTTCTTAATTGATACTCCAGGAAGAAGGGAGGGACTCTTTGTTGGTCACTCCCAAGACAGGTGTGACACATATTTGTGTCTTTGTGTATTGAAGGCTTTGGTGTTGCAGAAAGCTCAGAACAGTGCTAGTGCAGTCAGTCTGCACTGACCCCTGGCCAAGGAGGCTCTCTAAGGGAGCGGAGGGTTGAGGAGATGGAGCTGGTAGGGTTCGGTTCTTTCTGGGACATGTCACAGGTTCTCTTGCTGTAGCTCTCAGGAACCGGTCTCTGTTTTTTGGAGGGAGCAAAACTCTCAGGAGCGATCAAATGAAAGCGCCGTGCCCTGGGAATGCTGCGCGCGGTACCTTGTGGCGTTCTTTGTGTGCGTCGGGCTGGCTTTCCTGCGTGGAAAGCAGCGTGGAAAGCAGCCTGGGAAGCATATGTTCCTGGGAGCTCGTGCAGAGCTGCGCTTGCAGCCATCAGGAGCAGTTCTGCCTTGGGAGCTCCTTCGGTGATGAGTGGGAGACTTGCGCTGTTGGCCAAACAAGGCTTTGTTTTACGCTGCTGACATCGTTCAGCCGCGTGTGTTCTGTATGGAGTCGGTAAGGCAGGTGACATTCCGGTGGCAAGCAGAGGCACCTTGTCTGCTGGCTGTGGAGTGATGGAAGTTACGGAGAGCTCTCACAAATGCAGCTGGGGAAGATGCAGTCTTCAAGCCATCCGAGGAAGGAAGCTGAAAGTTTTGCAGCATATGCATGGCTTTTCCAAATTAGCTGGCTTTTGCTAACCGTATTTCTATTGAGATATTAATAAAGAAAGGTAATTTGCTGTCTTCATTTGATTACTGAGACAGTCCTGCTGGTTAGTTGCCTAAATATATAACCAGCTGAACTGTAACATCACTGCTTCCCTGAAAAAGCCACTTTCTGGAACGAGTTTTTAATGGGACTCATTAGAAAACAAACAACTGCATGCTATTATTTACTCTGAAATGTAAATAAGCAAAACTAAAAGCAATTCAAAGCAAACAACGGAGCTTTTCCTAGAAAAAAAAGAAAGGAAATGTCTTAAGATTCTCACCCAGTGTTCAAGAGTGATGGTTTCAGGTACTAACAGTCCCAAATCCGGATAGAAAACATCCTTCTGTTATGAGCTTGTGGAATATGCATTGATTTTATTTTTTCCTACGAAGCAGCCACGAGATGTGCTTTGCCACACTGTGTGGCTGCCTGGTTGTGACAGATGCCGGTGAAGATCTCTGCCATAGTTGGCTGTTGGGTGAATACACCAAGTGTGTCTTACCAAGAAGTAAGCGCTGTAGATGGCGTTTTCCCTTGGAACTTGAAGGCAATTTAATGTAGTTAGTGTCTCTCTTCCTATGTTTGTTTTTCTTTCTTCTTTTTTTTTTTCCATTTTGCTTTTTTGGTGGGGGGTTGGTTTATTTTATTTGTTTTGGTGTTTTTCTTTTTTGTTTGTTTGTTTTAGAAGACATAGCAAGATGCAGATGTTCAGTTAGAAGTTCTGAATTGGGAACACACTTGTAGGATCTGAAAGAATCAGATTTTGTCAGCAACTGAAAGCAGAAGCCCATGTGATATCCTTGCCTATGTAGAGCACGGTTATTTCTGATTTTCATTTTATTACAGCCCATTTTTTTAGTTAGTATTTCATTCTTTGTTATTTCTTCCTATTCAAAACAAATAAAGAATGAAGCATATGATTTACTGCAATTATTTTACCCATTAGAGGAAAAAAAATACTATTTGTCTATTTTCTTTGGTGTTTGTTTGCTGAATTGATAAAACAGTACCAATTTCTTGACACAGTCATCTTTTAATATTTTTCAAGAGACTCTGATGTGACACAGTGAACAGAAGACTAATGGAATTTATCGCTGCATTTTTTCACTCTCTTTCATTCCTGTAATACTCCTGATTGGAATGCTGCATACCTGAATGTGTTTGTTTTTTTTTTTTTATGGTGCTATTTTGATTTATGAGGATACAGGTAGGTAGATAAGGGTGTATTTTCACCCTCCTTGTGAAGACAGATTTCAGGATAATATAAAAGTACATCTAAATACGAAGTAGTTTGCTCACTTCTCCCAGAGGAAGATTCTTGGTATTTGTTGCGAAGATTTTTTTTTCTGGAAAACCTGGTGGTTTTCAGCAAGCAGCATCTGAACTTGCTTTGAAATATTTCTATTCCTGTCTGCTGCTAGTTGTATGATAGTGATCGTCAATATCGTGGCCAGACTGGAGCGTTATTGAACCTGTCACAAAGTCAGAGGCTGTACATCATACGGCAGTTACTTGAGTGACAGACTTCCTGCAGACTGCTGGTGCTTTTTTGGGCATGCAGGCAGAGCAAAGGGAGCACTGGAGTCTGAGAAAGTAAGTAAGTGGTGGAACTGTGGCCTTCACTTTTCTTCTTACTTTCAGATTTGTATCCTTGAGTCACATTGTACCGGTGAGCTGAACTAGTTCAAAGCCGTTTTGTGTCACACGGGAGAATTTGGTAAACTGTGTCAGAGCTCGGAGGAGGTGTAGTGTAGCTCTGACTTGCCTTGAAATCCGCGCCGGCGTGATGGCGTGTTGGATCTGTCAGTCATCTTTTGTTTCTTTTGGAACTGTGTAGCTAACATTATTTCCTCTTGCAGTGGGAAGTGCAGGTCTCCCTTACTTGTCTCTTTCTCTTGGCAGGCAACTAGTAATGTGAGTACTAAAAATTCAGTGCAAAATCACTGCTGAAGTCTGTGTGTGAATGCCTGTTTGTATGGAAATTGCCATCTCTGCTCGTGTTCGTTAGCTAAGCTTATTTCATGACTTCTATTTCAAACACCCTTTCTGGCTTTGTGAAATTTGCCACTTGTGAAGTGATTCCATTTAGAAGATTAGTTTATGTAACTGCATATTGCTTTTCATTAAAATTTCATGGGGCTTTTATTTAACATGCATTCTAGCCTTGTTTATATGGGACCTGCTGAAATAAAGTGGATTAGACTGTTTAAGCCATGTATAATCCATTCCCTGTGGACTTCAGAAAGACTGTTCCCTGCAGTATGTCTAGTCTTATTTTTTTTAGACTGTCTGTCCAGCTATCCATTCATCCCTCTGATGGGTTAGCAGGAGGAGGATCTTCGCATTTTCTGTAAAACAAATCAGCTGTTCCCTGACAACCAACTTGTTCCAGATCTCTCTCCAGCATACTCGATAGCTGGGTTCCAGTTTTGTTTCTTACTGAAAGCACAGTTTTATAAATGGAAGTATCACTGTTCTAGCTCTCTTGCTTCCAAGGGTTGGTTGCCATTAACACACAGGTTTTTTTTCACAGCTTTTATGTGACTGAGGGTAGGTCTTTAGTTTTGAGATGTATTTAATGGTTTGTGCACTGCGTCACAGCTAGGCATGGTGGCTCTGTACAGCAATATCTGTGTTGTGCAGATTGGTTTCTGACTTGTCATTGATGCTGTTGTTTGTTTGGTGTTTATTGTTTATGTAGTCCAGGCTTTCGTTTCCCATTCTCTTCTATTTCTGCCAAATTGCTGTGTTTATATTCAGGTAATGTCTGGGTTTTAGTTTTAGCTCTTCCTAAGGGTTTATAGTGCTTACTGAACGACGGTTCGTAGGCCACGACTTCACGTCACCGTATTTGCTTCTAGAGGGATTTTGACCATTTATGGGTTCCGCAAGTTTGTGATGCCTTATTAAGAGGACAGCAAACTGCTGCTTAGGGTGACAGCTAAAAATGATTCTGGATCCATTAAACTGTTTTGTAATACAGCAATCTTCATCTGTCTGTACTAAAACCCATTAACATTATTTGCAGCCTCAAATAGGGACTGTAGTCAGTTGTGTCATATCCCATAAACTGCGAGCTGTTTATAATACATACATTTAATGTGCATTGTTGAGACATCAGAATTAAGCTTTTCATTATGCTTGATTCCGAGTTAACATCTTCAAAGGCTAATTTGATCATGAACATGAAGTCATTAGGCTGTTATGAAATGCAGTTGGTGATAATTCAGCACAAATGTCATGATTCACTGTTTATTACGTCTTATGCTCTCGCTTTGATTAACTTTGACAGAGCTGATCATGGATGGGGTAGGAATGATGAGTATGGAGCAGCCTCTCCTTGGGGCTGGAAGGGACATGGCACAGTGGTTTTGACTCGAGCTGGGGACGTGTACAATTCTGTGCTCCACACTTGGAGATAGGAGGCCACCGCGCGTCCTGTTTCATTGGCTAAATGTATGAATGAAGCTCATCATTGTGACCGCAGGAGGTGTTACATCCTCTTCCATACCAAGGGCACTGCTCTGTAAGTGGATGGAGGTATGCAATCGAGGCACTCTGGCAATGACTTGCTCTTGCTCTGAAGTGTGTTCCATTAGGGTAACATAACTGACAAAAGGAAAAAGAAACGTAAGGCGGATGAAGGAAGGACTACCACCAATTGATTTGATGCTTTCTTTTTTTTTAATATCAACCATAGACTGGTAGACTTAACATACGATTACCATACTGATTTACACGTGCTGTCTGATAAAACATTGGTAAGTAAGCAGAAACCTTCTGAACTTTAATGGGCAACTGATGAAATGCTTATTTTAAAGCCAGTGAGTGCAGTATTGATACGCTATTCTGTGTGCTGCGTGTAAGCATTTCTTTTGATCACGTAAAGAAAGCATTCGCTTAGAGGAGCCCTATAAAGAAGGACTGATTTCTCCAGAAGAGAAGTTTTTGTAAGGATTAGTTGAGTTACCATTCACTGGGACATCGTTTTCCTGTGGTTACATTATTGCTGGTTTGGTGTTGTAGATGGGGCTGGTAAAGCACGGAGAGGCCTTCGGCAGGAGATGTGAACAGCAGACTTGGAGCTATGAGCGAAGTCTGCAAGTTGAGGTATTTAGGGCTTCTCTTTTCAGAAACTAAACTGCAAAAGAAGTGAAAGCATTCTTCTTTAGAAAATTCATGTAGATTTTAACGTAGTTTGTGGAAAATTAGGTTCTCCATGAGAGACCTAGCAAGCCTGGAAAGGTTCTGACTGGATGGAACCTTTTCTTAGCTTGCTGGCCAGGTGTATGTAATATAAGTTATGCTTCTGGAATTGATTTCAAATTAGTAAACGTAATACCAACCCCACAATGTCAAGAAACTTGGACTTGTGACCCTTACTGGCATCTGTCTGCTCAGAGGAGTTCACGCTGGACTGGAGGTGGTTTTGTAGGACTGCAGTCTTCACTGAGGCAGAATGTGCTCCTTAATTTTGTGGAGATAACTACCATGTTGTAGTATTTCCTATATGAAAACTTATTAGTGGTATTTTTGTTAAGGGGAGGAGGAGTTGAGTGGGGGAGGTATAAGAAAAGGGCCCGTGTACATCTGAGGTGCTTATTGAAACCAACAAACATAAAAACCTTAGATGCCCTTTTACTCCACCGCCATGATTTTGTTTCTGGTCTTCAAGCAAATAGAGAAATGGTGGAAAGTTGTGAGGCCGCCCTTTTAACAGAGCAGACATTTGTTGAATTTTACAGTATGAGTCTTAAGGCTTGACGGTGGAATCGATTCCTGAAGCCGGAGGCGGTTACGCTGGCTTAAGGGCTGAAGGCTTCCGAGGGACAACCAGGTCACGGTTGGAAAGGCGCTGCTCTATCAGACTGCTACCAGTAGCGTTGGGCAACGGATCTGCTGAAGGGTGGCTGAGCATGTCCTCTGTGCCTGACTTGTGCTCGGGTACATCTGCTGGCAAGGAAGCTAAGCCTGTGATAAAATGATGCTGGACTGCTGGCTACCAGCTGAGCGCTCTCTTTTCCTTTGGGAAGAAGTGCAGAGGACGTGCCTATGCGAACCAAGTTCAGCTACTTCGTTCCTGCACGATTTAATGACCAGTCACATCATGTGCTGGTAACTGTTCCATTTATAACGTGTAACAATGCAGGATCATCGCGTGAGGGTATAATTAATGTGGGATTCAGTTTTAGAAAACTGCTGCATCCATTTTGAAGATCTTTAATTATAGACACCAGGACGTTGTGTCAGAGAATAGGGTAATTCATTGCGTGTTAGAAATGTTCCCATTCCCACACAAATCCTCCTTTTTAGGGAAAAAGAAAGAAAAAAAAATTTCAGATGTGAAATCTGCTTTGGGAGAGTGCGGTGGAGGTGGTGCACGTTGCTCTGTCAGTTGTTGGTACAAGTCGAGCACGTATCGGTTGTGCGTGTGCATGGTCACTGCGCAGGGAATTGCTTTCCTCTCTCAACTGCTTACGTTAATCAGCTGTAAAAATACACTGCTCCCTTTAATGGTCCATCCACTAATTGCTGATGTGGCGTTTTGCTGCGGGGTTTTAAATCATGTCTGTCAGCTCCATTCTGATGCCCTTGGCTTTTTGTCTGTTTTTATCTGAAAGCTTTTTTCTAGCGTATTTCAGTGGCTGTGGAGAACACAGTGCTAAGCTTGGGGGAAATCCAGCTGCGGTGCTTGGGTTACCCTTTGGCCATGCATGACCTTCTGGGACCTTCTCAGTTAGGTGATGGGAAGCCCACGACCAAGTGTCAAGGGAGAAGTCCCAGACAGCACAGTGCTGGCTGAACGTCTCGGGTAGCGTTCCCCACTTTTCCACAGACGTTGACATGGAAATTTCAGACGTGGTCTTACTAAGAGTAGTAGTTCTTATGCGAGACAAGATCTGTAATGCTAAAAAACCACCGTAAGATACCAGCTGGGAGGTAGGGGAGCAGGAGGGGGCAAGACTCGACAACCTGAGCTAACACAGAGGTGCGGTGTGCAACAGTTGTCCTCGATTATGAATTTGTCTGGTGGAACAGCATGGCAGGGATTGGTAGCTGCATCGATCATATCACTCATGATGGTATAATCTGCTGTGGTAATGAAGACAATGCCATCGGTTTTGTGCTTTTATTCTGCTGCTTCTGTGCTCTTGGGACTTTAAAGATGCAGCAGGGCCCTTGGAGGAGCTCTTTGCTCCTGAAATAGTGCAAATGGTTACACATGTGTGCTAGGTGAAGGTTAATTGTCGGGTTTATCTCTGCTTGATTATTTTCAGCTGCTTTACTCTCTGAAAGGTGATAAAACAAAGTGTACAAAAATCTAGAGGCATTTTCTTTTCTAAACCCCCTTTCTCTGGGCTTCTGAAACCTATTTATGTGCAAGCCTCCACCCTAACAAAGGGCTCTTTGAGGGCCCCGTGTTAGTGTAACGTTCCCTTCTTTCACATGAAATTAAGGGCTGTGATTTACTGCAGTGACCTGCGTGCTCTCGTTTACAAATCAGTAAATTAATAAATTAAAGGACCTTGCACAACAAAAAGAATTCTGCCTGGAAGAAAAAGCCCAAAGCCGAGAGGGAGAGGAAGCAATTGATTCATTTTTTCTTTCCTTTACCCGGGATCAAGTTTATATTCAGGCTCCTAACCTTGGCCGCTACATTATTTTTCTGAAATTTTATCCAACCTTCAGCTAGATTAATTTCAAAATAAACCATGAAGAAAGAGGATTATTTTTTTTTCGGAGTATTGTTGTAAAATGGTGTGCTCGTGCAGCACAGACAGCAGGGAAGCTCCGACTGAAAATGTCTTTTTCTGGCTTGCCTGCTCTTATTTATTATGCCTGGCATATAGTAAAACTTGACTGCACTGAAAAGTAGTGGGATTGCCCTTGGCAATGTAATTCTTTTGTGTGGTGCTCTGTTGTTTTAAGTGTTTCCACTCCAACCTTCAGCGTGATGCTCCCTTCAGTGCAACGTTGCAGGCACATTGCTTTGTCATCTTTTTTTCCCTCTTATTTTTCTCTGTCCTTGTCAGTCTGTCTTGTCCTTCGTTTTACCAGAAACAAAACATCTCTTTGTGTTGTAAACGCGGTATGCCAAATACTTGGAATAACTGTAGCACCCAGAGTGAATGCAAAACATAAAAGCGACAGTAAATTCCTTTTCATGTCATCCTATAACACCAAGAATTCCCCCTTTAATAATTGGGGCAGTGGAATGATTGACCTTGTTTGATGCAGCCATTAGCTTGCTTGGCTTGGTTCAAAGTCTGCTTACATTCGGTGCTTAACTTTGCAGCCAGTCATTTCGTGTTAATGATGCTGCATTCATTAACATCCCAATGAGACCTTGCTTTTTCATGCTTTTCTTCATAGGGGCAGCTCATTCAGTTACCTGCTCTCTGCCTTAATACACGCCCGCATGGAGCACAGATTGTTTTACTGCCTTTGTTGTGGGCTCTGAAGGGAAGGGCCCCAAAACCACACGGGTTTGTCGTTTTTGGGGGTGCACTTTGCGTTAACACTCACAGCACACTCTGGCCAGTAAATAATTGGATGCTACAGTACCATTAAGAATGCGAGTTAGGGCTAGCCTTAAGATGCTGCTGTAACCGTTTGGTTTTGTTCTTCTCTGACATGTTTCCCGTAAGCTCCTAATTGGTGGCTCTTTGCAGATTTCCTGCGCTCCCTTCACTTGTTGGCAGGCTGGTTTGCTATTTGGAGGTTATCTAGTTGTCTTGTTGTGAGCGCTGCCTGATTAACAGCTCTCTTCGCCCTACCCCTTCTCATTAGAGATGAAAGAGCATAGGAAGATATGCAAGAAGAGAAAAGGAGGGCAAAAAAACGAAGATTCTGTTGGTATTTCCAAAAACTGCTGGGGTGCAGTGACAAGGTTGAATCTGGTGTCTCGCAGCAGTTCTGGATCCTAGGGGAGAGGTGCAGTGAGTGTAGAGCAGCCCAGCTTTCACAGCACGTGGATAATTTACACCGTCTGTAGCGTTCGGAGCATAATTGCATTGTCAGCTGTGTGTCGGAGTCCTGCAGCATGCCAGGTAATTGCCGGGGGCTCCAGCAAAGCATTGTTTCATATCTCAGTTCCTATTGGGGCCAGGGGGGAGACGGCGTGAGCAAGCTCCAGGGTCTTGGGTTAATAATTTATGTGTATGGAAACATGCTGCACACCAACATAGGCGAGCACGGTTGGTCCTGGAGATCAAAATCTGCTCTCCTGCCAGGGAAGCAGCAGGGGCCCTGTGGGCACTGGGCACCCTGCTGGCGGAGGCCCACTGGGCCCCTGGCTCTGCTCAGCACCAGCTGGGGGAGCTGCCCGCAGAGCCTGCTGCTGTGGACGTGTCCCATCGGTGTGCTGGAGGTGAATCGGGGGCAGAGGGGAAGACGTTTTGTTTGCTTGTGATTTTTTTTTTCTTTTTTTTTTCAGGCTTGGCTTGTTTGTATGTATGTTTTTCTTCAGGATTGGTATCAGAGATCTAGTGAAGTTGATAAAAATCAAAAAATAAAATCACAGAGTGCAAGTCCCAGGATCCAGCTCACCTTGTTCAGTGTTCTTTGTCCTCTTGGCCTCAAAAAAAACCCTTGGCATTGAGAGGTTTGCCACTGTTCTTACCGTATCACAGGACAGAAGCCTTAGTGAATTGTGCTGGGACGTGCCACTAGGAGATGCGCCCAAGCGTCTGTGGTATTGAAAATAAAAGCCAAAAGACTGGAGAGATCAGCCTGGTTAAGAGCAGAGCCAAATGAGTTGAATGCATGGGAACATGGTACCCACAGAACCTGTCCCTCATGTCCCTTGTGGCACGGTAGCCAAACAGAAGCAACAATCAAAGAGAGTTAAGATCTGGAATCATTGTGATTAAGGAAAATTTTTTAAGGAACCTTACTGGCATGGATAAAATCCAAGCATTTCTCAGTTGTTACACATGGAATTGTTTTCCTTTTGCTCCTTGAAGTGTCAGAGTAAATGGAGTGAAGTTGTGCTGGATTATCAGTGGCTCAGTTTGACCTCTGTTCTTGATTGCTCTCTATGCTAATTTCTGTGCCACGGCTCTTTGTATGTTTTCTGAGAAGGTAGCATTTCTGCTGCAAATGGCGTCGTGGAAATTAATTTGAAGAGGGAGAGGCAACGATTGAAATCTTGAACATCAGTCTGAGAGAGCTCAGTTGGGAACATCCCAGTTATTTGGCTAAGCCTTAATGCAATACATGCAGCATGTGGTTTATGCAGGACAAAGGAGAATTGGCTTTAATTCTTTCAGCGAGATGTTCATTTAAAAATAAATGACTCACCTGTGCCAAAGGGAAACGCTTATTTACTAGGCCAGCTTAGGACCAACTGGGGAGTGAGCAGAACTGCATTTCTTGACAATTTCGCCAACAGCAGTCAAGATTCTTGCTGCCATTGCTGTTCACCTTCCAGTTAGTCAGGAAAACTCAACATTGTTCTGGTTCTGAGTCACCCCTGTAAAATTTTTATATAATTTATCATATATGTATAATATCTTTTTCACTCCTGTGGTCTTTCTAGCCTTGTTTCCTACAGACGTAACGCACTTTGATGCATATGCCTCTTCCCTTTTAGCACTTTTTAACATGCTAAAACTATTTTAACCGGTTTTGGTAAGGATGTAAATATCTTAAGCTTTGGGAAGGGAAAAGCCTTCATTTCCCATTGAGAGAAAATCTGCAGCTCACTGCTTGTTTTGCGCATCAGAGAATCCATATAGGATGGAAACCTTTTGATCCGCTGACAACCAGACTTTTTGTTTCACTCCTCGCAAAACTGCTTGTTTTGTCCTATATTTTCACATTACTGAGCCAAATTTCAGTGTCAACTTCAGTTTGGTTTGGTTCCTGTGTTGCAAATGTAAATCTTGGTTTCCAGGTTTTGACAAAAATCTGGCTTTATGGGGATTGCTGTGCCCAGGGTTCGGCCTCTGTGCAGACAGGACTTGCTGCTTAGCTTTAAGTGCCCACCACTGTTGTTTCACTGCAGCTTTGCTCCTGCTCTGGAAACTTCTGGTTTGGGTGTAGGCTCCTTTCGGGGTTGATCCAAGCAGAGCAGAAGCAATTTAGAATTAGTGGATGTGTCTTTCTCTTCTGTCAAGTGACTGTGGGTAAGAAATGCTTATTATTTTACTTCTGTGGTCTGTTGTGGGCCCATGGGCTTCATACTTCTTACAGACTGTACTAGCTGCTTTTGGGGGCTGGGAGGGGTGGGAGGAGGAGGATTTTTGGCATATGTTCATAGAATTCAATTGTGGAATACAGAAATGCATTGTGGCTCAAAATAAACCCATCCGTGGCTCTTGACACTGGAAGAACGCTTTCCAGACCCACTATGGTCTGCATCGCAGCAAAGCAAGCAGTTGTTAGGAGCAGGAGAAATGTATTCAGGAGATTGCTATTCCTGCAATTTCAGGGTTGCGCAGCTGTGTAGGGAGACTTGATAATATAATAGCCAGGAGCCCCATCTGTTCCTAATAAAACATGTAGGAAAAAAATGCCGAAGTGGCAGGCAGGAGCAGTTGTATCGTGCACGCTGGGAGGCGAGTCCCAGCAGTTGTCTGCCGCCAGCTTCCCCTCCCTCGCTTTCTGTGTGCTCATCATCAGAGGAGAGCGTCGAAGGAGGGAGAAGAGATGCAGCAGTTTTCCCTCTCTCTTTCTTATTTCTACTGAGAGTGCTCATTGTTATTTACGCCCTGAGTGCTGTCTGACAGAGGAGCTGTAGGATATGTGCGTGGCTGCAGTCCGGGGAAACCAAGCAGCGAGGGATCTCTCGAAGCCCATGCAGCACTGAGCACAGTAACCCCCAGCACACGGTGGATCCCGTTTCTACAGATAAACAGTACGGGTCAGGTCTCTGCTACTGAACATTTTGCAATGCCTGGTGATTATTGTTATTAGACACAAGCAGGATCAGGTGGGAATTCTGATGGAACTCTTTTCACCTCTACAGCAGTTAAAAATAAAGCAGTATAATTTAAGGACAATGAGATTAATTTGGTAAGGAGGTATTCAGAACTCATTTGCCTTGCTTTCATGTGAAAGTCACAGACTGCAGGCAGTGGTATACTAGCTATAAATTATTATCTGTTAATTCTAGATTGGTAGCAATCTATAATAAAACTGTGATTAGTTGTAGGCAAACCAGTCACAGAAAGGATGAGAAGGGAGGGGCAGCTAGGAAGCCCATGCTTGGTTTATCATTAGAAAGGTTCGAGGAATCCTAAATATACCTTACTTTCTAAATGAGAGCTAGTGACACAGAGGACAAGGTTTTGTAAAATGTGCATCTTGATAGCCCTGTGAGCTCCAAAATTCATTAGCTGGATCCCAAATGTCCCAAGCCAATTAGTTTGCAGCAGATTCAATAGGAACATTAATCCTGCATTTCTTGTGTTCTCTTTCCTGCTCCATGATTCAGTTTGTGCACGTACTCTAAATCATGAAGGGCAAAAATTTGGGGGGGGGGCGCCAGTGTGGCTTTTGTTCTGTTTTTTGTTGTTGTCTGTGGGGCTTTTGTTTTTGTTTGTTTGTTTTTAACTTCATCACTGTATTCCAGAGGTAAGAGGTAAGTGCAGCCATCCAGGATTTGCAGGTACAATGCTTTGAGGAAGCAGTACAGAGAGGAGGGATATTAAAGGATCTCAGAAGAACAGTTTTCAAACTGAAGTCCACTAATGATCTGCCATCTTCTTGCTGGAATCGTAATAAACACTAGAATTCACAGCAAAGATTGAAAAATAACTTTTGGCACTTCGCACTGTATTTGGGGTTTGGCAGAGGCAGTTGAGCGAGCAAGTTTGGGGACGCAAATATCCTACGGTCTGAACTGGTAAAGCATTCTGATGGAACCGGACATCTCAAACCTGCTGCTTCTGCTGGGAGTAGGTTAATATTACTTCTCCATTAGACTGAATTAGCTTTGATGTCAGTTCTTCCTTCCACATGACGGCGTCTTCAGACAGTGCAAAATGGGAACATAAGGTCAGTTTTTGCCTTTCGGGGCTGTTGATCTCCTGTTGTCTCCCTGAGCCAAACCACTGTCTGAATTACAGTGGAATGTACGCTTGTCCTTGACCGTGGTGATAATGCCTTGATGTCCTGGTAATGGATGGTATGTATTGTGCTTGGGCTCCCGGGAGATGGATACTTTCAAGTCTGTTTTCATCCCGAGCTTTGATTTTGCTTTAAAATGTTGTGCAAGGTTTAGGGTCTTAATTTACGAAGTGTTGTGTGAACATGATATGAATAGCAGGTGATACTTCTGGAGAACTTAATTCATCTTGAAGGATAAATTGTCAGGACTGGAATGGACTGAGAAGTGAAAAGAGAATGAGGAATGGAGTGGTGCGGAAAAACCCTGGAAGGTGAAGACTCCGTGTTTCCTTATTCTAGAGGAATGTGCAGAAAGGCATTCCAGCCTCGTGCCTTTCCTGAAACGGCAGGTAGTCCAAATGACATATTGGTGCCGCAGTATTGCCGTTGGGAAACACTACAGCAGGCTCCTGCTCTTCTCATCACATGTGAACTCATGATTCGAGGTTTCATTAGATAAATGAAGTGTACCAGGCAGAACCTACCTTAGCTACTGCAGCAGGTCACTTCGGGAGCAGCGAGCACCCAAGTGCTCACGAGTCCTTTCAGCAGAAGGAGCCACGCAGGCTTTGCTCTGCTCTCGGTGAAGGTTACCGGTGTGGCCGGGTGAAGCCGTGAGGCACAGAGCTGAAAGCAGCAGCTGCTGGTTGCGTGGCTCTGACGGTGAGGAATGGGACCCAGGAGACCGCCCTGGTACTAACGGTGTGATGTGAGCACCGTGCAGCTTCCCACCATGCAGATATTTAAGGAAATGCTTTACTGTCTTGGCTTTTACAGTCTGTGGTGTATCAGCTCTGATCCTAGCTCCAAGGACGTGGAAATGCGATGGTATAATTGTGAATGAGATCCCTTTGTAATATGGACAGCAAGCCGGTCCATCTGTGGTGGATGCGTGTCATGAATGGCTGGCTGGCAGAACAGCAGAGCTCACTGGAGGCACAGGAAAATTAGGTTAAAATTCATTGAAATTAGGGCACTTTCTTAATCTGTCATGCAATATCTGAATGGCCCAATCTGTGAGCAGGTGGCTTCTGTGCAAAACTGAAATGGAGGGAAGGCTGCTATTGTTTGCGCGATTTATGGGATGTTCCCCAGGTGTCTGTGTCTGAAGAAATCAGGGATGTGCTCGAGAAGCAGCTGGCGGAGGCACTGCTCGTGCTCGCTCCCTCTCTGCTGGAAAGCAGAAGCAGCCATTTGGGGAACTGACAGTAAATGTTCTCCTCTCCGATGAAGTGTTTGTGCCTTCTAATAACCAAGGGGATGTGCTGATTTATTTTTTTATTCATTTCCCCTGTTTGGCTTAGAAGTACCAAGCACTTGAACTTGTAGGACCCAAACTGCTTTACCTGTATACATTAGGGCCCAAACTAGCCACAGTTAATGATGGGTCCACTCAACTAAACCACTGCTGACAGATTTTGCCTTTCTTCCTCCTCAGATCCTTCAAAGAAGGAGATAAGCTCAGTGATTCTTTCTGGCCTTAAAATCTATGGGCTTAAGAGGAGAAAAATGTGTATTTACAGTTTGTCTTGGTGCCATCTGGGACGTTTTTATGGGCAGTGACAAAGGATTATTTTGTGTGCTTGGTTGGCAAAAGATGAGGGGAAGAGGCATAAATATCCTTTTTCCTTTCCTGGAAGATCCTTTGCAGGATTTCTTTTCTTGTTAAGTTATTGGCACTGATGGTTTTTTTTAGTACTTTTTTTGCCAAGTCTCTGAAAAGCTATTCTTTCTGACTGACGTTAATTACAAATACTTCACGGGAAGCATAAAATACAGAATTGCATTACCACGCTGGATGAGTTGAATTCCAGTCCTTGACTGGGATCGCCGTACATTTCATGCTCTTGATGCAAATGTAAGAATGACTTTTTTCGGCATGGTCTGTGGAGCTTGCACCATCTCAGCTGTGACAGGACATGCACTGTGGTGCTAGTGCCTGGTTGTAAAACAGAAGTCCAGCCACGTTGCATTGGAGATACCTGAGAGCTGGAGGGGACGCATCATGCGGCCGGGACAGTGGCCATCAGGGCTGAGAGATGTTCACTGTGGCTGAAGAGCTCTGTTCAAGGAACAGGCCGCCTGCAGAAGGGGTGGGTTGCAATTGATTTTTGGGTACTGCCTGAGCAACGGGATGAATGGGGACTTGCTGTGCTGAACGTCGTTCCTGCCCATTTGCTGCTGCTAAAGAACTGCTGGGGCATAGCTCATCCCATCACGGCTTGGATTCTCCTGCACCCTTTTCTCCTCTCTGGCTCCTTTCTGGCCTTGCCCCCAAGTGTCCCCAGCCTTGAGTTGTCAGAGAAGGCTGCTGCCCACGGCGGTCGCAGCAGCGCACGCAGCAGGCTGTCCCGTGCCGTGGGTTATACGCTCCCTCTCGTGGCTTGCTCAGGACGGTGCCGCAGAGCACAGGTACGCGGCGGAACACCAGTCCTTGCACCAACATCTCCAGCTCTTGTTTCCATTACTGAGCTCCCACCATTTCAGTGATAGATACACACGTGGAAGCAATTACTCTGTCCTCACAGCTCCCTCCATAAACTGCGTCTCTTTTCTCTCTGGATCACTGGAAGTGTCTGTGGAGGAGTGTGGGTCGTATGAAATAGTTTCTGGGTGGGAAGCGGAAGCTGCCTGGACCCGAAGACCTGGCTTTATTGCAGGGAGGGCTCAGTTTGCTGCCCGGAGCTGTTAACTGCTGCTGCTGGGGCTTTCAAAGTAGATTGGTAATGGAAATTATTGATCACCTCTGACAACTTTATTGTATCCATTTAGTTTTTATGTAATGCATCATCCTCAGTGCTTTGCGAGAGCTGGCTGATGCCCCTCGTCCCTGTAGTGTCTGGCTTTCTGCACGTTACAGCTCCGCTGTTTCTCGGTCTGAAATGAAAGCACAAGTCAGATCGGTAGAGACTGACTGACCTGTGTTCATCTGTGACTCATGTTGCTGGTGATTATTTGCATAGCTGTGGTTCTGGGTAAGGTTAGGAAATGAAATACTGAAACTCCATCTATGAAAACAAACATTGGCTTTTGATGATGGAGATAAAAGGCAGGATATTGTATCTGGGAGAGTCAGACGCTCGCGCATCTCACTAGTCCCTGGGGACTTTTATAGTAAAGAGCAATTAATAACGGTAACAATTATTATAAAAGCTTTTTTAGTGGTACATTATCTTTTGCTACTTGAATCACGGAAGTGCATTGATACTTAGGTTTATTCTTTCAGCAAGACTCTGCGTTGATTACTTTTTCTTTTCTGTGTGTATGATTTTCCTCTGTTTGAGGGCAGTTGCATTCTTCTTGTACTCCCAGAGGACATTTGTCTTATTTCTTCAGAGTTTTCTGTTCTGCTGTTAGATATCATGTAACATTGGTGTTTTTCTTGGGCTTTTATTTCATGCCCTGGAAAGTGATGGGGGGAGGAAAGCTCTTCAGGGGGCAATCCCCAGGTGGCCTCAAAGGTCTTTGCCCTCACAGATCACTGCAGCCAGCGCGGACAGAGCACTCCAGCCCAACTTTCTCCTTCAGCCCTCCCACCCCTGCTTGCCTCACTGGAGTTCCTACACTACAGTTGCGATACAAACACTGTAAGTATTAGCAAAATGTGGTAGACTTAGCTCTAACTGCAGTAGGTGCTGTGTGCAAGGTGGTTCTCTGTATATGGGCAGAGTGGCCCCAGTTTACGTTCTAGATGGGTGAGACAAGACAAGAAGATAGCACAGTCCCCCTGTTACAGTCAGAGAATTGAAATGGTTTGAAAGTGAGCTGAGTCTGTACTGCATTGGTGTCTGACTTCAGTGAGGTGTGATGAAGAGACAATTTGGGGGTGAGTGAGTAGCTCAGAGATGCACGTGTGGAGGTAGGAAGGTGTTAGAGGAGAGCTGGGGATGGGGTCGGTGTGCCCGGTAGGAGCACGTCCTAGGGCAGCACGATGAGTAGTCAGGTACTGTCCGTACACCGAGCTAACTGCTGTGCTCAGTGGTTAGGCACACATCTCCGCTCCGTACTCGTCAGAAAGAGATTTTCTTTGCCTCTTTCATTTCTGGTTACGAAATACAAGGTGAACACTGAATTGATGCTGTTCCTTCCAGAAGTGTTACCTTAGCCTCCTGTGGTATCTGGCCGGTCGCCTGCCGGATCAAAAAGCATCAATGAGCAGCTCGTCGGTGTGGTTGCTGGTTGTGCCGGGTTTTAAAGGAAAAGAGAAAGTTGGGACACTTTGCTCTATTAAGACTAATACAAGAGTTAACCTTGCTGGTAGAAGTAATAGTTTATATCGTATAGATTGAAATTAATTCTTCACTTGGGATTCATTTAGTTGACATTTTCTTTCCTGAGCTGGCTAAGCAGAGAGGAAATACGTTCTCTTAAAAATTCTTCTAGCCAAATGTCAGCGGGTTCAAAGAGTCGTTTCTGTCTGCCCCCCACAAAGCCCCCTATAAAGCACTGTTTTAATGCGTTAGCAATAAACAGTATTTTATTAATGTCAGCATTGATTTACAGTCTAACAATATGTTGCTTGTGCTCTGTATTCCAGGACTGGTTGCGCTAGTATTCCCTCACAGTTTTGATGATGAAAAGCCTAATTATGACAGAGGGTGGCAGGAAGGACAGTTGAATTATGAAGCTGTTACATTTAGAGAAACATTTTAATTTGCTCTGCTGGCTTTGAGGCTTCCTTAGACCCCATTGTGTCACAAATGACTTGATTGGAAATGTCCAGTTGCCTGAAGTTGTCATGCGTTGTTTTTCCAAGTCCAAACCGTACTGGGTGGTTGCTGTTCTGAATGAGATACATCTGTGTTCACCAGTGATACCTGGATGTTGGAGCTTGTAGACCTCTCGGCAAAAGTTCTGTCAGGAAGAGCTTGACAGAATTACAAAGGAAATGGATGTACACACGGGAGCTTTAGAAGCCCGAGAAATCCTCCTGCTTCAGGGTGTACCCCAGCCACTAGCAGGTAGGGCTCAGGCGGGGGCTTTCCCTGGTTACACCTTACCCCAGGGATTAACCTTGCCTGCTTCTGTTTCAAAAGCTGGTGCTGAGTAACATTCAAGCCCAGCGATTGCACCGAACTCAGCCGAATTGTGGAGAGCACTGGGCTGTAATTAGAGACCAGGGTGCTCTTCGACTAAGTGCTCTTTAAACCAGGAACAAAACAACAGGCCCTGCCCTAAAGAGCTTAGCTGCAGTTCTGGTCTGTATAATCCCTTGTGCCAGTCCCTATTTTCCTATTTAGGGAACACTTCTCAATAAAAAGATGTGGTTTTTCTGAAAGTGCAGAGCAAGCACCAAACACCTCTTGACACTGGGTGTTCTGTGCAGAATATTGGGCTGCTTGGTGAACCCAAATGATTCAGGGTCTGAGGTAGTTCATGGAACCTGAAGGAGGAAAGCTTCTTTAACTCAGGACCAACTTCTGCGATCCTTAAATTAAGACCTGCTGTTCTGAAAATCTTGGTTACCCACTCTAGTATGTTAGTTGTTTACATTTTATTATATTACCCCTAATTTAAGCTTTTGCCATCAGGCTCATCAGCAGCTGTTAGCGAGAGCCAACTGGATGTTCACCAGTTCTCAGAAGGTATTTGATGGGCATTCTTGCCTTTCCTGAGTGTAAGAAACGGCTTTTAAAAAGCAAATGCTGCGTCTTATAAAAGCTTGAAGCTGGATTCTTGCTGCCTTTCTTCAGATGCAGTAATTTAGTCTAGCCACTAAATAAATCTATGAGCCAGTTTCATTAAGAACTCTGCAGGCCCCTCGCATTATTGCAGTAATCAAGGCACTTGCAGCCTCGCTTCTCGTGCTGATTTTATTATACTGAGGAGATAAAGTTCAGCCAAGACAGAGCCATTCCTTGGTCAAAATCAATGAAGGAGGGTAAGCAAGTGACATTACTATGGAAACAAATGCTGCATCCTAGAACAGACTCGGAGTGGTGCAGGGAATACCAACAGCCTGCTTCAGAGAGAACGGGCAGGGAAGCGTGCTGGCGTGCTGCGAGGTTCTGCAGAACGCAGAAGACATCGCCGCTTCTGGCGGGCAGCGAGCTGCACAGGCCGAGGCGTTGGGATGTTACCCTCCTGGGGAGAGAGGCTCTAGGCGGGTCAGGGTGAGGTGGAACAAAAAATGTGAGCGTAGCCAACTGCTAAGCTACAAAAAATAAGGGATTGATGCGTGCGGCTTGGCCGGGCTGATTTTGCTTCCCTAGGATTAAAGATTTGCGCTTCAATTTTGATCAGTAGTTTCCGTACAGTTGCAGTGGTTTTAGGACAGATTAAATATGTCCTGGTTTTGTTCTGCTTTTACGGTTTTAATACAAGGCTGCCTCTTAGTAATCTTGGTGATTAGCTATGGCTTAGGCTGAGTTCTCGTAATTTACAACCTTCACCTGTTATTTTCCATTCCATCAAAACTGCTGTAGCAGAGCGATCATCTTTATGGGCCATTTTGTGCGCAGAATAAATTACACACGCCGACTGCTCGATGCCTGAAGCCACTGCGCTGACTTATGTTGCTCTAACTCTGCACAGAGACCAGCGTACCGGGGAGATGCAAACCATTGTGTAGAGCTAAATAAATTCGATCCACTCTTTTGCTTATATGGAATAAATTACCAGAGAGAACATGGAATGAGAGAATTAGGCCGTATCAGAAAAATCTCTTGGTTCAAGGGCTCCGGTTGGACACCTGTTTGCCTGGTTATGTTTTTTATATGTAAGGGTTTGAGTCTAGCAAGTCTTGGATACACTTCAGAACTTCAGGAGAGGAGACGGAGCATTTCCCTGTTTTCTGCCTGGTTACTTTGATCCCCTCAGCTGCAGCTGATGCTGTGACAAGTTTGGGTAGACTTGGGGGAAGGCGACAAGTTTGGTTGGTTCTGGGCTTTTTGACAGTTTCCTGGGACTGCGCCTTTTTGAGCTTCATAGCTGTAAACAACTTTGAATTTTGAGTTCGTGTAGAACTCTATTCCTCTTCTGAATGTTGTAGTGCTTGAATGAGGACAAGCACTAATTTTTTGCCTGTAACTTGAGAGAGATGATTCTGATAACAGCGTAGTTGAAAGAGCAGCGCAGCAGCAGAGAGAAGAGGCAGTAAACAAGCTCGTTTCACTCTTGCCTAAAGGCATTTTAAGTTCCTGTGCTTGTTAAGCAAATAGGCCAGTGTATTAGCATATTATTGTCTAATCTTCTGACTTGCGTTTTCATTATATTAATGCTTTAGGTTTTATTCAACGCCAAGATGTCTTGATAATGCTAATAGCCCTAATGGTTTGCTAAAATTCTGAAGATTATATAAATGTGGTAGTTGCAAAAGGTCTCCCAGTTAACACACACTACTTTAAATGTTACTGCAGCATACCCACAAATTACAGTGGTATTTCAAGAGACGGTGATGTGCTTAGCAAGCAATCAAATTTCCAGCAGTATCGACTTTTCCACCCCGTGGCAGTGCTTTGTCTCTGGGCTGTAAGTGCCTGGGCTGGCTTTGCTCATCGTCATCGAAGGCTTGTCCAGAAGGTTGTTGAACCTGAGTCTCTGGGCCAGCCACGTCCTGGGGTGCATCAGGCTCAGTCGGTCGAGGGAAGGGATTGTCCCGCTGTGCCCCCCACTGCTACGGCCTCACCTCGAGCGCTGGGTGCGGGCTGGGGCCCTGCAGTGTAAGCAGGACGTGAAATAGTAGTTAGCACCCAAAGGAGGGCTGCAAGGATGGTGAAGGGTCTGGAGGGGAAGATGTCAGAGGAACAGCTGAGGTGCTCTGCTTCTGCAGAATAGTCCTTTGTCTTCTCCCTTTAATGATCAGATTTTCTTTGTCTTCCCCTGAGCTGCCAAAGGACAGGTTCATAGATAATAAATTCGTGCCCTGTGGGTTAGGAGTGGCTGTGCGTGCAGCTAGTCTTGGATGCTGCTGTCAGCAAATCGGCACCGCTGTGTTATGGGCTCGCTTGATTTATGGCCAGGTAACAATGCTGCCCAAGTGACAGAATTGATTTTTGACCTGATCTTTTGCGTACCGTTACAGCCACTTTTCTCATTAATTTTGAACAGAAACAGCGAGCCGGATGAAAAACAGATATTGTCTGTGGCAGAACAGATGCCTGCCATGGCAGGTGTATCGATGAGGACTGATTGCTGTTACCTTGATGTAAGTGCTTTAGGAAAAGTGTAATGTTAAGCAGAAGGTGAGAAACTTGGGAGGAGCAAGCAGGAAAAAAAACATTTCATGTTTTCTCTGCTCTTCCTTTTAACCAAAGTGACCAAAAAGAGATGTTTGTTTTCCTCTTGAGGAATTCCAGAGCCAACGTGTGATAGGTCAGGCAGACGGAGGAATTGCTACACAGAATGGGAGCTGCTGTCCATCCACGGAAAGAATGAGCCAGACCTAGAATGCAGCTTCCTCGAGCAAATTGGATGACTGCGGTGACAGGAACGTTACGGTGAAATTAATCATTTCTGTGAAGACAAGACTTAATTTCAAACTTCCCAGCTAGTTCCCATGTTAACTGTTGCTAAAAATGTGTTCCAAAACAAGATTGCCATTTTAATAAAGTGGTATAAGAATTCTTTTCAAGACTTGAGAATCATATCTCGTGCTCTAATGCTACTGCAGTTTGAGTAAGGTGAACTTGCAGTAGACTGGAGTGGAAGCGGATGCACATCACGGGGATTGTTTCTTTTTCAGAATGACTCTGACATCCCAAGAGCTCTTCCAGGGTTGTTAGCTACTTCTGCATTGGAGGAGAAGCAGTAATTCTGCTCCAGAGAAGACTGCAGCTTCCTGATGACTAATGAACGTGTACGTGGTGCTCAGCAGAGCTGCTAAGACAAACTAGCTGCAGTAAGATTAGAATCCTGAGCTTTTACGAATCCTGCTCTCATTTTCTTCCTTACTATACCCATAACGCAATGCCACTCATCCATCCTGCTGCTGTTCAGCAGAAGATTGTAACTTCCTTAGTTTTCAATTACTTTTGTCCATTCTGTGATTTAATGGATCCATAAAACATCTTGGCTTAGTTTGGTAAATGAAAATATTTGCTGTGGCAAATAGGGCTATTTAGCAATAAAACGTTTTTATCAAGAATGTCATCAGAAGAGGCATAAAACCATTCCCCATAAAACTATTGATATGTCTGAGAAGCTTCAGTTTGTTTTATACATTTCTGCAGGAGAAGGTGTTAATGGTATCAGTTTTAGTGTATCTTTTATCAAAAAATAAAAGCACTTCTGGGCAATATTTGGAAACGTCCCGTACTTATGAAGGACTGGGTCACAACCTGGGCAAGGGAAGGGCAGAATCTGCATTCTTCCTTTTCTCTGCCCCACGCTGCCTGCATCATCTTAGGTATATCACTTTGTCCGGAATTAAAACAATATTGACCTAAATTAAGCTTAGAAGCAGTCTTTCTGAATTCCCTGTCAGTGTTTTCATGGCTACACGGGCTGGCTGGCTCGCTGATAGCAGCTGCTTCGGCAGGACATCGTCCTTTGGCAGGGTGCAGCTTAACTAATGCGGCCACTTGCAGGGCAGCAGATGGGCTGGGCTGCTGCGTGAGGCTTTCAGCTCGGACGGATGGCTTTGTCCCTCGTGGGGTGCATCGTGGGCCTATGCCCAGCCCCGCAGGCAGCTAGGTTCCTGATCGGATAGGTTACACTCTGTTAGGAGGCAAATTAAGACGTATTTGCCTTGGGAAAGCAGACAGGTTTCTTAAAGCAACAAGTGAGCGAGTTTTCTCCCACTCCCAGCAGCCAAAAGGCATTTTGGAAGGGGGATTTTCCTCCTATAAAATCACCTTGGACCTACTTCAGGTGCTGCATTATCCCGCGGAGGCTGGAGGAAAGTCAAGAGAAGATCCTGGTGGCTTTGTTTTTTCCTGATTCTGGGGGTTGCTGTGGCCACGTCCTTCTCTTTGCGTGTTGTCACGGCACTGTGGTAAGCTGCTGTTCGCTTCCCCTGTGAATCTTTGTTTTGCTATTCCCCAAAGGTATCGACAGTCCCCTCCTCCGATTCGTGTCAGAATTACTGAGCAGTTACCATGGTGACTGGGGAAGAAGGAATTGGATCAGCAGACCAGCTGAGATCAATCCCGGCTGCCCGCCTCCTATTCCTGAGCAGCCAGTGCATTTTTAATAACACGGCACTGTACAGGAGGCATGGCTTTGTCTTGCTAAGCCTTTGTTGTATCTTAAATCTTGAATGCTTTCACCATAATCTGCCAAACTCGCCAGCTTTACAAATTCTACCCTTACTCACAAAGCTGTGTGCATTACACTCCGTAGATACTATTTTCTTTTCTAGTCAATTTTATTTATTTCTGGAATTTTGTATGCACTTCACAGTTTAATGGAGGAATTTTAGCTAGAAATGAGCCAAATTAAAGGTACGGTCTTTAAGAAGTGAACTTAGGGTTCTGCCACTACAACTCACTCAAACCTTCCTGCTTCTCATTTGGAAAAAGCTAACGCGTTTTCTCTTAGCTTCACTTGCATGTCACAGGGAAATGTAATGCAAAAAAAAAGCAATGGGGACAGAAAACTGAAGGTTGGTGCTGTGAGCTGGTTTGCTTCTAGACTTCGACTTTCAGCCTGCATTTCTTTCCAGCAATTTCCATAAACCCATTTGTTGCCAGGTGTCAAAGATGGTGTCAGCGGGCAGGGCGAGCTCTTTGAAAAGCCAGTGCCTATACGTGGATGCTGAGTCCCGCCCCAGCTGGTTCTAGCTGCCCGTATTTAGAGCTGCCCTTAGATCAGCAGAAGCGAGGTGCGTAATTCAGACTCCACAAGCCTGATGACAGAAGGTAGTGCGGTCTGGCCCCGGGCCTCTAAATTCGCTTTGTTCTTCTGTACTGAGGCCATAAACCAAGGCTCCCTGCAGGTGCTGCTTCAGTCAGGCTTTTGTGAGCTCTTCTGTTACAGGGTGGATGCGGAGTTGGATCAGTGAATTCAGAAAGCTGGGAATAGTCTTGGGTTGGCTGTTATTTGTTGCTCTGCACTTCATTTTCTTTGCCCATACTTCCTTCTCAGAAGAATAATTCATTTTTCAATGACTTTTTGAAAAACCGAAGAGATAGTAAGGATGGTGTTTTGGGAAATACTTTGGAACTCTTTCTGCATGAAGTTATTTTCTTCAAAGCAGTGAGAGCAGCCAACGTACCTGCTTAGCCAAGCCTCCTAGGGACTGGAGGACCTAAAGAAACGGGTGACCTCCTGTGAGAGAGCGCCACTGGTGGGTTCCTGCAAATGGCAGTTCTGTTTGTGTCACGGCTGCACGGTTCCAGGCTTTTTCTTTGCAGTCCTGCCTGCTGTGTTTGTATAAACAGATGAGTCCAGCTTTCTTTATCTCCTTTTCTCTACCTGCCTGGGGCATTGTGCTTGCTGAGGCCACAGCAGCTCTTTTCTTCTAAGCACAAAGTGCTCAGTCAGTTTGCTTCGTGGGCTATTATTAGAACTGCTGCAGCAAGGCAGGTGAGCATCCCGAGCTTTTTGCAAATTGTTCCATCAAACTGGAAGGTGCTGAACGCTGTTTAGATCCAGTCGATCCCAATAATTCTTCATCTGGCAGAATAAAAGTGGGATTCTTGGCGAAGTTCTGGCAGAGGCAATGCTTTGTTGGGTGTTCGCTGTCACAAAAGCGATGGCTGTGACTCTCAGATTTATGGCCTGCGTCCAGTTTAAGGAAGGTTCGGGGGCATTGCCCTCTCTGATTCCAAACAAGTAAGCTGATCCCGTAGGCATAGTTGTGGGATGTGACAAATTCCTACCTGGAAGATTATTCTTTGCAATTCCTTTCCTTATTGCCTCTCAGGAGCTGTAACCAACAAATGGCTCCTTGTCTGGGTTGGTTTTGTTTGGACTAACGGCTGGGAAGGAAAAGGGAGCCTGATGAGCCTCGGAACAACTGCTGCAGCTTTCGGCTGCTCCGCGATACGCCAGTTCCAAGGGGGCGTATTGTTTCAGGCGTGGATCTCCAGCTGTATACACTTCTAACCCATTTCAAATCTCTCTCCGTTTTATTTAAAGCAGGCATTGTTTTGAGCGGTGGTTCCTCTTAACGCTGCAGTGACAGTGAATGATGCACGTCCAGTGAAAGAGCGCCTGCCTTGCTGCGACAGTTGTCCCGGGCGCGTCCGTGACAGGAAGAGGAATTGCTGCTTTTGGTGGCTGCAGGGGGCTGCGCTGAAGCCAGGCGGGAGGATGTAGACGAGGAGCTGCTGGGATACCGGGGCTCCTGTAAACGTGTCTAACAGAAGAGTAGCTGCAGTGTGGTAGCCCAGGGGTTTGAATAATCTGAATTTGTACCTGAGTATGTTACCTGCACGTTTAGGGGAACAACTCTGCCTTGTTTTTCTTCTTGTAAGACGGCGGGCTTTCACAGACAGACCGGGTAGTGAGGTACTAATCTCACAAGAATTCTCCGAAGGCTAGTTAGTACTTTGTTCACTGATACTTGTTTGCCGTTTTGGTATTCGGGGAAGCTTGTTCATACTGTGAATTCATAGCATGCTAACTGCTGTCTGTAGAGAGCCTGCGCTTGCAGAGAGTTGCTTCAGTAATACTCAGTGACAGGAACAGCACAGAAGAGCTTGAGGAAGCGACACACATGCATAGGTCATAAATCTGTTGGCAGGAGCTCGAAAATGTGAGCTGAGCTGGCTGTAGGCACAAGTAGAGTTTTATTGTTCAAGTCCAAGTTTTCTTTTTCATTTCTTTTTCATTTTTCTCAGCTTGCATGGTATTTTTCTCAGTGGTCAAGAGACTGAAAATCTGACCTTATTTAGGGTGAGCTTTTGGATGAGTGGAAGTGTGTCTCAGGACTGTCACTGAGACTTGGAGTGTTAATAAGAGACGTTTCAGATGAAGTTAAAAAGAAGCATGGGTCAGTAAAAGTTTCAGTTCGTAATATTATTATGCTGAGAGAATGTTAGAGTTGATACGGAGAGGGAAGCTGATTCCTTCCCTCATTTTTTCCGCCACCCTGAAGGTGATTTATGTGGCAGCTGTTGATGTAGGGTAATTAGAGGAAAGACAGAAAATCCATGTAGAATCTGCCAGCATTTGTTCCAAAGATTAGTTGTCTACAGTACCCGCAGAAGAATGAACATCCAGTTTGTTTTTTCCAAACAGATTGATAAATTCTTGCATAGCAAAGGCAACAGGTGGGTGAAGCAGCGTGGCAACATCTTCGGTCTTCAACCGTGAGCCTTGCCTAGAGGACAGGCAAACAGTCAGAGAAGGGGGAAAGGGCCTGCTCGTGCTGCCTTAGCCACGTCCCAGGTTAGCGCCGGTGCCTCCTGTCTCTGGAAGCGGAGGGCCTTGCGTCCTTCCCAGTAGTTACTCAGGGCCCTGAGACACTCATGGGGTCTCCGAGAGCAGCGTGTGTGCGCATCAGGGTGTGCTTCTGCCGCTCACTGCGCTCCTGTACTCTGCTTCTCTCGAGTCCTTGTGAATTGAGAGAGACGCCGAACCGCTACCCAGCAATTAGCAGGCTCACCTCTGCTCCACGTGGCACGTTATTTGCTTAGCAGGTACAGCCTGCTGTGCTAGCCTTAGTCCTAGCCCAGCGGGAGGACGTCCTCCCTGCTTCTTACCAAAATCATGTCTTAATTTGAGCTCATTTCTTTTGTTGAAATGCAAAGCTAATTATATTTAACTACAGATGAACACGAAGCTGCATTAACGGAGTTTTTCGAATCAAAGGGGAGTTATTCAGCATTTCTGGGGGGCTAGGGAACTTTGTAACCAGATAAAAGGTACGGGGGAGGGCAGACCTATAAAAAGTGTTATTGTGTGATTATGAAGAGGCCTTTTAATGCAGTTTTTATGTGTTGCTAAAAAGGCCTTTATTGCTTGAAGTTGGAAGCAGAATACAAATGGGCTTACAGTGTCTATTAAATGAAGAGTGGGAAAAAATAGTCTCTGTTTCTCTTAACTGCAAAGTAAAAATAATAATTAGTGATTACAATCCATGTCAGTGCTGGATTCGTGAGCCTGATCATAGACTAAGCAATAAAGTAGCAGGTAAGGAACAATTGTTTGTGTAATTTAAGACATGGTTCATTGTTATGATGAACCCGTTTATCCAGGTTATGATGTCAGCAAATTGTTCCAGCCTGTCTTTATCAGTAGAACAATTGGGTTTGAATTCTCCCTGGTGTAAAATAAAGAGTAGGGATGAGCTTGACATGAATAATTCAGGGGAACTCTGCTTCTCAGATGATACCTAATTTCCAGATCTGTTTTTCAGTTTCCTTGACTGAAAGCTTCTGGACACGCAGCCGTCCCCTTCCTTAATCACTTTAACAAAGTTGATTTTGCGGAACTGCTTTGACAAAAAAGCATGCTCCGCCCAGTGCAAGCAAAGAGGCCAGATGTACACTTCTCCATTCCAAAAAATTGATAAAAATCCAAAATATCTTACTGTATTTGAAATGAAATCAAGAGGTCTGATTAGTTTGGCTGGGATGTAACAAACCCCATCCTGGCTGCCACTGATTTCGCTAGGTAGTCACAATCCTGCTGAAAAGGTAAGCTTTACATCACCCCGCCTCGCTGGCTTCAGCCGGGGCTCCAAGGCAGGGGTGCAGGACGAAGTGTCAAGGCCAGCTCCAGAGCCCACCGCAGCAGAAAGCTCTTCCCTTGCGAGGTGCCCCGGTGTCATAGCTGTTCCTTGGCAGCACAGATGGATTTATGGTGCTTGTCTCTGCCTCGTCCTTGCTGTTCCCATCACCAAAGCTGCAAGCTGGCACTTCATTTGAGTCATGGGGGGAGCTTCTCAGAATGTCCTTGGGCTGACAGGGCGCTGGGTGTGTGCAGGCGGAACCTGCTTCTGTTCAGTGCTGACATCATCTTACAAGAAAGCGTGCTGACGGTCGGGAAACCAAAATACATTGATAGTGGATGAAGGTCTTTTCAGAAGTGTCTATGGTGTATTTTGTTTAGTCAATGCAGGAACACAAAAATTGCTGTGTTTTACTGCACAGCGTAGCTAGCTTTGCAAAACACAGTAGCCACAACATCTCTTTTGAGTTGCGTTCTCTGAGAGTTTAAAGCTCCAGTTCTGCAAGAAGTTAAATCGCTTATTCCAGTGCAACAGGTGGAAAAGCACTTGAACATCTCAACTCCTCCAAAGCTGGGACTGCACGCTAGTCAGAAGGTAAAGAGACTTGGATTCCTAGGTGCCAGCAATGCCCATCTATCAGATTTCTTTAGCATGTGTTGCTGTTAGTTGCTTACATAAATGATTCTGCAGCAGAAGCTGGGTAGGTATTTGGCAAATCTGAGTAGGAGCTTTGTTGATAACACCAATGCATTGGTGGCTTCCTTAAAGGCCATGCAAAAGAGCAGCAGACAGTGGGCAAAGAGCTGTATGAGAAACTAAAATGTTGTGAGTAATGTTGGCATTCATTAGTTACGTCTTCTGAAGTTCCAGGGAACTCAGTCCCTGGTGTCTGGTTTGGTATCTGCAGACAAGAGAAAAGACGAGAACACACAAGTTTAGTTCCCTTACCGTGCTGCAGGATGGCACTGAAACATAGGGACAGTCTGGATGTCTGGCACAAAAACAGACACGGGCAATGAGGTACGTGATGGTAGCCACTGATCGAGGCTACCATCGAGCCACTGTCTGACTTGCTAATGGAACGGGGAAGGGCAGGAAGCTGATGGGCTTCCTTTGGTCACGTTTTGCAGCAGTTTAGAGCAGCTGGTGGTGGCTGTGAAGAGAAAGGTAGGTAGGTAATTGCAGGCTCTGGATGCTAAGAGGGTTGTTTGTAACACTCAAGTGTGCCAGAACAAGAACAGGTAGCACAGACCTAGGCTGGCCGAGTGCTGCTACAGCTCTCCTGCACCATTTCTCCAGCCAGCGTGCTACTACAGCACTGTCTGCCACTGACTTCAGAGTCACGTTGTCACTGTTTAATAGCAACATTCAAGAAGACACTGACAATTTGAGAAGATAAATCAGTGCTTCTGACAGCAGCAGTTTGTTGAATGACACTGGTGTTACTCAGTTTTTCTGGGGTAAGGTAAATCAAGTGTAAAGGGCATGGATTCAAGTGTGTCAGCACTTTCTTAGAATAAGCATCTGAGGGGGGGCCTTTTCTGCGTGTTTTTTTTTTACACAGCTTGTCCTTTGAAGGAAGTCAATGTGTGCTAGAGGAGAGATGAAAGCAGAGAGAGCATCTTAGAATAGAAGCACCCAGGTTGTCCCAGCAGCGTGACCCAGAACCACGGACACGTGAGCTAAGTCCCACTGGGATACGAGCCTGCAGAATGTCATCTGTCGCACAGCCGCCTTCTAAACCCATCCCTTTTCCTAGTGTGCTGTAGAGCCCTGAGTTCAGACACCTTATCAGAAAATCTTATTACTTATGTCCTTTTTTTAACGGTAGCAGACAGAGGTCCTTCGTTCTGCATAAGGCTATACGCTTGCTGTGTAAGCCCCGCAGTTTGTGGGCCAAACTATTTCCCAAGTCCTATAAGGAATGTTGCTACTGGTACACAATCTGAAAACACTGGGAAGAGGTCCCAGTAGAGGTTTGTATTTATTAAAATGTGTCTGTGTTCTGCTGATTCCTCTGGCTGCTACGGTGTTCGTACTGGAAACTTTTGTAATGTCATTCTGGGTGTCTGCATCGCTGCACATTGCTGCAGCTGCTGTCCCAAGGCATTTGTTGAGTTTGTAACGATGCCTGTGCTCAAATCTAGTAGTAGCGCCATAGTAGTGCAGAAGTCCAAATCTATAGTAGTGCAGCAGAGTCTTTCTAGATGGTCTTTTTAGCGCCGCAAAGGAGAAATCTGCTCTGGAGGAATTCAGCTGTCTGGATTTGATGCTAAGGTCATTGCGGTACCTTTGCAGTTATTCCACATGGCAGAGATCTTCCCAGGAAGAGCACCTGAGAATGTGATTCCAGATGTAATATTCAGATGTCAAAAGGATTTATAGAACAACAAGAACAAAAAAATAAGCCTACAGAAGGAGGCTATTTAGTTCTTGTTGCATTGAATCTAATAAACCTTTAGCCTTTTATTATATTTGGTTCTTTGTATTTGCAGTTCTGTCTGGGAGTGAATTATATTGGAGTAGTATAGTTGAGAGGAATTAGATTACCCAGAAATAAAACAGGCTGAATGCAAGAGCTAAGAGGGCAATGTGTACTTCATTGAAAACAGGAAAGAGAGAGAGTACCCTCAGACAAGACATGTGAATTAAATAAAGATGTCCAAAGGGAGATCTAAAAGGTCTAGGATTAATTTTGATTTCTTTCAGCAACAGTATCCTCAGATATTTTGTCTGGATCATTATCTAACTTAGATTATTTTAAATGATTCTTTGGAGATTGGTCTGCATTGAGCTGCAGGGATCTCAGGAGGTACATCATCTTTCACTGACTCCAGGCTCCCTCGGTTCCAGACAGGCATGTAATGGATACTTCACCCACAGGGGTCAACAGAACGCCTCCTGTGTCTCTGCTGCCAAAACCCCTTCCGTCTCTTATTTAAAACAAACAAACAGAAACTCACTTCTAACATAAAAGCCAAAGGATTGATGATATTCTGTGAGAAGACAGCAGAATACACCAAAGTATAGCACTAGTGCTTTTCAGTGCTAGGGAGTTAGGTGAAAAGTGCCTGGATGAACTTGGAAGCAAGTCTCAGCCACTACTGTGAAGGCAGAAATCACAAACTGTCGGCAGTCCTCATCAATGCATCCTGGAGGAGATTGCCTTCTTCATCCAGCTATGCTCTGGCTGCTGTGGGCACCTTGGATTCACTGGCTGCGTGGGCTTAGACTGGAAGATACTGCCAAGGAGCCAGGGACTCCCACCTGTGATGGTTGGTGACTGGGACTGGCACGAGTACCTTACAGAGCAAGAAGTCATCTCCAAAGCAAAGATAACCTGTGTACAGTGCTGCCAGAATAGGTCTTGGAGCCAGTTCCAGTTAACATTCAGAGGTGTCCCTAAAAGCCACTCGATGTTCTGGTGTGCACCCCATCCCCACTCCTGTGTTTTGCAGTGTGGTGCCGATTCGAAGGTCAATCGCCCTGTGTCATTCTGTGTAGTTTTATGATGGACTGGAAGTGACGGAATGTTAGCAAGTTCTCTTGGATCCTCTGGGACCCCGGCACTGTACGCTCAGATAAATACTGACAAAGAGCAATGATGATGAAGCCAAGCACCTTCCACCCTATGCTTCTGCATTGGATGTGTAGAGCCGGCACAGGGGTCAGACGCCTGGCCAAGCTTTTTGACTGTAGACAACTCTTACTGTCTAACCCCATCCTGCATGCTCCTTTCTTTTCCAGCATCTCTACAAGTGGATATCGTTCCAAGCCAGGGGGAGATCAGCGTTGGAGAATCCAAATTCTTCTTATGTCAAGGTGAGTGATGGCTTATGGCGTCAGGTGTCTACATCTGGGTTTGCTGGAAGGTTGATCAAGGTATTAAGTCTGGTAAAAGCTCTCTTGTTGGGTCTAGCTGCAAGATTGTTTGCTCTTTCTTTCTTATATGCCCTTATATTTTTATGAGGCTGAGGAGCAGAGGCAACACATGCTGTTTACCAGGAACACTAAATGCACTCTCCCTTGAGAGCTGGCAGCAGAAAGCAGCTCCAGCAAACAGCTTTAAAAATGGAAAAACAAAAGAAACAGCAACTGAAATGTTGTCTCTAAGCTTGAGCAATAGCCACAACGATGGCACCTTGCATCTTTCCGCAGCTCTTTGATCTTTTGAATTTAGAATTAAGCTTGGTTTTGCTGGGTACTTTTTCTTCCCAAACTTTTATTCTAATGAATTGCTAAGAGCACTAATAGGAGTGCTGGGTCACTTCAGAGTCGTCATCTCTGCAGCTAAGGATTTTAATGCTGCTGAAAATCTGTAGTTTTGTTTTTCTTTGTGACAAAACTTAGTGTTTGTTTAGCTTCCCGACTGCCCCAGGCTGTTCTCCTGCACCAGGAGGTGCAGTGCTGACACATTCCATGTCTCCCAGAGCGGGATCTACAATTTTATGGTGCTATCTGAATTACTATCTACATGTCCTCTTCAAAGCAGCTAGCCTGGTTTCTAGTGGGAGGAATTGGTATGCTGGCACACCAATAATCGCATCACAGAGCTTGGCACAGATCAGATAGGTGATGTCGTGAGCTCTGGGTGCAAAATGCTGTCAGAAGTCCACACTTCCTCAGGAGCATACCAGCTGGGACAAGTAATGCCGTTGACTGATCCAGGGATGCTCAACTGCAGAACAATTTGTTAATGCTGCTGTTTTGAAAATGGAAGTGTTCTGCAAGTGCTGTTTTGATGACACTTGCATTCAGAAAACTTGGGGATCAGTTAAAGCCTCCCCAGTAGGAGGAGCTTGTCCCAAAGAATGAAGCAGCACAGGAATGCAGAGATGGGAGCTGCAGGAGAGGCACAGCTTGGAACCAGTTAGTACCAATACTAATTTACATTCAATGCGGCAGGAGGTTTAAGCTGATCAATGCCAGAGCTGCTGCTACAGCAGTGTCACCATTTGGATACACAAAGTAGCCCAGCCTGCAAATACAGGCAGTTATTCAAAACATGGTGGAGCTGAAGCAGGAAGTTATATATTTTTTTTCCCCTCAAACTGCATATGTGGTGGAGAGGCTGGGACAGGGGATCCCAGGATGCATGGAAGGCCATTGTGACCTGAAACAAAATTGTTCCCGTTTAGATTATATGAAAAACAAGCAAACAACTAATATCATTTTTGCAGGACAGCAGCTGACCATTCACAGTGGTGAAAGATAATTTTCTTTGTTTGCTTCTCAGGTACGATAAGCCCTTCCCTTGGTTCAGTCTTCCACATAGTGCTCCTGGTTGTATTTAATGCCCTCTGTGCATATTTGTTGGGAACTCATTTCAATTTGCTTTTTCTTTTTATTGTCCCTAGTGGCAGGGGAAGCCAAATACAAAGACATTTCCTGGTTTTCTCCTAATGGTGAGAAGCTGACGCCCAACCAACAGCGCATCTCAGTGGTGCGAAACGATGACTTCTCCTCCACCCTCACCATCTACAATGCCAACATCGATGATGCTGGCATCTATAAATGTGTTGTCAGCAGCGTGGAGGAGGGAGACTCCGAGGCCACCGTCAATGTCAAAATTTTCCGTAAGAGAGCAATTCTGAGGCTATTTTCTGGTCTGCTTTGCACATGTATGAGGCATGATTGGGGAGGGGGAGACACCTTACCTTCCTAGAAAAGGCTATTGCTAAAGGGGAGGAAGGAGGGTGTTAAGAAGATTCTTCTCCTTGATTTTGAGGGGAAAACAGATATTGAGACCTTTGCTTGTCAAGTGTTTAACAGCTTGTCTGCTGCTTAAATTACTCCGAAAGACAAGAGAGCAGAAGGAAAAGATTCTGGTGCATCATAAATGTCCAGGAGGAACAAGCAGACAGAGCAGCTTCTGTGGATGACAAACATGCTAGGAGATAAGACTAATGTTAGTAAAGTGCTTCACACGTTCAGAAGGCTTATAATTAGCTATTGGCATGTTGTCCAACAGAGCCGTGATAGCAGCTCCTCCGCTTCTTGCTGGGGAGCTGGGCAGTAGCTTCCAAGTTGACATTTTCTTTTCACCTTGTGGGCAAATCTGTGAGCTAAGCAGAGTATTGATTTGGCCCGCTGATAAGCATGGGAGGCAGGGCTGGAAAATGGGGTTCCTGGGTCGCAGTGCAGTGTATTGGGTCAGGTTATCCTGTGTATCCTGCCCTCTGGGGCAAGCAGATTTCTGGAAAATATGCCCTTTCGGATTTCTTTTTTTTTTTTTTTTTTTCCCAAGCTTGAGCTGGGAGCACAGCTTGAGGTGTGTTGAAAAAGCTGCAGTGACTTTCTCCTTCCATTGCTTTCAGAAAAGCTGATGTTCAAGAATGCTCCCACTCCTCAGGAATTCAAGGAAGGAGATGATGCTGTGATTGTGTGTGATGTGGTCAGCTCGCTGCCTCCTACCATCATTTGGAAACACAAAGGCAGGGATGTTATCCTAAAAAAAGATGGTAAGGTGCAAGATGTGTCAGTGCTTGTCTGTTTAGGGGTCAAATGTCCACCTCCCATCAGGGCTCAAGATCATTTCAGGAAAACAAAGTGGTAGCACTCACAAGGGAGAAAAAAGTCATTTGCTTGTAACACTAGGTTTTAGGATGTGAATATGGTTTTTCAAGGTGCTGTGATTTGGCAGAGGCAGGACTATGATGTTCCCACAGAGACAGACGGTCATCAGGCTTTTACAATGGCTTAGGCTAGGGAATTCTGGAAGCATTTTTCAGATGAACAGAAAATGTCATCAGACAGAAGAGCTGCGTGTTGTGACGCTTTACAGTAGTCCTAAGGAAAAATGGCTAAAAGCTCCTGGCGAGAGCTTTTCCTTTTAGTTCAAGATGCTACAGACTGCCTTGCCCAGAGTGGCATCTCACTGGCAGTGAGGATTCCAGAGCCCCGCCTCCAGCCGAGCATTAGTGCCTCGGCTGTTTCCGACATCTTGTTGCAGGCACAAGGGAACTGTAGTAAGACTTGAATTTGGCCACCCTTGGGCAAGAGGGTCAAGTTTGAAATTGCTTCTTCTCTGATAGTACTGAAATGTAAATGTGTTTGTGTGTGTGTGTATTTATCTTTTCATAGCTGCGTGTATACTACAGTACCAGAGCAATTTGTCTGCTATCCCTGTCTGGTTTTCTTTCCTGACAATGTCAGATCTGATTACTGCAGTATCTCCATTTTAATGTGATGTGAAGGGAAGGTTCATTACATTAAGCCTCATCTCCAACTCAGAAAGGGCAAGGAGAGGTGAAGAACCTGTTAACTGCACTGAGCTTTCCTGAAGATCCTTGGATGAACTTTCCTTTTTTCTCTTCTAGTTCGATTTATAGTCCTGTCCAACAACTACCTGCAGATCCGGGGAATCAAGAAAACAGATGAAGGGATGTACCGCTGTGAGGGCCGGATCTTGGCTCGTGGGGAGATCAACTTCAAAGATATTCAGGTCATTGTAAATGGTGAGTAGCGCAGAGTTAAGACTGGTAAATGGTAGAGGCCTATAGTACCTGCACTCCAAGCTGCTGATGGAAACGTTGCCTTAGATTCACACTCAGGAGTTACCGACAGCTTACTAAGCTTTCTCTGCTGTGTCAAGTAAAAACATCCATGAGTGTTTACTAGCTGTTTACAGGAAATCATCATACCAAGAAAAAGCTTAAGCTTAATGACTTAGTGAGGTATTGATCCGGTTGAGACTCACGAGTGGTTTTGTTCACAGTACCAAGTTTCCGTGCATCTCTCCATCCCCTGCTTTTCCTTCCCTAAGCTGATTGGAGAGCTCATGCATCAAACCTGCTGGTCGAAACGTGCAAGTGACAGTTCAAGGGTTTAAATCACTAGCGGCATCTGTCTGTATTGTAGAAATTTACAGTGAGCCTTCCAGGGCTTATTCTTGCTTACATCTTTTGTCTCCCCTTGCTAACTTCAGCGTGGTTTCCTTCTCTTCCAGTACCTCCTTCTGTGCGTGCCAGGCAGAGCACTATGAACGCCACTGCCAACCTCAGCCAGTCTGTCACCTTAGCGTGTGATGCTGATGGTTTTCCTGAGCCAACCATGACGTGGACAAAGTAAGATACTGCACACAGTGTGCTGATTCTGTGTGACTGTGAAGGTTTTCACTAAGGTGGTGTTTATAAACACAGTGGTGTATACAGCTCTTACATATAGACTATGATGTGTGTTTCAGGGTAATAATACAGTTCTCATTAACATAAAACCTCAAACAAGTAGCCTTTGACTGCTTCTCCCCAACACACACACAGCCAGTGCGCTTTGTGCTCTGCAGGGATGGCGAGCCAATAGAGCCGGAGGATGATGAAGAGAAATACAGTTTTAACTATGATGGGTCCGAGCTTATCATCAAGAAGGTGGATAAGAGTGACGAAGCAGAGTACATCTGCATCGCTGAGAACAAGGCTGGCGAGCAGGATGCCACCATTCATCTCAAAGTCTTTGGTAAGCATGGTCTCATCCTCCCTTTTCAAGCCCATTGGCTGTTGGTAGCTCACTAGTGGAAGCTGGAAGTAGCCTCCTTATCCCAGATACTGCCTGATGGGGCTTATCCAACACTGCTTCTTTCCCAAATAGTGCTGTGCACCTCTGTTCCATCATGCTAGGCAAAACAATTTCTGAGCTTGTGTCTGAAACATTTGCCCACTCCATTCTGCTGCTTCATTGATAACAAATAAATACAGTCCTGTGCGTGGGGGTGGTGTGAGGTTCGTAGGCTTCTTCCAGGCCCAGAGGGCTGAATCCAAATCTAAAAAAGCTATAAGCTGAGGTAGAAAAGGTCTTCTAGTTCTGCAAGGAGACACCCCCATCCTGGGCATCACTCACACATCGCTCTGTCCCCTTCTCCGTATGGCAGTAAACTTTTGCCAGTTTAAAAGCGTTTTTCCCCCATGTTGCTTGTTTCAGACATCGCTGTTTACAGGCAAGCTTTGTTCTGAGCAGCAATTGAATGAAGGTTGTTTTTCCTTCTTTTCAGCAAAACCCAAAATCACATACGTGGAGAATAAAACAGCTATGGAGCTGGAGGATCAGATCACGCTGACCTGTGAGGCATCGGGGGACCCAATCCCTTCCATCACTTGGAGAACTTCAACCCGGAACATCAGCAATGAAGAGAAGGTATCACCACTCCCCAAAACATGGTCTCACTGGCAGGGATCAGTGCTGCTCTTACCTTCCTGCCTTTGCTGATACACACTGCATGATGGCAACAGGCAGATGCACGTGGAAATCACGGTGATTCCCTGCCTCCATGGAGAGAACACTTGTGGTCCTGCAGACTGTCTACTAAAGGGCCAGCTCCACAGCTCAAGGTGGAGCTCTCACAGCTCTCACAGCCATAGGTGTCCTTTAGTGCAAAGAGCCATCACAGTTTGTAACAACTGACAAATGCTTTGTAATTCTTGCTTGTGTGGGTCCGAGCTGAAACCGTTTACAAAGCACTAGGCCCTGGCTCCTTTTCAGAGGAGTTTTCCAAGGGACATACAGTCGCAGGGGACTTGTGAATGGGGTTTCTGTCTTCTGTTTCCAAGCTGGGAGGTGGGAACGAGTACCCTGATTTCAGTGTTGTCCATGCTGTCATCATGATAATGATATCATCCGGGAGTATGGCAGGTGAAGAGGCGTGGGGTATTCTCTCCAAGATGTAGTGGACCAAAATGAACCTGTTAATTCATTCTTGCCCTTCTGTATGCTAACTCTGCATGTACTAGGAGCACAAAAACCTCACTGCCTTCGTGTTCACCTGTTTTGTGGATCGCATCATTTTGTTCTTAAAAGGCAAAAATAATTAGCAGTTTTTTTCTTTTGAAAAAGGCGCTGGGATTTTTATTGGGCAGAATTCCCCTTTACCAGACAAGAATAGGATGGGCTTTATTACTCTGAATATTGCATAATGGTTGTGTAGTAAGTTGACTAGGAGGCATAGTTTAGAGCTGAAGAAAACTTAGACAAAAGTTGGAATAAGGAATTACTGCTCGTTAATAATCTTCTAGTGACAAGATACTTCAAGGCTGAGCTACGTTGTGAATACGAGGGATTCTGATTCATGAAGGTAGCAGCTGAAAGACATCTAAAGTCTTAGAGGTAACCACTGTCAGACATCCACGTAGCTACCATTCTGCACTACAGCCTCCCAAATGAGCTTTTTATATTATCTCCGTGGTGTCAGCTCTTCACGATGTTGGTAATGTGTAACTTTTTTATCAGGGGTGCCAAAGATTTGTAGCTTTAATTTCCCCCCAGCAGAGAAATCTTCATGTCTTCTGGATTCAAAGGTTTGTGTAAATCCCTGCAAAGTTTAGGGAGAGATTCCCATTGCCTTTGAAAGCTGTGTGCTTGGGCTTTGACTACAGCATGATTGGCGGGCCTGTTTTTATAGGGTAAGGTTATTCATGGTCTTGTCTCAGTCTAGGAGTGTGATGAGAAGAGTTAAATGCTCCAGCGCTTCTAGCACTAGAATTTGGAATCCAGCCAGGGAAAAGAGCTTTGACAGAGAAGAATATAAGAACCGAAATAAGACTAAATCAAGCAGAAGTCTGTCGGAGAGCCTGTTTACAGAGAGTCCTGTCTGTCCAGCCCAATTAAACTAATGAGATCTCAGTGGCAAAACTGCTAAGCATTTTTGAGACTCTCACATGTCTTGTTCAACGCAGTGGTGGATATTAAGGAATGATGTTACATATTCTGGTAGTTGCTTAGCAGAGGAGGAGAAAATCAAAGGTTTGAGGTACCATCATGTTCATCATGTACTGGTTCAAACCTTTGCGACAAAGATGTGCTATCATATGCCATTCGCTTTCAAGGCAGGCTTTTCTTCTCTCTCTCTCTCTCTCTCTCTCCCTCTCTCTCTCTCTCTCTCTCTCCTTTTTCTCATCCTCAATCTTGTGTTGCAAGTTCAGGTGAATGGTACAGACTTCCAGAAAATCCTCAGGTCAGAATGGCTCTGATGACATGCTACGCTGTGTACATTCAGTTTACCATCCACTTACTGTCTCTGGGACAGCACAGGTATATGGATGGTGTGGGAGAGACAGAACAATTTCTAAAAATACTGAGCCCTAACTCTGAACATGTGTTAGAAACTTGGATGCATCTGTCTTGCTACAGGGTGTTTACTTGTTTACTTCAGTAACCATACAGCAGTCCTTATTTTTCAAGGTGTACAGGTACCTTAACTCCCATGAATTAGGTACTTCAGAGCACTTGGTACTTTGAGAGGAGGGGAAAAAAAAAAAAGTGGTTTACTTTGGCTGCAAATGTAGAAACACGTTATTTAGGAAAAACTTGTTTCCTTTCAGACTGAAATTCCTCTCTATCTGCTGCAGAACACAGCAAGAGCTAACAGCCCTGGAAAGTCATTACCATAATTATTTGCAATGATTTGGCTTTGTCTTTCCTCAAGTATTTATTGCTGTGCCGATGTGGGGAGGAGAATGTTGTTGTTGTTACCACTCGTAATGCTGATTTTGGCCAGTATGCTGTATTCCTCATCGCCTTCACTGGACATTATACCCTTTAAAAGAGACATGCTTCTTCTCTCTCTCTTGCAGAACATCAACTCTGCTTCAGTGTCTACATAGTTTTAATCTATTGTATATTGGTGTGTGCAGGTTTTATGATCTCATTGCAGACACAGTTATGCTTCCTGTCAGATTTTTGGATGAGGCAGTGACTGACTACTCTTACGTGAACTTCCATGGAACAGTTGCTGAGACAGTCTTGGGTGTCTTGCCCAGCAGCATAGTTCAGTGTGTGAGGAAAGGGATGGGGAACAGGCGATGCTTTTCTGCAGGTCTCTTAACATCTTGCCAGCAGCAGGTATATATTCAGTGATGCAGAGAGTAGACAACATTGGCAGATCCCCGAAACTCCCTTGCAATTGAAGATGCTCCCATTTAACTCCTTGCTTCCTAGTTGAAGGGAAGATGCTGGTGTGCATGAGGGTCTTGGTTCTCCCTCTGGGGAAGGTGCATCCTACAGACGTGAGCTTGTGTATCTGTTAGTCTCAGTGAGGAAGAGCTAAGCTGAAGCTCTCCAGGATGGAGCAGGTGGTTCTGCCGTTCCCCCACACCCGCCAGCCCCAGTACAAAGAAGCAGCAGGCTCAATGAGTGTGGAAACGGGCTTTTACCCTCCCTCTTCCTCTAGGTTGACAGGCGGTGAACACCACTGGATAAAGGATCATCTGATTTTCCATCCCTCTGTGCTGATGCTATAGAAACTCATCGGAGAGGATTGAAAGGGGTGATACGAATGAGGCAGTCCCCTGGCTAGCTCAGGTAGAGAGCATAACTCGTACATGAAAAAGGGATTATGCTGAATTCTGATGATGGTTGCCGGCTCAGTTTTCAGGAACTTGTGCACAAGAGATCTAGATCTATAGAACTGATGAGATTATGGGAGTGCTGGGCAGAGTCCCAGCCCATGCGTGTGCTGGTGAGCTTTTTCTTCAGGTGGATCCACCTCAGGCCTCAAGTTAGAAGTAAATAGCCTGCTTTTATCTAAGATGTTATAAAATGAGACTGTCTGTACCATTTGTTAATACTTAAGTCTTGTATTTTTCACTGGAAGCACTGTGGAAACAATACTGTGCTTTTTATTCTCATTTCTTTAACTTTCATCTCCATTTCTGTAACGTCACTTTTGTGTATGCTGTTATATCCACATGCCAGCAATGCTTGTGCCCCGCATTCAAAAATGCTATCATAGCTGTGATATTAGCAGGTGATTTTTGCCTCCTAAATTGAAAAGGATAAAATTGAGATTGAAATAGGCACCAGAAGGAAAACGTATGAAATTCATAGGGGGAAAAAGGGAACTCGGCAACTTTGGTCTTTCCAAACCAGAGTGAATATGGTCCACGCTGTTGCTGTCTCTCTCTGAACGGGAAATGTATGTTTACCAGTAAGGTTTGTGCATGTTTCACTGATGCCTGTCGTTCGGTTGTCCCGAGCCCAGTAAGGATTGGGTGTGCACATCCCCAGCCGTAATGAGCTGGGCATGGTCAGCTGGAGGTACACGGTTCTGCCCTGAGGTCTCCTGTGCAGGGGTCGGAGTGTTTCAGTGCTCCGCAGCTTGAGGGCTCCTACTCCTGGCACAGTTTGCATGTAAAAACCTGTACAAATGCATGATCAGCTCAATGCTACGAGCATTAATAATAATTAGCATGTCCGGGTGGCTAACAAACTGGTGCAGAACTTTGCAATTAAGTGACGTAGGTCATCAGATTCATTTACCTTCTGTGCTGGGGGCCTGTTTCTAGAACTGTTGAGATGTGACAGAGGAAATAGTCACCCAAGTTTAAGAACAGAAGCAGAGTCTCTAGATATGACTAGCCTTTGTTTAGTCACTTGAAGATCAGTTTTTAGGATATTATATTCCGAAGGCAAATGGAAATTGAGGTTGGGAAATGGAAATCACAGCCACCCCACGCACGAGATACACAACTTGGAGCCTGCATGTACTAAGAAAGTAGTGTGGTGCATACGCTATGATACCTAAAAGCAACCTTTGATAAACTTTTATTGCTTTTTTTTCCCTGTTGTTGTTGTGTTCTATATCTGTTCTCTCCAGGCTTCGTGGACCCGGCCCGAGAAGCAAGAGGTATAAGATTACCAGAGCTTTAGCAAACTTCTTAGGTTTTTTGTTGTTGTTGTTTTTAAGCATTACAGATTAACAAATCTCTAGTCCAGCAACCACGCCAACTAAACCAGCATTAATATTATGAGTAAATAAAATATTAATACGTAAAAGAAACAGCTAATAGTTAGAAGTTGCTTGGCATGTAGTGATGTGCTTTTGAATGAGCAAACTAGCTGTGTTGGGAGTGAGTAATCCTGGTTGGCACTTCAAAAAAAAAAAAGGGGGAAGGGGGAAGGTAGGGAAGACCAATGCGAAACCTGACAAATACCACTTCCATGATTTTCTTGTATGCTACGAGCGTGGATCCTGTTTCTTTTCTAGAGTTTCAAGAATTAGCCACAGCATGCAGTCTGGGATGGTATTTTTTTTCTAAGCATAGCCTGTTGCTCCAGCCAACTCATCTGTTTGCTCATGGCACTTCTTAAGTTTTGACCTTCTTTTAAAGGACAACTGCATCACGTTCCATTTCAAAATCAATGCAGTTAAATCTTTCACAAGTTATATTTTTCAAAAAAAATGCTCCCAGTTCCCAAATTACTGTTATTTGACTTTAATTTGCAAGGGTCAGTGAAAGGGTACAGGATAATACAGTAAGTGTTTGATGCAAGTCTGGTTTGTTCTGTTTCACATTCAGTGCTGTATTTTAAACATAATAATGATCGTTATATACATCTGTGTATTCTATACACAGTAGTACACCCTTACGTTCACCTGATCTGTAGAAATGCTTGCTTCAAAATGGACCAGAAACTGTTTCCAAGCAAATAAATAGAGGTCAGGTGGAGAACAAAATGAGCTACCAGAACCGCATGATGACTCCAATCTGTATGTTTAGAATCAGCTTTGTGGACGCTCTGACTATTTTTAATCTCTTTTTTTTTTTATTTTTTAAGCTGTCTTAAGGGTGATGTAGCCTAAACAGAGGGAAATTGAAGCTCTAACTTAAGCCCCACCAGTCTTTCTCTTATCTGGGGCTGAGAACTTACTGTCCATTCTTCCTTTGAAATAATCTCTTGAAACAGAATAATTGTGCCAAGTGAAAGCATCAGACTCGGATCAGTTTGCGTTCAAGAATTTGGAATTTGAGTAGTCGCATCTCAAGTTAATTCCTTCTTCCTGTTAATTCCTGTTACAATTGTCTATCCGTTCCCCCCTCAGTGTATTCAGTGTACTCTCTATCTCAAGCTTTTTGTTAATGTGAACACTAATACTAATAAGCTTGCTGTCTCTGAATTCCTTATTTTCTCTGTCTTAAAGTATCTGACTTGTCAGTGAGAACTTCTTGAAGCATATTATTGCAGCATGTGTAGACTTATCTGGAAAATAAGTGGCTAATACAAAAACTCAGTTACAAGCAAAATTGCACCTCTGTTGCATCATCACAGGCTGGTAACTGGGAGTTAGCCCAACAGGTGGGAAGAGCTGCAGATGGGTTTTGGTGAGTGAAGTGCAAGAACAGAGCTAGGAGCACTCATCTTCCTTCACAGGAGTTGGTGCTGTGGTCAGGATTTTCAGGTGCTGCTCCGTAATGACATCTCCTGGGTGGAAAATGGGTGAGGAGCCTGTGTGAAGTTTTCACGGATGCTTGTTGATGAAAGGACTGAAAAATCCTTCAGTTGGAGGGAAAGGCGGTAAATAGATTTCTTGCCTGTCTTAACACTAGGGTGTTAAAATCTCCACCAGCTGTTTACGTAGCGACTGTATGCCGTGGCATTGTCAGAATTTGGAGAAAAACACCTGTGTGCATCTCAGGATAACCTGTAGCAGTCGGCAGTGTGGAGCACCATCGTACCCTTTTCTGTAGCGTTGGCAGTTGGTATGGCGTGACTTCTTGCCTGTCTCTCTTAGGTGCTTTCACCATCGCTAGGACACAGTGGGATGCAAAACAGCTGAACCAGGGAGGCTAGGTAAAGGGATTACAGCTGCCCACGTCTCTGCCTCACAAGTTTCTACCTATCCTGTACCTCTTAATAGCCAGGAATTATTAGAATCTGCTGGGCTGAAATATCGATAAAGAAAAGTGATGGTGTGCTTTTTTTGTGTGGATATTGTTCTCTCTGAATATTTTTCCCAATCTGTCTTTCTCTTTACATGTGCCTTTTATATTAAGAGGTAGAGCTTCTTCTTCAGGATTGGTTGTATTATTGCTAAAGTTTTTTGTTTTATCTTAACTGCCTGGCACTGTTTTGTTCGTATGGCATCTTGGCAGTGAGGAGAAAGGAGGTGACACAACGTACAATTAGCTTTGCTGCAATGCTCGTGGGCTGATATTTTGCCATCTTCATATTCTTGTCTACTGGAGTCATAGAGACAAACAGACCATTCACCTGACTCGTGAGCTGAAGGAAGGCTGGTAGCCTTTGCAGTTCTGGAGCCTTTACATTTGTGGATCCTGCTGCAATAATTTCAGAAGTGAGCTGGATTTTGGAGTCAGATCACAGGTCAGGCAAAGTGATTGCAGCATAACTGGCCAACGCAGAAAGACAAAAGCAGAGCTCGGTTGTGTAAGATACCACAGCGGACTAATGCCACATTAAGGGACTTTTCTCCATTTCTAGGAAACAGCGTACACCATGGTGTGTGTTCATGGAACACAAAACTGGTTACAAAACAAGCGCAGGAGAGGCAGTAGAGTTTGTGGCATCGGTCTGCAGCAGCAGGCACAGCAATAAGGGCATCTAATTTGTTCACCTGTACTTATGTCGTTTTGGAAACAAGATGAGAAAGTTTGTCCTTTAAAGCTTCCGAGCTGATCACAAGCAGCAAGAGCTTGCACAAGCACCAGTGTGGAGAAAGGAGTCCAGAGCCACTTGTGCTTCATGTATTAAGAGAGCGCTTGGGCTTGGTCCCAGGCCAAAGAGGCCGCAATCCAATTTCGGAGGGGGGGAATGGTATATGGGTTGGGACCCCTGGGTGGTTGCAATCCCTTGGAACAGATGGTAGCCTGGATTTTACATTTCTTGTTTCTCTGTCATTGATGTCCCTACACTCTCCTGCTTGTGGGAGCAATTTCTGAACTGGCATGTAACCAGTAGAGTTTGCTCTGGAGTTTTCTTGAAGCATCACAACACATTGAAGCAGGTTGTGTTTAGAGGGGTCATGTAGTTTTCTTGCCCTGCTCACTGTTCAGTGCCGCATTCGGGTGAAAGCTCTGAGCTTTCATTTTGTCTGATTTAGCTCTGATGGCTGGATCTGTGTTCTCATTAGTGCCATTTCAAGGATGTTGAAATACAACAAGTATCAGTGAGAGAAGAGTAAGTCTTGAATTCTCTCAGAGTGAAAACACAGAACCAGTTGGGGAGGGTTTCTGCAAGAGCATGCTAGCAAAAATGTTTTAACAGAGCTGGATCTCTACAGTTGTTATTCTGAGAAGCAGCTTGATGTTATCCAGCTGTCCTCAGACACATCTGGTACTTTGGTCTTTCATTTAAATTTTTTTCCCATCACCCGAGTCCTTCTAATCACTCATGGCACTTGGTCCTGTGCAACAAGGCTGAGTGGCTTTTGGAAATGCTGCTCCATGCTTGTGATTTCACCTGCCAGGTGATCACTTCTGAAATTCTGAGCACTGGAGGGCTGGCGCGAGGTAGACTTTCGTTTCTTCTTTTCCCTGTAGTCTGCGCCGCAGGCTCACAGCTCAGCCTCTGACTCTTTCTTCCTTTTCTGCCAGACCCTGGATGGGCGCATCGTAGTGCGGAGCCACGCCCGGGTGTCATCCCTGACTCTGAAAGAAATTCAGTACACAGATGCCGGAGAGTATGTATGCACAGCCAGCAACACCATCGGGCAGGACTCCCAAGCCATGTACCTCGAAGTGCAGTGTAAGAAGGGAGGGGGGTGGTTCGTGTATTTAGATGGCGGGGAGGGGGCTGCCTCTGATTTCTTGTCTCCTGGTGAGGCAGAGGCACGTACAACTAGGGAAATCAATATTATCTTGGTAGAGGGCATGAGAAGCAGCTCAGTCTGAAACAACGCTACCGTTGGAGTCGCGTTTTGCAGTGTGCTCACACACAAATGGTTGCACTGGTTAACTCCAGCTGAGGTGCTGGTTGCACCCCGGGAAGATTAAGGGCTGTGAATCTGCCACAGCCTCATTCATTGGGTATGTCAGTGTTGCACTTCCTCAGATGCACAGCATGCTCTCCGTTTATCCTCCAACACTGCGTTAGGAACAGCCTTTGGGACCGAGCTGACTTCTTCCTTACGTCCTTCAGCAAAAGACCAGCACCACCACCAACCCTCGGATGAGAAGGCTGTCCTCTTCCTACATTAGTTTCCCTTTCCTACATCAGACTGGGCCCCAGACAAGGAATATTTACAGTCAATTTGACTAGACTACTTCCAGAGTTTTTCTGGCTCATATTGCCTTCACGTATATGTTTCTTTCAGATGCCCCAAAGCTTCAGGGCCCTGTGGCTGTCTATACGTGGGAAGGGAATCAAGTGAATATCACTTGCGAGGTATTTGCTTACCCCAGTGCTGTCATCTCCTGGTTCCGGGATGGGCAGCTGCTTCCCAGCTCAAACTACAGCAACATCAAGATCTACAACACCCCATCAGCAAGCTACCTGGAGGTGAGGATAAGCATGGAGGGGAGAAGGGATATGCAGCCAGGAAGGCTTAGTGCTATCAAGTAATTTGTTTTTGATGTAGATGAAGTTGAGTCTTTCATCAGGGCACCCTGTTAGTGGGCAGGAAGTTGTGCGGTGTTTCCGAAAAACAAATGCAAAGGGCATTGGGTAATGGAAAACACCACTCCCTCCTTGCTTTTGACTTTCTGCCCACTGCAGTTCTACCCTTTGTGGACAGCCCTCAGAGTGTCAGCACACATACTATATTGTTGTTTCTTCCCCTGGCAAAACGTAAACGTAATTGGCAGAGTGAAACATAAAAAGGCAAATGTAATTGGCAGAGTGAAACGTATTTTCTGATCCGAGCATGCACCTTCATTCCTTCTACAGGTGACACCAGACTCTGAAAATGACTTTGGAAACTACAACTGCACTGCTGTGAACCGCATTGGCCAGGAGTCCTCAGAGTTCATTCTTGTGCAGGCGGGTGAGCATCCCAGACAGGGAGATACGGAAAGGCAAAGGCAGCCCTTGAGCTGGGGTGACAGTGACATTTTTTTTCTAGTTCAGGTTAACAGGACAGCCAGTTTCCACTTTGAAAGAGATTGTTCGTAGGTTTTTGAGTTGGGGTGGGTTATAGATGACAAGATCTTGCCATCTGTTTCCTTGTTTTTGAAGGGTCTCATTCTTTTCAGTGTTTTCAGTACATTTTGACAGAGCTATGATCTTTGATTTCTGACAGACATTGTCAGTGTGCACATGCATGTGGGTGTGCTTCTCAAACTTAGGAAAATGCACCTAATAATATAAGCAATGCAAGACAGAAGCCACTATGTACCAAATGAAAAGGCCCACTGTCTGACTGCACAGCAGACCCGAAGGGCCTCTGGTGTTCCTAAATCATCAACTCTTTTGATGTTCTGTAGGGACAGAACAGCATCCAGAACGCTCTTGCTGCTCCGTTCAGGCTGTCCTTTTTTCTTAAAGAAAAGATGTGATTTTGGAGAATGTACTTCGAGGCTCTGACATGTTAGAGGAGGCACAAGATTAAGGTCTCTACACTAATTAGCATTCTTAAAAGCCGTTTGAGGGGAGCCTCAGGCCTGTCTTTCTCTCCTTTATCAAGCCATGACAAGGTGTTCTTGGTATTTTGAGTTTTCTGCTTACTCTGCCACTGGAGCTGGGGACCCTTTCTTCCCGCTGTCTTATGTATCACTGGTTGTTTCCCCTTCCTCCCCCAGATACTCCGTCCTCTCCTTCTATTGACAGAGTGGAGCCATACTCTAGTACCGCCCGGGTGGGGTTCGATGAACCTGAAGCTACTGGTGGGGTGCCCATCCTCAAATACAAGGCAGAGTGGAGAGCACTGGGCGAGGGAGAATGGCATTCGAGGCTGTATGATGCAAAAGAAGGTAGGGTGATAAAAGAAGTTACCTCTTCCATCTGCGTCTCGTGACTGTGAGCTTGGACCCAGAAGGCGGCTTTGTTACGTGGCGTAAACATGGCATGAGTACAGTAGGAAAATGGCATTTATTGTTGTCTCAGGCCTGAGCCTTTCTTTGTTTTTCCTCTTTTGTTTCTGTCACAGCAAATATGGAGGGCACGATCACTATCAGTGGCCTGAAGCCCGAGACAACCTACTCTGTGAGACTGTCTGCGGTGAACGGCAAGGGTGTGGGTGAGATCAGCCTGCCATCCGACTTCAAGACGCAGCCAGTTCGTAAGTAAAACTGAGACCTCCCTCTGCTTCTCTGGTTCTCTTTCCTTGCATCTTTCCAGGGAATCTCTGTCATGCATGGACAACGCCCTCTTCTCTCGCAGACCTTGCTGCACCCATTGTTTTTGTGGTACTTTTTGATAGTAATGAGTTCTTTCACTAATTAAAAATCTTCATTGAAGGTGGGAGGCAGAGAAGCTATTCGCACTAGTGTGTGCCCTGGGTTACTAGTGTAAACTGCATACTGTCAAGAAAAGGGGTTATGCAATGGAGAGTTCAACGATGTTTTAAGAAGAACAAGCAGTGGGTTGGGAAGCGCATGCTCATAAAGAATGTAATGTTTCTTCGTTGTTGCAAGACCGGGTTTTTTTGCAAATCAGAAATTAATAAGTTCAGCAAAGGAGTGGCCGTGAACTGTGGCAGGAGGGAGGAGGATTTCTCTCTTCTGCAGATTACTGCTTTAAGATGTCCATGCAGCATGTGAGCAATTTCCACAGCCTCTCATCTGCTTTACTTGGGCAATCTTCCACTCTGATGGCGGGATGCTCTGCTGCGGCAGAGTGTAGAGTGGGTAGGGGACATGTGACAAAAGCAGGAAGGGAAGAGGTCGTCTTTTATCCTTGTACCCAGCCTTATCCAAATATTAGGATCTGCAGTCAACCCCTCACAACTCCTGGGATTTTCTTCCCTGCTCTCCTTGCATTTAGATCTAGAGCCTGTTCTTCCTGCCATCGCACACATACTTGCGTACCTATTTCATAGCTTTTCTGAAACCACTGTCCAGGACTGTCTTCTGAACTCAGAGCTGGCGTTATTCCTACCCCATGTATGTGCATGCTGGGAGGCCCCAAGATCTGTGCATGGTCTTGATTTGGTCTGCCGACTTCAGCCTCACCAGAGCTGCTGAGCGTAACGGAACAGTACGCGTCTTGCTGCTTAGAAATCCAGGCCCTGTGCAGTCAGCCAGCCCTCCCAATAAATATCCAGTTGGTTGCAGTAACTCCTGTTGCCTACCCCACTCCCTAGGGTTGGATTTGGGACAGCTGATGGTGTTTTGAATTTCCAGCTCCATATTCATTGTCTCCTTTTCTCACCTCTTCTACATTTTTTTTTCTATCTGTCTTCTTTTTGTTTGTGTTCCATCCATGGAAAAACTGCAGGTATCCCTCACTCACGTAAGTGCCTCTCTGCATTTGTTTCACTTTTTCTGTTCCTAACATACATAGCACTAGCTTTTAATCTAGTGCCTTTTTCCTTCTAGGGTCGTTAGAAATGAAGTATCTGGTACTGTCTGTTTCCTAACAAAACTGACACTAGAATAGTCATCCTGTGCTGGTTAATACTTGTCGTTTATAGAACAGAACTATGGGCTTAACATCTTAGTCTTTATTGTACAGCATGTGATTCAAACATTTAACTTAAAGTGCTTGCCTAATAATAAAGGTTAGCTTGTTGATGACAGTGGAGTAGTGGAAGGCTTCGTGCTTAGGAATTTATTAAAAATTTTCAAAAATTAAGGCAAAAGCTTTGGCTGAATTTCAGGTGTTTTATACCAATTAAGAGCCAACCGAAAACTTCCGAATTTTGAATATTTACAAAACTTTGAAACAAGCAAAAAATTTGAGGAAAAAAAACCACATCACTTTTTTCCCTTCTTCTCCCTAGTGTTCTTTACATGTAGTACTCTTTGAGCAGTCTTCCAGTAACTGTGTAGATTGTATACTAAACTAATTGAATAAACTAACTGAACCACACTTGCACTGTTTTTCCTTGAAGATTGTGTAATACAAAAGCTCATACTTAGCAGACTACTAACAAGACAGACAGGTAGTCAAGGTGGGGAGCTGAATGGACAGATGGACAGGCAGAATGGCAAATTTCAGTACCTGCAGAGTCAACTGGAAGACGTGGTTCTGAACTGCGTGCGCAAAATGCTGCCTAAAGTTGTTCAGAGCCTGTTAATTTCAGCAGAAGTAACTCGGCCCTTAAATGAAGTTATTCATGGTTGGTGTTATAGCCATCGGGCAAACAGTTTGGTAGGCCCTTCTAAATTTGAATCATCAACGATACACAAGGGAGATAAGACTGTAGGCATTTAGCCTCCGTGCAGATCAGTACCATGGGAAAAGATCCAACAGCAGAGAGGAAAAAGAATATTTAAAAGCCTTGTTTCAGCCACGTCCACAGACCTGTGTGCCAAAGCTCGTGTTCACCACTTGGGGACAGGTAGGTGCCTTTGAAGGAGAATATTAAATCACAATTCTTGTAGAGTGGTTTGGGGTTTTTTGCAATTGTTTTTTGCTATTTTTTTTTAATGTGGCAATCAGCCATTAATTAGTCTGTAATGCGTAACTCTGCACCCCTGTATGGGAAGCTCTATTTTGTTTTCCCTTCTTAGTGGAGTATAGCATTTTTTCATTTCCAAATTCAATTCTGCTGATGCTCTTTCAAGCAAGCTTGTGCCCTGCAGCTGTGTTCCACCCGAGCATTTGGTTCTCTAATTCTTCTGTGCTCTATGGGGCTCTCAAATCCCAAACTGGGTTGCAGCAGTGGTGAAGAGATCACTGGCATAGCAAAAATTCGTTTTTTCATCTGTGTTTGAATTATGGCCACACGATATTACTGGTTTATGGGCCAAGTCAAAACCAGAGAAAATAACCAATTTTTTCTACTTCAAATAGTCTAAAAACTGAGGGCATTCTGTAAAGCCTGCTGAGATGTCTCTGTTGTTACCCTATCCATCTCCCCCAGGCACATTCCCCCAAAGTAGTTTCTCCCTATCTTAGAGGCAAATGAAGGCCCAATGGTATGTGTTCAGTGATCCTACATTATGAGAAAATTGGTTTAAAGCAAGAATTCAGTGTCCAGAATACAGGTTTGGCAAAGTGCCGAGTCTGGAGTTGGAGGCAGCACTTGCTTTGCTTGGGCTTTGTGTCCAGAGAGGTTCGATCTGACAAAACTTTAACACTTTACTCTTTAGTTGTCCTTCTTTTGGCAGCATTGAACAGGAGTCAACTCCCCTCCTCACTTTCCTTTCTCTTCCTTTAGCAAGTCCTGCTGCCCCCACCTCCCGCTTAGCAGAGAGTGAGTATGATGGTAGAGGCTGTCTTGTTCCGCCTTGCTCTGCATGCAGCTCCTCACTGAGTGTGGTGCGGTCTGGCTAACAACCTTGGGTGTTTTCCTTCTTTTCTCTTTCTATATATATTTTCCCCCTGAGTAAAAACTGAGTCTCTTGGTAGAGGAGCTTCCAGGACAGAGAAAAACCACAGACAGCTCCCAGGCGTGCTGGCCTGGTGGAGGGAAAGGGATCAAGAGAAGGTCGCAGAGTGAAAGCCTGCCCATGTGAAAGCTGGTAAAAGTGTTGTCACTGGCCTTTGATTTTAAGATTTCAGATCAGCTTTTTCCATTTTGTGCAACATTTTATGAGACTTGCTCAGCTTTTTTGATGTGAGGTTAAATTTCTTGAAATCATCTTAGCCCAGCATACAAGAGTCTAGTTTCAGAGCCAAATAGAGGGGGAGGATATTTTAGTGATCAGCAGTGAATGACGTGTGCTTTATTAACCCTATTAGTTAGTCACATTCAGGAGCTGTGTAAGGAAACTCATTTCTTTATATCCTGCTTCATTTTTTTTTAATCTGCATAATCAGACTTAGGCTGCAAGCCGCACAAAGGTCCATCCTGTTCGCCCCTCATGCCAGTAGGACTGGTGCCGTGATGGGTAAGGAAAAGAAATGAACCCCAGAGATCTGATTTTGACCTCATTCTGTAGCTGTACCTGTACTCTGCTCAGTCACAAAGACATGCCAGTGATGATTCTTTTGTTTTTCAAGATGTTCTATAGTAGAGAAATCATCACAACTCACATCTCTCATGCTGTGTTCTCCCAAGGGCTTTTGGAAGTAGAGACATTCTTTTTTGTCCTTCTTTCCCTCTAATCCTTGTATTTGGTGCTTGTACAGTCTGCCCTAGCTCCTGGAAGTGGAGTGCTTAGCAACAATCCTAAGGGGCTTTCAGTCTGCGATCTTCTCTCAAAAAAATGCCTTATTTCTCTTCGTTTCAGTATTTCCCTAATTTATTTTTTTTATTGAGAAAGCAATGGAGCAGTCATCTATCATTCCATCATATTCTGCTTCATTTTTTCTTCTTTGCAAGAGCTCTGGCTAACAAGCGAGGAAGAGAAGTTATGAATGCACAGTGCAGAGAAGAGAACCAGAATGTGGTGGCTATGTATGAGCACCAAAACGGAGGGTGTTCTCCCTTAAAGCTAGCTAGGTGGATTAGTGCTGGTCTTTGGAGAGCTCTGCTTTCAATGGCCATCCTGTGAAGAGAAAGAGAAGTTCAGGGCAGTTCTTTTGGGGCTGTTAGACATGTTGTTTCCTCCTTTTCTCTGCCTGTACTGTGGCCCCAGCGCATGAAGGTGAGAGAGATCTCTGTATCAGGACGGTAAGTTGTCGGGAATCTTTGCTCCTTTGTCTTTTAAAGCTGGGCCTGGCCAAAGCTAGCAATGGGATGCTGTTCTGGAGGGCCTCTGGCAATTCTAGGACTTAGCGGATGACAGGATGTGAACCTAGATTGCTATTTGGGTCAAAATTAGTCAGAAACACCGTAGCTACCTCTGAAATCATATTCAGAGAGGTTGGAAAATAGCAGCGGTACGGCCCAATTTTGCAGGCTCTTCAGGTAACAAACATCTGCCATGAGGATTCAGTATCATTCTCTCTTCATTAGGCCTGCTCTCTCTCCTTTCTATCACCCCTGCTCCCTGCCTTTTATAACTCACTTTCATGCTATGCTTCACCTTTACATGTCCTATCTATCCTTCATGTTTCCATAGCAACTCGGCCTCTTACTGAATCCGAGAGCACAGAGCCGCCAAGTGAGTAGATGGGAACTGCTCCCCTTTGGTCCGGAGTGCTGTTTGTTATGCTGCAGCCCTTCCATCGAGGGAATTAAAGCGCTATGCTTTGTTGTTCTGATGTCTGCTAACCAACTATCTGGCATTAAAGTGTTATGTGAGCACGGAGTTGTTAAGAACCCAGCACGGTACCACTCTGACTCCTCTTCTTCCTGTCATCCTACCAAGCATGTGGTAAAAAATTGAAATAGAGGATTTAGAAGACACACAGAGGAAAAAAAAGAAAGAAATTTAGATGGTGATTTCAAAAAGGAATGTTTTCTTTTCATGCTTTTCGTTAGTGAATTTTAGAGTTAAAGCTGCCCTCACAAAAGGGACGTGGACTGGATAACCTTCTTGATATCCTGTCTTGCTTATTTTCTGTGAATTTAGAGACAGAGAGGTAGTGTTGCAACTTCTGATACTGGATGTTGAAAGGAGATGTATATGAGGAGACAGAGTATCTTACAGGAGAGGGCATTGCAGGGAGAGGGAGCATTGCTCCCATCGTGCCGGTGATCCCCTGCCAGCATTAAGAGGTCCAAGACTTCACGAGTCTTCGTCTCAGCTGGGGATGGAATTGGGATCCCCTCAGTTCTTGCTCAGTACATGGTTGGTACTGAGCCGTTCCTCGTGAGGTTGAGTCAGGTAAGCAGACGCTTCCATGCTGGATCCAAGTAGTCACCAAAACTAGATAAAACTTGAATTAGTTGATTCGAAGGCAGAAGAACCATTGCGAAAAGTCTGTTTTAGATGATCTGCTCCCAGTTCAGTGATCCACCTTCCTGGCACAGAGTGGATGTATTAGATGTGCAACTTCAGACCCTGCTTGCAAACGATCTGTAGCCTATCACATGCAGACAGAAGTCAAGTAAATATTTGCCACGCAGTCCTGGAAGATGAAGACAACCAGTTTAAGAAGAGAGAGGTTTATCTAGTGCATGTGCTTGCTTTCAACGACTAATCATTTAGACAAACCCAAATGTTTTTCTTTTGATTCAATAAAGCGTATGGCTGTGACTATGGTCTTTGAGATAAAGACCGGTGTACTTACATGTAGTGGGTTAGAAATGGTTCGTGACCTCTAAATGGAAAATACTAAAAGCATGAGATACGTGGTTATTTGGTGGTTTTCTGATGGAGGGAAAGTTAATCTACAACTGTCAAAGGAAGCTTTAAAAAATAAAAATAAAAACATTACTATGTACGACTGGCACGCTCCATGGCCTTTACACATGACATGAAATGTACTTTTTTTACATGCTGGTGACTAGAGGAAACGCTTTTCTTCTTGCTGTATTTTTTATGGATAAATACGTCAAACTAATTCCTGACACACCTGAAGTGACAGCAGTTCTGCATTGCTGAAGAGAACTTTTAATTCTAATCAGATTTGGGGCTGAGTAGAGAGGATGAAGGGCAGGGGAAAAGAGGGCAAGCAGCAGGTCTACTAATGGTCTTAGAGTTTGCTTTTGAGGAGGCAGGTACCCCATTCTGGTTTTACATGTGTGGGGGTAGGCTTTAATTGTGAAGGAAAATGTGTTGCTGTTGTTCTGTAGGACATTTCTTGTTCTTTAGAAAAATTACAGGTCTTTTTATCCAGAAAAGATACCAGGAGCTAGTTCATGATAGACATTTTCCATGTGATTTGTTTGTTTTTGCTTGTTTGCTGCTGTAGTTTTTTTTGTGTGTGTTTGTTTGTTTGTTTGTTTCTTCTGAGGGTTCTTTCGGTGGGTTTATATTTTTATTTTTTTATTTTAAGGGTAAAAGTTTGCGTTTACACCTACGCTGAAGTTCATGCTCTTCTATTGAGCAGAAGCAGATGTGGCCTCTCACTGTGTCATTGTCATTTGTGTACATAGTTGATTTATGCAAATAGGCACATTTGTTTTCCACGCTAAGCTGTTCTGCAGCACATGAATATGCTATACACAACAGCATAAAAGGGCATTTGCACAAGGCAGATGCTCCTAGAACTTCGGTTCATTTAATTATTGATGACACTGCTGAATGAGCTTGTGTCTTGCTCCGAGATAACCTCAGTGGGTAAATGAATGGAAGTGAGAGCAATTAGAAATTGAAGCTCCTGTGTAGCACCATGAAGTCAGTAAAATGAACAATGGATATAACTGAAACCTAATGAAGCTGAAGAGAGCTTCTTAGCTGACTTCAGTGCGTTTTTTACTTCAATGTGTGATCAGTAATGTATGGGAAGAGATGTCTAGAGCCTAGTAAGGGATTTAGGAACATGCACCTCATTTGACTTAGACAGTTCTGTATCAGAGACTTTCTGTATCAGAGAGGCTTTCTTGCAGCTGTTTCCACTGTAGAATCTGTTTTGCATAGCAAAATGTTTGAGGTCACATTAGAAGGTTGTTTTTTTTTTCCTCTTTTCTTCCAGTTGAGGTGGTGAATTGGGTCTTTCCTCTGTCTAGGCTGCTGTTTTTCCAGAAGCTATGGGAACTTCTGTCATATTTGCTAGATACAGGTGAATGGATTCCAAAGTTGCAGGGTAAGGGAGGTAGGGAGGTTGAGGACACTGAGCAAGTGACATGCAGGTGGAAAGCCAAGTGCATTTTTCTATAAAATCTTTGTTATCTTGCACAGTGTGTCCAGTCAAAATAGGTTGCAGTCTTGGGGAAAAAGGTCGCGTTGGCATCCCATAGTGCTGGTGACTCTTTTTGCTTTGCAATTTCTTTCCCCAAGAAATGAGGCTGGCCACTAGGTATTATTTATATTAAGATAAAAATGGCAGGGGAGGGAGCCAATTTACAAGAAAATGAAAGTTCAATAGCAGTTGTCCATTAAGTAATTTGTCTTTCATATTCCTTTTCTTTTTCCTTTCACTCATTTCAGATTTGCCAGGAAGTAAGTACAGATGTATATTTTCTGCTGCTCTGCTCTGACCAAAATGCTACCAGAAAGATCTACCCTGGGTCACTGCACCCAAAGGAATTTAATGTTCATAGACAACTGCAATCTAAGATCTAGTTGGCTAGCGAAGCTAGGGAGTGAGGGAGAAGCGTTCTCACAGGGCAGACAAAACGGCGTCTCCGCTTTTCGTGCTTTGTTTAAATACGGTCTGCAAGTAAGCTGGCCAATGGTCCATATGTCTCAACAAGCCACGATAATAACAGTAGCTGTAAATGACATTTTTATCGTGTTCCTTGGACTGGTAATCCTGAGAGACAGGTCTGATTATGAAGGCCCTTGCATTTCCAAATTCACACGGTAAGTACTGCCTGGGAGTAGCAGCCCGTGCGTACCAGGGCCTCATTTCTCTTGAATGCTCCAAGGCAATCAGTGCTCTGACTGTCTGGCTTCAGCCTATGACAATAGGATGAATTTCAAGGTTTTAAGCTAACTAATATTTTCAGAAGTCTTCTGTGTCTTAGAAGCCTTACCCAAATTTGCTTTCAGTCGTATTTACACTGCTAATTCGCCCTTGATCTTTAACTAAATCTCTCCCTCGGGAGGAAGTGATTTTTAAAGGCAACCTCTCTCGTCTAATTTTAAACCTACTCATGTACTTACAGCACGTAAAGATTGATAGTGCACTTAGTGGGGATTTGGCAGTGTGTTTCCTCGTGAGCAGAAGGCGCTGAATGCCCTTCCAGGCAGTCCAACTTCTAAACTTCCCTCCTTCATTGTGCACCTGCCTGGAGTTCCATGAGTCTATGTTTGTAACTAGAAACAATGGCTTGAAAGCTCAGATAAAACAAACTGATTTTACGTTTTGTATTATCAGTTCTTTTCCCAATAACGGCATGCCCTTAATCTTGTCAGACAGGAGCAGGTGAAAGATTAAGGGTTTCATTCTCCTTTACACAAAATTACCGGGGAAGTGCCAGAGCAATGTGAAGTAGCCTCATTTTAATGAGGCGAGTGAAAAATCAGATCATAATTTAGGAAGAGAAACTGGGTATGGAGGTAGTGGTGTGCTCCTGTCTGACACTTGATTGTTTTTACTCTTGCCATACAGTCTGTAGGCTTCTTCATCTCTGTCAGCAGTAGCTGTCTTCCTCGTGCCATCCCTGTCATTAACTTCCAGTGCAGAGCACTTCATTCCTCCTTGTCAGAGAATACCCTCGCAGACATGAAGTCACCAGTGTAAAGCATTGCACGGGACTCATTGTGTATCGTTGAATCATCAGGCTCGTGTGTTGGGTGGAGCTTGGGCACTCTCAGTGGTAACTGGCCGTCTGACCAAACCCTGGCTGCAGCTGAGACAAAAAGCCCTGTCCTTGGAAATGTATGCACATAGTAGGGTTTTAAGATACTGTTAATATTTAGGAAGGCATTTCTTCCAGCAGAAGGGAGAACACCGCAATGTGCAGTGCCGAGGTTTGTCTTCACTGAACTGTGAGCTACGATTTTGACTATTTTACCTCTGATGCGTGGAGTGTTTCTGAATAACGATGTGTTTGTTCCCTTTTTCTTTCCAACAGTCGCGTGGAGTCCTTCAGCTGCCCAAGCTGTGGGGCGCAGTCCTCCTCTTGCAGTTTTTGTTTCTTCCTCGACTCGGTATTTGTCACTGAGCAGTGGTGTGGCTGTGCCTGGCGCACCCTAACTCCGCGCCGCCCGTGGGTTAATGTTCTCTATTTGCAGGCGTTGTTACTGTCTCCCCAGTGTTTGAGATATACTGGCTAATTTAGTTTGGTTCCTGTTTTATTTAGTCTGTAATTCTGTTGTTGATTTTTTTCCCTTGCCCATTGTTTACATCAGTTTTTTGATTTTTTTGTATTTTCCATGTGACCTACTCCACTTTCCTTTCAACCCATCATGTGCGTGCGTATCATGTGACTTTGTCATGTGCCTTGCATGGTGCTGCTGATGTCGTCCTCGCTGGTGAACAGAAGGTAAAACGCTTTGTTCTGACGGGTTGCCTAGCTCTGGGGGAGGAGCCCCTCGGTCAGCGGCCAGGGCCCTCCAACTTGCATCGCTCCAAAATCCTCCCGCAGGCCTTTTGGAGAAGCTGCCCAGCACTGTCCGCACGCGAAGAACTAAACTTCGGTCTTCTGCGCTGAGCTTGAAGCTAGCTGGGGGGCAGGACGACAAAAATCGTGCAGCTCAGTCATTTGCTTCTTTCCCTGGCAGAATCCCCCAGTCACCATCCAAGCCTGTGTCTGCCATTAAAACCGATGGCAAAAATCCTTTTGCATTTTAAATGATCGGTGTGCCAACTACAGGCTCTTGGAGAAATTGTGGGGTGAGATGCTCAGATGATACAAACCACTGTATTTGCTGTTGTTTCAGCAACATTTTGTGCTATATGTTTATGTACATATGTTCATGCTCTACACGTTTAGTCGCTTATCAAAAGGATAAGAAATTCCTCATCTCTCAAAGTCAGTTACTGGTAAGCATGTCACATTATGATTTAAGAAAGAAATCCTTCAAGTGCAAAACTTAACCGTAGCTAGAGCAGGAAATATGCTTTTATAGCGTAGGGTATGTATAGGCACGCCCAGAGTAGATGATGGGAACTGCACTTCATGCTATATGCATGAGAAGTACTATTGCACTTCTGTTGCCAGAGCACCTCGTTCCTCCCACACAGTGTCTCAGTGCCAGGCAAGGGAATTAATCCAGGTCTGAACTCATTTAACAGGAACGGTTAGAGTGGCTGGTGATTTCCATGAAATCAAGAAGCAAATGATTGACCCTTGCAGCTTGTGGAGATGAAATTTGTCTCCAAGACATATGGTAGCACAAACGTTTTCTGTAACCTTTTGCTTTTTGCAACTTCACTTGCTGCTATGTGCATAATTTAAAGAGAGGTGGGGAAACCGTGCTTCTCTGCTTCCCCAAGTAAATAAACCATTTTGAAACCCAGGAAGCAATTTTTTTTTCAATCTATGAGTTTTGAAATGACCTTATTGTCTTGGACCACCACCAGGAAAGGATTTGAGGTGGGGTTTGCCTGGAAAACAAAACTAACACCAGTAACCTTCCCACATGACTGCATGAGTGGAGGCAGCCCCTCTTTCCCTGGTCTGTTCCATCTCTGGGTGAAATCCAGGAGGGTTGAAGGCTTGGTTGTCTCGTTTTTGCATGTTCTGTTTTTGTTCCTTATTTCTTACTGTCAGTGTTCGTTTCTCTTGTGTACACTGTGAAGACTCCCGTCCTACTCTTTTTCACCCTTGTGTATTTACCACTCGTGGAGACTTTGCATAATTGTGGCTGATGTTAGTTTCAAATGGTGACACTGTAGATCACAGTCTAATCCCATTTACATGGCGGTCAAAAAATGCAGAAATCAGCTGCTTCCTCATTCATGCATTGCAGAAATTACCATAGACAGATTGCAGTTGTATTCTCTACGCAAGGCAAGGATGCAGGATTGTTCTCGGGTGCCAGCTGGACAAGGATTTAGGCTCATAGACTCAAGCGGTGCACACACTAGACACGGTGTGTCTAGTGCCACATTTGACCCACTTTTCAATGAATGGGCAAAAGGAAAACGTGGTAGGACAACAGAAGAGAGGTGACAGTCTGTCATTGCACCACTGCTACTTCTGGCGTACAGCACAAATTTAGTGCCCTCTGACCAGGGAAAAGTTTGTACTGCACTTCCATGGCTCTTCTCTCCCCGTGTCAAAAGCTGAGCTGCCTTGAATTCAGCTTCACAGAGGGTTTGCTCAAATATAGTTTCAACTGGGAGAAGCAGACTGTGTAAAACACTATTTGGTTTATTCTCTTCCTTTTCGGAAAAGTGTTCTGTGGGTGAAGTTGAAGTCAGTGGAAGTTGTCAAGCTCTAGCAAAGTCTACAGGGTTGCTGAAACCTGTAAACTTTACATCTCTGAACAAAAATGCACCATTTCCCAAGTGAAGTGTGGGAAGATTTTAGTTACTTGCCTTATCCTGCCCTCCAGTGGGCTCCGCTTGTACGATTTGGTGCTCTGACTGCTGGGCTGAGCGTGGGGCAGTGCAGTCACAGGAGCGTGCAGGGCGCCCTATGGCTCAGGCGTAACTGCTCAGCATCAGCACCCCACATAGTGAAAGCATAAGATCCTGCATCCCTTGCTCTGCAGCAGAGCTAATTCAAAGTGGAGCAAGTCTGGCACGTTTGGAGCCGTGCTCTCAGTAAGCTAAGCAGTGTCGTCACAAGGAGGATTCTTTAAAAAGAACCACAAAGTGTGGCTGGAACAGGCTGTTTTCTGCAATGCGTCCAGTGGGCCCAGTGTAAATGGGAGACCCCAGGCATGTAGCACACCTTCATAATGCACTTTTGTTTTTCAGCCCCTCTTCCTGTAGGGAGGATGCATGTTCCAAGAGCATGAGTTTTTCTCTAACCTTCTTACGACAACCTTTTCTCTTCAGCTACTGACACTGACTTATTATAGAGATGCTGATTCTGCTGGACTAAACCTCTCCCACTAAACCTCTTCCTCCTTTGTTTGGAACTACACACTAACCCATGTTTAATTTTTCAGCTCTCTATCTGGATTGTATCTGCCTGATTAAGATCAATTAAATTCTATCTATTCATGGAGAAAGAAATGTCAAATATTCTTCACTAGGTATTGCACCTCTAGAACTGTTGGGCTTTAGCCCTAGGACTGGTCCGTGTTCTCTTATCTGAAGGGAATGTTTCTTGGAGCAGGAGCGTATTTAAACAACTGGGAAAAGAAAGAACCAGAATGTGGAAACTAGGCGATTCAAAATGAAGAAAGGTTTCAGCAGGGAGGGTAATTAGTCATTGGAATGGCTGTGTATAAAGCACAGCGGCAAATCTAGCTTATAAAAGCATTGTATCAGAAATGAGCATCTTTACAAGGGATGGTAATTCACGTTTTAGTCTTGGTACTCAATCACTGGAAAAAAAAATCTAGGCTATATCAGATAAGAGGTCTGATTCTTTATTTACAGTATTCCCTTATGACTTCAGCATCTGTTTGCCTAGTAATAATTCTCTTTCTGAGATGAGGATGGGAAAGAGTACCAAGGAGATGTTGATCTTGTACTGTCTAGTTATCAGTGAAGCCATTCATCAAATCTGTTACAAATAAGGCAGAAGTCGAGCATTGCTGCTCATGAATGTTTTGGCAGTGTCAGGTGTCTCAGCATCTAGCAAAGTAAGAGGCCTTGAACAGCCCAGTTGTTACTGGGAGTTAGTTTGCTTGCATGGGGAAAATAAACATAGAGCAGGACATTTGCTCCTGCTTTCATTTCACTGTTGGCTAGTAGTCTGGACAGTTATTCCAGTAATAGCTTCTTCATCTCAGTATTCGAAATCAAAGCCTTTTCAGTGATATTTTCTTTCAGGATTGAGGAAAGACAGATAATAGTTTGGTTAACCTGGTGTTTTCAGTATGCCTGGGTGAGGTACCTCTGCTCATCAAGAACTCACCTGTTCACACTTCTTTCACTGTAATGCATTCCCTGATTTCAGCATTCATAATTCCAGGAAAAACATGGGCTGGGAAGAGATTCTCAAATATACAGCCTCAGCTGGCAGCAGAGACAAAAATCCACCCCTTTGTCTGTACGGTAGATGGCAAATGCGGTCAGCAGTTAATCACGAAATTCTCTCGTCCTTACTGAGGACATGATGCAGTTGGCCCTGTACTGCGTGAACCCGGACAGCTCCAGAGGAGCACGTAGCACCTCCCGTAAGATAAATATGGCACATGGCAATAGAACTCGGGCTGCTTCAAACTGCACTAGAGGTCCGTGCAAGGGCAGCTCCACACTTACCTTGAGAGCCCTGCGTTTGTGCTTTCAACGTACAGCCACGGAGAAACTTGCTACATGTCAGGATGCAGAGCTTTTGTGTCTGCTCCTCCTGCCGTGGAAGCCTTGTCGTGGGGATGTAGGCAGAAGCGAGGATTTGGAAAAGAGAAATACAGAAAAACATGGAAAAGCATGGCAAACAGGAGCGTTCCATCTTCACATCTTTAAGAAAAGTTAGGACTTTGTGAGACACAAATGCATTTTACATTAAAGAACTGTGTATCCGTGGATTGTAATTACCTTTTTGGAACAGTTGGTGTGTTATCCTGCAAGGAAATGGAATTAATCTAAAATTACTGTTTCAGTCTAGGTCTTGGGGTTTTTTCATTGATGTTTCACAAAAAAAAAAATAAATCCCCATGATTTCTTGCTTTGGAGGTGGAAGGGGAAGGGCTTCAAATTACTTCTGAAGATGAACTCTGAAAGTTATTGGAACATTAGCCTTGCTCTTGCCAGTCAGAACTGCATGTGCTTTCCATTAACAGCTGAATACAAATCCAGACAGAAGAGATTTAGAATTGAGAATGGTTTTTGGGCTGAAATACAGAAGCTCCTGTAAGTTTGCGTAGCTGGTGTTGCCTGCCAAAGTTAATACAACTGCTGACTTACTATTTATTTCCACTTTTAGTGTAATATAGCAGAACTAAATTTTAAAAGTTTTGTTTTAGGCAGTGGGCTGAACTTGAAGGTCACAAATGTTATTTCAGAGTCCTGGCTTTGTTCTCAGTCGTTCAGGCTCTTAAGTCACAAACGTCACTGAGTTTTGGTCTTGTTCTCCTTGGGGGATAAATTCAGAATTGGACGTGTTGTAATTGTACATTTCACCACACTTTGGGGCACATGTCGGCATGTCTTTAAGAAAGCCTGTTGTCCAAATCCCAGGCAGCACTACCAGTAAAGACAAAAGTGCTTTAGCAGAACCATAGCCACTTGAAGCTAGAATGGTAAGGTGCGTGCTCAGCATTAGCAGACCTGTACAGACTGTGGCTAAATGGAGGTGTAGGAGGTGTTTTTCTGCTTTTTAACGCCCAGCCACTTTAATAGATGTATAAAATACTGGTAAGAATTAGGAGCCTGTAATGAGACCAGTCAACGTAGCGCAATTAATTTCAGGAGTTTGTTGGAACTGCCAACTGCAGCTGATTTGTAAGCTTTAATTTGCAAATAATTGCAGTGTTGCTTTTGCTCAAATTACCCATAAAGAAATTGGGTAGATTAGCCTTTAGAGAATAACAGCTGAAATGGTCAGAAGTTCCTAAACAGCTTTTAAGCCCAGAATTCATGAGTGAAACACTGAGACTGCAGCCGATAGTAAAGAAGTCAGTAAGTACTATAAAACAACCTGGCAAGCTTCAGCGAGATTTATGATAATTTTTCTCAAATCTTACAGCCTTTCAGTAGCATTTAAGCTCCTGGGACATTTCAGAGCTGTAGAAATAATAGCTCCAGGTGCACTCTCAGATGAGCACTGGCATAGAGGAACCTGTGCCTCTATCTTGCATAAAATGGAGCAAAGCGAGCATCCAGGCAATGACAAAGTTAGCAGGATCTGAGCTCTCCTGTGGTCTGTGTCATTTTTAAAAAGAGACCAATGTTCTTTTATCATTTAAGTACTTTTGCTAATTTGATGCTTATGTCATTGGGGTTGTTTGGTTGCTTGGTTTCTTATTCCATAAAAGCAAATAAGCACGTAGTAACGTCTCTTGCACAGTGCGTTCACAGGCTATCAGAGCACTTGAGAAACGATTGATCCCTGGGGTAGTACGAAAGTGGAAGGAGGAAGAATGTCTCTTTATCAGTCTGCTTCAGTATTTCTGAAGTGGGATGTTGTGAATATACAATCAACCTGTGGATTTTACTTTTGTTAGAGGTGGTACAGGATGATTGCATGTGGGAGAGAGAAAGCATCCTCTGCAGGTTGCTTGTGAAAGTTAGGGAGAAACTGGCTAGGAAAGGGCACTTGTTAGAGACACAGGTGTGAAAGGATGTTGTTTTAAATCACCGTGCCCGGAAGAGGAGAATGAAATTTCATTTTTTTTCTGCTGATGTCAGGGATGCAAATTCGGAAACGATGGCTTTTTTCTTTTCAAAAATGTACAGAAGAGCGAAAGGGTTCTAGTTCTCTCCAGCCTGTGTTCATTATTGCAATTAGATGCACCAGTGCAAACAGACTGAAAACAGAAACTGTTGCAATGCAGTACCACTTTTTCACACCCACTTAAGCGGCCACAAACAGTGAGTCTCTGGTCCAGGGACTATAAAACCTAAACAGCATTCAAAGTGCAAACACAGGTCTGTATGACAGCTGTGATGTCCCTTATCAGTGATGCTCCCTTTTTCCGTGTTGCACAGGAGAATCCTGCCTGTTTGCAACGTTCTGTAACTTGAATTTTCCAGGTTGTTTCACACAAGCATTTTTGAACAGAAAAAGGGAAGAATTGGGGTTTGCTCCAGGGTATCCTTGCAGAATGATTGTGTCTTTTTCACTTAGCCTCTGACTCAATTTAGGCACATACAGAAGTGGTAAAGTACATCAGTGGAAACAAACTACCAAATTCAAGAAGTACTTGAGTCTTGCAAATACTTGTGTCTCTAGACATGCAGCATCCTATGTGTCTGAGCCAGGGTAAGGCCAACACCCTGGCAGCTTAGCGTAGTGAAGTATTTTTCTGATTTTTGAGTGCTCTTTTCCTAATGAGTTTTTCACAAATGTAAATCCACCATTGTTTCAGGGGAACCCAGTGCACCCAAACTGGAAGGTCAGATGGGAGAAGACGGAAACTCCATTAAAGTGAATGTTATCAAGCAGGATGATGGTGGCTCTCCAATTAGACATTACCTGATCAAATACAAAGCCGTAAGTATGACTGACACTCAAGCCTGATTTGTATGTAGCCTGTTCAGTGCTCAGGCTTTATCATGCAAGCAGATACCTTGGCAGACAACCCTGAAGCTAAGATCTTGCAGGTAGGCCAGTAGAGAAGTACGTGCTGAGCAGGCGTAGTGGAAGCGGACAGGATACGAGACATGATATGCGCAGGAGCAACTGAAAATATTTTGTCTCATTTTCTTTCCTTTCACTTTGATTATAAAAGATTATTTCTCCATTCTATCTTCTGTGGAGCTGTCAGCATATGATAATTACATACACTTAGGGGTTTTTTTTCATTACATATGCTTCTGAGACAGGATTGCCAGCAGCAACTGGAACGAGACCAGAGGCTCATAGTAGAGCATTGCCCATATTCAGAGGTGTGTCTAACCACAGCTTTCAATTGGTCATTAAAACTGTCACGTATTATTGAGTAACAGGTGCTTCAGTACCAAATTTTTCTCCAGATTATGGAATAAAACATTCAGCGTCAACAGTTTAGACCCAAATAATAAGGTAAGAGATGCTATTGGAAGCAACTCCCTTTTAGGGCTAACTAAATCAGATCTCATTTGTAATTGACCTGCAGTGTGGTTCTTTACAACCGTCATTTTGTGCTTTTTGGGTTACCAAGAACTTCTTAGAATGGAGAGCGTCTTTGGAGTATCAAAAGGATTATTTAGTGTCACAGAACCATAAATTCCAGCAGAGATGAAGCAGCTTGTTAGTCCACTCCGCTTGCCCCATAACTACCTATGACTACCTTGGAAATAGCTTTTTCAAATAAGTGCAAGCAAAGTGGACATCTGGATTCCCTGAAAAATTGGAGTAGGAATTATCAAAGTTGATAGTTCTATGCCCCTTTTAAAATCTTTCTTAAACAGTGCAGGGTAGAACGGTCATGATAAGCTGTGCCAGCCCCCTGGTAAGAGGTCAGTGTGTCCTGCAGATGATAAAAATCTGATACTCAAAGACATGTTATTACATGCTTAAAGTGCTTTGTGGAGCAGAGACGTACAGAAGTTGCAGCTTTTCTCCTCTAAAATTGAAGTAGTCTCATGATGTGACAAAGACGAGAGGGAGAATTGACAGATTCAGCCATGGTAATGCTGCAGAAAACAGATTTCCGAGCAGGAAAGAGACTGCTTCAGCATCTCTTATCCTGTCCACTTAGAGCCATCAGCAAATGTTGTTTTGCACCTCTGAATTACCTGAGAAGCATGTGCCTTCTGTAGAAGCCTCCCCACTTTTCCATTTGTTAGTTAGCTATTACCTTGTTCACAAAGCTGGCTGCTAACATTGTGCTGTATGTTTTGCATCTCTGCCTGCCTTGTTGCTGTTCTGCAGAAGCACTCCTCAGAATGGAAACCAGAGATCAGACTTCCTTCTGGCAGCGACCACGTCATGCTCAAGTCTCTGGACTGGAATGCAGAGTATGAGGTTTATGTGATAGCTGAAAACCAGCAAGGGAAGTCCAAACCAGCTCACTATGCTTTCCGAACGTCTGCTCAGCCCACTGTCATCCCAGGTACAGCAGTCATAAGCTTTACCATTGTTTTCTGCTTCCAATTAATGCAACAGTGCTGCATCTTTTAATGTGCCTGAGTAACCCTGACAACTTGCTTGCTTAAAGCCATTATCATAATTGGTTACCCATCCAAAGCTTAGTTTTTGCCACGTACATACGTGTACTGCAGTCCCTGTTACAGTATGTACAGCATTAGCAGTACATGGGCAGGAATGCTGCACAACCACCCTGTCTGACTGTTCACAGGGAACCTTGGCTTTTTGTATCAGGGTAACGGGATTACCAGATGAGAAAAGCAGTGGACAGAAAAATGCTTTCTGAAAACAGGATCCCCAGCTTAAACTGACACAGAAGAGCTCTCTGGCGCAATGCTTTTCACAATACAGATTTCCCTTCCAAACCTGCTTGGTGCTTGCTTACTGCCCGTTTGTCCATCCAGTTCATCCTTCTTTTATTTATTTCTGCGCAGGTATAGTAATGCACAATTTAAAAATACAAAACAAAACAAAACAAAAACTTCAGGGATGAAATTGCTGGACCACCTGTGAATTGAAGTTCTGATTGCTTTAAGGCAGATGGACGAACTTCAGCTGGCCTGAAGCTGATGTGTCAGCCACCTCCTGACTGCGCAGCCCCATTTAAGCATATTCGTGCCGAGACTGGTGCTGACAGTCTGTGCTGAAGGGAGTGATTTGATTTCATTCTGTCCTCTAGATTCTAACTCAGTCTCATGTTTTCCTTAGAACAATCAGAAAGTTTTCATCAGTGTTCGCCTTGCACTGAGACTTCAGTCCTTAATCTGCCCCTATTCCTGTCCTGTCTGAAGTAAACAGCTGAGAGCTCGTGCAGTTGCATGCCGAAACTCAGATAGCGTTGTTGGACATACAAAGGAGTGACCTGGGTGGTTGGGGCTCGAAAATGTTTGTGGCAGGGAAGATGAGGGTAGGGAGAGTGAGGGGAAATGGGGCAAAAGGGACCGGGACGTGTGTTTGAACAGGGCTGCAGTTTTGGTTGGAAGAATACTCAGTAACTCATTAAGCAACTTACCCTCTGATTCTCATTTTCAGCAGCACTACTACTTACTACCCTCACATATTTGAAGGACAACTGTGACTAATGTGGCAGGGGAAGGTGGGGAGTATTTGGCAAAGCGTGCCTTAATGGTATTTCAGACCAGAACAGTCAAATGCAGTAGGCTGGAACAGCAAATAGATGGTTCCTTTACACTCTTGTATATCTCCTCAGGGAAAAGTTACAAGCACTGATAAACATTTTTGTTCTTCCACGCTCCTTGGTTGCAGCCAGTGATGCTTTCTGGTGCTGGTATTTTCTCTTAGACTTTGTTACATGCTCCAGTGGGATGCCAAGAGGTACCTGGGACAGCTGGGATGATTTACACAGGTCTAAGAGCAATCTTGGAGAACTCTGTTTCCTTTGCGATATACAGTTTGTGCTGTAGTCTATCGCATGTGAGGAGCGATGAGCACAGCTGTCACCGAGCCCTTTAAATGCAGCAGAAACATGGGCAAGGACTCCTTAAAAGGATGGGAATTTTTGAAATATCCATTTTGTTTTCATGGGTGTAATTTCTTTGGCTTCTCTGGAATTACTATGTGAAGCACAGGAGGAATCAGTATTTGAGTTTGCAGCTTCCAGTGTTGCGCTTGGAAATGTTGGAAGCACGTAGGAAAGCAGTTGTTCTCAAACTGCATCTTGCTGCAGGGCTGACCCAGCAGATGGATGCAGCTGATCCTCAGGAAGAACGTGCCTCAGTTAAGGAGCAAGTAGAGCACTGTGCAGTGACATGGTTACTGCTGCCGATGCTGGATGGGTGACTCAGTTTCTCTAGCTTTTTTGTCTTCATTCTGTACAGAACTTCGGCTTACATTAGGCCTTTCAAGGTATTTCCAGATCCTTTGGTTCCCCAAGCTGTACTCCAGACTGATCATGTTTGGCACAATACTTCAGGAGGCCAGGGTAGTTTTTTCTGACACGGCCTCTCTGGAGATGAAGGCAGCTATGCCCAATTGCAGTAGGGAAGAGGCTCTGTCTGCTACTTTGCTTTAGCATCTCTTGTTTTCATAGAGTTTAGCTTGTGTTTTGATTTTGAAATGAGCTGGATAAGCAAAGCCAGAGCCAAGACCTTCAAAATAGCATTGCTGTGCTTGACAGTAATAGCTAGATATTTTATGCAAACTAAATGTATGTTTATTGAGTAGAGTCCTTTGTAGGACCATCATCTGTAGAATTTTCACAGTGTTCCTAAAGTGGATGGAAGGATAAGAGTATTGCTGAAAAGAATAATAATTGCATTACAGTAGTTCACACGCAACTAGCAGGCCGAATGGAAGTCAGCCCCGTATTCTTGAGTCCATCTTGCCTCTGAGGTTTTGCTCACCTGGATCTGTTATCCAAATCCTTGGTACAGCAGGCTTTGGGGGAAGAACTTGGACAGGCAGGTGGATGGTCTGCTCCACAAAAGCTTTTGTTTTCTTTATTTGTAAAAGGCAGTGTTGTCCTTTCAAATACCAGCCAGCCATTTTCTCGTGTTGATCACTGAGCCTTCTGTTCCATCATTTTTAATCTCATTTGCTTGCTAACCCCGTAAGCCCTGACCCGGACGCTGCTCTGCGGCTTTGGACATTGCTGAGCTTCTGAACCTGACCCTTTTGTCGGTGTGAATGTGCTAATGCTATCCTCTAACCTTTAGCCATTTTAATTTACTAAATTAAAGAAACCTTTGATTCTTATGTTTTCTATATTTATGACCTAATTTTTTTTATCTATTTTTCTCTTTCTCTCTTTCTTTCTTTCTTCCTCGTCCTTTCTTCCCTCCCCTCTCCCCCTTATTCCTTTCCTATGTCTGTCGTCATACATGTCACCTTGGATCTCACGGGACACATCCACGCTTGCCACATGCACCAAATTTGCTTTTTAAACAACCATATTTTCCCCTCCTGGGAACCATTGTCTGGCACCTGCAGCGACCTTGGGAAGTCCATCAACGTCGTCCTCCTTTGTTTCATTGCTTCTTTCTGCAGTGACTCTGCTTTTGCTCTGTTAGAAACTTAAAATAAAGCAATATTTGCTTGAAAAGGCCTGGGTCCTGCCAAGGTGTGAAAGCAGATAACTTTGTTTCAGAGGATCCTGTCAGTTCAGGAGGAAACAAAAATCTTTGATTTGAAAGAGTTAATATTTTGTAATGAGGAAAAATGGTCTAAGCCAAGTGTTTTAACAATTTTTTGTTACTTGTAATGAATTTGTCCTTTTTAATGGATGTAAAGGAAGATATTTTTGTTTGCTTGCTTTTTTTTGTCATAAGAAGGTACAATATTGAAAGTCTTTTAAAAACAAACGAAAAAACCCCATGCAAACTGATCTTTACTGATTTGTCCACACATCTGGTGCTGATCACCACTGTGTTGTGCAAAACTTCTCTAAAGCCTCACCCACAAATGTAACCTGGCAGACTGAAAAAGGAAAGAAACCTATTGCTGGCCCATATTTCTCTGTGGGCTTCTGCATGTGGGTTCGAATTGATGGCCGTCAGAAAGTTTTCCTGACGTGGTGGCCTGAATATAAACATCTCGTGGGAATTGCACTGAAGACATTTCTTTCTTTCCCCTTCTATGTGGTTCAGTCCTTGGGACTTCACTGGCCCCTTGTGAGCAGTCAAATATCTCCTGACCCATAGCGGATCTCTGGGGCATAATGCAGCCCAAGAACATTGAAGTTTGCAATGGATGCTTGTCTAACGTCTTCTGCTCCTCCACTTACTGTATTACCAACTTCCTAGAGAGATCCTTTTTTTTTTTCTTTGCCATTTTAACAGGAAGGATTAGCTTGGATCAAGTGACCTGATGATCTAAATGCTTATTATTACTGATCCTTAATCATATTCACGGTTAACTGTGCATGTGACGCTGTCAGACAGGATTAATCCATGGTGTAAATATGCAGCTTTGTTACCGAGTTCTGTGTATTGCATTTTGATGAACAAGTTTCAGGTGACTTTCTTCTTTGCTGTTTTTATTCAAAAAGAACAACAAAACAACAAAACCCTGTGCCCCTCATGAATTGTCTTTTGTGATGGGAAATCCATTCGGATGTGTTGCTCTTCTAAAAAGGGCGCTCTCTCCATCTAGGTCTCTTTCTCTGAAAGTGGGCCTGGGGTTGAAAAGAATGAATTGTTGATGTAGTTATTGAGCTGTCTGTATCGAACATCTCAAATTCTGTCAGTTGTCCAGGATGGGATTAATCTTCCTAACAAAGTGCTAAGAGGGACAAAGAACAAACTCTGCCATCAGTCTTGTCTAACTATGCATTTTATGCTCTGCACATAAGACTCTGCTGTGTTTATTCAGACCTTGTTCATGATAATTTGTGAACTTCTTGTCTGTCGAAATTATAAATGAAAACTTTTTGCAGGCATCGCACACAAAAGCATGTGGATTTCTTATTTAAAAAAAAAAAAAACAGGAAAACGCAACACCTTCTTGCTTCTGGTATTCTAGAGTGTAGCAGACTTGTTTGGTCTCTTGAGTTTACACCTTAGCGTTACTGAAGTACAGCTCAAGTAAATGTAATTCTAAGTAATTCTAAGTCGTGTGAACTTCCACCTAGCTGAGTTTAAGCTCATCTGTAGATCTGACGCCAGCTCGTCCTGTGGCTTTCTTTTTTATCCACAGACAGAGGTTACTAGGTGAGAGTAAGCATCCAACTCAGAGTATTAAAATAATCTTGCCTAAACTATTAGAGTTCATAACTGTTGGGTGAAGAGAGAGCACCGCCTCCAGAAGCCATTCTTCCCACTGAAGGCTTTGGAGGTGCATTACCCTCCCATGGGCTGCTCCCTTTAGTGACTAAGCAAAGCCCAGATCATTTACATGGCTCAAGTTATTTGAAATGAATCCCCTATTGAGCTGAAAATGCAATTGATATAGAAAATAGGCAAAAAGAGCTCCCATCCCTGTGCTTGCAAAAATAAGGAGCATAAGTGGTGTTTTCACCTCTTGTTTATGTAGGTTGTAACATGTTAGATCCTTGAGGTCTGACAGTCAAAACTGGACAAGATTCCAAGTCTTGTTCTTGATGTGAACAAAGTTTTTAAAAGCCTGCAGAAAAGCCAGTGCTATTTTTGTGGACTCGGAGATGAGACAGAGATTCAGATCTGGACCCAGAAGAGGTTTAAGCACTCAGATTTTCAGCACACGTACAATTTTGCAAGTAAATGTTCTGGGGGAATAACTCATACCTACAGGAGGGCTTTAGAAGAGGTGCTTCCATGTGTGTGTGATGAACTGCAGAGCTTTGCAGGATCTTACTTGGCCCATGGGATTCCAGCACCTGTATTCCCAGTTTGTTGTTAAGTTTCTACATTTTTACAGAGATGCATTTTATGTACAGAGACGCTTTTTTTGTATACTTAATTGTTTGGGGCTCCAGCAAACTAGTTAGAGATATTAAGAGTCTAAATGTTAATTTGATTAAATACTAAATCATTTTAGCTGTAGGGTGGAATGAGTGGTTCTTAAAATATTTGTAGATCAGTGGAATTTAATCAAATGCACCGGTCCCTGAAGCCGAGTAATATACTCCATGCTTCCTGCATTTTATAGCAACAGCAAAATTCCTTTACGAAATGCACACAGACAAAGTAGGTTAGCATCAACAACATGAGGTCTATAAGGATTCTTATATTACTCTTACTGCTAGTCTGTGAAAGGCTTGAAATGTCAATTTGTGTTGTGAATTAGAATTTATGAGACCAGAACTAGCGGAGGAGATTTGAAAGTTAATGAAAATCGCAGGGTTTTCTTCCCAGCCTAGAAAAGAAACAATTCTGGGCCCAAGTCAATTGCAGGAAATTAACTTGGCCCAGTTTCATTGTCTGAAATACAAAACCTGAGAATAGTGCAAAAACAAGGCCATTCCTCTGCAGATCTGCCCTTACTCTCCCTGTACTCTTCTGCCTGGCTGCCTTTCCTCTTGCAGCTACTTGGGATCCCTTGGGCCAGAGGGTCGGAGCAGGAAAGATAGGATTTGGAGAAGAAAGGAGGGAGATCTCCCATTCGGAGCTGTCCTCTGGGTGTTTAGAGACAAAGGAGTTATTTGTAGCTATCATAGAAGAAACCGAATCTTTGTAAACAGAAGTGCTCGGTGGTTTTTATGGCCTTATGCAGTGGGTTCCAAACGTGTGGAGCTAGTCAGTGCCCCACGAGGTTTCAGCAGTTCTTCGGGACTGCTGTCCTGCAGCACCTCATGCTGAAGAGCTTCACTGACAGCACGTTCAGTATAACTTGGGTGTTCTTCGTGATGAGTTTGTGGGTTGGCTGCAGATCATTTCCTGTGGTTGCAAGACAGCAGCAGTCTCTGTTAGAAGTGTATCCGCGTGCTAACGAAACCAAAAGGACCCCTGAGGAGACTTGGAATTATTTTGTAGTTATATGGGAGCCCTCCTAGCATAGCATTAGGGAAGGTTTATGCTCCTGCTTCCTAAATACAAAAGGGCCCTAAGAGAGATTGGAATTAGATCACTTGGATGGGACCTACGAAGATCATTGAGTCCAACTGCCTGACTACTTCAGGGCTACTCAAAAATTCAAGGATTTTGCTAAGGACGTTATTTAAATGCTTCTGGAACGCTGACAGGCGTTGGGCATCGCCTTCCTCACAAGGAAGCCCATTGCAGTGTTTGACCACCGTCACAGTAAATAAATTCTTCTTCATATCTGGTCTGAAGCTCCCCTGGTGCAGCTTTGTGCTGTTCCCACGTGTCCTGTAACCCATTCCAAGAGAGGAGGTATCAGTGCCTCTGTCTCCACTTCCCCTCCTCAGGAAGCTGCAGAGCAATGCGGTCACCTCTTGGCCTTATTTTCTGCAGACCTGCTAACCCAAGAGTTCTCAGCCTTCCTCACAGGACGTGACTTCCAGCCCTTTTACCAGCTTTGTTGCCCTCCTCTGGTCGCTTTCAAGGACCGTAACAGCCTTTTTGGATTGTGGCGCTCAGGCCTGCATGCAATATTCAAGGTGAGGCTGCACCAGCACTAAATACAGCTGGAAAATCACCTCTTTGGGCCAGCTGGCTATGCTGCGTTTGCACCCCAAAATGCAGTTTGTCCTCTTGGCTGCCAGGACACCCTGCTGGCTCACGTTAAGCCTGCTGTCAGCCAGCACCCCCAGATCCTTTCTGCAGGGCTGCTCTCCAGCCGCTCAGCTCCCAGGCTGTGCCTGTGTCCCGCATTGCTCCGAGCTAGGCGCAGCACCCGGCATTTACCCTTGTTGAATTTCATCCCGCTGATGATTGCCCAGTGCTCCAGTCGATCTGGATTCCTCTGCAAGGCAGAAGGAAAGACAGCAGGGCTCATCTTCGACACAAACTGTTGGTTATATTGTTTTCAGCAGATCTCTGGCAGTTATATGTAGTATTCAGTGTCTGAAGCTTTGCTTTTTCATGGATGCTTAGAGTCGCAAAGAAAATCAGTGGCATAACACAGAACTGATGCTAGGCTTGAACATCTGTATCTGTTGTTACTCACAGAAGCATGTTTTCTCAATTATATCTAACCTTTGCTGTGGGAAAAGCCTTGCAGGTTATCTGGTAGCATGTGCCTATGGTTTGGACAAGATCCATCAAACCTCCGATACCTGCAACAGTTTCCAGGCTTTCTGTTTGTAAACCTGTAGGGTTTTGTTCACGTTCCATTTGCAAGTGTTTTCAGTGCCTCTCAAGAAAGCTAACGGAAGCTAGGGAAAAGCAAAATTGAGGCTGCAGATCAAATCATGGAGCCATCACTGGGCCTTGGAGTACAAGTCTGGCAATTTCTCCATTGCACACGTTGCAATTAGCAAGATCAGTCATTTCGTGGGGCCTGATACTCACTGGTGGTTTGGCTTTGGTTTTGTTCTGGGTTTTTTTTTGCTTGCTTTTTTTGCAAAGTAGAGAGTCTGCTGCCCTTATGGATCTTCATGCTTGCCAAGGGCTATCAGAGACCCGATACTCTGCTTCCCAAACACGAATCACAGAAATGCACAAACATTTCTGTGCACAAACACGCAGATGCAAACAGGAGAACCTGCTATTGTCATTTTGTGTGGAGCGGCAAGTGTTACTTGGAACAGGAACCATTTTTCATCTGTTTTTGCTTTCTCTTACTAATCCTAAATAGCAAGGTGAGTATTCAGACAGCCTGTTCTGCAGTAGTGCTTAGTAATCTCCATAACACCTCTGGTTAGTAAGTAAAGCAGATATGTGCAACCGTGTTGGTAGAGGAAGACATGGCATTCTGCTCTTGCGGGAATTTCTGTAAAAATTTCATACATTATTTCTAGCCTGAGCTCATCCACCTTCTGTTTCCAGCTTTTGAAATTTGTTGTATCTTTTCTCGAATAAAGTGCCTTATTGTACGTGCCGTTCTGCTGCATTTAGGTATTTTTAGGGTTACGCTGACCTAGTTCATTCCTGCACATTTCTTTTGTTAAGTTATATTGGCTGAGTTTCCTAAGTCAGTCCTGTTTTATTTTATTTTTTAATTTCCCTGACTAGCCTTGTTCCTCAGCATTGGTAGTGAACAGCAACTATTGATACTCCTGAATTTTTCCCCATTAGTCATACCCGTGCCCCAGAGAACTGTACTTTCATCTCTAGCTCCTTGTGTCCCTGCTTATGTACGTGCTGGGTATTGCCAGAAGTGAAGTGGTAAGAGGCCAGCCCGCCTTCCCTTGGGAATGCCTCAACCTTTTGATCTCCTGTGGTACAGCAAACTGTGCCTCCTGCCTGGGGAAGAAGTCGGTTCCATCCCGTTAATGTAAAGCAGCTTGCCCAAGTCCCACACGATGTGCAAACACTAAATCACTTGAAAAAAAACATTACTGCACTGCCTGCTGAGGAACCAGAGGTGGTGGCTGTGCTCCAGAGACCGAGGCTGGTTGCCCTGGCTTGGGTTTGCAGTCCTCACCGATCCAGTGGGTCATGTGTGGTGGGCTGCAGCGTGTGGGCAGCGTAGTGATAAGGCTATCCGTGTGATCTATGCCACAGAAAATTCCTGACCTAAGAGACTTGTAGTTGATACTGACAGGCCTTAAAAAGCCGGTGCAGAATGGAAGCCAAGAGTAGGAATCGTGTTTGAATGAAATTCTCCAGAAGACGGTTTCTGTCACATGAGAAGATTGCCTCTGTGTCACTCCAGCAGTGGTGGCCTGGGATGAGGTACAGTTGGGAGGTGCAGTGAGAAAGTATGACTGCGTAGCTCACGGGTGATGCGTTCCCTTATGCATCTTTAGTAGCATGACAAGGAGCTCATTCCTGGAAAGATGTTGTAGATGGGAAGTTTGACACATCCTTAGTTTTTCCTCCAGGAGCTGCTGGGAACGGGATCGTGTTACCTATTGAATAATCCATGAAAGAATACTGAATACATTAGAAGACCAAATGAATGTCCCCCTGGCTTCCTGCATGTACCACAGGTTCATTCATTTGTTTAATTATGCAGCTCCCTGCAAGGTGCTGGCTGGGGCTGGTCTGTGGCACAGACATTTTGCCAAGCATTTAAAGGACTTGTGATGGAAGTGTCAGCGTTGGGTGCCTAAGAGTGACTTCTAGATACAATAAAATAAGCAAAAAAACCTTTCCTGTTGGAGTCTGGTTTTCTCAGTACACGTTGGTGTTACAAAATGAAACAACACCTACCTACCTCGTGCTAAGGATGTCCCACCTCCTGGTTTTAAGTAATAAAAGAACAGCAACAGGAGTTGACCCTCTTTGTGAGAGCCCTGGAAGTAATCTCTCCACGTGCCAAAGTCAACATCACTTAGCCTCACAGGTCAAGGGGTGCTTTGCAGGGCTCTTCAGCAAAGAGATTCCAAGTGGTTGGGGGTTGTGACATCCAGTGGTGAAAATGTATGAGAAATAAAGAGAATCGCATCTTAATTGAACGAAAAATAACAGGTTCCAAGGACAAGGATGAGCGTGCTGGTCCTGTTCAGCTGTCTCTGCAAACATCAGCGATAAGCTCTGTGACATGCACAGGCCTTTGCTCACTGCACGGTCCCGTAGCGAGGCGCAGGGTACGTGATGGTTGAAACCAGCAGGCTCTTTGGGGTGGCTCGGTACATCTGCTCGGTGCTGAACTGCCTGAGAGCCAACAGCCGAATCTCTGCCTGCAGGTCAGCTTGGGAAGAATCACTGAATAAAACAAGTGGAACAAAAAGTAGTTTGTGCTTAGGGCGTGCTAGCAAGAGGCTGGGAAGCCCCAGCTGACAGCATTCAAGGCCATTCTTACTGGTTCTGTGACAATCCAATGCTTTGCCAGGATTAACTCATGTTTATCTGCTCCTGTTTCTAAGGAAGTATTTGGCATTTGATAAGCAGGTAGGAAGTCAAAACCACTTGTCTGAAGGTTAGTAGTGTATGGGCAACCCCGTGTGTTATCCAGGCTTCCTTCAGCACCTCTCAGCTGCTGACATTTTGTCTACCGGAAAAGGCAAAGGAGTTTTTTCTGTCTCACAGCTGAGGAAACGTGGTGGAGGTTGGGTTTTGGCACAGGCAGCTGCTGTGACCAGGACGGCGTCAACAGAGTGACAACTTGCCTGCCTTTGCCATTTGCTTCCATAGAAGGTTGCTTGGGCCGTTGGCTGTACCTAAGCCAAAATATTCGTAGAGCATTCACTGGTTGGCTCAGCAGTCTGTGGACTAGACATGAACAGCTTGTGACTTCTCTCTCATTTCTGGTTCACTTCTGGATAGCTGGGTCTTACCGGAGGAAGGGGTGCGCCTCCTCCTGTGGCCTGTTCCCTGTACCCTGATCCATATTCAGTCATTTCTGCTGTCACCTCCTATCAGGAGAGGAGGTAATAAGAAAGTAGGAATACGCTAAAGAGAAGTCAAATGCACAGTAGAAGTCATCTCCCCCTCCTGAAGAGACCAACAGAACCTGAGGCCATGCCTCTCGCAGAGCCCAAGGCCCCAAGTAACACCGCCCAGCTGTTTGAAGCTGCCTGTGATACTGCAGATAACAGTGTCTGTAAGTTCTGAGGCTTGTCGGGGGGGCAGATTTGATATGGGGTTTTAGATTTTTGTCTCAGGAGCAGCTCCTCCTTTAGGTACATATTGGGATATCACTCAGCAAAGGAGGGTATTGTTATATTGCAAACCACAACCGATTCATAGAGTTTGGAGAGTTTCCTTCAGGAAGGGGTCAATTCTTGCTAGGATAGCACAGTTCTGTGGGCCAGGTATGCTCCGGACTGTGTTAACCTTCTGCAGGTAATGTTTTAGCTGGTAAGAGAGAAATGAATAACCAAACAGTTATTTAAGTGTCCTTTCTTTAATGATGGTCGGGGAAGCTGGCAGGGGAAGGTGCAACCAGGCAGCACCACAGGCAGCGTTATCGGTGCTTGACCTGCACAGCACCGTGCCCAGAAGGTGTTTCCTGACCTGGTTCTAGAGGGCTCGCTCCTGCAGCCTTGCAGAATTGCCCTGGCTGTTGTAAATTTGGAGGTTTGCCTTGTACAAATGTCTCGCCTTTGTATTCAAATACTGAAATCATCGAAGATTGTAAGTTTCGGATAGCAGCATGAGTTTGGGCCTAGTTCTCTACTGCAGCGCATGTGAACATGCATATCTTGCCTGTGGGTTTTGCTGCTAATTGCCTGGCTGCTGCCTTAAAGAATCGCTTCAGACTTCATTGGTACAAATTGTGCTCTCGCAACTGACCTGCTGAGGAGCCTGCTGGCACCGGTCCCTCTGTGCTCTGAGGCAAGCATGTGCCTCTCACGGGGGCAGGGGAAGTGGAGGATGGATCTGGGGTTTAACCTGGAGCTTTCCTTAGGGAGCCACTAGTTCTCCTCTTCAGGGTGATCTGCCACCACCAGGTTGTTTCAAGCACCCCACTGGATAAGCTAGCAGACCTCCCCAGCCTGCAGTTGTTAGAGCAAGGCGAGCAGAAGGGAGAACCTTGGCGAGTCTGGTTCCTCCAGCAATGTCATTTACTTCCTGGAGTGAGTCCCGGCTTTGCTGCCTGCCTTGCTCACATCCCTGAACCCTGAGAGATGCTGATCTGTCCCTGCCAGGGGCCGCTCTTTGCCTCCTTCATGCTGATGAAAGTTGGTCTCAGGTGGCAGAGCTCATGAGTCCCTGGTCACACAAGTGCTTGCTTGGAAACAAGAACATGTGGGGAGACAGGCAGCAGCTTTGCACGACCCCTGTGAAAACGAAGCTTGTGTGCTGCATAGCTGGTTGCACCGCGTTCATTTTTGCCACGTAAGGGGCTAGTCGACCTTCAGGCCTCGCTGGTGTTTATCAGCTTTCTGTGTCCCACCAGCGTACATCACGCTCCAGAGCCTAGGCTTCGCTTCCAGCTGTGACACTAGTCCTGTTCTGGCTGACGATGGCAGTCGCTGTGTACCCCAGGCGCAGCCTTCACCTGGGGAAGGTGGTGAAGGAGAGCAGGAGCAGTTCAGAGCTCCAGCTGGGTGTACGTTGCAGCAGGAGAGTTCTCTGTAGTCTGCTTTCTTGGCTTTAGTCCAGCAGAGATTAGATAAGCCCCATCAGGTCCCAGTGAATCTGTCTTTTCAGGTAGGTTGTCCTGCATGTCTAAAGGATAAAGTACTAATTATAACACGTGGCTGCTAGGGAAAGAGTGCATGCCTTCTAAGTTTCCCATGCTTGCAACCTAAGTATTGCCAAATCTGAGCCATAGCTAGCCCCAAGTCGCCTTTTTCTAACTACGACGCCTTCTTTTTTCTCTTTTGGTCTCTAAAGCCAGCACTAGCCCTACATCAGGCCTTGGGACTGCTGCCATTGTAGGCATTCTCATTGTTATCTTTGTGCTGCTCCTGGTGGCTGTGGATGTCACCTGCTACTTCCTGAACAAATGTGGCCTGCTGATGTGCATTGCTGTCAACTTATGTGGCAAGTCTGGACCAGGAGCCAAGGGCAAAGACATGGAGGAGGGCAAAGCCGCCTTTTCGTGAGTACTGTTATCACTTCTCTCACTCCTTCTGTTGAGCAATTTGTCCCAGCAGCAACTCCAGAAAAGAAACTGTGTTTCAGGGAGTTCTGGCTTTCCCATCTCTGCTGGGAGGGTACTGAAAATAATCGGGGCCATGCTGTTTCTGCTTTTTATTTCCAGGAAGGGATTCCTTCAGACATTTCTCAGGTTTTGTCCCATTCCTTTGAGTAGCTATCAAATGGCTGACCCATATGCTGGACATCATAGTGGTCTTCTGTACCGTAGCTAATAATTGGAAGGAGGGGTGACAAAAAAAAGTGATCTGCTGACCAAGCCAACCTGTTTCTGTCAGTCACCATTGGTATTTCAAGTATGTCTTTGCAGGAGGATTCCTAATGTGAATGGGAAACATTTTCTATGTAATTCCCTCGTTACAGGAAAGATGAGTCCAAGGAGCCTATCGTGGAAGTGCGGACTGAAGAGGAGCGGACCCCCAACCATGACGGGGGAAAACACACAGAGCCCAATGAGACCACCCCACTGACAGAGCCAGAGTATGTTGATAACCGTCGATCTTAGCGCAGTGTCAGTCCAGTGCCCTTAGTTGCCTTAATCTCTGATCTCTAATGCACATGACTTAGGGCAGGAAGAGAGGAAGACAGGTAAAATCTCCGTACTTGATTCCCAACATACTGGTGAGAAAACGCTTCCTCTTTTTCCTGACTGACTCCTGGTTCCAGCACTGGAGGGTGAATGAAGCAGTATTGCTTGAAAGGCTTGTCTCTGCTGGTCCAGTCCAGTGTGTAGATCCAGCACCCGTTGTGGTTTGTTGCAAGGGATCCAGAGCAAAAGTTAGACCTGAGATGGCACTGAATCCTGTCTGAGCTCAGCCCTACCGATGTCTAATGAGCGTGTGAACACCCTGTGGTGAAAGTAGCCCTCTATACTGACAGCAGCAGAGTTGCTGTGCTCTGCATGTTGGGGGAGGCGTGGTAAGTCTGATTATTCCTTGGGAGGGCTGAAAACTACCTACAAGTTTTGTTCATATCAGAATTTGTTCAGGACCTGAATCTGTGAATCCCTGCTAACAGAGTTTCGATAAGGTTTAAGTGTTGCCCACTGCCTACATTAAACTGTTTCCTAAATTGGTGAGGTTCTAGAGCCTTCCAAGTACGTTTCCAGAACTTCTGGAGTAATAAAAGCAGCAGCTCACCGCAGGAAGCTGCTGAAATGCTTGGTAATGTTTGGGTCAGGTTTGGGATTGATGGAACAAGTTGGGTTCCTTCAGCAGAGTCACCACAGTGGTGATGTGGTCAGGTTCTTCCACCTTCGTTGTCTCACCAACTTTGATGAGGTTAGCAGTGGGGCCCACTGCTCCTACGGCTCTGCTGGAAGTCTGTGTGAGGCGAGAGGAGAAAGGAGGCCGTGTCCACAAGCGGTACGGAAATGCAGAAGTGACGCACTGTAGAATAGCTGGGATTTATCTTGTCATGATTTTCTTGCCTTGTCTTACCAGGGTTTTAGCTCAGTTACCTTCCTCTACAAAGGTTTTCTCTTAGTTAATAAGCCTGTGGTGGTGTTCTGAGGCACGCTGGCTTCTCATGCAGTAAGAGTTCTTGTTTGTTTTTTCCAGCTTCATCTGTGTACTTCTTACACTGATCAGTGCTATAGCACGGCTACTAAAGCGTAGTTAGAGTCAGACGTTGTCCTGAAGCAAGCTTTATTCCGTCTAGAACAATAGGCAGACATGAATCTGCTCAGAAGGGTGGAAAACATCATCCCAAAGCTACGTGTGTATGTATATATATTAAGTGTGTGTATGAGAAAATATTCTGTGCTGTGTGGTGAAGGTCTGAGACTTCTTGGCAAAAAGATATGGCCAAGACAAGGGAGAGAATTCAGGGGTCCTACACCGGGACATTGTTGCATGGTTACAGATGGCACCAGGCTGCAAGCTTAGGGAATTTGTAGAAAGCTTCCTTGTAAGGTTAGCTGTAAGAGGATGAGAGGGAAGTTAGGCTAAAAGAGAAGATTCTCTGCAAGTCGATGGGGTTACGTTGACTAAGACTTGAACCAAAATCTGCGTGAACAAGCCATTCCTGAAGGTTGTGTCCTCTCTGCTCTTCCTTCTCTTCCTAGTTGTCCTTCAGTCGTCCCTGCCAGCCCTTGCTACCCTTTGCACATATGATCTCTGAAAAGTTTCTCGTTCTCTGCCTCCATGTTGTGTTTGTGTCGTAACCACATGCCATGCTGCTGCTGCTGCTCCTGCCGTGCCACCCACCTGCCTTCTCATGCTTACGCTCTGCTTCCCTTTCCCTTGCTGTCGTTTATGGGCTTCATTGTCTCTATTTCTCTTCTACTCCTGTCCTCTTCACAGGCACACCGCCGATACCGCAGCTACCGTTGAGGACATGCTGCCTTCTGTAACTACGGGCACCACTAACTCTGACACTATCACTGAAACTTTTGCCACTGCTCAGAACAGCCCCACCAGCGAGACCACCACACTGACCTCCAGTATTGCCATGCCAGCCGCGGCCATTCCCGACTCCAACTCCATGTCGCCTGGCCAGGCTACTCCAGCCAAAGGGGGAGCCGCCTCAGTCTCTTCACCACCGCCCTCCTCTACCCCCAAAGTGGCTCCCCTTGTCGATCTCAGCGACACCCCGAGCTCTACTCCAGCTGCTAATAATTTGTCTTCAAGTGTCCTGTCCAACCAAGGCGCAGTGCTCAGCCCCAGCACTGTTGCTAATGTGGCCGAGACCTCCAAAGCGGCAGCTGGTAACAAGTTGGCTGCCCCGACCCCTGCAAACCTCACTAGCCCTTCAGCTCCATCAGAGCCCAAGCAGGAGGTCTCGAGCACCAAGAGCCCCGAGAAGGAAACTGTGCAGCCCAGCACAGTGAAGAGCCCAACAGAGACAACCAAGAACCCAAGCAATGTGAAGAGCGAGGCGGCTTCAGGCAGCACCACAAACCCTTCCCAGAATGAGGACTTTAAAATGGACGAAGGGACCTTCAAGACACCAGACATTGATCTTGCAAAGGATGTTTTTGCAGCTCTTGGCACTACTACTCCTGCCAGTGTGACTAGCGGGCAAGCTCGCGAGCTTGCTTCTTCCACTGCAGACAGCTCTGTACCTGCTGCACCTGCAAAGACCGAGTATGGCTGCCTTTAATCTTCTGTTGGTTGTGTGCTGTCTCTCTTGTGCACTGGTGCTTGTGCTGTGTTCTTGTTGGGTGTTCTCTGAACTAATCTCATTGTTTCCATAGCAAACTAACTCACCAGTGAACCAACTAAGCAGGGCTTGGCTTTAAAGGTCCAGGAGGAAAGCAGGAATAGGCTGTGCCAGGGCAGCAGAGAAAAGACAAACCCAGGAATTTATCATGAACGTGTGATTCTTTATATTTTTCTGCAGTTTTATCTATCATAGATTATTCTTTTGTGAAAGAGATTGGAAACAGTTTGGTTTGGTGCAAAGGAAGCGCTGTCCTCAGAGGCTCTGAGTTCCTGCAGCCACCCAGATTCCATTTCCTAACAGATCAGCGGAGCCAGTCAGAATTGACGTCAGTGTAAGGCAGGGCAGAAGGTAGTGCCATGTGAAACTAAATTGTGGTACCTCTGCGTTTGTGCTTGAAGGGACAGGATAAGGCAGAGGGGTAAGGCGATGCAATGCGATCCTGTCTGGGAGAGGGAGAGCACTCACAGTTGGGTCAGGAGAACTGGGTGGTGTCTTTGTTGTCCTGGTTCATCAGAGACAAGTCTCCATCCACCATTCTTGGTCACCTTTATACCCAGCTGGTTCATTCAGAGAGCACCGGCACGCCCCGAGGCGGGACAGCCATACAAGTCCTTTGGAGCCTTATTCCCTCTGGCCAGGACGCACTTTTCTCAGCTGAGATGAGTCTGCACCTGGTGTTTGGCAGGAGATGCCGTAACTGGAGAGTGAAAGCCTGAAGTCCCCACCTGCTAACTGGGGGCAGGGTCCTCAGCTGTTAGGCAGATGGCGGACAAGAGCGCTCTTGGTGTGGCAGTTTGGGCAGTGGTGGTGACAGAGGCGTTAGAGCAGAAGCTTGGAAAATGCTGGCTGAATGAGCCTCTCTTTAGGACACAAGCACTGAAGTTCCCCGTTCCTTCGGGCTTCCTGTGTGTTCTCCACGTGTTGACAAAGGCAGAGAATCAAATAGAAGGAACACCTCCTCTTTCCTGCCTGAGCAGGGGCTGTGCTTTGTAACTAGAAAGACTCCTGAACAGGCAGCTCAGATCTGGTCTGGGAGAAGCTCCCGGAAGGCTGAGTCCACACCGCATCTTGGGCTTTGGCAAAGGAAGGCGTGTTGGTGACACGGGGCCCTACACTGCCTCAGCTAGATCGCTGCCAGGCCCTAAGTAGCTGCTCGTGAGCCAGGTTTGCAGCTCACGCTGATACCTCTAAGCTATGCTGCAGCTACCGCAGTGAACGCATATCCTAAGCGACGGGTTTGGTTAGAACTTCTTCCACCCTCATTTCTCCAGGAAGATTGCCTCATTCTGGAAGCTTTGCATTTCATCCAAAATAAAGCACGGGCCTGGGTTGTCTTGCTTTGACACTGTGGTTCCCGTGGTGCTCACACTTCCAGAAGGGAAGTCAGGCAGACATCGCAGAGCCGAGAGTTAGGCGTTTTCCCACAGCGGAGTGAAAACCCATGCTGTTTTACTCTGTTGTTCATCCTAAGGCCTGGTCTCCCTATCTCCCTTGCTGTGCTCCTGTCCTCTCCTAAATCAGGGGACGTGCTGCCACGTGATGGTTCCACAGCACTGCCTTGTGCCCCCCCCAGCTCCGGATCCTCCCTGGGATGTCTGGTGGCTCCCCAGGTGCCCTGGGGCTGCAGGGAGCCAGGCAGCTTGATGGGCGCAGAGAAACCCCTGTCCGCTTCAGTTCCCTGCGGGTAAAAGCTACCGCCCTGTGCTGCTGGGTGCTACAGAGACGTGGCGCTTCTGACTACGAAGAGAGTGTCGGACAGGCAGGCGTCTCTCGTTCTTCAGTGAAGTGCCAAAGGCAGGCTGATGAATCTGAGCTGTAGCCTGGGAAGCTGTTGGCCTTCTGCATGCTTGCGAAAAGGCATCTGACAGAATCCCCTTGTTGCGTTTCCTTCTGCGTACTGTGAAATTCCGAGAACGAGCTCCTGTAGAAAAAGAGATTTGCTGCTAGAGGGGCAGTCTGTTCCAACAGGACGTTTGGGTGACGTAATTCGTGATGGTAAAAATCCAGTTCTTGTGCGATTGTGTGAGGTTTCCTGTTCGTTCCCGTGGCATTTCACACCGCAGCACGCCTCGTGCTTCTGCTGCAGCCTAAGACCAGATCCTGCTCGTGTGTCAGCTCAGGGCAGGAGGGAAATCCTAGAGCTAAATGCTGGGGGGAATGGAGGGGAGGGGGATGGGAGGTTGGTTTTATTTATCTTTGCATTTGTCAAGGAGCTATGTTTGAATGTTTCCAGGAACATATTCTTTCCTTATCGCTAATTCACCATCGATGGTCTGTATTTCTCTGTCTCTAAACTGTGCCATTTTGGTGATTCTTCCTCAGGAAAACCCCAGTAGAAGACAAATCTGAAGTGCAAGCAACGGAAACTAAGACACCTCCAGCAGAAGTCAAGACGGTCCCAAACGAAGCCACACAAACAAATGAAAATGAGAGCAAAGCATGATCAGCGACAGATGAAAAAAATGACAGAACAACTTCACCCAAGCATTTAAAACACGAAACACAACACACATCTCATTCCTCTAGTGTCTGTTGCCTTTTTTTAAAAAAAACAAAACAAAACAGAAAATGCATAAACGGGGGGGGGGGTTCTCTCTTTTTCTTTTTTTTTTCTTTTTTTCTTTTTTTTAAAAAGATTTTTAGAAAGGTTCTATTTGTTGTGCACTTGCTTTTAAAAAGTAATACATTTTAAAAACAGGGTTAAACCCACAACCAAACCAGGGCTTAGCTGACCCTGTCTATTCAAATAGGCAAAATTGCAAATACCAGTTACAACATCGTTGAGGAGCTCAAAATCAACTAGTCTTAGACAAAGAAAAAAAAAAAAAGAAAGAAAGAAAAAAAGACCCTGTTCTTTCCTTGGTTAGTATACTAGATATAACCACTGTACTGCTTGACTACTTGGTACAGATGGTCCTTAATGAACAAAGTCCACAATTTATTTTTATACTTTTCAGTCGAGTTTGAAATATGTAAAGCCTCATAAATAAGTTATAATTTCTGTTCACCTTGTATTTGTTCAGTATGCAAAGTGTCTTGAGCTCTTTGTGGCTGAATTCTGTTCTCCACATTAGACATTTATTTGGGGGGGTTATTATTTTTTTTTTAGGAAGAATGCCAAAATTGCAGCTTCGGGGGATATATTTCAATTTGCAGTATTCAGACTCTACATTTCTTTAAATTTTATGTTAATTTTTGCCAACTTTTGTTCTTTCCAGTGTTTACAATTGACAAATATTTTTTTTAAGTTTTGTTGTGTTTAAATGTATGTGTAAAATAGCTGCCTTTTTTTTTTTTTTAAGTGAATCCAGTCTATAGATACTAGGTTAGCAGCATGCTTGCTTTGCAAAGGGAGACATTTTTAAATATCGATGTTTACAGTAGTTTCCCCTTTATCTTTTTTAATTATTATAATAATTATAATTATTATTATTATTTCTTACTGGAGTAAGAAAAAGAGTAATGCTGGTCTTTGGTTTGTTTTTTTTGGGGGGCGGGGGGTGGGGATATTCCAACCACTTGTCACCAATCGAGGTCTGTACCCAGCAGTCCACATAAACACACGCTTAGCTTGGAATGAGAGTTGCTGGCGAGAGTCCTTATATGCCTAAATTTATGAAGAGTGTAAGTCCCTTGCTGGACCTGGGCCTGACTGCATAAGAAAAATATCATCTCTGCTTTTTTAGGACATTCTCCCTTTTCCTTCATGGAACCCTCCCAGAGCTTTGAGAGGCAGAAGAGAGATTGTACAGTTAGGGCTGGGCTGGTCTTATCTCAGATGTTCGAGGACATCAGTTTCTCCTTAATACGTCAGTAAACGCCATTTCCTTTGACCCCAGAAAGCTGATTTAAAAGCAATGACTTTCTGCACTTAGAGAAAAATGAAGTTTGCTTTTGAGGAGTGGTAACACCAAAAAAAAAAAGGAACGTCCTTCTCTCATGTGGGTGAAGTTCCTGAGCACAAGGATGCTTGGCAGCGTGTGAGCCCCCTCCTGCAAAGGCAGCCCCAGCAGGGCTCGTCTGTCCGTGGGTGCTCTGCAGAACCAAAACCATGCAATCAGTGCTTGGAAAGCGGTGCCAAGGCTCCCCTTGATTCCCTGGTCTTTGGATCATGTCTTTAAGAGTCAGAAAAGGGGCTGATGCGGCATCATTGTGCAGGGGGGAGCTTATCAGTGGGAGTTATCATTGGGAGTCACGGAGTAATACCGAGACTTAGGGGTGAGAAGACGCTTGAGCAGAAGGAAGGCAGAGGTGTACAGGGGTAGACCAGCCCGTTGTATAGAGCTGTTCCTTCTCTGGGGGGGGGTTGTTTTTTCTTTTTTTTTCTTTTTTTCTTTTTTTTTCTTTTTTTTTTTTAATTCTATTTTAGATCTGCAAGCTTGTGCACTGTGGGTGCGTGACTATTTTAGTGTGAAACGTGTTTTTTGTCATAGTATTGAAATAATTAAAAAAAAAAAGCTTCAACATAGTTTGAATGTGGAAGGTGTAGCGGATAGTTCAGATTTGAAGAATTTATTCAGGAAAAAAAAGAGAACAACTCTTACGAGGAACAGAAGCCTTTAAATGAAAAACAAAACCGAGCTGACGATGGCATCCATTCCGATGTGCGAAGGTGACAAACAGAAGGATGATGGGGGGCAGAGAGACTGCGGTTTGGCTCAGCTAAAGTGAGCCACTCTCGTTGATGTACTCTTCTAAGTACGCAGTCTTCTCCAGTGGCATCGCAGAATTTCAAGCTGTGAAAATAATGGTTTTGTCATTTGCTAAGTGTGGGGTTTTTTGCATTTTTTTTCCTCAGCTCCTGGGGATGGAAATGGAGGATGACTGGATATGCAGGCACAGACACGCATGCAATACCCATCCCGAGCAGGACATCAGGGCAGGATAGGTCCTCACTTCAAAGCCTTGTGGCAGATTTGGCCTTTGCTTGACCCAGGACTGCAGTGTTGGTGTAAGTAAGGCAAAATTTGGTCTGTGTTCCCTAGGGCTTTTTCTTTTCTAAGAAATCAGTCCACCATAAAAACCCACCATGGTCTACAGCTGGGGAGAGTCCTTGGGGCAGCGGAGGACTGACTGGTGGCAGGCAATACGTACCTCTGTTCCTTGGGATGGCCACAACAGCTTGTTCCTCATTTCTGTGACGTTTTTGACTGCTGTTGTCCTCTTTATGTTATACCTCATAAGTTATGACCCGCTGAGAGCTGAGCAGCCGATAGGGAACAAATGCTAATGACCAGAAACCTGTCCGGGGACGCTGGTCAGCGCCTGCCGGGTGAAAGCTGTGACTCTCACCTGGGCTGGCATTTCTGTCGTAGCAGGTAACCAGCTGAGGGCCCGATCCACCACCCAGCCACGTCTTTAGAAATTACCCTGCTGGCTGCAGTGGGTTTTTATCAACTGCTGGAGTGAGCATCGTCCCAAGGCAGGAGTCCCCCCGTGGTGCCTGAGCCCTGGGTCTGTCTGTCCTCCTGCTGTTAATGCTCCCGTGACACCGCCCGACACCCAGTGCTTGTAGATCCATTCTGAGGAGTGTTTTTATACTTCCCCTTACCAGAGAAGAATTTGTTTTAATTTAGAAGTATCCCGCTCCGAAGATAGCTTAGGCTTCATTGGTTTTATTTCACCTTTTGAAGAGGGACCAACCTGATGCCGTTTGCGCTGTATATGTTTATATATGTATCCATGCCATACATATATATATCTATATGGCAACTCAGACTGATCAGCTTCTAGTTGTGGAGTGATTGCATTTCATGCTGCACCATACGTAAAGATGATGAGATAATAGTGCATCCAGTTGTTCAGCTTTTAGAGTGGAGTTTTATTTTCACACTTTTCTATGGAGCCTTCAAACCCCAGATTTTCACACTAGGCTGTTTTGATAGTTGTTCTCAGACCCTCCATTGACATCCTTACCCAGCATTCCCTACTTTTGGGGGCCTTCTATCTTGTTAAAAAAACGAAAAAACAAAAAATCTTTTTACCGAGTGAAACATCGATTCCACCTTTATTCCCATTCTCACTGGTGTAAATACTGATACTAACTGAGGATTTTGACTTTGCATTCTGTCAGAATACTGTGTTCAAATAAAAGTTACAAAAAAAAAAAAAAAGCTCACGCCTACCGTCTGCTCTTCTTCAGATGCTCTCTGCTAGGTCCCGTGCACAAGCATGGGTTCCCAGGGCTGTATTTGCATGCATGTTCATCTCCCAGTGTTTATCATCCCACCATGGGATGCCGGCAGCATGAGCCAGGCCCTGGGCTGTAGCGAAGCAGGGAACACAACCAGGTGCGTAACGATGCCAGTGGGCACCCTGCGTGCCTTTCCGAACCCCTGATGTGCAGAAGGAGCACCTGACCGCACGTGTCCCCACTGAGCAGCGCTTCCCAAGTGCTGAATGCTCTACAAGGGGAGTATTTTTGAAGCTTGAGCCTCTGTCGCACCTCGGGTTCTGTCCTTGAGATCACTAGCACACAAATGCTGTTTGATGCCCGCTGTGGATCTGAGTCAGCCGGGTTTCCCATAAAAACATTGCTCTGTTCACTGGCTGTGAGTGTTGTGTGTGTGCGTGCACAAGCGGTGGCTATAAAAGTGGCATTATCACATCCCAGATCAGGGCCCTGGCCTGGGCTAATGTTGGACTAACGTAACCAAATTCAATTCTGTCCTAAGCACCCATCTCCCAGGAGACATGGACGGGGAAATGAGAGCTCTGGTACGTGGCAGTACACGGCTGCCAGAATTGTTCACAGAAAAAAAAAGTGGTAAGTGTGTTGAGCTAAAGCACTTGTTATCCCAAGAGAACAGCTTTGTCTTTTCTGCTTCCTCGCCAGCGCTCCTCTCTCTCTTCCTGAACGCAGCTTGCGATGTGTTTTGCGGTCAGTGTTTGAGCAAAGCTGCTGTGACTGGCCCCGTATGTGCCTGGTGCTACTGCTTTCGAAAAGGCTGTCCCAGTCTCCTCTTAGAAAATGACAGCAGCCTGAAGCAGTCAAAATCGATGTTAGCTTATAACATGGCTTCCGTAGGAAAACCACATCTTCGGGCTCTGAATACACCCTAGTCAGGGGGCTGAATCCTAGCCCGAGGCAGCACAGATCCAATCCCTTTATTGCTTTCATTTCCAAATGAATGCAGCTGAACAAAAGATTCGTGCGTACGCTGTGCTTCAGGGTGCATCGCTGGCATCATTTTCTTCTAAAACCCTTTCTCAGTTCCTCCTTGCAAGGCAAATGTCAGAGCAGGTCTGCTAATGAGGGATCACAGTTTCCCACCCCCTGTTTGAGACAATGGCCCAGAAGCGTGTGCAGTGGCGGAGCAGCACGCTGTGGGACCATCGCCCCGCCGTTGGTCTGGTCTGGAAGCCCTGCTCAGCTCTCTGGAAGCTTTAATCCACCGGGAACTGGGAAATGTTTTTGCTGCTGATGTAACTGATAAACCCCAGAGCAAACACCGTCACCGTTCAAAAGCCTGAAACCTGCGGAGTCCAAACTCCTGGAGGAAAGGAATTTGCTGGGAAAGGTGTTCGAGCAGAATCAGGGTTCAAGCAGGGTGCGTGTCCATTAAATAGTAGTACCAACAAGTGTAATTACTGTTTTCAGCACAGTGAGATCCTGCAGGAAAACAGCCACGTCTCTCATTTCTGTATAATGGTAACCAAAAAGCAACTGGAGTGGACCAGAACACTGCATGACACGAGATCTGGACAGAAGTAAACTGAAATCCAAGATCATTGAGAATTACAGGGAGTAATTACAAAGAAAGTCCAAGAGGTACTGCCAGCGGCAGTAATTCTCTCTCCGACGGTTAAAGGCAGGGAGGCTGGGCTGAGAGCAGGGCAGGACAACAGCAGGGCTGAAAGCACCAGGGCCCTTTTGGTGTTATTGTCATGGGGCAACACTCACATCCTCGTGGTACCCGGAAAATTCAACCAGGATCAAACACTGTGCTGGACTCCAAGCAAAGCACGAAGGAGGACACGGGTGGCAGAAAGTGCATCAGTGTGGGGAAGGAATAAAAAGTACAAGCGCGATCATCCTAACGGAACTATTAATCAGTGTGAAAACGGCTCTGTTCCAGCGAAGTGGAAATTTCCACCTGACAATGAAGTCTATGCTTCCTGAATTTTTGGAGATATTCTCAAGCCCCCACCTTCCCATACCCCCTGAACAAATTAAATGGTTCTTGGATTCTCGGCAGGGGGAGGCCAGCTTCACTGCTGCTACATCAGCAACCCGCAGGCCTGCAGCAAGGCAATGGGTACGTCAGGAAGGTGCAAGGAGAGAACAGATGCAAGGGGAGAGTGAGCTTGAAGATGTTTCCTTCTGTTGCTGGTAGACTCCGCTAATGACTGTGTGATCCCAAATTCACCTCACCAATCCTAATAAATAGGATATAATCCCTGGATAGGATATAAATCCCTGACATATTTTTTTTCATATATACCTAATATGTTTTGATCCATAGCCATAATAAAAACCGATACAGATTTATGAATAGACTTGCAAACACTTCCAGGACATCATTTTAAATGCTTCTGCACAGAGCTGTATGGCAACGTGACCTCCCTGGCACCATTTCCATGAAGGCAGCTCTCCGCCCTGCACGTCGCCAGGTAAGCTCTCCCCGTTAGCTGCGAAGTGGCAGGAAAATCCTGCACCTGCCAGGGCTGCACCGAGCTGAGACGGGGAGCAGGCGCCACAGCCACGCTCGCCGGGAGGGATTAAGCAGATCTGCTTACAGCGGAGGTGTTGCCTTCTTCATAAGCTGAACGGCACAGCTGACCCGAGATTTTCATTTCGTTTGCTGTAATGAAATCTCTGCCCGGCTGCTAAATGAATCCCAACTCTACTTTCCGCAGCCGTGTTATTAGCTTTGTTCTGCCCACAAGAGGCTCACGTCCTTCAGCTCTCTCCTCGGGCTTCTCTGGCTGCTGGGTGCAGCTGGTGGGCACGGCGCTGTGTGGGGGCACTGGCACGGCAGGGGCCCCACAGCAGAACAGCACCGCGGCTGCCCTGGGAGTTACTCTACAGGAGCATGTGAAGGGCACGGGGAGCGAGCAGCGGCTCTCTGTGCAGCGCTAGCAAATTGCTCTCTTCTGTAGCCCTCCTGCCGAGCCTGAGGAGCAGGAGGAATAAACAATGGATCTGACAGCAGAATGAGCGGCAGCTTCTTGCACGGGGAGAGAATGGGAAGCTGAATGGGAGGGGCAGAAGTAAAGGCCGTTTTCATGCAGGTGATGTGAGATGCCACAGCTATAATCCAAAAGGCTTTGGATCCGGGCCGCTGACCCAGGGGGGTATCCGGGAAGCAGGAGAGGAGGATAGAGCAAAGCAGAGTGCAAAGCCGGCAGCAGAGTGCAGGGGCAGCTGGACTGCAGCACCCAGTGACAGCCTGCAGGAACAGCGCCTGCCCATCTCCCGCCCATCTGCAGGGGTACATCTGCAAATTCTCAGCGCTCAGAAACCCTCCGAAGTGCCCCCCTTCCCTCTCTCTGTCTCGCAGTGCTGTGGCAGGAAGAGGCAGAACCCAACGCTTCCCTCTCCATCAGCACACAGGGCTCGATGCTGCTGCTCGCACGCAGCACCCAAGGGACAGGAGAGAGAGGCAAGCAGGGAAGCCTGCCTCGCATCTGCCTGCTGCAGCTCAGCACCTCCAAAGCAGACTTAATGAACCGACAAGCCCAGCTCTTTGTTTTGCCTGTGGCTTATTTATAACATTTTTTATTCTCTTAGACCTTAGGGGTGGCTTTATTCCCTTGATTTCCTAGGATAACGAATACAAGCTAGACTGCTGAGCATCTCAGCAATATAGCTATTGCCTCCTGGGTATTTTTAATTGGACACCATAGACACTGGATTTGAAACAGCTTCATTAGTGAACCAAGCCCCGCCTCTGGGATGGAGGTTTGCATGAGCAGAGCTGCCTTGCAGCGAGAGGAGAGGAGGAAGCGTATTTATTAAATGTGCACGAAAGGCAACTCCTGGCAGCCCCTGGGGCCAGGGGCTTGCAGGGATGGTGCAGCTCAGCACCCTGTGGGCACACGCAGCCCAGGAACGCATTTCTCCTCCCAGCAGTGCAGTGGGGCGCTGATGGGCAGGAGGATGAACGTGGCTGAGATTTGTAAGCTCACAGTGAGATTTCTAATTTCACGCCCAGCAGACACCGCAGTGGCCTGTCCTTGGTATTCCATGCCTTAGGCAACGCTGCCACTTTCAGGAGACTCGCCAGAGCACCTCCCTCTCCGTTCCTCACTTTCCTCTCCTCAGATGGCTGCGTTACCATGTCTGGGATTAAAATACCCTGGGGCAGCAGGGACTCAGTGATGCTCTGAGGCTGATGTCTTCCAATTGCTGCAATCTCCAACCTTCTGGCTCTAATAATGTGTCTCCAGAGCGTGGTGACAAGGCCCCATCGGGCTGTTGGAGCCACACGAGCTCTCGTGCGTGACCTGATGGGGACGTGCTTTGGGTGAAGTGCCCATGCGGGGGGACCTGGATGCAGGGAGTGCTCTGAACCTCGCATCTGACGCATCCCAGCAGGGCCACATGGTGTAAAGGAGGGCTGGGCAGCTCCTGAGAGCTGCTCCTCGGCGTGTGTGCTGCCGGAGATCAGCCAGTCCCCGCGTCGCCTTTCCTGCATCTTCATCAGCCGGAGGGCTCCGGCATCGGCAGCACAGCTGGGCGAACAGCTGGGGTCTGCCTGCACACGCACTGGTGGGTGCGTGGAGGCTGCTTTGGGGACTCGGGAGAGAAAGCAGAGGAAGGTCTGAAATGACAGCTCTGGGAGAGATGCCCAGATGTGTTTGTGCTGGAGGATGGTGCCATCCTCTGGCTGTCTCGCTGCTGGCAGGCTGCGTGTCCCGCCTGAGAATGGAGCCCCCAGGCCCTGCAAACCCGGGGCCTGACCCTCCCAGGGACAGAAAGCAGTCGCTGTGCCCAAGTCTTTGCAGGGTATCTTTAAAAAACACTCGGTGTGGTATAAAAATCAGGGCACAAAGGGCTCGAGGATATCGCTGTGGATGAGCATGCACGTTTCCTAAAAGAGGCCCCCTCTCCCTGTGGCTGGTTCTGCTAATCCATGCCTGGTAACTTTTATTTTGACCCAAGAAACCCCTTTTCACTATTTATTTATTAATTGTTTTCTTTTTGGGGAGGCTAGAGGATCTGAAATGCTCCTTGGAGGAAAGAAAGGCCTGTACTGCTGCTGCTGCACTCCCTCCCAGCAGGACGGGCAGCCTGCCAGCAGGATGGACAGATTGCTAGCAGGACAGACAGCCTGCCAGCAGGACTGACAGACTGCTAGTAGGACAGACAGCCTGCCCGCGGGACAGACAGCCTGCCTGCTCTGCCAAAGCAGCCCCAGTGGGTGTCTGACAGAGCAGCAGCAGCAGGAGGCCTCAGTCTAGAGGGAACGGCCTCAAGTTGCACCAGGGGAGGTTTAGGTTGGGATTTAGGAGACATTTCTTCTCAGAAAGAGCGGTCAGGCATTGGGATGGGTTGCCCAGGGATGTGGTGGAGTCACCGTCCCTGGGGGCATTCAAGGAAGGGTTGGACGTGGTGCTTGGGGACATGGCTTAGTGGGTGACATCGGTGGGGATGGTTGGACCAGATGATCTTGGAGGTCTCTCCCAACCCTAATGACTCCATGATTTTGTGAGAAAACCAAGCCCGGGCCGCGGCGCCCTGAACCACTCAGCCCGCTGAGGGGCCGCGAAATGGCGGCCGCCTCCCTCCCGCCCCTGTGTTTGCAGAACCCCGCCCCCAGACGCCATTTCCGCAGCCGCCACGTCAGGGGCGCGGTCTCCATAACAACGCCGAGGACGCTGCGCATCTTTCGGCCCGCGGGCACCGCTAGGCCCCGGCCCGGCCCGGCTCGGCCCGGCTCGGCTCGGCTCGGCACCGCGCCGTCATGTTGTCCGGGCGGCAGGAGGAGGACTTCCAGCGCTTCCTGCGCCGCGTGGACGACATCAGTAAGCGGGGCCGGGCCGGAGGGGGCCGGGGGTCCCCGGGCAGGGTGCCGGGAGAAAAACTGGGTGGGGAAAATGGGACAGGAAAAGGGAAAAAGGGGAAAACTTTCCCTGTGTCGAGGCCCCGCTGGTGCCCGGAGTCGCTTTGTGACCAGAGGTAGCCGTTGGTTCCTTTGTCCCTTGATTGGTTTCTTCATCCCTTTATTGGTTCCTGTATCCCGTTTTTAGCCAACTTACTTCAAGGCTTGAACTCTCCGGACCCAGCTGTGAAGGAAAATGCCATTGTGGAAACAGAGAAAAGGCTCCGTGAGCAGGAGGCTGGCAAGGAGGAAGAAAGCAAGGCTACGGTGAACAGAACAGTCATCAACACGCGGGCTTCTGTAAGGGCTTTTCCCTTTAGAGTTGTAGCTGTATGCAGTTTAGGTGTTCTCAGCTAATACTAACTCACATACCTTGCCCAGTAGGAAAAAAAAAAAAAAGAACAATACATAAAAACCTCTTCTGAATGTAACCTTTTTTAAATTTTTTTCCCTAGCTATCTTATTGGGAATTAGTTGATGTCAAATTGTCTTTGTCTTAAGGCTGCTAATGACACAAAGTACTTCCCTTGGATTTATTCAAGCTGGATGAAAGTATTGAGTTGCTAAAACTTGTAACTTTTACTTGCACTTCAGGGATTTGAGCTGTATAAGTTAAACCAGTTGAAGACACAAGAGTCTTTTTGCTAAGTTCATTAAGCTCTGATTCATGTGGGAGGTCTGGATTTCAGTGACCTGCCTCATTAATGATGCATATGGAAGCTTTCTGGTAATGCTGGAAGAAATTAAGTCTGTCCTTGCCATCTCTCGGTAAAGCATCAAACTGACATTCGTAATGTGTCAGTCCAGGTATTTCAGAGCCCTTGTAGCTTTGAGCAACTTAACCACGTGTTCCTTTGTTGTTTCACTGAAGCATCTGTGTGTGTACATGTGTGTGCTGTATTTCTCTTTTTTAGGACGTGCCAACTGCAGAGGCAGTGAACCCAGGTAGGACAGTGTTCCCTCTAGCATTTAGCAGCTCTTCCATCTGTTTTAGCAGAAATGGAGTGAGGATTGCTCTTCATGCAAGACCGAATTCCACTCCCACTAAAATCCAAGCTAACTCTTCTTTAGAATTCAGTCACATCTAGAAATCTACCAGTATGGTTGCATTCGTTCATAAGTAGGAAGTTTGTTGGTGTAGTTTGTCATCATATTCTGGCCTCATGTACAAAGCTGGTATTCTGAATTTGAAAAGAAACAAGCTTATATGTAGACATGAGCTATTTTGTGGCAAGTATGCAAATCCTGAAAGGTAAGATGGTCTTTTTGTGTAGTAGTGTGTCATTCACCTTGCAGTTTAACTTTTGAAATATCCCCTTAAGATTCCCTATGTAGAGAAATGACGAAGAAATCCCCTAGAAATGACTACTTTCTCATCTACAGATTGATTTTAATAATGCAATTATTTTTATTTTTGTAACTAAAATGCCACCAACTTTTCTGTCTCAAAGATGGCTTTCTGGCAGCTTTGGAAAAAGATGCGAAAGAACGAGCTAAACGAAGGAAAAGAAATGAACGTTTAGCGAACGGTAAGTGCTAAAGGCTTTTCAAGCTAAAGCCTTCAGAAACTACCTAGCAGGAACTGGGATGATTTTAGTGTCTGTTGTGGTACTCTGTTAATGCGATTCTTAGGTACACTGAGGCAATGATTTGCTTTTCTGAGACGGTGGTCTTGTGGACATTGCCGATTAGCAGGATATAACAGGGTTATATACTTCATATAGCGTTGCAGCCTGTTCTTCTCCATAATCTCCTTCTTATAAGAAGGGTTTGGGATGCAGGGAGGTTTCAGTGCTTAAAAGGTGGGCTAGGCAAAGACGCTCAGCTTCCTCTTTGAAAGAGGGCTGGGCAGCCTGTGCACTGAAGAGCTCAGAGGTCCCTTGCACATAATGACTAACAAAGATAGCTGCAGTGGAGCTGGACTGGAATTTTGATGATTATTCCAACAGGAGAATATGGCTTGTTTCCTCAGTCACCGTTTAGGGACAAAAATAAATGCCAAAATGTTATTCTGAATGCATACGTGTTGTTATACAGCTCTGAAAGAGAAAGGAAACGATGCCTTCAGGAAAGGAGACTATGACACAGCCATTCAGAGATACACTGAAGGTCTGGAAAAACTGAAAGACAAGCAGGAGCTCTATACCAACAGAGCACAGGTGAGCACGTGAAAGTGAGCTACCAGTGTACTGTTTTCAGTATTATATTGCCAGGATAGAATCCAAAAAGGATTTTTCTGTTACTTAAGTGGATTTCATAAAAGGTAATATATGCTGCCTTATAGAGAGGCTTAAAGTGCGGTGCAAGCAGTTTTTCGTGGCCATTCTCCGCTTCCAGGAATTAGTGAGTTCTGCTTTGCTACAATACTACCAACAGTAAATTCTTCTGTGGCTACAAGTTAACAGCAAGGCAGTACAGACTGAAGTTTTTAATCTTTTTACACACTTGATGAAAGACTTGCACAAAGAAGATGATTAGAGGTGTAAACTCTTTCCTCTTAATTAAGGTACTTGATGCTCCCAGGAACCTTCCCTTTGGCAGGGGCAAGTCCTTGGGGAGGTATTCATGCCTCCTCCTTCCTGCTCCCCCCAGAATAAATGGGGGGAAAAATCATTATGGAGTATAATTTTGTTTAAATGCATTACCTTTTTCCTTTTTTTTAAGGGTCACTTTTGTAATTGTAGAATGTTAACATTTACTTCGCATTCTCTTAGTGCCTGGTCTAATCCATATGTATCATTTAAATTTTGTTTTATTACATGTATTCTAAATTACAAACTCCGGTGAAAAGGAAAAGAAATTCAAAAACAGCTAGCAATTACCCTGCAAAATCAATAGCTAGACATATCAACAATGTAATTTTTTTTAGTTAGCTAGTGTTCGTGCAATAGTTTTTGGAAATCATTTGACGTATTCTAATTCTGCTCTCTGGGTTTTCTTGGTCGTATTTCAGGCCTACCTGAAAATGCATGAATATGAAAAAGCCATTGGTGATTGCGAATGGGCATTGAAGGTAAGTTCAGCAATCTGTATTTTATGATCAGGTTAAAAGCTCTTGGAGGAAGGATGTGTGTATAGCTGATGATACGGAGACAGCTTGCTAATGAAAATGGAAGTATGTGGTGGTGTTGCACAGACTACTGCATCCTGAGTTAACCTGAATGCTGTAAGGCAGTTTATATTTCAGTGCTACCTGTATGCGGAACTTTCTTAGCTCTTAAGAACTTGTCATTTAAAAAAAAGTTACAATAAACTATAACTATGCACTTTGGCAAGCAATATCTTGCCCATCCTTCAGAAATGGAAAAAGTGAGTCTTTAAGCTCACAAAGAGCAAGTATTGATGTCAGGTGGAAAGGTGAATATTACATAAAATGCCAAATAGCTGAATCCAAATTGAGTTGTGTTACACCAGTGATGCCCATGAGTACAACGCGATTAACAGATTATTATTACTGGCAGCATCATTTAAAGAAATCACTGTTCCTGACACACAATTGAGCTGTAAAAGGTCACCTGGACCGTTAGTTTTGACTTAGATGTTTCAACAATTAGATTTATTTATTTGTGTACAGCTAATGGAAATTACTACTCATTTCATTCATGGTAGAATTCATAAAAACACGTCTGGAAGTTCTGTTATTATACAAGTTCTGTGATTACAGACTTATTGATGCAGGCCTTAACATTACCTAACTTGTTCTGGGTAAGTTTTTCTGGGAAGGATATTAGCAGTAGCGGCTTTCAGCATTTAACCAGACCAAAGCCTGTGTTCCTTGCATGCAGAAGAGAAGTTAGTACCGGGGGGTACTAATTCAGCATATAAACTTTAGATGTCTCTAGTAGATCATAGAATCATGTAGGTTGGAAAAGGCCTTTAAGATCATCAAGTCCAACATTTAACTATTAATTAGAAATCTGAAAAAGTATTTAACGTCTCAAGTTTCTAAATACTTTACGAATAATTCCTTTTTAACACAGTGCAGTGAAAAATGTATTAAAGCCTATTTTCTAATGGGGAAAGCTCACCTGGCCCTTAAGCACTACAGTGAGGTAAGTTGACTAAATCTTGTGGCTGTGAGACCGTGCTTCAGTTTGATTTTGGTGTGACATTGTGAGTGAGAGGGACTAATTTGTGGTCTTGTGCATTGGACAAAAAAAATAGGGTTCAAAAACTAACAAAGAGCATTGCTGAGGAAACCTTTCAGAAATGATTCTAATAGAAATAGCTATAGAGGATGGACCACAGAAGTCTATACAAGTCCACTGTGAGAGTGTTGTTGGCAGTTTGGTCTGTGAAGAAAGTTCTTGCTATCCTAAGCCTATTGATGTGTTTAATTCCAAGCATGCTAACAAGACACACAAGTTGAATCCCAGATGATAGTTAGAGTTCGTGCAATGATAGTTAGAGTTCGTGCAATTTTCGTTTTATGCCTTATTTGCTGTTTTGTCACTGGAACTTGTTGTTGTGTTGCCAGGTTTGTACTTAACTTTTTTCCTTCTAATTTGGAATAGCAGGCTATTGCTGTTTCAGATCTAGGGACTGATAATAATATTTATCTCACACTTTTGGTTAAAAAAAAAAGTTTTGATTTGCCTGGCTTCATAAATCTTGTTCTTCAGACTTTCTAAGTACTGTAGCCCAAAAACTTTTGAGCTTAAACAGCATGATTCTGACTAGGATATTTTTTTTTATCATCTTGCCATTTTTATCATAAGTTAAGAGCCTATTTCTTTTCTGAGTTAAGTCTAGGCATTGTTACCAGAAGATCTTACAAATTGATCCCCAAAAGGAAAGTTTGTTCAAAGGTAAGAAATATAAATTTTTATACTGTTGACCCTTGTTTTCTGATCAAAAACCAACTTGCTTTGTTTTCTTTTGGTTTCCAAGATTGTATAAATGAGGTGAACTTGGAGGAAAAAAGAATGAAAGAAGAAGACAGAGCAATGAAGGAATTTCTGTCCGGAAAACTTGAGGCTCTGTCAGTGAAAGAATTGCTGCGGAAACTTGACAGGCCTGACCAGAATATCCTCTTCTATACAGGAGGGATCAGAGCTCTGACAGGAGCCGTGAAAGACTGTGAGTACTTGATGCAAAGGTGGTTGGTCATAGGAGTTGTAATCCAACTAGATGAATACAACTGGAGTAGTTTTTAAAGGAACAAAAGCACTGTTCCTCTGAAAAAATAAAATCAATATTGTTTGATATTTCAAAATTTATGGTCAGTAGATTTTTTTATTTTTTTGAATAACTAAACTGATACTGTAGCAGAGCTGTTGAGACTTCCTTAAGTATTTGGGTCATTTAAGAGGTATTTAATTTTATGTTTTTTTAAGTAGGTAATTCTCGGTTAAAGTATATGGATTTTCAAAGCTATTCTCATTTTTAAGCCATCCTAAAAAGCCTTTAATGTGAAGTCTATCATTTTTTTACAGCACCAGGCATGAATTAGAGTAGTCTTTAGCTTCAAAGCAGTTTCTACTTTAAGTATTTTCTTGAAGATTTTGCCTTCTTTTCATGATGCAAACATTCTTTCCCCAAAGCTGTTGATCCAGTGACCTTTTCCTTCAACATTGTATTACAGAAGAGCAGGTGTCTGCCTTCACAATGATGCATCAGCCAGATGGCTCACAGAGCTGACTTGTTTATCTCTGATTTTTTTTCAGGCACTGAGCAAACTTTATTTAGAACAAACAATGGATTCAGTATCATCAATGACAACGAGGTCGTAAGACGGTAAGAGCTCTCCAAAAGAGAACAGTAGCATGTTACAGCATAAGGAAATGAAAATACTGTTTTCAAGAAACACAATCACCTCATGAAATGCAGATGAAATGATCACATAATAATGGAATAACTGATTTTAATGTCTGAATAGACTGGCTTATATCTGACTCAAACAAATAGTGCTCTCTTAGATGCAGTGGACAGAATTCCTGAGTTCCTGCTTCTGTCTGTGATCTCCTATTTCTGCAGTTACCCTATCTTTAGTGGTGAGAGCAATTTTGTAAAAGCTTTCCATAAAAGAACATCTGATGTAAGAAGTTAGTTGCTTTAAGTATGCTGGCTGGACTCCGTGGTGCTAGTAATTGATGTAGGTAAATAGCCTCAGCTCTATAATGTAACCTGTGAAACTCTTCACTCCTGTAATCAAGGAAGAGGATTCTCTTTGGAGACCTGTATCTTCTGCTGCTGTATTTTCTTGGCAGCCATTACACCGTGTTTTGGTAAATAAGAAACACGTCTGACTAATACCTATCTAAATTGCTTTCTAATCTTTGCCTCATAAGGAATCTCCTGTCTGAATGTATATCTGAGTCAGTTCCAGACAGATGATGGAAACAAATAATAGTTCTGCAGAAGTTGTGATCTGAAAATTTTGCACAGCCAAGTTGGTTCAGAGCAGCATGATCTGGTTAAACAAGGCACGAGAGCTATTCTTCTCCTGAGGCATAATTCCAAATTTGCACCAAGCTGGTATGCCCTGGCTAGCCACAACTTTGTCAGTGCAGAACTGAATTTATTACTTGTGGTTTACAATGATCGTGTAGGGTCTGTGTGTGTTGAGGATCGTGTAGAGCTAGTAGTTCATAAATCTGGCCTCAGAAGAGGTCCCGGGGAAAACAAGTGTGGGAGTCCTAAGAATGTTTAACTAATAAGCTGGTATTGGGGCTTATAAGCTGAAGTGTTCATTTGGCAGAGCCTCATCTCTGCGAGGCTTTGCTGATTTCTCCTAGCCAAAGAGCTAACCCTAATTGTTTCATCTGTCCTTAGTTCTTTTTACAAGCTCACGTTTCTAATTTAGGGGCTTCTGTGCAGAGAGAAAAAACATGGCTGAAGTGGATTTGTCTGTTTCTCTTCTCTTCCTTTGGCAAGCTGTCTGCGCCGGGAATGGTAAAACGGTGTAACCGACATTAATCATTGTTAATGTACTGTTAATATGGCACTTGCTGTGTCTAAAATGGTTGTTTGGCATGAACATCACTTTCCCAGAGCACTTGGGTCTAGACCTTATTGTAAACAAAGATTTAAAGGTCAAACACGAGTGCTGGGTGTATGCTGCTAACAGCAGCCACAGCGGTGGTGCTTCTGTCTATCGTGAGATGAAACTTACAGGCTATTTCTATGAACGTTTTAAATCTACTGAAGGGGCAGAAAGTAAATTCCCTGTGATTATTGCTGGCTCTTAAGACAATACCACTTCTATGATTTTATCTTTTTTAAGCAGTTATACCACTGAAAAACAGGGCTGTGTAGAAATAGTGTTAGGGAAGGGTGAATTCCTTTGTCATTCACAGTAAGCAGTGACCGGTTAGGTAGCCTTAGCCTCTATTTCTATGAAGTCTATAGGCAGCCCAGAAATGGGCTGGGGTAGCGAAGTGTCCACTGGTGTGGCAAGACTGCCACTCGAGGGCAATACAGAAAGTTTGGTATCTGCACCTAGGCTGGGGTACAGCTGATGCCCAAGAGAATATTCATGCAGCATGGTAGGAGGAAAACTTGCTTTATATTCTTATCAGTAGCTAAAAGAAAGTAACAGACTCCTGTGCAGCTACGTGTGTTCGCCTGGTGGGGCAGTGTGCTATTGCGCCTGAACAGCCTGGCTGCTAGCAGTTTGCAGGCGGCTGACAAAGTAGATCTGTTGAGAGGACCACTTTGTGCTCACGGTTCTGGTGTCTGTTCCTTTGAAGCAACGTATGGTGCCTGAGAAGCTAACATGTAGCTTGTGAGAGTAGAAATTCCAACACTTGTGTGTGTGATGAAGTCATGAAGCTGAGAGCAGATTAGTGAGTTCTACTTTACCATTGCTCTGCAGGAATGTTATGCAAGGTGAACACATCAGAGTGAATGAGCACGTTAGTGGATGAAATAAAGATACTAAACCGGTTAAATCAGCACCTAGAGAGAAAGAAGTATCAAATAATGGGGATTTCATCATATGTGACATTGCTCTTAGATGTGCTCTGATTTCAGAAGAAAATCAACGGCTTCTATTGACTCACCCTGATGTAAATGCACAGCTGTCAAAACTACTTGCTTCTGGTGCATCGGAGATCCAAAAGGAGACATTGGCACTAATCATGCTCTACTCGGAGAATGAGAATGGGAGGAGATTGTTGGTCAGGCATCAGGACCTATCCAGGTAGTTAATGCAACTAAAATTCAGCAAAGCTTGCTTAATCTCTGGGTTCAGAGATCCTGAACTCATTCCACTAGCACCACACTGAGCAATAAATGTCAGACTTCCTGAAAGGAATATAATGATATTGAGGGCTCTGCCCTAGAGGGCTAGGCCTAGTTGAGCAAAAGTGGAAGTTAGGCATATGGAGAAAGCAACTTCAGTAGACTTTATACTTGCAGAGGCCTCTGCAACTAAGTAGAAAGGGCTTATTTCTGAGGACAGTAATGTAATTTTGAGGCATAGTTACCTTTTTTTAAACCCACAAGTGTGTGTTTGTCTAGCACTCCAGCAAGAGCTTACATTGCTGTCTCTTAATAGCTCATGGTTTCAAGCTGCGAATCGCTCCTCATCTGGTAATTGGCATTTATGATTATTCAGTGTTGCCATGACTCACTGAGTGGAGAAAGAAATAGTCTATTACCTCTGTGCTATTGTCCTGCTATTTTATTCTAGAGTTAAGCAGAGGAGAAATTTTAATGTACTGGTTTGCACTAAATGGTTTAAAGAGACGGGTGAACAGAAAATATTCTCCAACAGATGTACACACTTCACTGTATTATATACAACATTAATCACAAGACCTTTCTCCTTGCAAGAAAGGCTAAAGAAATGAGCCATGTCTAAGGGGAAGTTTAAAAGAGGCAAATAATATTACTTTGCCTTGGAATATCAGGAGTCTGAAAACTTCAGGCAGCTTCTGAAAGAGATCCTGGGTTTGACTGCTATAAAAGAGTTAGGATGTTCAGGAGCTAATTGATAACTATAGGTTCTCTAACCAAACTACGAAGTTGGAGAAGAGCAGCAGGGAATTTCAGCTCACCAGAGGAGCACGTGGAAATGCCAGCACGTCTGCAAAGGTGCTTATTGTGGGGCAGAGGTTATGGGTTTGCAGTCCTGTAAATTCCATGCAGCTCCAAATCCCATAGCAGCAAGCATGCTGTTCCAAAAGCTCAAAAGGTGACTGGTAGGATGTTTTTATTCAGGCAGGAGATTAATCTTTCTTTGCTACTATAAAGTTTGTAAGTTAACAACCCTGACCCATACGTGCACACACATGGAGTGTTGGGTTTGCTCAGCATGTCCTTTTAAGCCATGCAATCGTCACTGACGTTCCCTGTGAGCCTTTACAATCTGCGGAAGCTGTTCAGTACTAGGCTATGCTGACAGTGTTCTCTGCCCTGACTATTACCTTCTACTTGTCCATCTCGAAGATGTTTGTCAGTGGCAAAGCAGCTAGGCTTCAAATGTCTTGTGAAGCTTAGATGCTGATAAAGTGTTCTGATGCTGATGGAACATGGTACTTGTGGTTGTGCAAAGAGGTATGACCTTGCGAGAGAATATAGTGCCAAAATCCTAGGGGCAGTTAGGTGACTGAATGTATTTGTAGGGCCTAGTACGTGAAACTTGGGCAAAATCTAGTGAGCTCAAGGAGAGTAGCTCGTAAGATTATAAACTGCGTTGGTACACTTAAAATAAAATTTTGATCTTTAATTATTAAGGCAGAGCTGATGTAAGTTTTGTTGGTTTTGTTTTGTTTGTTTTTTAATAACAGATGGCTGCAGATCTTGGTGATGTTCGTCAAAAACACTGATGCCAGAGCTAGCAGTGCCATGAATATACTGTCTGATTTAACTCAAGAGGAGAAGTAACTTGCATTTCTTCATTTTGATAAGTTGTGCTTTGAAATGTACTAAATGACCTATTGATAGAGGCTGTTGGTCTTTGCTGCACGGGTACATTGTTGACTTATTTTACCTTCTCTGGATGTTGCTGTTTTGTTGCCTTTCTGTGTAACTTTGGTCTAAAGCTCTAAGTGTCCAAATATGGCTTTCTTTATCCCCAACAGGTTCAAAACCCAGTGTCGCATCATGTTTTCCACAGGTGTTTTACCTTTATTCACCCAGTTACTGGTACGAAAAGTCTCAGTTTCTATATCTCTGGTTTATTCTCCTGTACCACATCTCATGACTCCTTCCAGTTTTATAGCCAGATGCTCATAGACAGAACTCCTCTGTGGCAGGACTACAGTAGTTACATTTCGAGTTCTGTAGGCGTAATAAATCCAATTTTGTCATACGCTTCCCTCAGGAAAATGCTCTGTCTTCAATATTTAGTGCTTGGTTTCTACATGTTGCTGTTTCTACATGTTGCATATTCAGTGAAAGCTCTAGACTTGGCTGCAGGTTCCCGCTGGTAATCTGTCAGGCGATGATTTCACCCCTCAGCTTTGTTTTACTCTTTTCGTAATGAGACTTTAATCCACTGTCACTAACTAAATAGATCTTGGATAGTGGCTTATTCTGTATTCTCCTAAGAAGAGATCAGGGTAAAAAGATCACATTAGGCTACAAGTAGAAGATGTTGGGTTGTTCAGATCCCTTCTCTGGTTATCATTTATTTAAACTATACAAACTTAAAATACTGTTGACACATAAATTCATCCTCAGGAAGAAGGAAGTTGACAGGGGAGACGGGTTCTGTTGCAGAAGAGCAGGTGCAGCTGGAAAGTAAACATTTCCACTTTGCTCAGAAATTTCCACTTCTCCAGCTGAGCACCAAGAAAATGCAGTAATTATACCATTTTTATATGGCTTATTGCTCTCTCCTTTTGAACGGAACTTCCTGGAATTGCAACTGAAGCAGAGGTTGTTCTGTTCGGTGGCCCAAGTAAGAGGTTCGAGGTTAGAGGCTACATTCCCAGTTCGAGGTTAGGGGCTACAGAAGCCAGTCGCTTTTTCCTGAGACGTAGGACTGTCAGAACTTCAGCGGGAGATTAGCTGTGAAAATGGGATTGATTTGCAAATTTTGTGCAGTTTAGCTTTAATACCGGCAAGAAAGATTCGGGAATCCCAGACGGGGGTAAGCAAACAACATATAGGTATTCCTGTCATGTGTTCTTAATTTCTTACACTACTCTTCTGTTTTCTCTTTTTAGACCTCTGCCAAGATTGTGAACCAGGCAGCCCTTGCCCAATGCATTGGCATCATGGGGAATCTGTGTGCAGATGCAGTCATCCGAATGCAGATGGCTGAGAGCAAAGAGTACTGGCAAGCCTGCATAAAGCTTGTGGTAAGGAGACTTGATGGCTCCCTACAACAGTGTTTTCAACCCTATTGGTTTGGAAAATGGCACTTGTGTGATCTTGGTGACTTGGGTTTGCTTGCCTCCTGTAGTAGCCCTGGACCCTTGACTGATATCCTTTAAATCTGATAGCATGATAGGAAGTCTCAAAGCAGTCTGTTGTTCACCTCAGTTGTGGCTCGATAGATGGGCGGAGGAGAATGAGCGGTCCTTTACTGTAGACATCCCCTTTCAGGATGAGGATGCAATATGAACTCAGTCCTCAGGAACTGAAGAATTCAGGGGTTGGGAAAGGATCTTGTTAACTTCCTACACATCATAAGTTTCAAAGCGAAACATGCACGTGAACAAATCCATATCAAAAAGGTGTCGTTGTCACTGGTGCTGGCAGAACTTTTTCTTCCGTGGAGTTTTTGGTGCATCGGGGAACACTGGTCACTAGGTGAGCATACAGAAGTCTGAGGAAGCCCCCATTTGGAACCTCTGAATTGACTGCACTTTTCTCTCCTTCGTGCATAGGATGAGTACTTTGATGTGAACACTCCCAAGTATCAGGAATGTTTGTTTGCGGTGCTGGGCCTAATGATGAACTTACTGCTTGAATCAAATGCGATCATCCAGGTATGCAAGATCTGTGAATGTTCTTCGGTAGCTTTCTTGTTATGATCACTTTCTTGGAGATTCAGAGGTGTTTGAGCAGTTGGAGCATCTTCCTCCCTTGTCCCTGTAAATGGGCCTGATGCGAGTCTCTGAAGCTATACAGGAACATTCCAACAGGGTGCTGAACTGTTAGTAACACAGAGCCGTGGGTGCCCTAATCTCCCCTGGATTCTCTCGTGTAGAGTAATTTGTCTATTAACCTGTTCCTGCTTTAATGCTTTCCGGCAATCGGCTGTTCCTGAGTTCTTGACACTGTTTTTCAGTGCCTTGCTGTGGACATAAGTGGCAGATGCATGTCTCTCCTGGGGGATAAGGATGGAAGAATTGTGACTGTAAGTAGATATCTGTAGACTAAGAAGAGGTTGACAGATGATCTGTCCTGAACACTACTGTGCAAACTACTGCCCTGTGCAACTCTTGTGGAAGCCTGTACTTCAGGCTTTAAAGCCTACAATGAGATTTGAGTATTGTTATTACTAACGAAATAATATACCACTTAAATTATTTGGGTTTTGGTACCCCATTTAGTGCAAGAGTTTTCAGCGTTCCCTTGAAATCTGTTGAATAGAAGCTTATACAAAAGATTTCATCCTTAGGCTCGTTTTCAGTATAAAGCATTAAATCAATGGAGATGCAAAGGAGCAAGAACAATTTGGGTGTTTAACAGCTGTTTCTTTTTACAATTCCTCTATGTGAATCATTCCTAGGAGGCTGTACTCCTATTAATGGTGTGTAACTCCCACAGATAGCAATTATTCAAGGCAAATGGGTAGAAGCAGATGTGGTCTCAGCTGGGAGTCGGTTCACCTCTCTGAACTAACATGAACTGTTCTGATCTGTTTTATTTGCAATTACTTTGACTCAATGCCAGCAGTGCTGGGCTGGTTTCTACTAGGTATTTGTTTCAATAAATAAGTATGCTGGGAGTTGTCCCGATCTTGATTTGGTCTCACCTCTCTCTACACTGAATCTTTAGAAACTGTGCTGAGCTGAGTTTGCAGTAAGCAAAAATAAAGCCATGTCCTGAATGTTCCTAATATTTCTGTAAACTTCTACTTTTATTACTTTAATTACTTTGCTTTTATTCAACAATTTGCAGAAAGAAAATAATGTGAAAATTCCTTAAATAAAATTTTCTGTATAAATAAATTACTTTTTTTTTCCTCCCACACTGTTCTTGCTAAGAGAGCCATTGGAGTGTTAAGTCGTGTCCTGCCGGCATCCTCTTTGGCAGTAGAAGCAGTAGTGAAAGAAGGGGTGGTGAAGAAAATGATCAAATTCTTGAAGGTAAATTATGTCAACTGACTTCGCTTTAATTGTGTTATTATAGTCCCTGAAGAAAACTGTAGTTGCCCCTGTGTTTAGCCTTCTTTTTTAAGGAAAAAGACCTGTGCAGTCACTCTGACTGCACGAATTTCACCTATGTTGTCCATTGTATCAGGGTAATGGTGGTCTCAAGTACAGTTTTAAGGAGTTTTGAGCCTAGGCTTCTGCCTTGTAGTCTGTAGCCCAGATTTTTCAGTGGTTTACGTATAAGCCAGTTGTCTCTACCTGTGTACAACTGTACTTGCAGGGACGTGCAAATTTAAGAATCTGCTACTGCAGGCTCAGTTGGAGGATTCAAGCTTAAAATAGGAGTGGTCAAATTTGGACCACCGAAAGTCAATGGAACCCTTTACCCTGATTACCAGTGAGTGTTGAATCGAGCCAGGGAGGAATTTATCCCTAAATATATACATATATGAATCTGTAGACACTGTTTTGCTGTATGTCTGTATATTTAGTATTATGTATATAAATATATACATAATATATTAGATATTATGTATATCCTCCCAGGCTGGTGTAGATGCCACAGTCCTGCTATCCAGTGGATAAAATAAGTCTAGAAAAAGGCTGTGGTGTTCAGTTTAGCTCTTGTAAGTAACCAGCATCAGAGGAGTTGTTAATTTGAAAGGAATTAGGCTCCAGAGATTCAAGGAATTGTGTGTGCGTGTTGTTGGCAGGGAAGAGATGGTTCTTGTCCTAGTTTTCAGCATCTGTTCGTCTTGAGATACCTACTCTACAAATGTCTTAATTTTGTATTTGGGTTTAGGCGTAAGGAATAACTGTATCCATGGTACCTAAGCTATTCTGTAACCTTGAGCAAGTTGGGGCATGAACTGTATGGTTGTTAGTGTACACTTTATTCTAATCAAAATCTAGGCTGGAGGACAGATCACATCCAATTACGCTATAAAGACTCTTTCCATCTGCACAAGAAGTAACAAACAAGCTCAAGAAGAGGTGGTGAAGTCAGATAAAAGTAAGTGACAACTTCATTAATTGGAGACTGAATGCAGAGATGAAATCTCAGCATCATCCAATGACTTTCTTCCCTAGAACAGAACTGAACACTTCTACTCTTGCAAGACTTTAGTGATGTTTTCTGAATAACAAAGCCTGACATAATGCTTAATGAGCCTTATCTCTGTGTGTGGATGGAAACATGCACGTCAGATAATGAGCCTGATGTAGACAAACTGTGCTTTACTTTTGTAAAATAGCTTGCTATACATTTTCAGGGCCAGAAATCTGTATCTTTGAAAACAGTACTTGTAAAGTTTAACTGAGTTGGGTCATATTTCCAGATGTTAGTGGCTAAAACAAGCAACTTCATTTAGACATCTGATTTCAAGAGGTTGAAGTTGTTTAGAGTTTGCTATTAAAAGGAAATGGCAGTGGAGATGGAATGATGCTATCAGACAGGTAGGTGTCTTGGAGTATTTTTGAGTTACTAATATTTGCTCTAGTTGTATGGTATAATACTGCCTGAATGGCTTTGAAATCCAGGTTCAACTAATGCTTATGCAATTACAACTGAGAATACCTAGGTGATATCTAAATGGTTGAACCTGTCAAGAAATTGTCAGCTCGTGTAGTTCAACTTGAACCCTAAGGATTTATCCTCATTAAAAGTCTCTCAGAGCACCGTCTTCCTTTTGTAGACCCTAAATTAGTTTCACTGTCATATACAGATGTAGCTTACATTACCTCAGATTAGCGATAGCAATTCTCTTTGCTTTTGCCAAAACCCTGGATATTCATCTTTTGAAAAGTCACTATTTTTGTCATCTCAGTTTGCCAACCCAGACATTGCTCTGCTGCTAGGAGCCTGTTGAAATCAAGCTATAAAGCCTATGACATGAAATGATGTTCTAGCTGGGCCAGTTAGTTTGCCTTCACTGGCCCGTGCTGGTACCACTGTGGCAGTCTGGAGAAGCCCTCCCTTTTCAGAAGGTATTTTTGCAGCAGAAAAGTGAAGAAGCATAATGTGATTAGGAAGAACAGATGGGGACAGGAAAGGAAATAAAATCAAACTTATGTAACCCCAAGGAGACTTCATGCATGTGAAGGCCATGGGTGTATCTTATTTTGAAAGCAGCCTCTTTCTAGATTCTATGGCCTGAGGAGATGGGGCTGCTGTTCACAGATGCCAGCAGCAGCTGCTCTACAGCTCTGTGTCGGGAGTATAGCCCAAATAGTCTGCTGCTGTACGTTAGTGTAGGTTACAGAAGTACATGGAGCTGAGCTGCTGTGTGTTAGCTAAGCATACATTTATACACACACACACAGAGCATTTTTATGTCCCTTTTCCTTTTTTTCCCAGCTGCTCTTTCCACAATCTCAGCCCTGTTCTTGGTTTGATGGTATGGTAGGGTGAGAGGGGTTGCTTTTTCAAGTTCAGTGCAATATCCCTTAGCAAGCAACAAAGGTGGCATGTTCAGTTTCAGGGGAAAACTTAACAAATGGAGAGTAGAGTGTAGATTGAGTTTTGTGAGAAAAATATCTGGGTAGGTGAAGCAGGACTGGACCTGAAGGTGAAGCGTACTGGACCGTGAACCTTGCTAAGAAATTCCCTTGTTCTTCCAAGTTTTCTAGAAAAAAAAAAAATCTAGAAAAATACACTCCATGGAACAATGCCTGCCCTCTAGTGTAGGTAAAGGCAACAGAAAATATCAATGCTATTTGAACAAGTCTGTACTTCTTGTACAAGCAATCTGTTGCTCACAGGGTTCAGCGTGCTGTTGAAGCTCTTGGAATCAGAGAATGAAATCATTGTGGGAAATGCTGCTTTCTGCCTTGGCCAGTGCCTTGTAGTTCCTGGAGCAGCGACATCCTTACTGAATTCCAATGTTGTGATGACTTTGTTGAAACATGCTGGTGGTGACGCTACGAGAACTTCAGTGCAGGAGAATGCTGCAATTGCGCTGGGGAAGCTGTGTGTCGCTGAACCAAGGTATTCAAAAAAAAAAAAAAAAACACTATTCTTCTCCTGCACTGTTCACTTGTTACTAGTTGATAATTCTTAAACTGATATGGGAACTTATTTGGGAACTAGAGTCTGGTGCGGGGAAAAATGAGGAAATCTAGTAACACCAAAACAGCATAAGTCAATTTCATTCATAGACCTGGCAGGTACAGAGCAGATGAGCAGTTTAACTATTCTGTGAAATGTATCACTCTTCCTCCAATGGAATTTCCATTTGTGGTACTGTCCACACAGCTTTGCTTTAGGATTTCTGTGTTCTTAGTTGTCCTATGTAAGTTGTTTCTTGGAGTTCATTTTGCATTGTTTGTTGTTGCTTCTGCTGGGAGAATGGGGGAAGTGATGCTCTCTTTGTAGAGGTCAGAGAAATAAACGCAAAACAAAAGTATGTCAGCAAAGAATGCCTGTGCTGCTGCCTACCAAGAGTGTGCCGAGTCCTAGCTAGCTGCAAACTGTCAGTTGGACACCGAGCTGCATTCTGGTAGAACTGAATTCCAGCATATTTCCTACTCCTGCAGAACCACTGCAGAAAGCAAAGGATAACGTTTAGGTTCTGGAAGTTCAAGGACCTTGCTCCTGCTGGAGTTCTCAGATGAGCAATAGCTAAACTATCTGCTCTGAGATTTGCAAAACACTCGCAAGAATGAAAGGGAAAGACCTTGTTTAGTTGGTTCTGTTAATTTGGAATTTCACCTATTTGAACAATTGTCAAGTATTATTTAGAACTTCTGTTTTCCTTTTTTTTTTTTTTTTGTGAGGAATAATAATTTAGAAACACTTTGCCCTGTTACTTCAAATTTAGCATCAAACATACCGGGTGGTTTGGTCATGGGGTACGGCAGAGCAGTGGTAGCTTAAAACTCTTGTTGTTAGTCACCTCATATCTCTGAGCAACCTTTCTGTTGTCTTTTCAGGCATATCGTTCAACTGCGTGAACTCAATGGCATGGCCATCCTGAACTCCTCTATGAAATATGTACATAGCATCTGATGTCCTCAAGAAAGTTTTTGTATAACCTGTTTAATAGCCCTTGCTGTTGAATATCTTCTTTTCCTAATAAAACTAACTCAAAGCAGATAACCTGTTCAACCACTTTTCAGAAGTGTGTGCTCATCCTACAAAGAAGCCAGTGAAACAACATCAATGTAAATATCAAGAGAAAGAAGTTAATTTATTATCTAAGCTTACAAAAATAACAGTTCTGCTAAGCTTGTATTTACCTTAATAAATGATGTCACCCTTTCTTAGCGGCAAGTTCCTTGCTGTTTAATTATTGAGCAATGGGTCATCTACTCTACTTTCTAGTTGGTGACAAAACCCAATGTTTAGAAGAAAAGAAATAATCCTCTACACTTGTGGAGTAGGGTGTCACTTTGGAGAATCCTTTTCCCCATGCACTCTCCATTGATTGCTAAATTATGCTTTGGTATTGCATGTGTGATATCACCTCCCGCTTTGCTTAAACATCATTCTTAGGTGGTTAAATACTTCGGTCTTAATTTCGCTAAGCTGTGAGCCTTTGTGATAACTTATGGTAATGCAGTTTGTGTACGATTTAGGGGTGGTTGCTTTTAAAAGCATCAGTTTTGCTGTTTTGGTAAATTTAGTCAGATTCCATTGCCCTTTAGTTTTGTGCAGAGTAAGAACAGTAGCTGATCTTGATCCTAAGTACTTTCTTGTGGCCCTTTGTGTTCCTCTCTAATCAGCTCTATGGTCATTTTTTTTTACACAATAACACAAGTAGTGCATCCTTCAAATGTCTGTTTTCTGGAGAGGTCAATAATGACTTAAGGGTAAGGGCAAGGAAAGTGTAATTTGAAAAGCAAGGCATTAATCCATTGCTGCTCTTATGTGTTCTTCTAAAAAGGCTGTTTAAATCACATGAAGAAGAGTTTAGTCTAAAGAACCTTTCTGCATTAAAGTATAGCAGCTTTATTGCCAAAGTTCATCGTCAGCAATAAAACACAGCCTTAGAATCAAGGCAAAGTACTAGGAGTGTGTGTTAATCATCTGTAAATCAAAAAAAAGCACAGGTTTAGTGGGTTTCTAAGATGCTTCTTAAAACGTATGCCTTGAAGACTTTGAAGTCTATGTATGTAAACTTATCCCTTTAGAACAGTGGCTGACAAATTACAGATCATCTCCTTTTTCAAAAAGCAGCTGTATCTTCTCGCTTCAGAAGAAGGATTTCTCATGTGACTGTTTTTTCTCCACTCACAATGAAAATCAATAATCTCCCTGGTTTTTTTAAAACCACTACCTTTAAATTATGTGCTGCCTAGGCAAATATGTAACAAACGTTGCTACCTTCGTGGAGTGTTCGAGTTCAAATAAGCACTGCTCTTTGACAAATGCAAAGCATTGTTTTAGAGAAAAAATCCATTGAACCCTGTGTTTACAGAGGTAGGATGTCAGAGGGGAATTGCAGATGTACTGTGTCACCAGAAAATTGCAGCAGTTGAAATCCCCTTAAAAGCCTGAAAGCTAAAGGTCTTGAATTTGACTGACAAGTTGGGTTTTGCTTAAAAAAAAGCCCTGACGTTCCAGTTGCTATTGCTCCCGAAAGGAAATGGTGAACTCGTAACAGAATTGCTTCTAACTTCCCTCTGCAAAAGGTCGTTGAACTCACTCATCCTCATCAAAAAGCATTAGTACTGCAGAGTGTTTATGAGCAGGCCGGGCACTATTGCCATTTGGGATTGGGGCATGGACCCAAGCCAATGGGCCATTTCTGAAGGGTCATTGAGCTTGTACAAGCTATAATCCCATTTGAAGTACGAAGAACCTGCCAGCGTGATACAGGTTGAACGGCAGATCTCAAATTTTGATCACAGTCCCTTGGAAGCAGAAAGAGCAGCTCTAATCTAAGAAATGCAGGACTGGGCCTGCTGTCAGCTGTGTGCACTCAAGGCCAGGCAGGGGTCAGACTAGTGAGCAGCAGAGGAAGGAGGCTGCAGCTGGGAGGTGTGGAGCTCCTGGAAATGGAGCATTTTGTGTGCTAGCTAACACGACAAATTACTGTGTGCTGGTTGGGGGTTAAGGCACTGACTCAAACTAGCGTCCCCGTGTGTCAGGTGCTGTACAAATGCCAGTCAGGATAATTTCCGTTTCCAAACATCTTACAGAGTGGGAAAGAGATGAAGTGGCCTGACCTTGCTTATCCTGCTCAGGTGAGTGACGTGGCTGGGACTGGAAATGGGGTCTGTCAGTACCGAACCTGCCGTGCTATCTGCACAACACTTCATCAGTTTGCTGAAGGGCGGATAATGGTTTATTGTTATAACCCTCAAGAGCAATCACCTCTTCCTTGGTGTCCTTTACAGTGCTTTTCTGAGCTGTCATTATGCTGCTTATCTGAATTTTGCTCATTTTTTAGATGCGATTTCCACTGCACTCACAACACTCGTGGCTATGTAATAATGTTCTCTCTTATCTCCTTAGCCTGCATTGCTCTAAATTTCCCATCTCCCAGAGTTTCTCTTGCTTTTGTATGTGTGCAGCTGCCTGGTGCTAAAAGGGTGCCTGACCCCTACTGCCTGCAAACTTCAGGCCAACATTTGCGAGGACGCTGGGGCCTAACTCCCGAAGGAGAAAGGGGCGTAACTGTGACTGCTTAACAAGCCTCTGGCCTTTTCTGTTGTTATGAAAGTTTAAGCTGTACTTGTTAAGCTGTTTGTCATGCTTGCTCTTTCCCCGTGGTCCTTACTCCAGCCTCACAGAAGGAGCCAGAAGGGTCAGGCCCATGCTGTGACCCGCCTCTCCTGGTTCATCCTGCGGCCTGGGGAAGAAACCCAGGCTGGGCACAGCGGGGTGGTGGTGGCAGCACCACAGCCACTTTCCTTTGTGGCCTAGTCCTACCCGACAGGTAGTGGGGAGAGAATGTGTGCCCCTTGGGCTCACGGTGGCAAAGAGCGGTCAGAATGGTTTGGTTTTTAGTGAGGTGCCTCCGTCGGGCATCCAGGCCGATCCCTGTGTATGTCTGCCTCAGCACAAACTGTCAGAAACTTCAGACCCTTGTTGGCCCAGGCACCATTTTAACCTTTAATTCAGAAACAAAGTGCTGCTTTGCACAGGCAACCTCTCACGTTCACATTTTCTATTTTTGCCATTCACATGAACACAAGTTTTTGTTAAAAATCATTTGATTCCAATTGGTGAAGGCTTTTAATTTTTTATTTTTTTTTTTTTGGAACAGGTTATTGGTTGCTGCCTGGCCTAAGCTCTTATAAAGTAACCCAATACTCTGCCCAAAACAAAACTCTTCCAGAACAATCCCAGCAAATGCTCACTGCTACGGGGCAGCAGTGAGACCTTAGCAAGCTGCTCCCGATCTGGATAGACTGTTGTTGGGGTGACTCAGGAGCTGCTTCACAAAATGCAGGAAAAGTTTCCCATCTTTATCCTGATTGCATCTGAACTATTGGATTTATCTGGTGAGTGATGTGCCCTGTCCTAATCTCATGTGCTGTCTTTCTGTCTCCTTCTCCTGTAGTGTCAGTGAGCAGAAAACCTATGTCAGGTACTGTGCCATCAGTCACAGGTGTGAGACAGAAAGGAGATGAAGGAGAAACTTGTTCGTTTGTGCAGCTGTGCTGTAAGGCTCAAGATTTGGTTTGAATGGTTTCTGCTGTGGGAGTGTTGGGATCAGGGCACAGCTGTGATATGAATCTGAACTGGGAGAGGGTCCCTTCCCTGAAGGGTGTGGGGGAAAGCAGAGCCAAACAGCCACTTCTCATAGAGCCGGTGAATAGCAGAACTGGGGGCCAAACTCACGTCTGCTGCAGCCCAGGTTAAAAAATATATTTCCAGGCATCATTGTTCATTACATTAAGCATGGTCTTGCCTGTTCACCGTACAGTAGTGCACTGTTCGGCATTTTCTTTGGGTACAGCTGGCTGGCCAAACATTTCTGACAGTTTGAAAGCAGTGGTGAGTTTGTAATGCTGTCGTGCCTCAAGCAACTTCCTAGGGCTACTGTCACTCATAGCAGGGCACCAGTCAGTCTTCACTTTCTACCTCTTATTGTGAGCCTTTGAGCATACCCTGCAAGGATGCATAAATTAAACTTGGCTCTTGAAAGCAGCCTTGTGTCTTCAGGCAGGGTAGTTTCTTCTGTAAAGATAAACTTAGGAGTGGGCGTTCAAGGAATTTTCCACCAAATTTGTAATTCGATTTGTCTTGTCTTTAAATTAACTTGTCCCATTGCGAGGTGTATTTATGTATATTTATAACACTTTCTTAATCTGAGACCTTGATTCAGTAAAGCATTTGAGTGCATGCATATCTTTAGGCAGATCACTTGTGTTGCTTTGCCGAGCTGGGGCTAAACAACAGGAATTCTGTCTGTTTATGCAAAATCACAATTCAAAATATTTTGTAAGCTTAATATCCCTGTCTCCATCACCCATTAACTTCCATTTGTTTTTTAGCAATATATCAGCGCCCTGGGTTCCCTTTTATCAGCTTCCCCTGCTCATTATTACTGGAGTAGTACTGGTTCTGCAGGTGACCATGGGCAAGTCATCATCTCCTCTCAAGGCACTGCACTTGGGCACCAACCCCAGGGCTTTTATCTGAAATGAAGCTGCCCAGCCTCTGCTTTGGCTTTGTCAAAAACACAATTTAAATGCATAGCACTTAAATGCATAATCACATCTTAGTTTTTAGATGCATGCAGTTGCTGGCAGGTGCCTAAGGAAAAATGCTTAAAGTTTTGGGGGAGGAGAGTACATTAATATTTTAGTCCATGGCTTTGAAAGCATCCTTGCAAATGTCAACCTTCTGAATGTGAGGAGAAAAAAATAAAATGTGCGGACAAAACAATAGCGTTTAAAACCTTAGGTCTGCCTCTAAAATGACACGGTGTCTGCTTTGGATGTGAAAAGCTAAAGGTAGCAAACTTACTAAGTCCTGTGTCACTTTTTCAAAACAAAACAGCTTTGTGCAGCCTGGTCACTCACTATGGATGGGGAAGCTCATCACAGGACTGGGGTGCTGGGGGGCCACGTGGGAGAGCTCAGTCACAGATACATTGATTTTTGTGGTGCTATTGAAGAGCTACCAGCCTGTTCCTGGGCAACCTGGGGGCTTCGTTCTCTGTAATGCCTGTAAGAACAGCAGTGCTGGAGCTGCCCGTCCTCCTTCTGAAACTTTCTGCTTCCCTCTCAGCCTGCTGCAAACTGTGAAAAGCTCACCTACGAGGAAATAGACAAAAGCTTGCTTTCTGTTCATCAGGTGCTTCCAGAGACGAGCCTCCCGTCAGTGGAGCACCAGGCCTGGGCTTGCCTGGAGGAGCCCAGCTGAGAGCCGAGAGCAGCCCGGTGCCCAGCGAGGAGCTCCCCGTTACAGGAGGTGACTCGGAGGAGGTGACGTTCCACTTCCAGACTGCGGGGGTTGATCCTACCAGTGAAATGACAGCTGACTTCATTCCTGTCCGCACAGAGACAGCTGCAAGAGCAACAGCCACGCTGCCTAAGGAGGTGGTTAGAAACTTGGAGGGGTCTGATCAACAGCCCGCTTTAAAACTGCAGGATGGAGATGCATTTTCTAACGATCTCCTGAGTAATGTAAGTGTCCCCACCTCTGCACGAGGCTCACAGGCCACCACTCATCCTGAACAGTCAGAGAGGTCAGTGCCAGGCAAAGCACAGACTGTCCCTGAGGCTGCTGTCAGCCCAACCAGCTCCAGCGCTGGGCTGCCCCAGCCCACTCCCACTGGGGGGGTGCACCAAGACTCTCGGGGGGTTGCAGCTGTCTCTCCCATTCCTGTTATCAAGCAGACGGAGGTGCCAAGTCCTAAAATTTCTCTTCTGACTTCAACGGTAAAGTTCCATCCTCCAAGAAAAGAAACAGCACCATCTCCGTTTCCGACCAGCGTTAAGATGGCTTTTGTAAGTGCAGGGGTGGGCCGGTTACCACCATTAGCACCTCCCACTACCAAAAGGCCAAGAGATGCAAGTCCCCAAGTCCAGCCTGACAGCAGAGCTGCTGTGACACCTGCATACGTGAAGAGGACTCGGAGTGTGGATGCTCAATTTACTACTTCTGCATTCCCACAAAAGCCAGCTTCGGTGGGCCTTGATGCAGCCTATTTCAGAGTGACACAGACAACTGCTGTTCAGTTTTCCCCTCTTTTATCTCTGAACCAAGATCCAGCAGGCAGTGAAGGCAGAAACTCAGTAACAGCTGTAATAAATGGCTCTAGACACACAACCCTATTGCCTGCTCTTCAGCAGCTCCTGCAAGGCAATGCACAGTCGTCTTCATTACTGATGCGTCCTGAAGCTCTAGGTCATGATGAATTGATTCCACCTCCATTTCAAGGGCCCATTGATGCAGCCGATAAACCACAGCCTCTCCTCTTGTCCCAGACTCTCAACTGTACTAAACACCATGCTTCACATGACACCAACAGGAGCGCTCAGGAAAGCACAGTCCTAGCTTTACAAAGAGATGCAGATCACCTGATGATGACAAGTAAGCCTGAAAAATCCAGATCCTCTAAAAGCCCGCAGGCTTCTTCTAATTCATCTTCATCAGGCCAGTCACAAAGCTTCACGTTAAACCTCTCCCAAACTACTAGAGAGCTAAAAGGAGCAACATCTCCACTCCTTCCAGGTGCATCTACCTTTGAGAAGGCAGCCCTTCCACCTGTAACCACTTCTGCTGCTGTTCACGCAGCACTTCAGCCACTAGCTACATCTGTTGCTTCCTATGCTGGATTGCAGCCGATGGGTGTCCCCACCTCTGCTGCGAGAGGACTCCACATACTGACTTCATCTGCTGCTGCTGGTTCTGGGTCTCAGGTTCGAGGCGTTTCGGCCCATCCCGGACCTCGGGAAGCGTTCGCTGTGGTGCCGCAGATGAGCACGGTGGGAGATTCCAAGGGACAGAAAAGTTTTCCACATCAGATAGATAAGGCTGGTTCTCCTCCCCTGACTCCACAAGCCAGCGTGGTCTCCAGCCCCTCTGGACTGCATGATGAGAACCAGAAAGCTTCTCTTGACAGCTCTGCCCCTTCAGCCTCCCCCATCCAGCACGCTGGCAGCCTGGAAGCTTTTGCTGCCAGACTGCACCCACCCCACGCACAGGAAAGCCAGTCCAGCACAACAACAGCACGTCCTGAGCCAGCGGTACCTGTTGTTTCTGAGATCCCAGCACATCTGGCCCAAGCACTGCTGCAGCAGTTTGGTGCATCGCATGATGCAGCTACCAAAAACCTCAGTGCTCTCAGAACCGATCACCCTAAAATGCTCCCGTCATCCCTGTATTTGTCCTTTTTGCTTAGGAATACCGACGGCATGATATGCCTGCTTCCCATGCAAGAGTCCCCTTTGCCTGCAAGTTTCCCTAATGTCAGTGTTGGGACTCTGGTTTCTGTTCAGCAAATCCTGGCAGCATCAAACTCTTCGTTAGCAGATCTTGCAAACTTGCGAAATGGGAGCCCTTCTAGCTTAATTCTGGTTAAGCCTGTATTTATCCTTTTTCCCACGGACAGAGCAGACTTACAGATGGTGCCCTCTCCTCAGGGTGAAGATGACCACAAAAGCGCCCTCTCATTCACAAACAAGCAAGGTCAGACCGTGGTTACCCATGAACACAGCCGTGATATCCCAGAGAAAACTAGTTCCTCGCATCCCACTAGTGAGTCTCTGAGACCTCTAACTACTCTCTCCACCGCTTCTGACCAGCGAGCGGAGAAAGCCAAAGTTACTTCTCAGCCAGTGCTGACTACTGCGAGTTACGTGGCCATCCCTAGTTCTTTTCAAGCCGCTGCCCCAGCAGCAGCTCGCTTGCTGGACCCGCAGCTGAGGACGAGCACAGCAGCGCAGGCTCCTCACCTACAGGGGCTGCCCGAGAGGCTGCAGGCAGCTGCTGCCCCTTCCCCAGGGGCTGAGGTGCCTTCCCCTGGTGGGATGGCAACCGAGCCTCCCGCCTCCCCGGGGCCACCAGCACTGGTGCCGGCGCGGCACAGCCCCCCTACAGCCCCCACAGGATTTTTCAAAGCTGAAAAGCCGCTTTCTTTTTCTGTAACCCCTTTGCTGTCAGCAGTGGGGCTCGCTGGTCTTCCGATGCTGGCCCAGCCTCCGTTTACTGTCGCAGGGGCTGTGGGTCAGGTGCAGCACGGTACGGGACTGACGCTGCAGACCACCACCCATGGCCAGGGCTCAGTGAGCCCGTCTTCCTCTGCCCGTGCACCGTGCACAGATTGTTTGAGCTCAGCTAGAACTGTAAAATACCCGCTAAAGATGTCCCCAAACATCGTGCCTTTGCAGTCCACGTCGCAAAGTCAGCTAAGCACCGAGTCGCTCCAAAGGCTGCCGTCACAAGTTCCATTTGTACCCAGCACTGTGTCGGCTTTCTCAGTATTTCCAGCTGGCAATGATGGCAGAGGCTCGGCAGCGGGCAGCACTGCCTCTTCTGGAGTCACCCTGCGTGCTAAAGCAGCACCCGTCCCCCCCACCTCTATAAAGCCTGATCTCACCAAGCACTTGGAATTTGTTACCATTGTGCCCAAGCCTGTTGTCAGGACGGAGACCCCAACACCAGTACCAGTGCGTACCCTATTTGCAACAAAGGTCAAAGCAGCAGCTTCTGGGAAATTGCTGGCGACCAGCACCCCCCCGAGGATGTACGGCAGGTCCCCTGCGAGCCTGCCCTCACCGGTGTCTGCCCACGTTCCCCTGCCATCGGCTGTGAAACGTGACCAAAGCAGTCGAGCACCTTCTGCATTGTTCTCACCGGCCAACGTGGGAGAAAATGGGAAACCAACCGAAGGCAGCGCAAGCCCGAGAAAAATGGGAGCTGGTGGATTCTTGGGAACCAGCACGTCTCTGCCGGCCGTGTTTAGCACAAAGACAGAGCAGCCCCCCGCAGCAGCTCTCGGCAGCCAGGCTGGTGTGGCTCCAGCACAGCCGTCTGCGGCTGCAGAGCCTATGATTGCTCTCGAGAGCGAGCCTAAATTGACACAGACCACCTCGCCATCTCCATTAGCGGTGACTTCTCTCTCTGCGGATAAGAATGATTATATCAGCGCTTCAGTTAGCCAAAAGAAAGTGTTTTTCCTGCCAACATCGGCTCTGCAATCTGACCTGAACGTGGTGTTTCCTACAATTGCCGTAATGAGCAGCTCAGCTAAGGTCCCTGCATCGGGGGCGAAGAGCGAGGGCGTGTTTCTGAAAGGGGACACAGCCACTGCCAGCCAGGTGCCTGGTCGGGCAGCCACCTCCTCAGCACCTCGGGCACGGGAGGAGAAGGTGCCCCTGGGAGCCAGCACGGAGCAGGAGGCTGGCCACTCCAGCCAGCACGCTGCTGGGCAGGCCGCGGGGCCATCTACAGCAAAATCACTTTCTGTGCCTGCGAGTAAGGTTACCAATCGGCCAGCTGCCTTAAATAAAGCAGCTGCTGATGGTGCTGAGATGCTCCTAACCAGAGACCTGAGCCCGCTGCCTCCAAGCCCGGGGAGCCCCTCGCGTCCTGCGGGGGCCGTGGCAGCACGCACAGCAGCCAGCGATCCCTGGCCGGGTGCTACGGCCACCGCACCCACCGAGGGGCTGCTCCCGGGCACAGAGGCCGAGGAGGAGGCCGGACCACACGGGGTGACCCACGGAGACCCTGCAGGCTCAGAATCTGCTCTAATGCCCCCGGGTTCGGAGCCCAGGGCGCTGCTGAGTGAATCCCGGCAGAGGAGGGTTTTGCAGCAGGACGGTGCCGTTCTCAGCGGGTAATTGTCACGGCGAGTTGGTGTTTGGGCTGTGTGATTTATGGGGTGTGAGGGGTTAATATCCAAATGGCTCCATGAGCTCAGCATCACGGGTATGATGTATTGTTGTTTCCAAAACGTTTAGTTCATTCTGCAATGACCTCACATCTTACAGGAAAAAAATCTTTTCATGTTTCAGATATTAATGCTGTCCTTTGGACCTCGCTTTCTTTTTCACAGTAGCCTTTGACTCTCTGCCTCGCCTCCCAAAACAGTTCTACGTGCAGATTTGCAAGTGGAAGCATCTGCTAGTACGATCAATGTGCTAGCAAAGAGGCAGATATCCCCGCACAGCGCCACGCTCCCACGTTTCCCTCGCTCAGACGAGGTGCCTGTGCAGCCGCAGGAGGCTCTTCTGTCCATGGCAGGCTCTGCCATGCCAGGGTCCAGTTGCCGTTCACCTGAATTCAGCTCGTTTGCAAACTGAGCTCACCGATCTGCTTGGTTTCACTGAGGGACCTGATCTTAATGCAGAGCTGGGCTGGGCTTCAGCTTCTTTCCTTCTTTCCCTCCAGGATCGCAGTTGTCAGCGACGAGACCTGTGGCTCTGGCAACTACACGGTGCAGATGAGCCTGCGCCCTGCGGCAGAAGCGAGCCCGGAGCTGCAGGGCTCAGCACCTCCCCAGGACGCCTTCCTGGCCTCCCTGGCCGTGGGGAGCAGCAGCAGCCAGCCCGTGCTGCGGGTCCGCTCCTGCTGCGTGACGCCGTCCAGCAGCCCGGGGGGCCCCGGCGCCGTGTGCTGCCTGCTCCCCAGGTACGGCATGGGCTTGGCCTGGGGACACCCCTCACTCCTGTCCCAGGGCTGCAGCCCGGCCTCTTTGGTGCTGAGCAAAATGAAAGCGGTGGGAATGAGTCCAGGAGTGCCCTGCTCCCCTCGCTGTCAGCACCAAGGGCTCCGTGAGACGTGGGGCTCTCCTCCCTTCACCCGTTATTTTATGCAATGAGCCGTCCCACTTCCACGTGAAGATCACGGCTATTGCTGCCTAACCTGTCTGGGTTGAGCACAGGGGTGTTGGAGGATTCATGGGTTGATGTTTATAAAGCCACCGGGGCATGAAATGTGTCTTGGAAGTGCTGCATGTTATTGCCATCAGTAAAAAGGGCTTTCAGATTTACCTGTACTCGATATAAGGGGAGGTCACCTCTGCACTGCCTCTGAAGATGTCTGGCTCAGGGAAGGGTCATCACATCACAGCAGCCTTTGTTATGGTTTAGCATGATAATCCTCCAAGAAACAGTTCTGCTATTCGAGGGTGCTGGCCTCCACAGCAGGTACACGTCCAGGCTGGGGTGCTGAGGCTGCTGGATTTCTGTTTGACTCTGCCTGCAGCTACAGACACCTGGCCTAGAGCTTGTGCAGAGCAGTGCCAGCACATCTCCCTCCTCCCTCCCTTACTCAGGGGGTGCTGGAAGTTGAAGCTGCTTCCGTTTGTCCTTGCCAGGCTGCTGTCCGAATGCAGACACATCCAGTTACTGCAGAGCAGCGAGCCCAGAGCTGCGAGCTTCACCATCCAGCCGTTCCAGGTGCTGAATCACTCGGTGGCCTATTTGCACTGCGAGCTCAATGTCTGTCTGCACGGCAAACCGGGCTGCGAACAGGTAAGTGGGAAGGGTCCGCCCTCGCTGGTCTTTTGAAAAGATTTGGTGCTTCCAGCAAGTGCGATCGATGTAAAGAGCCTTGATGGTAGGCTACAGAGCTCCACCTTCTGCCTCCTGCCCTCCTTTTAATCTCCTGCACTCTGTGTGTCTCCTAAAGCCCCAGGTGAATTTCTACACCTGGTTAAGCCAACTGAGCTCGCCGTGCTTTATTTTCACTTTCTGACCACAAATGATTTACCTTTGCCTCGTGTAGTCCACCTAAGAAGCATAATAACAAGCAAGTTAATCGCTAGGGAAAGGAGCTATGGAATTGACACGGGGGCAGGTCCAAGTGTTGGGCAAATCATCCTTGGAGCAGCAGCAGAGCTGGACGGAGCCCAAGCCCAGGGGACGGCTCCAGCTATGGGGACAGAGCAGAGCCGCTGGTGCGGGGTTCTGCCCAGGCACCGCCGTGTTCGGGACACGTTCAGAGCCTTCCACGTATCTTCCCCAGGGCTGCTTTGACAGTGTGGAGCCGCTTCCCCAGCCAGGTGACAGGAACAGCCCTGGGCAGCTGCACAACCTGATCTCGTTTGGTCCAGTTCTGCGAACCAAGGACAGGTTTCTCTATAAACCTGTGGAAGGTGGGTCCCTGATTTGCATCTCTCTCTGCCTCTCTCCTGCAGAAGTCTCTGCTCAGTGTTTCTGCTGTAAGAAAAATGATAGCAGAATAAGGCTGGTCACCAATTGGGAGCATTTTCATTTTTCTTTCTGTCCGCAGGTGAAATACAGCAGCTGGTTTATGTTAATCAGCTGTTGTCCAGCAGTTAGAAAGGAGAGAGATTCATTCCAGCACGTCACAAGCATGACAGACTACTTAAATCACTGGCACCATCTCTGAGAGTCACTTAACTTTTGTGTCTGACATTCTTATGCAAAGACTATTTACTGTGAGATCTGAAGGCAAAGTGTTTGGGTCTTCCCAAAGAAAGGGAACTACCCATCCAGATTACTCTGTGGAAGAAACAGCCCTACCTGCTTGGTGTGCTGTAAAGATGGATGGGGTTTTAGCCTCCCCTTTCTTCTTCCTTACCTCCTTAACGCTGTTCACAGGTCGATTACTTTATTTCCAGGTCCTGATTCTGCCATGCTGGTGCCCGTTCTGCTGGGGTCCCTGACTGGCTTTGCTGTTTTGGGCAGTGCTTTCATCAGCCTTTGGCTGCACCACAGACGGAAAACCAAAAGCCTAGGTTGTCCACAGTTTGGAGAAATCCGCGGCCTGTGAACTAGGAGCAGCTGACCTCTGCAAATCCCACACCACAGCTACAATGATCAGAAGAGCGATTGATTTTGCATTGCACACTGTATTGCTTTTGTAGAGCTTCTGCTGACCCAGGGAGCAAGCTCTCCAGCCTCTGCTTTAAGCGTGAAGGAGATCCACAAGCTGCAGCATGGAGAGGGCTGTAGGAGCAGCTCAGCTAAAAGGGAGAGCAAAGCTTAAAATGCCATATGTGCAAGCACCAGCACACAGTCTGTTCACAGAAATGGAAAAGTTGTCAGGGTGCAGTAGATCTACCTAAAATAAAGCACTAGACTAGAGCCATGCCATCAGGGAGACCAGATTGTTGAGAAAATAAAAAAACTCAAGGTTACTGGTTGGGAACAGGGACAGGAACCAAGAGCTTCAGAGATCCAGCTCAGCAGCTCATCTCACTGGCTTGTCTCACGTCTCAGGAGCTGGGTCCCCTTTCTCTTTGCCTGTGCTCATGCTGGTGGTCTCTTGCTTTTGGTGGAAGCAAGTTTCCAGTATTTGCCTGTTAGTAAAATCTACATAATGGGAAAAAGTTCAGCATGTAAAAGCTTTGTCCGTAAGTCTGCATTTCAGAGCACATAAAAAACACCCCATTCACTGTCTAAGTCCTAAGGTTCTTTACCCCTGGGGCCAGGATGCAGGCAGCAAAAGGGCCCTTGCCAGAGCACCTGTGCCAAATGCAGCAGAGGAGTAGCTCACACTTCTACCTGGGTCCATTTCCCTACAAGAATCTCTGCAGATCTGCTATGTAGCTACAAATTCTAGGTCAAAACCCGATGGCAATTACCCTGCAGAAACACTAATTATTATTTGCACAGCAGCAGTGCTAAGGAAATCAGCACCACATTGTATTTGACAGTGACTTACCTACACAGTCCCTGTGCTAAGTTGTTAATGCCATTTATGCCCCAGACAAGTGTCATTAAACCCTCTTTACAGCTTTCAAGGCATAAAGCAAACTAAAACCCTGTGTACGTCATAGCTCAAAGAGTTTGGCTCTGCTGCGCCCCAGCCCTGCAGTTTAGCCGAAGGACTGCCCTCCTCCCTACAACAACAGGCTCTGCACCAGCAGCAGGGAGCGGAGCAGCGACACAGAAAGCCGTGCTGCTTTTTGCACCGATGTGCACCCAAAACATGGCCCTGTCTGAAGCATGGCAGCTTCTCAGGAACATGGAGAGAAGCTGGTCGTGGCTCAGGAGCTGGGCACGGTGCCCAAGCACGGCCAGGAGCAGCGCAGGGGATACACAGGGGGGGCTTCCGTGGTGGGACCAGGGCCCGGGGGGCAGCGGCTGCCTCTGGGGCAGGCAGGGAACTGTCGGGGTGGTGCTCAGCAGGCACCCTATGGTAACATGGTTATGGTGGAGGGGGTCAGAGTTATATGGGGGAGGAGCTGGTTTGACCTCAGCACCACACAGCCGCCCCCTCACCCTCCCCTCTCCGGGATGGGGGAGAGAATCAGAAAAATGAAGCCTGGGGGTTGAGATAAAGACAGTGCACTAGGACAGAAAATAAAGGAAAATAACAACAACAATGATAAGAGTACTACTAATAACAATGTGTACAAAACAAGTGATGCACAACGCAACTGCTCAACACCCACCGACCGATGCCCAGCCTATCCCTGAGCAACCGGTCCCCCACCCCGGCCAGCCCCCCAATATAATTTTTCAGCATGATGGCCTATGGTACGGAATACCCCGTATTAATTTATTAATTTTTTTATTATTAATTATTAATTTGGGTCAGCTGTCCTGGGTCGGGTCTGCCCCCCCCCCCCAGCTCCTGCTGCACCCCCAGCCTGCCCGCTGGCAGGACAGAGCAAGAAGCCGAAAAGTCCTTGGCTTGGTGTAAGCACTGCATGATGTGGGACAGGCGGGCGGACAGGGCTTTGTGCCCAGCGAGGCTCCAGGCACTGCAGCAGTGCGGCTCCTCGCATGGGGCGAGGGCGATGCTCGGGATCCACCTCTTGGCAGTGAGTAACATGGCTCATTTCGGGTAACTCCCCACCTCCCCATGCAAATCGGGAGCGGAGGAGCTCCTTGGTTCTTCCCCGAGAGCGCCCGAGCGGGAGGCAGCCAGCCAGGCTGCCTTGTCTGTCATGACTGCGGAGGCAGACCCGCAACTGGGCAGCTTAACCGTCTTCAGCAAGGAGGATTTCGAAGAGGACTGGGTTAAGGTGGCCAGCGGAGGCTTTGGGTGCGTGTACCAAGTGAAGCACAGGAGGTGGAGGACGGTCTATGCGGTGAAATGCTCGCCGTACCTGCTGCAGGACTCCAGCGCGGAGAGGTAACCGCCAGCTCTCTTCCACCAAGGACAGCTGTCTGCAGTGACGTGGTGCTAAAACTGGCCGAGGTGTCCACAGGGGGACCCCAGAGGTTTTGGGTACTCAGCAAGCACCGGCGACCTGGAGGTCTGACTCTCTTTCCTATACGTGTATGTGCACGTGCAAGGGGAAAGGAGCACTTATTTCTGACAGCCAGCATTGAAATCTGGGAGTTAGGAGTAGACTTTAAATTAAATTAGTAAAGTCGCCAGATTTAAAGCCCAGGGACAGAGAATTTCCAGCTGTTTTTGCTGCGCTTGCTGAGACAAAGAAGTTATTTATCTAAAATTTTGTTGTGTTCAAGCTGAAAGGATCCTGTCTGGTTAAAAATCACATAGCGATAGGACTTTTCTTGTAACATTGCTGACAACAGTTGAGGTGGTTTCATTTGGGCAGTGATTCATGGGATCATAGATTGTATGATTGTCTCCTTTAGTTTGCGATGCTTGCGCTCTTTAGATGTTAGATTTGCACTTTTCTTCTGGGGAAAAAAAAATGTGTCAAGTCAATCAGTTTTAATTCTGTGTGTACCATTCTAATGAGTTTGATCTTGTGGATTATCTCAACTCCTAGTAGATGTTCCAGAAGAATTGTTGAATGCAAGCAGAAATGTTAGTTGATTTAAAAAAATATTTCTGCAGTCACCAGGATTTGGAAAAAAAAAAAAAAATCTGAAAATCTGAGTTTAGGAAAAATATCTGGCAGTGCATGTGCCTTTATGAGTTACTGTACGGGTCTCCTAGGGACTGAGGTTATTCTATTTTGTCCTTAAAACAATTTAGCACTCTAATGTACGTTTTTCAAAGGCCTTCCTTCCCCTTACGTATGGCAAGCAGCCTTGGGACTGCTCTGGCTAGCGACATGCTTTTGTCACCCCCACAAGCTCTGGATTACGAGGCAAGAGCATCCTGTCCTATACTATGGCTCTGCCCCAAATCCTTCCTTTCCAGGAGGGCTGGAAGGACCAGCATCCGTCCCACAGCCCTGCGAATCTGTGGGATTTTGTTCAGTGGCTTAGTGGAATGATCCAAGACATCCCAGTGGGCACGCACATGCAAGGAGGGCAGGAGCTCGGTGAACCTGTGCATCACCTGGGAGGACAGGGGTGTCTGAAAGGTGCTCTTGCTTCAACCCTTGTCAGCTGCAAAGGCTTTTAGTCTGCAGATCTGCTGGGGATGACAGTTTTTAGGGAGAAAAAAGAAAAAAAAAAATCCCAGGGAACACATAGAAAAAAAAAAATAGAGCCACAGATGCAGTCACAGGTTTCCTAGACAGTTAAAGCACTTGGATTCTTATAGAATTGCTTTCGGGGCTGTTGCTCTTCTCCCTGACAAGCCTCATTTCTTGGGGCTCCAGCGTCCTCCTTCCTGCTGTGCCCAGCCCTGGTCCTGTCCCAGGAAGGGAACCAGAGGCCACTCGTATCGCTTCTTTCTTTGGGAGGGACGAGCACCAAGGGGCCGCGCTCCGTGCTGCGGGTAGCAGCTGCCTTCCCGGGGTAAGCCTCTCTTCCTCCGTGGGAAGCAAAATACCTGAGACAACTCCTTCAGAGCTGTGTTTTACTGGGGGGAGCCTGCTGGAGGAAGTCTGGCAGAGGGATTTGCTTAGCTGAACTAAGTTTAGACACATCAGTGTCTTGGCATAATGTAGTTGCAAGCCCAGATCCGTTCCCAGGCGTGCTTTATGAGTGCAGGTTTGGCACTTTTACTGCCTGGCTGCTGTCAGCGTGCTCTGAGCACCCCGGCTTGTTCAACAGGTTGGGAAATGCGAAGGTTTAGTGGAACAGGTCTGGCAAAGCCGGCAACGATGGGCAGACACGTCTAGACTGCCCCGGGACCAAAGCTGCAGGCAGAGGTTAGCCGTGGGCAGGTTCCTGCAGGTTCGTGAGCCGGCGTGCGTGTCCTGGGGACAGGGGGCATGGAAAAGGCAGGGAGCACCCTGCTGCTCCCCATGTCGTGCTCGCGGGGAAGCGGCACTTGGGGAATGCACCAAGGTGTGAAAACAAGCGGGTGGACGAGGATTCCTCTAGGAGGCTGGCGGTTGAATTTGCCCACAAAATCCTCAGGTCATTTTGTAAAGTCCTAACACCTCGTGCGTTAGATTTGTGGGAATGAATCTTTCTGGGGTCTGCAGGGCTGCTTGGAAAGGCTGGATATCCCTAAGCTATACAGTCTCTCAGTAACTCTGCCTGTGGACCAACACTGATGACACCCCTTGGTTCCTTTTTTTATTTTATTATTTTTATTTTATTTTATTTTATTTTAATTTAATTTAATTTTATTTTATTTTATTTTATTTATTTTTTTTTTCCAGAACCAGTGTGAACTGTCTAATGGAAGAGGCAACCAAGATGGAGAAAATCAAATTCCAGCACATTGTCACTATCTATGGGGTCTGCAACAGCCCTCTGGGCATAGTGATGGAATATATGGCCAGAGGGTCCTTGGAGAAAATTCTCCCCACTCACAAAATGTCATGGCAGCTCAAATTCCGGGTTATCCATGAGATGGGCTTGGCTATGAATTTCCTGCACAGCATGACACCTCCTTTGCTTCACTTAGATCTAAAGCCAGGGAACATTCTCCTAGACGGGAATATGCATGTCAAGGTACGGCCTTAATGCTTGTAGGGACAGGTTATTTCGCTTAGCAGTAGTGCGTATTGTTTTCAGTCCAGAAACCTAAAGAGGTGGGGTGTTCAGGAACACTCAGTGAACAATTGACCACTGGGGCTTGTAAGAAGCAGCTGGTAAACAAATTGCCTGGTGCACTCCAGATCATACAGGCAATCTGCGCCAGAAGTGGGAGCTTTGGGGTCCATTTTTGTGGCAAATGCTGATCTGCTGGACTCAGAGGAAAGCACTGGCTTCAGTCTTACCAGGGTCCTGTTGTGTTTCAGCTGCTAGGAGCCTCCTCATACTCCTGATTGCAAAGGATGGAGGTATCGCCCAGCTGAAATAGGGAAAGGTGTGCGAGTGCTGGGGGGGGCCTCTCATTGTCTCTGCTTGCAGATCTCAGACTTCGGGCTCTCCAAATGGATGGAGCAGTCGAGCCGAATGCAATACATTGAAAGCTCTGCACTGAGAGGCACTTTGAGCTACATCCCCCCAGAAATGTTCCTCCAGAACACCAAGCCCCCAGGAATCAAATACGATGTGTACAGGTAAGGGCTGCCCTTCTATGCAGAGGTGGGACGGGGTTGCCACCTGACACAGAGGAAGAGAGACTGCGGCATCGCCTCCTTTTGTTGCCCCCTGGCTCTCTGCCTTGCAAATGTCCTTGGTGGGAGACACGCTGGGAGCACTGGGAGCGATGTGTGCTGCTCTGACCTCAGAGGTGGAAACAAGGGGCAGGGGATGGTGTGTGGATAGCCAGCTGTTCCTTTCCAGGAGCCTCTCCAGGTCCCATGTGAGCTGCAGACTGCATTGCCTTAGGTTCCCTCGCACCCTGCTAGGCTGCTGGGAGCACTTATGGGAAAGGAGTAGGATTAGAGCACAGAGCAGACGGCGTCTGCTCTTTCGTAGCAGTCACTGCTAAGATTTATTTTGATTTTTTAAGACAACTGTAACATTGCTTGGCCACTTGGGTATTCAGCCTCATTTTGGTCAGTAGCAGGTGGAGAAAAGATGTTTAGCTTTACTTTTTTTTTCCTTTTGGCCAAATTGCTGTGCAACCCACATATACAAGGTACATTATGGAAATTTGTCAGCTCCTTGGTTACTGCATTACACAGCAACCCAAGACAAAAAGCAAAGGATTTGCATGGGCACATGAACTTGCACTAGTCGGGGACTCTGTGACAAAATAGGGATAAAATGGACTACAAAGGGACTTACAGCCTGACTTTCATGGGAAATGCTGTAAGTCATTCACTGCACCAGCCCTGCGGCTGAGACATTAGAGATGTATGCAGTGATTCAGAAAATATTGTCCTTTTGGGGCATGGGGGATGCAATCCTAGTTCTTCCATCCTGAAGGACGCCGTTCCTAATTTTTCCATTTCTCAAGAAGATGAAAGCAATAAGTGGATTTTATGTCCATGCACAATGAGAACACGATGGGAATGATTGCTCATGATCTCTCGTTGCCTGCAGCTTCGGAATCGTCATTTGGGAGGTGCTTATGCAGAAGAAACCTTATGCAGGTAAATATGAGAGCACTTCTTACATGCTCTGCACTTATGAAATGTTTATTACACCCACCTTCACGGAGAAAAGCCCAGCACACACCGCCGTGGCTCTTTTTCAGGAGCCAACATGATGGCCATTATAGTCAAGGTTGCAGCAGGAAAGAGGCCCTGCCTGGAGCCCACCAGCGACGACTGGCCAGGGGAGTGCCAGCAGATGGTAGACTTGATGAAGAGGTGCTGGGACCAGGACCCTAAGCAGCGGCCAAGCTTTACAGGTGCAGTAACCAAACATGACACGGATTAGGGAAAGGTCAGCTGCATGGATTCACAAAGTGGGGATAAGCTTGTGTGTAAGTCGTTGCCAGATAAATTGCCTGTTGCCGTGGAAATGCTTGGTGCCCATCTGCTGTCAACACATTCCCTTTCTCCCTTTTTCCTCCCTCCCCATGCGGGGGCTGCGTGGAGGACTTCCACAGCCCTGGGCGCCGACTGGGCTCTGAGCATGTGGGCAGTCGGTGCAGCTCACGGTCCCCTTGCAGATATCCCTGTGGAAACAGACATGCTGCTGTCCCTGATACAAAGCCTCGTCGTAGATCCGGAGAACGAGCGCCTTGTCAGGAAGATGTCCCACAAGCCTGCCATCTCGGGGAGCCAGCAGGTGAGCCTCGGAGGCCTCCCAGCGCCCTCGGGAAGTTTCTCTGACACCTTTCCCTCGTCTTACCGCTTCCCGAGGCTGGGTTTCCTCTCCCATCACTGGGCACACTTTGCCCAGTTTGTTTGCATAGGGTTAAGCCCATGGTTCTTTTAGGGGGATGGGAAAATAAATAAACAAATTTAGGAAGCTGGCCAGTGTGCTAAATGATAGACAGTCCAAGAGGAAGACCCTTCTTTCTGCCTGCTGAGAGGAAGGGGATTTGTCACGGAGGCCTCGGTCATTAACAGAAGCTCAAGCAGACACAGATTCACTCAGGTTGTGCTCATGGTACTGGCATATGAGCTCACTTGATCATTTTCTAGCTTCAGGGAACTGAGGACATTCTGGTTTAAATAACCTCTGGGGAAAAAAAGAAAAAAAAAGGAAAAAAAAAGAGTTTTTAATCTCTTCGTTTCTGTGACTAGTAAAAAATCAGGTTTCAGCAGAATTAGTAGTTGAGGACTAGTGCTATTCTGGGGGGTTGCCTAGTTGTGCAGTCTGCAAGAAACGAGAGCATCCAGCACAGCACATCGAGGAGGAGGGGGGGGTCTGGATTCTCTGCACAACACGGGAAATGAGCAGATGAGATGCTGCCATGGGCACGTGCTGAAATAAGGAGGTAGAGTACGGGTATGTTTGGGAGCAGAGGAGTGAGAGGGGCAAAACCTCACTGATATCCAGATATCATTTTCAAGTTCCTGCATTCCCATTAGTGTCATGATTTGCTCTGCTGACTTTCACAGGACTGGATAAAAACTACATTAATGGTAATATGAAATTCTAGAGCAAAGAAGAAATCTGCAAAAAGTATATAATGCAAATAGGCAACTTTCTCTTATGGCTTTTTCTTTTCCCCTTCCTGAAAATGAGAGTGACAAAGAAGAGTTTATCTTCTCCCAAGTCCCCAGAAGTGCTGGTGAGTACGGAACTTTTATTCATATTTCAAAGGTAAAGAAGGGGAAAACCACAAGAATAGCCTATTTCCTTGTTCTCCACAGATAAGCATGTGGCTCAAGGAAGTTTTCCATGTGGGTGACTTTTCATTTTAAGTGAAGGAAAATGAACCATACAGGAAATAGCAGAGCTCCCATGATGGAGAGGTTGGCCTCTTTGCTTTGTAAGAGACTGCCTGTAGCCGTCTTGCCTAACTTCATGTTCTTTATCTCTAAGATGCTCTTTATTTCATCGCATCGTATGAAGATTCACCTGCCGTCCCTCCCTCCCATTTTGTGCACACCAAGCCATTTCACTTGGTCTCACCCCCTTCCTGCTGTTTTGTTTCCCCCACCTTTAGAAACGGGTAAAGAGGAGGTCCGTGTGCCGCCTTCTCAGGGTGAGACCGAAAGTCCCGAGGACATCCTGTCCGAGGAGATCTGCAGAGTCCACGACAACGGCCTCACGCTGCTTCACGTCATGGTGATCCAGGGAGACGTGGACAAGGTGAAGTTTCTCCTGAGCTGTAAAGCCAACGTGAACAGCCAGGCAGTCTGCGGCTACACCCCGCTCATCATGGCTGTTCAGAGGAGGTCCCCGGAGATCTGCTCGGTGCTGATAGAGCACAATGCAGACATCAACATGCCCGATGAGGATGGCTGGACGCCTCTTCACTTCGCAGCTCAGAATGGGGACGACAGAATTGTCCGCCTCCTGCTGGACCACCAGGCACAGGTCAATGCTCAGGAGCACGACGGGTGGACCCCCCTGCACTTGGCATCACAGAACAACTTCGAGAACGTGGCCCGAGTGCTGCTGTCTCGCCAGGCTGACTCCAACACCCAGGAGGTAGACGGGAAAACGGCCCTCCATGTGGCAGCTTGCTTCGGGCACGTCAGCTTGGTCAAACTCCTTGCCAGCCAAGGAGCAGACCTGGAGAAGAAGCAGAAGAACCACAGGACGCCGCTTCATGTCGCGGTGGAGCGGGGGAAGTTCAGGGTCGTCCACTATTTGCTGAAGAACGGGGCCTCTGTCAACAGCCTGGATCAAAACCACTACAGTGCCCTGCACCTGGCCGTGGCCAGGGGGAAGTACCTCATCTGCGAGAAGCTCATCAAATACGGAGCCAACGTGGAGCTGAGGACGGACAAAGGCTGGACCCCGCTGCACCTGGCTTCTTTCAAAGGGCACATTGAAATCATCCACCTGCTGAAGGACAGCCACGCCAAGCTGAACGCCAGAGGAAGCATGGACTGGACGCCGCTTCACCTGGCCACTCGCTACAGCGAAGAGCCGGTGGTCTGCGAGCTGCTGAGATGTGGGGCAGACCCCAACATCGCCGAGAAGTCAGAGTGGGCCCCCCTGCATTTTGCAGTCCAGCGGGGCTCCTTTCTGACCGTCATCAACCTGCTGGAGTGCAGGGCAGATGTCAATGCTAAGAACAAAGTGGGCTGGACACCCTTGCACCTTGCTGTCCTCAAGGGCAATATGGCCATTATCAAGACCTTGATTAAGGCCGGTGCTCTGCTGGATGTGGAAGATATTACCGGCTGTACAGCCCTCCAGTTGGCAATTAGACATCAGAAGGAAAATATCATTACGCTGCTCCAAGGCAAGGACTCACTGATGAATAAATCAGGGAATAGGACTCTGGTGAATGATGCAAAGATTTCAAGACCCAGATTTGTTCCAAGAAGGACAGATTTGTAGACTCATCAAGTCTGGTATTTACGACTTGAGTTTTCCAACATCAGGTGCTATGTCTTAAACCACCATCTCCTGGCACCTGGTGATTGCAGGAGATTTTATTTTATTTTTTTCTTTAATGGAAGTTCCTAAGTATAAACACTAAAAAAGTAAAAGTAAACAGAGCTATAGAAGGAAGATGACAAGTTATTTTTGAGAGTTTGACCAAGTTTATAGAAGTTAATAGCTGAGTCTGATCAAGTTTATAGTTGACTTTGTGATGTTGGCTTTAGGCAATGCTTTCCTGTTGTGATACTCATTGTGTGGGGATGGAAATGGATATATGCACTCCCTTTTTATAAGGACAATGCTGAAACTGCACAGCAGTGCACATATATACATGTCTTCCACAGATTTTATTGCTTTTATTCCATGTTTCCCTACAGAGCAGATTGGTGTAAAATGGCTTGGCACAGGTGGGAATTGAATCTTGAGATTCTCACCTGCTGCTGTAAATAGACACTAAGCATATGGTACAGCAACGTGTCAGATTTTCTGACATCTCATTTTTGTAACAAGAATCTTTATTAAAAATAAAACTAGGAAGAAAAATCACTAGTAAGAAGGATTTAAATTGATGCAACATAGAGAAAAGAAATTCCAGAATAATTCCACCCAATCCTTTCATAGAAAATAAAAAAAGGATCCAAGAGCTTTTTTTCATGAACGTTCAAATTATTTATTGACCACCTCCACACTTCAGACTTTCAGCACTGAGGCTGTCATTGGAAAGATGGCTTGAAGGACTTGAAGGATAAGCCAAGAAAGGGGTGCAGTTCTGGATCCTGTTCTCTGCCATGAAGGCTGCCAATAACCTCCAGTCCTAGTGACAAAATGCTGCTTTAAGATTTTCACAGGTTAAAAGAGTTCCTTCTTAGAAAAGCAGTATTTAATCTGGGTAACCAAATCTCATGGCCTGCTTTTTTAAAGGCACTGAGTAGCTGGGAGTGTACTTAGCACTTCCGTGGAAGCAGTCAGATGGGGCTTGCTTACACCCATTAGCTTCAGGTAATTAGCACACAAAGCTTGATTATCTTTCTGGAAAACATGCAGTCCTCACGGATTTGATTATTTTGTCCTAGTAAGTAGTATTTTAGTACAGCTTGTGCCAATCCCACTGTGATCTACTAAGGACTTCCAAAGCACGCATGGGATGATGGCTCTTCCTTCGTCTTAGCTAGAAAGATACGGCAACATAACCACACACTCCACAGCTCCCCAGAGCGGGTGCATCTTTCCTTATGGACGTTAGTAGCTGGGAGCCATTGCTTTGGCAGGCGTTGCTTCTCAGCCTTTATAGATGAAGGGACAGAAATGTCAATTTATGTGCACAGTGATTAGTTGTTGGTCTCAAACCCCGCAGTAAAGTGACTGGAAGGCAGTACCCTACAAGTAACAGCCCCCAGCAGCCCTGCTCCAGGTCCCAGCCATCGTGCCAACAGGTCATTTTGCCCCAGCAGAGAGCCAACGGTGGGCTCTAGAAAAATAACTGTACGAGCTCTGGTAGCTGTGCTCAGGCTGAAAAGCAACATAGCTGTGCTGGAGGCTCCATCTCCTCCAGTTGGATGGCTCTTACTGTTTTCATTTGCTCTGCTGGTATTCCAGTGCCATTTTTGGTGCTTTACCCACTCAGAAATGTTGTACTGTGTGAGCAGGGGGAATGGCAGAGGACAGGGAGCTCCTCGCCCTCCCTGGCCAAAAGCTGGACTTGCCCTAACACGGGGAGGTTGTGCCCAGCAGCTCCCCACGGGCTCGCTGTGCCCGAGGGTTGCTTGTTGTATGGGGAAAGCTGGCAGCTGGCTGGGCAGAACAGAGCAGGGAGATGGAACAGAAACATCAGGCTTCAAGTGCTCCGTGGAAACGATGATATATTGTCAAGTGTGAGTCATAACTGTATTTCACTGCTCGGCACAGCGTGCTTTTCCTTACATTAGCTTTAACCCACTGAAGCTCTCTGGACTGCGCTAAATAAAAGATCAGGTGGGATGGCTGTAATGACCATGGCTGCTATTAAAAATCTCTTAGTCACTCCTTGCACGTTTATTTTCTTTTGATATTTGACCAGCTGGAGATGTAACGAGGGCTGTGCCATAAACCAGGCAGAGGGAGGGGGCAGCAGCGTCCTCGGCTGGGCTCTGGAACCTGCCTCACCCGGTGGGAATAGGGCTGGCGTCTGCAACACGGCTTTGCTGTTCTCTGCCTTCGGATCCTGAAGGAAACCTTCCCCATTTTTCATATGCCAAAAAGGTTTTCTTCTTCTGGCTGTCTTCAGAAGACTAACTTTATTACAATATGATGGGATGTAATTGACTTTGTTTTCAATTGAACCATTTTCTGTGGGGAAATGGATAATGTTACTTATGGGAAAAAAAATGAAGTGGTTCATTAACTGCTCCCTAGTAAAACCCAAATATTCTATCTTGATAAGATTAAAAAATATCTAATAATTTCATTTTATTTTTTATATTAACTACAGCTATTGATGTGAGTTTCCAAAGAGTTGGAGGAGGAAGGGGACTTTCAGGGTGGGTTCAGAGGCTGCCGTAAGTGAGACAAAGGAACTCTGTAGCCTGTGCCCTTTGTGCAGTACAGGGTGAAGCCTTTATCAGACGGTGCTGTTATCTCTTCAGTTTCCTTCCTTCCTTTCCCCAGTTACATCTCCCTAAGGGACGCCTTGTGCAGTGTGGAGACTGTATATATACATCAGCTGTATCACTTCAGACAGACCCTTTAGTGGCTGTTCATGGATGAGCTTCCCTTTGTAAGGATGAAGCACTGTGTGCAGAGAGAGCATCTGCAGAACTGCCCCGCAGATGACTGGGGAGCTTCATTAGCTCAGTTCGGTCCCCATGCTTTTCTCCGCCATTCAGATAGTTCCCTGACAAAGAGCTAAACCCGTCTGTTTAGCTTTGGAGCCCAGTTCTGAAATTCCAAGTTGTTTCCCAACATTGGCTGCTAAATGTGCCCTGACTTCAGGCCAGGGCATGGACACAGGCTGGGCTTCGGAAGAGGCTGTGCTGCTGCTGGTGCTTTTCTTAACGGTTGGAGTGTAAGGGTGGAAGGATAACTGCATTTCTTGCACAAAGTCAGTGCCCAAGAAATGGGGAGGAGGCAGCTAACCAAAGACTAAAGCCGGTGTCCCCGGTGACTCTCACAAAGCCACTTTTCTGGGGACCTTCCACCGGCAGGGATGGCTGGGTGGGGTTATCCCTTTCTCGTTAATCAGGGGAAAGCCTGCAATTTAATGCACTGAAATTATCTCCATGTGCTTCTTGGCACCTTGATGGGAGCTTGAAATCCAAGGCAGTTTTACCACATCGTGTGGACAGCAGAACCGTGGCAAATATCTTCTATTTCTTGTGGGTCTGTGTTGCAGGAGAATAAAAAGGACAATACCTCTGCACGCATCTTGCAATTGTTACGGTTACTTCTCGGGCGTGCTGGAGGCAAAACTCATTGCGCTGTTATCGACAACAGCAAAGCTGGGAATGGGTGCCTGGCTAAAATGCCACCACCATGCTCCATGCCTGCTGGAGAGGACGGGTGTCCTCCCTGGGGACAGGCAGCGTGTGCAGTGACGCCCAGGGCCCGCACGCCGTGCCGCCGCAGCGCTCCTCACCACGAACCTCACGCCTAGGGGCGGCGGCAGCAAAGCGGAAGCTTTGCCTCTAATTAAAACGTCTTGTTTCTCATTCTCAAACAGCTTGGAAGTCTCTTGCTGAGACCTAAGCTGTTTAGCTGTTGTTAAGCTGTCAGAGGCATAACATTAAAGAAGGATGAGGCGCAGACAGATAGCTCTCCCTTGGTGTGACATTTTTTCTCCAACACCACTTTGAAGATGTTTTTCTTAGCAGTGATGCTTGAAATTCTGCGAGATGATGGATGTGGCTGGCAGCAGGCATGTCTGTCTCCCTGCACTGGTAGTGTCTTGCTAATGAAAAAAGCCAACAACCCAAAAAACAACCCAAACCATCAGTGGTAACTGAAGTAAGTCGGGGGGGGGGATTGTCAATGTGCGCTCCCAGGGGCCCAGATTTGTGGCAGGAACCTCTGGTGTTCATTTTATGCGCTATAATCTCCAGATAGAGAGGCAGAGGGAGAAAAGTGAGGCGTGAAGGACGGGCTTCTGCCCGCGCACAGGGCCTGTGTCCCAGCCTGTCTGTGCTGTTGTGGCTTTCAGCAAGGGGCAGGGACATAGGAGTTCCCTTCCCTGTGTCTTATCCACACATGTTAGCTGCTTTGCTGGCCTCCGTACTCCTACATGTGATGGCATTTGTCATGATGGATGAGGGGAGAAGCAACCAGGGAGTGTGTTAATGTGTAAAATTAAGACTTTATTAATACTAATAATTTTTATTTTTTTTTAAATTATATATATATATATTTACCTATTCATCCTTGATGTCAGCCCATGTCACATGAGCTTTTCTTGCTTACTTCCTTCCCTTCTCAGGGATGCTGATGTTACATTACCGCTCTGTTTCCAGCAAACTGAACTGAAGGCTTTAGGACAGCAGCATCCCTGACAAATGCTGAGCAATGACAGGCATTCAGTCTTTAATTATTCAGTAACGATGGTGCCACCTGAGGTTTTATTCTTGATCTTTGTGTCCAGCTCTGGAAACCCTGTGGCTGAGATGTGGAAAGACCGCGTGTGTGTCTTTGGCAAGCCAGGTGCTGAGCTCGAGCAGAGCTCGAGGCAGTGCTGCAGCCGCCTGCCGGGCGGGAGGAGAGGCAGCTGCTCTCAGCTGCCACTTGGGGAAAATGGAAAATTAGGGGGCACGGGTTTGGTTTTCGCACAAGAGACAGCCTAGATTCTGTGTTGAGAACCCTTGTGTTGGTAACATAAATTGTAATTATTATAATGCCTTCAGACATAATTTGTACAACTGCAGATGCTGGTAATCTCATGATTCGATAGATTTTATCCAGGATTATCAACTAATTATATGAAGCAAGCGGGATGCTGAGAAGCAGGGGATCAGCCTCGAATAAATCTTCTCTTCCAAATGTGCAGAGAGGCAAACAACAAGGCGAGGTGCCTTGGTCCTGCTCTGAGGAGCAGGGAAGATGCTGCACGTGTTGCTTGGTAACAGGCCCCGTAAAGCCCAGGGCAGCTGCAGCCCCCCAGGAACAGCACCAACATCTTGCTCCAAGGGCCAGTGCCCACAGCAGAAGGCATCGCAAGGCAGCGGTGTTCAGCTGAGCCGTAGTGCAGGGAGGATCCTCAAACACCGATTTCACCAGAAGGAATGAGATGCTTCTGGATTCCTTTCTGCTGTGGCGCTGAGAGCTGCTTTAATTCACCTGCTTTCCTTGGGGATGTTCTGCAAGGTGGGAGCCGCAGCGCTGAACCAAGGAGGAGAGGAGTGGCTGGAGGCACTTCGGCCCCTTGGGCATCCCCACGCGGCTCCTGCACTCAGCTTTGGTGGTACAGATTGACCTGCGGGAGCAAACTGCTTAATCTCATTTGAAAAATTAACACAGAATAAAGAAATGCAATTGCCACATAATTCAGCAGCTCATTTCTATCATCGCCCTGATAGAAAAACAAAACTCAGCTCGTATGTCATAGAGCGTTCTCCAGAAGAGCTTAATTAAATTTATAATGAAAATAACAGGGGATTAAGAAGGCACAAGGGAAATGTATTCCTCTTACAGAGCATTACGGAGGTGATAGAAGCAATTTTCAGAGAAAATTACCTGTTTGCTGCTCAGTTTCTATAGAAATTAAATGAGTCTTTACAAACTCTGGAAAACTGCATTCCAGCCCCCGCTTTGTGACTGTGCAACTTGCAGCTTGTTATTTCTAAAATTAATCGTGGGTCTCCATCCCCCCTTTTCCCTTGTTCAAATACATTTTAGTCTTTTGTCCCCGCTGATAAATATACGGATGATTATATCATGTTCTGAACCAAGGGCTGCCAACGCTGACAGCCAAGGCAGCACATCAGCTGTGCCTTTCGAAAGGAGCAGTAGCAGGACGTAAATCTTCCGAACAGCTCATTGCTTGAGTGCACCGCTTCGGCTCCTTTAAAGACCTATGTTGTCGAGCCCTAAGCCTCACGAAAATCATGTCTTTAAAGTATCCGAAGTCGCTTGGGAGAACTCAGAGCAGTGCTGCTCGCTGCCCCGATACACAACACAGTCATGTTGTGCTTCTCGTTTCCTGCAGTGCTATTATATTTTATTATATTATTGCAATAGAAGAAATGCTTTTATTGCAGCCACAGTGTGAGGACCACATACAGGGTGGGGGGGTTGGATGAGGCTTTCCCAGTGTCTGGTTTCTGCAATCGAGCCGGGAAGGTCACTGCTCTGCTAATATTTGTAAAAGGCTCTGAGATTTGTGGATGGAAATCAAGGAAGGAGTGCCAAGTTTTATTTCTCATCAGCCTGTGTAGGCCAAACTTAACCTGGCTCTTTTTGGACCCGTGCGCTTGGAAATGAACTTTCTCTTTTCCATCTGAAAAGTGCCATTGGTAAATGGTGCTGAGCAGCATGCTCCTGTCAGTGATCTTAGATGGCAGGGCTCCTCATGATATTTTTCACAGCAGACCTGCACTGAGAGCACCTTCTGCATCTTGCTGTGAGACTGAGGCTGGAGGGAAGCTTCTGAGTTTGCTCTGGGCACGGGGTGTGTGGGATGGGCGCACCTTTCATGGCTGTGCTGCTGTTTTTCCCTGCTGGTCACAGCTGCTCTGGAGGACAAATTGCAAGCAGCCCAGAGCTGAGAAAAATTTGGATCTGGGGCTCAAGCTGGCAGAACAAAGCAGTGCTACAACCCTCCAGGCTGGCTGCAACCTGGGAAAGGGAAATCAGTCCCTGTGAGGCTGAGCAGCCCTGGGTGACCCACACACGGGCAGAGAATGGATGCTTCACTTGCATCTGCTGCGATCCACAACCCCAAGCAGCTTCCTCCTGCAATGGGTGCTTTGTGTCGGGGTTTCTGTGGAGCTGTGCTTGAGGCAGGATGGCTTGGGAGAGCCACCCCAACACCTCTATCCCGTGCATTGCCCCCTGCCGCTGGGCCGGTCCCAAACCAACCCTCCCCAAAACCTCTTTCCTTGTCGCTCAAATCCCTCGGGAACTGCAACACTTCACAGTGCAAGGAGGCAACGTTCAGATTACATCAGCGCTGTGCGTGGTACAAAAAGGACTTAATGTGTCTGGAACTCGGGTTTTCTGTGATTTGTACTTGTGAAGCTGAAAAGCTAAAGCCAGACAGGCTGAACCTCTGTCATCTGGCACCTCGCAGAGTTATAGATGCACATGGGTAATTGGTGCAATTCATTCCCGGTCTGATTTCACAGTGTTTTCCATTTACTTAGCACTATGCGTTGTAGAAGATGTTGAAGAATCAGCTCCAGAGGCAACTGGGTTCATACACAATTTCAGATGCCTTTAGTTAATTAAATACTTGCTGCTGAAATGCAGAGGGTGGAGGGGTGCTTTTAAAGTATTTCTCTACAGCTCTGGTCATGAGACTGGACCCCAGCAGCTTCTACTAGCTCTTCAATAAAATAAACCACTCTGGTCACTTATTTTTTCAGATGGATATTTTATTTCCTTTTGCACTGGGTTGGAGGCACCGATGACCTCGATCCTATTTGCTCTTCCTGCAGCAATTCCCACTCAATTAACCACACCGGTCTAATCTGGGAGTGCTGAACGTGCTGTCTGCGTTCAGTTCTCACTGCCTCCACCCAGGAGATCCATGGAGAAATGGCTAGGGTGTTAACACGATGTAAGTGGGGAAATCCCATGTTTTCAGGACAGAGGCTTTCCATGCACTGAGACCGTCTGCATTAATGGCCACTTGCAGACATTTAAGTGACCAAGGATTTCTGCCCGTATTACTGAATGCCCATAGCATCTCCCAAACCTCCTAAATCTCCTCAGGTTATTTAAGCGAAGGAAAACAGCTGTATCCATAGCAAGCCAAGGTCTCCAGTCATCCCAAGGAGCATCTCGGAGTGCAGTGGATGCTATTAGTACCCGGCTTTTTGCTTCCTCTCCGACTCTTACCACACACAGTTCTCAACAAACACCACAAATATATTCAGTGGAGAGGTAACAGATCTGCAGGAGCAGGGAATGGTCCTGCCACATCTCACTTTCTTACCAGAGGGGTGAAAGCTGGGGCTGTTATCGATTTCTTAAGTGCTGTCTGCTCTCTTAGCGCTGTATCTGACTACAAACAATTTTTCACATGAGAAATTCACAGTCTGGCTAAGGGAAAGCGAGCAAGTGGCATTCGTCATGCCTAGCATGGAACAATAAAAGTTCTGATGAAAAATTTGTCTGCAGGAGAGGTGTTTTTGTCGTGATCAAAATAATTTGTGGGAATTTCAGTAAGAGGTTTAGGTTTTCTGTGGGGAACTCTTTACAGCAGAATGCCTTGAAGTATTTCAGTTTGTGTTTTGTACTGGTGAAACGTGAAATATTTTTGTTTCAATATTATTGAAATCAAAATAATGGTCAATGTAAATTGATAACGCTTTGGCATTTTTCTGATCTGAAATGAATGCAGCTGTCACACCTAGAACCTCTCCTCTAGAAGAAAGTATCTAGAGCTCTGTAAAGTATCTGGCTTGAGGAGGGTTAACTTCCATTTGTGATTAGACAAGTCTTGGGGTCCTCCTAGGAACAGGGCTAGAGGCAAGGACTGGCCAGTTGTTCCCGTTATCTCCTCCCCTTTCCAAAACCAGGGAAAAAAACTCCCCCAAGAGATTCTTCTCCAGACTAAGGGCTATCGTGCATAAGTGCATGATTTATGGTTCTCCAGCAGTTCTGCAATTTATCCCTCCTGATTCACTGTGGCTCTTTGGGAAACATCACTAAAGGAACGAGGACACTCTTCAGTACCAAGAGACTTTTCTGGGGAAAAAAATATTCCCAACCTTTAAATTCAGGTCCAGCTCTGGGAACCACCTTTCTAACCTCCCATCATCATCTTGTGTTTCTTTTGAAAAGTCGTTCATAAGAAGAGGCAGAAGAAGGAAAAGATTTCAGTGTTTCCTGCCCTTTTCACCATTCGGTTCTGCTGCAGAGACTGGTAGGAGGGTGGTCCAGAGCGGGAGAGGATGAGGGGAAAAAAACCCTTTCCCCAATAATATATATCTGCCCTCAGCTCAGTGCAGACAGGAGGATGTCGTGCTCTGGAAAGGAATCGGAAAGTTTTTGTCCTGCCTCAGTACAAATCCATCCCCGGTGTTATCTACATGCTGAGTCAGCTTGCTTGCAGGGTGACCTCCTCTGTCGGGACGAATCTGGTCAGAGGATCACAGCACGGCGTCATTTAAATCGTTGCACCTCCTGCCTGGGGTGCCCCACGTCTGCCTGCGACACACTGCTCTTCCTCTCTACTGTCAGCTGCTCAATTCTTGTTTTTAAAAATTGCCCATTAAAACCTAGGCTCTTCCTTGTCCATCCTGTCCGCACCCTGGTGTAAGACATGAGATCTTTCAGCGCGCCAAACTTTGTCACAACCTCTGTCTTTTTGTTCCCTGCTGTCTCCAAAGCTCCTGACATACTTTATCACACAAATACGTCTTCAAAGACTGTCTGCATCCGTGGCGCTTCCTCCCAGACAGCTCGGGCTGAAGCCGCGCTCACCCCATAGGCGCTGTTGTGCTTGAAGTGTTTTAGAGCCCTGGATTTTCACAACAGAAAGCTTTTGAAGCCGCCACTTTCTCCTGGCTGCGTTTCCAGTGTTTGCCTCCCTAAGTGGCTTTTTCTCGGCAGTGGGAAATCCCCGGGGGAAAACTCGTTCTGCCCTGCAGTGACAAAGGTGTTTGTTCAGCAGCAGTGGAATTACGATAGATATGAGATTAAGTTAAAATAATTGTGTGGTGGGGAGGGGAGATCTGAATAAAATACAGCTGGAGGAGAAGTCTGTTCAGTGGAAATGCCTGTTGTTGTTTTTTTCCCACATGGCCCCATAGGTGCAGTGAATCAAGATGTCTGACAGCACTGATGTGATTTTAATGTAAGAAGTGGTGAATTCTGTGTGTTTACAAGGAGGCAGCTGTAGGGTCTGTATTTATCAGGTGCCAGGTGAGCAAAACACTGCTCATCCTTCGTGGGCTTGGCCAGGGCTGATGTGGGGAACCGGAGCTCCCAGGGCCAGGCTTCACGGCTCCCAACAGCAGCTCTCCACCCGGCTCCATCCCCGCGTGCATCAGAGGAAGGGGAAGAAATGCCTGACTGGGCATCAAGGAGCATGTGCTGGTTTCTTCTGCCAGGCATTTCGTCCCCAGCAAGTTGAACATCTTTTGATCCTTTCATCAGCTGCTGCTTTCCTTTATTCTGGCTTAGAGCAAAGCATGAAACCCTTTTCTCCTTTTTGGGAAAAAATAAAATAATAAAATAAAATAAAATAAAATAAAATAAAATAAAATAAAATAAAATAAAATAAAATAAAATAAAATAAAATAAAATAAAATATTCTTTTTAATGCTTTGTGTCATTGTAGTTGAGTTGAGCAGCATGGGGACAGTTTGGCAAGGAGATATCTTCTCCTTCCAATTGCTCCAATGCTGCACTGTTGTTACAGTTTAAAAACAAACTAAAAAAAGACCTAGAGGTTAATCTGTATTTTCCCTGCTGTAGTTTATATAAGGATTCAAATAATTGCACCTGCAAATAAGTCAGTCCCAAACTAAAAGTATACGTAACATTATTATTTTTGTTAGCAAGCCGTGGATCATGGGCCAAGCTCTCCTGTATAGCTTGCTTACAAATTGGCTAAAATCCCATGAGAACAGAATTAATCACCTAATGGTTCAGAGAGGCAGTTGCTCATTGTATCCCTGTCGAAAAGCTGCGCTCTGTTTGGTTCGCAGGCAAGACTGCAGATGCTTTCATGAGTCACTAATAAGCACTGCTGCATTTATTAAGTTGCTCTTCTTCTGCAGGGAGGTGACGGTGGAGCTTTTCTGTAAGCGAGTCTCCGAGATTTATTGCTGGAGTTGGAACTTCTGAACGCAGGTTAACAGACTGGGGCTTTGGGTCCCGAATCTGTAATGTGCAGCCATTTAACCGAGTCAACCCTATACGTGCTCAGCCTAAGTTAACCAATTTCCACAGCAGGGCAGTGTGAAGAGCTTAACGCTGGTTTTGTTACAGCTCCCTTCTGTCTCATGCCACTTGTTAAGGAGGGCAGGTGTGAACTCCCGGGATAAATATCCCAGAGATTTTTTTTGATCTGCTGGCTGCAATATCTCGAGAATACAAATATCCATTTATGATACCCTGAGTTGCATGAGTGCCATTCAGGTAACAGAGGCAATTTGTGAATCACGTAAGTGATAGCTCATTAGCCTGTTAGTTATTTAATTGCTAATTGGTTTCTTTTTGTTAAAAAAAAAAAAAAAAGGTTTCAAAACTGGAAAATGAAGGAGGTAAAAGATCAAAGTTTTCCAATGGACAGAAATCTCAGCCAGCCCCCACAGAACACGAGTTGGTTCTCCAGCACAGAGACTTGTGGCAATTGTGCTTCTGAATTTAAAATAAAAAAAATAAAAATGAAAAAGATATTCCTTCTCTCTCCGGAGCAATTATGGAGAGGAGGGTCAGGCTAGGGTCGATAATAAAGAGGCACAGAAATTAACTGCAATAAAGGATAAAACGAGACTTTGTTCACCGCTGTGAATGTTGTGGTACAGTGCCATTGCCTCAGAAAGAGAAACCCTATGGATGCAGACAGAATTTGGCTTCGACAGCATTTAAGTTTGGGGCATATCTGGGCTTATTCCACAGCACTTCTGCTCTTCATAAAAGCTTGCTTCTCAGTGAGGCAGAGCAGTGTTTTCATATAACTGGAGATGTTATTGCTCTTCTTTGGATAAATGTATCTGTCTGCTCCAAACAGGAAAAAAAAAATCTTTATAAGAGGTCTGGGGAAATAATGTGTTGTTTTGGAAGCGACACAAGTCTGCCGAAAAGTTTTGGAGAGCTTGACCTGCCTTTATTTTGCTGGGATATTTATTGTCTCCCGTGGGAGCTGAGTGGGTCCGTTTGGCAGCCGGCTTGTTCCCGGTGCCTGCATACGGTTGTGCCCCGCTCAGGGCTCGTCCCCAGGGACCCCAGTGAGAGCAGGGAGATGTCACAGGGCACGAACCCTCTGAGACATTTCTAAAGAGTAATGGGGGGAACAAAACCAACAGCCACCGTAAAACAAAAGCAGACAAAAGGTGGAACTTGTCCAAAACCTGCTGAGGCTTTGGCAGAAGAAGAGCATTCTAGATCGTTTTCACGTTAACAAGATGTTCAGGATGTCAAGACTCTTCATGTTGCTGAAGGGCTGGGAGAAATGGGCACTTCCTGATGGAAAAACATCCATAAGGGAGCAACAGAGGAACCCCATGTTGCCCTTTGCACCTGGGCTGGGGAGCTTTTCTGAATTTAGAAAGGAATGGCTGTGCATGCCAACAGGAGCTCTGTTCCCTCCCCAGCTCAGAAACGCTCTCTGATGTTCCTTCCCTGGCTTGAAATGGATCTCTTTGGCCTTTTTGCCTGGCAAAATTGGTTTGCCAGGCTGAGGTTTGCCAGTTGCTTGTGCTGAGCACCTGGGGGTGGCAGAGGGACTGCTGCCTGCTGCCGCCCGTAAGCGCAGTGCTGGGATCCTCAGCCGGTCCCCTGGGTGCACACCCTGGGGCGTTGCCTCTTGCAGCCCATCAGAACATACCAGGGTCGTTGTGATAATTAATTATTTTGCCTCCAATTGGATTTCCTGGGCCACAGCAGCTGGGCACAATTGATTAATTGCCTCTTTTATGCTGCATTGATCTAGCTGAACCCAGCAAATACAACAGATGCTTAAGACGGCCTGGTCTGCTGCTTGAACCTCGGAGTCAAGTGCCCTGTGCTCAGCTGTCTTAGTGTGGGTAGCAGGGGCTAAATTGCAAGGATTAGTTCCTTGGGAGCTGGCTGCACTCTCATTTCAGGAGGAAATTAGCTTTAGATGATGTGAGCAGAAAGGCCAAAGCTTTACCAGGGATTTTTCCGCCCTACGTCCGACAGAGAAACGACTCCCAAATTGTTGTTATTGAATGTTTTTCAGCTCATCTACTCTTTGCCCTCTCCGTGTGGAAAGACGCACACCTTTGGTTATCAGCAGGGATTAAAGGGTTTCAGACTGTTTGGGTGAGGGGGAGAGGTGCTGAGCGGGTCGGGGCAGCCTCCGGAGGCAGCTGGCGAATGAGACCGGGGGCAAGGCAGACGGTGCTGGGCGAGGAGGCACGGAGCGTGCAGGGGGCTGCACTGGACCAGCCAACAGCCCCTTTGGGACCGCTGGCCCAGGGGGCTGCCTGCTCCTTTCTACAAGCTGCAGGATGTGTTCCAGCAGCAGGAGATGTGCGTGCTGTGCGTGCTGTGCTCAGCAGCTGGCAGTCCCTGTCCCACCAGAGCAGAGGTTTTCCTCTGCAGACCGGGGTCTGGAGTCCAGCTCTGATGCGTCCCTCTCACTCTGGGACTTGGCTTAGCTGCATTTGCAGACAGGGTGAAACATTCAATCTACTTTTCTATACCTAAATATCTGTTTCCAACCACCCTGCGTCACTCAGAGAGCCTGTGTTTGTCAGACTGGGGGTGAAGAAGAAAGTCTCAAAATTAGGCTGCTTCATGGAAAACTTTGTTGCTTTTTTAATTAAGTAGATAAAGTTTGCCAATCCTTTCCCTTGCACTGAGCTCTCTGGATCGCATTCTGGTGCTTCACTCTCTGTAATCTTCCTGTGTGATTCTGCTTTCATCCCTCGAGTCACTTACTGAGCTTGTTTTCCAAGAAGGCAGTGGGACGTGCCCTGAGATCCCCCATGCAGGCCTGGGGGATCTGTGCATAGTTGGGCTCAGACACACGGGCACAGCTCCGTGGCTAAACAGGTTACTCCATGCACCTGAGCCACAGTAAATCACTCTGTGTAATCTTAACTCAAAGCAAGTGCAAGGTAAGTGTGTTATTGTAAACGCAATGAAAGCGCGTAACCCAGAGCATTTTGCTGCACATCTGCCACCAGCTGAGAACATGCCCAAACTCAATTACCATAGCGCAGTAAATTGCCAGGCCACAATAATTCAGTCATAAATCTGCATCCCCAGGTTAATTTGGTGTGACTTTCTCATCTAGACTCCAGCCTGCACATATACTGCGGGAGCCGATTCCCTGTTGTTCTGCGTTTGTACTGTCATTTATAGCAAAACGTCTTCTCCGAGTCTTTTCTGACCTTCATGATGCTGTGATTCTGTAACAGCAAAATGAGTGCACTGTGCTACACGTGCCTAAGTCCCTGTCCCCAGCGTCCCTGCCTTTAGCCAGCCTACTCATTAGGCTTGGATCAGCCCCTTTCCAGACTCACCAGTTTTGGTTTTTGGTCAAACCCTTTCATTCATCCTCATCCATGCTATTCCCTGTCAGTGAGCCCAGCCCACGGCCCAGGGGGCTGTCAAAGCTGTAATTCAGCTCTTTAACATCAGCTCTATGTGCCACTGAATCATCTGATGCAATGGATTTCATCCTGGCCAGACGTGGGCACGTCAGAGCGTATTTGACCTGCTGGCACCGCGGTTATGTCAGGGTTTGGATCAGCCTCAGACCAGGCATCGGCCGCCCTGCTGCTGCTGGAGCCTTTTGGTGCCCTGTGAGGAACCATCGCAGCCATTCTGCAGCCTTCATGTTTTTTTTTAATTTTATTTTATATTTTTTTTTCTAGTAAACCAGAAGAATTATGCCTGATCAAAGCCGATTTTGTTTTGCACTAAAGCTGTCCTGCAGGGAGGGATTCTGAAAGCCATGTGCAGGAGTATTTATTCAGATTAGCAGTGACTGCTGATTTCTTCACATAGACAAGCTCTAAACTCATAACCTGTCTCTTTCCATCATCTTCTCAGCTCCTGTGTTTTCCTCTGTAGCCCTGGACATTTTACAGCTTGGTTTGACAGTGCTCACGAGCTCTGCAGAGGTTTTCTGGGTTGTTGACTCCTGAGTCACTGTTACTATTTGGAGACAAGATTAGGTTTCTTGCTAATGCTAATTTGGGGGTTTCCTAGCTTTTTCTTGCGGTCTGTAAAATCAACCTCACGACTGCATTCATAAATCTGTATTCAAAATAGTTAGCACTACATGCCTGATGCAGATACAAAGCCTGGAGCTATGGCCTGATTTCCCCCAGGTGAGGCTTGCTGCCTTTCCATCTGCTCTGCACACAGCTCGAGAGGGTTCGCATGGTGCTTAAACCACAGGTGGATAAGCAAAGCAGAGGTCTGTGAAGACAGTTGTCATCTACTAAATTGTTTCCCCACACGCAGGAGCCACCGCCAAAGCCCATGGCCATAGCCCCTGACCCTGACACGTCCCAGTCATGCCCCGTGTGCCTGCAGAAAGACGCGGCACAGCCCTCGCACGGGATGTGTGCAGCCCTGCTCCACGAGTGCGAGGAGCTGGGGCCTGGCAGTAGACCTGTGACCACAGGCACAGGTTTGGTGCTTCCCTGTCCTGCTGCCAGCCCGGAGCTGCTGCTTTTGGAAAGCAGCAAGGCCCTGCTGCAGGCATCTGCTGTGCCTCAGGGCATCCCTGGCACCACCGCTAAGCAATGACTGTCCCCAGCCCCAGGACAGGCACCCAATGCTGGCCCCAGAGGGCTAAAGTCACCCCCTTTGGGCTTTATTTTTATAAAGCTCACTGCTAACATACAGCACATCATATTGCAGTTACGTGTTACAGTCTCCCCTGGCAGCGCGTTGATCTCCCTGCGGTGGCTTGGTTACAACCAGGAGCGCTGGCTCCTGCCGCACAGCCATCACAGCCCCCGTGCTGCTTGCTCGCTTCCCTTCAGCACGCCTGGCATGAAATCCTGCAGCTGGGGCTGAAGTGACACAATCTTCACAGACTCATCAAAGCTACGGACACAGCTGATTGCATGCAGCAGGGAAGCGCCGCTAAGCTTGGGTAAATGCTCTCGCCAAGCACGGCGGCTTGGGAATGCAGGCAGTTCTTCCTCACTTAAAGGGCCTGGATTTTGCTTTGCTTTTTAAATCTCTTTAAACTCGTTTCTAGGTCTGTTAATTATTCATCATACATTAATTATATTTAGTCTGTCTTCGTCGCTATTTCTTTGGTGAAGAAAGTTTTTGTTTATGAGTCAAAAGCTATTTATGAAACAGACAGTCTGGTATCCTCAGAAAGATGCGAGTTGAGGGACTTGTTTTAATTATTAAAAAAAGCTTTGATTACAGAGAATGAGTTAATTTAACAGGTACAACTGGCTGTGTTTTTGTTTTTGGCTTTGTTTTGTTTTGTTTCCCCCCTCCTAGAAGTGCAGAAGAAAGCATCTCCATTAATCTGTCAGGGCTGATCTGAAACTGTAGGGCTCACTGAGATGCCCCAGGAGATGGACAGATCAGCTCTGCCTTATTTCTTTTGAGTGGTGTGAACAGCTCTGGCTGGCGCTGGTGGCTGGGGTTGTTTTATAGTCTGCAGGCTCCAAAATAAAATTTTGCTGGAAGGGAGGACCTCCATAGTCGCTGGCCTTTTATCCTGACGGGCTGGGGCTAGACATGCTAAAAACAAGCTGGTGTGTGTGTGTCCTGCTGTCTCATCTGGGAATACCATTAATTCTGCTATGTTAGGAAGGGGAAGTCATCTCAGTGCCTGATTTTTGGGTGGTCGTGGGGGCGCTGAGCTGGGTCATGCAGCAAGGGGAGTTCAGCACGTGTTTAACGTGGTAGCTTTGGAAATCCTGCTTACTGTGGAAACTGAAGGCTTCAGGGCAAGGATTACCTTTCTGTTCTGTGTTGTTTCAAAACCGAGTAGACCAAAGCCTTTGGTTCATGCCAAGGATCCAAACTGCCATTAAGCTGAAATTTCAGTTTGCTAGTTCTTGGAGATTGAAAGTTTTCTACCCTAGCAGTAAGAAGGGTTGGTGGTTTTGTTCTTCTTTTTTGTTTGTTTGTATTGTTCTGCTTGTTTGTTTGAAGAAAAGTAATCTGGAGAAAACCCCATCTGCATGCCAGCTAAGGCTGAGGTTTTGCTGTCGTGCTGACTAAGCTTGGCTGAGGTTCACATGCATCTATTGGATTAGTTCTTGAATAAATTTTTTACTGCTGCCAACCAAGCTCGTAACAGGTTGGTGCTTATGTTTGACTCATTTCTGTTTGTTTCTCCTGACTCTTACAAGCCAGGTTGACAAATGGTGCCCTGGTGAGAGCAGTGGCTTTTAACCACCACCTTCATCCTGCACTGCTTTGTGCCAGAATGCGCAGTGCCAAGAAGTAAATGCAGGCAGCCGTGGTGATGCCAAAAGCACCAGCGTGACTGCTCTTGGCTGGGTACTCATCTGGTTTTCATCCCTTCCTCCCCCAAATCCTCCCCAGTCTGCTTTTGTCTAGAGAGAGGAGAGCTGGGGAGATAAGAGCCATTTCTTTTCTGCCTGTGTCTCTGTTCCTTTCCCAGTCTGAGGCTTCTAGGCTTCAGTCTAGAGAAAAGCTAGGATTCTTGAGCAGAAACTGAGATAAGGGAGAAAAAGAAAATGCAACTAGTCTGCAAAGCAAGTCAGAAAAAAGACAAGATCTCACCTGAAGGCCATCTTTTCCTGTTATGAGTCTGTGTGATGTACAGCATAACCGCAGGTCCCTAGAGACCGACCCATTACAGCAAAGCACCTTTGTTGCAGCTTCTGGTAAAAAGAACAAAATAAGCATATGACATCAGGGTAGCTTGTGCAAGTCTCTATTTAATTACAGTGCTGGATGAGGACATTTGGTGGCGTCACATGTATTTGTGATGGGTAATATACATTCCCGACTCTTCAGGGAGTCATGTTCTCACTGGAGATTTTCACCACAGAGGTAGTGGCTTTTTTTTTTTTTTTTTTTTCTGTTTTCCTTTTTATTTCACCAAGACGTAACAAGCTGGTTAGAGCTACCGTAATTAGTTTACTCTTCAATCAGGAAGATAAACAGTCTCATGACTGTGGTGGGAGCAAGCAGGCAAGCGCCGATACAGTGCAGGCAGGATTCACCAGCTTCTTAATTAAAACCCGTTCGGGGTGCAGAGCCACCTGGGCTTCAGCGAGCCGTGAATCACAGGGAGGAAAAGCAGGAATGGGAAGACTCAATAAGCAGAACTAAAGCTTCAAACACAAATAATGAATCACAAAATAGGGACTACCGCAAGGGTCTAAACAAGTTTTTCTTAGTAGAATTCTCCTTGCAATTTTTAGTTTTCTTCAGGAACAGAGAAATAAAACCTTCTCATATTGTGTTTAAAAAAATAAAAGAAAAAAGGAAAAAAATAAAATTAGTACCCTCGCCGCCATCATCATGTTCTGCCATCTGAAGTCCTGAGGAAAGCAGTACTTTTCAGAGGGAAGTGACAGTGAGGACTGCATCTGCCAGACCCAGGTCTGGGGGCAAGAGGCCTGGGAGCCCTGCGTGCTGCAGCTGACTCCTCGTCGCTTTCACAAGTTTCTACAAGCACCTTCCGTCACAACCCAGCGCCGCATGTCACTCTGCCAGGAACCGTACAAACACAAAGGCTGTCCTTGCTCTCGGCATTCATCTATTCTTTGCAAAGCCAGAGATGATGTGTTCTTGTCTTTTCTCAGAGTTATGAAGGCTTGACTCATGGGTGGAAAGTGCTGTAGTTTGTTCTCCTTTCCAAGGATGGTGGGGATGCACATACAGATACCCTAAATCCATAGGATACCTTTGAGTCCAAAGTGTTAGGAACAAGTGGCTTAGAATGTCATTGGGATGAATGATGGGCTGCAGGTAATTTTTCCAACTAATACTTAATCTCTAGGAAATGATACCTGTTATTTTTGGTACAATTTAGAGAACTTAAGAAGGACGTAGGCCCTTCTTCAGCAGCTTTTTCTCCATGATACTTTGGAAGAGTTGTTCATCTAGTAATTCAGGTGTGTTGAGCTATAAGGTTCAACTCAGAAAAAAAATACCAGGAAAAGGTACAGAGTATCAAAGATGATGGTTTTGTCCCATCCTGGGTTAACACTAAACATGAAGTAAAGTTATGGCATAAAATTAAGACATTGTTCACATTCAACTTATTTTTGGGGCTCACACCGGTTTTTAGTACAGGGAAAATATCACCTATGGCAACTTCAAAATGCTTTAAAGCTTATTATTTTCTATTTTGATTCAGCTCCCCACCCGGTAATTCACTAAGCCAAATGGCACTTTTTTTACCTTGCAATTATAAATATGCTAGAAAACTGAGTAGTAGCTTGTTGCTATTTTTCCACTTTATATGACTTTTTTGACTCTTAATTCGGGCCAGTCTGAAATGATTCCCATCCCTGAGTGAATGTGCATGGTTAAAACTGCCAAAAAAAGAACAGTTAATGTCTTTGAATCTTGTGCCTGAAACCCCTTCTGTTGGTGTTTCCAGTCTTCAAATGAAAAAACAATTTTCTTATGAGTCTGTAAAAACCGTTTACCCTTATAATCCCATTAACTTACAAAGTACAAAGCTTCCCGAGATGTGCATTACAGTGCCAACACAGGAGTGACTGGCCACATCCTATATGTTCATAACATTTGGTTCTGGCAGCATCAGGTAAAACCTGGTTCATGTACGTCAAGAAAAGGTTGCTCTGATAAGCAGGGGCTTGCTCTTCTTTTCCTACACAGGATCTGTTTCTGCAGAAAGTATATGCAAAAACCCCTCACTAAGGCAGGACACATTTAGGCATTTGTAATTTAAATTTATAGCTACGACCAGATCTTGAAGAGCCACATTCAAATGTTATACAACCCATGGGGTAAATTCTAATAACACTGGTTATCGGCCTCCTCCACAACAAAAGGATTAGATAGGAAACCTTTGGATAAAGGTGGGACTCCTGTTGCAACGTGAGAAGACTGCCAAGAGCGTACATTACAGCTGCTTGACACAGTCTCTCCCTGCTATGCAGCTGGAACACATACTGAACACAACTGCCAGCACAGCCCATCCCACAGCGAAATGCTTTGTTAACAATATAGGAAAAAAGGTAACAAAAGAAGTCCACCCTGGTAGCGGTCTTTATCTCTTCTGAAGCAGAAACTATGCGGATGTTCAACAAACTGCATAGAGAAAAAAGGGATTCTATTGCTCTCTAGATTATATTTTAACATCTTTAGAAAACAGCAGGTAACTGAAACGTGGGAGCCTGCCTCTGCATATGGCTATTGTAATCATTGAGCTCTCCAGAGCCTACATTAATTTCTAGCCAGACCTATTTCTGTGTCATTTTATTTGTCTTACTGTATTTTATTTACAGAGATATTACAAAATATATTGTGAACTGAGTACAATTAATAAGTACAGAGTGGATTTGGCAATGCCAGAGTCAGCACGGTGAAGTTATGCTGTTATGGATTTTCACTTGTTTTAAACTGTGAAACAGAGCTAGCAGAGGGTAAGGGAAGCTGGAAACATCCAGACCTTTCAACAGTCGACCTCGGACACAGAAGCAGATCTAGGTAAGGATATACTTGGGCTTTTATTCTGGCTTTTTTTCCAAAATACACAGTCTTTATCTCATTTGCTATTGATCTAAATTAGGCACGATGTCACTCTGCACACTCTCTATTGAGAGACTTAGGCAAATCATGTCTGAGGTGATCCTTGGCTTTATGATGCCTTCAAGTTAGGTAGGAAGAACTGGACCTAACTTTGACTTGTCCAAGTTCACATCTGAGACGGACGTGGCTCCAGATGCTGCTCCTGGCACAGTCTTCATGTTTCTACATTCATCATGCTATCACTCCTCACCTCGCCTTGTAACTTCTTGTGAGCGACTGGAGATGAAATGCTGGTGAGCAAAAATTGCTGCTGGGCTGGCTGATGGGAGGTGGGGTCCTGTTTGATCTAAGTGCATACCATGCAGTACCAGGTATCACTTCTTTAATTTCTCTCCACTTATTTTTTTTTTTTTGGCTTGGGCTTCTATCTGATTCATCTTGTTTATTTGTATTTACGCTGATGTAGCGGTCCCACCTGAGACTTATGCTCCCTTTCCTCATTCTACCCATTGCTTGTTGCAAGGATTGGATCCATAGGTGGGAGAACCTTCCTAACGCACCTGCGGACCTGTTGTTGTTTTTTGTTTTGTTTTTCCCCCTCAAGGCTGCAGCAGTTTAACACTGGGTAAGTCAGCTGGAGGTGAAGGCAAAGCTATTGCACGGAGTTTCCGCAAGCTCTGTCTGGCTCCTATTGCAAAGCGGAAAAGATGGTCTTGTCTTTGGTGAGATTGTGTCAATGACTTAACACGCAAGCCAGCGGCAGTGACCCATTGTTGCCTGCACGTGGCTCTGCAAGCGTCTGTTTAATGCACTCCAGGTCAGGTGGCCACAGGGAACAATCAAGTGAGAGCCTCCATTTTTGCTTCCACTTCAAACACCGTGTGAGGGTAGCTCTTAGAACTGCCCTTGGGATCAATGTCCTGGAGTCCAAAGGTCACCTCAAGGGGCAAGAGAACCTCCCTCCCGCATGAAGGTCCTCATTACGTCCCTGCCAAGAGGTGCATGGGCACGGCGCTGCTGTGGCACTGCACTCCCCCTGCCCAGTGCAACAGCTTGAGACCTCTCCAAGGCTGCCCACTTGTCTGTGTGCGTGAATGGCATTGGATTCTTTTTTTCCCCCCACTCATTCTTAAAAATGCGGTTACTGTTTTTCCTTTTAACAGTGGAGGATCTTCATGAAAGCTTTGCGAAATTCAATATTGAAGGTGGTATAAATAATTGGGTTGACAGCACTGTTGACATATCCAAGCCACGTAAAGGCGCTGTACATTGCTGGGGGGATGTTGCAATCGCAGTGCATGTTCAGGATGTGAGTGATGAAGAATGGGAGCCAGCAGATGATGAAAACACCTGAGGGAAAAAAAAACAGACTTTGATTGCTGAAAACTGGAAAATTTCTGAGACTGAGAACAGTAAGCCTTCTGTCTGTTTGCTATGTCTGGTTTCGTTCTGAGTGCCCAAGTAGCAAAGAAGTTATTTGCTGATTTAAGTAGACTGGTTACATTAAAGAAATCTGTCCTGCAGAGGTGCCAGCTTGTTGCTGAACTACACTGCCTCTTGTGCTGTAGCACCCATGCCTTTTAACAATGCACACGCCCTGCAGCTGGACAGCTTTGTGAGCCCCTTGTACAGCACTGTGTGCTGTTCCTGGCTGGGAGGGAGGTCGCCTTCCTCTTGAGAGCCACACAGACTCTGATGCATCCTGTGCAACTATTTCTGTGGAGGCCTAGAAAAAAAAATAACAGTCTACACTGGACATTCAAAATGGATGCCCTAATTCTGGGTAGCTCTTGGCTTTCTACAGGATCACGAGACAAATCCAACGCGCACTCTCACCAAGTACGATGGCTAGCATCTGAGTGGCTTTCTTTTCCTTCTGTTGTGACAGTTTCCTCCTGTTCATAGCCTTGAGAAGAGTGGTCCTTAGCTTCCCGTTGGGCATAGACTGGATCTCAAAGACCTTGGCTGTGTGGGGGTTTTCTTTGGCATGTCCATTCTTCTCCAGTTTCCCAGGGCTGCCCAAGTGTGCCTGCAGGGTTGAGTTGGTGCCCCGATTAGAAGCAACCGGCACAACCAACTGGTGGTTGCTTGGGGCTGCTGGTTTGATGGTGGTTTTCTCAGGGGGACTGGTACTGGACACCATCTCCATTTCCATCTCTATGTGACTCTCTGCCTCCTGAACAAGAATCAAATGCCCACAACATAAAGACAGGTAAATATACAGGGAGCAGCAATGAACGTTTCTTACAGAGTGAAGCTGGATGATGCTGAAAAACAACCAACCCCTCTTCTCCCTCCCTACCTTTTTTGGTAGATGCTTGAAGAATGGGCTATAAATCATTTACACATAAGGATACATTTGGGTAGATGAGATTGACAGAACTGCAGAGAATGGCTCTGACTTCTGTATTGCACAAGGAGGCTGAGAAATGGGAGACGCTGTCTCCACTCCCCATGTATTTTATTTCAGAATGTAGGTAAATGAAAACAAAATCAACAAGCAAAGCCCAACATAGCCAATGCAGTCCAGGACTTAAAATAAATAATAGAGAGAAGAAAATCAAAGAGAAAAAATGTTAAAATGTCATGGCTTTTATAGCTGATCTTTAGGTGAGCTTAGTCTGGCTTTTTGAGCTCTATGATGTTAAACCCCCTGCTTCACTCTAAGGAACAGGAAGAATATTTAAATTTTTAGATTGAATGGTAACCTTTGTTCTTAGCTTATTTTCTCCCACACTGCGTAAATTCATTTTGTGTCCTGAGAAGAGAAAAGGGGAAAGCTAAGCGCTCTGAAAAGCTACCACTTCTCTTTAACACTCACCACTTTGCGCTTATTAACTTGGAAACTCCCATTGGACTTCACAATAACTGTGCAGAGCTTCACGTCTTCTGGATGAGTGCATTTGTCCTAAGGGGCAAGCACCAGCTCATAGGTTACACAAGCAGATAGTAATCAGGAAGGGTAGCTGGTAAGGGAGGCGAGTGAAAATACAAACACAGGGCATGAAGCAGAAATTCATCAGTTTGACTAAGGTGCTAACAGCGATGGAAAACTACCCTAGAGAAGCAGTAGTGGAGGCAAGTATCCCTTGTGCTCTTCACCAAAGGAAGGAAGCTACAGAGATCTGTTTATGTTTTGGTCCACCCTGCCTCGCTGCTTCCTTTGCTTGCCATGGCCCTGGCCTCTGGGGCGATGTGGGCTGGAGGTAGCACTTCCAGGACTACAGATCCCTGCTAGCTGCTTTGCACATGCTGCAAGAGTAGAGTTCTCACCGTCTCACACTAAGCATGCTCAGCTTGACTCCACCAGCATCATGCCTGTTGCATGCTTCAAGAGGCTGCTTGCTCTGCAGATGTGTTGTTACCAGGGATGGAGCTGGTACCCCAGCCATGCAACAACTGACTGCCACTGAAATTCTGCATCTCTGTCAGCACAGCTGACTCAGAAGGTGGCACAGCTTGTAGTCTGGGGTACCCAAACTCAGCAGAGCCAAAGGAATGCAGTCTAGGTAATGACATGGCTCCTAACGCAGGCCTGCTGAAGCATCCCTGTGAAACACCAGCCTGTGACCTGATAATCCAGCGTGTGCAGCTGGGCCTCCCAAACAGCTCACGACACAGCATTCACCTTTGTAATCCAATATTTCACATCCTCCAGACAGTCTTTTTTGGGGAGAGGAGGAAGCGCTTTGGGGATGAAGTGGGGCAGGAAAGGGAAAGGACGGCGGCAGGCGAGCGCGAGGCAGAGGGTCTGGTTACCTTCAGCGGTGCCTGCGTGTCTGAGTCCAGGCCATGGCTGCTGCGCTTGGTGTTGACACGCTTCCTCCGCTTGCGGAGCACGATGTAAATCTGCACATACACCAGCAGGGTGACGATGAAGGGGACGTAGAAGGAGACGATAGACGAATACACTACAAAGGCAGGATTGGCAATGATGCACTCATTATCATCTGGAAGACAAAAAGTTTGGGCTCATCATCCCTCAGGGCTAGCACCAGCTTCCCCCTCCTCTCTCTCTCTCTCTGAAGAGAGATACCCAGAGAGTGGAGGGCCCACCACATCAGCTAGAAGCAGTTCAAGGCCAGAGACCCTGAGCCAAGCAGTTCAAGGCCAAGAGCCCTGGCTATTACTTGGCCAACAACTGAGAGCGTGCTGATGCCATGCTGTTTGCAATCCAGTCCTCCCATGAAACTGCAAGCTGAACTGCCATTTCCCTTCTCTCCAGTCTCGCTGAAGACATCTGCTCCATGCCTTTCCTTATCACGTTTTAATGTAACACAGATTTGGGTTTTGTAGCCGACAAACATTGTGACATTGACAAGCATCGTGTAAGCTTCGTGTCACTGCAGATCTGAGGCCTCTGCCACCCTGGTGTGGAACAACGAGAGATGAAACAGGACTAGAAGCAGCTGGCATATCCTGGACTGGTGTGGGGAGGGCATACCTGAAACAGGGATGGATGCATCCTAGGACACCTAAAACCAGACTCACGCCTTTATTCCTATCTTGTAACAGAAGACTACCTGGGGAGCCAGTAAAGCCAGGTTGATGCCAATAGCCATCTGCAGGTGGCAGAACTCACCTGCGTTGTTGAGGCCAAACAGGAGAGGGCAGGAGATGGCAAACGAAAGCACCCAGACCACAGCAATCATGACGGTGACCCTGCGCTTTGAGCTGTAGCGGGTGTTATACAGCATTGGCATCGCTACCGCTGTGTACCTGCGGAGTGAAGATACAAACCCAGGCTTTGGTTATTCTGCAAGTGCCAACAAACTTTGCAGGAAATCACAGCTGGTTACTGTGTCTGAACGCTTGAAGCAGTGTGAGAACACAGGGTGAGTCAGGCTGCTGAATCTCCAAGATCTCCACACTCCCTGTTTTGGAGAGCACGATGCTGGGGTCTGCTCAGCATAGCTCTTTTCTTCCACTCTTTCCTTGTTTCTGCCTGCCCACTGCTCCATCACTCAAGCTTATAAACAGAAGGACTGAACTAATGGGGATACACACAGCCAGCCATTTACATCCTCAGGGGGTGTTTCTATGACTGCTTCTGACTGAATTGGGCTCAGACCTCACAGAATCACAGAACAGTAGAAATTGGAAAGGACCTTGAAAGATCATCTAGTCTAATCCCCCTGCTGGAGCAGGAACACCTAAATCACATCACACAGGAACACATCCAGGAGGGGTTTTGAACGTTTTCAGAAAAGGAGGCTCCACAACCCTCCTGGCAGGCTGGTCACCCTCACCACAAAGAAGTTTGATCTCATATTTAAGCAGAACCTCCCATGTTCCAGCTTGCACCCACTGCCCCTTGTCCAATCATTGGATGTCACCAAGAAAAGCCTGGCTCCAGCCTCTTGACACTCCCCCTTTACATATTTATCAACATTAATAAGGTCACCCCTCAGTCTCCTCTTCTCCAAGAGGAAAAAACCCAGCTCCCACAGCCTTTCCTCATCACAGAGGTGCTCTTCACTGCTAAAGCTCTGCCCCACCTATGCAAGCCCAGCTGCAACCCCATCCCCCTTCAGATCTAGTTTACAGCTTTGCAAACAAGCCCTGCTAATTCCTGTCCCAGAACAGTTTTGCCCCTGGGAGATAAACCTTTCCCACATTTTACTGTCAGGCCTGGTGTCCTATAAAACCAGCCATTAGGAAAGAACCCAAGACCAGGCCTGTAGCCCCAGTCACATAGCCAATCACTTGTGGACTGGATTTTTATATTCTGTCCCACATCATCACCCCAGAACAGAAGCAGAGGGGAAGAGAAAAACACTTGCACCCCAAACTCTTTCATGAACCATCCCAAAGCCTTGAGGCCTTTCCTCATTCCCCTCAGCCCACAGCTTTCTCCCCACCTGCCTGGGAGATCAGCAGCAGGCAGCAGCCTGTGGAGCATACCAGGCTGGGAAGTGTGCTGGTGATATCCATGGTCCAGGCACACTGCACACTTCCCTTCACTAAAAAAAAAAAAAAAAACCAGCTCTCCACATGGCCCCAAAGCCCTCCCAGATGGAGCTGCCCTCCCAGGGCCTTTTGTAGGCAGAGGCCAGGGGCAAAGCCCGCCCCCCCATCAGCCTCTGGCGAGGCAGGGCCCAAACCACCTGCGGCTTGGGGCAGGGTGCTGCAGCCGGCCTCGACTACTGTACTATTTAAAGTCATTTATGCCCTCTAAATCACTCTTCCCAAAGACTTTAGCACCACTAGCTGTCACCCTTCCCGAGTCTTTGAGTCCCCCAGGCCGTGTCAAGATGGCCATGGCTTTCTGCCGCAGAGCCCTCACCTGTCAATGCTGATGGCACAGAGGTTGAGGATGCTGGCGGTGCACATCATGACATCAAGGGTCATGAAGATATCACAGTGGATGCGACTGAACCTCCACTCACCAACCACCTGCAAAGAGAGGGAACGTGGTCAAATTGCAGCTGGAATCAGGTCGCATTCGATCAGTCCCATGCTGAGCCAAGCAGGATTGTCCACTGATCCCTTTGAGGTCTTTGTTCTCTCTAGACTAAAGGTGTCTCAAATGATGGCACTGCAAGAAGGAAAATCATCCAAACCATCCTCTAAAGCGTTTCCCTGAGGTCTGGTGGGGTTTTTATCCTTCTCGGGTCCAGCCTGTTAGTCTGTGGGGCAAGCTGCAAAGCCCAAATGGCAAACACAGACTTGGCTCGTATTGCAGTGAGACATGGGAGCGCAAGTCTCCTCAAAGCCAGGGAACTATGCAGTAACTTATGTAGGTCTCTGAAGCATTACAAATAAGAATCAGAAAGGAAATACATTAATTTTATATTATATTATTTATATAAGCAACCCCAATTGTATTTGTAGTTTTTTGTTAGACACTTTTTTTTTTTATTAATTATACATAGCAAAGATCAGTAATAGAGAAGCAGAAGCTTTCCTTTGTTTCTTAGTTTTAGAAATTGGGGAAGTAATTCCTTGCATCTCATTTCTTGTGACCAAAATGAATTTAATTCATAGTGAATTTTTTTGATGTGTTACATGTTGCGATAAAGACAAATAATTTATGATAACACTTCTAGTTACCAGTAGACTTTTTCTTTTCCCTTATCTTGCTGTTGAAACCAAACTTTGAAAATAAAGTTTAATAGCAATTATTAGGACTACTGTATTTGGCATGTGATGAAAAAAGTATATTTCCCTCTAATAAAAATAGAGTCCTACTGCATTTGAAAATAGAATGAATAAGATATCTATTCTTTGGTTATTTCTGCTCTGATATACATAACCATAGGCAGCATGAAGAAGAAAGAAAGAATGACTGCATTGAAGCTTGAGTGACAGATGAACACTCAGTGATTTAAAAAGCACTTGAGACAAAGTCACATCAGTAACTTTGACTAGAATTTGCCCGAAGGCAAAGGTTTCCAGCCAGACATAAGCCTGTGCAAAATCAGTTTCCTGAACTCCCAGATCTGACTTTATGGAAGATGCTGCAAACTACAGCAGTTCTTTCTCTTAGTGCTTTCATTTATGTAGGGGAAACGTCAGAAGTTTGGAGGTAGGAAGTTTGTTTGCACCCAGAAGGATTTTTAAAAGCATTTTCTGTCTTTTGACTTTCATTTCTGCACCACCTTGTGACACAAAGCCTAAAAACCATGAAGATATTTACAGAACAAAGGGCTCTGGACAGTTTTCATTTCAGACTGCAGAGCCAGCGAGGCACCATAGTGTGCCTAACACACATCATGGCAATAGCTCCGTCTCTGCCAGCAAGTATCGTCAGGGGTTTTGTTGCTTCAAGCTACCAGTAGGCTTAGCAGAGTGTGGATATGAGCAGAGAGTGCAAAAGTCCATCAATAACAGCAGCAATCTAGAGAGCTGGATTTGTCTCACTTTGCGGATTGAGAAATCTGAGCTTCCTGGTCAATTCCGTGCACATCTGAGTGCGGAAAGAGGGGAGCATCTTACATCATTTGTGCTTTACTCTTCCACATTATATACAACATGTCTGAGAGACTCATAGCTGGCCCTCAGAGAGCCAGAGCTCCTCACAGCATGAGCCTCTGCTTAAAGTGGAGTGTTATAAGAGAGAAATACAATAGATGAGTGTAACTAATCCCAGAGGCATTAACTACAATCACAACCAGCCTGTGGTCATGTTAATACGCTTTAGCACATGCACAATGCTTTACATTTTTAAAGTGCAACACAAACAATAATTAACTAGAGTGATAATTAGTGTTGTGGCTTCTCAACAGCCCATATCATGTCAGTGGGCTTGTTTTGCTTCGCATTAATACTTAATGGACTGATTGATTATGGCTTCCACTGCTCGCCTCTCTGTTTCATCATTTGCTCTCCTAAACAAATGCATGAATATAAATTGTAAATTGAACGGAGCTTCAGCCTTATGGTTTCTCTCTTGGTCGTGATGCATGGTGTTCCAGCTCCAGGCTGGCTGAAGAACGTGGGCTTCCCAGAAAGGGGAAAGTGTAGCTTCTCCTGCTCTTTCCTCTAGAGATGTATTTTGTTCTTTCCTGCTATTTACTGTTGCAAGGATAATTTGCTGTTGGGTAAACAGGTAGCAGTCTTGGGAGTATTTGGCTTTCACAAAACACTGTGCCACTCAAATATGGCTCTGTATGCAGAGGCATAGAGCTCTTTTGTACCGAAGCGACGTGCTAACGGCAGGAATGTGACAAGTAGCTCACTTGTGATTCTGTTTCTCATATATTGTGACATAAAAGCTCTGGATTTACATCGTACTTCTACAATTGCGTGCTCCTCTTACTACAGTAGTCCTTCAGAAAGACGTTTTTGATTACTGTTTGTTGCAGTTTTTTTAATGCGATATCCGTGATGTAGTTGCAGATTCAGTTTTATGCTTGGGAACGTATGGTTTGCCCGCGTAGTTTTGAAAACAAACTTGGGGTCCTTTCACTCCACATTTATAGGCCAGATTTTCAATGTAATTAGGTTGTAATTCAGCCCTCTGAACACCAGTGTATTTTCAAATGAATCTGTCATCTGTTAGCATGTCCATTTCCTGGCAAGATCTGATCAACTGTTAGGAAATGTAAAACACCTTTGTCTGGTGAAAATCGGGAGGCCTTGAAATAGCTGATGTCTGGGCTGCTAAACTTTCCCTCTCTCCATCCACTTGCCAGAAACGTTCAGTACTGGGAGAAACAGCTGGGTCACCTACCTCCAGATAGACCACCCACGGCATGACCAGAGTTGCTACCAAGAGATCTGCCACTGCCAAGCTCACGATCAGGTAATTCGTGGTTGTCTGAAGGGCTTTTTCCCTGGACACAGCCATACACACCAGCACATTGCCAAACACGATAACGAAGATGAGGAGGGTGAGCAGCATGGCATAGTAGTTATACTGAGGCTTCTGGTCCGCATTGGTCTCGTTGAGCGGCTTGCTCCAGTTCCTGTCCCCGATGTCACCGTTGTACCAGGAGAGGTTTAGGGGATCCATGAAGATAAATGTACCAGGTCCCAGCTCCACCCTGATGCAAAAAAGGTATTGAAAAGACAGTCAAATGTCAACATGTAAAATAAAGAATAAAATGGTCGTGCATGTGCTACCTGACTCCTGGGATTCCCCAGATCCTGCTCCCCCTTCCCTGAATTACGTGCAGATGGTTGGCGGACTGGAAATGTGATGAAGAGCCAGAGGGGAGGCTGAGCTGGTGGTCAGGTACTAGGCAGGGATTCAGGAAGTTTGCTTCTACTCGCAGTTCATCCCCAGGTTTCTGTGGTGTGGGATATCAGTTGCTCTGTGCCACAGCTAATTCAGGCAGAGAGCTTGCCATCTTTGCATCAGCTCTCCTGACATTCCCTGTCTGCTAACTGCTCTATGTTAGGTGCACAAGGTTCAGAGCAGATGAGCCATGACCCAGTTGGTTTATTTTTCATGGGGCTTTGGGCTGGGTTCTGTTTTTGTTTGTTTGTTTTTCTTTTTCTTTGCTTTTCATTATGTTTTTTCCCCCCCAGCAGGGAAATAAATAAATAAAAGAACCACGGGCTGAATTGTGATGAAGATGAGACCTGACAGAGCAGTTTGGAAGTCAGTGCTGGACCGTGCCTGCCTTCTGTGGCTCTCCTGGTGAGGCTGCAGCACAAAGGGGAGAACAGGAGGACACGCCTGGGAGCCTCCCAGAACCCAGCTTCTGCAGATCTGGCACTGGGAGGACCAGTCACTTCGGGCACCTGGGGCACCATGGCAAGTTGTCCCCTTGTTCCTGGCTGCTGGCCTTGTGCTGCACGCCCCTCCCGAGGTAACGTGTGTTTAAAAGCAAAGGGTTGCGGTCTCTACCTGAAGCAGTCATTATATCAAGAACTGGTGACGTGTCAGAGAGCACGGTTAAAGTATAAAGGCAAGAGCTGTTTAAAAGCAACTGGAGATTTTGGCTGCTTTGGATTTGGAGTTTCAGCTTTGAAAGATCTTAAACAGACCTCATTTCACTGCTCAGCACTTCCTAAAATCAAGGGTTTCATATTTCTCAAGCTGCATCTCCATAAAGACCACTGCGATGTGAAAATCTGGCCATGTTCTCAAGACACCCTAAAGCAGGCCATTTCATTTTCTTAATAAAAGACAAAGCGAATTAGATTTATAAAGCCATGCAAGTGATCAAAATAGCAAAACATTTGCAAATATCAAATTCACCTGGGAACAATGGTTTCTTTATGTTTCACTGAGCTTTTGTGTGCTTTTTTCATTCAAAGAACAATTTGTATAATAAACCCTGGAAATTTGTTGCATATGGGTCCTTAATAGCTGATAATTCAAAAAGTGTCTGTCTGACAGTGCTATCAGCGGCACTTGATAGCTCTACAAATGTCTTCTTAAAAACTGTCAAAGTGTCAGAAATTAATTAAATGTTAGCTTATGTGACTCAGAGTGAAGGGGAAAAATCAATGCTAAATGCAGCAACAATTTTTTCTTTTCTCCCATTGCCCTTTGATAATGCAAAGCTATCTACAGAAGGCAGAAACATGCATAAAATGCAGGATAGAGAAAAAAAATCAGGAATATAGAAAAGTATCTGGAAAGTATAAAAGGAGTGGAATGACTTGGTATGTGCAGGATCAGCCCCGTGGCTATTCCAGTGCCTGAGCTCTGACCGCAGTTCATTTCCAACCTGGTAACTCCACAAAATTTCAAAACCACAAGTCAGGTTCACTTCAGAACCCAGAAGAAGAAGTGATGTGAGAGGGTGTTTGCTCCCAGTGGGAGTCACAAAGAACAGCTCGGGCTCAGTTCTGGTCTGGGGAACAAAAACAGCTCAAGGTCGTGCGCATCCCTTCCCTGAGCACCCTGCCCACGTCAGTGGCTTTCGCATGAAGTTCACGGTGTATAAAGGCAGAAAGGCTTCACGCATTAAAACTACAACGCTTTCATTTACAGCATGTCTTGCAGAGGTGTTTTCAAGACCATTTTGTTCAGGCCACAGTGGCATCATATTGATGAACAGCAAGGTTATTTTAGAGAGCCGAGTAATAAGGCAACCTTGTGCCTCTCCTAATTCTGTGTGGTGGCTTTGGTCTGTTTCAGCTTTTAGCCTGGTGCAGAAAAGAGGAAAGCATGGGACTGGCTTTTGGTTGCAAACACATCTGCACCACAGAACTGTTACACCAGCCACCAGCATCCTCAACCTTTATTTTCATTTCAGGAATGAGTTGTGAAATGAGGAAGTGGAGGATCTGTGCACAGCCAGTCCCCTAGGTCCAGGTATCGGTGATTTACCTGGCAAGGCTGGGGGGATATTGAAAACCCTGGATAAACTGAGCAAAACTTCGCTTCCCTTTTCCTCTGCAGATTCTGCAAGATTTTTTTCTTCTTTAAATAGACCCATCTATACAGCAAATTGTTTTGTCCTGTTTTGTTTCTCTTTTTCACAAGGGCTTTGTACACCAGGATTTTTAAGTTTTTGGATCTAGAGTCGTGACATATTCTCAGCAGCTGCGAATTAGGGTAACCCAATGGATGCTGCCTGACATTTCCTGATGAGAGAATTGCAACCCAACCCCTCTTTCCCTGCTGCTCAGGTGGTCAATGGAAGGCTTGGAAGGTCAATGGAAGGGACAAACCCCAGGTGTATGTCCCTGCCACCCTTCCCAAACCCGCTGTCATAAGAGGCTCTGAGCAGATCTGCTCTGGTTTTCTGGTGTGGCTAGACAGAGAGATGAGGTCAGCAGGGAATTATTTTCCTTTTCTCCACAGTTTCACACAAACAAACAATATCACAGAAACAGAAGCAAAGGCTGGAGTTTGTGTAAGGCTCTGTGGAAGCTGCCGGTGGGGCCGTCTGACAGCGCAGCTGCTCTGCCTCCTCTGCGCTCCTGCAGGCAGCTGGTCAGCACGGGAAAAGTTGAAAGCTTATGGCTGAACATGGGAAAAACGGAAAGGTTTGGTGTTTCTGTTATATATATATGGGGAAATAAAACACAAAATTCCAAATATTTTGTTTGAAATAAGGGAACTAAAACAGCACAATTTGTGATTGTGTAATTAAAGGCTGTACCGAGTACATATCTATATGGTAGAAAACAACAGTTACAGGCACAACTCTGTTAATCTCTGTTAATTCCTAACTTTGGACAGTTTGAGTTTTCAGTCCTAAAAATAACCTTAATTTCTCCCGACTCAGACTGGCATCACTTGGCAGCGTTACAGTGGCCATCAGAGCATCTCGTGAGACTTTCAGCGCTGCGGTGCGGAGCCCTGCTTCTTCTGCTGCTGACAGTCTCACGGCAGCACTTTGCAAAGCTGACTCGAGAAAAGAGTGCTTTGTCCAGGCACCTGCATGCTCTTACAGTGGCCGAGGGAAGGGACCACAAATGCACAGGAAAGGAGGTCTCAGGGCCCTCCCTGTGGGACCTGTGGAGTGTCAGCAGCCCCAGGCAAAGCAGGGAACCTCAGGGGTCTGTCAGTGCAGTGACTCGGGACGTGGGTGGGGGTAGAGTCCTGAAACAGAACAAATTATTTGGTGAATTAACTGCAGCAAAGCCTCTTTAATTCGTACTCGGAGCCCACACAGACTGTGAGCGTGCCGGGGCTAATCCAGCTGCGGATTTGCCGAGCGGTCAAGGGCAGGACGGAGCAGCACGGTTGCAGCCTTGCACCTGATGCCGCGGCACAGCCATGAGCCAGCACCACCCGGAGCATTTCTGCTGCCTTCCCCTGCATGGGAGCTGCGTGCGGCCATCCCTGGCTGATCCCTACCACACCAGCTTCCTCGAGAACCCCTGGTCGGCACGGCCTGCCTGGGAGCTGTTTGCCACCCTGAGGAAATCAGCCTCTCCCCACGGGTCCGCATGCAGCTGGGTGGAGGCTGCGAGCGCAGGGATTTTCTCCCCTCTGTAGCTAACTCCCTGCTCTGTTTGGAGAGAAAACTGGAAATGGAGTTGTTTGCAATGCAGGTATTTCTCCTTGGCTCCTGGTGATTGATCACCTCATTAGATTTGTGGCAAACAGGCATCGCAACCCTGGTGCTCGTGCGGTGCTCAGCGCTGGCAGCCCCGAAGCCGTTTGCCTGTGACACCACAACCCAAGCCCTAGGAGCCTTGGTGAGGGGCTGAGTTGGTCCAGGCTGCCAAAATGTGCAGCCAGCCTTTGGTTCATCCTAAAATAGCACAAAAGCTGTGCCCCAGCACAACACATCAAGGGGGACCGAGCTTCATCACCGTCCCTCCACTGCCGCCTGCCAGCACCTGCGGTGGCTGAGCTCTGCGCAGAGCCACCGGCAGCACGATGACAAAACCCACCAGCAGCAGCACCCTGCTGGCAGGTGTTCCTCCTGCAGCCCCAGAGCATCCCCTGCCTCCCTTCCCAAGATTTTTCTTGCAGCCACATTGCCTGTTTCCCCCTGCAGCAGCTACCCAGAGGTGCCCAGCAGGTTACCGAGCACCTAGCCTAGGGCTGGATAGGAAAGGTGTTCAGGGACAGAATTGCTCCAAAGGCAGTTTCACAGAAATCAATGTCTAAGTGATGTTTGCACAGTACAGTGCCTCCCGGAATATTGTCATTTTCCTCTGAAATTTGGGAATCAGTGGGCCACAGGAAAGCTGTCAAACTGCCATCCTTTCTGTCCTGAAGATGCCTCTTGATGCTGTTTACTGGGTTCCACCGAGAATGCTGCTCAGGCACTGCAGTGAAGGGGAATGACATGTTATGTTGGAGGAGGGAAGTGGTGGAAGAGCAAGAGAAAGGGAAACTGGTTTAGAAGAGATGTTTTGTCTCCCTGTTCAGAAGCACTGTGCAAGCAGTAGTCTTAGCTACCTTTGCTCCTAGAGGTACAGAGATTGGAGACAAAGATTTTTTTTTGGAGCTGAAATCTAGCTCTCCAGCATCACACAGCCTTCGTATCTACCCAATACAACAGTTCTTCCCATCAGCTCCTTGCAAAAGCCTCTTGAAAAGCTTCCTCCTCTCCTGCCTTCCTCTATGGGTCCCCACTCTTCAAGTCCTTTGTTATTCAAAATACAAGTGCACGGCATTTTAACCACAGTTATTGTTCACTTCTGAGTCAGAAACCTTGCTGCGTTTCACCTGGTCTTGTGTCATATCTAATTGTGTCTTCCTACTAGGAAGCACGCGTGTGTCCCCCAGGAGCATGTTGTAAAGCACCTAACGGAGGCAGCTCCTCCTGTAAGTGCCCAGAACTAAGGGCTTGACACCATGGGGTGTGTGGCTTGTTTTTCTCTTGCAAGATCTACTGGAAGGGAGAAATTCGGTGATGTTCTCCCCAGAGCGGGGGAAGTGCACATATACCTTGCCTTAGCATCTCTTTCTGCCAACGAAATGCAGATTTTGTTTCTTTTGGAATGAATGAAGGCCATCTCTTCATTCAAGACCTGCAGCTTCTCAAAGGGGTTTACCAGAACTTACTTGGAATTTTCCAACTTTACCATTTTTATATTAAAATCAAAAATAATAATGTTAGCAAGAAAAGGTTGTGGATTTTTCTGAGTAAGTGAAGTTTTCAGAGTACATCAAGACTTCAAACCTGTTACATCTTGCATCAAAATGAAGAAATAAAACTTAAGAAACATAAAATAAGTGCCTGCTCTGAAATTTTAGTTAAATCATGCTCTTTTCTTTGAAACGTTTTAACTCAAAACATTTTGGTTATCCGAGTTTGGAACACATTTTGTGAGCATTTCTAGGGATTTGATCCTCTATCGTGATATGGACAATCCCGAGCTGTTCCTGCCCTGGTGAGGTTCCGCAGCCTTGCAGCGTTGGCACCTCCAGCTCCCCGGCAGCCGCTAGAGCACACGCTCCTGCTGCTGGCCCTCCTGAAAGCAGGCTTGGCAGCTCACAGGCATCTCGAAGGCAGAAGGGCACTTTACATTGCAAATCAGTAGTTTTCCTTCCAAAGTGGAAGTACGTATAAATAGCTTCCTCCAGCAATAATCTCCTTCCAGAAAACCCCATCCCTCCCTTTACCCACGTAATTCGGGAGAGGTTTGGCTCCTGCCTGGCAGGCTGCTGGGGCAGAGCCATTGATTCCTGTTACTCTGGAAGAAGACGTGGGTACAGGGCAAGCTTTAATCCTCTGAGCATTTGGCAGATTAAGAATTTTGCAGGCTGGAGCTGCTCCAAACGCAGCCCACTTGAACACTTCTCAGCTTGGTGGAAAGGATGGGCAGACAAGGATTTAAATCACTTGTATGTGCTCTCGGTTCTGGACACCCAGCCAGATACTGCACAGACCTCGATTTTCAGTGTTTAAGGCTGAACAATTCCCGTCCCAAAAACAAAGACCCCTTCCAAAGTCTTCTGTCAGGCCCACCCAAAAGCTAATTGTGGAAACCACCAGATCTTGTACCGCGGGATCTAGCGAAGTCTGCGACAGCCACAGATAAGGCTGTGAATTAATAGGGTAGATATCGCACATCGCTTCGCTCCAGTGTTCTCACATGGAGATGGCTGCTGTCAGCGACAGGTCTTCTGACTAGAAAGACATCGGTTCTGATTAACTATTGCTTTACTATAGACCTAGCATCCTGTTTGGTACAGAAGACCATTTTTCCCTAATTCTTTTATACGTATACCAATGCTAAATCTCTGACTAGAGACTCTGACTAATCTAATAACCTCCCAGCCTTATGATGCTGGTGATCCTTTTAGATTTTGTTATATATTTGAGATCATCCACCAATGTCTGCAAATAACCCTTAATCATTGGTAGAGCTAATTGCATTATTTCTGAGGAAATGAAAAGGATGAATCTCCTCTCTCCCATCTGCAGGAGTTATCTACAGAGGTGGTTGAAATTTGAACAAAATGTTTATTTAAGTCCTGGTTAAAATGTGGCAAATGTTGAAGGATTTTAAAAATTACTTGGTTTTGTCTGTTTAACGTTCGCTCCGCATTTTGATGCTTGGTATTTGAAGAGTATAACTTAATTTGATTGCAGAAGTAGATTGTGTTAATTCCTCGGTTGAATAAACAATTTTTCCCTGCAGTCAGGCTTGCTGTGTTTATGCAGCACCTAGCACAAGGATGTTTCAGCACCGAGGCCTTCAGCCACACTTTATTAAAAGTAAATAATAATAATTCAGATTGAGGAGATCAAATATTTGCCTTCCACTTATGCCACCTAACATTCATTTAACATCTGCTCTTTTCATTGCCACTCTTGTCACTAAGCTTGTTTGCAAAAATGTTTGCCAAAAGAAGCAAATTCCAAAGGAAAGCAGAGCCGAGCCCTTCCCTTCCCTTCCCTTCCCTTCCCTTCCCTTCCCTTCCCTTCCCTTCCCTTCCCTTCCCTTCCCTTCCCTTCCCCTTTTTCCAAGATTTTGTGGGTGTTTGCCCTGAACTGTACGTGACTAATAGTTTCCATGAAGCCCCTTTTAATAGACTCTTTGTGCAGATTCGAGGCAGCCGTGTCAATCACACAGCAGATCCCGTGACTCCGTCTCGCTCCCCGTGCCACTTCCCTGTGTTTGTAACTTCAGGGGTACCTGAGATGAATTTCTGCCCTGTCCTTCCTGCCAAACGGGCACAAAGGGCAGCTGCAGTCAGAGCAGGGGAGGCGAGGAGCCTCTGTGTATTCCTCCTACATCCACCAGTGCTTCTCAAATTTCACATCCTAATGATCTTTAATCAGTTAATCCCTGACCCAAATCAGCTCCACCTAAATCAGCTTAAATGCTGACTTCCAGCACCCACCTTGGTCAGCTTTGCAAGCAAAATGTAAATGGATGCAGGACAGAGATCCAGGCCGGGACCTGTCCTCTCACATCTCCTGCCGCAGAGCGGGCGCTCAGCCATCAGGAATGGGGCTGGATCCTCAGCAAGCTGGCATCTGCCGTCCTAGCAGTAGTGCTGGAAAGGGCAGGGAGGGACCGTGGGGGTCCTGCTCTGCACCACGGCCGTTCCACGGCAAGTGTTTGTCTGATCATCTCGATCCAGCCTTCCTGAGCATCTTGCAGATATGCAAAGCAGCACGTTCCCTTTCATACAAGCAATATATGTGCAGCTCTAATGATGCTGCGTTATCGTGTCCCCCTCCTCGTTCAGTTCAGTCGGCCCATGGAGGCAGAGATCTTTTTTGCTGCTACTTGTTGTGATACAGAAGCGCGCATTCCTAGAAGAATTATTGCTACTAGGCATGATTTCCTTCCCAGTGGGAGCTTTGTCATTATTTCAAATGGATTTGGCCCCCAGCTCACGGAGCAGAAATAGCATATGTACTTGGATCTCAAGCAGACATGTAAGGGAGTGAGAGAAAGAGCCACATGCAATATTTAAGATAAAACTTGCCTAGGAGTGCCAGGGCACTGATTGAAAAAAAAAAAAAAAGAAAAAAAAAAGGAAGAAAAAAAAGGAAGAAAGCACATAAACTGTACAGAGAGTGAGCCTGCAGAGAGTTACCAGCATCGGGCCCCCTGGCAGGACCCTCTCCCTGGTGTCCTCCCTCACCCTGCAGAGGCTGGGGAGGGGAATTGCTGTGCCTGGCCGTGATGCCAAGGCAGTGACGCCCCGCTGCCACCCCTCCTGTCCCTGGGGTACCCGAGGACAGCCCCTCCTGCTGGCACACGCGGCGGGGGGGCAGGCTCCAGAGGACTCAGGCGCGTTTTCCCCCAGCCTTTTGGCTGAGCTCCTGGAGATGCGATGTGACAAGGAGTGTCATTCGTGATCAGACGGCCCCGTAAGATGCCGGTGGTGCCCCTGCCTGGCTCCCTCGCTGGGATTGTGGGAGCCAAGCGCTGCCCTGTGCCCTCCTGCAGCACCCAGCGTCCGCGGTCCCAGCCTCTCGTGGAGGCAGAGGGGCTGAAGAGAGGCCGGCCTTCATCCCACCAGTGTCTCAGGATGGGATTTCAAGCATGGCCAAAGAAATTAAATGTCTTATTGAACCCCTCACCAGCTTGATTTGAGTGGTTTTCTTCTGGTTTCCTAAATGGCAATGCTCCCCTGGCTGCATTGAGCAGGGTCAGGAGGAGGGGAGGTTTTTGTCTATGATGGGGGTGCATTTTTCTCTTATGAACCCTTTGCCTGGTGTCAAACAAGCTGTGTGAGACCACAGGGGGTTTACAGTGCGTGTTAGGTGCTTCCGTGTTTAGTGGAATTTGGTAGTGGGAGAAGAAGGCAGCCACCTCCTTGTGCCTCGTCAGAGATCTCCGAGAGCCCGTGTGGGTGACACAGGTGGCGTTGTGCTTCCCTGGTGCACGGTGCATTCATTTTCCAGGTGACCACGTGGCTGCTTCGCCTCACCCTGAGCTAAGATGGGAGAAGGGGGGGGTGAAGATCGCGCCTGTCCTGCTCGGTTTTGCTGGTCAGGAGGTACCAAACTGAGCTTCTCACAGAGGCCTTCATTAACACCCCATAAGCTCATTAGCATGCTGAAGTCCAGCTGCAGCTCATGTGCTGCTCACGGCCAAGGAAACCCACCTGCTGCTGCAGCCCCTTTGCCCAGCTGGTGCCCTTGGGCTGATCCTTCAGCAGCGGAGCAGGGCTGGTGGGAGCTCTGAGACCAAATGAAGCCCCCCCTTCTGCCATGGAGCATCACCAGCAAATCCTTAGCCAGGGGAAAAAATGTTATTCAAAGCTCCAAAAGCAATTTCAAAGTCTGAGAGATGTTTGATCCCCTGAGTGATTTGAGTCATTGGGGTTTGAAACCCGCAGAAAAGAGCTACTGCAAGCAGGAGGTGGCTCCAGAGGCCAGCTCGGAGCAGCCGCAGTTGGCAGAGCTGCTTGCAGGAGCTCGGCCACACGAGTGCTGCTTTTCAACACACACTGGCTGCGGATCTCGAGGCCTCTGCTCACAGCCCACCTTGGTCAAGGCTTTTGCCTGTGCTCCTCTGGCTCCCTGCACACTGAACAGCCGCTTTGGGGGGTTTTACCTGGTGGCTTTCACGTCCTCTGTGAAACTTTCCTCCTGCTGCGAGCCATTAATGTACAAAAGGCATTAGTATACACAGCAGGCATTTTGCCCTGAAAAGTTAGTAAACTGAATCGGCAGAACAAACACCGGGAGAGGACGAGAAAGGAAACATCCTCACGGCTGCTGTTTACACTGCAGAAATGCCTCGGTCCCCAGGGACCGTCCCCAGCTTCCCTCTGTGCAAGCGAGGGAAGAGAGAGAGCTGGGGATGATTTGTGCACCGACAGCTCCTGCAGTACAATTCCCTGGGTGGGTGCAGCTGGAAAAATGCTGTGGCTGTGACCATTGTCCCAAAGCACTGCCTAGGTGCCCACCTAACACAGCAAGGACTTGGCTTAATCGGAAGCTTTTAAATCAGCCACAGCAAACAGCAGCCGTAAGGAGTCCAATTCATGCACCCAGTAAGCTGGACCTGCTCTAGTTATGATTTCCATATCCTTTGCATATTCATTTAATCCAGAACGTCATTAATGGCGCTCCAGATAGTCATGAATATTTCCACCCTACCTCGGGGGGAGCAGATACTCTTTCCGATGAAACATTACGAGGAGCCACTAATGTTTTTAATTATGGAGTGCTTGGCACAAGTAATTGTGACAGCTAAAGCAGGACTAAACCCAGTGCTATCTTCAGGGGCTGTTTTATTCATCAGCAGTATAAATAAGGGAGCAGGGACGACTAAAAGCAAAATGTGCATGGTCTGAACAAACACGCCCTGTTTGCTGAAGGTGAAACAAGCGGAGAAGTCCAAGGAAAACCTTCCAGCAGGCACCAGCCTTCCCAACAGAAGTGCCTGGTAACATTGCAAGAAGGATTGTGTTCTCTTACATGCTCATCCTGCAGACACAGTCCCCTTCATCCTCCCATCAAAGCTCAGTGTTGGCATCCCCTTCTGAAGAAATACTTTGCAATGAGATTCAAAGGAGGTTTTAATTGCTGTTTTCTACCAAACCCGTGTCTGATTCTTCTCTGCAAACTGTTGTGTAACAGTACCAAAATAACAGTGAATTTTCTCCTAGTGTTAAATATTTTCTCGTTCTGATAAACACAAGCCAGAAGAGTGGAAAGCCTCAGTCAGGAACGTGTGAATGTGACATCCCTCGCGCATGTAAACCGGCCTGCCTCTGCTGCCTCGCGGTGCTGCCGCCATCTGTGGCCTCTCTGCTGTGTTTAGCAAGGCTGAAGCAAAGAGCAAGCACCAGCACCTATTATTTGGTTCTGAACACACACACACGGGAAGGGTTGCAGGGGAAACTACTGGTTCCCCATATCCAGCGGACCAAATGCTGAGCTGGACAAATTCTAAGCCCTCTTCCCAGCTGCCATCACTGATAAGCCCTCCTTTCATTTATCTCAGAGCCCCTGGAGTGATGGATGCAAACACTTCCATTATACCCCTCCGTATATTCTACATCTCTTTTTGCCTTAGGGACCTCTGAGATATATTTGTTTTGCTGAAACTTGGTACTTGTGGCTGAAATCACATCTACAGCAAGGATGGGAATCTCATGAAATGATAAAGCTGCACCTTTCCCATTGAGCAGAGACAACAGAGGACGTGGAGCAGCAGCGTGCCGGGGTAGCAGTCTGCACGGCCTTGGAGTGTGTGGTTCTCTCCAGGAAAAACAGAAAACAAACCAAAAAAAAATCAACCCACGTCTGTAAGTAAAACAGTTTGCAGTGTGAGCATGGATTGCTGTTGTTGTTTCTGACTTGAATTTTTCACTCAGCTGAAAATCAGACACATTTGTAGTGGTCGAGGTGCTGCCACGCCTGGCACGTGAAGGACATCTTCAGGAAAAGACCTGTGGGGTGAAATGCTGGTAGAAATGGCCACAGTGTTGGACTGTCTCCAGCACATATTTAGTCACTGCTTTTCTTTATAATTTCCTCTTAATGTTCTTTTTTTCTTTCTTTTTCTAAAATACATTTATTGTTTCTATAAACCGTCTGTTACGTGAGGTTTTGTGGGTTTGTTTCTGTGGCCTTCTGAATCAGAAATTCAGCAGTTAGCTGAATTGCGATGTGAAGTGCCAAAGGATCTTAAGTATATTATTATCCTTTTTCATCGTTTTCTGTTGCTGTTGTAATTTCCTAATTGATTCTTCTTTCACAGTAAGAAAAAAAAAATCTACAGATAAATAAAAATAACACTTGGAAGGACGGCAAAGGAAATTGCAAAGCAATAGACATCACATGTAGACAAACATCCTCCTACATAGCGAGTAATTGCATAGCGTCATCGCATGGAGTTCTCTTTTTATTAGTAAAGCATCTTTCAAAGGAAATGCATATGCCTCTATTTTAGAAAGAATATTGGGGCTTTACTGGTGGTGTGCAACAAGGGGATGGTAAAATCCTAATGACAGAGATGATCTCTCTTTCAGGACCATTAATCTCTGTCGGAAGCTCTGAACCCAGAACTTTTGCAGCTAAACCAAATGTTAGTGAGGAAATATTACTGAATTTGTACTGGGTAAAAAAGCAAGCAAGAAAACGTGTGAGAAAAGGGATTATTTTCTGCGAAACATTGATTCAGTTCAACTTCCAATGGAAATGGCTTTGGCCATGAAGTTTTTGGCAAGCCCTGGCTGTTAAAGCTCTGCAGAAGCAGTGCTGTGGCTGGGGGCACCAAATCAGCGTTTTTCCATGAGTGCTGCCTCCCCCCAGCCAGCCTGCTGAACGAGCACTTTTCCTTTTGCACCAAGCGCAGCAACATCTCCCAGTTTACTCGAAGCTTCCTGAAACCACACCTGTGCCAGCCGAGCTCTCGGTACGATGTGATTCCCAGCGTGCCAGTTCCGCGTGTGCCGCAGCATCCTGCAGGGCTCCAGGGCCGTACAGCTCTGGGAAACACTCGGTGTGGCCAGAGCCTGACACCTTTTGCACCTTGCACCTGTGGGGAGCTGACGTTTTTAACTAAGCCTGGGAAATACACAGCTCGCCCAGTGCCCCATCCCGTGCCTAGGAGAGCCTGTCCTGCACCTGGGCGGGCGCTGGGGGCTCGCCATTTACATGGGGAGCCCAGAGGCTGCCTGGTACCCTTGTGTGCAGCTGTAAAAGAGTAACAGTAACCCCAACGCTTCAATAACCTCCTCGCCCTTCTTTACACTGAGGTCTGGGGTCCCCAGACATGGATCGTGGCCAACGCGAGCCACGCTCTGTGAATAACAACAGCGATGTTAACTAATGACACGCAGAAATCTTTCCCAGCACGGGGATTTGGATGTTGACTTTGTGATTCCCCAGATAGTCAGATAATTAAAACCTTCCAATCATTACTGTCAGTTTGCCACTAAAAAGCACAAGTAAGGAGCTTACACACGCTCAGCCCATTCACACAGTCATGGTGTGCCGAGGTATTCCTGTACCACCACAAACACATTTTTAAAGCATCCACGGCCCCACAGAGAGTATAAATGATGCACCTACTGGGACCAGGGTGGTTCTTCTTTAATCACATATATGGCTTTTTTTTTTTCCCAATTTTTAATTTTTTTAAATTAATAAGATCTTTATAACTGAAGCTTCTCAAGCACGATTAACCGAAATGAGTCTCTGCACGTAGATGTCTGAGGGAGAGCAGGCTGGCTGCAGGCACCCTGCTCTCTCTGATGTGGGAGAGGGCGAGATTTCCAAGCGTGGAGATAAGGCTCTACCTCAGAGGTATTCTTGCCTGGAGTGGCCACCAGAGAAAGCAGATAAAAAGGTTAGACGTCTAACTTCAGGCTTCTGCAATCCTGCAGATAATCACAATTCTCTGGATTGTTACAGAAACACGTGAAAGCTTGAAATATGCAGATAGGGAGGTAACTGGAGGTCAGCAGAGTGCCTGCACCAGACAGAACCGTAATTTGTTAAAACTCCAAATTATCTGAGAAATGTAAATAGTGTTTGGGGCCGGTACTCAGCTTGTTCAGACAAGTAATTTGCAAGGTGTAATACATGAGGTAATGCATTTAACTTTTCCGAGATATTTTCTCAGTTCTAGCATCCCAGGGAACATGATTCAAAAACCTGCGATGTTGGTGAAGAGTTCATTTTTCTATAAAGCTGCAAATTGTGCAGCGCGTCCTCAATAGTGTTGATTTTGCTGATACATCCACAGCGGTAGCAGTTGGCAACCTGAAGCAGCGAGTAAAATCAAATACATGTATTTATCAGCTAATAAGTGTGTTTTCATCTCTTGGGACATCTCAGATAGGAACAGCTGAGGCTACAGAGTCTGAGATCTGGGATAAATAATGGAACACGCACAGGAAGGGAGGTACGAATCAAAATGAATGTTAACTGCCAGGGCTGCACAGTCACAGCGGATTTCACTTACTTCAGCAGGACTGCATTGCACTCTGATTAGCCCTCCCCAGACAGCAGTGCACAGGTCGGGTGTTTATTCAGCTCCATTAGAAATTTGAAGTGTGGACGTCATTCTGATCACCCAGGCCTACCTACAGGGCTCGGCACTGTGTTCTGTGCCTGCCTGCTTTTATTGCTCCTCACAGTCTATCTCTTTTTCTCCAGTGCTACATAACACATCAGGCTGCATTTACATTTTCTGAATGGACTAATCACGGCTCTCTGCTTTGATAAAGAGTGTGCAGCCTCCCACATAACCACATGGAAACCAACAGGGAAGAGTAAACCAGAAATAAACCCGTTCTAGGGGGCTGAGAGAAAAATACCCACCAAGATAATTGGGAGGGATGTACAGCAGAGAAGCAATTGAACACATAGTCACATCTTTAAAAAAATTATAATGCTAAAAATATCCAGATGAAGGACAGCAAGAGAAAACATGATTGAGGTGGAACAATTGGTAGGGGAGTTAATACTTATTAGCAACCATTTTAGATTGAATATAGGTTGGTTTTGTAACAGCACAAGGAGTGATGCATCTGACAGGACTTAAACAATTGCCTCCCCCTTCCCCAGAGAAGCTTGTTAGCAACTCCATGGCACAAATTAATCAGTCTCATTTGTGCGCGCCTAAAGAATTAGCCAAAGCAAATGCAGTTACTAAAAGTTTTCCTTCGTAAAATACAGCGGCATTAGACCCCAAACAAATCTTTATAAATCCTTCCTCCATAAATTTCAAACTGTAATGTGATTTAAAATGTAGCCTACTGTATTTTCTGCCTGTAGCCTTAAAGGATAACAACGAGAGATCAGACAAAGTTCACCTAGTCCAGCATCTTTTCCCCAGTGCTAACCAAAAACTATTGCCTGGGCAAGAGCATAAGAATGAAGCAACTGGACGTGTTTTTACAAACACTCTCTCATCATACAACAGTTTATATTGCAGGCATTCACTGAGCAAGGGTGCTTTCTATACAGTTATTAACCATCAGTGGATTTCCTCCGTTGGCATTGATATTGCCTAGTCTCCCCTTAAACCTTGGTCAACAGCGTTTAGGCACATTTAGCATCCTGTGGCAAGAAGCTTTACAGCTAAATTGCATGTTATGTCAACCTGCTCCCCATCCTACATCTCCTAGCTATGAAAAGTCAGCTGTGTCCGTGTGAGAGAGCCAATGCTCATTTCCAGATTTCCTAAGTGTTCAGAAGGACTTTGTGCACAGAGGGTGAAATTGAAAAAGAGTTATTATGAGATGCTTGTAAGGTTCATGAGCCAAATCCTTTTTATTCACATCCAAAGAGCTACGAACAGTTGTGCCTTTGAAGATAAGTATTTTGTTTTAAGTTCCTTGTTGTATTAGAGAATCTGTATGTAAGATTTGTCAAAAATATTCTGATTTACATAAAGAAGTATATGAGAAAAAGGGTAAGTCAAGCAAAAGGTTGTCAGAGATGAGCAAGCAAATGCTTTATAAAAAGAGAGAGTAGGGTTTAGAAGTGCATTCCGTGGCTTTATTCACACAGTGGAAATAAAAACATCCAAATGTTTCCAAGTAATATAAATTCTGCTCCCTTCTGGAGGAAGATTGATTTTGTAAGGTTTGTTTGGTTTTGTTTGTTTGTTTGGTTGGTTTTGTTTGTTTGTTTGTTTGTTTGTTTCCCATCCAACTATTCCCTGCAGTTTCAGAAGCAGCTTCAGAAGATAATTCTGTATAATACCTCAGATGCCAAGGATGAGAAAGCTTCGGGGTAAGGCAGTTCTTATCTGCTCCTTGGGGTTATCACAACCCCAGGGCTATTCGGATGTTACACAGTGTGGGCTCCGTCTATCCAGTAGGACTGAAGTGACCCATTCGGCAGCAAGGGGCTTTAAATTAAGGCAGTCCTTTTTTTTTTCTCTCTTTTTTTTTTCTTTTTTTTTTTTTTTTGTTTAGTCCAGTGGTGAACACAGAGGCACCCAGGGTAATTACGCTTTCTGAGAGTAGGTTTTACCACAGAGAGTGCAATTCCCTGTGGCCTTTTGAGACACACCAAAGTATAAGCATTATAAGCTCTTTAAAGGCAAATTTAAATTCCAAAGTTTGAGAAAACAGAGAATGGGAGGGTGAGATTTTGTTTGTTTTAATACAAAGGTGTGATGTTAGAAGAACACACAAGAACTCGCAGCTATGTGCAGGGCCTTCCTGTTCATTGCAGCCTGTGCCAGTGCTCAGACCTTCCAACCTGACTGCAGCACGCTGCTGTTCTCTTCCAGTTGCATTTAGCAGCACGTTGATCGCTCCTGTTATGTATTGACCAGTGCCTTTGGTCAGCAGGAACAGCCTGAGTCTGCTGCCCTGCGAGGACGTGAGGAAGAATACACCGAACCCGCAATGAAGTGCCGTTAAGGGAAATGCTGAGTGTCTTTCCCAGGCAGGTGTCTCCTACTTCAGCCAAGCTGGGAAGGATTCAAGAGCAATCTCCGTGCCTGCTGCGTGCATGCATGCAGCGCATGCAGAGTGAGTGGACGGCCAGCTGCGATCCCCTCGCGGGAGGAGCACATGCAGGAAATCGCCTTCGCTTTGCAGGTTTGCAGGGATGGAGCCTGCCCACGTCAGCAGGCTCCACGAGGATTTAGGATGGGGTGAGGATTTGGGACGGGGCTGTGCAGCACTGCCAGGATGGGCACCGGGTGACCACCTATCTAATCATAACCTAGGCTTTCATGCAGAGTATGGGAGTGACACAGAAGGAATATGCAACATAAAAAGGAAGCTGTTTGCTTCTGGATACGGTCCATGTTCGCTACAAGTTGACCTGTACTATTAACCCAGCCTCAGCTGCTTTCCAGAGGTTCACGTACTTCCCTCTAGGTCTGACACATGCACTTCTGCCTTATGAATGCCACTGTGCACCAAGCTGAAGCCGTTTTACACTCAAGCAATCCCAATATTTGTGTGCCCATGGAAGTTACATGCAAATGGAAAGCTTGGCAGGCTACACACAATGGGTTTGGGTATGCACAGCTGCATGAAGTACGTATGGGGGACTTCCCAGGATATAATAATAAGGGGAAAGGCAGTGTCCAAACTCACACCTGTATAATCTGTAGATAGATGGTTATTTACAGTTTTGCCATTTCTAATGGTAAAGTCCTCCCTTCTTTCTTCCTCTCTCCACCACGTTTGCATGCAATGCCATCCACTGTCCATGCAAGCAGCAGGTAATCACAGGCTACACAGATCAGTGGAAATACTTTCACAGCAACTCTGCCCGGAAGGATGGCACATAAAGAATAAAGGTTCTAAGGGAGCAGAATTTCTGCAGCATGGAAAAGAAGATAAATGGAGAAAAAAATACACAAAAACTACGGAATTTGTGCTATTCACACTTCTTTGTTAGGGTTCTTTACACTCCTCTGATGGATTTAGTAATACTGTCAATACACTTTTTTTTTCTAAATTGCTACAAAGAAACTCACGGACTTTTACTTAATTTAAGACGTGAATTCAGAACACCATTGTGTGCTTAAAGAGGAACAACTAAGCGAAACACTGAACATGTGAGAAATACAACCCATGCTATTTTGCCGTGAATTGTGTGTGCAATCTATTTGATGAGTTATATCATAATTTCATGGCTGGTTATTTATAAAACAATAAAGTTATTTTTTTCTTTTTGACTCCAAACCCTACTTGAAGAGCAGTGATTCATGCTCCACATGCTGTTAGCTCTGTGGCTCCAGGCTCTGCATGTGCGTAAGTCAGGCTGAGACTTGACAATTAACATGTGAGGATGTGTGAGCTGTGTAGAAACCACCTACAGTCAACAACTTGCAACAAAAATACTTCAGTGCTGAATACAATACAGTGCTGACCCAAAACAACCTTACTGTCTGCCTGCCTGCCCCATCTCCCTGCTTTATGCTGTCTGCAAAAAGGCAGATGCAACTTGTAGCTGAAGGACAACGGAAAATATTAAGACAGAAACAGGAACAACTCGGGCTTCCTTCATGCCACAGAGGTTATTCCAAACCTCGCAGAAAATCTCTTCCCAGTATTTAGAGGAGAATTTCTGACAGCTTGCCTTTCAGGGCTTTCACTGGAAAGCGTGATTAGCACGGGTCTGCCGTCCTTCACTGGGAAGGATAGCTCCACATCAACACTGGTGCTGGGAAGCAGGGGAGGGACAGAAGCTTTGCTTTATCTATAAAAATGAGTGTGGTAAGAGTGTTTTTCCTCAAACACTGTATCTGCACACTCTCATTCTTTTGGGGAATGGACCTACACGATATTCCATCTACGCGTCCTCCTCCTACAGTTTTCCCTGTCACTTTATTTCCATTGTGTGTACGTGAGAGCAACACCGAGCATCAAACTTCTACAAACAACCCTAATTTGTTAGCATCCCTAAATGCATCTTTAGTATTTAAAGCAGTTGTTCATTGGTTTGCAGTTAGTGTTTTAGAAGAAAAAAAATAATCAGGATACTCTGTATTATTTTTTTTCATTTCAAAACTTGCTTTCACCTACTCTTTTTAAAAGAGAACAGCCTCAACAGACCAGACGGTACAATGCCAAGCGTTTTCTTTTTTGCTTGTCTTTATTTGCACTGCTAGGCAGTGGCGGTTTACAACATCTGCTGTTGTCTCTATCGCATTCCCGGCATATTCACAACGCTTGGGTTTCTGGCCGAAAAGCATCAGCACTTCTCTCTTACCTTCAAGCCATACGAATGTCTCCAGCAGCGGAGGCAGGACTTTGTGCCGAATAGATCCACAGCACCCCAACTCTCCGCCGCGGCTTTCCTCCGGCTCTCCCGGGTTTTGGGGGCAGACTTTTGGGTGTTCGCTGGCGCTCCTCCCGACCACGCTCACGCAGAGGAGCAAACCCAAAGCCACCCCAAGCTGCTCTGGCAGCTGCTGGAACTTGCGGAGCGGTTTCGGAGCGGTTTTTTTTTTTTTTCCTGCCGAAATCCCCCGGCCCTTTCCCCCGGCTCAGCGCTGGGTGGAGAAGCGGCGGCTCCGGCCCCGTTTCGCGGAGCCTGGGCTGGGCTCGCCCCTCCTCGCACGCCTCGATCCCAGAGCCCTGCTCCCCCCGAGACCCCCGGGGCTGCCCCCGGGCTGCGGGGACCCGCGGCGCTTCCCTTGGCCCCGGGGGGGGGGGACGGGGACGGCGACGGGGCCGGGGGGCGCCCGGCGGGGCTGGCACGGAGGCGGCCGCAGCCCCGCAGAGGGGAGGGCAGCGGCGGCCCCCGCCCCGAAGATGCCCCCCCGGGGGGGAAAGGAGCCCTTCCCCGCCTGCCCTGCCCTGCCCTTCCCCGCCTGCCCTGCCCTGCCCTGCCCCGCGCCCCGAGGGATGCTGCTGCGGGGCTGCCGCCCGGTCCCCGGCGGCGAGGGGGCGGCGAGGGGGCGGCGAGGGGATGGCGGGGGGATGGCGAGGGGATGGCAAGGGGATGGCGAGGGGATGGCAAGGGGATGGCGAGGGGATGGCGAGGGGATGGCAAGGGGATGCGGCAGCCCCTGGCCGCTCTGTCGGGTGAGAGCCCGGCTCCCGGCACGGCTGCGGGGTCTCAGGTGGAAGGCAAAAGGAGAGTGCCCCCCTGGTACGGCTAGGGAAGGGAAGGAAGGCAGGAATTTCCGAGTCGGGATGCTGCCTCTAGGCGTTATCTCTGCTGAAAACAGCTCGTGTACTTTCTTTGTAAAGGAGCGGATCGATGGCAGAGAGAGAGAGGGAGCAGCCCTCTTCTGCATCCTTCCCCAGCCAAAGTCCCAGCACGGGCCGGGGCTTTGCTGAGCGCCCGGGCTGAAATCCCCAGCGGTGCTCAGACCCTCTGCAATGGTAAATAGGTCTCCTTGCAACTCAGATGAACCATTTCCTGAAAGGATGATGAAAATGTAGCTGCAGTTGCAATATTTTATTACCCTATACTTTAATATCTTTCATGCTGGCTAACTTTCAGAGTATTAGGGGTCCATAATTTTCAAGGTGTTTCCTAATAAAGCTTTTCTGTTTACAGAAGTGGCTCGATTTACTTTTCTGAATGTATTTTTCTTATTACCATATAACCCTACACAGAGAGAAAAATGAATGAAACCCATCTCTTTGGTTAGGTTTCAAAAAGCATTTATTTCTAGTAGTTTTTCTACAACGGAGTGGATCCCAGAACAGTGCTTTCAAGCTTTTCTGAATGTGGAACCTTAAACATTTTATAGCAGAACTACTGACCCCTTTAGGATATCACGCACATGAATTGCTGTGAAATGGACATATACTTGTCTTTCTGAGGCATCTCAGTCACACCGAATCAGTTCGGCTTTCCAAGCATTATTGAAATACTGTCCTTTTTGTCCAAGTAATGCTACACTGTGAGTTTTGCGTGCGGTGCCAAGGGAGACAAATGAACACCAGAGCTGAAACCTTCAGCACAAAACCTAGAAACAGCCACGGGCATTGCTGTAACGTTGCAGTAACCTGGACATTTTCCTCTGAACTGCTTCTCAGTGCCTGTAGAGGAAACATCAGCTGAAGAAAAGTGCAAGAGGCTTTACATGGACTAGGCAGCTGTCCTTGCAAAGTTTAAAGTGAGGTTCACTTCCCTTGGATTTTGTATCAAGAATTTCAATAAATGCCCCAGAGCTAGATGAATCATTGGAGAGAACGAAACACAGTAACAGCAAGAAGTGATGCATTTAAACAAAAACACCAAAAAAAAAAAAAAAAAACCACCCAACCCTGAACCTGAAGCCAAAGTAAAATGAAACTTCGAAACCACAACTATAACCTTCTTATAAGAGTTTTGTCCGCAAGCAGATTTTTTTTTTTTTCCCGCAATGCATTTCTGGTTTGTGATTGCTCATCGAGGAGGCTCCATGAGTTGCTCTTTGGTTGGAGGTTGTTCAGCAGCAGCTCTCTGCAAGCAGGCAATCATGAGGGGTTGTAACTGGTTAATTTGGAGTAGACACATCTCTCCTGGGACATATCTCCTCTTTGATTTTAGGGGTATAATTACTGGAGTACAGTTCCTGAGGCAAATATCATGAGTGCTCGGCAATATTTCTTCAACATGTGTTCTCTCCTTTTGCTTCTCTGACAGAATACTTAGTCATCTGATCAGCACTGGAAGCAGATTAAGATAAGATACCTCCTGCTTTGCACCATGCCACTGACAAAGTAAAATGGCAGTGATATATCAGTCATCAGGATCATCACGGCTGGATAGCTTATTATGGTACTCCTCTATTACATGCTGCTGGTGTGGAAATCTCTGAAGAAAAAGATCTTGACTGACAGCTTTATTTCTCTGATGCGAGGAAAAGCTGGCAAAAAATGCAGAGGATGAAATGTTTCTGAGTCCACTGAGGACAAGGCGGAGGTTTCTTAGGGTCCAGTCCCGAACCACGGACGGACCTTCACTGAGGCTTTGTCACAACTGTGTTCTCTTCTGCGTCAGGCTTGTCTCTTTGGCTTTGTCTTTCTGGAATCAATGTTAAATAAATACAATAACAGAGAGGATTTTCAAAGCAAACTCCTTCAGCATGCACAGTTTTCACTCTAGGGTAACAAAGAAAATCTAACTCCTTAATATGATGTAATTCATTCAAGTATTTCCCGCACACTTTGAAATGGTGCTGAGACTTCTCATGAAGTCCGTCACAGGAGAACTAACTCCGAGCAGGGCAGAAATCTCCTGGTCACGGTGCAGGGCTTGTTAGCTCCCAGGAGCGAGCATCTTGTAAAAAACTCTGGATCTGCAACCTCCTAGAACGCCGATCTTCCCAAGGTCAGCGCTGTGCCGCTAGGGGCAAGGTCAGAGGAACAAAATCATAAGCCCAGGCCATTCACGCCCACAACTCCTCTCTCTGTGGCCCTGCAGCCAATATTACACTCCAGATTTAGCAACCGAGACCCCGGACGAGGGCCGAAATGCCAGTCCCACTGCCTCTTGCACTGCCTAGTCACAGTTCAGGCTGTCATTCTTTCTTCATCTCTTTACGGACACCCACGAGCAGCCTGACTGCTTGCAGAGAGGTCGGGATGGATCCACATGCGCGTCTGAATGGAAGCTGGCAGGGCTTCTCTCTCACCTCCTGCTCAGCCCTCCGTCACAGAGGACTGGTGCAAAGTCTTTTGGCTGGAAGTTTTGCCACTTGTATTAGAAATAAAGAGCACACAAGCATTTATTAAAATTTAATTTATTAATTATTTATTAATTTTTTTGGCCCAAGATGTTCCCCTTCAGAGCAGACATGTCAGATTTCTGAATAAAAGTCTCGAAGCTCAGGAAGGCAGGTTAGTCAGAACGTGTCTTGTGAACTTAAATGTCTGCCTTTTTTTTTTTTTAGTCTATTTGCCAAACAATTAACAGTACCAGACTCTTGTATCTTATTTCTTCCGTAGAAGAATTTTTCCTTGCAAAAGACCTGTGGCACTCTCAGTGCATTCAAGCTATCATCCAATCTGGTCATGATATGCAGGAAATGACTGAATCAGTTCATTTCAAGTTTAAACATTTATTTTTTTTTTTTTTTCTGGAAATTTCCTCATAAGCCAAGATGAATATAGACATCTCTCCGGATAGGAAAAGAAGAATTCGCATCTTCTTCCATCTTTTCGAAAGACAGGCTGGAAGAATGCTACTTTCTGCCATGGATAAAGAGTCAGTATTGACTTCAAAGTATTGTTTTACTCTGTCATAGCTTAAAGTTAGGACAAAATTTCTGGATTACCAGGGACTTGAAGCTTATGTATAAATTAGCATCTCGTGCTCAGCCAAGATTCCGCCTGATCTGTGCTCTCTACCTGTTTTGGTGACTAAGGTCTGTCTCCGTGCAGATGGATTTACTGCTAAATATTTGATGTGACTTCAGCTGCTCTGTGTGCCGTTACGGAGTAGCCTGACACGACCAAGCATAGGCAGCCAGATTTGACCCTGATGTCTTAAGCTGAGGCCTCTGAATAAAAAAGGAAACACGGTGTAAGTGCAGGTATGGTGAACACCTTGCCATTCATCTCTCTGCCTCTTTGCCTTTCTGCAAAAGGAGAATAAAGAAATTAACACATTTACTTCAATGCACAGGGTGCTCTGAAGACTTTCTAAACTTCATTTTATTTATGAAAATATCCAACAAGAGCACTATGCCACTTCTGCTGTTTCTCCTCTAACCATTTAGTATTCCTTACAGCTGCTGTTTTCTCTAAAGTGGTCTACTCAGTTCCCACAGGATTCCCGACAGGGGAACTGCTATCAGTGCACATTCAAGTAAAATAAAATTTGCTGGAGCTGTTTTAAAAACATTTGTTTTAGCTCTCTAGAGAGCGAATCCAGGTTTGAAGCAGATTGTCGATAACAATTTGTCAGGGAATGAAGGGCAGAAATATGCATTCCGAAGCTCTTGGGGCTGCGGAGCACACTCCTCTCCTTCAGGGTGGCTGCTTGGAAACTAAAGTGAGTTAATTTGCTTCTTGTGGATAGCTATAAAAAATGCACTGCTAAAAGTTAGCACGATTTCATGGTATTACCATTGGTTTTCACCAGTTGGTGCCTTTGGAAGCACCTGTCTAGGTGCAGTTTATGAATTCTGATTAACCTTAAGAAAATTCAGTACCGAAGTATTTCAGTGTAGATGGAGTTGAGCAGGTGCTGTCAGACATCCCCTGTCACACATCAGGGGAGTGGAGAAATGTGGAACTGTGATGGCCACCGTTCAGTTGAAGACAGGTGCAGAGTAGAGGTAGAAATGTCCCAGATTTTGAATGCTAGCTAGGTTATTTTAAAAGAGAGACAAAAAAGTCTCCCTGTTCAATCCATCTCTTTGTCTGGTGCTTTTTTCTCTGCTAACAAAGGCCCCTGGGAACCTTGAGTTTTGGCAATCAGCTTGGAAAAATTCACCTGGATTGCAAGAGCTTCTTTTCTTCCATTATTATTATTATTATTATTATTATTATTATTATTATTATTATTATTATTATTATTATTATTTGTTGTACCCCCTTGTTATTTTCCCAAAGCTCAGCAGCCAGTGAAGAGGTGTAATTAAAGTTAATTGTGACTCCTCAGTGATGCCCACACATGGCTTCAGGGTGCCTGTGGCTCTCACACAGCTGCTGCCTGTGAGCACAAACAGGCACACTTCCCGAGGAGAGGTGGGCAATCCCACCTTGTCCCCCAGGAGGATCCTTTGGCATAACCATCAAGTCTGGCCACGCTTCCAGCACTTGACAAAGGTGCAGGTGACAGTGCTGGACTGGCACTGAAGACACTTCTGGCTGTGTAAGCCTAGCAATTGTACACTCCGACAGCATCAGGAGCCAGGGAGTTCACTTTTTGCAAGGGTTTTAATACCTGCCCAGCGTGGCTGGCTGTGACCGATCCATGGTCGAGCAGCTAACACATGGATCAGCCCACGGGGATTTCATTCCTCACTGTAGCACAGACTCCCTGTGTGGCACATCAGTAAGATGGAGTTAAAAGGGTCTTTTTGTTGACAAGATCGTAAGCTTTTCTGGGCAGAGGTTTTCTGTACTTGATGGTATCCTGTTCTTGACTGCAGTCCCTAGACATTACATTAATACAAATATACACACCACTGTAATTGTGCAGGAAAAGATTTAAACTCAGGTCATCACTAAAACTGAATGGAAAGCGGTTTCCCCATTGCCCAGAGGAGAAACTATATACACTATGTAAAGCCTGTCTTGGAAGCCTGCTTATCAAAATAGCAATCGGGAACAATCAAACTGCAATTTGTCTTGGAGGATTTGGGGATCTTCAGAAACTTCTTGTTTTCTATGTAATGTAAAACTTTTTCCAAGAAAGACAATAATACATGCATTTGAAAATCCCACCTCTGTTAAAAAGTATCAAAATGAAAAATTTTTATCTAAACATTGTTATCACAGTATTATTAATGCGATATCTGTGATTTCTCACTCCCACTTTGCTTCTCCCTGTCACCCTGACTTCATTCAAAAATGAGCATAAAACAGGTGTCTTCCTCCATTTGGCCTTCTTTGAAATCTGTAAGTGGTGATTTGCCTTTTCTATGCTAGAAAAAAAATATTAGCTTGTACTAATAAATAAATTGGCTGCAAGATTTCAACCCCAAGGCAGAAGAGGACACTGAGGACACTTTCTTATGGGACCAAGGACAGTCTTGTCCCATTCCACAGTTAAATCTAGACCTCACTGTGAATTTAGCTCCAGTGTGCCTTTCTGACAAATCATGATTTCAGAAGTACCTCCGTTAAATAGCCTGTCTTGTTTTCTGGCTAAAGGAACATTGCTGAATAGCCCTCAAAACGTCTAATTTACCCTCATTGTGGGCTGGTGTAGTGGTTACTCAGTGGACTGCAATGCAGTCCATGTAAAGACAGGCAGTGATTCAGTGGTGCTCTGCCTTGCTGATAGCAATTGTATGAGCTCCTGCTGCTGGGTGAATTAATTGCTGGATTCTCAGGCAGCACACATTTTAAAGGAAGCACGCAGATATGATGCAACTTCCATTCTGATGTTATAATGAATGTTTGATGGCAATGCTAAATGGCCACTAGACAAACTATATATAGTGTAAAATTCAGCCTTGCAAGAGGATTGTCCTGGAGAAACACTTGTCTGCAATAAGCTTTTCCTTCCTAATTAAAAACAGAGTGAGAGCCAGCACCAGGTGTGGAGGTGAATCTGATTATATAAAAGAAAGTCACTGGTCGCGCACTGATTTCCAAGGAGAAGTGATCAGAAAGGGATACAGCAATGAACCAAACAAACGGTAAATCCATGCACAGGGCTTATTTGCGTGAGTAGCTGAGAGTTCTTTATCCATGCAGTATGGAGCTAAGTAAGCATCTCTTCCAGACACCAGCCATGGTTTGCCACAATGCATACAGCTGAACGGCCATCACATTTTTGAATACATTAAGGTTTTCAGGCCCCACAGCAGTTTCAAATGAGCATACCGGAGCCTTCCTGTTACGCGTGGCGAGTGTCAGCTGCAAACGGTGATTTTAGGGTTCTCTGAGACCTCTGCCCATTGCATGCCTCCTTATCCTGGGTAACCACTAATTGCTGTAGTTTATTTCTGCAAAATGGCTCTTCAGCAATTTCCCCTCAGACAAAGTAAGTGTAAAGTTTGTATTAATCATGAGGATTAACATTTATTGATGCAGGAACACCTCGTAAAGGAAACAAGTTTTGCCTCGATGTTCTGGAAGTAGTAGTCAATCTGTTTAATTAACAGATTGGCTTGGCAGAAATCTACTTCCTTCCTGTCTCCTTCATACCCAAATGTATACCACTAACTAATCAAGCCTTCCTACCCTTTTCTGGATTACAGAGACCTTTCCAAATCCTTAACTCTGCATTCCTATATTTTGTGCAGAGGGCGCTCTGCTAGCTCTTTTTTTCGGAAATGAGATTCACAAGCTACCTGGATCCTCTTTGCAGTTAGGGAAATAATTACTTTACGCAATATAATTTGCTTAAAACCATGACAGTTTTAACTATAGTTTAAGGCTAAATGACTGCTCAGCAAGACAGCTGGTAAAATTCACCCTGTAATAAGACTGCAGCAATGTAAACAAGCCCAGCCCATTTAGGGCTTTGAGTTAATATAGATGTCAAATTCTTCTTTCAATATCTCTAAATTTCCCAAGCCATCAGACATTTTCCTCCTTTATAAATGTATTTATAACAAATCTCATCCTTTGTCACCTAAATTCAAAACATAGGTCTGTCCCAAATCCCTATAGTCGATTATGTTTGAATATAAATGAACCTCTAGTGAAACATCATCTAATTTGTTGAAACACTATAGGTACCTGTGACTTAACATAATAAGGAACTCCTGCTGCAGCATAGTTTTAGGGAGCTCCAAGCCTGGCTTTCTTACTGCTTGGAAAGTGGCTGTTCCAAAGAAAACGCAGCTAGAAAGAGCTGCAAATGACCATGCTTTGCCCTTGAGAATATATCATTTTCTGGGTGTTTGCAGTGGGGCACACTCCAAAGAAGGCTGAGGGGACGTGTTAGTAAGAGTTAAGTGTGTGTATACACACGTAAGTTCTGCTGAACTGTGCTTGGATCTTACAAAACTAGAGTCAGTTAAGGGTGACGATCAAATTGAGTTTAGGCAGGAGAGACTGAAAGAGTTTTTCAGCTCCGACTGTGGTAATTTTAGCAAATGTGGGGGGGGCCTAGGACTTGATCTTGGGTTTCTTGATAGCAGCAGGAAGGCTGCTGTTCCCTTCAGTATGCTTTGGATTAGGTCTTTGACGTGTCTAAATCAGCCAGAAACCAGGGTGCTAGGCAAGTGGAAATCATGGCTGCAGAGAAGCTGAAATATCTGAAAACTCAAGACATTTCTATGCAATGTCCCTACAGGCTAAATAATGTCAACCAATTTAAATCGCAACCGGTAGGGAATAATATCTGGGGCCTGATGTCCTCTATCCTGCTCAGATAATAACAGCAATACAGTTGTAATTATGGTGATAATGTTCAAAATTCATTTGCGTTTGCCTGAGTTGTGATGATTTATTGTTTGATGATTATCTTGCTAGAGTTTTGTGGATGGAATAATCTCCCTTATTTACATAATCAAGGCATCAAAATCTTTAGAGCAGGGCTTGCTATCAGCAGCTGGCTGTGCCATGTGTGGTAGGATCCCGTAGTTTTTACACCTTGTGTTGCAGGAGACCCTGGTATCCGTTAGACTATACTGAAAATTTAGTCTTGTACTATTTAAGTGTAAATCACATTAATATAGGGAGCTGTTCCTGCATTACTGACAGCTACTAAAGCTAGTTAATAGGCAGAATCTGTGTACCGTTGCAAGGTAGAGCTGAGAAGGACTGTTGGAATGATACCTTTGTCAAAAGCCAATAAACAAAGAAACATGTACAAAGCATTAAATTTGCAGGCAGAACCGATACGTGGATATGATTTACAATGCGTGCTTTTGTGCAAATTGCTGCAACATCAGAAACCATGTGGTAAGTGTCGACTTCGCCTGGGGGATAAGCTCCAGGCTCCACAAGCTACAGAAATCCTTCGGCACCTTCTGGAAAGCTCTCAGACCCCCTCTCTCCCAGTACCAGCCACAACTTGTCACCAGCTGCAGGAAACGAAAACCACTGACATCACAATGGATGGGGGTGCAGCAATACCACCACGTTTGTGAGGCTGCACTACTGAAGTCTACCCTGATCTGGGCCTGTTCACTTCAACTTCATTGAAACTTACCATTTTTCACTCAATTACTTTTACAAAACTTTTAAAATTGTTTGTTTTCCTCATGACAGATACATAGTTAAAATACTTGATTTCAGTAATGTTTTTGTAAAATGAAGTGCATTTTAGTATGCCTTTCACTCATTAAGAGTTAAGGATGCACAGGTGCCAAGTAGATCTCAGCTGTATGCTTTTTGCCACAGCTGAGCTGCTCAGACACTCCTGTGACACTGGCACTAAAAGCTCAAAAACTGCAGACTGATTTTAAGGAATAAACTGCTGCAATAGGATATTATCTTGCTGTTGAGTTTTAAGAGCAAGTTAGATGACAGTCTGTAAGAAGATTTGAGAGAGGGCTATCTGAGGTAAGACTTTTTTTTTTTTTTTACTGTTTTCTCCGTAATAATATTCCCTTTTCTCTGTAATATTTCTGAGTTTCAAAGAGGTTTTTTTTTTTGTTTTGTTTTTTGTGTGGAGGCAGTGATATTAGAAATTTCTGTGGAGAACTAAATAACAAAAATATATATTTCTCATTTATTTGGGGACACCGATTTCTTTGGAAGGAACATGCAACATTTTCCCTAATTAGACACTTGGAACCACGAGGTTTTTAGATGTTATTTGGCTAGCTGCGCACAAGTTTTCCAACGCCCATCCGCAGGCCCCCGTTTGCTGTGAGGGACACAGACCCCTCACGGCTGAGAGCCCGGCCATGACGGGCAGGGCAGCGAGCACGGCGGCGCTGCCACCCCCGACTGTTACGACAGCGCCCTCAGAGGCCTCAACCAATCAAAGCCGGCCGCATGTCCGTTTTCACCAATGGGCGGGCGCGATCGCCAAGGCGAAAGTGGCGGGCGCCGTTCCGCGTTGCTATTGGCTGGCGGGCGGGCCGGCGTGGTATATAAAGCATTGTGAGGGACGGGGTGAGGTACTGCCCGAGGAGCGGATGAATATGCTGTCGGTCTGTGCTGCGTTATCCTGAGGTGCTGAGGAGATTGCGGCGGGCAGCTCTGTCAGGGAGGTGGTGAGTGGTCAGTACCAAGCGGGAGCGAGATGGGGCAGTGTTGGGGGGCTGGGCGAGGAAATCCGGGGAGAGCCTGCCTGGGCTGAGGTAACGGGGAGGGAGAGTGGTGAGAGGGCAGGGCCATGCTGAGGGGATGAGAGGGGGCGGTAGTATGGAGCAGGCTTGGGGCTGGTAGGTAGACACTAATACCACAAATATCTCTTGCTATAGTGGGATGAAAGTATATACAGGAAGAAAAACAAGAATGCTGAGAAGAATTTAATGTGCAGTAACATTCTATGTGCTAGATGGCTACTTTTTGGCAGTAGATACTAGTATATGACAATCTCTAAGCTGTATGTTGTTCCTTTGGCAGCAGGTGCTAGAACAAAAAAAAAATCAGTCTAGGGGAACTTGCGGTATGAGTGACAAAGAAGAGCAGAGCAGCAGCAATGATGATTGAAGAGAAAGGCAGCCTGGGCAAAGGTACTGCCCTGTCAACAGGTAAGGACTTCAGTTGGTAGCAGCCAGTGAAGAAGAAGGAAGAGGCATCATATGGAACTACGAGGCAAGAATGAGCAGCAAGAGGACGAGGGAACAGAAGACTGAAGAGGAGCAAAAACGAAGGCACCCTGGGGAAAGGGACCGCGCTGTCAGCAGGGCTACAGTAAGGAGAGCAGTGCTGGCACCTTAGGTGCCCAGGTTTGTTTTGCAGTGCGTGACCACCCTGTAAGCAAGGGCTCAGGCTCTCAAGCTGTGCTATGCATGTCTAGCTCTGTTTGCCCAGGGTTCCAGCCTTGGAGCCCTGCTGCAGTAGTGGCTCGAGCTGCTCTGTGCGTCAGCATGGTGAGAAAAGCTGCTTTAAGTAGCTGTTGGTAGGGCCAAGTCGGGGATCCCAAGGCAGCTCCACATAACGACCACCCAAATGAAGGCAGACTTGGAAATGGGGACTACTTTCCTCAGGCCCAGGACTTGGAGCTTCCAACACATGTCTAACGGTTTGTCCTTTGTTTGCACCAGCCAACGCAGAAGAAAGAAAAGGCGTCATGTGGAACGACGAGGCAAGAGTGAGCAGGAAGAGGGAGCAGAAGACAGAAGAAGGGCAAACAGGAGGGCACCCTGGGCAAAGGCACCCAAAAGCACCTGGGAGCAGGGCCAGCCTGTAAGCAGGTGTTGGAGCCAGCTGCTCTAGTCAGCCAGCAGGAACAGCCCCTTCCCGGCCCTCTAGAGGGTGCGGGCTGGGGCGCTGCTCGTGTTGTCAGGGTCGTGTTTGTAGTTCCTATAGCGTGGGCTTAGTCTGCCCGTAGGGCTCCTGAAGCGGTTGAGTTGTGGCTCAGCCAGGCGGGCCGGCCCGTAGCAGGGCCACAGGTTGGAGCCTCGTGCTCTGCGGAGCTTTGTGGCGCTGCTGAGGCGTGGGGTACGGCCCTGTAAGCAGGGTGGAGCGTGCCCCCGTGTCACTTGCTGCCGGGAGCCCCCTGTAGCCAGGTGGGTCTCCGTGGCCCCCGCCTTACATGGGCCTGGGACCATTAGAAGTGGGTCCGGGTTTTCACCCTCCCTGTAACCAGGGCTTGGCCCGACCCCCGGCATTCGGCCGTCTCGCTCCGCTGCCTGTCCTTCCTGCTGGCGGGGGAAGGCTGAGCTCTGGGGTTCCCTGGGTGTTGTGGACCTGCCTGTAATCAGGCTTAGGTCTGGGAGCCTTTTGCTCTGCTGGCAGCTGTGGGGTGCCTGAGCTGTTAGCGGTATTGAGGTTTGGATTCCCCAGTTAGGGGAGAAGGAGCCTCCCCCGGCCTCTGGGCCCAGGGCAGCCCTGTAGCTCAGGGTGCTGCTGCCCTGGGTTCCTGGGCGCTTTAAATTGTCAACAGCTTCTCGAGCCCCCCTGTAAGCAGGGGTCCAGGCTCTTGGGCTGTTGCTGTGTGTGCCCAGCTTCCTTTGCCCAGGGAGCTTGCTTCGGAGCCCTGCTGCAGCACCGGATGGAGTTAATCTGTGCGTCAACACGGTGAGGAAAGCTGCTTTAAGGTGGTTTTGTTATGGCAAAGGGGGGAGTACCTCTGAGGCTGTCTCTCCTTGGGGGCCTGGTTGCAGTGGGGTCCTGCCTTGGGGTCTTCGGTTCCTTGTTCTGTTCCAGCACAGGAGTTGGAGCTTCGAACCCCGTTCTGATGGTTTTGTCCTCGTTTGCAGCAGCCAGCGCAGAGGAACGAAGAGGCGTCGTGTGGAACGACGAGGCAAGAGTGAGCGGGAAGAGGGGCAAAGAGGAGGGCACCCTGGGCAAAGGCACCGCCCTGTCAGCAGGGCTCTAAGTAGAGGACAGTAGCGCTGGCACCTTAGGTGCCCGGGTAGGTTTTGTGCTGGGCGACCTCCCTGTAAGCAGGGCTCGGGTCTTTGCTCTTGTAGTTGGCCTTTTGCCTCGTTGCTCCTTTGGCTGCCTGGGGGGAGCGGCCCCCTGGAAGCAGGGGCACAGCCGCTCTCTCCGCACCCGGCGGGGCCTCGGAGCTCTCTGGACCCCAAGGCCCCCCTGTAGTCAGGGGAGAGCCTTTCCCCACCCCCTTTTTTTGGCCGCCTAGCTCTTTGTGTAAACTACTTGTCTGTCCAAACATGATGAACTATTAAAAACTACTGTATAAATAATATAGAATGTAATATATAACATCAGCTATTACATAATAATATATATAATATGATAAATACGAATTATATGAAAAGCTATTCTGTGAAGTAGACGAGCTATTGCTGGAACAACCTATTATTAGGTGTTCTGTGTATTATTGCCCCGTAGCTGGGGTGCGTAGTACCGTTTGGCCACACCAGAAGCCCTTTTGGCCTCTGGAGGTCTCCGGCATCACTGTAACTTCCGGGCAGGTCTGAGGTTCTCGCCTTCTGCTTGCGGGTGGCGTTTTGCTACCCAAGAGTTGGTTGCGTTGGTTCTTCTTCCTCACTGGGACGTTATCTGTCCCTGTCCTGTCCTCTGTGCTCCCTCTCCATTCTCCAGGTCGGTGTGAGTGAGCGAGCGAGCGAGTTTTTCCTTAGGGCTCTCTTAAAATTGCTGCAGCTTAGCCTAAACTTCCCCGGGGGGACGGAGTTCTCGGTGCGGCTTGACGAGGGAGCCTGTGGGTAGTGACGGAGCCCAGGCTTGACCCATTTTTTTAGGGCAGTCAAGTGGCACAACAGTAGTATGGGCACCGCCACCCTGTAGCCAGGGCCTGGGTCTGCGCCCGTGTGCTTGGCTGTCCTGCCGGAGACCTGTGCGAGCGACAACCCCGTAGTTTGGGTCTGTGTCACGAGCTGTGGAGCCCTCTGTCCCCGGGAGCAGGGCCAGCCTGTCAGCAGGTGTTGGAGCCAGCTGCTCTAGTCAGCCAGCAGGAACAGCCCCTTCCCAGCCCTCTAGAGGGTGCGAGCTGGGGCGCTGCTCGTGTTGTCAGGGTCGTGTTTGTAGTTCCTATAGTGTGGGCTTAGTCTGCCCATAGGGCTCCTGAAGCGGTTGAGTTGTGGCTCAGCCAGGCGGGCCGGCCCGTAGCTGGGCCACAGGTGGGAGCCTCGTGCTCTGCGGAGCTTTGTGGCGCTGCTGAGGCGTGGGGTACGGCCCTGTAAGCAGGGTGGAGCGTGCCCCCGTGTCACTTGCTGCCGGGAGCCCCCTGTAGCCAGGTGGGTCTCCGTGGCCCCCGCCTTACATGGGCCTGGGACCACTAGAAGTGGGGCCGGGTTTTCACCCTCCCTGTAACCAGGGCTGGGGCCTGAGCCCCAGCGTTCGGCCTTCTCGCTCCGCTGCCTGTCCTTCCTGCTGGCGGGGGAAGGCTGAGCTCGGGGGTTCCCTGGGTGTTGTGGACCTGCCTGTAATCAGGCTTAGGTCTGGGAGCCTTTTGCTCTGCTGGCAGCTGTGGGGTGCCTGAGCTGTTAGCGGTATTGAGGTTTGGATTCCCCAGTTAGGGGAGAAGGAGCCTCCCCTGGCCTCTGGGCCCAGGGCAGCCCTGTAGCTCAGGGTGCTGTTGCCCTGGGTTCCTGGGCGCTTTAAATTGTCAACGGCTCCTCGAGCCCCCCTGTAAGCAGGGGTCCAGGCTCTTGGGCTGTTGCTGTGTGTGCCCAGCTTCCTTTGCCCAGGGAGCTTGCTTCGGAGCCCTGCTGCAGCACCGGATGGAGTTGATCTGTGCGTCAGCACGGTGAGAAAAGCTGCTTTAAGGTGGTTTTGTTATGGCAAAGGGGAGGGGGGGGGGGGGAAACCTCTGAGGCTGTCTTTCCTTGGGGGGCGGTTGCAGTGGGGTCCTGCCTTGGGGTCTTCGGTTCCTTGTTTTTTTCCAGCACAGGAGTTGGAGCTTCGAACCCCGTTCTGATGGTTTTGTCCTCGTTTGCAGCAGCCAGCGCAGAGGAACGAAGAGGCGTCGTGTGGAACGACGAGGCAAGAGTGAGTGGGAAGAGGGGCAAAGAGGAGGGCACCCTGGGCAAAGGCACCGCCCTGTCAGCAGGGCTCTAAGTAGAGGACAGTAGCGCTGGCACCTTAGGTGCCCGGGTAGGTTTTGTGCTGGGCGACCTCCCTGTAAGCAGGGCTCGGGTCTTTGCTCTTGTAGTTGGCCTTTTGCCTCGTTGCTCCTTTGGCTGCCTGGGGGGAGCGGCCCCCTGGAAGCAGGGGCACAGCCGCTCTCTCCGCACCCGGCGGGGCCTCGGAGCTCTCTGGACCCCAAGGCCCCCCTGTAGTCAGGGGAGAGCCTTTCCCCACCCCCCTTTTTTTGGCTCTTTGTGTAAACTACTTGTCTGTCCAAACATGATGAACTATTAAAAACTACTGTATAAATAATATAGAATGTAATATATAACATCAGCTATTACATAATAATATATATAATATGATAAATACGAATTATATGAAAAGCTATTCTGTGAAGTAGACGAGCTATTGCTGGAACAACCTATTATTAGGTGTTCTGTGTATTATTGCCCCGTAGCTGGGGTGCGTAGTACCGTTTGGCCACACCAGAAGCCCTTTTGGCCTCTGGAGGTCTCCGGCATCACTGTAACTTCCGGGCAGGTCTGAGGTTCTCGCCTTCTGCTTGCGGGTGGCGTTTTGCTACCCAAGAGTTGGTTGCGTTGGTTCTTCTTCCTCACTGGGACGTTATCTGTCCCTGTCCTGTCCTCTGTGCTCCCTCTCCATTCTCCAGGTCGGTGTGAGTGAGCAAGCGAGCGAGTTTTTCCTTAGGGCTCTCTTAAAATTGCTGCAGCTTAGCCTAAACTTCCCCGGGGGGACGGAGTTCTCGGTGCGGCTTGACGAGGGAGCCTGTGGGTAGTGACGGAGCCCAGGCTTGACCCATTTTTTTAGGGCAGTCAAGTGGCACAACGGTAGTATGGGCACCGCCACCCTGTAGCCAGGGCCTGGGTCTGCGCCCATGTGCTTGGCTGTCCTGCCGGAGACCTGTGCGAGCGACAACCCTGTAGTCGGGGTCTGTGTCACGAGCTGTGGAGCCCTCTGTCCCCGGGAGCAGGGCCAGCCTGTCAGCAGGTGTTGGAGCCAGCTGCTCTAGTCAGCCAGCAGGAACAGCCCCCTTCCCGGCCCTCTAGAGGGTGCGGGCTGGGGCGCTGCTCGTGTTGTCAGGGTCGTGTTTGTAGTTCCTATAGCGTGGGCTTAGTCTGCCCATAGGGCTCCTGAAGCGGTTGAGTTGTGGCTCAGCCAGGCGGGCCGGCCCGTAGCTGGGCCACAGGTGGGAGCCTCGTGCTCTGCGGAGCTTTGTGGCGCTGCTGAGGCGTGGGGTACGGCCCTGTAAGCAGGGTGGAGCGTGCCCCCGTGTCACTTGCTGCCGGGAGCCCCCTGTAGCCAGGTGGGTCTCCGTGGCCCCCGCCTTACATGGGCCTGGGACCACTAGAAGTGGGTCCGGGTTTTCACCCTCCCTGTAACCAGGGCTGGGGCCCGACCCCTGGCATTCGGCCGTCTCGCTCCGCTGCCTGTCCTTCCTGCTGGCGGGGGAAGGCTGAGCTCTGGGGTTCCCTGGGTGTTGTGGACCTGCCTGTAATCAGGCTTAGGTCTGGGAGCCTTTTGCTGCGCTGGCAGCTGTGGGGTGCCTGAGCTGTTAGCGGTATTGAGGTTTGGATTCCCCAGTTAGGGGAGAAGGAGCCTCCCCTGGCCTCTGGGCCCAGGGCAGCCCTGTAGCTCAGGGTGCTGTTGCCCTGGGTTCCTGGGCGCTTTAAATTGTCAACGGCTCCTCGAGCCCCCCTGTAAGCAGGGGTGCAGGCTCTTGGGCTGTTGCTGTGTGTGCCCAGCTTCCTTTGCCCAGGGAGCTTGCTTCGGAGCCCTGCTGCAGCACCGGATGGAGTTGATCTGTGCGTAAGCACGGTGAGGAAAGCTGCTTTAAGGTGGTTTTGTTATGGCAAAGGGGAGGGGGGGGGGAACCTCTGAGGCTGTCTCTCCTTGGGGGGCGGTTGCAGTGGGGTCCTGCCTCGGGGTCTTCGGTTCCTTGTTCTGTTCCAGCACAGGAGTTGGAGCTTCCAACCCCGTTCTGATGGTTTTGTCCTCGTTTGCAGCAGCCAGCGCAGAGGAACGAAGAGGCGTCGTGTGGAACGACGAGGCAAGAGTGAGCGGGAAGAGGGGCAAAGAGGAGGGCACCCTGGGCAAAGGCACCGCCCTGTCAGCAGGGCTCTAAGTAGAGGACAGTAGCGCTGGCACCTTAGGTGCCCGGGTAGGTTTTGTGCTGGGCGACCTCCCTGTAAGCAGGGCTCGGGTCTTTGCTCTTGTAGTTGGCCTTTTGCCTCGTTGCTCCTTTGGCTGCCTGGGGGGAGCGGCCCCCTGTAAGCAGGGGCACAGCTGCTCTCTCCGCACCCGGCGGGGCCTCGGAGCTCTCTGGACCCCAAGGCCCCCCTGTAGTCAGGGGAGAGCCTTTCCCCACCCCCTTTTTTTGGCCGCCTAGCTCTTTGTGTAAACTACTTGTCTGTCCAAACATGATGAACTATTAAAAACTACTGTATAAATAATATAGAATGTAATATATAACATCAGCTATTACATAATAATATATATAATATGATAAATATGAATTGTATGAAAAGCTATTCTGTGAAGTAGACGAGCTATTGCTGGAACAACCTATTATTAGGTGTTCTGTGTATTATTGCCCTGTAGCTGGGGTGCGCAGTACCATTTGGCCACACCAGAAGCCCTTTTGGCCTCTGGAGGTCTCCGGCATCACTGTAACTTCCGGGCAGGTCTGAGGTTCTCGCCTTCTGCTTGCGGGTGGCGTTTTGCTACCCAAGAGTTGGTTGCGTTGGTTCTCCTTCCTCACTGGGACGTTATCTGTCCCTGTCCTGTCCTCTGTGCTCCCTCTCCATTCTCCAGGTCGGTGTGAGCGAGCGAGTTTTTCCTTAGGGCTCTCTTAAAATTGCTGCAGCTTAGCCTAAACTTCCCTGGGGGGACGGAGTTCTCGGTGCGGCTTGACGAGGGAGCCCGTGGGTAGTGACAGAGCCCAGGCTTGACCCATTTTTTTAGGGCAGTCAAGTGGCACAATGGTAGTATGGGCACCGCCACCCTGTAGCCAGGGCCTGGGTCTGCGCCCGTGTGCTTGGCTGTCCTGCCGGAGACCTGTGCGAGCGACAACCCCGTAGTCGGGGTCTGTGTCACGAGCTGCGGAGCCCTCTGTCCCCGGGAGCAGGGCCAGCCTGTCAGCAGGTGTTGGAGCCAGCTGCTCTAGTCAGCCAGCAGGAACAGCCCCTTCCTGGCCCTCTAGAGGGTGCAGGCTGGGGCGCTGCTCGTGTTGTCAGGGTTATGTTTGTAGTTCCCATAGTGTGGGCTTAGCCTGGCCGTAGCCGGGCTCCTGAAGCGGTTGAGTTGTGGCTCAGCCAGGCGGGCCGGCCCGTAGCCGGGCCACAGGTGGGAGCCTCGTGCTCTGCGGAGCTTTGTGGCGCTGCTGAGGCGTGGGGTACGGCCCTGTAAGCAGGGTGGAGCGTGCCCCCGTGTCACTTGCTGCCGGGAGCCCCCTGTAGCCAGGTGGGTCTCCGTGGCCCCCGCCTTACATGGGCCTGGGACCACTAGAAGTGGGTCCGGGTTTTCACCCTCCCTGTAACCAGGGCTGGGGCCCGACCCCCGGCATTCGGCCGTCTCGCTCCGCTGCCTGTCCTTCCTGCTGGCGGGGGAAGGCTGAGCTCGGGGGTTCCCCGGGTGTTGTGGACCTGCCTGTAATCAGGCTTAGGTCTGGGAGCCTTTTGCTCCGCTGGCAGCTGTGGGGTGCCTGAGCCGTTAGCGGTATTGAGGTTTGGATTCCCCAGTTAGGGGAGAAGGAGCCTCCCCCGGCCTCTGGGCCCAGGGCAGCCCTGTAGCTCAGGGTGCTGTTGCCCTGGGTTCCTGGGCGCTTTAAATTGTCAACGGCTCCTCGAGCCCCCCTGTAAGCAGGGGTCCAGGCTCTTGGGCTGTTGCTGTGTGTGCCCAGCTTCCTTTGCCCAGGGAGCTTGCTTCGGAGCCCTGCTGCAGCACCGGATGGAGTTGATCTGTGCGTCAGCACGGTGAGAAAAGCTGCTTTAAGGTGGTTTTGTTATAGCAAAGGGGGGAGTACCTCTGAGGCTGTCTCTCCTTGGGGGGCGGTTGTGGTGGGGTCCTGCCTCGGGGTCTTCGGTTCCTTGTTTTGTTCCAGCACAGGAGTTGGAGCTTCCAACCCCGTTCTGATGGTTTTGTCCTCGTTTGCAGCAGCCAGCGCAGAGGAACGAAGAGGCGTCGTGTGGAACGACGAGGCAAGAGTGAGCGGGAAGAGGGGCAAAGAGGAGGGCACCCTGGGCAAAGGCACCGCCCTGTCAGCAGGGCTCTAAGTAGAGGACAGTAGCGCTGGCACCTTAGGTGCCCGGGTAGGTTTTGTGCTGGGCGACCTCCCTGTAAGCAGGGCTCGGGTCTTTGCTCTTGTAGTTGGCCTTTTGCCTCGTTGCTCCTTTGGCTGCCTGGGGGGAGCGGCCCCCTGTAAGCAGGGGCACAGCTGCTCTCTCCGCACCCGGCGGGGCCTCGGAGCTCTCTGGACCCCAAGGCCCCCCTGTAGTCAGGGGAGAGCCTTTCCCCACCCCCTTTTTTTGGCCGCCTAGCTCTTTGTGTAAACTACTTGTCTGTCCAAACATGATGAACTATTAAAAATTACTGTATAAATAATATAGAATGTAATATATAACATCAGCTATTACATAATAATATATATAATATGATAAATATGAATTGTATGAAAAGCTATTCTATGAAGTAGACGAGCTATTGCTGGAACAACCTATTATTAGGTGTTCTGTGTATTATTGCCCCGTAGCTGGGGTGCGCAGTACCGTTTGGCCACACCAGAAGCCCTTTTGGCCTCTGGAGGTCTCTGGCATCACTGTAACTTCCGGGCAGGTCTGAGGTTCTCGCCTTCTGCTTGCGGGTGGCGTTTTGCTACCCAAGAGTTGGTTGCGTTGGTTCTCCTTCCTCACTGGGACGTTATCTGTCCCTGTCCTGTCCTCTGTGCTCCCTCTCCATTCTCCAGGTCGGTGTGAGCGAGCGAGCGAGTTTTTCCTTAGGGCTCTCTTAAAATTGCTGCAGCTTAGCCTAAACTTCCCTGGGGGGACGGAGTTCTCGGTGCGGCTTGACGAGGGAGCCCGTGGGTAGTGACAGAGCCCAGGCTTGACCCATTTTTTTAGGGCAGTCAAGTGGCACAATGGTAGTATGGGCACCGCCACCCTGTAGCCAGGGCCTGGGTCTGCGCCCGTGTGCTTGGCTGTCCTGCCGGAGACCTGTGCGAGCGACAACCCTGTAGTCGGGGTCTGTGTCACGAGCTGCGGAGCCCTCTGTCCCCGGGAGCAGGGCCAGCCTGTCAGCAGGTGTTGGAGCCAGCTGCTCTAGTCAGCCAGCAGGAACAGCCCCTTCCTGGCCCTCTAGAGGGTGCGGGCTGGGGCGCTGCTCGTGTTGTCAGGGTTATGTTTGTAGTTCCTATAGTGTGGGCTTAGCCTGCCCGTAGCCGGGCTCCTGAAGCGGTTGAGTTGTGGCTCAGCCAGGCGGGCCAGCCCGTAGCCAGGCCACAGGTGGGAGCCTCGTGCTCTGCGGAGCTTTGTGGCGCTGCTGAGGCGTGGGGTACGGCCCTGTAAGCAGGGTGGAGCGTGCCCCTGTGTCACTTGCTGCCGGGAGCCCCCTGTAGCCAGGTGGGTCTCCGTGGCCCCCGCCTTACATGGGCCTGGGACCACTAGAAGTGGGTCCGGGTTTTCACCCTCCCTGTAACCAGGGCTGGGGCCCGACCCCCGGCATTCGGCCGTCTCGCTCCGCTGCCTGTCCTTCCTGCTGGCGGGGGAAGGCTGAGCTCTGGGGTTCTCTGGGTGTTGTGGACCTGCCTGTAATCAGGCTTAGGTCTGGGAGCCTTTTGCTCTGCTGGCAGCTGTGGGGTGCCTGAGCCGTTAGCGGTATTGAGGTTTGGATTCCCCAGTTAGGGGAGAAGGAGCCTCCCCCGGCCTCTGGGCCCAGGGCAGCCCTGTAGCTCAGGGTGCTGTTGCCCTGGGTTCCTGGGTGCTTTAAACTGTCAACAGCTCCTCGAGCCCCCCTGTAAGCAGGGGTCCAGGCTCTTGGGCTGTTGCTGTGTGTGCCCAGCTTCCTTTGCCCAGGGAGCTTGCTTCGGAGCCCTGCTGCAGCACCAGATGGAGTTGATCTGTGCGTCAGCACGGTGAGAAAAGCTGCTTTAAGGTGGTTTTGGTATGGCAAAGTGGGGAGTACCTCTGAGGCTGTCTCTCCTTGGGGGGCGGTTGCAGTGGGGTCCTGCCTTAGGGGTCTTCGGTTCCTTGTTTTGTTCCAGCACAGGAGTTGGAGCTTCCAACCCCGTTCTGATGGTTTTGTCCTCGTTTGCAGCAGCCAGCGCAGAGGAACGAAGAGGCGTCGTGTGGAACGACGAGGCAAGAGTGAGTGGGAAGAGGGGCAAAGAGGAGGGCACTCTGGGCAAAGGCACCGCCCTGTCAGCAGGGCTCTAAGTAGAGGACAGTAGCGCTGGCACCTTAGGTGCCCGGGTAGGTTTTGTGCTGGGCGACCTCCCTGTAAGCAGGGCTCGGGTCTTTGCTCTTGTAGTTGGCCTTTTGCCTCGTTGCTCCTTTGGCTGCCTGGGGGGAGCGGCCCCCTGTAAGCAGGGGCACAGCCGCTCTCTCCGCACCCGGCGGGGCCTCGGAGCTCTCTGGACCCCAAGGCCCCCCTGTAGTCAGGGGAGAGCCTTTCCCCACCCCCTTTTTTTGGCCGCCTAGCTCTTTGTGTAAACTACTTGTCTGTCCAAACATGATGAACTATTAAAAACTACTGTATAAATAATATAGAATGTAATATATAACATCAGCTATTACATAATAATATATATAATATGATAAATATGAATTGTATGAAAAGCTATTCTATGAAGTAGACGAGCTATTGCTGGAACAACCTATTATTAGGTGTTCTGTGTATTATTGCCCCGTAGCTGGGGTGCGCAGTACCATTTGGCCACACCAGAAGCCCTTTTGGCCTCTGGAGGTCTCCGGCATCACTGTAACTTCCGGGCAGGTCTGAGGTTCTCGCCTTCTGCTTGCGGGTGGCGTTTTGCTACCCAAGAGTTGGTTGCGTTGGTTCTCCTTCCTCACTGGGACGTTATCTGTCCCTGTCCTGTCCTCTGTGCTCCCTCTCCATTCTCCAGGTCGGTGTGAGCGAGCGAGCGAGTGAGTTTTTCCTTAGGGCTCTCTTAAAATTGCTGCAGCTTAGCCTAAACTTCCCTGGGGGGACGGAGTTCTCGGTGCGGCTTGACGAGGGAGCCCGTGGGTAGTGACGGAGCCCAGGCTTGACCCATTTTTTTAAGGCAGTCAAGTGGCACAACGGTAGTATGGGCACCGCCACCCTGTAGCCAGGGCCTGGGTCTGCGCCCGTGTGCTTGGCTGTCCTGCCGGAGACCTGTGCGAGCGACAACCCCGTAGTCGGGGTCTGTGTCACGAGCTGTGGAGCCCTCTGTCCCCGGGAGCAGGGCCAGCCTGTCAGCAGGTGTTGGAGCCAGCTGCTCTAGTCAGCCAGCAGGAACAGCCCCTTCCTGGCCCTCTAGAGGGTGCAGGCTGGGGCGCTGCTCGTGTTGTCAGGGTTATGTTTGTAGTTCCTATAGTGTGGGCTTAGCCTGCCCGTAGGGCTCCTGAAGCGGTTGAGTTGTGGCTCAGCCAGGCGGGCCGGCCTGTAGCTGGGCCACAGGTGGGAGCCTCGTGCTCTGCGGAGCTTTGTGGCGCTGCTGAGGTGTGGGGTACGGCCCTGTAAGCAGGGTGGAGCGTGCCCCCGTGTCACTTGCTGCCGGGAGCCCCCTGTAGCCAGGTGGGTCTCCGTGGCCCCCGCCTTACATGGGCCTGGGACCACTAGAAGTGGGTCCGGGTTTTCACCCTCCCTGTAACCAGGGCTGGGGCCCGACCCCCAGCATTCGGCCGTCTCGCTCCGCTGTCTGTCCTTCCTGCTGGCGGGGGAAGGCTGAGCTCGGGGGTTCCCTGGGTGTTGTGGACCTGCCTGTAATCAGGCTTAGGTCTGGGAGCCTTTTGCTCCGCTGGCAGCTGTGGGGTGCCTGAGCCGTTAGCGGTATTGAGGTTTGGATTCCCCAGTTAGGGGAGAAGGAGCCTCCCCCGGCCTCTGGGCCCAGGGCAGCCCTGTAGCTCAGGGTGCTGTTGCCCTGGGTTCCTGGGCGCTTTAAATTGTCAACGGCTCCTTGAGCCCCCCTGTAAGCAGGGGTCCAGGCTCTTGGGCTGTTGCTGTATGTGCTCAGCTTCCTTTGCCCAGGGAGCTTGCTTCGGAGCCCTGCTGCAGCACCGGATGGAGTTAATCTGTGCGTCAACACGGTGAGAAAAGCTGCTTTAAGGTGGTTTTGTTACGGTAAGGGGGAGTGGGGGGATATTTAAGGCTGTCTTGGTTAGGGGGGTCCTTATGAGGAGCTGCCTTCGGTTCCATGTTGGCTTCAGGTACAGGACTTGGAGGTTCCAACCCCGTTCTGATGGTTTTGACTTCGTTTGCAGCAGCCCACGCAGAAGAAAAAAATCATGGAATTGTAGGGGTGGGATGGGACCTCGAGGGCTTGTGGACTCAAACCCCCTTGCCAGAAAATGTTCCCTTGAGCGTATAGTACAAGTAGGGTGCAGACTGGTCTTGAATAACTCCAGAGAAGGAGCCTCTACACCCTCTGTAGGCAGCCTGTTCCAGTGCTCCATCACCCTCACTGCTAGTGGTGCACAACTTACTGTGCTCCATTTTGTGTCTATTGCCCCTTGTCCAGTCCCCACTGACCACTGAAAAGATCTTGGCCATATCTCTCTTTCTCATGTACCTCAGGTATTTATAAACATGGGTGAGACCCCCTCTCAGTCTTCCTTTGTAAAGGGTAAACGGACCCAAGTTCCTGCTCCCTAAGTAGGGGTCCAGGCTCTTGGGCTCCTGCTGGGCATGTCCACTCACAGTGGCCTCAGTTTCAAAGCAGGGTGCCTGCTGCAGAGCTCTCCTGCACCGGTGCGTGGAGCTCCTTTGCTGATTAGCATTGTGAGAAGAGCTGCTTTAAGATGGGATTGGTGCGGAGAGCATTTTCTGTTACCCTTGGGTTTGTAGCAGTGTACTGTGCTTCTCTCCCTCACTGGAGCTGAATGGACCACTCACTTTCAAATGGAAAATGCTTTCTTACTCTTCATTTAGTCATTTCCCTGCAGGTAAAGTGCAGTGCTAGAGCACTTGGGAGCAGGATTTTGGGATTGGGGGAGTAATACAGGACCCTTTCTAGAGATGGTGCTCCTTTCCATGTTTTGGGGTAGTGATGGGTCAGAAGAGGTTGGGCAGGTACTTCATCCCAGGTGCTTTACCTTAAGGTTACACAATAAAATACCTTGTTCTACTGTGTATTTCCTATTTGGTTAGTGTGATACATAACTTGGCTTGGAATAAAATTTTGTTGTTGTAATCGTCATTGGCTCCTTTATTACTGTTAGACTGCTCTTGCTTACTCCTGGGCTTCTTGGTGGTTAATTTCAACTAGAAGTTTTATGTAACTCAGTAATTAAGAAAATTGTGATATTCACCTTTTGACTATCAGATGCAGTCTGTGCTTTGTTAGCAGAGACAGCATCTTTTCTTCATAAGTTAGGGCTGTGTCTACAGAAGTTCAGCGATATTACTTCTCCTTGTATCATGCTGTCCTTTTTCCTGTTGCTATCATCCCCCAGGTCTGCTATTGTCCTGACCCCCTTGTATTTCATTAGAGTTTTTTACTTCAGGTATTGCAAAATATCTTTGGTTGAGGCCATCTGTGCCTAATCGTTTTTCGTCTTTTGGGGAAGAAACAAGATGCATTAAAAACAGATCCGTTTTCTTAAAGCTATTCTCAGTGAGTGTTTCAGTTTGACATTAGCCCCAAGTAGTACATACAAAAGGATTGGAATTGTATTTCAAAATTAAATTTTGACTTGACGTTTCTGAGCCTTGTAACTCTGCAGAAAAAAATGACACCAGCACTTTTCATCTGCCTTTAACGTTGGTTTTATACCAATAATTACCACCACCTTGTAATTAGTTGAGTGTTCTGAATCTCTCTGCCTGTCATCACAGAAATGGGGTTGTTCCACTGCAATTGTGAGTGTTGGTGTTACTTGGCTGCAGTTCCTGAGTTTTCCTTCTGTAATTCATATGGTCAGGGGAGATTGGAGCAGTAATCAGCGAAAGCTTCATGGGTATCAGTCTGAGCTCTAATTGTTTATTTTCTTTTCATTATTTTACAGTGGCAGCAGGAAAGGCAAGATACGTGTAAAAAGTCATGTTCTGAGATTGCGTATTTTTATCCTGCCCTGGTTCTGTTTTTTCAACCCAACTTTGGCTTCCCTCTACATTTTCTCCTAGACTCTGCCCGTGTCTACCACTGACACCTGACTCTTCTTTCATGCTTTGTGTCATGAAACTATCAAGGAAGGTGAGCCACAAGCAGCAAACGTTCCACCTCACATTTTGTGTATATTTATTTGTATAGCAGTGTAGGATCCTTAACTCATGAGGCTTGTGCTCTCAGTGTTGCCATTTATGTTCTCATGCGGTAACAGCAGAGGTGGTCGGCCTGCCCTTGCTTAGGCATAGTCATTGCTTGAAGGTGAGACAGGAGCTTTTGCCTCTCTTCTTCGTCACTTCCTGTATTCCTTCCTGCCTTGTATTAATTCACAGGATGTTTCTGGATTCCTTTTGAAGAGGGGGAAGCATGAACATCTGACACAAGTCCCAGAATGCTTTCTCAAGGGGTGGAAAGATAAATACTTTTACTTAACCTTGAAAAAGCACTTACCTGGATTGTTCAAGAGGGCAGTAACTCAACTGCATCTGTTTCCGAGGGACTTCCACCAGTAGTCCCTCTCACACAGTCTCGCTTTTAAATTGAGCAAACTGAGCATGAAAGGATTTTCTTCCCTTAAATGGGAAAAGAGAAAGCCCTCCCTTTTTTTTTTGAAGTGCAGTTTTTAATTATGATTCTAAGAAGGAAGAAACTGTCACAGAAATTATGCCTTTGAATTGTCACGCGAAGAAAACCAGGTGCCAAGTTCACGTTCCTATTGTTACTGCATTTGCCTTACAATTGGGACACCTTGTACATAGGGAGCATTTTGTTGTGGTAGTGTAGCCCGTGGAATGCTAAAATATCTGTCCTCAGGACCCGGAGATGCTCTGAGCAAGAGAAAGTCGAAGCAGAGGATGCAAAGTCTGTGCCAACTTTTCACCCAGCCTGGTCCGTCATTGACACAAAAGCCACTTACCCTGCACGTGTCTTGATGTGAAAGACCTTTGTTAGCGGAATGAAAACTTACTCTTAAACACAGCTCAGCCTCTTTTTCAAGCTGTATGTAGTAGACTTCTTTAATGAAGTTCTTCATTGGGGATCCAGTTGGATATTGGGAAAGAACAACCCCACAAGCAGCATCTGCCATGTGCAGCTGAGATCTTTTATTTAAGATTTTAGGGGGACTTAATCTTTTGCTTTAACTTTTAACTTCAACAGCAAACTAAAGGCCTAGCAGCTAAACCTAAAGACAGGCCAGGTGTTTTCCTAGGGTTTCCAGAGCTTTTCACCGCCTCCTCCTCCACTCATGCACGAGTGCCAGATTGCTGGGTGCAGATGGATCCTTCACCCAGCCCTTGGTGTGATGGTGCTGATGGAAGCTTCTCCTTGGCATCTTTCCCAGAGTAGCTGACGTGACAAAGTGCAGGGTTTGACTGTCCTGGTGCAGGGCTACCAAGGAAGTCTCCTCCTCGCGATCAGTCTTTGCATCCAAAAGGCATGCTAGGGTGGAGGCTGCAGCCTTTGCTTGCTTACAACGCATGCAAGAAGGGGTTACAGTGCTGGGATGCTCCTCGCTCACGTGTGTGTTTGTCTCTCCAGTGGGAGCCTCTGCAAAGTTCAGTAGCAGACCTGCCTCTGTTTGCACAGAGCTCACCTGCAGTGACGAGCCTCAATCCTTTAGGAGACTCATTCCTGTTCAATAAAAGCCAGTAAAGGTCACTGCTGCATGCCTGATTAGGTAGGTTGGATCTTGCCCAAAAGACAGGAGTTGCCTTTGGGTCTTCTGCATTTGAGGCCAACATCCCAGGGACCGGGATTTTCTTTTATTCTCTCCCCCAAGTTTTGCTTGAACTTGCTGTAAAAATGCTGGAAAAAAACAGCGTGAGGAAAAGAACATCTCGGCAAGAACATTGCAACCGTCTCCACTTACTGATTCCTCCCCCCTCCATTACTAGCAAAGGGTTGTTTCATGAGTTAGTAACCGATCTTTAAAAGGAAAAAAACATGCAGATAATCTCCAAGCACCAATTTGCCTATTAGTTTGCATTTGTTTCAGGTTTAACCACCTAGTCTGCAGCACATAATGGTGCTGCAATCACAATACGTATGTTATTAAAAAGAGAGGGACCGAACTGCTAATTGCACAGAGAAATTCTCAGAGGTAATTTAGGTTGAATCAGCTGATAAATATCAGAACAGGGTGCTTTTTATTGAACCAACAAACAAGAAAACTCTGTCTTTAGGATCTGCTAGCAACGCTCTGTGAGCAATTGGTGCTGCCCAAACACTCCCCTGCTGTGACTGAAACTTTTAGGTAAGGCTCCAGAAGTTTTACAGGAGAGTGAGTGCTGTTCCTTGCTACTTTGGATGTGTCTTTCCACTCTTGAGAATTTTTCTTTGCAGCTTTTGTTTCCCGTGGTTAGAATTGTTCTTACTGACATGAGCCTGGGTCCCGCTGCTGTGCAGTGTGGATACGCAGGGCAGAGCATTACTGCCTGTAAGGAAATCACCCTCCTTTCACTAGGGAAGCTGCAACCCTCATGTTAATCCTGTCGCTCTTTTAAAACTGTCCTTGGTGCTCATTTTGCTCACGGTTAGCCTAGTTCACCCTCACAGGCAGAGCTCCTGGCTGGCTGCTGGGCTGGCAGCAGGGAAGGAGGAGATGCTGTCACGTACTTGTGCCGCACCCAGCGCATCTGCACGCCTTTATCCTGCCTGTAACCTATTGGGCCGTGTGTCCAGTTCACTTGGAAAAGAAAAATCCTTCCCCAGCTTTCTTCTCTCTCTGCTTTTCCTCTGTCCTCTCCTCCCGCACGTGGCCCTGGCTGTCAGCGGGTGCTAATGGCCGAGCACAGGAGTCCAAGCTGATTTCACCGTGATTTCCAAAAAGCACACCCAAGCTGAGAGACTGTTTATTTTGTTGGGAGGCAAGTGAAGGAGAACAAATAATAAAACTCTGGTAAACACAGAAACCGAGGGGTACATTACCAGGGAAGCCAGAAGGCTGCTGCCCAAATGCCTAATCCCGGCCAGGATTTAAGCAGATCTGAAATACCATGACGCTGTGCACACAAAGGGCATCCTTCCTTCCCTGACTCGCCACCCAGAGTCTGTGTGTGCCCAGCATCCCAACCACTGAGTCCTCTGTTTCTAGCACAAGGTCAGTGCAACATAATCTATCCTCTGCATCCCCAAACGCTCAAGTATTGCTTTCCTTCTTGGCATAAAAGTACCTTTTTAAGACACTTTTGAAGGCACAGAAAAACCGGCAAAGGAACCAGCTGGACATTGCGCCTTGTCCCTTCCAGGGTGAGGGCTGTGCTGGGAACAGGCGAGGCTGGGAGGCACAGAGGTGCTATGGAAACAGCTGGGTAAGAGCAGAGATGAACGGAGATTGCTTTAGCGCTGCCATTACTCGCGGGTAGATGACGTGTGGCTTCCACTTCCCAGGTGTCCCTCGCACTAAGTTTTGCCCATACGTTATAAAAAAGAAATCTCAGTAACATTAAGCAGTGTACGTAACAGGCAGTGTGAATACACCAGCAGGTGTCAGTGACTATAATTAGGAAAGTTCCTTCCTCTCGGATTAGGACTCTAAACCGGGGACTCCTATTAACCCCAGACCAGCCCAGTTCTGCTCAGCATACTGAGCAGGCCATCAGTGAAAAAATGTGAGCTCATTAAACCCACAATGTACCTATTCTAATTATAACTGTTGAAGTGTGAAGCCATCCTGCAGCAGGGCACACATTGTTAGGATGATTTAAAGTTATTGCTGAGTGCTCGGGGCGCTTTTCTGCAGCCACGTGCCAAACCACGATGAAGGATGAAAGCACGGAGCTAGTTTGGGAACTATTTGAAAAGTGGCTGCCGCTTGGCTGGCTGCTCTGCCCAGCTGACACTTGCAAAGCTAAAGCAGGGGAGTTGTCAGATTTCAGCGGAAAACTTAAATTTGAATGTCATGACACGGAGGTCTTCCTACGGGTCCACTCCTTTCAGAGGAAAGCACAAAGCCCTCTGCAACGACAGGACTATTTAATCAGGGAATGCTTATCATTGACCTGGTAGTGGAGGACTGATGTATGCTGAAGCAGGCAGGGTCTTAACCCTCCCAAAACATCCGATTTTTGAATCTATTTTCCATGTAAGAAACGGTGGCCATCTGCACATACCATGCAGTGCTCCTTCCACTGCTTTGGCATTTCTTATTTTCCACTCACCCTACTACTCCCAGACCTGCATTTGCTTATGGTCACGTAATAGTTGCTGGCTGTTTCTTTTTCTCCGACTGGCTTTCCACCACCAGGGGAAAGTATAAAAATCTGCAGCAGGATGGGAGGCAAACGAATCACTTAACAAGACCTAATTAGTAAGGGAAGCCCTCCCTGGGTAATTGCCACTCATTTTTCAGCTGTGAACACAAGAAGAAAAATACTTTTAAGGAGCTTAATCAAGTCCTTACAAAATCCTGGCAGCACCCAGTAGCTGAACCCTACTTGATCAGGGCTTGAGTGGGGAGAGTGAGAAAAAGCTATTGACAGAGAGTTCCTGGAAAGCTCACCGAGCAGCTAATTAGACAGATTTCTACCAGCAGCACTCCCAAGACTTATTTTCTTGTCCTTCTGTAAACATTCAAAACCCAGCTGGGCAGTTTTAGTAGTTGCCTTTTTGGGCAACTTTTGAGTCTCCTCACTGCCCTGCCTCACAGATTGAGAGTATGCCGTTGTGCACACAGCTTGAAGCCGGCTTTTCTCTCTTCTGACCCCAGGTCTTGAGTATCTGAGTGAGTTTGTTTGCCTTCTGCACACCAAAGAGGCTGTTTTGGGGTGCCAGGCAAGGGCTCCCGCAGGGTTTGCTTCCAACATCTTCCGCCCTTAGTGCTCATTGTGCATATAACAAGCTATCCCACCTTAAAAATCCTCTCCTTTGCGTTTCTGCTCCCTGCAGAACAAACCCAGCAGTGCTACCGCTGCAAAAGGCATGTGTGCTCCTGCAGCTCATGACTCGCACCCTGTGAGCGACTGATTCTGTTGGCATGATAAACACATGATGCAGAGGAACAGCACTAATTATGACCCTGTCACCTTCATCAGCTCCCCACTAATTGTTTTGGCTTTTTTTAATCTCGGTGCTTGGAGATGAAACATGATGTTTGGTTCTGAAAAGGGGGTTGAAAAGAAAAGAGAAGAAAGAATCGCATTTTAAAATAGCAGCATCAGGTAGATCTTTCAGTTGGATTTGAAATTCAAATGACAGAAATTATAACTATTTTTTGTGTTATTAAAATAAGGCACGGGAATTTTTCAGAGGACTTTCTGGGACTGCCCATGCCGACTCTCAGTCCATAAGATCCGCCTCGCCGTTCCCAGCCCGCAAGAAGGGATCTCTGCTTTATGTCGTAATAAAATTTTCATCTCTCTCCAGGCATTATCAGAAACCTCACAAGTAATAACGCTTTTCCTAGGTTTTGAGGATGAAGGGTGATATCTCCTTGTCATCTCTTTCTTTGCACCTGCCCACCACATCTTCGGGCAGCTGAACGCCTGCCCTCTGCACGCTCATTAGCAAACGAACGCGAATCATGCTCCAAAGGTGCCTCTCGAGGCTCCTTACTGACAATTCCGTGTCCTCGCCCCTTGCACCACCAAGCACAGATGTCTCATGCAGACCCTGGGTGCTGGGCACCCCTTTTGTTTGCAAAGAGCAGCAGAGCAAAAATATCAGAGAAAGGCAATGCTCTCCGCACGCTCAGGAGATTCGATGTGGTAAATGACTTAATGACTTAATCAGCACGTTCATGGTCTTGCTGCAAACACTTACAAGAAGTAAGTGCTAAGATGCCCATAAAGGAATGAAGCCAGCTATATCAATAATGATGAAAAGTGTAAGTGTAATTCTCCTGCAGGAATCCAATCAGTTTGGTGCCTGATTTCCCATGGCTGCCTTGAGTAATTTCCATGAGCTTTTGCTTCGGTAGCCTATGAAATAAGATAAGCTTGCTAAGTGAACCCAGTGTTATGCAATCACACGAGTTTCCATTTTACCTCGTATTTATCATCAAGAGGAAATATTTGGATTTACTGAACTTTGCTTTGCAGAAACCTCTCGCTGAGCTTGCAGCGGAGTTCCCGCTTCTCTCTAAATGGAAGATGAAGGCAAGCTAGTGTGGATAAAAGAACAAGTAAAAGTCTGCCCCCACTGAAAGAGAAAGTCCCTCCTGCACTTCAGTGTTTGTAGGCAGGCCTCTGTGGCACCAGGCTGACAGCCTGCCTGCCCGTCCTCAGCTGTCCAGGCTGGAAATCTCTCAGAGGAGGGTTTCCACCCCAAATTGTAGCAGCAAAAGCAGTTCCTGAGGCTCCCTACGAGCAGCTAGAAGACTGATTTAACAACCAGAGCAACAGCCTGAATCTTTAATTATACTTAATGATTAACTTGCAAACAGGAACGTGCTTTGGTGGTGCATCATTATGCTGCAGCTTCATTAAGCTCATCCATACTTTATTTTTAGATGGCAGCCTTCCTTTGGAGCTGACCCTGGGTTATTCCACAGCACTGCCAGCTGCTGGAAGGTACACCAGGAAGGTGGCACTTCACCAGGAACCCTTCCTTCTCACAGCAATCAAACACAGGCTCGTATTTTAAAATCCAGACTTTAATTGTGAGCCCACGTCTATGTGTGGGGGCAGAAGGGAGAACTCTTCACCCAGCTTCATTTGGATGCTGGATTTTGGGGGGAAATAAATACCAAGAGCAGTCTCCATCCAGTGCCAGAGCTCTTTTTGAGCAGAGCTGAGCAAAGTGGCTCTCCCAGCTCTGGGTGCTGTCCCAGGCCAGCTTGCTGTATGGTTCTGTGTTCATTTTACAGTCCCACCACACACACACATGCTCATTGCCCTTCCTGGTCACACTTTAAGGTGTAATTCCTCCCCATCACACACCACACACGGGCATGTGTTTCTCCTCCCGAGCTCAGCCTTCCTGCACCGTGCAGACAGAGCTGCACCGCCCCAGGCGTTTCAAACAGTGCTGGCCCTGCTGGCCCAGCCAAATAGCCAGCTGTAAGCACTGGATCCAGCCAAGGAAATCTCCCTCTTGCCTCACGTTTTGTTCATAATGGGCCCTTTTCTCAGAAGAGCTGAACTATAATTGAGCGAAATCTTCCAGCTGCCTTGGTGCGTCTCTGCCGCACGGCACCGGAGGTTTCAGCCTTTTCTTTTTCACACAACAGCAAAGCTGTTCATGACAGTTTCTTTTCATTTCCGATTCTAAAGCATAATAAATAACAGACTCTCCTTCCACTTGCTTGGCATGGCAGATACTGAAAAGAAGAATCGGAATGACGTGGAGAACATATATTAAAATTCTCTATCTGGATGAAATTCAGCACTGCTGAGCTTGGCAGAAATGAGCAGGGGGTGATCTCTGTGATATGGCACCGAAATGAACGGAGATATCCTCACCTTGACCTTTTCTTCCTAAAATCAAACTAGAAATGAATTGTTGTATGGACTCGTGACAGAATGGGAAGGACAGGGGCAGCTCAGCACGGAGTGCTCCTGGCACACTGATCCGACACGGCCTTGCACCGGTCAGCCCTATTGACACACTGATCCTTGACCTGAAAACAGCAAAATCTTCCCATCTGCAGCGCAGTGAGAGAGCAGCTGGTCTGGTGTCAGCCGCACAGGCCAGGCTTCTGCAGGACATTCATCTGCATAGTTTTATTCTTCACTTTGAAAACGTTCCTTGCCTTTTTCCTGAGGAGTGGGGAGAAGGAAGAGCCGGTCACGTTGTAACACCACACGTGCATGCGTGCAGGTCACCTGCCAGAGGCCAGGGAGCTGCTTTCGTGCAGGGCCTGGCTGCGCACACCTCCAGCCACTGAGCACACGGGCTTCTGCCGAGCACCATTTCAGTGACATTGGTCCTCAGTCTCCGTCAAAGCAATTGAACCTGGATGTGTAGATGCTACGAGTCTTGGTCACTCAGATTAATGCCACTCACCCGATTCCCTAAGGAACCTGGCGGCAGAACTTTATTCATATGGAAAATGATGCCTGGTAGAGCCATCAATTGTTATGTAACTTTATAATTTCATATTTCCTATAACTTCTTTTTCGTTGCCTTTGGCGGCCAACCAGCAAAGCAAATGAACTGTCCCCTGATTGATTTTCTAAGAATAATCTCGTGGCTCTGCCTCTGACTCAGCCCCGTTTGGTGCCGAGGACTGCGAAGCCACCTGGAGGAGGAGGAGATCTCCTCCTCACGGCCATGCCCACGGCCTGGGATGGGGCCGCCCTGCCGTCCTGCTGCTTGCCCATCGCTGCCCCATGGTAGCCTGTTTGATTCGGGGTCACCTATTCCCACCTGGGGATGCACTGGAGGCTTTGCTGGACTTTGCCCTTAGGAAACGGCTCAAAGCAGCAAGCGACACCGCGGTGGTCACCTGAAGCCAGCCTTGCAGCCCCGACCCATGCTCCTCTCCCCGCCTTGCTGCTGGGGTTTCAGTAAAATCTGCCTCTTCCCCCCCGTGCTCCCCTCTCCCTGTTGGCTTCTGGCAAATGGATGTGAATCTGCTCCTCACCACGGGCAAGGCAAGGCTCAGGGGTGGGGGGAGGATTAATTGAAGACTTAATTTCTTTTATTCTCATTTGATTAGCTAAGTGGAAGAGGCACGAGTCCCTGCTTCTGTGCTACCGGAGGCTTGATGTCGGCCATGAATCACAGCTCCCAGCTGCCACACTCCGGCTGCACGTCAGGTTAATTACGATGTTGCAGTAAATATTCTTGCAGGCAGAGCCCATCAATTAGAGCCCTCCGCATGCCGGCTGCACAGCTCAATTTCCATCACCTACCTGAGATGGGACAAAGAGGAGGAAAACGAGCTCGGATAGGAGCGGGACGGCCAGGGCTGGGGGTGTCATGGCAGGGACGGGGCACTTCTCCTGCAGACAGCAGCTTGCTGGAGCCAGAGGAGCCGAGCTCCTTGGGCAGACTGTCTTGGGTGCAGTAAATAAATCAAAGTTACAAGCAATCAATGAGCAGAAACGTGCTTGCAGTGTCTTAGAGGAAAGTTAGATAAACCCTAGCTTGGAAGTGACCAGCAAACCAGAAGAAGGTTTCCCCTTGTCAGCCTGACGTCCAGCTTGTCTTGGTGCTGTTGCACTGCAATGCCATCCACATTTTGCCCTGCCAGGCTGCTGCAGATCAGAAGTTCCCTTTGCCGTCAGCACCACTACTGCACGCAGAGCAGGGCTTTAAAACCGGGGCTGTACTCCGTGCAATATGAACACCAGGAGCCCTTAGGTCTCCCCTTCCCCCTTGTGCCACTCATTCTCTCCGTTAGCAAGTTTATGTTGATTTCTTTCCGACTTTGATTCTTCTTATCTTAATCTTAGAGCCCGATACATCACAAAACATCTTACTGGTATTTGCTGTGAGGCAGATGCAGAGGCAAAGAGAACATTCAGTGAGAGGTTTCCATCGGCTTGCCTTTCATCGCTAATCCTGCAGCGGAATCAATTAGCCACCAGCGTGTTGCTAGCATTGGAGAAACTTCCCTCGCGCTCAGCCTCCTAAGCTGTGCCTCGTGCCTGGGGCCGGAGCTCTTAAAGGATGCTGTAATTAAATGGGCCACTTCTATCTGCTGTGCTCTGCCTGCAATCTGCTGGCCAGGCTGGCCTGCATATGCTGGCCATGCCAGTGAGTCCTGAGCGTTTATTTCAGGCCCTGGAGAGGATCCAGGTGGGTTGGCCCCGCCTGGTGACCGTGCACATAGGTGCCCTGCATGGTGTCAGCCGTCCCTCGCACAGCACTGCCAAAGCACCACCTGCTGCAGCGCTCCTTCCCTCTCTGTCCTTCTGCACGGTGGAGCCCACAAACTGTGCATCCTGGGAAAAAGAAGGATTTCAGTTTGCCCACCAAGAGACCCCATCCTGTACCATTTTTCTCCTCCTGACTTTTCCCTTTGCTCATCTTCCCCCTCTGCGGGTGGGCTCTTTGCTGGACGGCTCCGCACCCGCTGTGGGTGCCAGCCCTGGGGGGAAGCACCGAGCTCAGGCAGCCTCCGCCCCTGCTGAAGAGGCAGGGACTCCAGCTGGCAAGAGAAATCCAGGCTGAGAGCTGCCTAAGGCTTTCCTGGAGATTTGGAGTAATTACAGGGAGCAAAAAAAAAAATTCATCCTTTAAAATGTCAAGCGGTGTTTATCTGAAACTGTTCCCAGCTAAGGGGAAATGAAAGAAGATGCGGCAATAAAAACGAGGAACACCAAATCCGCTGGGCTGCCTGCCCGCCAGGCTCACCCTGGGGACGCACATCCAGGGGCACCATCCATGGGGCCACGGCTGGGCATGGCCGGGACCTCAAAGCCTCACACACCTCTCTCTGCTCAGTTCCACTGCTCTGGGTGCATTGTTCTGCCCAGGAGGGCACAGACACCTGAGGGTCATGGTGCTCCAGCTGCAGGTCGGGAAGGACGGGGAGGTCTCCAAAGCCCCCTCTGGCCTCGGCAGCAGCACTTCCCATGCGTCTTCCCTCCCGACACAAGAGCAGAGGCACGCCAGCTTCTTTGTGCGAACGGACGTGGCCATGGGACACCGCCCGTGCGGCGCTTACGGCGTGAGTCTGGCACTGCATTGGCTCCTGGCTCTCAAAGCTTCTGACTTCCTATCGTGCTGGCTGGGTCTCACTGCTACAGTTCATATGGAAGCAGTAACCAGATAGTAACGATTTAGCTCGGAGTCTGATTAAATATTAATAAACATAATTGGCACTCATAAATCTCCATATCGTTGACCTTCCACGAGTCAGAATGACACAAAAGCGGATCTGTTTAAATAAAATATCAGCACATATACCGGAAAAAAATACATCCCAGTTATAACAACCTGTCATTACTGACATTATTGACTGGCTAGCTTACAGTAGTCAAATAAAAAGGAGAACGTTAATTACTCCAGTAACAGACACACATCAGCTTATGAAGCTATTTGCCACGTTTCTAGAGGGATGCTTGTTTTTAATTTTTGTTATCAGTTGAGTGCTTACAAAGGTTTACTGGAAGCAGAGTGTTTTCTGCCAGTTAAATCAGTGATGTGCTCCCATTGCTTTGAGCTGTGTGATGTGCTACGTCCGCAGATAAACCAACAGCTGCGAGCAGAGGGGGACTTTGTGGCAGTTTCTCCTTTCTCCTCTTCGCCACCTGGGTCCTCTAAAGCAACGTCTGGATGAACATCTCCCTCCCCGTGCTCTGGCAGCACCCAGACTTGCATTGTTTCTAGCAAGGGCTGCACAGGAACCTGCAGGAGGAGGAGTTTGCTCCATCTGGGTACACATCTGCTCCCAAATCGTAGCACAAGAGCCAGAGAGCACCCCGGCACCGCGCGGGTGCCTCCCCCCGTTCTGTTCCAGGAATGAGGGATAGTTACTGACACCAACTTCCCCGCTCTGCAGAGGGATTTCACTGCAGGAGAAGCATAGGAAGGCTCTAGAGAATCAAGCAATGTCAAATAGAATTAAGAATATGGCACAGAAGAAGCCAGGGTCAGATTATTCCTTTCTTGCCTACGCTTTACAGCACCAGTTAAATACGCTGAAGATTTATTCCCACCACCTAGCAGTGGACCAAGCATCTTCATGCTCTAGCATGTGCTGCAGCTTTAACAGGTGTCTGCTTAGCAGGAGCCCTTAGCATCCCAATTTGTAATTCGGTCTGCTCCAACAAACTGGCTCTAGGGTGCCAGCTGGTGAAAAAGTGGCCAGAAAATGCTCAACAAGCCCTGGGCGAGATGGCAGGCGACGGAGAAAATGCCCCCCCGGGGGCATCGCCAATGCCCTGGTGGTGCGTGGGCACCGGGAGCTGCCCCTGCCCCCTCCTGCAGCCAGCGGCCCTGGGGATTCCCTCCAGGATTTTTCTCCCCTTTGCTTCCAGCTTTACACAGCAGAACGAATTTGCTGCCTCTGCCTTGCTGCGTGTTGCCAAGTGATAGCGGTTTTGGAGGAAAATAAACTGAAAAAATAGACTGTCGAGAGGAGCCCAGTGGAGGTGGCAAACTTCATGAAGACAAACCTAATGAGTTGGAAACTGGCAGAAAGGCGAGGCTTTGCCAAGTTACAGCTAAAACCATTTCAAATAATCAAGTTCTCTGCATCCAGGGGATAAAAGTCCCATGCAGAGAGATGAGTCTGCATCACTCCCTCGCACAGCGGGACCGGGGGAAGGATTTTTTCCCTGTTTTGCTCAGAGGTTTAACTTTCCCCTGATACTTCAGTTGTGGGCACGGAGACCAGCAGCTCCCATTTGAGCTACTGGAAATCACGATCACAGCCTCTCACCTTGCTCCTCTGCCTGGGAGCAGGCAATTCTTCGGTCCTCTCAGCACTTTTCTGCTCTGCGCTGCTAATGACTTTGGGAAGGTTACTTGTCCCCGAGTGCTTATAATTCTTCCTCTGCAGCAGCATAATCAGTCATTATTAGCAGCAATTTCAGACTCTAATCATAAAGCTGTTATTTCTGCTTAATCCAAACCACGCTAAATATTAATTTGATATATAATCCCCCTGGTATCTGGCAATCTTGTGCTATTATTATTGTATATTATTATTATTTATGTGGCAGAGTGGCAAACAAAGCACTTTAGTAATCATATCCTTATTTATTTCCACTTGCGTGCATCTCTGCCTTTTGCTGCCCTTTGCCACGCAGTACAAGGCACTAAAGAGCATCCCATGTGTGATGAAAAACCCATGTCCCTGCTATGTTTTTTTCTCTGTCTCCTGAACCATCAGCTGAACAGCTCGAGCTGGAAACTGATTTAATGTCTGCAATCACGGTTTGCATGTAAACATCACTCCAAACTCACTCGAAAAAATAAACGGACCCAAAGCAAACCCGTGAGGCTTTCAAACATGAAGCAGCAGTTTATCAAACGCTGCAAACCTCACCCACAGAGGAGTGACAAAGCTCCCGCAGAACACGGGATGGAGCGCCGTCATTAACAGGCAATTATCTGCTGTGATCGATAGAGCTATTGCACAAGCAAAACTTAAGAACCCCTTAATAACAGGTGAGGAGCTGGTAGCAGCTGGCTCCTCTAGGCTACGTTCAGCCAAGAGAAATGCCACGATTTGCCCGAAAATGAGGGTAGAAAGCTCTTTTTGATCTGATGGTGCTCTGAAGATGTGGCCTGGCGTTGTGGCCATCTTTGAGAAGTGAAAAGCAGAAAGAGCTGTGCCAGGCACACCTTTCCTAGGCTGCCTGCATTTTCCGCAGAGATGGGCCTCTCATTAATGCAAGCCCTCCTGACCCCCCAGGCCCCCCAGCTCAGTCCAGCCTCTCTTCCTGCACAGGCATGGGCGTGCTGCTCCATTTTATTGGCAGCACCAACTGATCACTTTCCGGACACCCCCAGAGAGAGCCGAGAAGCGCTGTTCCCTCCCAAGTGTGAACACCGAGCACGGAGGGTGAAAAGACCTCCCAGCAACCAACCTTGCTTGATTTCCTACCATTCCCCATGCAAAACAGGGCAATTTGTCACCATCCTTCCTTCCTCTTGCTCCATCGACATCTTCCAAATGAGTTACGAGGAGACAGAGTCACAAGGGCAGCGCTGGCCCTGGGCGATGGGTTCCCGGGGGTGCTTTGGGGGCGGCCGGTCCCTGCCCGGCCCCAGCAGAGCCTCCTGCTGCTCCGCACACTGCTGGGAGATTTAATCCGTGCCTGACAGCTGTGCATCCTCGCTGTCATTGTCACTGCTCTAACAATGAAAATTAATGCAGGGAATGTATGTGGGAATTTTCGCATTTCTTCGTGCATTAAAAACCTGTGATTTCTACCTGAGGCGGAGAAAAACCAGCCAAGGGGCACAGGGCGCAGCTCACATCACTTCGGACCTTGTTGCAATCTTCTGGAGCATATTCCCTTGCTGAGCTGCAATTCATTTAGTGTTTGGCAGATGTAAGAGGTGTTCCTGCACCGTGGAAGGAATTTGCTCCTGCATTTAGCCGCATATTTCTTTCACTGCCCAGAAAAATAGGGGCACTGCTGGGGGCAGTCCTTCTTCCAGCAGCAGCTCCTGGCGTCCCTCCTCCACCTCCCAGAGCTTCAGGACAGCCCCCTCGCTCCCAGGCCGCTTTTTTAGCAGCTTTTTAGCATTAGGAGGGACGGTGGAGTGGCCGTGGGGGTTATCCGAGCAGCAGGCTCCTGCAGCCAGGAGCACAGAAATGCACAGCTCACACGGTGCAGCGAAAGCGTGGCCGTGCTGCTGCAGGGCTGGGCACCAGGCACTGAAGGATGAAGGCTGCAGGCGCCAGCTCCCTTTGTATGAATTATTCTATAGCCTTTGTTATGTGATTATATGGTAGGGTATTTCTTAACCTGGGAAGAAGAGAAAAAAATCTCATTCCCAGCGCTGTCTGAATTTTGAATGTGTAACTCCGAAAGCTTAATCATATTCTTCTCACAATGCCTTATGGTTTATATATATTTGGGTTTTTGTTGCTTTTTTGTATTCACTCATTTCGCTGTCACTTTAAGTTTAATATTATTAAAATTGCTCTGGTTTGCTCTACTTAAAATTCTCCACTTGGAGTATTTTTTTGCAAGAAGTGCTAAGTCAATTTCTTTCTCCTATTTTTTATTTGTCTCTAATGACTCATTAGATAAGCACCTTGGAAATTGCCAGCAAGAAGCAATAAGCCCGTTATCAGCAGCAGCCTCGCGGGAAGTTTTGCAGGTTGAGGGCCTTGGGCCAGGATCTTTTCTGGGGTGCAAACACACCCCGCAGAGGTGCAGCATCCTGCGTGGTGCTACACGGAGGCATCAGCTTGAGGCCAGCACCTTGAGGCCCTGCTCCCTGCACACCAAGGGCCAAATCCTGTTGCTCTGAGGCAGGGGGAAGGAGGCAAACCCCTGTGGGGTTGCCTCCATCATCGCACCGCTGACAAAAGCGATGTTTTCCCTGGTAGCAGGAGAACTTTTCTCGCCGACCCGAGCTGTGTCTGTGTACCGCTGCGGATTTCGTTGGAAATTCAGCCTTGGGGCTAATACTGGTAAGCTCCGGGCAGCTCTGTTCTTAGCATTCCGCTTGGTTTCCTCCTTAGCTCAGCACTTTTGGGAGCAATTACACAATTATTTATTTATTTACGTTATTTGTTCTTTTAATTACGTTTGTTCTGCCATTAGGAATATTTGTGGAAAATGTCAAACACCTGCTGTAGAAATGTTAGTTGGATGAGGTGACGCGTTCTCCTTCCATGTCAGAAAATGGTGTGAGTTAAAACTAGGGAATAAGGTGTTAATAGTCCATAGAATAACCCCTGGACGCTTTGGTCCTCACAATGAATTTGAATGCTAATTAGCATTTAAAGCAACATAAGGCTTTTCTGCCAGCCTGATGTGATCTTGACTAATTGGATCGCAAACGGTTTCAAGAAGCAGAGCTCAGATTTGGACTGAACTCGGAAGATGTGTGAAATCGGAAAACACTGGAAATAATTATTTTCGGTTTGAAACTGAGGCATTTACTTGCACGTAAATCAGCTGTTCCTTGAGCTGCGCAGCCCTGTCCTGGCTGATAGCACAGGTAAGGGGCGGTTGCTGTTCCTGTGCTCTCAGAAAGGGCTGGGCACCTTTTCCATGTCCACCTGCACCACCAGAAATGCCGATGCTCTCACGAGCCCCTTGCTGCCCAACAGGGGTAAGGGAAGCCAACCGCTTGGGCTGCTTCAGTAAAATTACCTGATCTGGCAAGCAATAGGGGTGCACCAGCTAGATTGTGTTTGTGCCTACACGGTTGGTCCCACTTCCATTTCTAAAAAGAAGTGAAAGGGGCGTGTTTCATGTGTTGTGGTCTTGAACTTGATCCGCAAGCACACATGGGAGAAGCAGGGGCAGAGCCGTGCCCCTGCAGCAGCGGGAAAAGGGCTGGCAGTGCTGTCCCTTCGGCACCGATGTCGCTTCCCTGGATTCATCTGTTCCGGAACCTTTTGGATAGTGTGAGCTCCACTTCATCCCACAGACGAAGAGATCTTCAGCTCCTAACTTGGCTGGAAACTTCCCCCGGGAGCCTGAAGTCACCTCAGGTAATGTCTTCACGTGCCTCCTTTCCCCACCTCCTCTGCCCTCCTCCACGCACGCCGACATCGCTGCGATTGTGCCTCGGGGCTGAGCAGCACGAGAGCCTCTTTTGCTGATAAGCTATTAAACACTGGGAATCTAATTACTAATACAGCCCTAACTTCGGTCCATTTGCAAAGCTTTGTTATCAAACTATGCCTTCCAAAACAAACGTGCTAATTAGTCACACTGGAAATAGGATGGAAATAATAGCCCATTATTCTAAAACTGTGCTATTTATGCCACAACAAGATCAGTCCTTTGCGGGGAGAAATGCTGAGCGCATGTTATTGCCTGGCTTAGTGCTTTGGAGCTGGGGAAAGATGTGGAAGATGACGAACGGCTCGGTGGTGATGAAGCGAGATGCAGACCAAACGGGGCTGGGAGGTTTTTTTTTCCCCTGGGACTCTCCGGGCGGTGAAGGAGGAGTTTGTTGGCAGGGGAGCTGGAGAGTTGCTCACCGGAGCTGTGGTTTGTTCCTAATATTTACCATCATCATCCTGACCATTCCTGTCTCACCTACATGTACTGTTTAGTGGCACGAGCTCCATTTCAGCACAGATGTAGAGTATCAGATGCAGGATGTAAAGACAGACGCAGGGTATGCCTACACTGGAGGTGAGCTGGTCAAATCCACTGATACTTATTTCAACTCCAGACCATTTTTTTGTGTGTGAACTGTTTCCATCTGACAGAGTTCAGCTCTTCATCCTTTTCCAGAAAGGTTTGTTTTTATTTCGGCAGGCTCTTTCTGTGCCTGTTTCCTGGGTGCTTTGCAGGGAACTGCTCGCTGCTCCCCGTGTTATACATCAACACTTCAAGCGAGTGTAGGAGATGAAAGGGGATTACTGCGTGTGTCCAGCTCTCACTGGTACTTTGCATAACAGCACCTGGCGCCCGTGATGATGGAAAAGGCAGATTATAAAATGACACCAGCCTTTCAATAGAAGAGACCAAAAAACACGAGCTAAGGGCCTTAAAACCGCATTAAACAAAGCAGCGTGATGCTGTTTCCCTTTTCCTTCTTAACTGCACAATGAAAGAAAAATCCCCATCTCCCACAGACAGATAAACCCTGGTGTGACTGTGGCTGCAGGACTGAGGTGTGTAATCCTGGAGCTCGGTGCAGGCACGTTCAGAGGGGCTTGGACCAGGACAGAAGCTCTCTGAAGGGGTTTTCTCTTTCGCGGAGTCCACACTTCGTAACCACTTTTCATAATTCAGTGATTACAGCCAGTATGTTTATTTACATAAGCAGGGGCTGTAATTACATTCTAATTAAAATGTATAATTAGCTAATTAGGATCCATAATGTGGATTAAAAACTAGTACGAGTGTGAGCTTGGAGGCAGATGGTGTCAGCCACGCTGGCCGTGGCTTTGTCCCTCCGGAGGGCAGGGACCTCAGCCCCCGCACACCGTCAGGATGCGAGCACTGAGGAGTGATGCCGCTGGCGGGGGGAAGCATTGAAACGGCCTTTTTTCCCCCAAGATGACCTCAACTTAGTGGTCTCTTACCTGGACAGCCAAGAGGAGTGTTTGCTGCTGCTGGAGACACCCTGATGGTGCTGAGCGAGGAACAGCCGCGCTGAGCACTGAGGGGTTTGCAGGACCGCTGTCAGGTTAACCATGCAGAGAACATGGAAGCTCCCCTCGAGTGCATGGAGTTAATTTTATCGAGAGTTCAGCAGGCTCTAATGAGAACTGAAAGAGCTATCCCTGTTTACAGGTGGATAACCTTCTGGCAGGACATTGATTGTGAGGAGATTTTAGACCTCATGGACCCAAAGCCCTGCCAAAGATGGATCCCCAGGGAAGCACGCAGGCAGGGATCTGCAAACCTAACACTCCTCTCCTCAGGCCTTCAGAAAGAGCCAGAATGGGCAAATTCTGCTCCTTTGGCATGGACTGCAGGGAGCAGAGCCTGCAGCAGGCCGGGTGGCTGCGGCTAAAGCTGTGTCCCATGGGTGCTGCTGTGAGCGCCCGCTGCCCTCGCAGGTGCTGCAGAGGGGGAGAAGGCGAGGGCAGGGCCAGGGGTTCGGGGAAAGCATCTGCTGCGACTGCATCCTCCGACAGCTGATGGAGATCTCGCTGCCCCTTGCTCCTCTGTGCTCCCAGGGGAAAGGAGAAGCTAATGGGGTGGAAGGACTGCCAGAAGGCTGGGGGCTCTGCAGGTCAGGCGGATGCTGTCCTTGCTGCTGTGTTTGCTCAGGCTGCAGAGATCCCTGCAGGGCAGCATGTAGGCTGCGGAGCTGGGGAAATAGCTGCCTGCTTTCAAAAGCATGCAAGTGGTGGTGCGAGCAGAGCTCCTCGCCCTGAGCCAGGTTCCCCAGCACCCTGGGGCCGCAGGAACGAGCAGCGCGTGCAGGCAGTGCTCACTGCAGGCATCCTTCACCTGGCCCTCCTTCGCTCCCAGCAGCTCCAGTTCACGGGGTGCTCTTGGTGCTCCTCCTGCTCCCACAGCTCCCTGGGGAGGCCTTGCTGCAAATGGCACCTTGTGGATGGGGCTGGAGCATCTCCTCGCAGAAAAGGTGAAGGCTGTAGAGCTCTTGAACCATCCACCAGTACCACGTAGCGTCGCAGTACTGAACCCCAACATGCACTCAGCCTGCAGGTAGTAATGACAAAAGTCGACATGCTCTTGGTAGCAAGAAAAAGCCTTTAGCAAAATTACACTGAACAAACACAGAGGAAAACATATGTGCAGCATCTGCCCCTGATGCTGAGCAGTTGTCGGTGGTCTCGGTGTGGGAACGGCCCTCTGCCCCACGGGCATCCTGCACCGCAGGGCCACACACCTTCCCGGCTCTCTTCCCGTATTTCCCTGGTTTCAAGGCCCCCAAGCCCATAGCAAGCTTGTTTCTTCTTTTTGTTCATTATTCAAAACGCATTTTGATTTAATTCTTCTGTTTTGCTGCTTTAGGCGTTAAAATACAGCTCTCAGGGGGTTCCTGGATGCTAAACAGGCTTTGAAATCGCACGCTTTGGTTTTGGTGTGTGGCTCAGCAAGGATTATTGGCCTCAAAGCTTGTGCACTGCTCGAGCAATGGAGCAACCTGCAGACCCCCCAGTGCACATGGGGGTGTGGGGGGCTCCTGTTCAGACTTCCAAAAGTCCCCTCCAGCTGGCTGCTGAGCTGCCCAGAGCTGCCTCTTGTGCCAGGGGTTTGCATCCACCTCTAACCACGGAAGGGGGGAATTGAGGATGTGTGATGAGTAAAGAATTGAGCGACAACAGGGAAGAACCTGGAGATGGAGGCTTGCAGCTGCTGCTGCTGTAGGATTTGCCCTTACTGTTGCTCAGATTTCATAGAATCACAGAATCATAGATTTCAGCCCTTTCTGCTCAGGGTGTGTGCACTGTTGAAGGAAACGGGCTGAAATTCACACCGACGAACCAGGGTGGAAAACTCAATGTGCTGGAGAGGGCTGGACTCTGATGAAATGCAATTAGTAGTTGTGTAATTGCACTGAACAAATCTGACCCAAAAGGAGGGCTTTCAAAGCAGATTTAACGTACGGTGTCAGAGACCAGGCATATAATTTATCAGATTACTGCCCTCAGAGTTAGTGAAGGGCATCTCTTCCACCACTGGAGCAACAGCAGGGAAAGCAGAGCCAGGATGGATGTTTTAAATGAGTAATAAATGCTCCCTCCCTTCCCTGAGCAATTGAGCTTCAGAAGGAAATTAAGCTATTTACAATTCCTGATCAAATCCGGGAGATGATTTCGGTTGGAGAAAAGGAAAGCTCATGTATTTAGTGAGTAATGGTAATGTTTGCAGTAAGTGAGGGGCTCTCAGCGGGTAAGAATAGAAGCGCAGTGGGCTGTGAAAAGTTGCATCAAGGAAGGTGGTCCCAGGAGAATGAGGAGATGTTAATAGACTTGAAACCTCATTGGCATAATGGGTCATTCATATCGAAGACGGTGAATTCAACCTGGAACGGGAGGGGGGAACGGGCTCCCCGAAGCTGAGCTTGTTTGGATGGGTGAAATGAAGGCTGAGAGGAGAAATGATTGCAGGCTATAAATGCACTTAGAAGGAGAACAAACTGAAAAGAGGGAGGAAAAACTCCTTAAAGGAAAAAGCTGTGCTGCAAGTGCACTCCAGTATGAAGCCCGTGAAATCCAGGACGTTTCGAACCTGCAGAACTCTCAGGCTCTGCAGCAGCTTGCTAACAGGAGTCTTGGGAGCCAGCAATCCAACAATTTTAAGATGTTGTTTGATAAAGGCATTAAGAGCATATGTTGATGAGCAGAGATGAGGCAGGTCTGCACATGGACGTGCAGAAGGTGCTTTTCAGTCGAGCACTTCTGGAAGACGGTCCTGGGCTGACGAGGACATAAGCAAGGTGCATCGGGAACGTTTTTCCACCCCCGGGTCTGTATTTTTGTCCCTACGCCAGACATTTCTGCAGCCCCAGAGGCAATCTATTGTAAGCCTTGCCTCCTCTCAGTGCCAATAACCCGTGCAGTGTCACACTCCGAAAAGCACTTAGAGGGAAGGCTGTTTTCAGCTACCATCAGGGTGAAAGGCACGCCATGCAGGCAGGTGCCCATGGTCCTGCAGCATGCCAAGTGCCTGCATTACAGCATGCACAGGGAAATGAGAAAAAATGAGATAACAATGTAAATGCACTCCTAGTACCTGCAGGCTGTATGTTCAAGGATGCTTTTAGGATCCAGATAAGTACATCTGACTGTTTAGCTGTCCTCTGATGGAGTAATAGCATGTGTCCAACTGCACTCTGCTGTCCTGCTCCCTCGTGGTGCTTAGTGCCGTCTTATGAAAGGGTTTATTAGCTAAACTTCAACCCTGCCATAGTGTTCTTGATTGCTCTTAGATAGCTGCTCTGTAGGGAACTGTCACACATCTGCGTTTCTTCTTCTGCAAACCTCGGCAGGGTACAATGTGAGATTTATTTGCATTCTTCCCGGGTGCACCTCAGGCTGGCCGGTGTCACTGCATGGCAGCGGCACCAGCCACAAATCCCAGGCACTGCTGCTGATCCTGCCCGCCTCGCACTCGACCACCTTACCTTGGTGCCTGCCTCCTGCTGGAGCTGCAGCCCCACCAGTTCCCTCCTGCTCTGCACGGCCCCGGGTGGCAGCAAGGTGTGCTCCCTGCAGCTCCAGCTCTGGCGGGGGGGCCTCGGGGTAAAAGGCATTGTGCGTGAGAGTTTTGAGAATTCCTGCACATGAACACGGATGTTGACATGTTTCACTCTGCTCTTAAATTCATTTTGTTCCCTGCTGGATCTCCGTGGGTCCCCAGCAATGTGTAAGGGCAGGGTCAGACTGCAAAGCAACCAATCAAAATGTTTGGAGATGGAGAAGAATGAACATAATATTAATTGCTCCTTAACAATTATTCTACTTTGATTCTTCTCTGAGAAGAAATCCCTCAGGGCGTGTTTGCACCAGAACATGATACAGCTAATGAAACCATTTCAGCCCTGACATCTGTAAATTCTGCATTTATTGGGTGATGGATGAGGATCCAGGGCCCAACCGTGTTCCCTGGTGTGTGGGAGGGTGGACAGGCACTCACAGGCCCTCCGGGTTGTTGTCCCTTGTCTGGTGACTGCTGGGACGGGGAAGGAGCCCCCGTTTGGGGCACCAGCAGGGCAGGCACAGCTCCTGCCCCCTGCCCCGGCGCCAGGAAGGTGCTGCAGAGAGCTGCCTCCGAGTTGTCTCCATTCGCTTCATGCGGTGCCAGCTGCTCTTTAAATAAATGATCCTAGCAGGTTATTACGGGAGTTTCTCCCTTCAATTCCTTCCACAGAGAAACTCATTTTGATGAAATTGCCTTCCCCCAGCTCTGCAATCACCAGCAGCACATAGCCCCAGGGAGGAGGCTCACAGGCAGGGGCGATGCCTGAGGCTGCCCGGCACCAGGGACGTCTCCTGGTGACAACAGGGCTGGCACAAGGGGACCAGGGGGCTCAGTGGCACGGCATGGGGCAACCACCCCAAAATATCTTGTCTCCAGCTTCCAGGGGGTGAGGCCATGCACGCTGCATAGCCTGAATGATGCATCTTCCCAACCTGGTGTCTGGGGAGGCTGTGATGCCCCTTCCTCTCCTTCAGCCTCCAAAAACAGGTTACAGAGCCAGGACCAGAGGACAGGGTGGTCCAGAGCAGGAACCAGCAGCTCTGAGAGGCATTGTGTGCTCTCTTTCTGTGGACCAGCCTTTCCCTGCTGGTTTCAGCCTTAAGAAATTATTTTACACAGGACTTTATTCACTGTCTTTTGGGATGAGCACTCCGACAACAGAGGATGTGGAATAAATCATTGCAATGAACAATACGGTGACAACGTGTCAAGTTTAGAGTAACAACTTTTTATTCCAAGGAAATGTCCAAATAGGACTGGACATTTATATGAAATATGGAGAGATGTGTGCTTCCATTAGACAGGGTAAACGCATACAAGATATAAACTATCTTCCTTCGTGTCACTACACCCCACTGCCTGGGGTTAAAAAGAGTCTTACTGAATAATTTCCCGTTATGAGGTTTGGGATATTGGCCTCTCCTGGAGACGAGACGCAGGGCGAGATGAATGATTTAGTCAGATCTGCTCTGGCAGGTCTTATTTCTTACGGTGACACGAGTGCGACGTTTTGCAAGTCTGAGATTAAACTCTGCCACGACTGTAACAGCCGGTCTAGGGCCAGCCGCTTTACCCTCCTTCCGGGGACTTGCAGACAGATGAAGCACGCTGGGTCTTCACTGCGTGCCGTCAGGGCGCCAGGGCAGAGCTGCACCCCGTGCACCCAGCTGGGGTGACGATGCTCGAGTCCAAGGGCATGGGGTTGGCACCCAGGCCCCGGTCCCTTCGCACACCACAGCCCAAACCCTTGACCTGGAGCCCCTCCGTACGTGGTGCCATCAGCTTCAACAGGGCTTCCTTGCTGAAGCTGGTGGCAGAGCACGGAGAGCTTGGCCAGGAGCCCAGTGCACAAAGCTGTCCTCGCCGAGATGCTGCCCCCACCTGCAAGGGTGCTTGAACCCCTTAGGTGCCCAGTGATCCTGCTGCTAAACTCCCCTAAAGATGGTAATAGGTGGGGAGGGGGAAAAGGAGGTGAAAAGGGGTTAGGAAACACGTTGGGGGAGGGAGGGTGTTGGGGGGGCTACTGTTGATTTTTAATTTTATTTATTTTTTTGACCACAGCATCACTGCTGGGAAGCCACAATCAGAACATCCAGGATTCATTATCCGTGATGAGATTTGGCAGGCTGCTACCAGGATTAGGTAGGTTTTAGGCTGGTGCTTTTGGCCATTTCTCTCATTATGGGCTTACAGCAGCTGCCTTATCTCACTGAGAGGCACTTTTATTAGAGAGGGGACTTGAGGGAGAAAGAGAAGGAATGAGGTAAGGAAGGAAATGATCCAACAAGAGGCTCAGGCAAGGCGATGGCCTGAGCTGGTGGCCACATCGCCTTGTTTGCTCTCCCCAGAGAGCCCAGGGGAGCTGAGGACCCAGCCCTGGCCAGGGTGGAGGCAACCCCAGGATTTTGCCAGCTTCCCTCTAAACAACACCAAGCACCCGCAGGTGGGGGCTGCTTTTTTTTTATCTTAGGTCTCTAAAGAGCCAGAGCCAGAGCAGGACGGTGGGAATCAGGAGATAAAGCTGTAACGCTCTTCTCCTTCCCACCTTCACACGCGTGTGCCAGTGTTTAATTTTGAAAGCTCTCTCGTTTTAGTCACTACTTTCTTATTGCAGGTAGGCAGAATTGATAGAAATATTGATCTTCTTTTAATGAGTTTTAAGTGCGGAAAAGACGCGTGACTCAGAGCAGCGAGGCAGCGCGGGCTGAGATGTGCCTCGGCTTTGATACCTGCTCCTGAGGCACCGTTTTGGAGCTGGCTCTCGCCCTCTTCCCACACTGGCACTCGCTTCTTGAGCTTCTTCCCTTTTGGTGTGTGCAGGGAAGGTGTTTGCCCTTTGGGACCGCTGGCCGGCCGCTCACAGCCCAGATCCTCGTCCAGCTCCTGCAAGGGTCGGTGCTGGGTTGGGTGTGGGGTGCGCAGAGAGGGGACGATGGAGCTGCTCCTGCAGCACCTCCGTGAGCCCCCAACCCAGGCACCCTCAGCACGGGGGGCTCAGCAGCTCCTGGGCGGCTGCCTCAGCCTTCCCAGCGGGCTCCCCAGTCCTCCAGCACCATCTACAGTCCTCAGTGCAGCGAGGAGATGCTCCGGAGCCACCGGGTAGGGCCCAGCAGCTCCCAGGAAAGAGGCAGGGTTGATTTGGGGGCCCCGTGGGGCCCTGACCACTTGGTTTTCTGTTCCCCGCCGCAGGGCAGCAGCTGCAGGGGCCGCCAGGTTCCCCCACCAAGCCTCAGCCCGAACCTGCGAGGCGGGGCTGTCATGGAATATTCATGGGAGTTTCCTCGAGTAAATGGCATTAAAAATTCATCGATCTTTTGAGTAACACGCCATCAGCTGTGTCTTCTGGGCTGGAGAAGCGTGTAAACAAGAAGGGGCCTTTGCTTGTTTGTTTTCATGACACAGCTGTTCCAGGCTGCTCCGGCTGCCTTTTGGTTTTCAGACGGGCTGAAAGTGGTGCTCAGTCTCCTCTCTCCTGGAGGAGAAGGTGGGGTTTGAATTACTTAATTGGAGATGGTTTTACTGTTATTTCTGGGGGGGTGTAGCCAGCTGGAGAAGCAGCACGGCTGGAGGGACGAGGCCATGCAGGGTACCGGGCACTGGGGCTCTTTGCAGGACCCCGGGAGCTGCCGATGGGCTGAGCCCACAGCTCGTGGCCTGGGGCTGATTTCCATGAGGAATTTTGTGCTCTCGTTGGGGCGCCGGGAACAGGACGAGCTCTGCAGCAGAGGCTGGCACTGCTGGTCGGAAGGAGGCCCTGTGCCCTCTTCCTGCGGGGCGCAGCCGGCGTCTGTCAGCAGCAAGAAATTGAGCAGAGAAAGGAGCTGAGCGGGGAGCTGCGGGCCGACCTTTGCTGCTCTCCGATATTCCAGCTGGAGAACCCGGCACCTGGGGAGCTGGGGCTGCCTCCCTGCGGGTCTCACTGCAGCCCTGTCGGGCACGGAGGGGCTCGCCGAGTGAGGGGGGCTCCGGCCCCCCCAGCACCTGTGTGAAGCAGCCTGCGGAGACAAAGCTGCACCTGGCGGCAGGCACCTGGCGTGAGATGTGGGGCCGATACCGAGCACCTGCGGGCCGTCTTTTCTGATTTATTCCTAGCTTAAATCAATTTGCTGCCCAAGGTCTGCTCTAATAAAGGTAGCTGTTAAGGGGGGGCTTGGTCCCAGGTCTACCCGTGCCTTGGTGCCCACTGCTGCAGCCCTCTGCTAGTGTCCAGGGGCTGCTGCTGCTCTTCAGTGTCTCTTGTGTACAGGTGAGCAAAGCGAGGCGGGGAGAGGAGGGACGGCAGGTGGAAGGTGGGGCTGGGGCAGCCCAGCAGCTGCTGGGGTTGCTCAGAGCTGGGGAGGGAGGCGGTGGGGAGCCAGGAATAAGGGGCTGGGAGCTGGGTTTGTGCCGAGGGAAACTCGAGCAGCTCAGCAGAGACATCCTGCTCTCTGGCATGGTGAGCGGCGCTTCCTCTCGGCCCCCCCTGCCTCAAATGAAGCTGTTCCCTTCCAGGAGTCTGGTCTGCCACTGACCTGCGCCCTGCTCCTCTCCATAGGGGCCGGCTGAGGCTGAAAGCTGTCCCCAAAACCTGCCTGGCATCGGGGACACGGCACAGAGCCAGGAGAGCCTGACGGCAGAGCTGAGGGAAGCAAGGACAGGGACGTCCCCAGGACACGGTGAGCCAATTACAGACTTGGGGAGCAAGGGGGGCCCCCAGATCCTGACCTTCCACAGAATCCATGGCCATAGGTCATCCCCTCATGGCACTGGGGGCACAGGGTCGGGAGGGCCCCAGGAACAGGGCCACAGTGACCTGAGAACCTTGCCAGGGGCTTGGTGGTGCCATGAGGGATGGATGAGACCGTGTCCATCCCCTCCCTTTGTTTCTTAAAGATTCTGCTGAGGTATCTCTCAGAAGTCTCTGCACCGTCTGGAGGCTGCTGCTGCTTCTGGGGGCCGTGGTGCTGCTGGCGGGGCTGGCGGCGGGGGCTTGGCTGCTGGGTCAGTGCCTGTGCCGGGACGGTTCTGCCTGTGGGTGCCCAGCGCCCCTGCCAGGGCAGCATAGGGCCCTTCCCACTGCCATGGACCCTTGGGGGCTGCCCGGCCCTGCGGTCTCACCCCTGCTCTCCCCTCTCCTTCCTGAAGCGAGGCACCTCAAGATGCCACCGCCGGACCAGGGCTTCGCCCCACCACAGGAGCCGGGTGCGATCCCGGAGTGTGCTGAGGGTGAAGAGGACGAGCCCGTGGTCGGTGGGGCTCCTGGCAGAGGTTTTCATTCCCCCCACCCCTGGCAAGCCCAGCAGGAGCAGAAAAGATACTCTTCAATAATGAATTTGTCCTGCTGAACCAGTAGCTCGTTTCAGCTGCATGCTGCAGTTGTTTCGCTTGGTTTTTAAATCCTGCTCTATTGGCCTCAGTGTCTTTCAGAATCAACTCAGACAGCTCGCTGCTGGAAGCGCGGGTGCGAGGCCGTCCCGGCTGGCTGCTGGCCTGCCACGAGCGCTGGCGGCTCAGGCTGGGCACCCAGCTCTGCCGGCACCTCGGGGCGCTCCGGTGGGCAGGGGCTGGGGGCTCGGGGTGCTGAGCGGGGCTGGGGGGAGCTGTGGGAGTTGGCTGCAGCCACCTGGGCACCTTCCTGGCCATGGGACAGGGAGGGTGGTGGCACCACAGCTGCTATAGGGCAGGAACCACTCCTGGGAAGGTTCCTGGGATGGTTGTGGTTGCTCCTGCAGGATGACCCACCAGAAGGGAGTGAACCTGACGGACGTCAGGGTGAAGGACGCTCAGGAGTTCATCCAGCTCAGACCCGGCCAGGAAGGCAGCCTGGAAGACATGTGGCAGGTCAGGTACGGGCAGGCCTGGGCTACGGCAGGCTTTGCTGGAGGCACAAAAATACCTTTTTGGGCTTAAGATGGGCAGAAAACCGTGCTGACTTTGCCCAACGAGCAGCCCCGTCGGGGACTGCTGCAGCTCCCCAAGCACTCTGCAGTTTTCTGATCAGAGGTTTGCCCTGCGCAGGAGCACCTGCGAGTCGGGACGGATCGTGGCTCTGAAGTGCTCAGGTCAGTGCCTCCCTCTCCTCGTGAGTCCCCAGGATCTCCACCCGCATCCATCCCTCTCCCCTCCGTCCTGTCCCTCACGGCTGCCTTGCAGAGTGCGGGCTGCACCGCGGGGCCCTGCGGGTGGTCGGGGGCACGGACGCGGCCCCTGGGCGCTGGCCCTGGCAGGTGAGCGTGCGCCACGGCTCCCGGCACCACTGCGGAGGCTCTGTGCTGGCGCCCAGCTGGATCGTGACGGCGGCGCACTGCGTGCACAGGTAGCGGGGAGCTGGGTGCCCGTCCTCGTCCCAGGCCTTGTGCAGGGAGCCCTGAGATGAGGGCCAGGCGCTGTGGTGCTCTGTTACCCGTGGTGCTCAGTTACAGGCGGCTGCACGCCTCCGGCTGGCTGGTGGGTGCCGGTGTTGCTCGTGGCTCCATCGAGCAGGAGGCTGGGGTACCGGTGGAGAAGGTTATTTACCACCCGCTCTATAACGGCAGCAGCCTCGACTATGACATTGCTCTGATGAAGCTCCGCATCCCCCTGAATTTCTCTGGTAAGATGCTGTTGTGGCCTCCCCCCACTTGTAGTTTGTCTGGACCTGCAATGAAGAAGTGGCTGGAAAGCGGCCTGCTCTGACCCTGCCCTTTGGGAGAAGCTGCTTAAGAGGGTCCCCAGCCCCTCTGGGCACCTGGAGGCAGCATGCCCAGCAGCACAATGCTCCCAGCTGTGCCTGGGAAGGTGGCTGTGGGAGCTGAGGCCTCCAGGGGCCTGGTCCAAGGGTGTTTCACCTCCATTTGTGGGGCTGAGCAGCTCTGCAGACTGAGTTCTGCAGGCTGGCAGCTCCACAGCTTCGGCTGCGCCTGCACTGCATGGCCCCGCTGTCCCGGGGCTCACCGCATCCCCTTCCCAGCAGATGCCATCCGTGCCGTGTGTCTGCCACCCTCCCATCGCGACCTCTTCCAGGGCACCCCCTGTTGGGTCTCAGGCTGGGGCTACACCAGACCAGACCAAGGTAAGCGCCCGGCTTGTCCCTGTCCCTCGGTGCTGACCTGCAGCTTTCCCTGCTCCCCACTGAGGTGCAGCCCTTTCCATGCCGCGCTTGGTCCTGCACTGCTCCCCTCCTGTAGCCTGCACCCCCCTTCAGCAGCCTCATTAATCCCATAAGACCCCATCTTCCTCCTGACCCTTCAGCTACAGTGCCGTGCTCTTCCCTGACTGCTTCCTGGAGATCTCGTTTCCCTCCTGGTTTCTTCCCTCCGCAGCACAGCTAACGGAGACTCTGCAGGAAGCTCTGGTTCCCCTAATTAGTACCAGGAGGTGCAACAGCTCGTGCATGTACAAAGGAGAGCTCACGGCCAGGATGCTGTGTGCCGGCTACCCGCAGGGGAAAATAGATGCGTGCCAGGTAACGGGAAGGAGCAACTGGTGCTGTGGGGTGTGCGCAGCCAGAGTGGAAATGAGCAGAAGCGTTACATCCCTGTTGTGCTCCAGTCCTTGCTGTCTTGCAGGGGGACAGCGGGGGCCCCCTGGTTTGCCAGGACGAACTCACGTGGCGCTTGGTAGGTGTAGTGAGCTGGGGCCAGGGCTGTGCCGAGCCCAACCACCCCGGGGTTTACACCAACGTGGCTCAGCTTCTGCCGTGGATTTATCGCACCACAGAGGTAAGCTGGGGCAGGTGAAGGTGTGTGTTCAGCCTGACCCGCAGCCAGGCACGTGGCATAGGAAAATCCAGGTGCTAGCATCCTGTTTTTAGCTTTACCTGTTACTACCCCACGCTCGCTCTTGATGCATGACCTCTGGGCTGACCTCCCACCCCACAGCATAGTACCAATTCTTTATTTTTCCTTTTTATTTTCTTATTGCTAGATCTACTAGAAGCAATGCAAGGAGAGACGTGTCAGAGCAACATCTTGCCCCTTCGGAAGGTCCAGCTTCATACTGTGTTACTGTAACCACAAGAGAATCAGTCTCCCCAGGCAACACCAGACAACAGGGCCAGTATAAATAGTTTATTAAAGAAAATAGCATATTACATTTTTGTGAATAATCCACATGAGAGAAGTGGCGTTTTTCAAAATATCAATTTTTTGTTTTCCTATTTATAAAAAGGGCAAGGGCTCCCAGGAGATGCAAGCGTCATGGGAACATTCTCAACCCCCAAATGAATTACTTAAAGTAGTGAAAGGGGGGAAAAAAAAGGAAAAGCTAGAGTGACAGTCAGAGTTTGGATCAATGTTTGCCTTCGTTTTTCCATTCTCACAGGCTGGACTTGGTGTAAATGGGAACTTGACTGCACCAGCCCGCTCCGCGTGCTTATACCCCTTCAGGCCAGAAACAAGCAGTCTCCCTGCCCCCAGACCTGGCTGTTCCTGCCTGACCCAGCACCCAGAACAGCCATGAGGTTCTGCTGTGATTCGGGTGCAATGTAAAATTTGGGTGCAGTGTGAAAGCCAGCTGTAATTTTGGTATCCCCCAAAATGCTCAGGAATGTAAAGAGAAGTCAGACAAAAGTCCAAACGAAAAGGATACAATGACTGGTAACATTAAAATGTGTAGCTCTATGATCTAAGCTTTTGTAAGCAGGTCATGACATGCTTACAAACCATTACATAGCAGGAAATATTCTGTGTGCAGCAAGGGGCACATCTTGGCCTCTGGGCTACATTTCAACAACTGCTATTGATGAGGTTTCCAACTAAAATAAAGGTATGTTTCTTGAAGTCTCAAACAGCCTTTGTAACTTCAAGCATTATCTTCTAAGTGCACACTTAATTCCTTTTAATTCCCTTCTTGTATTTACTAGCATTTATATCATTCTTAAAATACAGTAAGGTTACTATCAAAAAGACAATAGATGCCAGACTTACTTAATTCATACACAAATCAAAAGTTAAAGGAAGGAGCTGAACTGGCTTCCACAGCTGGCAAAGTCGGATGGAAAACTTTGAATTCAGTTGTGAGATAGTTCCCATGAGAAATAAAGCCATGAGGAATTTTGCCGGTTGTGCAAAACACTCGGCCTCAGTAAACATTTCACTTGGAACAGGGTTTCCTCTTCCCCCCAGTAAAATTTTCACTTTGTTGACATCTGCTGTTCAGGGAAACATGAACAAAACAGGTGGGTAAGAGCAAAATTTGGCACTTCAGCATTCTTAGAAGGACACCAAAAGCTACCACTGCTTGTGAGTTTTATATGTAATTTGCAGGGACAGAAGAGGTAAGACACAAAGGGGGTACACGTCCCCTGCTGTAAAACTGCATAGGTAAGATTCACAAGTGAGAAATAACAATCCCTCTACAGGACCCTTAAGCAAGCAAGCTTGAGATGACATTGTACAGCACCTTGAATGAGAGGCCCACCTGCCAGTAGTGCTCAGTCTCACAAGGAGTTTGGATAAAGGACTTACTTGCCTATGCTGGGCTTACAAGAAGATGAAATCCAAGAAGATGGAATTTAGCAAACATCACAAAAAGCATCTCTTCTTCACCAGGACTGTATACCCATCAGCTCCTAAAGCAAAACTACAATCTGGGTGTAACACCTTCAGGGAGCAGGGCAAGAAGTTGAATTTTCAAGCCCAAACTCCACGTGTGTAGCAGATAAAGCAGCTGCAGTTAGTGCCCATGTGTTACCCACCTTTGATTTCCTGTTCTCAGACTCATAGAGCCATCCCATGGGCCCTGCTGACAGTGAGCTAGGAATTTTTTCTCCTCCCTTAGTCAAGCCTCCAGGAAGCACACACCTAATGCTAAGCTTTTTGTAGTCCAGTACAAGAAGGATCAAATCCAAAAAATAATTAAGATTCTCAGTTCATTCTTGCTTTATCAGAAGATGCAACATGTTACAAGCAAACAGTTACTTGATTTTGGCCAGTGCTGCTGCTCTTCTTTCCGTGTTCTGGAACAAGGCTCGTATCAGACTCTTCACTTCAGCTGGGGAGAATTCAGCTGCAAGAGGCCCCTTCCCATCTGCCCATCTACAAGGAAGAAAGATCTTCATTTAATAAAACTGCATGGAAACTTCACGTTAAAACAAGCCTTAGAGCATTCACAACAAACCACTGCAGTTCTCCCACTCCTGTGATGACTGAATGGTTCAAGTAAAATTAAAAGCATAAAGCATTTATAGGCATGCTACAGTAGTAAATCTAGAAGCAAAACAAATCTAGTTAGCAGCCTATTAGCTTCATGCAACTTAGGTCCAGAATTATTTAATTAGGCACAAAAAGCAACAGGTTTTAAGGTGTTTCTTGCACTTAGTACAAACTTTGCAGTTTAGAGGACAGTATGTCTCCTTGTCGTTCAGATGTACATGTGAAGCGAGTGTGCGCAAGAAACATCTAGCTTCTGACAACTCATGACAACTAAAGTAATAGGAGTCATAATGCAAATCCTCATGTATAATTCAGATGAATACCCCTTGCAAGTTAAGAGACCTAAGAAACGGTCTCTAGAAACTGAAGACCAATTACGTGAAATGATAGCTGCAGTTGCAAGGCACAGCTAACATCAAAAGCAGTGGGCAAAATGCCTGGCTGCTTAGCATCGCGTACTTCTGAATTTAGAGACGTCAAGGGGGGATGTATAATTGCTCTGCGGTTGGCTCTCCCAGGGCACTTTTTTTTTTTTTTTTTACCATTGCTTTTTCACCTGCAGGAGACAGCTGAATATATGACCAGTGAAATGGACTATAAACACACAGCCAAAATATGGCACTAGGAGCAGCTGTCTGATCCTTATTAAAAGTGATTCTCCTTCATCTGAAAAGGCTCTTCTAAATGCGGTGCCCTGCTGGTATCAGACCGCTTCCCAGCTCCCTGTTTAGCAGGTGAAGAACTAACCGACAAGGAAGACACTCACTGATCTACTATTTCTTGGAGGTTAGCTTGCAGGATGATCATCAGCTCTTTGAATGTCATCCATTTCTGCACGTAGACTGGAACTTCCTCTTGATATTTCTTGTTTTTGTCCTCTTCAGGTAGGGGGGTGAAAACCTGGGGTCCTTCCACTACCATGATCCTACAGAGGGAGTACAACCTATCTGCATCTTCTGCAGAGATATCCTAGAATTGAACAAATGTAAACAAAAAGAGCAGTTAGATGTGTCTTTGAGGTGCCAAGCAGTAAATTAAATGAAATTTTTCTTTTTTTTTTAAATGGGACTGTGTGTGTGAAGATGAAAAGCAGTGGTTTGGATTGCATTTAACATTCTCAAGCTAATATAACTGATTTCACGAATAGCTATTTCATCAAGGTCTCTGCAACTGCAACTGCAACTGCAACTTCAGAACAAGGGTTCTGCTTCTGAACTGCGCATCTTGGTGCACTAACAAGGATTTCACTGTGAGGCAGAGGGGTTATGAGGAAGGTCTGGAGCAGTTTATAAGGAAAGCGCTCAGGTAACGCCAGCACAATGATGAAAGCAAAGCTTTTTGGCAGGCATGGCATAAGCAAGTGTCCTAGCTATTAAAGGAAAAGAGGCCACCCAATTCACAGTGGGGGGGCTCTTCAACATGTAGACTACAACTGGCTCCCCTGAAACCTCAATTTGGAAAGAATTTCTAGAGGTCACACACACCACCCCTACGCCTGGCATGTCCACCTCGTGCAGTTACCTCTAGGGCAGCAATCCTAGTGACAATCTCTGAGAGCGCTGTGTTCAGTAAGGTCCCCATGGCCTTGCAGTATATGTTCACTGGAAGGACATCTTGCCAAACTTTCCCCAGTCTTTTCAACTGATGCAATACCTGGAAGACAACAGCTGTACATTCTCTACGTGTTATCAAGAAGTACATTAAGAAAAGCACAAAATGATAAGGTGAGCGCACGTGGACAGAAAAGTTTTACAGAAGCAGAAGGCTATGACTTCATCCTGCTACCACATAAAGCAGACCTTCTTGGAAAAAAATGCCACAATTTCAGTTTGCATTATGGCTCGTGGATCTTTCCCTTGAAAAATGAAATACCCTAGATAAGCACTATAAACAAAAGTTCAAGATTAGGAAACTATGTCATCTTGGAGCATGCGGACTTGAACTCAGCATTCTACACAATGAGACGCAGCCCGGGGGGAAAAAAAGCATGCGAGAAAATTCATCTTTTGCAAAATTTCACTCTGCTGAAACAGTGCACAGTTCTCAGGACCAATATTACATACTGTACCTTTCCAAGGACAACATCTACAGACAACAGCATATTTGACTTTGTTTGCCTTGCTTACCTGCCTTATTGCTTTGTTTGCTGCAGAGTAATTGTCCTCATCATCCATATTAGAAAAATTCCTGGCACTTGACAGCCTCTCCAGGATTTCTCCTTTCTGCACTCGCATCTGGGCCAGAAAACACTCCATTCCTTTAGAAGCAAAAACAACCAGAGAGAAGCAATTAAACAATTATTAAATTTGCTCTGCCTATGCCAATTTAGAGACTGTAAGTGCTGAATAATAAACTTATTATTTTGGGCCAATTTAACCAAGCTCGGTCACGTACTTAATAAGCTTTTGCACGGCATGGATTGCTACAGCACTTTTGAAAAAGAGCTGAGTAGCAGAATTAACTATAGATGACAGGCTAACATTAAACTAGTACAAGCTTATCTACCTCAGAGTTTCCCTCCATAAAATACCGAAAGGTAAAATTACCAAGTCTCCTAAAACCAGGTACCAGATCTACAAAAGTAGCCGCTCCGTCACACAGGATGTTTGTCAAGCGGTATCGGAACTGGTGTCCCATGGTGAGCAAGTGGTGAGCAATATACATGCAGTTGTTGTGATGAATAGCTGCTAGCTGCGGGAGTTTCTGAAGGTTTTCTCTGTCATACGAAGGAGGAAGAAGAAATTTATGCATTTAGACCTGACCCCGTTAGAAAACTGTCATATGTACACTAAACAGCCCATCTGTCCTAGCTGTTGCTGTAAATAACTGAAAGGAATGCTTGGTAAAGCCATCAGTTGGAAAAGAAGTATTTAAACTCCTCCCACATCCACACAAGAGCTTACATACACAAAAGAAGTTCTATGGCTAGTGAAATGGAACCTTGGCATTCCAGCTGCGTGTTGTACTCACATTGGTTGTTTCTAACAACCAATTTTCAAACAGGAAGATTCTTTTTTACAGCGTAACAGTGAGGAAAAGAGAGAAGGCCTTTTCAGTAATACTTCAGTGTTCTTTGACACAATTGTATACTTTAAATCTTCACTGGTGCTCTTTATTACAGGAAAAGCATCGTGAACAATCTTAAAGGCTAAACCCTGTCAATGCCAAGGATGAGGACTCTGTTCTAGTTACCTAAGCATCACTCTAGTAAATGGATGGATAAGACAGTTTACAAAATTCAGTTATGTTCTAGAGATGCAACTTCAGCTCGTGTTTCCTGTGTTCCCACATACACAAGGGCCATCAGGCACAGAACCAATTTCATTCACATCAAGGAAACACTAAAAACTATCTCCTTGGTCATAAGACTGCTAACTCAGAAACTCTCAGGCAAATATTTTGCAGCAGGTATAATTTAATAATGCATTAGGAGCACCAGCTTTTTCCCACTGGAGGAAGCCCTTAGTAATCTTTGGCTGTGGTGGACAAGCAGGGAAAGCGGGGCTATTCCAATCGCACTGCTGTGTCTCCAAACAGGCCCTAAGTAATGCACATACATACACTTACTTGTGGTATGTTGGTACTACGTCGTAAAACAGCTGGAATATATTCCGTACGGAGTAGAAGAGCTGTATACAGCTACAAAGAAAATAAGATTCATGTTAGTTTGTCTGTGGAATTTATATCTTGTCTGCCAAGCAACTCTCAAGCCTTTCTTAAAAAAGGTTTTATTAGTGGTGAAGCACGTTTTTCTTACTGAACAAGGGATAAATTGTCAAGATCAATTACAGCAATGTCAATAAAAGCAGCATCCTGGAAAATTCACAAAGGCTTCTCACAAAAGCTGTGATGACCTTGTAAGTTCAGCGTGGAAGAGATGAACTTCAAGCCACATGTCAGAACAGAGATTACGAAACCCTGCAAACAAAGGGAACAGTGTCCTTTCTCCCAATAGGTATGCATAAGTAGTCAGCCCTCTTTCTGCCACAGTACAGTGAAAGGCATTCAGTACCTAGGAAACTCTCCCTCCTCAGGGTTGTGGTCTCCGGTTTTTAAAACTGACTCTATGTAGGTTCTCAGAATGTTTAATTGTTTTCTCTGAAGAGCCCTGCCAGATGTAGAGCTGGAGTTTTTTGCTTTCATCCAGCACGTGAAAAAAGAAAGCAAGAACTCTCCTCAGAATAGGTGCCATAACTTATCATTTGGATGGAACAAAAGATACGTTTTTTTATCTTTCTAAATAATTGAAACACACGATAAAATATAAAAATGAACACAGCAGTAGAGTTTCTTCCAACTAAAAGACTGAAGCCATGAGCTGCCTTGTGCAGCCTAGGGATTCACCGCGTTTTCACTGCTGCAGTAGCTACAATATGGCAAAACCCACCTGAATGCTCCATCAGAACATAAGCCTCAAACACTGCTTAACAAGATTATTGCAGGGAACATATTCAGCAGCTGCTCCTGCTGTACCAGTCTACCGCACAAACCCAGGGAGCAGCCTCCAGCCAAAACACAGTGTAACTTTAATGATTCATTCTAATTTTTAAGTATCTTCAGCTCTTTTATATTTCTTTTACTCGATTAACAGATGCTTAGAATTGCCAAAGGCAATAAATATCTGACTCCCAGGAATTACCCACTGATATATAATTCCTACCACTGATCTGTGCTGGCTGTAGCCTCCAACAGCGTCTGATAAGCCAGTTCCATCAGTTTCTCCACCGATGAACTGATGCGGCATGTGGGCAAAGAGAACGTGTACTGGCTCAGTTTGGTCTCATTCTCCAAATTCACCATCTCCTTAGGAAGTTGTTTAGATGTTTTTTGCATTTTTAAGTGATCTCCTGACCCAGGATCAGGAAGCTTTGGTAGGGCTACGCACGAATCAGGTGTGATCTAAGGGAAAACAAAAGGTAGAACATTATTTGCAGCCCACGGAAAAGAGGCTGTGGATGACTACAAAATATTGATTTAAGACTCAAGATTAATACAAAGCTGCAGAGGTCCCCTAAGACCCTTGGAGGTCTCATGGCTTATGAACTACACAGCAGACCACGAAGCAATCTATACGGTGTTTCATGCCTAGAAGCAAGGTCTGTAAGTGATCCTCTAAATTTTCTTACGCTTATGACACTAGCCAGAAAAGCCTACAAAAGTAAGCTTCAAACATGTTAAGTAACATCTTGGTAGTGAAATAACCCGCTTGAGCACTATTAAAAACAACTTCAACACCGTTGTTTGCCAAAAGCACCAAATAATCACAAGTAATCAGTGCTCTACAAAACAACGAAAAACCCTCAACTGTCCTAGACAAGCCTTCTTCACCTGCTACACTATTTTTCCACATAGGAAAACAAGATATTGCAACAACAGGCACCTTTACGGTATTGTGTATTTCTGAGGTCATCAAGTTTCTGGCTGCCACAATCACATCTTGACATTTCTTATTGGCGAAGTGGGAATTGACGTTACGAGCGTATTTCAGTAAATCGGTCGTGTCTCCTTTCAAAAACTGCATGTTCTTCAGGGCTTTTTCAAATTCCTCTGTGGATTTAATCACCTGAGAAAGGCAGACACATTCTACATTGATACTTGTGAATTGCCAGTTATAATCTCCTAAAATCCAAGAGCAAAATTAAAGCTGGGTATAAATTCCTCCACTCAGTTGAAGGCAAAAGACGAAATTAAGTTTTAGAGGGAACTATCTAACAGTTCTACAGCAATCTTTTGGAAGAAGCTGGCTCAGTTGGAGGCCATGATTGTACAATAATACAGTCCTCTAGCTGCAAGTTTGTTTCCTGACTTTGCTGGCAACCTAATTCAAAAATCAGAGGAGCAAGATGATTAGATTTCATTACGCTGGGCTACTTGGGGCAAAGGGACTGGGGGGTTTGCCCTATGATCGCTGCTGTTTCAAACAGCTGCCTCTCCAGGAAAAGTATCTTTTGGCATTCTTCACTAGTAAAGATATCACTATTATTAAGATTTTTAAAGTTAAGTTTTTTTAAAGTTTTAAGTTTTTAAAAAAGTGGCCTACACAAGAAACCCGTGATCATTAGACAATTAAAAAAAAACAAAGTCAAACACAGTAGTTCATTCACAGGAAGCCAGAGATCCCGCATCAGCATGTAAAAGACCTCTTCAGCCTCTTACAGAGGCTCACACAAGAGCCTTATGCCACACACCTGAGAACCTCCAAGTCTTAGTTAAATTTGGCCTGAGGTCCTTGGATCAGAGACCCTGCACCCTTAATAGGACAGGAAAAACAAGCCACGGTTTACCTGAGATAAATAACACAGTTCTAGATTAGCAAAAGACACCTTTCTGATGAGGTTGGCCATGTGGCATTTCAACTATATAAATTCGAAAGTATTTCACGCCTACCTCTATATACTGCTCTAGTTTGCTACTGTTGGTTGGGATTGAATTCACTAGGCAGTTCTGAATGAGGCAGTCTGATAACTCTTCCCATATCATATCACCCAGCAGTTCTGCCAGTGTCACTCTGCACTCCTTCTTGTCTTCCACACGCTGCTCAACTGGCACATCTGAATTCAAGAGAACAGAAATGGATTTTAATATACCTGCTTCCTGGACACGACCCTCCACCATTTCACTCAGTCCTTCCTGTCAAAAAAGCATCTTTCAACTGTTCCATAATTTTATAAAGGAGATGTTCTTCATATCCAAACCATGTGCTGTGACTGTGGAACAACCTCCACCCCGATCAAAAGACAACTGAATTTATGGTTAAACTGAGCCCACTTTCCCAGTAATTCCAAAGGAAGGGACTACCTACTCAGCAAGTATTTGTGGAGAACTTCAAGAATGAACTTGATCTTGTCAAAAACCTCCACAGGAGAGGAATGATCCAAGTTAGGATCTTCACACCTAAAACGTAGGATGACCACATCCGACAGTTCTTCTGTGAATGGCTGAAGAGATGGGTATGAAATCAGCGGCTTGAGGATGTATTTCAGCAACAACTGGCCTAAGATATGAAAAAAAAAAAGATATTTTCCTACAGCAGGAGTTTGTTCCAGTGAGGCTGAACTGGCAGTATTTTGGATGCACAGATTCTTCAAGTGAAGTGGAAGAAGCATTGTCTAGACTAGCTGTGTCAGAGAACATTCATGACGTAAAACGCTGGCTTTGGTTTCACTACAGACCACTTGACTCCTATAAAACACATATGGAGGCCTAACAAATTGCTGCATAGTTGATGTAAAATGAACAATTACAAAGCCAGAAGTATGAAATCCTGTCCTAGCATCTGTCATGCTTCCTGATTACTTCTTGCTGACACCTGAGAACGGAAAAGCCCAGAAGCTGACTAAAACCAACAGTCTTGGTCTTTGTAGATAAGGAAGCTTTAACTGGAAAAGCCCTTTAAACCCTTTAATCAGACCATGAAACCACAAAGCCACAGATCAAAACAGTATACTAGAATAACCTGACAGGAAAAGATAAATAATTCTGGGCAGTTTCATATTGTAAAAACCAGAGGATTCACCTCATGCTCACTGGGAAACACAAAGCAACAGACGAAGACGTCTCCCAATGTACGACTAAAGTGAACTGGATCGCAATATCCATCCTACAACAAGCCTAAACTGATATCCACTCAGGCTGCAACAGCTATGTGGATCCAAGGTCTGTCTTACCGAAAATTTTAAGCTTGGTGCGCAGTTCTCCTAGGACAGCAAATGCCTGCAGCACAGAAGCAACAGGCGGGCCAGCAATCTCTTCCTCTTTTGATGGCAGTGTGCATAAGTGCAATTCTGAATGCATCACTGACTCCAGGCTGCTACTTTCTAGAGAAAAGGAAGAAACATCTCTGTGTTAGAATGTGGTCTGAGATACAGCAGATCTGAGAACCTACCACATTCCTCAGCTGGCAGCTAAAGCGATATGCTACCTCTCCTCATTTACACAAAACAAAGTTCCTATAAAAGAGCATCAGAAGAGTACCAAATACCTTGTGTTTCAGTACAGGACAAATCTGCAGAATTCTTATTTCAGTTGCCATGAAATTGACGTTTAGTGACAATCACCCCCCTTGTCCCCACTGTAAGCCAAATCTGATCAAAGGAAAAGTTTGTGTTTTAATGAAGACACCAACATACAAATTCTAGAGCAGCTGCAACAAAAGTAGCAGCCAAAAACCTATCAGAGAAGATAAAGTATTCTTACAACTACCCTAGTAGGATAATATATACAGTCAGAATAAAAACTTTGGAAATCTCTCCTTAAACCAACCTTAATTCAACAATATTACAGTATCTCCTAACTTGTAGGTGCTTGAAACCAGACTTATTTGAAGTAGCAAAGCAAAAACAGTGCAACAAACTAGAATTGCGGGCACCTTTTGAAGGAGGAAGCTTCCATACAGCCAACTTCTGCCATTCTTCTCCTAGATGATAGAGCATATTTTGTGTCTGCACTGTGAGCTCTGTGCCTAGTGCCTTCAGGATCTTCAGCTCAAAGCCCTTGCGGGATTCCAGCATTTTCAGGCTGCTTCGTGCCTGGCAGTAAAGGACAAACACAAAACATGGGTAACTGTTGCCCCTGCTACTGAAAAGGACCTTGTGAAATTTATTGAAAATATTTATCAACAATTTTGCCACACGCTTACGAAGTCATTACCTTTTCCAGTTGTTGAGCTGCTACAACATACTTCTTCTCCAACAACGCAGTGTTGTACTCTTTAATAGCTGTATCAAACTGCAACAATCAAACAGGATCGTATGTAACAGCGTATCTATTAGACTACATAATTTTAAACAACAAGAGTAGACACACGAGTTACCGTTAGTTATTGAAAAGAGAAGCCCCGAATAAAGCCACGAACTGAGCAGCAACCACCACTTAATGATTTTAAGATGCACATCCCTTCCTCACCTCTTGTAGCTTTTTCAGAATACTCAAAACCAGTGTGTCTCGCTCCAGCTGCTGCTTCAATTCAGTAAATTCAGCAACAGCGACGTTTAGGTCTCTTTGAACCTAAAATAAGAAATTTTTCATCAGACATCTGCCAAACATTAATAGATTTCCTCTTAAAAGTGACAAGAAGATATAAAGTATTTCTGTTAATAGAGTACTTTGGTGAGAAAGACAAAAGACTCAATGTTAACAACATATCTGCTCTGGCATTTGATAATGACTTTGTCTTTGGTTTCTATGGCCTTCCATTTTAATCCCTGTTAGAAAGATCCTTATAATTTCCCTACTGGAAACTCATCCATGCTGGTTTCTTTTTTTATTACATTACACGCTTTGTCAAGGCATTGGAAGGAAACTCAGTATCAAAAGGCTATCAAAAGGAGTTGAGTTTTCTTTTAACACAGCCATTTTAAATGCAGGATCACTTGAAGTGAGCCGAAAGCTAACTCAATTGACAACGTTACAGAACCCCAGATCATGGGAAACACTTGGCTTTAGGGTCTCCAAAGGCAGAACTAACTCCAGCGAAGTGAACATGACTTGGCTGGTACCAGAACCTCACACATAGTGCTGGTAAGGTATGACCCAGAAGCTACATATTGAAACTTTTTTTTTTAACCTGGTTTAGTTAACATGATTTTGTGTGTGTGTTTAACTGCTGTTGTTTATTACCTTTTATTTACATTAGATTGGTTTTCATTACATTATTAACACATCATGCTTTTCTGTGAAGAACACCACATGCCACTCCTTCAAGTCACGTTGGAATCAATCAAAGCAGCACAAAAGCAGAGAGGATCCAGCCGGTAGGGCCTGCTCACATTCTCCTCAATGGCTCAGTGAATATGCGCTGCCATGTGCCATGATTTGGGTGGTGCACATCAGTGCCCTCTCTGCCCCAAATCCCCGCGGGACCAACACTCAGCCTGTTTGTCACTGCATCACACCCTACCGCGATGCAACCAGGCGGATCCTTCTCTCTCCTCTGGAGACGTGCGACACACTTCTCCAAGGGCACAACAAGCAAACTACAACTAACAACCCCTTAATTATTCTCAGGCACACCCCAGACGGGACGTAAACCCATGCCATCATTTTTTTGGGGTGATGCCATCCACAGCCTTCAGGCCCGTGTCCTCCATCCCTGTCCCCCCTGCACACAGCAGGCGAGGACCCGCAGGTGCGTGGTGGGCCTGGAAGAAGCTGCCAGCAGCCGGGGAAGCCCAGCAGGTCCCACCTGCTCCTCGATGCCGGCCCTGAGCAGCTCGATGCTGCCGGACAGCCCGTCCACCTGCGACACCAGCTCCTCGGCGCTCTGCGCGCTGGGCAGGAACTCGCTGTACTTGCTGGTGATGGCGGAGCACACCTCTCCCTGCGGGGGCACACGGGGCAAAGTCACCGCCCGGCCAAGCCCTGTCAGGGACCCTCGGGACCCCCAATTCCTCCCCCAGGACCCTTAATTCCTCCCCCCAAAACCCTTAATTCCTCCCCCTGGCCTCTCTTTTCCTCCCCTTGGACCTCCAATTCCTCCCCCCAGGGCCCCCTGGTCCTCCCCGTCAGCCCCTCACGGCCCCCCCATTCCCCCTCCCAGAACCCCCAATTCCTCCATCAGGGCCCCCCCCGGGACCCCCAAATCCCGCCCGGGACCCCCAAATCCCCCCCCCGGGACCCCCAATCCTCCCCTTGGGACCCCCAATTCCCCCTGCGGGACTCCCAATTCCAACCCCCGGGACCCCCAATTCCTCTCCCCCGGCTACTCCCGGCCCTCCTCAGCCTCTCCCGCCCCCCCCCCCGGGACCCCCAATTCCTCCCTCACGACCTCCCCCGGCCCCTCCCGCCCCCCCCCCCCCCCCCCCCGCCTCCAAATCCCCCAAATTCCTCCCCCCCGGCCCCCTCCCGGCCCCCCGGCGCCCCGAGCCGCGCCTTGAGCTCCTCCACCCGCCGGGAGAGCCGCCCGATGCGGGTGCCCAGCCCCTCCTTGTCCAGGCGGCCCGAGTGCGCCAGCACCGCCGCCACCAGCGAGCCCGCGGGAGCCGCCATGGTCCCGCGGCCCGCGCGGCACCACGGGAAGGCGGCGCTACGGCAGGCGGCGGGGGACAGCCTCGCCTCCTCCTCCTCCTCCTCCTCCTCCTCCTCCTCCTCCTCCTTCTAGGGGTGCTGGGGGGGTACCCAGAGCAGCTGGGGGCCTTTGGATGCTGGGGGGGGCAATGGCAGCCCGGGTGTGCAGAGGCGCTGGGGGTCCTGCAGCAGCTGGGGGGGCATACGGCAGCTGGGCACCCATGGGTGCTGAGGGGTCCTAATGGTGCTGGGGGGGTCCCTGGATGGTGGGGGGGTCTATGGGTGGTGGTGAGGGGCAGTGGCAGCTGGGGGATGCAGAGGTGTTGGGGGGTCCTACAGCTGCTGAGGGGGCATATGGCAGCTGGGCACCCATGGGTGCTGAGGGGGTCGCATGGGTGCTGGGGGGGTCCCTGGGTGGTGGTGGGGGGGAATGGCAGCTGAGGGGGCAATGGCAGCTGGGGGATGCAGAGGTGCTGGGGTTCCTGCAGCAGCTGAGGGGGTGCTGTGGTAGCTGGGGGAGCATATGGCAGCTGGGCACCCATGGGTGCTGGGGGGTTGTGCCAGCTTGGGGGGGGGGGCATTGGTGCTGGGGGGGAGGGAATGGCAGCCAGGGGCCTGTATCAGCCGGGGGGGACTATGGTAGGTGGGGACCCATGGGTGGTGGGGGTTCTATGGCAGATGAGGTGACCTGTGGGTGCTGGGGGGTGAATGGCAGTTGGGAGACGCAGAGGTGCTGGGGGTCCATGGGTGCTGGGGGGACCATGGGTGCTGGGGGGAAGGAATGACAGCCAGGGGCCCATAGCAGCCAGGGGGGACCATAACAGCTGGGGACCTATGGGTGCTGGGGGTTCCATGGCAACTGAGGGGACCCACAGGTTCTGAGGGACCCATGGGTGCTGTGGGGGCCCGTAGCCACCTGGTGGACCTGCTGCTTCAGGCCCATCGTGCCCTCCCATGGGTGTCAGGGCTGGGCGAGGAGGCAGTCCTCGCTGCCCTCAGAGGAGGGAGGCCCCAGCCCCCGGGTTTCCGCTGCCTGACAAAGACCTGGGTGGCGCATCGCGCCGCGCCGTGCCGAGGAGCTCTCTCCTCTTCCTCCCCCCCGAAAAGCTGCCGCTGCTTCACGCCATGCGGAGGGGACAGGCCCTGGGCACCTGGGCGCTTCTCGCCAGCGTGGCCGTGGCCGGGTTGGGTGTCCAAGGTAAGTCCCCAGGGCATCGGGTGCTGCACCCCGTGGGGACATGGGGACGGCACCCCCGGCGTGCCGTGCTGCTTTTCCGGGGTTTTGAGGCTGGGGTTTTCCATTACAGCTCCTCGGTGTGAGGTTGACGGGCATGGGTAGGGAGGAAGGAGCGATTTGGTGCAACAAGTCTTGAGGATGGGCTCACCCTCGTGGCTCTGTCAGCCCGCTTAGGACTGGGGCCATTGCTGTGGCACTCTGGATGCCGTGGCTTGTCTTTGATGGCGCAGACTTGTCTGACGGTGACACAGCGTGTCGTTGGACATGGCAGTACTCTGGCGTTAGACTGAAGTAGCCATGGGCTTTGTACCAGCATGCGTACTCAAGCAGGAGAGGCTGTACGCTGTACTCTGCTCCAGTGCCCAGCAAGTAAGACAGGGAATTTGCTCTCCACTTGCAGGCTCTGAGGGTGATGTGTTTGGGCCAAGGAAGCAATTCTATGTTGTTGGTTTTCTTTTTGGATGGTTTTCACTAAGAATGGTTGTTTTCAGTGTCACCCTCTGCGGGGTTTTGCCTCGCTTGTTTGGGCTCAACTCCTGTCCTTGTTGGTGAAAACATTTCACTCGCTGTTAAAATGTCTCTGCTGCAGTTGCACTTCATTACCAAAGCAAACTCTGTGCAGGATGAGGCTCCGACACACGCAGGCTGAATGGGTCCAGATAGATACCTGGTTCCAGTTGGTTTTCGCTCAAAGGAAAATTGGATCTGTACACTACCCAGAGCTGCATTAAATAACCACCTATTGAACACTGGACTGCTTTTGCACTGGGCAATCTGCTTTTTTTGCAGAGGTTTCTGTTTGCAGTGTCCTTTCCGTGTCTCGGGGGACAGCCTAATGCGATGCTGTCTGCAACAGCCATCTCTGTGAGTGAGACTCCTAAGCTCTGCACCACTGCGAGGGCTGAGGACTGAGCTGTCAAGCTCTCTGCTCTCCTTTATTTTACAGGACAGACAATAATTGTGAAAGAAAAAAACGAGAAGGTGTTCCTGACCTGTGGATCAGACAAAAATGTACTCTGGAAGAAAGGTAATGAGCAGATAGCAAACGCAACGGAGCTGGACTTGGGTGCAATTTATGACGATCCCAGAGGCATCTATACCTGTATAAAGGAAAACAAAGAGCTCACTCTCCAGGTGTACTATCGAAGTAAGTGTCAGAAGCCCTGTTTCTAGAGCCACAGGACTGCTTGGAGTTTTTATGCAAATTTTTAAGGGAAATACTGATTTCACAGAGCTTGTGGCTGGTTCTGCCAGTTGGTGAAAGTCTTGCCAGCTCCTGTCCTAGGTCGTCCCGGCTCGGATGGGCCCAGGTGGCAGGGCAGCCACTGCGGTTGGAGGCAAGGGTCAGGGTCCTGGTCGGGGTCCTGCTCTCAGTCCTCGTGTCCTTTTGTGTTTCCAGTGTGCCAGAATTGCATCGAAGTGGACGCTCCCACCATCTCGGGGATTGTGGTTGCAGATGTTATTGCCACCGTCCTCCTGATGGTTGCTGTGTACTGCATCAGTGGCCAGGACAAGGGACGCATGTCACGAGGTGAGGGGAGAGCCCTGCTAGCTGCCGGCAGCTGGGGACAACAAGTGCCTGCGCTTCTCTAGGAGCTGCGTGGTGGCCTTTCAGGGTGCAAGATGCAGGGGCTTTCTACCATGTCTCCCAGAAGAAATAAAAGCACAGAGCTCAAAGCAGCCAGCCACTTGGGTTTGTCTGCAAATGCTCACCACGCTGCCCATGATTCCCCCGATCTTTGACCGCTGTCTTTCTTTATTTAGCTTCTGACAGGCAGAACCTGATCGCCAACGAGCAGCTCTACCAGGTGAGCGTGCGTGCGCACGTGTGTACGTATTTGGGTGTGTGTGCATGGGTGGAAGGAGCTCCACGGGGCTGCAGTGGCGTAGCCACGATGGCACCGCTGCTGGGGGAGTGGCGTACGATGTTGGAGATTACTCTCTGCTGGGGAGTTCACAGCTCTCTCTCCCAGAGTGATGCGGAGGATGGGGCAGGCTCAGCTACCCCATGCTTCTTACGCTCTGGGGTTGTTAAACTCAGGGGTGTGAGGGGAGCTTGCCAGAATCTTGGAAAAGGGAGGTTTAGGCCAGCTTACCTTGTACCCAGGGCTGGACAGACACAGTTGTTGCTCACTTTGCCTTTTTTTTTCCCCTTAGCCTCTTGGTGAGCGGGATGATGGACAATACAGCCGGCTGGCACATGCCAAAGGCCGCAAGTGAAGCGGGAAGACAGCAGGGCCAGTGACTGACTCCTTCACACCAGGTTTACTGTTACAGCAAAGCCACTGCCAGTACCAGAGAGCACCAACACCTGGCCCTGGCACTGCCTTTGTGAACTCGCTGCTGGCAGAAGATGGTGTCGCTTTTTGCCTGGAGAGCCCTCCAGATCTCTGCGAGGATGGGCTGCTTGTAACATTCTGCTCTTTCCACGACCTGTTGCATTTCTGTATTCCTCTCATTAAAGATGAGTCTGTTCCGTAGCCTCCCCGGTCCATCACTTGTGTTAAGGCCCGGGGAGCCATGCGGTCACTGGGGAAGGTCTGTGTTGGATGTGATCTGCTTGGATCCCTTTAGAGTCCTAAGGTTCCTGCCTGTTCTGATAGGACACTGCTGTGCCAGCGCAGACAGGGGTCCGTGGCAGTGCCTGGATTCAAGTGACATCCAGGCCCATTGCTGAAGCTGGGGATGGGGGACCTTCTGAAGGGAGAGGGTTGCTGCTCCTGACTCACTTAAATTCTCTTCCAGAATTGGAGAACAGGGACAGCAGGAGCACAGCAACACTCAGCAGGGTCTGCATCACTCCTGCTAAGTGCCTGGCCAGAGCTGGGGGTGGCAGGAGGCAGTGAACAATAGGATGTTTCCTCTGCACATGCAGGGCTTGGCATCTAATTGCATTCTCCAGACCTCAGAGGCCTGCCAGGTCCCTGGCACCCAGCTAGCCTGCAAGCAGCCTCAGTGCTTCGGGGAGTGAAGCATGAGCAAAGAAGCAAGCTGGGCTAGCTGCCTAGAAGAGCTTGTGTGGGCTAGACCCAAAGAGGAAATGGAAACTGTGAAGGGGATGAAAACTGCAGCACAGACCATGCAAAACACGTGGCAGCAGAGCTGGCCGGGTAGTGAAGGCCAGAGACAGCCCTCAGTCCCCTCAGCTCCGATGTTCCTGGGAGGCTCCACCATACTCCTCTGCCTGAGCATGACCAAAACGGGAGGCAGGTTGCAGGCAGGATCAGCTAGCAGTTAGAAACCTCAGAAACCAGGTCATCCCCCATGTGCCAGTTGCATACAGCTGTAGGCTGTTTTCCTGCTTTTCTCAGAATCTGGGTTCCACGTACCTAAGGCTTTAGAGGGCACCAGGCTCTGAGCTGACTTGTGACTCGATGGTGCAATGCAAGCACCAAATGAGCTCACACGCAGTTTCACACAATGAAAACTGGCCACAAATCTGGCATGTCTGACATGGCAAACAACATTGTGTCTGTACACAGCTGTGGGTGCACTGCACATGTCCGTACAGGAATCACTGAGTGATCAGTCTTAGAGAACAAGAAAGCAACCATTTTCCTGTGGTGTCAGCTCTTTGTACAACAACATTTTGCTCTTCACATCTTCATGGTATTTCCCTTTAAACTGCTCTGGTGGAGGGTGAGCCTGATATGGCCATTAGAGGCCGAATGTGCTGTATCCTCCTTCCATCGGCAAAGCCACCCGAGTAGGACCTCATTAAAAGAAGCAACCATCAGACTGCCTGGTTCATAGCGGTTTCATGGCCATCAGACCTCAAAAACATGTAGCAGAGATGTCTGTCCACACCCAGACAGCAGGAGAAACCCCCAGCAGGGCAAGCCTGCCCTGCGCACATCAGACAAGGAGCAGGGGCAGCATTTACAACGGCGCTGGCTGTGGGAGGCTCCACGCCTCACCCCTGGGAGGACAAAGCAATGCTCGGAACGCAGCTAACACAGAGGATGTTGTCGGTGGATGTGCGCTGATCCCACTGAGATAAGGAGAGCGTGGGATGGCACTGGTTGGGGCAAACACTAGGGAAGTATAAGGCCCTATAAAAGGGAGAAGCACCAGGGTGTAGCTCAAAGCAAAGTTTGTACACCCGGAGCGATCCAGGCCTCTCACATCCCATCCGTGGCAGTGGTCCCCATGGCTAGGCTGAGTAAGCTTCCCTGGAGCAGTGCTGATTTGCAAAAGATGAGAACCTGACCCAGAATAGTTTCAGAGCTGCTGGGGGTTAGTGCTCTCTGTATCTTGCAATCTCCCTCCTTGATGTTTAATGCTTTGTATGGTAAACCCAGCTGTACTGCCTTTAAACCACATCCTGCAGGGTAAGTACAGCAGTCTCAAGCATGAACTTCGCTGGGGTGTTCATCTCCCCATGCCGAAACTCTAGGGCTAAACCACCCCCAACCCCCACCACTGCTGCTGTTTCCTCCCTGCAGAGCTGTTGCTCTCTGCAGAGCAACAGAAATGTGGCTTGCTCAGCCAGCCAGTCTCAGGCCAGAAATGTTCCCACACATTAAGCATCTCTGCTCCTTAAGTTACAACCTGTCCCACTGCTGCTGCTTTGGGAACTGCGGCTCTTCACATCACGCAGATTTGGAACTGCTATGCTGAGTTCAAATAGGTTTTCTTTAATAGAAGCATAAACACGGGAAATCTTTTCAATGCATATCTGGAGGTTCGGTCTCCCATTTTATTAATACATTGCAATTTTTAAATGTATAAAAAGAAAGCTGAAACACCTTTACCAATGGCAAGGCAGCCTGCCATCTTTCTAATAGAGCCCAAGCAGAACTCAAGTGGAGAGAGAAAGGGCAGCCGACAAGGACAAATCATGAGAATCTGCAAGTGACAATAGTTCTGGAAAATGAAACTCCAGCAGCAAATGTACTTGTACAGCCTTCGGGGCACAAGCCGGTCAAAGAAATGTTTTTATCCTAGACTATGCTATCCTAGACTACACTATACAATATCAGTAAAAACGGAGTCCTTGAAGTCTCTGGGATGAGAAGGACAACACAGCAAAAGAGTTAGATGCTCCCTTGGATTTTATGGGTCCTGAGCATTGCCTCTGTGGCCCCAACACGTTCCTTTCAATTCCAGCAAACAAGCTGCTGCAGAACAGAGTGCTGCTCCTGGGGCTGAGCCAAAGGGTCTCAGTTCTAATCTGGGCAACACAAAAATCCCTGCTGTGCTGTCTCAGTCAGACTGCAGAGGTGATACTCATTGATTGCTAAATGGGGGTCAAATCTTAGCTGTAATATCTAAGAGCCCTATAATTTAATAGTAACAAAGATCTAACGCTCAGCCAAGCACTTTAATTTCCTAGCTGGCTTTCAGATGACATGGGAAGGTGCCAAATTCCTGTGTGACCCATTAAAGATGTCCAGACAAAGGTCTGAAACACAAAGGACCCTGGATGCAAAGGGGTACTCAGCCCCCCCATTTCCCCCAGAAGGGCAGGGGGCTGGGCGGGCCTGCTGGCATGTACTGGTATAAACGCTTCTCATTTTTTTTAAAGGAAAACTTACTTTTTTTCTTTTAACTGAAATATTTTCATTCAAAGCAGCGGCCTTGCTATGAAAATGTACATTTTCTTTTTAATATACTGACTGCCTCTGTTCCTTTTCGTTACAGTCATGGGCAGCAAAAGCTAAGAGCCTGAGAGCAGGATAAGGTCAGAGGCCAGTCGCTCTGACAAGGACCCGCTCTTCACCCACCAGCTACCCAGGAGGCACAAGGAGCAAGTGGAGGCACTCGGGGCAGAAATGAAACCGGAGGGAAAATCAGAGCATGATACTGGAGCAGAGAGGGAGGAGGACAAGGGGAAAGGAGGCCAGGAACAACGAGTGAGGCTCCAGTCCTTTAATGAGAAGGAAAACTTCTCTTGCCAATAGTCTCATTTGTTTCTTATCCCTAATGTCAGACTGAAGGAACATCTTGGGGTGGGACAGCATAGGGCAGCAGGGCGCCTGTCCTGTCCAGCCACCTGGCTTACCCCCAAATGCCTGGGCCTCAGCAGGCCTGCAGAGAACTGGTAGCAAGCTGGGCAGAAGCACGCGACTCCTCTGCCACTGTTTTCCATCCAGCCTGTCTTCTGTGGGAATGTCAGAAGCCCCTGGATTCCAGGCCTGCATACACCTCCCGCTGGCCTTTCCGGATGGGCTGTGGGAACAGCAGAGGTGTTAGTTCAGGAATCTTTATTCATATATCCTCAAACACTCCAAGCTCTTGGTCGACACAATACTTAGGAAAAAAACACAACAGAGAGACCAGGTACAGCGCTGCTTTGGCATTGTGCAGTCTGCAGGAAGCTGCAGTTCTGCTCCTGACTCCCCGTGTCGTCACCAAGAGAAGGGGCTCCATCCTCACCACCTTTTTCTTCCACCCCCTGGAAAACTTGGAGGTGGACTGGATGCTTCTCCAAAGGAGAAACAAAGGACAAATGCTACAGATTCCTAGCTCTGGCTACCCTTCCCCAGCCCACAAAGAGGTGGAAAAAAAGGCAGGTTCTCCATACCTCATAGTCTGGGTTTGGAACGGGGGGAGGACGCTGCATTTTCTGACCTGCAACAGAGGCAAAGAGGGGTCAGCCTTGGTGATGGTTCTTTTAACATATCACGATGGACTTTCACAGAGTTGATCCCAGGGTAATGCATACCATGGGTAACATTGTATGGCTTTAATACGAGCATAAAGCATTTAAAGACCCACTGCTGCAGTCAGGAGGCCTTCTGATCACTTAGGAGGAAATCCATCATTCTTCTTCAGGAAGAACTACTTGAAAACATGACAGCCCCATGACCACAGGCCCAGGCTACAGCTCCACAAATGGCTGGCTACCCGATCTATATTCCCCTGGCTTGGCAAGATGCATAGGTGTGAGCACATCACATTTCTGTCAAACCCAACACACAACAGGCACAATGAGCATACAGTAGGGAATTCAGACCTGCCGAAAGATTTATATCTGCTTTGTGGGTGCTACGGAAAAAAATGGCAACGTCTGATCTGCACAAAGCCAGGGTGGTGAAGTCACTACCCTGCATCACCTTGCCCCAGCATTTATAATCTACGAGCCCCTCTGCTGGACTCACTGGGCCACCAAACCGTGGCCTCGGAAGCCAGGAATTCAAATGTACAACTTCAGTAAGACCATGATTTTGATTTCATGCCTGAATGCATGCCTGATTCTGGGTCTTTGAATGCCTGGGACAGCAGCTGAGTGGGCCGGGGTCAGGCTGGGTCGGCAGGCCACACTCACAAGCTAAGCATCTGCTGTACAGTGTTTGCTTCATCACAAACTCAGTGCTGCTTCACAGCAGGCTGGGAAATGGTTTCCTATGGGCAGGAAGCCTTTGACACAACACAGCAGCCACACCTGGCCCCTACAGAAGGCTGTCCAGAGCAACAGATGTGGCTATCAGGAGTGGAGTTTGGCAAGGCCTTGGGGACTTGCGGGGAGCAGAGGATTCTCTCACTCAGCAGGGGAAGTGCTTCGTTTAGCACTTAGTGGACATCACAGAGAGCAGAAACGTCTGAAATAGCTCTTACCTCGTGGCCGACTGCCAGCACCAGCGCTTGGTCTCCCCTTCCTGTCTTTGCTGAAATAGTAGACCAAAATCAGCACCCCAAGGGTGATGAGAAGATCTGCAATGATGATCCCTGTCACAGTCAAGGTATCCAGCTCCCTACAGTTGGTGCACACTGCCAGGAGGAAAGACAAAGGTGCTCAGAAGCCAGGTACCCCATCTTGTCAGCAGAGGGCTAAGGGAAAGGCTACAAATCCAAGATGTTAGTCAAGTGCTTTCTGCTCACTATGTCTGGGCCTTACGTATCTGTTAATGCTAGCAGAAAAGATAATGGTTCTGAGTGAGGAGTAAAGAGCAAACAGAAAGGAAGGAGGAAGGCACAGACCATTATATCCCCTCTCCGTTTCAATCTGCATACGGTCTCGGGGATCAGTGTGTGCAGTACCTTCACTACGCTCTGCTGTTTTGCATGGCCTGAGCAAAGCATCTCCTAGAACATTAGTGCTCTTCTCATGCCTGTCTAGCCTTAACCCCTGCTGCCTTGGCTGCATTCTAAGCACTGAATGTAGAGCAGCTGCCCAAACCTCACCGGGCTCAGAGGCTTAAAACACTGTGTCAGGGCGGAGGTAAACTCTTCCTGGCTGCTGGGTCACAGAACAAGGCTGTGTGCTCCAGACTGGAGTTTTCCACTCTACAAGATAGGAAATGCCTCTAGCCCTTATGGCAGACTACTCTTGCCTTGTCACGTGGCAGAAGCTGTGCAGAAAACATTGTGAACTATGTATGTGGGAACCCCTGATATGAAACCATCTTGGGACTGAGGAGACCAGAAGGGAAAGGCGCAGATTGCAGGGAGATTCATTTTGCCAAAACTGTGCTTTTGGACTCTTTTATTGTCCACACAGAGCAGGAATAACCTCTGCAGAATAGCATTCACTCAGCCCAACAGCACTGAGAATCACGCCTCATCTCTTTTAACATTTGTCAGTGAAAGATGTAGGCTTTACCTCTAGCCCATGTAGATTCTCATAGACCAAATGCTTTTTCACTCACCTCTGGCCTTCAGGTACATTTGGATCGTCTTGTCACCTGATGTACAACTCAAATTGAGAGGAGAACTGTCATGATTCTCTTTCACGTACGTATTGCCTTGAGCCTCTAAACCTTTTGGACTCCATGTTATTTCTTCAGGCAACGGGCATACGACTGTCACTGTGGTTCCAGAAATATCCACCTGGAATTCTTCGTGGGAAGATGGGCCAACAAGAAGGGAAATCATCGTTACAAAGAGCTTCTGGCAAGCTTCCCTGCCCACCCTTGATTCCACCACAACAGTTTTCTCTGCTCATTCTTTGACTTTACTGAACAATGTAAATTCTGTATGTATGCATTTTCTGCATGCACATTTACTTTTAGTTTTTAAGCTCATCTCTTTGCAACACTAGGCAGTATCAAAATACCATCACAGAATGCTCAGCTTTATGTTGGAGTCTGTCCACGCACCACTGATAGTTTTGTTTATCCGTGTGTTTGCTGGTCCCTGCAAATATCCAACCCTGCTTGAAGACCACTAACAGCAACTAGGGGCAACTCATTATAGTTGATTTCTCTGAACAGTGATGGAAGTAGCAACTAAGAAACAGGAAATGTTTCCCTCCCAATGCACTGCTTGAATTCAAATATTTCTAGTCCTTGCCTGTGAAGTTTTATATCATACCATATTAGAATGAATAGAAGAATGCCAGTAAAATACACTTACCCTTCAGTTCTTCATCAGTAACTGCAGGAAACAAATAGTTAGTGTTGGCAAATCAGCCCACAAATCAGCCCACCCAACAAGCCATTGCTTACCACTCTCTGAAAATGCCCAACCCTACTTCAGGATCACTAACAATAATTAGGGACAATTCAAGACAGCCAGTGAACAGGGATTTTTTTTCCTATCCTACAATATTTTTATAATTCAAATACTTCCGTTTGACTAGGAGTTCTCACTTGTGAGGCATAGTTGGTCTTTTTAGCATAATAAATTGTTAAGAATGCTGGTAAAATACACTTACCCTCCTGAGCTGCGGTGCCAACTACAAAAGAAAGAAAAACATGTGTTAAGCAAATTAGCCACTGATATCATATACCTTTCCTGTTTCAAGGATATTGTTTCTGAATTCAGCTGCTTGAAAGACATGTTAATACTCTTATGTTTGTGCTAAATAAAACATTCTGTTAACTGAGACAGGATGTTGTTTTAAAATGAAGTATTTTTCTTTGGAAGCCATTTTTAACATAGAGTAATGCAGAACAGAAATTTGAATGATTTTTGAGCCTGTTTAGAAAAAGATTTATTGCACAGAGTACACCCAACAATTTTGCTTTATCACCATGGGCCAAGGAGTGCTGGAAAATCATGCCTGTTTTCTGCAGTGAGAGCAGCTGTGCTCTACAAGAGTATGCCACTGGTAGAATGGAGCCTGATGCTCGATTTAAGTCTGTAAAGAGATTTGCCTACATGATTTTCTCTCTCTTTGTAGGAAACAAGTAGCCCCATTGAAGTCTGGAGATGAAGTATTATAAAAAGTTTTTAGGAGATCTGCATTAGACTTGTGATCTGCTTTAAAGATATTTGTTGATAGAAAGTAACCTAAGTAAGTAAAGGAATGAGGTGTATTTAAGTGTTTAGTGCTGTTGTCTCAATCCAGGTAATGCCTGCTCTACAGTAGGAGCTACTTATAACAAAACTGTAGATTTGAAATTACACAGGCATAGGACTTGGCTGGAGAGAAGGCTATCTGATGATTTTTTTCTTTGTATAAAATCAATTTAAATTTGAAAAAGAACAGGACATTGCCAAACCAAATGTTCTCAGTTTTCTCAAAGAATAGCAGTTGGTATTTACAGCACATTGGCACAGGAGTTGTAGTCTTACAGCAGTTACCTTTTAGTTACCTTTCACAATTATCTTTCGTAGTTACCAGCTTCTTTATAGCCTTTACAGATACTCCTCATTTCATCTTAAAACAGCTTTTTAAACTCTGGTCAGTTCAAACTGGTAACGTGGAAAATGCTGCCCCTCCCATGATATCACAGTGAATCTGAACACAGAATGGAAGTTATTCACCCTTGATCACAAAATGATTTAAGAAAAGTGCATGACTGAAGAGTAGAAATAAAATAAGAATTAAAAATTCAGACCCTCATAGTTCACGCTGCTGTGGAAAGTAGTGCCTGAAGTTCCAGCTCTTAATTTCACCCACCTTGTTGCATAAATTTTGGAGACCAGGTGTTTTAGTGCTAGCAAGCAAAAACTCCCTAGGGACCTTAGATTCTTCCTCTAGCCTGAGAGGGCTGAATTCCCATTTTTCTGTCCTCTGAGGGAAACACTCACTCTGGAGAGCAGCAGCTGTACTTGCCAGTTTCAGAAGATGTGGATGCATGTACTTTGCAAAACCAGCTGCATGCGCCCGTGCTTTCTCTGCTGCACCCCTGGCAGCCAGCCTTCGGATCCCAGCGGACTTCTGGCCAGCTCTACTCACCCACACACAGCAGGAGTCCCAGGAGGGGCAAGGACAGCTCAAACCTCATCCTTGTGTTCCTCCTTCTCTTGCTCTTCTCTACCATTGCCGATCAGATTGGCATCACTAAGGCTGGCTGTGAAGGAAGAAAGAACACGTTGGCGTTTCAAGTTCTCGCTTACAAGAAAGAGGCCCAAGATTTTTTCCTAGAATTGTGTACGGCAATGAATGGAGCAGTGCCGAGGAGACTCACTGTTTCCAGTGAAACCAGCAAGCAGCCAAGAAAGACAGAACGCAAACGATAAAATGAACCCAGTTCAGGAAGCGTGGAGGCTCAAAATGTCTTCCTATCACGTCATTGGCAGCAAGGGGTGGCTGCTCTGCGCCAGCGCAGTTGGAGACCTGTTGTAACTGCTTTAGGAGCAGCCGGAGAGATAAACAAGCCCATATTCATAACAACTTTTCAATATGAGTGTTTCTGAAGTTCAAACTGCTGCAAGCAACTTAACATACTGAGGGAATCAACAAAGGAACCAGAAACACTACAAGAAGCTCAACACCTAGAAACACCGCGTGGCCAGCAGTGCTCAGACACATCTGACTCTCTGTCCCATCGGAGGTTTTAACAGAATCACAGTTTGGGTTGGAAGGGACCTTAAAGATCACCTAGTTCCAACCCCTGCCGTGGGCAGGGACGCCTCCAATGAGACCAGGTTGCTCAAAGCCCCATCCAGCCTGGCCTTGAACAATTCAGGGATGGGGCAGCCACCGTTTCTCTGGGTGACCTGTTCCAGTGCCCCACCACCCTCATATAAAAAATGTCTCCCTACTATCTAATATACCCTATCTATCCTCTTTTAGTTTGAAGTCACTACTCCTTGTCCTATCACCCCACACCCTGACGAAGAGCTTGCACTGGCTCCTTTCAGAGCTTTTCTGTGGACTAACTCCGACTTTAAAAACACGAGTCAAAGTGACCTGATTCCACTAGAGGGGGCTCCTGCCCCTGCCAACGTGCCCTGCTCAGCATGCCTACCTCTGCAGCCTGCGGCGGGGAGCTTTCTCCTTGCAAACTTGGGCTTCAGGCAGCGAAGGCCTCCTCGGGCTGGGACCTTTCCAGGCTTTGCAGGGACAGTGGCAGGCAGAACACACTGTCTTTCTGTTTTCCTGTGCTTGAAGCCTACAGAGGTAGCAGAGCTGCTATTAACGGTTGCGAGAGTACTGGGGATTTTTAGGGCACCTGCCCAAAGCAGACGCTCAAGGCAAGCCAAAGCTTCCCCTTCCACAAGGGTGCTCTATGCTTCGGCACCTGTCGTGCACATCTCAAGGGACTCCAGATGGATGGAGCTGGCTTCTTGCTCCTTCCCAAAAACGTGCTATTTAACGACATGGCTAATGATAATGCTGTGGGCCTTTATTTAATTTATTGAGGAGCTCCACTTAGTTGTCAGACTTCCTTTTACTTAACTTTGTTTCAAAATGAAAAATAATTACATTACTAGTAATGGTGCCTGGGACTTGGTGCTCTGTTAACAGCTGGATTCAGCACGTTTTGAAACAAGATGCTGAAGGTTAGTGAAAGATTGCAAGTGAAGACTGGAGGAGACCCTCGTCCCCAGTGTGTGCATTAAACAAATGTGGTCCTAACTGAGAGCCAGTGTTGTTGTTCAGTGGCCAAAGGGCAGCGACAGCGAGAAACATACTTGTCCTACTGGACTCTGCACGGGCTGCCTGAGGATAAGAAGTTGCTGCTACGCAGACAGATGATTTTACGAGGTGCCAGCCTAGTCTGCGGGAAAGTTGTGTAGACGACTGCTGGAATGAAGCACAACAAAAGGCCAAAGTGCTAAACTGGAAACTCCTACAGCCTGACTGCCTTGCCGGATGAGTCGATTACCTGTAACACAGATGCACTGATCCATGCGGAGTTGGGGGTGCCTCGGGCTTTTCTGCAGCGATCAGCATGTAATTGGTGGCATCCTGTGCTGAAGAAAGCCATGGACACGAAACCAGCCCAGTGGGACTGAGCCAAAATCGAATGACAGGCTGAGGAAGGGAGCTGTGGAGTCGTGCTGTTTAACGCTGCTCTAACCACACAATTGTGCTTCTCCTTGAACACGTGTGAGGGAAAGTCCCAGAACCAGAGCTGTATACTTAGCTCCACTTAGAGCCAACTGCTTGAGCTGACAGGTAGAGAAGATTCCTGAGAGATGGTCCCTGCACAGCCAGCCAGCCAGAGGCAGCCTGCTGCAGCTCTGCACTCTCCATGGGACAGATCTGCCTCAGCATCCTCAGAAAATGCTGCTGCACCACTGCACTAAGTATGTTTTCTTTCCCCATGGGACCACTATAAAAATACATTTTCAGACTAGAAGAATTGACAGCATCAGTTCCCCAAAGAACAAACTCTAGGAGCCATCATCAGGATCACGTTTCCCTGCTTCCCAGCAGAGTTTCTACATATGCAGTGAATAATTTCTCTCCTCCAAGGAGAGCCAGTCAAGACCCAAATATTTGATCCGACACCACTGCAATTACAACAGATCAGCTTCTTTCAAATCAAGAAAGTCTTGCTTGGAAAGCCTGGACCAGCCTCTCACACCTGAGCAAGAATCCAGTGGTTAAAAAACAGAGCCTGTGCGGATGTGCTTCAAGTTCAGACCTGAGCTGATGTTGCCGAGCAGCAATTACATCTCCTAGGACTGTTAGAGATCTGCAAGCTATTCAAGAATTCAAGTAATTCTGCAGAACAATCAACCATAGCAAGGGCTAAACCCCTCCAGCACATCCTACTTGAATGCATTGAAAATAATGCCCATGCTCTGATCATACCTGGAGCACACACAGCGAGGTCCACATGTCTGAGATATGTCAGTCTACATACAACATGCTAAAATGACGAGTCGTATGACAGACAATAATTAGTGCTCAAGATAAAGATCTCCTGGGCAGAAAAAGATGACAGAACTCAGGAAACATAATACACAGAGTTTATGTTTATGCATAAACCATAAGCATAAAGTTGATATTTTAAGCCACAGGAAGACTCCCTTTCTCTCCTACAGATTCTCTTCTTGCCAATTTTCCTCTTCAGAACTGTTTTTTGCACACTCCTTTTCATTTCTATAACTTCACTTCCTCCCACATCTTTTATCATCATAAAACTCCTCTTTCAGCAATATAGGAACCTTGGAAAGTTCCTTTTCATGCTTTCCAGTGCAAACAGAAAATGATCAGCTCAGTTGTGCACAAAACCCTCTAACGTCATTCCAGGCTAACTTTTAACCCTCAGTGTGACTGATGCTTTTTTCCACAACAAATCAGCTCCAGCAAACTGCCTGCTGAGCACTCTTACAGACACCTGAAAGAAAATCTGAAAACAGGTTGTATCCTCTGCTGGCAAAACAAACAAACAACAATAACAAAAACACAACCCAGCCTAATAAATGTTTACAGTGGCAATGAAAGAAATGGAAATGATGTTTTGGAATAGTAACTGAATGGAAATCTAGTGAGATGCAGTGATGAAGAGTTAACACAGGGCCAAATTATTCCAAGGAAAATAGACACGTGGTATCTCAGAGCTATTAGCAGAGACAAGATTCGCTGTGCTGTTCTGTGGGCAGCTTGTGAGACTGATGTCCTCAGTGCTTTTCTGTATTGCCAAAGTTTTAGCTTGAAATTTATAAGTTAAATATAGATTCAGTACTCTCCTCAGAAACTGCTGCCAGGATGTGATGAGCAAACAGGAGGAGAGATGTTTGCGTGGTTGCTTATTAGCAGGAATTCTGAGAGTCCTGCTGCTGTCTTCTGTCCATCAAAACCTTGTTCTGACCAGCACTGACACCTCAGTGTGTCCCAGGCAATACAAAACCTCCCGACTGCAGGCCACATTGCTGCATGAGAAGACTGCCCTCACTCTGAGCTCAAGGGAGCCCTTCAAAACTCCCAAATGTTAGTGGCATCCTCCCCCTTCCTGCCCTGGCATCCCTGCAGAGGCAATTAGCACCAGTCACAACTAAAGCTCCTAACCCAGGATGGCTGCTTGGAACGAGACCAAGGGTCATACACAAACACAGCCACAGCCAGTAGCAAGTTAAATGCTGTTATATGATTTATGGTCTGATAACACAAACATTCTGCTATTGCTAACACACCTGTACAACTCACTTTCATGCTCTCACAACATCCACGTGCTGCTGGGAAAACATTTTGTGTCCCACTGAGTTTCTCTAGTGCTTTGTGCTGCTTGTTAAGCTCAGTGGGGCTTCCCCAGCTGTGCCTGGACGGTCACTGGGCTTGACTCATATCCGATGTAGTTCTCTTTTGACTTTTCCAAGAATTTCACAAACACTAGTTAATGCAGTTTCTCCATTCTTCTGTAGGATGAAGATCACCTCAATTTAACTATAGGTATCTGTGTTGCAGTAGGACCCTTCCGCTCCCTGAATACATGCCCAGATTACTGCTACAGGCAGTCTGTTTTGGCCTTTTTTAATTTTAATTTTTATTTTTTATATGTACACTATTTGCAGGTTTTTATCAAACAAGTGGCCTTCATTCCTTCAGGCTACCTATAAATAACCTAGGGCAAATTTATGAGCAAAATTACCTCCCCCAAGAGGGGAGTGGTTTCAAGTGGAAGCTGGGAGGAGGGATGATTGCAACACAAAAGAGCAAAGGAATATGGGAGGCAGAAGAAATTAATCTTACCTTGAAAATCTCCCTGTTTTACGCACAAGTGATCTGTACTGCCTGGCCGCACCTTGCCTTTCATTGCATGGGCTGGGAGCAATCCGTGACTCAAACAGGAAAAAGCGCGCACGTTGCCTTGCAGCCCAAACCGAGGGAAAGGAATTTGCTCAACTGTCCCGAGAAGGCTTTGAGAAATTTGTCCTTCATCCAGCTATTGAGAGCCTGAAACAAACTTCTCTTCCCTGCACTGCTCAACCTCCAGAGTACGGACTTGTCTTCCTGATGCATGGCCTCACCTGGCTGGGAGCTGTGCTCTTCCTTGGGGTACAGCTCCGAGGTAAGGAAACCTGATATTGCCTGGCCTCAGTTGCCATCTTGACTTTCCTCTTCTCATCCCTTAATTATCATCTTCATTAAGGCAGTGACTTTGTAGGAGTCTCGGATATTTGTTGTGGACAATTGCTGCGATTCTTTTGGTCCTGGGTTTGCTTGCAAGTGATTGAATTTCTCTGCAAAACAGGTTTAGGTGTGTTTGAGCGGAGGAAGAGCACCGCTCTAATTCTGAGCTAAGGTTACACATCTTTGCCTTTCCTGCCTTCACTCAGCAGGAATCTGGACTTTACTCTCGGATGGTTGTTTTCTTTTTCTTTTTTCTTTTTTTTTTTTTTTTCACTGCCTTTGTTACTAGACAATCAGAGATTGTTAAACAGTTTAGATCCTAAGTTTATACAGTTTATACAGTTTAGACACAGCAATAAATCAGAATGACAGCAAAAAACTCACTGGAATTTTCAGTGGTTTATATCAGTATAACTAGAATCAAAATTTGGTCTGGGACCACCATGTCCTCCTTACCTAAAGGCATCAGCACCCATACTCTTAGCAATTTGTCTTGAAAAAAAATATTTTACACTTAGTTCCTACACTTGTTCTTTTTAAGAAATTTAAAATGAAATCAGGACAACTTAACACTTGGAAAAGAAACATGATCTCAGCCAATGAAATTTTCAAGTGTGAGCACCTGCAGTGGTTTGGCATTTCAAATATTTTCTTCTTTGGGAAAAGGAAATATTTGTCAAGAAATTCTTTGGCTATGAATTATTTTCAAATACAGGAAATGTATTAATTGTCTTTGCCATGAAACCATATTTTACAGCCCCAGATAAGCTATTTTTTCCCTGAGCCACACTGGGGTAAGTTAATTCACCTTCCTAAAGTGACAGGATTTTTTTTTTTTTAAGTGTTAGCATTTTTTTTCCTTCTATAAGTGGGTAAAAGGAAAGTAAGGGGAGTACATTATCAAGAACAGGGAAGACTGTCCCCTTCCAGAGCAGGAATAGCAAGATTTTTCAACTGGCACTGCTGTTTGGTGGAAATTATCAACCTGCTTTCCCTATAATTGTCCAGTGGTGTTATTAACCTTCTCAACAGACACTTCTTACATAAATAAGGGCAGTTTTCACCATGGTATTTGTGCCACACGAACTGATAATACAAAGTGTATAAAAGAAAGTTCTGGGATGGGAAGTGGCAACCATTCGTAGGTGCTTAGCAATGCTACTTGGAGGAAAAGAGCTGGTTTTCTGGAGAAATCTGGGTGGGGAATTGAGCGCAGTAGAGTGTAAATCACCTGCCGTCATGTGATGAGGACAAGCACATGAAGTTATACTGCATCTTTAGTGCTAATCAGAGCATATTGCAGGAGGGCTGCCATTTACAAGTGTACCTCCTAGATGTTGTTTGCTCATGCCTGAAGGAGACATTTCCCCCAGAAAACAAACCAATGTGTATTGTTCCTATAGGAAAGTCCCTCTCCGTGGTCCATTCTCAACTAGGTATCAGATCTGTCAGTGTTTAACTGTGCAGCCACAAAACTACAAAGGAAGCATTGTATCAGCAATACAGATGAAAGCAAACTCCAGTAAAACGAGCACTGTGCAACCTGCATATCAGCTGACAAAAACCTTGAGGCACATGGGATCTTTTGGATTCTGCATAAGCAGGACTACCTCCCTCAGTAATTAAATCTATGGGATTTGAATGTTATGTTAAACATTAATAAGGACAGATAAAGCAGGCTCCTGCGTAGATCAAACAAAGATAAGGATAAGTGATGATTTTACTCGTAAACAGTAGTTTTGTTTACCTCTAACCCCTTGTTGTTTTCTCTGCAGCACTGTGGCCCATCACAGCCCTCGAAGTTTACACTTCCAAGGAGGTGGATGCTCTGAATGGAACTAACCTACGTTTAAAATGCACCTTCTCCAGCAGCAGCCCTATTAGCCCACAACTGTCAGTGACGTGGAACTTCCAGCCTGAGGACCTGAGCTCTCATGAGCCAGTGAGTGAGACCTTTATGCTCCATTTCATTGATGCACACTTGCTCAAATAAACCACTCCTAGGGCCCAGCACTGGCTGGGTAACAATTTCAGGTGTTGGTGTGGGCAAGCACAGCCGAAACACATGAGTAAGTACATCTCGGCCCTTTTCTCTGCAGTTCATAAGGATTACTCTAAGCAAGAAGTTTTGTTTACAGAACCTGGTTCGAGAAACAATTTTTATGTTTAGTTTTGGGAAATCGTGGTTAAAAGATTTGGGGCCTGATGAAACTGTACATGTTTACAGCTGAATCCTGTCTTAGTTAACATCTTGCACCTGACGACTTATGATTTTCTTTGGCCAACGTGGCAGGGTAAGCAGATCGACAAGCACTGTAGTATAACTGAAATAACACTGAACACAGCCTAACAAAGCCTTAGGCCTGCGCAGGACTGAGATCACATGGCTGCTGGAGCAAGGGTATGATCTTTTGAAATTGCCTCAGAGTTCATCTGAGAGAAACTGAGCCAACTCAACTCTCCTTATCTTAGGCCGTGTGTCTCAGCTGGTGCCACTCCACTTTCACGTGCTGCTTCCATCAGAAACACTGCACAAGCCACAGGAATGACAGTTTACTTTCTTTCCTTCTTGTAGGTATTTTATTACCTCAAGGAGCCCTACAAGCTGTCTGCTGGACGGTTCAAAGGGCGAGCCACTTGGGATGGGAATATTGAGCGTTATGATGTTTCCATTGTTATCTGGAATTTACAGCCCACTGACAACGGGACATTCACCTGCCAGGTGAAGAACCCACCAGACGTTGATGGCACAATTGGTGAAGTGCGACTCAGAGTTGTGCAGAAAGGTGAGAGGCCAAGAACCCCACCAGAGGTTATGAGTTTAGCCAGTGCAGAACATCGGCTGGTCTTCCTCCACGTTTGGAAAAATGTATGGAAGCAAAAGCATTATAAGGAGAAAGCACGATGAAAGTTCATGGGTATAACAGAAAAAGGAGCTTAAGAAAAGGTTATATTCGTGGATACAGGTACCCAGCCTAATATCAGCAGCCCTCAGTGTGTCCCTCTTGTGTTTTTCTCCATGCAGTGCATTTCTCAGAAATCCACTTCCTTGTCATCGCCATTGGGTCTGCATGTATTCTGATGATCATTGTGGTGACAGTTGTGATTATCTGTCGACACCATCGGAAGAAAAAGCAAGAGAAGACGACCGAGGTGTCAGATACTGAACTGTAAGGACAAGGGGGAGAGAGAAAGGCTTCTGGGAAAGAAAGCTTGTCAAATGTATCTTCATGGCCACTCTGATTCATTGGCTTGGACCCTACACTAAGCATCTACAATGCAAACTGCTAACACAATTAGCAGTAATTGGCTGCTTACTTGCAGTCAGAACAGAGCCCCAGGCTGAATGAAGTTTGCAGTCTTTGTTTTGCTCTTGCCCTTTAAGGTGGCTCCTCACTCGAGGAGGAGACTGCATAACTTCTTGTTTTATGTTATCTATGTTATACATAACTCAGAACCTGACTGCTGCTCAGGATATCTGATGCTGTTTTTTTTTTTTTTTTTAAATAATAGTAGAGAAAAGGAGAAGCTGAAGATCAGAGAAGAAAAGGAAGCCACTCCATTAGAAGACTAGAGGTCTTTGATAGTATATACAATGCAGGTATCTATTCAAACATTCTCTAATTAATGCTTTAGTGTTACTTAAACATTTCACTTCTGTTCACAGTCAACAGGCCATGGTAGCCATGAACATGAACAACTGAGACTATAGTCACATTTTGCTCTTGAGGAGCCTTCAGAGAGAGACTGACAACTGAACAAGCAGTGGCAACATAACTGCCTCTTAACCATAGGAGGGATTTCTCCACCTTATTGTTGAGGATCATTGTAGGAAAGCCGTTATTGCTGCTTTCCATAGCTTGTCTGCTTTGTGGGTGGAGAAATGAATTAATTTCCTTTCACTAGTTTTGAATCTATTTTTGGATTCATTTAATCTTTATTTTAAATTGCTACAGGAAGACTGAAACTCTTTCCAGATTTGCTGGCTTTGCTGAAACAGCCTAATTTTTAATCACTCAGTTTCTGAGGTCGGCAGATGCCTCTACTATGTTTATTTTCAACAATAATCCTGAGTAATCAATCTGTTTTGTTTCTCTTATAATCTTTCTTCTTAGGTACTTCTGAAGCAGATGGCGAGAGCTTGTAATTTTGGATGTTAGAACAAAGCTGAATTACAGACGCCTGATGCTGCAAGTGTGGTATCCCTGCTCAACCTGAAATTCTTGCAAGAAAAGAGGGTGACATTAACATAAGTTGTAAAGTGTTATTTCCTTCATTGAAGCAAAACAGGAGGAACTTGCCCCATGAACAAGGAAGTTTACTTAATCTTCACAGCTGCTGAACGTGAACAAATTGGCTCTGAGGATGAAAAAATCACAGAAGTCAACACAGTCAACAAAATGCTAAGACAGCTGACTGAATATTTGCTGTGTCTGAGCAGACACACTTGTGCACCTTAAAATTTGGAAGGTACATTTGTGGTGCCCAATTTTTCCACCCTCAAAAACCTGTTTGATGTCACTAAAAGGAGGACTCGCTAGGTGAGGGATCAGAGGGGCCGCTAGCTGCTACAACCTTTATTGTCTGTTTGCTACTTTAAGCGGAAAGTCTTTGGGAATGCATGCTGTTTCTTATTAGGGGTAACATTTCCCAGTGGGTGTGTTTTTCATGTTGATCTTTCTCAACTTCAGTACACTTTGTAAATGTGACAGCTGAAAAGGCTGCCTTCCAGTGCGCACAGCGTGGCCATGTGCTTTGGCAGCTCCCCTTCTCCCACTCCCCTTGTCCTGGTGCAGCCCAGACTGCCCTCCTTTCCCTCTGCTGCTCCAGTCCTGCTTCTCCCCATTATTCCTGGTGGATGACAAGCTGTGAGGTGCAACGCCTCTTGCCCTGACCCAGCAGACCTGCACACCCCACTGCGGTGCCCTGGGACGTGGGCTGGCAGCGGCTGCGCTGGAGGCTGCCCCAAGCAAGTGATAATGGTGTGCTGCCACACTCAAGTTGAATTCGAAAACAGCACTCGGTGGCTGCTAGCATTGTACCAGTCTTCCAAAAACACTATCACCAGTATTTCTCTGGATGCTGTTTACTGCCCCAGGCTGCCATCAGCACACCTTACTCCTGTGTTCAATCTTATTTAACACATACCCTGTACTTCCATTGACTTAATCAATCCAAGGCAAATGAAGCCCCAAATCATTAAAAACCACTGAGCTATTACTGTATTTAACCAGCGCTAAAACAAAATATCAGCCTGTTTGTTTAAAGACTAACTTTATGACTTTATAACTCTACCTGTAATGTGCTGGCCACATTATCTGTTTGTACGATATTACCTTCTATTTTGTTCGTCATAAATAAACATGGTTTGTGGATAAAAGCGAGCGTTAATTTTTCGGTGAGCCCCGCTGGGCCCTGTCCCCGGGTGCGAGGCGAGGCCCCGTCGCCATGGCGACGCGGCGCGGCCATCTTGGGGCGGCCCCCGCCCTCACCTGGGCAGGTGAGCCGCCATGTTGCGGCGCTGAGCGGCATGCGGGGCGGCGGGGCGGCGGCCGCCGGCGGCCTTCTCCTCCCGCGGGGGGCCCTGATCCTGCTCGGTAACGGGGCCGGGGCGGGTTTTTCTGCTCCTCCGGGGGGGCGGGGGGGGGGGGAGAGCTGCGGAGGGGCGGTGTGGGGCCGCCCCCGGCCGGGGCACGGCGCGGGTCGGGGCTGCGGGGCTTGCTTTCCTCACCCTGCGCTCTGCCCTCCGCTCCCATGCCACCTTATTCCCTTCTGCTCGGTACGCTTGAGGTATTAACATTTCCAGTTGGCAAGAAAAGTATTTTTTTTTTCTCGAGACGCTATGTTTTGTATTGTTTGAATTGAATATTGGCAGAGGTGTTTGCAGTACTACAAACTTGCACAGGAATTGGCGGCGCTCGATAGAAATGTGCGCCTGCTATCGTTCAAGAGTCAGCTGTGAAAATTAGAGCAGAACCTAAGGCACGGTATCGCCCTGAAAGTCTTTGTGAACTGGAGCCGAAGGTTTGTGAAAGGGAGGATTCGGGCCATGCTCCTGCAGGGCAGGCAGTTTGCCTCCCTGGCTGGGGCATCGCAGCAGGGGAACGAGGCGGGAGTTTCGTGACATGCTGAAAACGAAAAATTAAGGTTATTTACCATTGCAGTATGCCTCGTAACCCAGTGCGCGTGCAAGTCACTGGCTGCATCACTTTGGGGGTAAGGCACGCTGAGTCAGAACTACCTTGAGGTAGTCTAAAGCTAGCAGGTTGCACTTCCTCAGAGGGCTGGTTGAATTGGTTTCTTGCCTCTAAAACTTCCTTACCTCCATGTCTAAAATTCTGTATGCTTTTGGTGGTATTTTCAAGATAAATACTTTTCGAGGCTAATTGCAATCCCGTAGAGAATAGGTTAGGGAAATGATCTGCTTTGCTTTGGTTTCATTATGGGGGTGATAGTCACTACTGTGCTTCACTCTTCAGACTGGGGTTAAGCTGCACATCCATCAGTATGTTTGGGGCATCATCACTCCCGTGCCTCACAAATAACAACAACCTAATCCTTGTCTTTTGTGCTTGTTCCAAAAGGTATCTGCAATGCTTTTTCCCTGGATATTAAAGCCAGTTCTAAAGTGCGAGCTTTCGTTGGTGAAAAAGTACTGCTGTCGTGCACGTTCAAATCCATTTCTCCCATCACTGAGAGTCTGACAGTGGACTGGACGTACCGGCCCCTCACGGGTGGTCACATGGAGACAGTAAGTGAAGGAGGCAATCTTCTTCTAGTGAAGATTGACCAGGTCTCTGTATATGTTGAAAATCTGATGGTATTTTTTTCCCGTTTGCCCTGCTATGCTTATTCTGCCCTTTGAAGTGCGGGATTCTGCTCGTTGCCTTCTTTCCCATCAGAAATTGCTTTAGTGTTCTTTGGGCAAAAAATTTTCAACGTAAATGTGTAGTTGCACAGAGGTAATTTTGTAAACCTTTGGGTTTTGACACAAGCACTGCATTGTACGCTACAGCTATACGTAGAATGACTGTAAAACATTTGAGTGGGAGCTTTCTTGAAGGCAGCTATACCCTATTAATTCTGTGATGCAATGTACTCCTGATTTTACCTTGGAGTGCTAAAAACGTGTGCAATGACACTGAAGACAGTGATGGTGACAGCCTCTGAGGTTTATGGGCTGCTACTTGTCTTGGCAGCAGCACTTTGAAATGTAAGCATAAATACACAAATCAAAAAGGCAGCTGGAAGCCTCTCATTCAAGGCAGAAACAGAAAATGCGTATCTTTACAGTTTACCAGTGACTAACACTTCCTGAAGAGTTTGAACTCATAGTGGTATCCCTGTATCTGGAATAAAAGGGTGCTGCCCGTATGAAATCAGGTCTGCTAAGTCTTCACTGGTAGGGCAGGAAGTGCCAAAGTGCAGGAAGCAAATTCTGAAGAACTGCCATGCTCTGTCTTGCGTGACACAAGGAACATACTCCTCAGCTACAGATCTGCTGAGGGGAACAAGCTGGTCAGAAGGGTGATGATGACATATGTCAGTGCCATGGCTGGTAGATAAAAGCTTTGGAGTTCTAATGAAATGGGACAGATTTAGAATTACCAGATAGGAACTTGGAGAGTCTCCTGTGTGCAAGCTATTCCTTTTGACTTGTTAGTATGTCTTCCTTTACGTTTACAATCCAAAAAGTAGTTTGATTTCTTAGAGGAGTGTTTTATTACAGCAATTATTGTCTTTCCCTTCTTTTAGATTTTTCATTATCAGTCAGTTGCCTACCCAACAACAGTGGGAAAGTTCAAAGACAGGATATCCTGGGTTGGGAATGTTGCCAAGGGTGATGCTTCCATCGCTATCCAAAGCCCTGTGATGAGTGACAATGGGACGTTCATCTGCAGTGTGAAGAATCCTCCAGATGTTTACCACAACATTCCCCAGACAGTGCTGATAGTTACGGAGAGGGGTAAGCCTCCATTTCATGGCGTGCTCTCACCTGTGTGATACAGCTGCATTGTAGCTTCATCAGAACCTTAAAAATCTGAGCATTGCACGTGAGATTGGTTCCCTGGATTTCCATGTAAGAATTACAGCAAGAATTACCTCAGCCCTTCTTTCTTTGCTAAATACGTAGAGAACCACTGAATTTATTGGGGGCAGGAAGGGATGAAGGAAGCTGTGCTGATAACAAATCAAAAATCAGTCCTTGTTCACGAATTCCAGTCTCCAAATATTGCGGCAGTAGAATAAGTGAGATTTTTGGGAAGTACTGGTCTAAAAATACTGTCACGCCACAAACGCTGATTCTTAGTAATACTTCGTTTCCTTGTCTGCTCTGTGTGTGAGAACTACCCCGAATCTGAAGTTTGGACACGCTGACAAAGCTATGTCATGACCTGCCCGCCTTTGGATTTTTTTGCATATAAAAAACATCCTACTGTGTTGGATATGTGATAAGAGTCCTACAGAGTCCGAGACGAGTTGTTTCAAATTTACGAGCCCTGGGCTGTGTATGAAAAGGCTCTCAGTCCTTCCTGGATGAATGTTTTTCACAGAGACTTAAGAAAGCAGTATTTTACTACTGTTACAGCTGGTCTGTTCTTTGTCTATCCCGCAGGCCTTTCCTTCCAGCTGACTTCAGCAGTGCTGCTGTCCATTTTAGTATTTCTCCCTTCCATCATTGTGGTCATTCTGATGTTGGTGAGGTTGGGAAGGAAATCTGGATTGCTAAAGGAGAAAAAAAAATCTGTCTGCAAGAAATCCTCTATTGAAGTGTCTGATGAGTAAGTTGTGTCTGGAACCTAAAGCCTGTTTTTCCACCTCGGCCTGTTGACACCGGCCAATGATTCTCCCCAGTCCTTCATTTCATAGCTGTCAGCATCTGCAGGTTGGCCACTGAGATCTTCCTCTCTATGAGCATAATTTAGCTAGTGAGTAGAAAGCTTTGGAAAATCCCTATTTTGGAGCATGAAGTAAGTGCAGTACATCCCTCTTTCTGTCAATGGTGTGAAGCCACGAAACTGAAGCAGTTAAGGATTAGGTAGTCTTTCACTTCTGCAGTCAGATTTATTTTGCTTAAATCAGCAAAAGATGTTTTGCTTTTGTGGGTTTTACGGGTTGTGTTTTGGTGTGTGAAAGATCCGTAGCAACGAGACAAACCGAATAATGCTATCTGGTTCCCTCAGTGATGGCCTGAGCACAGCTGCCAAGTCCTGAACAGGCTCTGGAGACTGGATTTCCATCTGAATTGGAGAGGATTGTGTGTTGGGAAGGGTCCGCATGGTGTTGTAGTGACAGCAGTAAAGCCACGCTGCAACTGCTGGAGTTGCACCTGTTTTTGCAAATAATTCCTTCTGTGCTAAATTCTAGAACTGGACTTTTAATACAATGTTTTGATTTATTGTAGTAAGATTTTCCAGCCAAAAGTCACCTCTTGCATTCTTCATGGCACTTGTTGTATGAAATGTCTGCCTTTGAAAAAAGAGACCTGACACTCTCAATTCTTTTGGGGTTTGTTATGCAGAGCCACAGTTCAGTGTGGTAGAAGTAGAATTCGTAGTCCATAGGAGATACTAGTGTGTGGTGGTGGGGAAAAGTCCATCCTCATCCTGTGTTTGTTCTCCAGGTCTGAACACACAGACACCTGCTCAGGGCGACTGAAAGCCTGGTGTTTGAACTGTGTGGTAAGTGAAAGTTGGTGTTTTCATAAGTGGTTTTGTTAAGATCAGCGCTCAGAGGAGGTGCAAGAGCAGCAGGCAGAGCTGTTGATAATTTCTCTGGGCTTCAGAGAACAGTCCCATTTGGCTATGCTTATGCTCCATGGTGATTTCCACATTTTGGGTATCGGGTATAAGAACCGCTGGTCACACTGCGTTACTGGTAGTAGGAGCAGTCCTGAGATCCCCCAAACTGTTTTTTTTTCATTTGACTTTAGATGGAAGCTGACATTTCAAGACGAATATTAAGAATTTTAAGTGCTAACCACTGTACTGTGTAGTTTCTATCAGGCTCTGCATAACCAGTTTGGGGTCTGACAGGGCCATGGTGAGGTGTGGAGGCAGTAACGCTTCTATACCCTGTTTCCTGCAAGGATGGTAGGGTGTTGCCTTCTGTCTTTCTTACAGGTCTTCCTTAGAACGTATTGATCACAACAGAGTCCTGCTGAACTCTTGTGGGTTTTGTGTTTGTTTTTGTGGGGTAAACACAGTTTAGTTTGTTTGCTTCGTGAAATGGGTGGTGTTCTCTAACTCTGTTCACTTGCTATGCCCTAACAACAAGCCTCTGATAATCCGATGTGTTGTGCTGGAACTACTGGATGTTTGCCATCTGCTGTATTTCTTGTGCAAAATATATGTCTGAGTTGTGTGTGCTAGCATTAGCAGCCACAACACTGAGTGTGACACATTCCAGAGTAAGCTCACTAATATGCATACTTGGAGAGTGTGCTTGTTTTTTAACCTGGTGTCCTACAGAGCAAGCTTACCACAGATGCAGCTTTACATCTTTTATACGCAGTCAGGAAGTATGTTAAGGAGGATTTAAATGTATTGCTTGATTCACTGTTCTAATGCCAGTGATTTTAAAATGTAGTAAATGTATGAGCTTTCAGACTGATGTGTGCTGATTGTTTCTACGCTTTAATAGATATAGAATGAAGAATGAGCAAATATACAATTTATGTATGAAATATTTATAATTCTTCACAGCAGTTACAAAGCAGCAGTATTGGCAACAAGAGCTTTGAGAGACGCAGGAAGCAGAAGATGCTTTATTCAAAAGAGAGAGTTGCAAAGGGAGGTGGAAAGGCTGTTGCAAGTGACGTGCTGGGGAGCAGGGAGGTACCTTTGCTTTGTTGCAAGTGGAGAGATTGGGAAAAGGTGGGAGCTCAGATACAGTGAGACATGCTACTAGATGAAGATTTTAAAGATTGAAAAATGTTTTCTCATCCTTTGAGAGCAGGCAAACTTGAATGTAATTCTGGTGCTTTTGCGTTGAGTAATTTGTCATTGGTTTGATACTTTGTTCTGATATTCATCTTAACAACTCTCTGAACACTATCTCACTCACTATACTGAGTCTACTTTTTGAGGTTTCTGTAAAACACTTCCTCATGCTTAATACTTTACCAAATAGTTAAAATAGCGAAGTTGATGAAAAATTGTTTGTAATTGAGATTACTGCAAAATTGGTAAGATTTCCCATATAGGGCTCGTATGTTTGAGCTTCTTTCAAGCTGAGGGCTGCAGAGCTGGGTTCTGAGGATGCCATCAAATCATTACTGTGGTTAGAACAATAGATGATGGGGATCTGAGAGTACGTGGTTGTTCAGAGCTGAAAAACCCAACAGCTTGTTCTGCTCTGGATCTGCTCTGCAGGAGTTAGGGGTGCATTTTAAGAAGACGTCTTTCTGCACTTTGTCTTTTGCTTAAGCTTTAGCTGCTACTTCTTTTAAAACAGATTACGTGTGTTGATGCAGTGGCAATTTGTCTGTCTGTGGTAAGTCAAACGGATTTAGCTACAAGTGTTCATATAACTACAAGTCCTAATTTGTTCAAGCACACCAGCAATTTGGAAAGCATTTATGCTCTTGTCTGAAGCCTAGCAGACTTAAATTTTTTGTCAAATTTCATTACTTGTTTCATGTCTTTGTACGTAGTCTCAATTTCTCTCTTCATACGCTCTCTTTAGGACACAGATGAGGAAGAGCCGTACTGATAAAAGATCAAATTTATGGATAAAGAACAAAATTACAATGCTGAAAATCTTGGCTAGAAAATACGGAGGCTGCTGGATAACCAATGCAGATTGAAGGACCTGTTCTCATCTTGGTATATGGGAATAATAATGCTGATGGGATAATTCACTCTTACATATTTCAAAAATCATTATTTTGAGCTTCTTTTTAACTTATTGGGGGAGGTGGGGGGAATTTTCCTGAAACCTCCCTTCTCCAGTGCCTACAGAAACCTCGGTGCCTACAGCTGTACAGCCTGTTTCCTACCAGCAGTCTGACAGTGTTTGTCTCTTAGTTTACTTCCTAATTTGTTTCCTCTGTGGTTGGTGATATCCCTCCTTTCCTGCACCCTTGAATTCAACTTGCCTGAAGAACAGACTACTCCAGAGTGACACGTCAGCTCTGTAAGGTGATCGTCGTCAAGCACTGACAACATATTCTTCTCATTTTTTTTGCAACATACTAGCAAAGGACTTAAAACAGCCTGATTGAGTTGGTATATGGCATCCTTTGTCTTGGAGCAAAGAGAACCTACTGGTTTTTAATTGCTTCTTGGCTTGATCTACCACTTAATTACAGGATCACCATTTTGTTCCTACTGTCTTCTTATTTTAAGTTGCCATCTGCACAGCAGTGTTACCTTACATTGTTGAGCTTAATCTTTTTACTTGAACAGCTGCGTTACTAGGTACATCTACTTGCAGACACGAAGCACAATTCATATACACCTTATTCTTTTTAAATCAGAAATGCAAATGAGGACTCTGTGTCTGTGGAAATGTAACCCCGTCTACCTCAACTACTGACTCAAGGAATCGTGCCAAGGGATGTTTCATGTTCAGAAGAACTGTCTTGTTCCTCCCCTCTTCTAGTGAAACGGTTCATTTTTGGGAAACACTTAAACATGTGTCATTACTGCCCTGTAGAAAAGAGACTACTTTCTCTACCACCAACCTTGCGCAATAGCGTATAGCAGGGAGCAGCGGAATTCATAGAATGGCGTTCTTCATGGGAGAGGTGCTCCAGTCCTCTGGTCATCTTTTGTGGCCCTCCTCTGGGCCTGCTCCAACAAATCCACATCTTTCTTGTGCTGGGGGCTCCGCAGTCTGGGTGCAGTACTCCGGGGGGGCTCTCACAGCTCTGTTCTAACACCTAAAGAGCTGCTGGTTTTTTCTTCCTTTTGGTATGTGGCACCAATCAAATAGTCGTCTTCCATATGTTTCAAGTTTACTGGTGGCTTTTATGTGCCGTTGCCAATAAATTGCATTGTTTTATTCTAGACTTTGTTTGGCTGAGTACAGGTGGATATAGTTGAACGTGTAAAACTGCCATCGTGTTTTGTTGCTTAGCTATAAAACCTGCCATGGGATGTTGGGAAAAGGTGTACTGAGGCCCCCTTCAGCAGCTCAGTGACGGCTGCTGTTCGCAGGTGTGGAGTTCCTGCCTGCAAAGCAGGTTAGCTGTAGATCTGTTTCTTCAGATAAAGAAATTTATTTTTCTCCTGTCTACAATAAAGTAATATTTAAAAAGGTTGTGCTCTGTGATGACACAATGTTTCTACAACTAAAACTGTCCTGAGAAAGGATGTTGGTGGGATCTGCAGCCTAGAGGAAGTGGCTTTATTGTTCCACTTTCGGCCCTAGTACATCAGACAGTTCTTTGTGGAAATGAATAACTTGTTTTCCAGAAGATGTGCCTTCCACTCTTTGCAAAGAGCAGGCTAAATCCTGGGCAAATCTTTCTGGTGCAAAGCTGAATTGCCACGTTGAAGCTAATGGTGTTCTGGATCAAAAATGGTTTTGAGCATGGATAAGATTTATCTTTCTCTCCCTCTGCTCGCTGAGTGGAAGTTGCTCTGTGTACCACTGATGCTGGGGTAGTGAACAGTGATTGCTGTGGTACTCCATAGGAAAAGGAAGGATGAAAATAAGATTTCAGAGTGACTGAGGAGGGGGTGCAAGCTCAAAGCAGTCAGTGCTGTGTGTCCTGCCTGTGTTCCAAAAGAGAGAAGCTGGCCATGATGTGAAACGCATCCTGGCAGTGGCTCTTTCACCAGTAAGATGCGTGCTTATCTCTGGCCCCTGACCGTAGCAGCAGGAACGCTCAGCAGAGTTACTTGGTGTTGCTTCTTGGTGATACCTCACCGGGACAAGACCCAGCCTATGGGACTGATGAGGTGCTGCACTGCTTGTTCTTGAACTGGATTCCCAAAGAGAAAGCCAGAAGGGAGCACAGGCTGCAAAAGGGTTGCTTGCCAAGAATTTCTTTGTTCTTGACTTCTCACGTAATGAATGATGGCTCAGTTTGCTGTGGCGAAAGGAGTCGGACCCAGCCACATCTTGTATCTGGACTGTCTTCTTCCGAAGCTGCGTTCCCACCATGTGCTCCCAGGCAAATGCATCTGTCATTCTTCTCACCTCTGTAGCAGTCGCTTCTGCCTTGTGATTTGCCAGTACCCTCGATGTAATTCTCAACTTCCTCTTGCGAGTTAAAAGTGACCACCAAACTGAACTTAAATAAGAGACACGAAACCAAAGACTGTTATGTTTTCCATGTCTTGCACGCACAACATCAAGAACATTTAGCACCTGATTAATTCAGAGGCTCCAAATAAGTCGCTGAAGAGCCCTTTGTGCAAGAGACAAGTTGACTGCCCCAAAACACACCGGGTGAGTAATTTTTTCCTCTAATACCTACATTATTTTGTTTCTTTGTCCTGTAAAGATTAGGGAGACATAGGAGTGCTCAGAATTCAGATCCTACATAGGAAAATGTGAAGGCAATGTGGCATCTACGTATTTCTTCTTCAATCCACTTAGTAAAGTCTGTTGTCCTGCGGAGGGATTTGGATATGTCAGCATTGTAATATCTGTAACAGCCTGGGTCGTTGGGTGCTGTCTTCAGCTGGTGCACGCACAGCACCTGCTTGCTGCTGCTGAGGGAGAGCCTGCAAAAGTGTGTTCCAAGACAGGACCAGAATTTATTCTGAGAAATAGTGTAAGAAGTCCAGGAAGGATTTGACGGCAAATAAGAACCAAAGCTTCACTAAGTCAGCGACAGAGAACCTTTGAAGTTCTGAGTGTACGTATCCTGCACACAGGCTTCTGTGTGCTGAGGGATTTTAAAAGCTCGGTGTAGTTTTGATTCCTGGATTGAGGGTGGTACTGGGGAAGCGTATCTCTGGTGGAGTTCTAAGGCGTTTAGCAGCATAGCTGAACAAACAAGAGGAGGAAAGTAGGCTGCTCAGGCCTGCTGCACTGAGGCGCCGTGCACGAGGTGAGCATGAATTGTGCTGTGTTTCTAGGTCATGTGTGCACAAGTGCAGGTTATGCAGCAAATTGGGTCTTGGCAGAAATGCAAACAGCGTAGTCAAACCACACAACTCTCTCCCCTCCACCTCCACAAAACCCAGCCCCCAAACAGGTCATGGGTTTTGAAAGGCGCATTTGAGAGAATTACAGAAGGCTTGCAGCCACTTTTAAGGATTTTGTTTGTGGAAGGGGAGGATGGTGAAAAGCAGAGCTGGTTTTGCGTCACGGACTGTAGGCAGCGACGCCGTGTGCTGCCTGCAAAACCTTCGTGACTGTTTGCCAACTTAGAACAGACCCATGCAGCTAACTCGGGGCCTGCAATCTTGTCTGAGCCTGTAAGAGTGTTTCTGAGCTTCCTTCACTGAGAAAAATGTATTTAGAAATAAAAAAGGAGTCTGGGAAACAAGTCTGGCCATGAAAAGAGACGGAAGTTTTAGCAGGGGATCAGCAGTGGCAGGGCGGAGGCGCTCACTGCACCCTGCTCACTCTTGCTGATCCGTGTTCGCTGTCGTGCTGCTGCACAGGGCTGGCATGTCCCCCTCGCCACCCTGCAGCCCCTGCCAGCCATTTGCATGCGGTGTTATTTTCACTCTCGGTTCTGTAGGGAGTGCAGAGGGTGTAGGCGCTGTCTCCAGAAGCTTGGTGCCCCCAGCTGCAGGGCCGTCGCTGTGGCTTTCTGCTGCGCAGTGCTGAAGGGAGCAGCGGATCTCCGGGTGGTAGGAGAAATTTCAGGTGTTCGCCTTACGTATTTCCTCTGACTCCTCTGGACGGTTTGTTGGGGCGAGCAGCTGGGACCTTTCCCAAATCCAAGCTTTAGTGAAGCTGGTCTAGAGGGCCTCTGGCTTTCACAGCGGAGGAAAAACGAGAGAAGCTAATGAGATTACGGATATGATTCATCTCTTCTTGGTTTTATTCCTGCAGCAGACGTGCCCGTATTGAAAAACATATATGGGTGATGGCAGCCTAAGGTCAAACAGTTGAAAGCGGAGGCTCCCCAAGCTAGAGGGTTTTTCTCAGTAACTTTTTGCCCTTAACAATGTTTACCAGTTTTGAACAGGCATAGCTTTGAATCATGGAGCAGAGACGCAACGAGCAGCAGGGTACTGGCTCTTACCTGCCTGTGATCTGTGCATGAACACCAGCTAGCACGTTCCTGCTGGTGACAGGCGGTTCTTCCTTGGGCTGCAGGATGTCTGCACGGTATAGAAAGGAGGCACAACTTGATTTTTAAAGACACGCAGCGGGTCAAACGGAATACAGTGTCAAAACGTGGCACTGTTTGGATAGATCCCAAAAGGTTCTGGCAGAACTTTTCACGATGTGCAGCGCCCTGGAGCAAGGAGGTTATTTCTAGGGCAGGGAGCTTGTGATTTTGGGATCCATATTCAAACTTGTCTGAGTCTGTAGGAGAAAAAACCATCCCATTGTTTTTTCAGCAGTTAACATCGTGAAGATCTCAGCTGAGATACTGGGGACTCGACCCCCAAACCACCGGAAAGATACATTAGTTAGGGGAAATGCAAAGGTATTTCAGACTGAGCCCTCCCCCAGTCTCTTTCTTCCTTTCTAGGGCTCGGAGCAGTCTCAAACCAGACACATCTGACAGCTGTGCTTCACTGAATCGTAGGCTCCTAGCTGGGACGGTGGCTAACTCTGAGAAGCTGAACATCCAGGGGAGCAAAGATCGTGTCCACCTCCGAAGAACTAGAGGAAGTCTTTTACTAACCCAGGGGTCCAGCTCAGCTGCAAGCAGTTGGTGTCCTTCCCGAGGGGAGTCTGGTGCATGTGTCACCTCTGCTGCTCCACTTAGAATAGGATGAAGGTGATGTTGAGCCTGACTCTGGTGCTGGCATTGCTGGGTAAGCTGTAAGTCCTTCTGGTGGCTTTATCTACCTTGCCAGCTTTCCTGTGCCTTTGCTGAAAGACCTCTTGTTTCCTCTCTTTCTGCTGTGAGAACCTCTTGGGACTTTGCAGGTACACAGGGCTGGGAACATTAAGCATACCAATGACTTCCCTGGTGTCTGTGTGCTGCATATTTCCTTCCTGCACAACTCCCATATATATATATATATATATATATATAGGCTATATAGGCTATATATATATATAGGCTATATATATATATATATATATATATAGGCTTGGAATTGCAACAGCATCCATCATCCCTGTGTGGAGGCCTGTATTTACTCTAAGAGGCTCCAAGGCTTTGGAAGAAGTAAAACAGCTTTACCAAGCATAAGTACAGGGAAAGGTTTCCAAGCTATTGATTTTGGCTCTGCTCAAGGCAACTGGCTCGCTTGGTCTCTGCTGCTGGCAAATATTGCTCATATTTGGCTCCGCAGCTGGTCAAGCCCAAAAGAAACCAGTTTGGGAAGCTGTAGCACTTTGCATTTATTATTTACAGGGCATCAGACAAGTACTTGGGGCTTTGCCAGGGCCCAGCCCTTGGTGGCTCGTGGAAGGACTGAGCAGAGTGGCTAAGGCACCAGGTAAAACGTACCTGCCTGAGTGGCTCCCAGCTGAACCAGCTCACCTAGTCCTGGACAGACGAGTGATAGAGACTCAGCTGCTCTTCTTGCTGGGTTCTGCTAATGCTTCTCTCTCTCCCTTGCAGCTGGTGGAGCTGCCCTCCTGTAGCATTTCCACAGCTCTGCTCTGCCCTGTCTCACCAGGCAAGCAGGTGCCTCTCTCTGTTGCCATTTTGATCTCACAGACTTGGGGGCATGGAGGCTTTCTCATGACAAATTTAAGGCATCTTTTCTGCCCTGCTTGTTTCCCATTCCTAACACATATTTTGTGCCCCCCCCCCCCCATGGTAGCAACTTCTTCATGCTAGTTTTGTCAGCTCTGTCCTTTCTGATGTTCCTCTGTTTTGTCTTGTTTTGTTTTGCTTTGGTCTTGTTTTCCACTGCCCCACTTCTCTAGAAACCCTTAGTGGTAGTTATGTGGCCAGATGCATTCAAGCCGAGGTCAGGAGCCTGTGAGCAAGAGGTAAGGAAGGCAAATGGGCAGGTTGTGAAAGGAGGAACTGAAATTCGTGTGAAGGAGTTGAGTTGCCCCTGGCCTCTTGTAGATGAGAGTGGCACTGGTTCTCCCAGCCAGTGACTCACAGGAGCAACCATGCAGGAGCTGCAGCCTTTGGCTCCAAGACACAGAGGGCTGGGGTTGAGCGACAAGTTCTGAGGTGCCTTCCCCACTTCCCTTCTATGAGGCTTGTTCAGTGAGCGCAGCAGCCCTTGGTGTCTGGTGGCTGGGAGGATGTGCTGCCCCGCATCCCAGGCACGCCAGAAGCAGGGGTCAGGGAGAGGCTTCGGCCACAGGGCCTCCCTGCTGTGCTCCGGACTGGGCAGTGCCGCTAGCCCCGCGTTTGTCTGGAGAGGAGACGCCTATGGGGACAGGCGGGCTGCACCTGGCTGTCCTCCCCGGACTCATCCTGCTGTCCTTGTGCCTGGCAGAGAGATGCAGCGGGTCGGCCGGCTGGGTGTTCACACAGCCTCAGCTTCAGGCCAGCACTGGGAACTCTGTCCTGCTGCAGTGCCTCCTCCGAGACGCGGCAGACGAGAGCTGGACGATGGTGAAGGTGGACTGGCTGCACGTGCCACGAGCGGGCACACAGAAGGTGGGTCAGTACCAGGGGGTTGGTGGGGGGCAGAGGGGGGCCGGTGGCAGGGGAGGGTGAGCGAAGCAGCCCTGCTGCTCTTGGGAGGCTTTGGGGAAGCTGCCTGGCCCTGGCTGCCACGGGAGGAAGGTTCCCCATCTGCCAGCTGTGTGCTGCCGTGCCCCAGGCTGCTGGGGAACCCTGGCACTGGGTGTTGTGTCATGGGGCTTTCCAGGAAGATGTGGGTGTGAGGCGGGCTCTGGTGCGTGGCGAGTGCTGCACGGGGGGAGAGGGAGAGACTGCAGACCCTGCTCTCCAGCAGGGAATGAATGCAGGGCAGTGCCCTGTCCCCTGGGCTCCGTTCACCTGAAGTTCTCTGTGTCCCGGCAGGAGGAGATGGTGTTTTATTACTACAGCAACTGTAGCATCTCCGTGGGCCGTTTCCGGGACCGGGTGCAGTGGCAGGGGGACATCTCCCGCTGGGACGGCTCTATTGAGCTGCGGGACGTGCAGGTGAACGACAGCGGCAAGTACCTGTGTGAGATCCGGCTGCTCCAGCAGAGCAGCATCTTCAAGAACCACACGGTGCTGCACATCAGCCCCATGGCACAGAGAGGTACGTGTCCCGCTGTGCCTCCCCTCGCTTGTCACCCTTCCGACCCCTCGCAGAGGCTCCGGGAGGCTTCCAGAGCTGCCACCACGGTTCTTAGGCAGTAGTGCCAGATCCCTGCGGGTACCAGCCCCTGCCTTGGTGTCTCCCCAGCAGGTCAAGGAGCAGCGAGTGCCCAGGGCTCTGCGGTCCTGGGAGACACCGGGCTTTGGTCTGTGACTGTGGGCTGTGGCTCTGTGGCCATCGTGTTGGCATTCCTGGCAGGACGCACCCTGAGGAAGAGGTACTGACATTAGCTTTGGGTTTATGGGGTGAGCAGAGCACCTCCTTGTATCTCTCCTGCCGTGTTCTCCCTGGCCAGGCACTACCCTGACCTGCTGAAGCTGCGGGGAAGCAGACGGCCCCGCTGGGTGCTCCTGCCCCCGAAGCAGGGTGTGGGCTCCTGCTGCCCTCTAGTGTCACGCTGCCCTGCCCGGTCTCCCCTTTTCTCCCAAAGCTGCCGGGCTTTCTGCTGCCTGCAGAGCCTGCGCCCTTCTTGGTGGGGGCCAGCTTTGGGCATTGTGGGTCCGTGGGACGGGAGCAAAGCGCGATGAGCTCCCTGTGCGCCTCGGTAGCCAGCCTCGCCTGGCAGCAGCAGGGATGGCCTGGCCAAGATGCATCTGAAGGGGTCCCAGTGTCCTAGGAGGGGGGGGACCAAGGACAGCAGGAGCAGGTGATGCGTCCTGCCGGAGGTGACACCAGTGTTGCTTTCCCTCAAGGTCTGCAGCCAACACGGCCCTGGAGAGGACCAGAAATGAAGGCAGCAAGGACAAAGCCAAGGTGAGAGCTCAGGCAGAACCAAGTGGAGGGGAGCACAGCTCTCCTGCCCTGGTGGGGACACGTCCACACCTGGTGGGAACCAGAGAGGGAGGTGCAGTGAGAGAAGGGGAGGGATGGGACAGCCAGCACTGCCAGGCCGGGGCTGAGGCCGTCCCCACGTGAGGCCACCTAGGCTCCCTGCTGTGCCACCGACTGGGTGGAGGTTGGGATGAGCCTCAGGTGACACCACTCAGTTCGGGACCCGGTTAGGGGGAGGCACTGATGCAGGGGTGAGTTAGTGCTCCTGCGGCATTCACTGGGGCTGGGGACAGGTTTGTCCTCCCACAGAGTGGCTGCAGCTTGCCTCCTGAGCAGCCACAGCTGCGTGTCCTTGGGATGCTCCTGACATGGGGTGGGTGCTACGGGGCGCAGGGCTGCGGGAGGGAATCCTGTGCTGGCTGTTCATGAGGTGCTGCGGCTGTTGGCACTGCCCAAATGACTGGGGTTAGAAGGCTCTCATCCTGCTCTCCCCCTCACAGGAAGGGATTTACTGCTCAATGCCCAGCGCTGAGGTACCCAAGGCGGAACAGGACACAGGGAAGAAGAGGAAAGCTGAGGAGACCTACATAACCATGGTGAGGGGGGAGCAGCTGCCCCAAACTGCGGCAGGCACGGGCAGGGGCTTCTTGCACCTGTAGGGTCTTTCCCCTCCAGTGTGGTCTTGTCCAAGGCCTGACCTTCCAACAGCATCCCTTGTCCCTGCCCGCTCCAAATGGGCCCTGGTGCCTACTGAGGGACTCACAGCCTGTCTCCTTGCAGCACCCCTCTTTCTTCCGTGAGAACGGCATCTACGTGGAGCTGGCCAGGAGGGTGATCCCGGCAGAGTGGATGGAAGAGGGCAGATGGGATGACAGACCAAGCGAGGACCCCTACAGCAGACCACAGGAGGCCCTTCCCTGTCCCCCGGAGAGCGGGAAGTAGCCATGCTGGGGGACGTAAACTCCTTAACCAGCTGTGTGCACAAGACATCTTTGTTCCTTTGGTGGGCCAGCATTATGCTGCTGTCAGCCCTTCCTCTAAGAAGTGTCGCTGCTTCGCTCTTATCTCCGTGCCGGAGCTGCTGCTGGGGCTTGTCCTATCCCCGTTATCTGCAGCGGGACCAAGGGAGATGTGTTGCTCTCTTCTCCTGCTCTCTCGAGGGGGACACAGGGGGCACAGCCTTCACTCTCCAGCTTCGATCCCAGCCCATGCTGCTCCGGGACCAGAGATAATGAACTCCGAGGACAGCCTGGTGGGGAAGGGAGGGGGAGACGCAGTGGGAGCCGTGCAGGCATGCCAGTGGTTATCTTCTGAAAATAATAAAACTCAGCGAGGCACAGGGGGTCTTCCCTCTTGCTGGCTTCCTTTAACCTCCTGCTTAAACATGTGGTGTTGAAGCGCGCCAAAACCTGCCTGGCTGGGGGGAGCAATAAGCTGAAATAGGCTGAGAGGGGGGGTCCCTCTGCAGCAGGAGGGGGCTGCCTGGGCTGTACTGAGACCCCCTGCTCTGCCCTGGCTCTGCGAGGGATGGAGGGGAGCAGGGTCCCCCCGTGCATCCCACTCACACATATCTTCTGCGCGCCCCTCTGCTCGCAGCCCAACCCTGGGCCTCTCTGCCCTGCACGGGGTGAGTCCAGGAACCCCTCCGAGGCCTCCGGGGCCGCTGTCTTGGCATGTGCTGGCTGCCGTCCTGGCCCTAAAGATAGATGTTTGACACCTGCAGGTGCAGCGCTGCGGCTGGGGACCACCTCCCGGCCCTGCTGGATGGCACACTGCAGCACCGCGCCGCTCTGCACTCCTTGGTTCACGTCGACACCCTGCTCTCTTTTCCCTGCCTGAGGCCGAGCAGCCGGGGCGCAGGAGGAACCAGTGAACAGAGCTGGTTTCGGGGTGCTGGGGGTGCCCCGTGACCCCCTGCTGCCTTCGCAGGGAGGTGGGACCCCTTCCAGCGGGCTCTGCCTGCCCTGCACGGCTGTGAGACTGTGCTGAGTGTGCAGTGTGTTTGCTCAGCAGTGTCTGTGTTCACCCTGCTCTTTCTCTGGCAGTTTCCCCTCCTGGATGCAGAGCCCCTCCGGCCTCTCCCCTGTCCCCTCCCTCCCTCCCCATGGCCCCCATGCACAGGGACCTGATGTGCTCTGGCTCCAGGGCATCCTTCACCTTTCTCCTTGCTGGTGCTGCCACAGCAAACTACGCTGTCCTGTGGCCCCGGGCAGGAGGACTAGGTGGCCGAGGGGCTGCTGTCACCAGCGCTCTGCTCCCCATGAGGCCACGTGTGGGCTCCTTCTAGCCCTGTTCTCAGCAGCCTCAACCCAGGCTTGGACTGCTTCCACTGAGGCACGCTGCCTGGGCTGCTGTGCAGGCGGCCTCCTCAGGGTCCTCTGCTCTTTTGGGGCCAAGCCAGCCCCTCTGCTCTCTGCCCGGCTCGGGGAGAGCGTTTCTGGGGTCCCTGGGCCCAACTGGGGTCTCAGGAGGGGGAACTGCAGCGGGGTCACCAGCCTCTGGCTGGCCAGGAGCGATGCAGTGCTTGGCCCCAGAGGTAGGGGGGGCTGCAGGAGCTCACAGAAGCCTCCATGGTGAGGTCTGTGCCATGGGGTGATGCCTGGGGCACTTTGCTCCCCGGGGGAAGAGGAGCCCCAAGCGCTGCTTGCTCCAGCAGCAAACTTGCCCACCAAGAGGGAATCCCAGCAGAAATCTTCTTGGCCATGCTGGGCACGGAGCTGAGGAGCTGTTTGGTCCCATCGAGGGGGGACAAAGCCCCTCAGGCACAGCTCAGGACATGACCCTGCATCGTGGGGCAGCATCACGCTGGGACAGCGTTTGCCTTCTGCTCAGGGAAAATTTTCCTGCCCTCCCGCTTCCTGCGCCGCGATCCGCCAACCACAGCATTTAGCGCTCCTCGCAGCCCCGCACCGCTCCGCCGGCCATATTGTGGGAATAAGGCAGCTCTCGTGTTCTATGTCACCGGCAAATAACCCGGGCGTTCGAAAAAAGCCAAACCACCACCACCCACACCACCACCAAGCCCTCTCCAAACCCTAAACTCCTTCAAAATGAGCCCGGAAGCCTGGCTCCCGCAGCCCACCTTGTACCTCACTGGCCTCAGCTTGCTGCTCTCGCTGGGTAAGTGCCGACCCGAGCCCTGCATGCACCCGGCTGCCAGGGGAGAGCACCCAGGCTGGGGAGCAAGCCCCCTCCCCAAACCCTGCGAGCCCCTCCTGGCCCCGGGGAAGGGGCGAGAGATGCTGCCCTGCAGGGATGGGATGGGACGGAGCTGGGCTGCTGCGCGCCCTGCCCAAGCTGCTGCTGCTGGGCAGGGTGGGGGGCACGCCGCAGCTGCACCGTCCCCATACAAAGCCGTGCATCCCGCTGGCTGGAGGTTCCCCCAAACACAGGGCTGTTTGCACACCCTGCAGGGGGAGAGGGGCAGCTCTGGGTTTGCTTGGCTGGGTGTCGGGGGGCTGCGGGGGGCTTGCGGCCGTCCCTCGGTTCGGTGCCGGGTCCGGGCGGGCAGGGGGAACCACGGGCTCTGCGCCCTGCGTGCTGCCCGGCCCCGCAGCCACGAGTGTGTGTCAGCAGCTTTGGGGCCGTATCGATCGGGGCGCAGGGATGCATCACCTCCTCGCAGCGCTGCTCGCCCCGGCCTGGAGCTGCTGGTGGGCTGCTTTGGCTTTAGGGGACAGAGGGGGAATGGAGAGCAAAACACCCAGCGAGGGCTCCTTCGGAGGCTGCGTGTAATTTTACCTCCCAGGCCCCGGGGAGCAGGGTGTAGTGTGACAGCGTTTGGGACTGCACAGAGCACAGGACACAGCCTGGGCAGTCAGACCCTGGGGATTTCTTTCCCCACTTATTTTGTCTTCAGCTGCTGGGGTGCCCCAGGTCCTAGAAATGGGATCCCCGCACATCAGCGCTCCCAGGGCATGGGCATGACCCTGCGAGGACCCCCGGCTGTGGTCCAGCAGTGCCCCGTGCCCGTGCACAGCCCCTGGTGGCACTGCAGAGCCCGAGATGCCCACTGCGCTCCCGCTGGCATCTCAGCCCCCTGCGGAGCTCTGGGGCACCCAGGGGCTGCAGCACCAAGCCAGGCACAGACACGGAGCCCAGGGCGTAGCACAGGAGCTGCAGGGCACTCAAACAGGGCCATGCGGAGACCCCTCCAGCCCCCATCTGCGGGGCCGGGTCTGCGAGGGGGCACCTGGCACAGGCAGACGCCCAGATCTTCCCTTCCACCACTGCAAGGATTGCTTAAAAGTATCCGAGCTGTGTCCAGGCGGCAGGGCTGGGGTGGCAGGGCCGGTCACCTGCTATCGCAGGTGGCGTGGGGATGCCACCAGCTCCCATCCCGCAGCTAGACCCGTGGCTTGAAGCAGCCAAATCTGCAACCTGGAGAAGATTCTTGGGAACCGGGAGCACCTCGGGAAGAAGGTTTGAGAGCGAAGGGCAGAGGTGAGGTGATCTGAAAAGCGCAAGCTGCTGGCGTCATCCCTGCCCCGTGGGGTGCCGCAGGGGTGCCACAGCCCCCTCAGCCGTCCCAGCTCCCTCCAGGGCTCTCTGTGCCCCCCCTCCTGCAGGCATAGCATCAGGGCTGGCTGCCCGCTGCCTGCACAGGGCCTGGCTCCGTGGGCAGAGCTCTGGGTGCTGCCTGGGGGCTGCTGGAGATGTGGGGAGCTACAGGGAAGGGGAGAGGGTGGGAGAGGGAGCGGGGCACAGCCTGTGCACCAGGCGAGCCGCCCGGACCTGCCGGCAGCACCAGGCGCTGACCCAGTTTCTGTGCTGCAGCAAGGCCGGGCTGCAGGGACCGCCTTGTGCCCCCCACCAGGAGAGGCTGAGGTCTTGTCCCAGTCGTTCCCAGCTGGAGAAGCCCTGCCTGAGCCCCGCGGGGTGGGGGGAGCGTTGCAGCCCCCAGGAGCCGGCCCTGGCTGCCGTAGGGCGCCCTGCCTGGAAGGAAACGCGGTGAGCGCAGCCATAAATCTCCCAGCAGCCGTGGCGCTGAGCCCCGGCGCTGATGCTGCATCCAGCCCTTGCACAGCGCTGCCGAGTCTGCGGCAGCAGAGCCTCGTTCAGGCGGCGAGGAGCGGGCTGGGCTTGGAGTCAGCAGAATTTAGCGCTGGTGCCATCGGCCCTTGCGCAGCAGCAAGGCGGCCTGGCAGAGCCTGCAGCTCTCTGTGCGCCGAGGGATGGTGCCAGTGCCGGGGCTGGCCCCCCGTTGTCCCCAGGAAGCCTACTCCTGGCTGGCCACAGCGTCCAGGAGGGCCTGAAGGGCTCCAGGGCGAGCCCTGTGCAGCCAGCCCTGTGCAGGATGGGGTGGGGAGGTGGACATTTGTGGCCCAATTTAACTCGTCCGCATCTCCGCTCTTGTTCCCCGTGCCTGCGGCAGCGCCCTCGGGACTGGGCATGGAGGTGATGGCCCCTGCCACCATCAACGCCTTGAACGGCACCTCCGTGAAGCTCTCCTGCACCTTCAACTCCTGCTACAAGGTGGAGAACAAGCAGTTCTCCCTCAACTGGACGTACCAGGAGTGCAAGAACTGCTCTGAGGAGCTGGTGAGTCTCTCCGGGGCTGGGGATTGGCTGAGGGGTCCCGGGACCCTCTTGGTGCAGTCGTGTTTGTCCCTCTGGGTCATGAGCCCCCTCCAGACGCATGCTCCTGGTGAACGGGAGCCAGCCCACCCTGGGGGGAGTGGGGTGCAGTGTGAGCAGGGAGGGGGGTGCCCAGCTGGGGGGGGGGGGGGGGGCGAGCGCTCGTGGTGCTGAGCACTGTCCCAACCCCTCCCCGTGCCCGCTGCCCAGTTCCTGCAGTTCCGGACGAAGATAATGAACAAGCAGCTGGACCGCTTCGGGAACCGCGTGGAGTTCACCGGGAACCCCACCAAGTACGACGTGTCCTTCACCCTCAACAACGTGCAGCTGGAGGACGAGGGCACCTACAACTGCTATGTCCTCAACCCCCCCGACCGGCAGCGGGGCCACGCCAGCATCAGCCTCAAGGTGCTCACCAAAGGTCGGTGTAGAGTGGTCCCCTCTCCTGGCAGGCACCCAGGGGTGCTGGGCTGGCTCCTGGCTCTGCCTCGAGCCCTGCCCCTGCCTCTTGGCTGCCTCGGCGGGGGCTGCATGGCCTGACCCTGCCCTGTCTCCCCAGAGCCCCCGAAGCGCGACTCGACGGTGGCCGTCATCGTGGGCGCCTCGGTGGGCGGTTTCCTGGCTGTGGTCATCCTCGTGCTGATGGTGGTGAAGTGCGTGCGCCGGAAAAAGCAGCAGAGGCTGAACACGGACGACCAGAAGACGGAGGAGGAAGGGAAGACAGACGGCGAAGGCAACCCAGACGAGGGCACCAAGTAACGCCCCCTGCCCGCCCCCCTTCGCCCCTGTACAGCGTGACCCCCTTGATGTGCTTCCCAGAGCAAGGATTTCTGTCTCCCCCGAGCATCCCTCCTTCCATCGAAACGCCAACCCCGCCTGGAGCAGGGCACGGAGAGGAGAAGGTCCCCGGAGCCTGGCCGTGGCCGGGAGCGGGGCTGGCGCTGCGCCTGGGCTGGGACCCGCTGGGCCCCGCTCCTGCTGGGCACCGTCTGGTGCCAGAGTGCTGTACGGGGCCGGGACGGGCGCTGGGGACAGCGTGACGTGGCAGAGGGAGGGACAGCGAGGTCCCTGCGCACAGAGGTGGTGGCAGGAGGGGCAGCAGGGGCTGGGTGTCCGCGCCCCGTCCCGCTGCACAAAGCCCCAGCTCTACGCCGCAGCCCCGAGGCGCTCCTGCTGTGCCCAGGGCTCGGACACCGACGTCCCCACCCCGAGGCGACCCCGAGAGGTGCCCGTTCCTGCAAGTCCTGTGTGAGGTGCCACGACCAGAAGCTCGTGCTCCTCGGGGCTGTCTCCACCTGCTCAGAAAGGCCAGATGACGACCGCCAGCCCGGGCGTTTTTCCGAGCGTTGCTGGTTCTTGGAGCCGCTGATGGCTCCGGCTGCGTAATGGACGTCCCCTTCTGCCGCTCGGGCTATATTTGGGCCTCAGCATCTCCGCCAAAGATGCTGGGCTGATTCTTTTTTTGTGTGCGTGCTTGCTTCCTTCCTGGGGAGGGTGGTTCTAATGGAAAGTCTTCTGCCGATGTGCCAAACCGCGGCGGTGGGGAGCAGCGGCGTGCAGCTGCTGGGAGGAGGAGGAGGAGGAGGAGGAGGAGGAGGATGTGCAGGGCAGGAGGGGCGCAGCTGTGAGGCCCCATGCAGGACAGCTCCGGCACCCCGAGCAGCCCTGAGATCCCAAAACTGCCTCTCCCAGCCCCCCGAGGAGCCCCGCACAACTCGTAACTGCCATGGCCACGCACTGCCAGCCTGCCCGGCCAGGGGGCCCCGCAGTGCCAGATGCCTCCTGACTGGGGCCCCCCAAAACCCATGGCACAGCTCCTGCCCTGCTTGCAGCAGCTCCCTCCCAGGGGCTTTGGACAAGCCCCTGCCTCTCTGTGCCCGCGTCCGGTGGCCTCAGGACGTGGCAGGGACCGGTGCCAGCTGGGGAGCGCGGGCAGCGAGAGGAGCTGGAGGTGACCTGGGGACACGTCCCCTGCTGCACCATGCCCAGGTGTTTCTTGTCCCACTGCAGGCAGGACACGCTGCTGCGTGGGGCAGGGCAGAGCGTGGAGCCCCGGGGGACCCTGTGCCCAGTCCCTTGTCCCCCGAAAGCAGCACGGCTGGGAACAGGGGAGCACTCCTCACACCTCCCTTCTCCGCCATGTCCCCAGCCGAGTGCCATCCCCACAGCTCCGCAAGCAATGCCCCCATGCCCTGGGGATGCCGGGACACTATGCGTGCCCTGCTCTGTCCCCGGTGCCCCCCGTGTCCCCTTGACCCCCCGGGGGCTGTGCTGCTGCCGTGCCCGTGCGCAGCAGGGATGCGCCGCCTGCTGCCCGCTGTCCTGTGGCTTCCCCCCTCCCGCCAGCTCCCCTGCCTGGGGGGCAGAGCAGCGCTGCCTGCGCCCACACGCACACACCGCACCGCTTTCCTGCTCAGCCGCCAGCGGTTTTTGGGGCTGCCTCCGGCTCGAGGCCAGGCTGCGAGCGGCTCCTCGGGGCACAGCCACCGTCCCCGCGGCCGAAGGTCTCCGACTGCCACGCGGCCGGTCCCGCGCCTTTCATTTCGCTCACGCACTGTCCTTGGATTGCAACTTGCCAATGCATCTGTATGTACATAGCTGTACACACCGGAGAGTCTCTGCAAATATAAATGTACAGGAGGCGCCGTTACCGGCCATGGCTGCACTTCTGGGTTTGCGCCTTCCCATGTTTTGTTTTTGCCAAGCACTCTGCTGGTGGTGGTTCTGCCAAAGCCTGATGTAGGATGTTTTTATTGCTCTTTGTACAGTTAAACGAACAAAAGAACAACAAAATGCAAACTTTGCGCTGGATGCTTTTGTACTGCTGCCTGCAGGAGGGGCAGGGCAGGGTGCCTCTCTCTGGACGTCTGCCCGTGGGATTAAAAGGCTCCACTGAGCCCAGGACTTGGTCCCACATGGGCAGCGGGTTTGCTTTGGGTGCTGACCGAGCACAGAGCAGTTTGTGCTCGGGGGCTGCCACAGAGCCCGATGCTGCAGGGCAGTGCAGGTGCCGGGAGGTGGGCTTTGCTGCCCGAACCCTCCCGCACCGAGCTTCCAGGGATGCTCTGCTCACCCTGAGCTCCTCCGGCTGCGTTGCGGGGGTTCAGCCACCCCTGCTGGGCACAGAGCTGGGGATGCCAGCTGCTGGGGGCACGGTGGGTGGTGCACCCACGGAAAGTGCACGGCACTAAAAGAAACTCTGCTGTGCCTCGGCCAGGCCCTCGTGACCCTGCCTCGCACCTTCTGCTGATGCTCTGCGCACCGAGGGAAGGGCGACAGCTCTGAGCCTCAGCTCGTCCTCGCCCCGGCACGGGGGTCCCCACACACCCTGCTGTGTGCCGCAGGGTGACACAGCACGAAGCTCCCACCTTCCTCTCTCTCCCAGGGGAAGGGCAGGGTGTCACCTCCCGGGGCTGGTGACACCGTGCTCTGCTGGCCCCGGGCTGGGGCTTGTGCCCGGACCTGGCAGGGGAGCAGAGCACCGTGGTGGAAAGAAGCCACAACCTGGGGGGGACACACAGCCCTGTGGCCGCTTGCTCTGGGGCAGTCACAGCCCTCCGGCAGGGCGAGCGCAACAAAGGACACCGGGGACCAGTTGGCAGTTCGGGGACACGACTGGGACGGGGTCCTGGCCACCCTGCGAGTGACGATGCAGGTGCTGAGGAGGGACCTGGAAAAGGGGAAAGCCCGGGGCAGCCCCAGGGGAGCTGAGGAGGGTGTGAGGGCAGCACCGCAGCCGCCGAGGTCCCGCTGAAGTGGCCTCGGGCTGCGTCGAGTCAAAAACTTTCTGCAGGGACACGGCTGTCCCAGTGCAGCTGCCCCTGCAGTGCCTCCCGGGTCACCGCTCCTCTTGCCCTGCTTTAAAGGGTCTGCAGAAGGGGGGGCTGGCAGCTTCGCTCCCCGGGGAGCGGGCCAGCAGCGGGACGGACGGACGGCTCTGCGTGGCAGAGGGAGGCAGGGGAGAGGAAAGCATTGCTGGGGGGAGAGCTGCAGGCAAGGGAGGGCGGAGGGCGACAAAGGCAGCCAAGCACTCACCGCAGTCTGCGTGCCCGGACCTCTCGCTCAGCTCCCAGCCCGCTGCTCGGCGCGCCTGGCCCAGCTCCTGCCGAGTGGCTGACGGCTCCGGGCTGCCAGGCCACCTTGTCTTTTAAAGGTCACAGCCAGAGGACCTTGCAGTAAATATAAGGTGCTGATGGGAAGCTCTGCTCCGGCGTCGCCTCCTCCTCCGTCGGCAGGAGGGCTCTGCCTGCCGCCCCTCGCTCCCAGAGGTTTGGGAGGGGGCCAGGGCAGTCCCTGCGCTGGTGCCAGGGCTGCTCCCTGCAGGATGCTCCAGGGCAGCCGGGGCCAGCGCAGTGCCTGCTGCATTGTGCCGGAGGCTGCAGCCCGACGCTGCTCTGCTCAGCCCTACCCCGCTCCCCTGCCCACGTGGAGGGAAGCAGGAGCCCTCCTCGGAGAGCTGCCGGGCATTTTAACCCTCCCAGCTCCATCTGTGCAGGGCGAGCGAGGGGGACACAGGGGCTTGGTGGCTGCTGTGCCCCCCCAGTGGGCTGCCGGAGCCCACCAGAGCCCACTCACGTCCTGTAGGTCGGCTGTCCCCTGGGGCACAGCATGGGATCTGTGCCAGGGGCAGACCCGCATGGGGCACAGCACCACCATCTCCCAGTTCTCCACTCCCCAGAGCCAGATGTGCCCCGAGAACAGCTCCAGGAGTGATCTGCCAGCTGGTCGGACCCCCGAGCCCAGGCGTCCTGTCCCAGCAGGGAGGTGACAGCGTCTGAGCAGAGAGCGCTCACCTTCCTGAAACCAGACACGGCAGCCTTGTGCTGGGCTCAGCAAAAACTTTCCGCTGAGCCGCAGTATCCCCGCGCCGGACATTTCAGCATCGCGCCAAAATCCCGGGTGCCCTTCCTGGCCGCGGAGCGCACGGCTGGCGGGGGAGCAGAGCCTTTCCCAGGCCCGTGGTGGCAGCAGATGTCTCAGGAGAGCAGCCAGCCAAGGAGACCGGCCGGAGCTGCCAAGTGTGACAGCTCCATCAGGCCGCGGTGACAGGCAGCATCCCGCTCCGTGCCCTGCGGCCGCCGGGGCAGGGCTGGCCCCCACCTGCAGCGGGAGCGGGAGCACAGCCCCGGCTTGCTGCCTGCCCCCTGCCCCTGCCGGGTGCTTGGGGGGGAGGCAGGGTCTGGGGTCTGCAGGGTCCGCAGGGGCTGTGGGGGCTGCAGGGTCCCTGGGGGATGCCAGGGCTGCGGGAGCTGCAGAGGTTGCAGGGTCCCTGGGGGCTCTGGGGTCACCTTGTCCCGGGGGAAGCTGGGCTACGAGCCTGCCAAGGTTTGTGCCAGCACCCATGGGAGCCCCTTCACGTTGTCTGGCCAAGCAATAGGCCATCACGCACCCTAACAGGGATGACAGGTATCCCTCCTCCCCTTCACAGCTCTCTGCCAAGCTGCCCCTCAGAGGTGCCCCCCCCCGCTGCACCCCAATTAGCAAGGCTCCAGCAGATGCAGCGCTCCTCCTCCTGTCTCCTTTGCCTGCCCGCTTGCTGCAGCTCTGCTTGCCGAGCTCTACCCGGCACCTGGCCGTACCCAGCACCTGGCCGTACCTTCCACCTAGCTGCGTTCCTCACCTGGCCGTATCCAGCACGGCCAGAGCCCTCCTGCTGCATCAGCACTCCTCTCCACGGCGCTCCCGCAGCGTCGGCTCAGGGAAGCCCAGCCCGCTGTGCCGGTATTTTTCCTGCCTCTGCTGCCAGCTCTGCAGCCCTCTGTCCCCAACCCACAGGCACTGCTGGCACCCTCTCGGTCCCCCAGGACATCCCAGTGCCCTGCAAAGCCCCCTGCTTTCCCCGTCCCTTATCCCTGGTGCTGCCAACCGGCTGGGAAGGAGCTGCAAAAGGAGCAGGAGTGGGGCGTGGCGGGTCTCTCGATCTGCCCTGGAGCTGACACCTTGGACATGCGGCATCCCACGCCCAACGGAGCGTCCTGTTCAGGGGAGCTGTGCTGTAGTGCCGTACCCTGCAAGGGGGGGACAGCCTCACCTGGGGAGCCTGGCCGGGACACGTGCCTTGTGCCAGGAAGGGGCGCAGCCCCAGACGCGGGCAGTGCCGCACCTCGCCTCCCTTCCCACCACGCCTGGCCTCAGGATGCGTCACCGCCAGCAAATTGCTGCTGCGAGCAGGGGTCCTGCTCTCTAATGGACCGGGGCGGGAAGGTGCAGCTCCATCCTCGCACTTCGCATCACCGGAGGCCTCCATTAGGAGGGCCCCCGCCACCGCCCGTCGGGGTGCGGCTTGCCCAGGGTTGGCTCTAATGGATGTGCCGGTGGGGAGGCTGCTGGTACGCGAACTTCTGTGCAAACAATTACCGGGAACGAGCTCACGGCAGACAAGGGAAGTTTCCAACGCGTTCCCTTTGGCGCCAGCTTTTGCTCCCCGCGCCCTGGCTCCGCGTCCTGCTCTGCGGCCGCACAGATGCTCGGAGCCTCCTCGGGCTGCCGGGGGGGGGGGGGGCTGCAGGGACACAGCCGAGGTCACCCTGCCCGGCTCCAGCCCTGCGTCTTTCGGGGGGGGGGGGCTTTTCCCATTAGCAAACGATGCCGGGGGGGCGACCTGGGGACACCCCGGGGGCGTGCGGGGGGCGCGGCGAGGGGCGCGGCGGAGGGCGCAGCGCCGCCTCCTCCTCCTCCTTTCTCCTCCTCCTCCTCCTCCTCCTCCTGCTGCTTCTCCTCCTTCCCCCCGGCCCGGCTCCGCCCGGCACGGCTCGCCCTCGGCGGGGGCGGCCAGAGCCGGGCGCTGCGGGCAGCCGGGCCCCCCCCGCGCCGCAGCCATGGCCCCGCGCCCCGCCGCCGCCTCGCCGCGCCTGCTGCCAGCGCTGCTGGGTAAGGGACGGGGGAAAGCAGCAGCAGCAGCAGCAGCAGCTCCCACCCGGGAACCGCCGCCCCCAGGGGTGTCCCCCCCCGCCACCGCCACCCCAAAACGGGGGCTCCCCCCCGTCCCGGCGCCCGCTTTTTGCCTGCGCCGCGAGGAGCCGGCGGCCGCTGCGCGCTAACGCCACCGTGTCTGCTCCGCAGCCCGAAGCGCTGAGGATAAGTGGCTTGTCCAAGGTGACTTCGCAGCAGGGTCCGGGAGAGGGCTCCGAAGCGCCGGCTGCAGCCCCTGCCCTGCCCGCAGCCGTGGCTCCCAGCACCCCGGCTGCCTCCTGCCGCCGCCGCGGCCGCGCCCCGCTTTGCCCCTGCTCGGTGCTGAGCGGGGTCCGCTGCTGGCACCCGCCGGGGGATGGCCGGAGGGGAGCAGCCGCTGCTGCTGACGCCCGCCGACAGGTCGTCCTTTTACAGCGCGTTTTGGAAAAGAGCCGTCTGCATGCGCTTCTGCCCGGCTCGGGGTGAACCCGCACCGCTTGGAGCATGAGCCCAGCCCCGGGTTCGGGGAGGTCCCCGGTTCCTCTGGGGGCACGGAGGAAGAAGGGGGTTTGCAGCCATCCCCTCCCTGCTGCAGCCCCTGGGCTGCTTCCAAGCCTCCCTCATCAGCGCTCGCCCATCGCTGCACCCCTGCTTGCATAGCTGGTCCTGCTGCTTGTCCTGGTGCTGGTCCTGGTGCTCTGGGGTGCACAGGGAGCCTGAAACCCAAGGCTGCATTCGCAGCACTTGCTGTTGGGAAACTCCCTTGAAAGGTGTTTTAGAGGGCATAGTCCTTAGGATTATTCTAAGTGAGCTGGAGATGCCAAAAGACGTGTAAGTACCAGGCTGCCTGCAGGATCTGGGTGCTGTTCCCTGGTGACAGTGCCCAAGCTCGGTGCGGTGCGAGCTGCTCGCAGCATGGGGCTGGGACTGGGAGAGACTCGGGGGTGCTGGGGACCAGGGAACTGGGGGGTAGATGGGAACTTGTCCCCCAGGCTTCTAGGGTGGGCTGGGAGCAGGGCCGGGGGGGGGGTGTCTGTGCTGCTCTGGGTGCTTTGAGACTCCCCAGGGACTGGCAGCGGGCTCCAGGCTGCACCGGGGAGCCGCAGCGTGGCTCGGGCTGTCAGTGCCCACGGGCAGGGTTAGTCCTGGCTGTCCTGCCCTGCCCTGAGCATGTCCTGCCTGGGCTCGGGGTGATTTCAGCTCCCTTTTAGCCCCTGTGGACAGGAACCTGGGCAGCCAGGCGCAGCTTGCTTGCTGTGCCAGGAGCTCACATTGATTTTTATGGGCAGTGGAAGTTTTTACGGAACAGCTTTTTCGCGGGTGGTGAAGGCATCCGGCAGCCTTCCAGGTGAACCCCATGTGCTCAGCAGGGCCGTGACTCCCAGCCTGGCTTACTGATGGGCTGCAAGTGAAGCAGAGGGCTGCCCCAAAACCTTTGTGGGGAAAGTGTTGCTCTGGGCTACTGCTGCTTTCTCTTGCCCCAAGCGCCCACCATCCCTGCCAGAGCAGAGAGCAGGCAGCCAAGGCTCTCAGTAGCAGGGCTGCTGCTCCCTGTCTCTGTGCCTTGTTCCTGCAGGCAGGGGAGGCAGACCCCAACCAGGGGCTTTCCCTCTGCATGGGCTGGCCCCGAGGGGTGCAAAGCAGGGTGCTGGGGTCCAAAGTGCAGCAGCTTTGGGCATGTGGAAAAGTAACAGTGGCAGGTGGCGTGGCAAGTTGAGGCAGCGATCTCCCCTGCATTTCCTCTGGGCTTTATTTAGTGGTAACTTATCGCTTCTGTCTTCCTGAGACCACAGCTTGACAGGAACAGGATCAGCCTCCGTTTACCCCATGCATGCAATTCAGATTACACTGATGATGTTATAACTGGGGCAGACAGGATTAAAAGTGTCACGAGCCACAAAGAATCATCTTTCCTGTAAGTAACTGTCCCCGTGCAGCACCCCGCCGGCCCCAGCACCCCTGCAGAGCCAGGCTCCCTGCCCTCAGCCTTGCTGCAGGCAGCAGCCCCGCTTCCCCAGGACACTCCTGGCCGTGAAGCCCTCCTGCAGCACCCCTGGGGCTGGGCTCAGAGCGTGACGAATGCACGAGCCCTCCGTCCACTGGGAGTAGCTCTGTGGTGCTGGAGGAAGCCTCCGTAGCAGAACACCAAGTGCTTGTTGGTGAAGTTAAGTAACTCTTCCCCTGCAGTGCTCGCGCTGCAGCACTGCAGCAGGGCCCGAAGCCCAGGATGCAGGGCTCTGGGCTTGGCTTGGGCTGCGACGTGCCTGGGGAGCTCTTAGCATGGGCATGTGTGGGAGAATAAATCAGCAGCTGAGGAGGCTGCGGGGAGCAGAGCCTGAAGCTGCGGGCAGCTCCTCGGAGTCACGGGGCCGGTGGGGCGAAGTGCCCGAGTCCCCGGGGAAAGCTTTGCAGGGAGGGGTCCCCCCGGTGTCCCAGGTCTGGGAGCAGCGTGCAGGATGCTTTGCCGGGTTGTTGTGAGTGGGGCTGCTCCCCCAGCCCGGAGCAAAGCATCCCCTGCCCGCAGGAAAGGGGTTTTGTGGTGCTGGGGCGGTGCACAGGACCGCCGAGCCGTTCCCTGTGGGGGACCCGGCAGCTGTCGGAGGCGCCCTCGGCTCTCGCAGCTGGGCTTGTACCGGCTCCCTCGAAGCACTGCTCGCTGCCAAGGCAGGGGAGAGGCGCGGGCGAGCTGCGTCCTGCTCTTTGAAGGTCGTCCCCCAGCTCCAGCGGGAGGCTCGGCCCGGCGAGGCCGGCGGGAGGGGAGGCTGCTCTGCCTGGCGAGCGCGAGTCCTTTGCCAGGGTGGAGGACGGGCAGGCTGGCGACTGTCCAGGGCAGAAATACTAATTAGTGCGTGAGCTCCTTGCTTGCAGAACAGAGAGCTCTGCTTGGCTTTCGGCTTCCCCCCCCCCCCACCTCCCCCCAACTTTAAGGCTTAGCTGGAGGAGTTGTGGATGACAACTTCTGTGATGATAACACACGAATCGGGGCTTTAATTTGCATCTTTATCTTCGGTGACGTTCTGGATCCCTTTGAATCTGCGCTGTCTTAAGGCAGCAGACAGCTGGGTTCCTGCAGGAGGAGGACGTGGAGCTGGGGCAGGAGCCTTTGCTGTCCCGCGTGGCTGCAGCACACGGACAAGGGGCCCCCAGCACAGCCCTGCCATGCTCTGGCCGTGCCGGCGCCGTGCCCTCACGCTCTGCTCCCTGCCAGGTCTGCACGTCCTCGCCATCGCCTTGGCCCTGGAGGTGTCGGTGGGGAAGACCAACACTGTGCTGGCTCTGAACGGCTCCGACGTCCTGCTGCCCTGCACCTTCACCACCTGCATCGGCTTCCAGGACCTGGTCTTCACGTGGTATTTCAACTCGACGGAGATGGTGGGTGGCTCGCCGGGCTTTGCCTCTTCTCCTGGCAGGTCCTTTCCAACGATCCCGGTGCAGAGCAGCTCGGAGGCTCTCGGCTGGCTGCCCTCCTCCTCTCGCAGGATGCTCTCCTTCTGAGCCAGCCCAGCTCTGGGGGAACAGGGCGTTGCAAACAGGGGGACTCGAGCACCCGTGCATGTCTGTGCTTTTGGAGTAAAGCTCTTCTGCTCTTTCTGCTGCCTCCAGGCTCGTTTCTTTCCATAAACTGGTGATAAGTTGGCTGTTCAGGTGCAGGTCCGCACTTAGGGCAAAATACGGTTAATTTGCTCCTCCTGTGCTTGCTCTGAGATGCTAAGGGCTGCTCAGATTTGCTTCCTGCTGGGCACGCTCTGCTCTTCAAACAGTTCACAGGAGGGCTGTTGGGAGCAAGTCTGTGCTTATAGCCCCAGAGCAAAGGGACTTCAGCCCCGGTGCTCCTGCTTTTGCATGGTCCATGCCGTAGCTGCAAGAGGGAGGCTGGCCTGCTGCACCTGCGGTGCCGGGGGCGCCGGGGTCCCCATGTCTGTGGAGCGCTCGGGGTCCCTCCGACCCCGCCGTGCCGCACCCCTGCCCCTGCAGATCTACCACGGCAAGATAAAGAGCAAAACCTCCGAGCCCTTCCTGGTGAGCCGCAACCCGCGGGTGGAGTTCGTCGGCTCGACGACGGGGAAGGACAACAACATCTCCATCGTGCTGAAGGATGTGGAGCTCAGCGACGCCGGCAAGTACACCTGCCACGTCAAGAACCCCAAGGAGAAGAATGCGCAGCACAACGCCACCATCATCCTCACCGTGGTCCACAGGAGTAAGTGCCGGCCGGGGTCCTGCTCCTCCGAGTGGCGGGGGCGAGAAGCCGAGGTGCCCCCGGGGCTCCTGGTCATGGTGGGGTGCAGGGTCCTGGGGGGGCAGCGCTGCTGGGACCCCCCCACCCCGTCCTGAGGCCCCTCTGCACCTTGTCCCCGGCAGTGGAGGAGACGGACAACACCCTGACGCTCATCATCGTGGGCGTCGTGGGGGGGCTCTTCGGCCTCCTCATCCTCTTCATGCTCGTCAAGAGGGTCGTCCTCTTCATCATCAAGAAGACGCAGGATGGGAAGTGAGTGCGGGCACCGGTCCCTTGGGGATGCTGCCGGGGAGGGGGGGGGTTGGGGGCCGGGGGTGTCAGCTGCTGTGTGCTCTCCCCCAGGAAGGAGTGCCTCGTCAGCTCCTCAGGCAACGACAACACGGAGAACGGCCTGGCGGGCTCCAAGGCGGAACAAAAAGCCCCCCCGAAGGCATGAAGCAGCGCACGGAGCCCCGGCCCCCAGCAGGGCAGGGAGCTGGGACGGGGAGAAGCCTCTCCCTTCTGTTTCCTTTCCGAAATGCCGACGCTCGAGACACGTTTCTGTTACACACGTGCCTGCAACCTGCACCGCTTCTGGGACACGGCTTCGGCTGCCGCGGGGACGGGGGCATCCTGCAGACGGGGACAGCGCTGGGACGAGGGAGCCCCCTGCCCTGCACTGCCCTGCCCTGCCCTGCGCCGAGGGAAGCGGGGCTGGGTGCTTGGGGAGCCCGCAGTGGGTGCTGTATGTGCCGTGCACCCCTGGGTGCAGGGCAGGGGGTGGCCGGGGGGCCCGGCGTGCCCGGGGGTCAGGGGTGCGATGAGATTGGGGTGTCTCGTTTTGCTCTGATGCTGAGCTTCGTGTGGGTGGTTGGGGGAGCAGGGTGAGGGTGCGCAAAACTCGCCGTGGGGCCGGCACATGGGGCAGAGTGGGGGTGACGTGGGGCTGCAGGAACGGCTCGGCTTCAGCTCCTCGGCTGGCACCCCGTGGGGGCTGCCGCTCCAGGATCCCTCCCTGGGCTGGTGTCAGTTCTGCCCTTCCTCATCCTCCCCTCTCCTGAAGGCAGGGATGCTCTCAGGGCCGAGCGGCCAGGGCTTAACTCGTTAAGCGGATATTTTTATATCAGATTCCCCTGGGAAAAGGGCTGGTTGCACTTCCCTCTCCTGGAGGAAAACTGGCACGGTCGGGCCCTGGCGAGAGGAGCAGGGCCAGGGCTGCCCCATCCCAATCCCGGTCCTGCCACGGGCCGGCGGGGTGACCCTGGGGCCTCGCCCTGCCTCACTTTTCCCCATCTGTAAAAGGGGATGCCAACAGGGCTCTGCCTCTCAGGGCTCGCTGTGAGGCTTCCCCAGCTCACAGCCGAGAGGTGCTGCAGGGTCGCTGGGTGAGGGGTGCTCAGGAAGCCGGGGGTTCTTGCGGAGGGTGCCTGCAGTGGGGGTGCAGGCCTGGAGCAGCTGCTGTTAGGGAGCTGCGTGCCTGCCGTCGTGCTGCCCCTGTGCAGGGGACCCCAAAAAGCCTCCCTGGGCTTCTGAGGAAAGGAGAACTGTAACACAAACCAGCCTTTTTCCCAAGGGCTGCAGCTGGACGTGGAACAGGAAGGGGGACGAGTTAACCCTACAGATGCAGTTCAGGTTGTCCTTTAGGGCGCGATTTGTTCCCTGCCAGTTTCCCCTCCACTCGTTGACAGGATGGGGCTGTTCCCACCCCTTTCCCAGCAGCAAGAGGGGAGCATTGCACTTCCCCAGGCACAGAGGCTTTGCACCAGGAGGGGAGGTAGGCGAGGATTTGGGGGCAGAGCAGAGGAGGAAGGCTGGGGGCTGCCTTACCCGACAGCTGCAGGGCATCCCTGGCACACAGGGACACGTGGGGACAGTGGCCTGGGGCAGGTTTCCTTGGCTGCTGCTTAAATGGGAGCTGGGCCCTGGCTCCCACTCCCCCCCTGCCCCTGGGGACCCCCAGGCGAACCACTGGTTCCTGTTCTTCAGTCTTCCCATCTGTGAAATGGGCGCAGCAAACCCCATTTACCTCCCAGGGGGTGCGAGGCTCCCTGCGCCGCTTTGCAACGTGCTCCGAGACCCCAGGGCGAAAGGCAGGGTGCTGCCAGGTGCTGTGGGGTGCCCTCGTCACGCATGAGAGTTTGGGAGGAAGCGTGAGACCTCCCCGCTGCCCCCCGAGCCCCCAGCCCACCCTCGCAGAAATGGGAGAGGACGGCGAGGGGAGGAAGGAGTTTTTTTTAAAAGAACTGTTTTTAGCTGTCCTAACCCGTCAGCCTTTTTTTAGACGATACCTGGCCCCAGCTCCGCGTACCGCGGGCTATGCCGTGCCGTACTATGCATGGATTGCTCCTTTGGCTTGATGGACGACGTCAACATAACCAGTTTGGGAAATGCAACTCTATCTATGCACGTATGTGTGCGGTGTGGTGGGCTCGGGGGGAGCAAAGGGGCTCGTGCCAGCTCTGCTGGGGCTCCCTGCAGCCACAGGGGCTGTGCCAGGGCGAAGGCAGGGCCAGGGTGTGAGCTGTGATGGCCACATACGTGTGTAAGCATATATAAACACATGTAGGGATCCCTGCAAATCAACACAGGGCGTGTACCACACGCTCTGCGACGACTTCTAAGGCATTTTGCACTGTAGGGGATTAGTTAGCTTTGCCTTGAGTGAAATAAAGTTTGAGTTGACCGGGAACCTCTCCGCTTGGGACTGCTGTGGGTGTTCACGGGGCTGAGCGGTGGCAGCTCGGTGCCTGCTCGTCCTGGGCTGGTGGCTGCTGCTTCCCAGCAGGGCGCACAAAAATGGCCCTGCGAGCAAGTGGGACAAAGCCTTCCGAGGCTGCATGAAAAAAACAAATCCTTTCTTTTAATGGGGATAGCACAACAATCATTTCTCTCTGTAAGACAATAATGAGCAAACAGCAGCGCAGACCCTGACAGTGCAGGATCAGCACAGGGCAATAAATTAACCTCTCTCCGGAAGGGAGCTTGAGCCACTCGGATTCCTTCATGGTATCGGTGGCCGCTGCTCCGAGCTGCCCTTTGCCTCCTTGGGCAGCCCCTGGCGTCCTTGGCCACGGTGCCAGCGAGGGCTCAGGAGGCACTGCTCAGCTCCGGCACTGTGAGTTTGGTCCCAGCTGCTGCTGGAGCCGAGGCAGCCAAGAGAACAGGGACGGGGAGGGAGGCTGGGGGGGACCTGTCCCGGCAGGTCTCAGAGCTCTGACTGGAAGCAGAAAGAGCGGGAGAGAAGGAATTGCAGGGGGCAGCCTAAATAGTCGCATCATTAAGTTGCTGGCTTGGGTCCCAGCAGCTCCAACACCCCTCATGCCCCAGCACCCCCCAAGTCCCATCACCTCACTTCCCTTCCCTGTAGTGCCACCGAGGAGCCCGTGACCACCCCGAGACGTGTGCCAAGGGCCACACACGGGGCTCCTGTGGCGCTGGGTGCGGGTGCACTGACCCTGCGGACGGTGTAGATCCAGTTGAGGTAGGCTCGGACGCCGGTGTAGACGCCGGGCGTGCTGGGGGTGCCGCAGCCCTGGCCCCAGCTGACGATGCCCACCACCTGCCAGTGCCTGCCCAGGTACATCAGGGGCCCGCCGCTGTCCCCCTGCCAAGGACGAGTGCCTGAGCAGGGCCGAGGAGCCCCAGGCTTGGTTCCCAGGGGTGGGAAAGCAGCGGGGAAACCCAGCGCTGTCATCGCACCCCAAATCACTTGGGACTCAGAGCAAATTCCCAGGACCGTGACTCATCCCTGGAGCTGGTTTATCAATAGATGTGGAGGAACCAGCCCCTTCTTTGAGGATCAGGCCCCCCACAGGTGCTCTGTGCCGGGGGGATGCTCGGTGCCGTGCCGCCCCTCACCTGGCAGGTGTCCACCCCGCCCTGCGGCAAGCCAGCGCACAGCATCTTCTCCGTCACCTCCCCGTGGTACGCAGCCAGGTTGCAGCTCGTGGTGTCGACCAGCTTCACCTCCGCCTGCTGCAGGGTCTCCGACAATTTCCCTGTGCAAAATCCAGCACGGCCACTCAGGCAAGCCAGGAGCAGGGAGGAAGGGCGCTGCTGGGGGGCTCTGCCCTCCTCCAGGGGTGCATCCCTCGATGCTGTCCCGCTCACCGTGCTCCTTTGTGTAGCCCCAGCCTGTCACCCACAGGGATGTGCCTGGCACCAGCTCCTCGTCGAAGTAGGGCAGGCAGATGGGCTTGATTCTGTCTGCGAGGGAGAGGCGAGGCACAGGAGGCGTTCGGTGAGGTGCCCCTGCCCAGCCTGGCTGCACCCCGTGCAGCCAGCACAGCCCGGGCAGTTAACGCCTCGATCCCCCCGCACACTGTGCAGGGGAAGCCCAGGACCCTGGGTGCTTGCACAGCTGGGTGCGAGGCGCTAGGAGGCATTTAGGTGCTAAGGCAAGGCACTCCTTGCACCGCTGCTTGGTGCCTTGGCCACCCATGGCCTCGCTCTCCTCACCCAGCCCCTCGGGGCGACGTGCACCGTGTGTCACCTGAGACCTGCAGGGGAGACTGCAGCTTCACCAGGGCGATGTCGTTGTTCTTGGGGGACGGTGGCGTCACCTCGGCCAGGAAGACCTTCTCCACAGCCAGGGTGGTGGAGCCCGAGAGGAGGTCAGAGCCGACCTTCACTCGCCAGCTCTGGAGGATGGGGTTGTTCCTGGGCACGGACACGTGTTAATCCTCCTGCCTTTCCCCTCCGTGACTGCTGCGGGGACAGGCAGCAAAGCCCTGCCTGCACGCTGCCCTGCTCAGCATCACCCGGCTGCGTTGGACCAGGGGGCACAAAGCCCTGTGCAGGCGTGTTAATTAGGGAACATTTAATCAACACACGGCCTCAACCTACCACCAGAGAGAGGAACCTGCCCCCGGGGAGCCCCGGCATGGTGCGGTGCCACGCGCACTGGCTGACTCACCTGAAGCAGTGCGCCGCGGTGAGGATCCAGCTGGGGTCGATGATGCTGCCCCCGCAGATGTGCTCCGTCCTGTACTGCAGGCTTACCTGCCACGGCCACGATTCGATGGCCGCCGGCCTCCCGCCCAGCACGCGCGGCGTCCTCACGCTCTCGCCGCAGCCTTTGGCCGGGTGGCGCGGAGAGGGGGCAAAGCGAGACGTTAGCTCCGGCGGCGGGGAGGGAAGGAACCTGTGCTCTGCTCCCCTCCACCCACGGAGCATGGAGGTTTTGTTGCCCGGGCACCTCGCCCCTCGTGATGCTGCCCGTGCCACCCCGTGGTGGGACACTTGGCACCCCCCTGTTTTGTTCTCTATTTGCACAGCTCATCCCGGCCTTCCCTCCTCCAGCCCACCAGCTGGCTTTGTTTCATCAGGGTAACTCTCATCACCAAAAACAAACCCATCCCGGCAGCCGGTTGAGCCTCTCCTAGGTGTCTCAATTTTTCTGCCAGCTTAGCACCACTTAAACCTAAGTTTTCTCGTGCAAACAGGGAGCAGGGAAGGGCCGGGCTGAGGGCCAGAGCCCAGCTCTCGAGGCACAAAGGGGCTGTGCCGGGAACAGCAAGAGGCTTTGCACACCCGCAGGGCGCAGCCAGGTCCCCGTACTTACTGGAACAAACGAGCGAAACAACCGATCCGGAGAGGCATTTCCTGGAAGAGGGAGGAAAAGGGCTGGGTTCGGTGCAGGAGTGGCCCCAGCTCGGCGCCAGGCAGGCTCCCACGGGTGGCATGGCCCCAACGGGTGCTCACCTGCCTGGCTTGGGCACCTGCAGGCTGCCCTCGCTCAGCACCAGGTCGCGGGGAGGCAGGGGCTGCCCCGCGCCCGCCTCCACTGCTCGGAAGGTCGGGGTGCTGGAAGAGAAGGGGCACGGGTCAGAGCACGGCACGGGGGTGCACGGCCCCGGCTCAGTGTGGGGATGTTGGGAGAGGGCTGGGGCTGGGGCTGGAGCTCCTCTGGGAGCCTGGGAACCTGGTTTGTGGCTCGGGCTGAGCCAAAGGTGGGGTTATGCCGTTCTAAAGGGGTGGAGGCTTTACAGTCAGGTCCCGAATGTTCACCCATGGCCCCAACAAGGAGCTGGCGAGGTGCAGAGGAAGCACGAGCTTAGGAAAGGGGATGGGACCCTTGGCAGAAAGACCCCAGAGGAAAAGGGTCTGGGGGGACAGGGAAAGAGGACACCGAGAGAGGGCAGCAAACCTGGTGTTACCATGCCCCCCCTCCTCCAGGCTGCCCAGGATCCAGGCACAGCTGGGGCTCAGCACCGCGCTGCAGCTGTGGACCCCAGCCCTGCCTGCACCTCTGTGCAGCACCCCCGCTCAGCACCACACACCAGCCCTGCTGCAGCTCCCCTGGGGCTTGCCAGGCTTTGGGAGCAGGGCAGGGTGGGGATGGTGCTGGGGTCACCGAGCACGGTGCTGTGCTTGCATGGGCTGAGCCCATCAGAGCAGGGCTGGGAAAGCAAAGCAAGGCCCACGAGAAGCGGTTTGTGCACCACAAAGAGGGGAGGGAAGGGGAGGCTGCGGCGATGGCAGCCCCCCACCTGCTGTAGCCCATTTGCTCGCACGCTGCCTTGGCCAGGGCCAGGTTGAAGTGGTCGTGGCAGACGCAGGACCAGGCTCCGGTGTTCCTGTTCAGCACCTGCAGGATGGATCTGTCCCTGGAGACGCGGGCTGCAGGGAGGCACACGGTCACCTTTGTCCAGGGGGAACTTGGGCAGGCGGGGGCTCACAGCAGCAGCTGCGAGCAGGGCTTTTATAAGGCGCCCGGGACTCACCACCAGCCTGCGGCCCCTCGGGGACGTGCTGGGGACAGCTGGCCTCGTCCTCACCGTGCAGGCAGTCTGCCTCCCCGTCGCAGACCCGCCTCAGGGGCAGCAGCCTCAGGGGCTGCTTGCAGAAGAAGTAGTGGTAGTCCAGGTAAGCCTTGACTGGGGGCACACGGGGAGCTCAGCGCCGAGCTGCTGCTGCCGGCTGGGGCTCAGCGGGACGGTGGCAGAGCCGCCCCCAGCCGAGCCAGGAGGAGGGAGAGGGGGGCAGGAGCGCACCCAGGAGCCCGATCCCAGCCAGGCAGGCGAGGCTGAGCACGACCACCAGGACAGGGATGCCGACCCGCATAAAGGACCGCCGCACCGAGCAGGTTTTGGGTCTTGTGCTGGGACCTGCAATGCAGAGGAGGGTGGCTCTGCCCTGCCTGCCCCCCTCCCAGCACCCCGGTCCCCGTGGGCATTACCTCCGCTGCCGTTCAGCCGCTCGGAGGCTGAGTCCTGCAAAGCAGAAGGGAAAAGCAGTCAGCGGGCTGGAACGGCAGGGAAAAGGGGGTGGCAGCTGGGGAAGGGTCTGCAGCAACATGCCCTGCTTGCCCCATGGTGATTGCCACACTGAGTGCCAGGCTTAACATGCCCTGTCCCCCCCCCCGGAGGGCAGCCAGAGAGCACCAAGCACCAGCCCTGCCTGGGCAGCCCAGGGACCGGCTGTTTTTTGGCTCACTCGAGGCCCGTGGGCAGGATTAGCAGGGAAACTGCCCCAGCCTGAAGCTGAGGTTGCTTCAGAGACCTGCTGGGGATGGAGGTGGCGGCAGGAGGATGCCGTGTCCCAGAGCAGCACCACCTGGGGTGACCAGTCGGGTCATTCCTCGGTCGTCACCAGTACAGCTCCAGTACCCAGCTGTTCGGTCACAGATTTATTGTCCTAACACAACGCAGGCTTAAAACTTCAGGTTTTATGAAAGCAGCACTTCCTGATGCACCAAGAGACCCTGAGTCAAACCACGTGTGCCTGCTGGGCCGTGCCACCCAGATATGTCACGGCGGGGTTTTGTTCCTCGGCCGGCCCAGTCTGGGGACAGAAAACCAGTGGCACAGCCCCAGTCTGCTCCAGCAGGCATGGCTGTGCTCACACAGGGCTGGCAGAGCTGCCACAGGACCCAGCGCTGGGAACGAGGTCTCTGGGGGGGCTGTGCTGCTGCTAGGAGACACGGCAAACACAGCTGTGCACGGGGCACTGATCCTGCTCGGTTCCCTCCCGGCCCTTTGTCCGTACCAGCTCCCGCTGGGAGATGCCCGGCTGCAGGAGGGAGGCTGCCGCAGGCTGCACCTTGCCCAGCGTGGTGCTGGGCTGAGCTCAGAGCCCCACCGGGTGGGTTTCAGGCAGACACTGCGTGTTCCTCCTGCCCTGTTTTGCACCCATGTTTGTGCCGTGCAGCTCGCTGTTGCTTCCTGATAGTGTGCGTTTTGCAGGCAGCCTCCTGCCTTCGGAGGCGGTGGGGTGCGGCTCTCCTGTGCCCCATTTAATGCCCGTCCAGCCTGGAGTGAGGCCGCTTCCTCAGCTGTGCTTCTGAACCCCACAGGTAAGACTTGAGCTTTTTTCGCAGGGCCTGGACCGAGCGTGAATAGAGGTAAAGGAGACGAAGATGACTGCAATAATCCCACAGATCCGGGCTCTGAAGAGCAGTTCGGGATGGCTGGAGATGCAGGACAGCTGGAAAGGAGCCGTGCTCCAGCCCCAGGTTAGCACAAAGGACGTTTCCTCCCCATCGTGGCCCTGCTGCACCACTTGGGCTGCTGGTTCGGGCTGCTCCGGTGCTTGGGAAGGAGAAGTGTCCTGTGCAGGGCAGGGCTGGATCCTGCCCATTGCTGGTGGGGCCGTGGGGCTGTGTCTGAGCCTTCTGCTGCCCGGGCCCCCTGGAGAAATTCCCTCGAGCCGGCTGCTTATCGGCACGCACGGTGCCTGCAGCACCGCAGGGAGTTTTGCAACGCCGGCCCGGCTCGCTCCCAACGCCACCTCCGGCCTCCAGCGGAGCCGGCCGAGGGCGTGCAGGGCTGGTCCTTCCTGATGCTGGCCTCCTGTGTCATCTGGGGCCGGGGATTGCCCAGATAATGGGATGCTAACGGTTCCTGCTGGAACGGTCCCAGGGCCTCGGCTGAGGAGCACTGTGGGGGTCCAGGGCGGACCCAGGTGGAAGGGGCGACGTGGAGGTGCTGCTGCTTGGAGCAGGTATTGTCCAGTGTGGGTTTGGTTTGTATTTCTTTCAGCCCATGAGCATCCTCACTACAAAATAGACTTTTCCAAGAGCACCCACTTACTCCGAAAGCCACCCTAAAAGCAAGAGCTGCACTGGTTTCATTCGAAGCAAGAGCCGTGCCAGCTCCTGCAGGGGGTGTAAGCACGTAACTTCCTTGGGAAACCATTGCTGCCATAACTCATTGTGCTCCTGTGCCCATGAATACAGCTGTGACCCCCTCGGCTGGGCAAGGGCAAACACCAGCCCAGGAGCCATGGGGACCCTGATGATTTCTGTGCTCATGAGCAAGCTCAGGGGGGATGCTCCCGTGCAAAATCACCTCCGACACAGGTCTCTGGGCTATGCACGGCGCGGTGCTCTGAGCCTGGCTAACCCCATGGCTGCAGGGGATTTAACCCACGGCTGATTGCGGGTGTTGGTCCCACGCAGGGGCTGAGCTCCTCGTCCCGGTGTGTCACCGCTGGAGGGTTTTGAGGTGCCACAGGCCGGGCCACGCATGGCTGCTCCGTCAAGGGAGGCTTTTCCCTCCCGGGGAGCGGCTGCGTGCCAGGCTGGGGCTTGGTGGCTGTGGCTTTGCTTGAGGAATAACAAAAAAGCACTGCGGAAAGCGGCGCTCAGCACATCCCCTGCCCTGCGAGGCGAGCAGAGGCACCCACCGTGGAGCTGCGTGGGGATCAGCCCTCTTTGGGGCCAGGCACTCCGGGGGGCGCGCTGCCTGCCCTGCTTGCCCCCTGCTTGGGGACAGGGCCAAGAGAAACATCCCGGGGACGCCTCTACCCCCACGGCAGGGTGCTGCTGCTGCAGGTAAAGCCCTGCCCTGCCCGGGCGGCAGCAGCTCTGGGCTGGGGCTGCCTCTTTGCCCCTGCGAGGGGGGTGACAGCATGGGTCCCCCCAGCAGTCGGGCTGCGGCCGGCGGTGGCACCGGCTGCCCGTACCCAGGGGAAGGAATTGGGGGCTCGGAGAGGGGCAGAGGAGGGGGAGCGGGCTGCCAGGCACTCACCATGTCCATTGAGCTCCCGGGGGGTCTTCTGCCCACAGAAACCCAGCGGAAACCCTGGGCACGGGGAGGCCACGGGTGCCCCAGCGCCCAGGGAGCTGGGGCCGGGGGTGCTCCCAGCGCCCCGTGCCGACGCTGTGCTAACACTGGGGCAGAACCGCCCGAGCACTCCTTAAAACCCACAACGGGAGTTGTGAAACAGGAATTATGATTTGTATTGTAATATAACACCGGTCTATCAGCAGCACCATCACCTCTGCTAATCTCCGGAGGATCGACCGCTGCGGAGTGACTCACCCGTGGAGCCACTGTCACAAAATAAGTTATCGAGTGAGCTGACAGACAGAGCAGGATTTTTTCGTGCCCCTCTCCCGATGATGAGAGGAACCACAGCCTCCCCGCTCTTTGTCCAGCTCTTCCGCGTTGCGCTGGGCTGTTTTAAATAGAGATTGTTGTAGGTGGAGGAGGAAAGGAGGAGAGGCGATGCGTGAGGTTTCCAGGCCGTCGCATGCCCCTGCCTCTAAGGTCACTCGGTCTGCGTGTGCCTGCAGCACCAGTGACGTGGGGAGGAAAGCGAGCGGTGCTGGGGAGGTGACCCGTGGGTGCAGGCAGGCGTCCGGCCGCGTGGGAGCTGCTGCTGCTGCCCCAGGCTGGCTGCAGGAGCCCCAGTGAGCTGGACACAGCAGAGGTTGCTGGTGGCCTCTCCAAAGTCCCTGCCCTGTGGGGAAGATGGATGTTCTTGGGTGGGCATCCCCCCATCGCTGCCCAGGGCTGGAAGAACTCGGTGATGTTGCACAGGATGGCAGGGGTGCGCAGAGGGGTTACAGCCCCCAGCTCTGCTTCAGGAGAGAGCTCTTTTGGGTGCTTGGGCAGCTCGCGGAGCTGTGAAAGTCGTGTGTGTGTGGCTGACATGCAGCTGGGCTGCACGTCCAGGAATCCATGCTTTGGGAAAAAGAGCGGCTGGCTGCCAGGCAGGGCAGGCGTTGGGTTTGGGGGCACAGGAGCCGCTTCTCCAGCTGTGCAGGCTGGTGCAGGGAGAGGGCTGGGGTCAGGGAGGCTGCAGCTTGCTCTCTGGCCCCGTTGGCTCCTGGCTAGAAAGCCTGGCCTGGTGCAGACTCCTGCTGGAAGCAGTGGGTGTGCAGGATGTGCCGAGCAGCTGATTGCCTTCCCCTTTTGTAACCGAGCTTTCCCAACAGCTGGGGAGCTGCTGCCAGGTGTGAGCACTGTGCCAGCGGGAAGGCTGCGGAGCATCACGTCCCTGCAGCTCCTCATCCGGGGACGTGTCCCCTCCCCGTGCCAGGCCCCCCGGTGCAGCAAGGACCCTGCCTGCCTTGGGGACTGTTAGCCTGACCAGCGATCCTGGCATCCTCGTGCAGGTAAGGGATGCTGCTCTTGTGCTCACTGGCGAGGATTTGGCCCCCTTGGGGTGTGTGGGGACATGGGCAGGCTGCAGCCTCGTCCCTGCCTGTGGGGTCCATGTGGGGTGGATGGGGGCAGCAGCAGCTGGCAGGGGGTGCGTGGTGCTGTGCTGGGAGCTTAGGGCTTGTGGGCAGGTTTCAGGGGCTGTGCACGGTGGTGGGAATTGGGGCAGAGCTCGCGTCTGTGCCATGGGTGTGTCAGGGCTGGTGGAGGCAGAGAGCAGCTGGTGGGTTTGAAGGGGCAACAGGGTGGAGTGAACTCTCCTGCCCGCCCTGGGACACTGTCTATTTTCAGGGACCAAACTGTCACTTAAAAGCAAAAGCAGCTCAAGAGGTGGGTGCTGCCAGGCCAGCAGGGATGGGGCAGAGGCTCAGCCCCGCGTGCAGAGCTGCCCCCCTGTGCCATGCCATGGAGACCCCCTCCCAGCGTGGGGCTGCCCCCCAGAGCATCCCCGTGCCCAGCGCTGTCCCCCTGCCCCAGAGCAGCCGTGGGGCAGGAGGTGGCAGCGCAGGGAGCGGCTTTTCCTCTTTTGAGGTTAGGCGAAGGCTTTGAGGAAGGAGCTGAGGTTTGCAGATGTTATGTCACAGCCCCGAGCGCCTTCAGGGCTTTGCTTCCTGGAGCACAGCTGCTTCCCAGCCCCAGCCATTCTTACTTGGCCTCTTCCGTGCGAGCCTTGGGGTGACACAGGCAACGTCTGGGGTCAGGCAGGGGCCAGGCAGGGCTGGCCTGAGGCTCTGTGGGGCTGCTTGGGTGCTGCTGGGGCCTTGGGTCTGCAGGACATTGTCCCCAGTGCCTCTCCATCCTGCCCTTCCACAGTCATCACCCCATGGTCCTGGTGCCAAAGGGGACGCTGCTGGGGGGGGATCCCTGTCCCTCGGGCTCCCAGCTGTGACAGCAGGGGCCCGATCCTGTCCGCAGCAGGAGCAGAGCTGCCTGCGTGGGCACGCATCGCCCCCAGCCCTGCAGGGAGGCGAGGCCGGGCTGGGGCACAGGCGAAGCCTCGTCCCTGGCGCGAGGGCGATGCCTGCCAGGGCTCCTCTGCTTTCTCCTCTGGGAACCAGTCGAGCCAGCGGGCGAGGAGCGGTGAGGTGGCAGTGTCACCGGGCGAGGAGGGGACAGGCAGGACGCGCCAGGCTCTGCTGCAGCAGCTCCCAGCCCAGGCAGCCTCCAGCAGCTCCCACAGGAAGGCATCAGAGGATGGACCCCGGGGCAGGTAAGCAGACAGCACATTTCTCCCCATACTGAACAGAGGTGGAGATGTTTTCCAGCACAAGCAGGGGCTTGGGGACCTTCCTCTGCCCTCTGCTCTCTTTGGGGCCAGGGTCTCAAGGTCTGGCCGCTGCCCTGGCTCTGCCGTGGTGCGGCGCTGCCGCTGCTGGGTGCGCGGAGGTCAGGGCAGGGAGCACCTCCTGGGGAGAGGGCAGAGGCTGGGCGCGGAGCCGGGCACGGAGCACGCCCTCGTCCTCCCACCAGCAGCAGGCGTGGGGAGAGGGCAGTTTCGGCAGCCGGCTGATTCAGGGAGGCGATTGCACCACGCTCATCCTGCCCCGCAGCTCCCAGTGAGTCACGCCGCGAGCAGACTCCCTGCCCTCAGCCCTGCTGGGGTCCTGGGGCTCCTGGCTCGCCCCTGGCCCAGCAGAAGGAGGACATCCATGGGCTGCCACGTGTCCTGCGCCCCGCCGGGACGGTGCAACATGAGGACAGGGCAGGCTGGTCCTGCTCGTCTGCTGCGCGCCCCGAGGGCTGGCGGCACGATGCGCTGCTGCTCCCCGCGGCTGCCGCATCCCATCAGGTGGAGCGAGTGCTGCAGGCTGCAGGACGGGCTGGGATGTCGCTCGCTGTGTAAACACCGTGACCACAGGGGAAATGTTCTCACCCCACCGGCATCTGCCTAAATTTAGCTGCTCTTAGGTCATCCCTTTCCGCTGTCTCAGTCCTGACGCTGCGAGGCGCAGCGCCCCGTCCCCGTGCTGGGCACCTGCCCCGAGCCCCCCCATGGTGAGCAGCACCGGGGGGCTGCCCCCACACCAGGGAAGTGGCCAAATCCTGCTGTCCCCTCCTGGGCACAGCACCCAGAGCAGCCTCCAGAGCTGTGCCTGCACTCGGTAATGGTGGGACTGGGCAGCGCACTGGGCAGCAAGGACATTCCGGGGAATGGTCTCCCAGTATCTAAAGGGGACCTACAGGAAAGATGGGGAGGGACTCTTAATTGGGGAGTGCAGTGATAGGGCAAGGGGGGTGGTTTTAAGCCGACAGAGGGTAGATTTAGATATTAGGAAGGGATTCTTTACTCTATTTAGATACTAGGAAGGGATTCTTTACTCTGTGGGTGGGGAGGCGCTGGCACAGGCTGCCAGAGGAGCTGTGGGTGCCCCATCCCTGGAATTGTTCTGGATGGGGCTGGGGGCAGCCTGGGCTGCTGGGAGGGGTCCCTGCCCATGGCAGGGGGTGGAACAGGACGCTCTGAGGTCGCTCCCAACCCAAACCCCACTGCCTGACCCCGCAGAGGTGCGGGGATGCTGGGGTGCCTGTGGGACCGCGCTCATGCGGAGCCCACTGGGACGGCGAGGAAGGCTCCGTGAGGGCGCTTGGGCAGGGATTTGGGCGAGCAGGAGTCGGGACCCCCCCGGGGAGCGGGGACAAGCAGCGCTCCCCCCGGGGATGTTGGCTTCCCCCGGCCCGCGGGGACAGCCGCGTCCTCTGGGGGGAGCTGCGCGGCCGGGAACCGGCACGGTGCTGGGGGGGAGCAGCCCCGCGGCCCCCGGCAGCGCCTCCTTTGTGCCTAAACCAGGGCTGAGGTGCGGGGCTGAGCCCCCCCCGGACAAGGGCTTCACGCCAGGGCAGCGCGGGTGGGAGCGGGATGGGGATGCGCCACGGCACCGGCCCCACAGCGCAGGGGTTCGGGGCCAAAAGGCGCTCGGGGGCTCGGTGAGGTCCCGGTGGGGCCGGAACAGGAGCAGACGTGCTGCCGGGGAGCGTGGGCTCCTGCTTACGGCCTCTCCATCCTGTCTGGGCTGAGGGCAGCAGGTCACCCACACTCCCCTCCGGGCTCCCTTCCCAGCTCGCAGGCCAGCCAGCAGCGTGCTCAGGGCAGCGGAGGATGCAGTGCTACGAGCAGGGTCACAGCACGGGGCTCTGGGGGAAGCAAGCTGCTCCGTGTCTCCATGTCCGAGGCTTGAGAGCCTTGTGGAGCACAGCCCCCTGAGCCAAAGGCATGGATGGCACAGGGGGATGCAGCCCAGCCCCACGGCTCCCCTGTTTTCCCGAGGTGATGTTCATAATCCCCAGCCTCCCGCAGGTGTTTGTCTGCAAAGCCCTCTCTCCCTCTGGTTTGCAGGGCAAGAGCCCATCAGTGTGCTCGGGCTCATCCTGGGCCTTGGGCTGGCCCTGCTGATCCTGGTCCTGTTTGGCTATGCCTTTGTCCGGTGCTACCAGCAGGGCCGGTGCTGGCGCCGTGAGTATGGGCAGAGCGCGGGGACGGGCACTGGCGGGGCAGGGAGGGAAAAGGAAAGGGGCTGCAGGGCCTGGGGTGTGGGGAGCACGTCTTGTCGGTCCCCAAAATCCACGTGCTGGATTTTTGGATGCTCTGGGGCAAGGCTGGGTGATTCAGAGGCCAAGGAGTGATTTGGAGATGTCCTGGTGCTGCCGCGTGTCCCGTGGGCTGTCCTGTCCCTGCCCTGCCCTGCACCACCAGGTGAAGGCAAGTGCCCAGCCACATGGCCGAGCACCACAGGGCCCTCTGACAGCTTCTCCTTCCCTCCTCCTCAGGGCCTGACTTTGTCTTCAACCTCTACCACAGCTGGTAAGTGAGGCCACGTGCGGCAAAGCCCCGGGGACCCGGGGCTCGCAGGGTGCCCCCTGCATGGTGCTGCCAACACCCACCAGTCCCTAACCCACCAAGTGGGATACGGGCTTGGCCGCCTGCAGGCAGTGCCTCCCTGGGATGATGATACCCTGGGGACCCCCCAGCTGCCCGGGGAGGCTCCAGCAGCCCCCTGATGTTTCTCCTTCCCCTGCAGTGGGCTGAGGTCGGTGGCGGTGGAGCTGACCCCACCATTCAGCATCAGCGGCTTGCTGAGTGAAGCGGGGGGCGGCTACGTGCGCTTCCAAGAGCAGGGGCTGTGAGGCAGAAACCCAGCAGGTAGGGCATGGCCCCACTCCCTGCATGTGTCCTCAGCCACTTGTGTCCCCCCTGCAGCATCGTGGCCCCCCGGCTGCCCTGCAGAGCCCGGGCGCAGTGTGCGCGGGGCCATGCAGCCGTTGGTGTTTGGGTGCTGGGTGAGAAGTGCTGCACCCCACTGCCTCCTTCCCCTCTTGTAGTCCCGGCTGTGGCTTTCCCTGGGATAGTCCCAAGGTTTTTCCTCTAAAAGTCCTACCCAAGCCTGTGGGGCATCAGGGGCTTTCCCTGGGCTCTGGTTTTATTTCTCCCCTTGCAGGCTTTGGCCTGTGCCGCAGCGCTCTGCTGCCCATGCTGCGAGCTCCCCGTGCCAGGGGGTTCCGTGGCTGCCCTCTCCCACAGCTTTTAGGATCAGCAGGGTGCCCACAGGGTGCGGCTGATGCAGGCTGGGTGCTTTGTGCTTGTGTTGTGCCGTCCCTGGCTGGGGCAGCCCTGCAGTGCTGTCCCTGTGCCCTATAATGGGCCTGAGAACGGGCTCGTGGCCGGGGGCAAAGGGGGCCGGGGCTGGAGCACGTGTGCTCCCCATGCCAGCGCGGCCCTGGCTTCTTCCCCCTGCTGTCTCATCCCCACTGCCAGCAACCACAGAAAGAGCAACCAAAAGCAGCCGTGGGGGAGTTCCTCTGTTCTCAGTTCTTCAAAAAACAGCCCCCAGATATGCTGGATTTCTACCAAAATTGGAACAGAGCAGTTTCTGTTCTACAGAGCTTCTTCATCTGCTCCCTGCAGCTGTGGTCCCCTCCCCGGCCATGGGCAGAGCCGAAAGGTGCCTGGGGCTGGCTGCTCTCCTGGGGCCAGGGCACGGGCTCAGCCTCCCCTTGCTTGAAGTGGAAGAAACAGGGTGCTGCTTCATCCCGAGCACCTAAAGAGAAGCAAACTGTCCCCACAGTCCCCGTGGCTCAGACATCCCAGCGCTCAGGACCAGCCGGCTGTGCGCCCAGGAGCAGGCGGAGCAGGGCTGCAGAAGGGCAAGGAACCCGCCGAAGAGCCAGGAGCCGCAGAAAGGGCCGGCTTTGTGCAATAGGGGAAAACGCGCAAGGAAATGAGACTGCTTCGCATTTCCCTCAGCCAAATATCTGGGCCAATGTGGAAATTTCTGCCATCTGCACTGACCCTGCGAGTGAACGTGTCAGAAAGCCCCTGTGGGTTCCCTTGTGGCTTTCTGGTGTGGCTTGCATGGGCCGTGGCAGCCTGGCACCAGGGTGGCTGGGGCGCAGCAGGACAGGTCCCCGGGGCTGTACCGGGACAGCTCTGTGCCGTGCCAGAGCACCCGGCACACCGTGAGCCCACTGTGGGGTGGGGATCAGTGCCCGTGGCCTGGTGGCATCTTGGTAAGAAGGGGCCAGGACGCCTTGCTCCTGTCCCACCGTGAGTGCGCTGCGTGCTGCTTGTCCTCGTAGCCCCCATTCTGCGGGCACACATCCAGCCGGGTGCCCAGGGGGTGCCCAGCACAGCACCCTCTGCCAATACGTGCTGCAGCCCTCGCGGGAGGCGTTTGTAAATGTTTTTTTATGAATCATTTTCTTGGAAGGAAAAGGAGAGAAGAGAAACCCCGGGGACACTGTGGCTGCGCGCAGGGGAACCAGCGAGAGCTGGGTGGGGAGCCCCATCCTGCACCCCACTGTGTGAGGGGCTGGGAGCGGGGGTAAGGAGGGACAAAACCACAGGGGGCATGGCCGTGGGTGGGAAGGGGGTGGTCCGGAGGGGCCAAGGGGTGGCTGTGGGAGCCTGGGGGCAGCTCGGGCTCTGCAGCTTGGTGCTGCCTTCCCGTGGGTGAGACCTGAGCAGGGCACGGCTCAGCACAGCACCAGGAATGGGGCCGCACAAAATGGCCATGCCTCCCCTCCGTCCTAGGGCATGGATGGGGCTGCCCCCCAAAGCTCAGGGGGTGCACAGCCCAAGCATCCCAGTCCCCTGCTGCTTGTGCCATGGGCAGCAGGCGGTGGGACGGATGGACACGTCCTGGGCAGACCCCTCAGCCTTTCCCCTCGCCTCTCCTCCTCCAGGCTGCTCCTCGCAGGGTTTGCTCCCGTGAAATGCCGGTGGCTTTGTGCCACGCTATTGAAAATGCTCTGGAAATGTTTGCGTGGGGCAGCGCTGGGGAGAAAAGGTGCTTTCTCAGGTGCAGCCCCCACCCCCGGGCCGAGGTGCAGCACCACACGCCGCATGGAGCAAGGGAGGGAGGAAAAAACCTCCTGCAGAGGGATTCGGAGAAGAACATCCTCTGCGTGTTGGGCTGTGACTTCAGCAAGGAAAATGTGAGTGCCCGGAGCTTTCACGCTCAGCGGGACCGACGTGCTCTCAGCGACCAAAGCCAAGGTGTGTGGGTTTCTGGCAAGCTCATCCATTTCACTGAAAGGAGAGCCCCAGCTGCTCACCGGGGGGGCATTGCCGTGTCCCTCGGCCCCTGGGTGCTGCCAGCTGGAGCCTCTCACTGCGAGCAGGAACCGGCAGCACCCGACGCAGCCCTGGATCCGGCCACAGGACTTGACGTCAGGAGTGTAAAAAAAGTCACGCAGAGTTCTGATGACTACGTTTTTCAGAGGAAGTTGAAAAAGAAGAAAAAAAAAAAAAGGCAAAAACCCCAACCCCAAAAATATCTCAAGGAAAAATAACGTGGAAATGGGAGGAGGAGTGGACGAGGACTGCGGGTGGGTGGCAGCATCTGGTCCCTGCAGCTGGTGGCAGAGCTGCCCGGGCAGCGAGAGCGCATCTCAGATACGGGTAATGCAGCACCAGGCACAGAAGGAAGCAGCAGTGCATCAGCAATGTTCTCCTAACTGCGGTGAGTCATGTTTTCACCTGGAAAAAGTACTCTGAGCTGGGTTTACATCGACACGAGGGACTATCCCACAGTGAACTTTCTGGGAAACTAAGCGTCTTTGGAAAAACTTTCCAGTGACCTGGCAGTAGGTGAAGGTAACCTGCGGTAAGTCCTCCCCATTTCACACTTGTTTCCACTCACAGAGAAACTATTTCCCCAGACACAGCCAGACCGTAGGCTTGCTCTGCCCTACCTTGGAGGTGGTCCTGTCTTCTCCTGCCTTTCCCCCGCACCACAACCCTGGGGGCTGCCCCTGTAAAACCACCACAAGGTGTTCAGGGCCCTGTTTTGCTGCAGCTCCCAGGGAACCACGCTCCTTTGGGAAAGCATATCCTGGTCCTCAGAGGGGTGTGAAGCTCCAGCTGGGCTGGTTTGCTCGCCTTTTCCTAGTTCTGGTGTGAAAACACTTTGCTGTGCAAGGCAAAGGCACGTTGCCCTTGTCTGCTGGGGGGAGATGTCCATACCTGAAAGCAGAAAGCCTTAGAAGGGGACGAATGATGAATGGAGCAAATAATCAACAGTTCTTCCTTTCTCTATTTACAAATTAAATAGAATAAATAACATCTATGTGAAAAGTGGCAGGACAGTGAGCACGGTGCTGCATGGGGCCACCCTGGCCAGGCGCGCGGCAGGCACCGCTGGGCTCAGGTGACACCAGCACGCATCCTGCAGCCTGTGCCACCGCGGGTGCTGGCCTGTCCTCGGCGGTCGGAGGAGCGGACGGAGCCCTTGCAGCACAGCCTGTCCCCATGTCCCGTTAGTGTCACCTGGGGCGCTGGCTGGGGGCTGCTCCTTGCTGGGAAGTAGCCCCAGAAGGAGCAGAAGTGGCGGTCCTGGGTGAGTCCGTGCCGGGGCATCGACATTCAGGGGTCAGCGGTAGCTTATCAGAGTAGCTGCTCCCGAAGGGCAGTGGTGGAGGAGGTAGTTGGGCCGGTGCTGGTGGGACGGCTCACAGGCGGCTGTCCTTGCTGCCCCCGTCGAGCACGCTCAGGGGGTCGATCTGCAGCGTGAGCCAGTCGTTGGTGCCGAGGCTGGAGGTGACCAGCGTCCCCAGGAGGTCAGTGTTGAAGATGCTCGGGTCAAAGGGGATCTTCAGGAGTTCAGGGCTGGCTTTGGAGGCCGGGGAAACAACTGGAGCCCCATAGCTTAGCAGAGAGGGGGCTTGGGGCCCCAGCTGGCTGCAGCAGTCCCAGGCAGGGAGTTCCTGAGAGGTCCCCAGGGCAGCAAGGTCCAGCACGTGGCTGCGGGGAGGCTCGGGAGAGGACTGCTTCAAATACCCTTTGGCCACAGCCAGCTCGGAGCAGTCTATGTCCAGCACAACGTCGGTGCCAACCGGGCCCCAAGGGGATCCTGCACAGCCCGAGAGGGGCACCCCATCGGTCTGGTCCTGCCTCGGCTCCACCGTGCCCTTGGACTGCTGCAGGTACCCACGAAATTCCACCTCTTGGGGGCTGTCCTGCCCGGCAGCGGGGCCAAGGCTGGGCTCGCCTCTGTGCCCAGGTTCCACGAGGCTGCTGGCCGGGTGATGGATGCTGCTCTCCAAGCCCACGCCACTGTCATTGCCCATGGGCAGCTGCTGCTTGTAGCCCTGGGCCTCAGGGTGGCTCAGCTCAGAGGAGGAAGAGGACGAGGAAGAGGAAGAAGAGGACGAGGAGGAGGAAGAAGAGGACGAGGAGGAGGAAGAGGAGGCGTGCAGGCAGATGCCGCTGTCAGTGCTGGTGCAGCTGCAGTCCCTGCTCCCCGCCAGCCCCAGGAGCTGTGCCCAGCCCTCGGGCCATGCCAGCAGCTTGCTGCCCGGGTCCAGGGGCGGCTGTGCTGTGCTGATGTTGCTGGGGGCGCTGGGCTGCTGGGGCTCCTTCTGGCACAGGAACAGCTGCTGGACGGGGTCTGCGTCCGTGATCCCCGAGGACGAGGACTCCTGCTCCACCCAGAGCGAGCTCTGCTTTATGAAATTCTTCTGTGAGGGAGAGAAAAGAGGGGAGTGAGCCTTGCTTTGTCCCTGCTCGTGGCGTGCCTCTCCCAACCACTGCCCAAGTCAACACCCTTACACCAGCCGCAAAGGGTGCCTGCGTGCCTGGCTGCCTTACCAGGACGGACGGCGGCCTCACGGATTTCCTTATGTACATGCAGGCCAGCACTACCCCCAGGAAGCCCGAAAGGAAGAGGATGATCAAGATGGTGCTGACGATGTCCAAGACGAGCTCTGCGCTCCCTGCAAGAGAAGACATGCCTAGGTGAGGTGGGAAACACGGAGTCTGTGGCTCACATCACCCTGCAGTGGGCACAGACCCTTTCCCCGGGGCTGGGGGCTGAGGAGGGTCAGTGTCCCGGGAGGCACCCCGTCCCCTGCTCCCCCACGTACTGTCTCTCTTGCCGATGGTGACGCACTGCTCCGGGGTGCGCACGGCGCGGATGGCCCGGCTGGCCACGTCGGGCTCCACGCTGACGCAGTACTCCGTGTCCCAGAATAGGTTGGGGATGTGGAACGCCGAAGCGGTCTCTATCACTTCAAACTGCAACGAGAGAGCGGGCTGGTACCCGAGAGCTCCTGCCTCTGTGGCAGGGCTGGGGCTGGGACTCTCCTCCCTCCTCCTCCATCCCCTGGGCAAGGTCCCTGAGCAAAGCTGCTGATAGCAGCTAGACCGCAAACCCCCATGAGAGTTGGAGGACACACTACAGTAAAACATTCAGAGGTAAAACTTATCTATATATGTTTACATAGATCTACGGTAAAACATATCTATAATTTCTGGCTCAATATTGGCTTTTATGTAGGACTGTGCTTTAAAAAATAAATCAAACTTTAAAAAGTCTTTCAACTTGAGCTGCACTGCATGGGAGGGAGGGTCTCCATGCTTGCCTGCAGGCTGTGGACCCCACGGGACCAGCAACTCATCTCACCGTGTGGTTGTTCTGCGGCCTCCTGACATACACCTTGTAGCGCCTCGCGTGCTTCTGAATGTCTTCGTAGCGAACGGTGCGGTTCCCCACCTTGAAGAGCATCTGCAGCTGCATGTGGATGCTGTTGCCCAGCACGGAGAGGCTCTGGCCTGACAGACGCAGGCTGGCTGGAGATGAGGGATTTTGAAGAGCACGTCAGGGTTGTCTCCTCTCTGTGGCTCTGAGAGCTCCTGCAGCAGGCGGCTGAGCTGCAAGCATCCCTCGTGCCCGATGCTGTTGTTCTGCCGCCTATCCTGAGCTTTGCCCCGTCCCGGCCCACCCCATGGACCAGCTGCCCTCCAGGAAGGCACAAGGGCATCATCCCCCTGCTCTCATCTCTCCCAAAGCAGGTTGACACCGTGCCCTCCACCTACCTTCCCTCGGGGAGAAAGAGCTGCTCCTTTGCCAGGGGGACGTGCGGTTCCCGGACACGGCTCGCACCCGTGAGAAGTAGCGCCGCTCGGGGTCCAGGGTGTAGTACGTGAGGTCACAGCTGAGCTCCCAGATCCTCATGCAGTTTGGGATGGGCATCCAGGAGAAATTGGTGCCGTAGCTGCCGGGAGAAGTGCCTGGGGTGAGCACGGTGCTGGCGTGGTGCTGGCTACTGCTGCCGGTATCAATCTCAGGCAGACAACCCCTATGTCCCTGGCCATCGTACTCACACTTTGTGCTCCACTTCGTAGCTGACGTCGCTGGGGGCGTTGTGTCCCGGCTCCCACCGCAGCAGGTGATACGCCACCTCTGTGTCATAGCGTACGGCCGTGGGTTTTGACAGCATCTCACCTGCGGGACCGAAGGCATCAGGCGAGGCTGCCCTGAGGGCTCCCAGCCGGGGCCACCTCTGTGGTTCGCCTGGACCGTGACCCTGGGTGTTCACCCACCCCCCCAAAAGCTGCAGGCTCAGCCCCGGACAGGGGTTTGCCCATTTCTGTCCCACACTTCAGCATTTGCTCATCCCCCCTCTTTCTCTTCCCCTCCTGCAGGCAGCGCCCGGCTCAGCCCAGCCGAGAGCACCTCGGGGCTTTCCTCTCCCCAGAGAAGAGCCCCCTGACCGCTGCCTGCCAGCACGCTCTCTGTTTGGATTCAGCCTTCCTGTTTTGCTCATCTACTGCCTGGAAAAAAAAAATAGACTTTTTCACACCTCCTGCCTGAATTTCAGTATTGTCACCTGGCAGCAAAACACCGCTCGATAACATCTGTCACCCTCTCTGTGCTCGCTTCCTCAGTAGCCGAAGTCTGGCAGCAAACAGCCAGCCGCCCGCAGAGCGCACGTTAACGGCCAGGGCACCTCACTGCGCTCAGCGGTACGAGGCCCCGCGGCTGAACGGGTAGCAGCAATCAGTGAGGCTGCTGCTGGAGCCTTAATGAAGGCTTTAGGCTCACAGATAGGGAAAAGGAACAGTGAGGAACAAACAGGAAAGGTGAGGGCCAAGCGGGGTCCCTGGGTGAAAGGAGGCTGTGGGCGCTGACGTCCCAAAGTCACACCTGATCTGCAGGTCCCTATCGCAGCGTCTCCCCCTGCCACCCACCCCCGTGCCTTCCCACGTCTCAGTCCCCATTGCCACAGGCTTGGGGTGGGGGGCACGGAGCAGCCCCCGGGAGCACGGGGCTTGGGGTTTTGTGGGGAACTCACCGTGTGTCGGCCAGGCGAGGAGCAGGGCTGCGCACAGGGCCAGGGCTGCGGTGGCGCAGGGGGCCATGCCGGCTCCGCATCCTCTGCGAGTGCTGGGCTGGTGAGCGGGGTGCTGAGCTCTGCTCCGGCAGGCTGCGAGCGCTTGTTTTTCCCCCGGAGGCTGGCTCAGTGACGTCTCGGAGGCGTTAGCGCAGTGGGAGGAAAGTCAGAGTGCAGCGACTTCCACTTTTCTTCACTGTCCACCCACTCAGGCACCGCTAGCCTGCAGCCCAGGCTGGGCATTTCCTGCCACCAGCCCCTAGGAGCAGGGCTCGCAGGGCTTTTCCGAACAAAACAGCACATCACCAAGAAAGGGAAAACAGGAGGGCATCTCGTGTCTGCCTCTGCCACCTCGGTATTAAATTAGATCTGCGAAGCAGAGCCCAGAGGGCAGGCATCGTGCCCAGGGGCCTTACCGAGCGCAGCAGCAGCCCCACGGGGTCCCCTGTGCCCATGTCGCATCCCCACAGCGGCCAAAGCCGGCCATGTCCTAGCTCAGAGCTGCTGCCCCCAGGAAAGGGCTCTCACTTTCCCTTCCCCTGGGCTCAGCCCCTGCCCTCCTGCTTCGGTTTGCCTATTTCTGGGGCTGGGGGACAGCCCCTTGGTCTTTGTGTGTCCTGTAAACGCCTATGTGTGGTGGCCAGGGCACGGCCAGCTTTGAGGCCCTGCGAGCCGTCCCCGGGGCTCCAGCAGCTGTCAGCTGGAGCCTTGGCCCCAGCCACCCGTGACACTGCAGGGCCCCGAGGTTGTGTCCTGCCGGCTGGTGACCCTCAGGGGTCAGGAGCTGAGCCGGCTGCTTTGCCAAAAGCCCTCTGCTTTGCCTTCTGGCGGTGTGAGTTATGAGAGCCTGAGGGCTTTCCTGGGGCCTGTGCGAACCCAGGGGCCCTCATGTGACGAGGAGTGATCTGTCTTGTGGAGAGGAATTTCCCACCGGGGGATAAGTGGAAAGGACAGACAGAAACAGCAAGAGAAACCGAGAGCGCTGCGGACTCAACAGAAAGGTTCAGAGCAGCGGCTGCCCTGCAGCGCGGGGCCTTTGTCACAGTGGGGCTGGCTCCTCAGAGCCATCTGAAACGCCTGAGCAGGAGCCTTGTGCTTTCTGCCCTGCCTCTGAGCGCAGGCCTGACAGCCTCTCCTCCGAGCCTGACTCATCTTTGCTGAGAAGCCCAAGGGCTTCCAGGAGCACACAGCCCGGCCAGGCTCTGCTTTGCTCTCTCTCTCTTCACCCAGCTCCACTTTGTTCTCCTCTGGAGAGCAGCTGATGCCCTGTGACCCCGCGACCAGCTCCTGAGTCAAATCTGGCAGAGACAGAATTTCGAAGTCCCAAGATGAAGTGCGGCCCGGCCCACGCAAGCCACAGCTTATGTTTCATGCGAAGGAATGAAAAACAAAAGCAGCGGGACCAAAAATGAGGAAGGAGGGAGCCTGGTGGAAAAGAGGCAGTGGGGCCAGTCCTGAGAGGAGAAATGGCTGATGATTTAGGGGAAAATGAAACAGACTGAGCAGAAGTGGCGGCCCTGCTGGAGGCTCGCTCTGACACGGTGAGCAGCACGGCCCTGGCCGGTGCTCGTGGATGCTGCTGGGGATGCTCATCCTGCTGCTGCTTTCCCCTCCCCTACTGAATGCTCTTGACATCCCAGGCATCCTGACCTGCAGCAGCATGCTGTGCTGGTGCTGCTCCCCCCACCCCGGCTCAAAGCACCTTGAGAAAACCACAGCCGAGCTCTGCACTCGCCCCGGGGGCTGCTGACCACCGGAGCACCGTGATAAAACCAGAGTGCGAAAAGAAAAGAGCAGCCCCTGTTTTCAGTGAGGGGCGGAGAGGTTTTGAGTTTGTGGGTCTAACCAGCGCTCGAGAACACTGCCGAGTTTCCTTTTCATCTTCAAAATAATTGACTAAGCTTTGCGTAGAATTAGCAGTGTTTTTAATAACCTGGAAATCACCTGAGTCAGAGCAGCACTGCAGGGCTTTCTCCTGAACCTGCCGGGAGAGGCAGCGAGGTTCCTGGCAGGGACCGGGAGCTGAAGGTGCCCTGCTCCTGCCCAGCTCCACTGCCAGCACGCTCAGCACCACTCTGCGGGGTCTGTGAGCACCGAGCCCACCTCTGCTGGGCTGGTCCTATGCCGGCACAGCACTGCCATGGGGAGAGCAGCATTGTCCCCTTACCTTCCCAGTTCCCTCAGGCCTCGAAGTTGGAGCAGGGAGCGGAGCAGCCACAGGCTTTCCTGGTACATTATTAACAGTTCAAAGTGCTGGCTGGGGCAGGGAGGCTGCAGCAGGGCTCACGGGCTCACACCAGCAAGAAGGTGCAAGGATTTCAGCAGGAGGGTGCTGAGCATGAGCATGGCATTTAAAACAAGGTTGCCGGGGTCAAGCCCAGGTGCACACTTCTCTGTAACTTGCTTTCTGTAGGTGACTTTGTAGAAAAAGCAGCAAGGCGTCATTCCCGGAGCTGCCACAGAGGTAATTTCTGAGCCACTATTCGGAAGAGGAGGTGTCTGGTGCAAGGGCACCGGGGCCAGCTCAGCTCCCACGGGGAAGCACCTCTCCACGGGGAAGCATCTCTCCTGCCAGGGCCCTGCTGCCGTGGGCTTCACACCCCAGCAGGGCAGAGCACTCGAAGGCATGGGGAGGCTGCAAAAAGCAGGAAAAATGCTGTCAGTCCTGCACGGTCAGGGGGGATCAGGCAGGGAGTCCTGTGCAGGGTGGAGGGGCAGCGGGTCCCAACCCCACTTCGAGGGTTATGAAATCAAGGGGGCTCTTTAACTTGGCATCCTCCGAGCTTGGGTGGCCCTGCTTGTTTGCTGCACTTCCTAAGAGCATGTGTGGGTGGGGAGCCAGATGAATAAGGGATTTATGCTATGAATAATGCTGGGAGAAACGTGCCTGGAAAAGAGAGTGCTGGCTTTTCTCTCACTGACCTCTTCCAGCCAAGGCTGCGCACCCTGGCCGGGGCTGAGAGCAGCATGGGGCATGTAAAACACCTGCAGCACCACCAGGAAGGACAGCATCGTTCCTCCCTGCCCTGCAGTGAGGAGCTGAGACCACAGAGCAGCTCCGAGCATCAGGGATCCAGTTACAGGCTCCCCACAGCCTCCTTGATCCCCTCTGCCCAGTGCTGGGGCAGCTGGGGCTGGGGGCAGCCGGGGGCATGGCACTGAGGGACATGGGTCTGGCCCCTGGGCTCCTGCATCCCGCACCGAGGCCAGTGTGCAGCTGGCCTTGGTGCTGCTCCCTCAGCCCGGCCCCACCTGGACGTCAGGGAGCACCCCGCTCTGCTGGGTCTTCTTCCCTTCCATCCAGATTTTGTGTTCCTGTTTACCCCAAATGTGAGTTCTGGGTAAACCAAAGCACCTCCAAGCCTGCACCCACAGAGGAAACCGAAGACCGTTGCTTTTTCCATGCACAATTTGAGCGCATCGCTCCACCAGCAGATGAGTGAAAAAGCCTTGAGAGAAACAAGATGGCATCTCATGGCCGTTGCAACATGGCATTCTGACTGCCTGGTCACTGGGACGCAGGAGTGGGTTTTTGCTGGGGCTGTGCATCCCCTCCTGTCCCCAACCGGTGCTCGCAGTGCTCAGCCAGGGCAGGAGAGGTGTGGATGCATGGGGAGGGAGGATGGGGCAGGCAGCAGCCGGAAAAGAGCAAGGAGCTGGCGGCAGAGCTCGGTGCCTGGGGTGCCCGGTGGGCATCTGCGCTCCCCCAGGGCCAGCCCTCACCAGGACCCTGGCCTGTGGCCGGGGCCAGTTCCTCTTGGGGAGCAGAGGCAGCTGTTTTGCACGCCGTGCCTGGAGCAGTTGGGAAAGAGGCAGCGGTGGAGCCGGGCGGCAGGTCCGACTGGTTTCCCTCCTGGCGCTGGCACTGACGTACGAGCCCGCTCGCCAAACAGATCCTGCCCCGTCCCCGCGCACCTGACTTGGCGCCGCGCTGCGCACCGAAGGATGGCTGTGCCGCAGCTCTGACCCCAGCCCAGCCCCGCAGCGGCCCATGGAAGGGAAAACCTCGCCGGTAAGGCACGGGCAGCTCCCCCCTGCCCTGGGGCCGGCTGGGGCACTGCGGGTCGCTCTGGGGCCTGACCTCTTTGCTTCGGGTGTTTTGGGGCTGGTTCCTGTCCCCTGCTCCATGGGCTGTGGATGCTGGTGGGGGAAGGAGTGCAAAGAGCTGCCCAGGGGGGCTCGGGTGCACTGAGGGGGGAGGAGGAGGAGGAGGAGGAGGAGGACTGCTGCCAGCATCCCTAGCACAAGCCCTGTGCTGTTGGAGGGGGTGTCAGGGACCCTCAGCCCCGCTGCTATTCCAGCCAGGAGGGATCTGTGCCTCGGGTGACTTGTGGAGGATGGGGGCCGGCTGGTGGCAGCCTGGTGAAACGGACCCGCTGCCAGTGACACCTGTGGGGGCCACACTCTCCTGAGCCCTCAGCATTTTGGTGGCAGCACACGGGTGGCCCCGGCTGCCCTCCCTGACCCGCTCTCCTGGCGGTTTTCCCTGCACTCTTTACAGGTTGGGTCGCTCAGGGTCGGCTCGGTTTCGGCTGCAGGGCCTCGCCGGGGTGCAACGAGCATCCCGTCATGGGGAAAACATCCCCGGCCGGCACGGGGCTCAGCCCGCCCAGGCGCGGCGCTGGGCAATTAGTGCACCGAGCGCTGCGGCTGCGCCAGCGCCGGCCGGAGCGTGCAGAGCCTCAGGGACGGGGCTGGAGGGGAGGCAGCGCCGGCAGGAGAGGTCACCCTGCTCCTGCCCCCCGGCACCGGGTGCCTCAGAGGCAGCCTGGAGCATGGGGAGCGGCCGCGGTCGCATCCTGGGCTCGTCGCCGTGCCGGGCAGCCTGCAGCCCTGTCCTTTTGTCGAGGCCCCGAGCTCAGGCTTGCCCGCCTCCAGCACTGTTTTGCTGCGCGGCTCTGTCTGACAGCGGCACCAAAAGAAGGCAGCCGCATTGTTTCTTGGATGTGGATGCCTGCACATGGGGAAAATTGCCCAGTTCTGGGCATCCCTGGCAAACCTGGGATTTGTGGCGTGGATTAAATGGGCCATCGGGAGCCCTGGGTACTGCAGGAGAGTCACTTGGCCTGCCCGTGCCTCAGTTTGCCCATCTGTGGAATGGGGTGAGCAGTGATTACTCACCCCCTGCAACATTTTCTGATCTCTGCCTGAAGGGCTCCGCACACTGGCATAAGGCGACCTGTCCCTGGCCCAATTGGGCTGACTCAATCGGCACTGCTTGTCATCCGCGCTTGCAAAATGTCCCTTGCATGCTTCGAGATTTCATTTCCCCGTGTGTGGCCCCTCTGTGGCACCTGGCTCCCACAGCTGGGGGGTGACCAGCGAGCCGGGGGGGGGGCACAGCTCAGATTTGGGTTCTCCCAGGCTGGAAGCACAGAGCCTTGTGCAGAAATACGGTGCTGCGAGGGGATCAGAGGCACCTGCGGGCTCGGGAGGGCTGGTCCCAGGTGTGCAGGGACAATGTCGCCGTTGTTCCCTCGCCGAGCTGACCTGGCACAGAAAATCAGCACTCCTCTGACAGGTGGAAGGCGATTCCCTGCCGGCGGCGGCGGGGTCTGGGCAGCAGGGAGGGGTTGTGAGAAGTGGCAGGAGGGCTCAGCTGGGAAAGATGATCGCCCATTCAGGCAGCTCCCTGCAGCTTATTTAAGCCGGGCTGCTTGCTGCTTGGCTTGATGCTTTGTTTTTCTGCATGGCTGCTCGACCATGATGCTTCTCCAGGATGCTGCTGGGCCTCGGCTCCTGTTGCAACACCGCCGGTGCCGCCTGGCTTCCACTCTCCCTCCCACTCCGAAACTGCGGCTGATTGCTCTCGCTTCCCTCCCTTCCTTCCCCATCGCACCTGGGTGCCGAGCCTCCCGCCCGCCTTTCCCCTGGGATTCCCAGCCTGGTGTGGGCTTGGTGGCTCCATCCCAGGTGGAGCTGGAGGTGAGCGAGCAGGGTCTGGGCTCTGCCACGGAGGGGATGGATGGCCCCAGGGCTCATGCCTGAAGCTTGGGTGCTTTCCGCAACCCTGCTCAGAGCCCTGATGCAGAGCTGAGTCGAGAAGGGCCGAGGTGCTGTGTGTGTGCAGGCTGAGCCGTGGGTTGTGTGCGGGCAGGCGCGATTCCCTCTCGCTATGCAAGGGGCAGAGCAGGGTCCCAGCCGGCCCTGCCGGGGCACTCCTGAGCCCCCACCCCTGCTTGCGCCAAAGCACGGAAATTACCGGCTCTCCTTCTTCTGCCTGACTTTTAGGCTAAAAGCCACAACAGTGTGAAATGTTCTTGCAGCCGGTGGAACATTTGCAGTGAGGACGTCAGAAAAAAATGGCTCAAACCACAGCCGCACGTGTGAGAGAGGCTCTGCTCTGAGTCTGACTTTTATTCAAAAGGCAGCAAAGGATGAGTAAAGGTTTTGTGGGCAGCAGCTACAGCTCTCTCGTCGGGGCAGCACACGCTCCTTGGCAGAAATATCATCCTTGTAAAGCCGCTGCTGTTTGTGCCAGTGGCCACCCAACAGTAACCAGTTGTGCTGGTTGCTGGGAGCCCTGATAAAAGTTTTGTTAGCTTCTCTGATAGAGCTCAAAAAAAAAATATTTGGACTTTAGACTGTTGAGGAAATCAGTAGCTAATAGTTCACCCAAGTGTAAGAAAGGGCATGTGCTTCCTGCTAAGCAGTAATAAGAGCAATTGGAGCTATAGTGGACGTAAATGCTGACCTGGAATGCTTGTGACCCGGAGCTGGAGATGCTTTAGCACCCAGCAGCGCTGGCCCCTGGTGAAGTGGGGTTGTTTTTTGTGCGATGGTGAGCTTTGTCCTTCCCAGCACCGTGATCCTGCTCATCTGATAACTGCAACGCTGCACCTGCTGCGGGAGGAGACGTGCAAAATACCAGATATGTGGCGATAGCTCGCAAACGCCGCTGTAAAAGATATCGTGGGTTTTTACAAAAACCCCACTGATGCACAGGAAAAGCTTTTTCTGGGAAGGGTTTCTGGCACCTGCTCTTTGTTTTATTTGTGCAGTGCAGGACCTGGTGCAGCTCAGCTTTTCCTGCTGGTTGGACACGCTTTCTGACAGCAGGTGCAAGGCTGCCCGGGGATTTTTCATGGTGCAACGCTTTCTGCAACAGCCTGCATCCCACCGGGGACTGCTCAGGAAAAGCAACCCAGGGCTCACCTGGACAGCCCTCGGCAGCGCAGCGCTGGTGTCCCTGCCTTGCACCCGGGGCTGCTGTGAAAGTCTGGCATGGGGAACACCGGGCTTTGGCTGCAGGCTGAGCACCTCCCGGCGTGCTGTGGCCATGGGGTGGGTGATGTGGAGCAGGGAGGTGGCTCTGGGCAGCCAGGAGGCATTAGCGGTGCGGTGCCGCGGCCCCGCGGGTGGAGGTCTGTGCCGGCAGGGCTGGGTGCTCCTGCTGGGCAGCCCTGGGTGCTGTGCCAGAGCTCACAGCAGGCACAAAAGTGCCGTTCAGGGTTTCTCCCTCCACCAGCACGGTTTTCAGTGTGGGGCGGCTGTGGCAGACCCCGCACGGGCAGCGTGTGGCCACGCCGGGTGCATGACTCAGGGGTTAATGCCCAGGAAGTGACAGCGCCGCATTGCAAGGAAGGGCACAGCCGTATTTACAAAGCATGAGCCTGAGCAGGCTCCCGACGTGCTCATTAGGGCCCTGGACTCCCAGCAGGAAACGTGAGGGCAGGGAAAATCCAGCTGGAAAGGGGGACGTAGTGGCAGTGCCGGTGGCACCCGGAGCTTCGCCGTCACTGTGCTGTCCCTCCCCCAGGTGCTTCTTGCTGGGATCGTTTTCTGGTCAGAGGGAAATGTGATCTCCAGCATCTGTGGGGCCAGAAAGCAGAGAGAGACTCGGAGGGGTGTGTTTATCCCATCTCTTGACGGGCACAGTGGCCCCTGGGCTGGGGGCTTGGGTCCCCGAGCTGGCTGTGCTCTGCTGCCAGCAAATGCAGGCTCCGGATCTGCTTTGTCCCCCTCCTCCTTTGGGACAACTTGGTCTAAATTTTGTCTGGTTCTTGTTTACAGCTGGCCTACCTCAACCAGTGCAGTGCCAGCAGTGGTCACAGCTCGGTGAGGCAGGGAGGAGGCAGGCAGGAGGCAAGCAGCAGCCTGCAGGGAGCCGCGCACAGGCCGGCCCATCACTGCCCTGCTCCGGCTGACCGCGTCCTCTGCACGTCTGTAAGGTGCACAGCCATGGCTTGTGGCCAAAAATGTGCCTGGGATTTTACAAATGAGAGGACGATGGTGTAGGAAACAGTGCTTGTGGCGGGCTGCATGCACAGCAGGTCCCTAAAGGAAAGCGAGAGGCTCCTGCTTATGGAGCTGATCAAAACTGGGGAAGCTCCTGGAGGAGAACATCTGGCGGAAAGGAAACAAATACATTTTCTTTTGCGAATTCACAGATCAGGAGTGACACAACGGCAGAACAGCATTCCAGGGTGCAGGACGTTTCAGGGCTTGGAAAACACCGATTATTAACTATTACTAAATAACAGTTGGAAATTGCAGTGTATTTTTCAAATGGCTAATTAAAGATAGATGCATAAATTGGGGCACTAGCCCCGTGGAACTGGGCCACGGTGTGACTGCCCCAATGCCAAACGCCCACTTGATTGCTCCCATCGAAGCTATCAGTTGGGAAAATTTGGCCAGCAGCCTCCACAGGGGGCTGAGCTCTGTGACAGGGAGTTTTTCAGCCTTCCCGGATGGGGTACAGAAGGAGGCCCCTCCTCAGTAACTCTCCGTGCTCCCCACGGTGCTGTGGGTGAATATCCTCCCGCGGCGAAGGTTGGTGGTGCCGGGGAGCTCGGCTCTGAACGGACTTTGGTTTTGTTTTGGGCAGCGGGTGGCAGCCGTGGGGACACCCCAGTGGGTGACAGTCACTGCCACAGCGGTGTCCTCTGCTCGCAGACCACGGCATCGCCCAGCAGCGTCCCTCCCAGCCTCCATGCCTCTGCGGCCAGCAGCATCTTCAGCATCCGACCTCCGCAGCCTCGAGAAAACGTCCTTGGCATTAGCTTCAAGCCCTACAGCCCAGATTCCGCCCCGGCCCCGGCCCCCTGCACGACCTGTGAGAGCACACGTAAGACGACGGTGCCGAGGGTCACCTCTGGCCTCCCTGGCCTGGGGCAGCCCCTTGCCCGGTCCCCCGGGGAGGGAGGGAGGCAGAAAATGCATCCCTGTGCCCACTGCTGGCACGAGCCTCAGCCACCAGCTGGTGATGCCGTGGGGGTGTCAGGGGTGCTGCAGGGCACATGCTGGGGGGGGGGGGGCAGCAGGGTCTGGGTGACCCAGGGGGGCTGTGGCTCCCCCCGACCCGGCCTCCATCCCACTGCCAGGATCCTCGATGTTCAGAGCTCCCTGCATGAGCCAGCGGCGGCTTGCGCTCATCTTCTGCGTCTCCATCCTCATCGTGCTGCTCGTCGCCCTCATCCTGCTGTGTGAGTGCGGGCCCGGGGGGCACCCTGGGGGCCGAAAGGAGCTCGGAGGAGGGGGCACGGGGCAGGGATCGCTCCCGCAGCCCCCAGCCAACGCGCTCCGGGCTGTGCGCGATCTGCATCCCGCTGGAGGGCAGGCTGGGAGGGCTGGCAGGGAGATGCACGCTTCCCATTTTCTGAGTTTTCCTGACATCTGGCGGACAGGAGGGAGCGCAGCTTTCCAGGGAAGTGGCTGGCCCCGGGCAGCCCCGCTGCTTTCTATGTGCTGCTCGCTGCGGGCTGAGCGCAGCCTCCCCAGGAGCCAAGGAGAAGTGGGGCGAGAGGCGTGCAGCCGAGTTCCTGCTGGGTGGGCTCTGGGGGATGCTCAGGGCTGGCCAGCCCTTCCCCAGCCCTGGAGAATGGAGCCCGGCTTGAGCAGCAGCCCTGCACCCATGCTGCTTGGTGTCTGGAAGGCCCGGTGCATGTTTCTGACCCCAGGACCCCATCTGGGTGGGCTCACCACACCTTGCCCGCGGTGGGTCCCAGCCTCACACCCGTGCCCCTGTTTGCAGTTATGTTCTGGCGGTCGCAAACCGGCATCGTGTACAAGGAGCCCGCCGAGAGCTGCAAGGACAGCCCCGTGCGCTGCAACGGCGTCGTCGACTGCTCGCAGAGGAGCGACGAGCTGGGCTGCGGTGAGGCAACGGGGACAGGGAGGTGAAATTCCCTGTGTCCGGGGAGGGGGAGACCCTTGGCACCGGGCACCGCTAACCCCCCTGCTCCAACCCCACAGTGCGGTTCGGGGCCGACCAGTCCCTGCTCCACGTCTACTCCAGCACCGAGAGCCAGTGGCTGCCGGTGTGCAGCAGCGCCTGGAACGAGTCCTTCTCCAGAAAGACGTGCCGGCAGCTGGGCTTTCAGAAGTAATTCCTCCCACCCCACTGCATGCTCTGCTCTTTGCCCCAGCCTTGTGGTTTCACCCAGGAGGGCTTTGTCCAGCGCTGTTGTCTCACCACCTCTCTCCTCCCAGCGCATCGCAGACAGAATACATCCCCCTGCACGTCGCCGGCAAGAGCCTCACGGTGACGAACGAGCGCGACACCATCCAGCAGAGCCTCAACAGGTAGTGGGCAGCCCCTGCCCTGCCCCAGTGCTGCAGGGCTGCGCTGGGGCTGGGGCTGAGGCCGCGTCCCCCTCTTCTCTCCCACAGCTCCCAGTGTCTCACGGGAAAGTACGTCTCCCTGCGATGCACAAGTAAGCGGGCTGGCCGGCCAGGCGCACGGACAAGGGCAGGCAAGGCCGAACAAACGCTTGGGGGAGCGTTTTCCTGCTGTCTTTGCAATGGGTTGGGCAAACAGGGCATTTTCCAAGAAAATTTTGGGGTAATGCAAAGGGATGAGGATTGCACTCCCACGTTGTCTGCTGGGCCACCGAGCACCGTTGGGGGGGAACTGTGGCACGCATCCTCCGGGGCTCGCCCCCTCTCTGAGCCCTTCGCTCTCCCCTCCAGCCTGCGGGCAGAGGATTTTGGGCCGGATCATCGGAGGGAAGGAAACCTCAGTGAGCAAGTGGCCCTGGCAGGTCAGCGTGCAGTACGGGCCCATCCACATCTGCGGAGGCACCATCATCGGCGCGCAGTGGGTGCTCACGGCAGCGCACTGCTTCTTCATGTGAGTGCTGCTGGGTGCTGGCAGCCCTGGTGCTGGTGCTGGGCACAGCCCTGTACCCCTCACATCTCACCCCCTGCTGATTTCCACCACCACCACCACCCCCCCCCCAGGAACAGCATGAAGATCCTGGATGACTGGAAGGTGTACGGGGGGGTCTCGGACCTCAAGCAGCACACAGAGGGCATCCCTGTCTCCCAGGTCATCATCAACTCCAACTACAGCGACGACCACGATGACTACGACATCGCTCTCATGAAGCTGTCCCGGCCGCTGACGCTCTCAGGTGAGGATCTCCGACGGCTCTGCCCTGGGGCTGGCCTGGATAGGTGGTGCTGGGCTGGGGGCAGAGGGAGCCGGGGGCCCGTGGGGCTCTGCTGTGCCACTCATGGTGCCCCATGTGGGCTGCACGGCTGGGGGCAGGCGGGGACCCTGCTGGGGTCAGTGCGGATGGGAGCATTTCCTGCACCCCACGCTCCTCCCTAGCTGCAGGGCTGGTGACTACGGCTGTTATTTTGCTCCCGGCTGACTCACCCCTCTCTTCTCGCCTGGTTTTCATCACGCCTCCCTCCAGCTCAGGTGCGCCCGGCCTGCCTCCCCATGCACGGCCAGCGATTCCAGACAGGCAGGTCCTGCTTCATCACTGGCTTCGGGAAGACCAGGGAGAACGAAGGTGAGGGAGGATGCCGGATGGGCTACAGAGTGGTCCTGTGCACCCCAGCACATGCGAGGAGTGAGCACGTTTCTGCTGTGGTTTGAGGGCCGTTCCCTGCAGGGCTGGTGCACAGCAGGTGCCCTCCTGGTTGCACACATCTGCGAGAAATGGCAGCTTGCTCCCTGAGGGGACTGGGGGCAGCGGGGGGACGAGGCTCACCCTGCCCCACGGCTCCTCTGCCTTGCAGAAAACACCTCCCCAAAGCTGCGGGAGGCCGAGGTGAAGCTCATTGACTACAAGATCTGCAACAGCGACAAGGTGTACGAGGGCTACCTGACCCCACGGATGATGTGCGCTGGGTACCTGCAGGGGGGGAAGGATGCGTGCCAGGTGAGCTGGGGGCACAGGGTCCCCGCCAGGTGACACAGGGCAGAGCTGCCTGCTTTTCCTCACCTCTCTGCCCCCCTTGTGCCAGGGTGACAGCGGAGGGCCCCTGGTCTGTGAGGACAATGGCCGCTGGTACGTGGCCGGGGTGACGAGCTGGGGTACGGGATGCGGCCAGAGGAACAAGCCTGGGGTCTACACACGTGTGACGAAGCTCCTCAGCTGGATATACAGCAAAATGGAGGTGAGGCCACCTGGTGGGGCTGCGTGCATGGAGAGGGGATGGATCCAGCCTGGCCCTGGCATCTGACCCTGTCCTCTCTCCCTTGCAGAGCGAGAACGACTAAGGCCGGGCTGGAACCCGCACGGCTGCGCCGGCTGGCACCGGCCCCCTCACTTTGCTGCCGCCAGGGCGAGATGTGCCAGCAGCTGTGTGCCCCCACATCTCCGGACTGCCCTCACTGTTGGGGATCTGCCACTGCCCAGACCGAAACTGCGGCACCTCCAGAGTGCCCCTGCCCTGGCTGGGGCAAGGGAGGTGGCTGGAGGTGGCCGGCGGTGGCTCTGCCTGGTGCTGCCGGTGCTGGATGTGCCAGCTCCGAGCCACCTTGCCTGGCACCTGCGGCTCCTGTCCTGTAAAAATAGAAGTATCCGCACTGCGGTGCCACGTAAATGCTCACCAGCAGGACAGGGGCATGGCTAGCGGCCGAGGGGCTGCTGCCCATCCACGCGGAGGAGGATGTGGATGCAAAGCAGGAGCAGGAAAGCCGCAGGGTGCCTGTGGCAAGGGAGCCCCTTCCTCTGCACGCTGCGGGGACAGCTGAGCAGGGAGCCCCCAGGCGCAGCTATGGCATCTGCTGGGGGGAGCGGTGATCACTCCCACATGTGCAGATAGGCTTAGGAAGCGCCTTTTAAATGAAGTTCCTCCCCATCAGATAAAAGCCCATATATTTATTTTTCTATGCTGTGGAAATGGTCTGTGCAAGCACTCACTGCTGGAACTGCATGCAGCCACTCTCGGCTCCCCACTGCCCCAAAAGGATTTCGGCAGAGCGAGGGGCAGGCCTGTGGTCCCAGGGAGCTGCGGTGACAGAAGCCAAAGCCCGAGGTGGAGCATGAAGGAAAGCAGCCCCCCTTCCAGTTGCGGCATCTCCCTGTTGCTGGCTCAGTAACTGGTGCCGGATTTCTTCATCTCACCTGCTCAGCACCCAGGGATGGTGTAGCCTACCTTGCCTGGGGCCACGCTGCACTCTGTCCCCAAAGGAAACATCCACGCTCAGCCCATGCCTCAGAGCCGATGTTTTGAGGCATGCACCTGTGGATGGATGGACGGACGGACGGATGGATGGATGCATGGATGGAAGGAAGCTCCTCCAGTGCGTGGTCGGCTGCGGAGGTCCCTCGTGTGCCCGGCTGCCCCGCACTGCTCTCAATAAATGTTTCGGTAGTGCTCCATGCAGACGGCTCTTTGGGACCTGCTGGGGGAAGCTGCTGGGCCCAGACCCAGGCTGGGGCAGTGCTGTGTGGCTGCGGGACTGCCCCTCCTCCTGGCTCGCTGGGCTCCAGCACCAAGGCCACGCGTGCAGCAGTGAGGATGGAGCAAGGAAGGGGCTTGAGACACATGCTGCCACGCAGTGCATGTGCAGAGAGGTCAGCACCCATTGCACGCTGGCTCCTGGGTTTTTTTTTCACGGAGGTGCAGGTGATGGAGCAGCAGGAGGGTCAGGGCTTGGGCAAACATCTCCCTCTGAAGCATCCCCAGCCGTGGGGGCTGCAGCACTTTATGACACAGGGATCAGCGGTACTGTCTTTGATACAGCCTGGAGCTGCCTCGCATCCGTCCCAGCACCCTGCCTCTGCCCCTCGGAGCTGCTGCTTCCTTCCCTGGGGGGTGGTGGCTGGGCAGGGGGGAGCCGACCCGGGGCAGAGGGCTCAGCACCGCAGAATGCAGCACATCCTGTGGAGGAGGTGCAGAAATCAGCTCCCCAGAGATGTGAACGCAGAACTTCCCAGGACCAGGCAGCCACTTTCTGACCCGTTTCTCCCCCAGCTGGCCCAGAGAGGCAGCTGGTTGACCCTTGGTGCTGCGGGGGGGCTCCTTGCACACCACAGATGGCCACCTCTGGCCTTGCACGGCCGTGGGAGGTGCAGGGAATACCTGCCAAGCAAAGCCGAGAAGCTGCTGTGGTGCGTGGGCAGCCGCAGGCGTGTCCCTGTCCTCTCCTCGCTTCCCGGGAGCGCCCGCAGGTTCCCAGAACGCCCGCCCACCGGGGACAAGGTTCTGGCACGCCGAGGGCTGTGGTTTGCAGTTGAATTTTGGGATAACTGCTTTAAGTCTGGCTCTGCGTGTGCAGAAAGCACCTACCTCCCCCCGGCCCCGGAGCCGGCCTCAGGGGGCCGGGCAGCGCTTGGTGGTGGCTCTCACCCTGCACCCAGACAATGCGAGTTGTTGCCTTTTGGGAAGCCCTGAGTCAGCCTGACCTCAAACAGCTTTTCAAAGAAGCAACGCAGAAACCTCCCACGACGTGCTCTGAGGCTGCTTTGAAGGCGCGGAGGCCAAGGGAAGGTTTTTGGCTCACTATACAATGGCCCTGCAGCTCAGCCAGCGCAGGGAGGGGACCTGCTGCAGCTCGGGGCAGGGAGCGATTTGTTCCTGCGGACGTGGAGCCGGACCAGCAGCCTTGCTCTGACAGCTGCCGCTGGTAGAATAGCACTGAAAACCACGGCTAAAAATGGGAACGTGAAGAAGAGCCAAGGGCCAACGTGCCACAGCGGCCACGGGGCGCCGGGCTGTACAGGGCAGAGCTGGCAGCCCCGCGGTGCTGGGCTGGCACCAGGCTGGGTGCACCAGCAGCGCTGCTCCGTGCCTCCTGCTTGTGTCCCTGGGGACAGGAGGTGCCACGGGGCAGCAGGGCTCTGGCTCCTGTGCACCGAGCAGCCCGTTTGCTGATGGTTACTGCCAGCTGCTCCGCGTGCGGGCTAGGGAAGTCAATGATTTTTACCAGAACGAAGGCAGCTGGGCTGGGATACGGACAGGGGCTCCGCACGGCTCCCCTGTTTTATGCCGGTCTGATTAAATCGTGAGCTCCCTGGGATTTGAGTTACAAGCGCCAGCTCACATTTGTACAAAGGCGCTCTGGTATCTCTGCGTTTCTGCTCGTAAAAGTCGCAGTGTGCAGCACAGAGCAGCAGCTCATAATGTTTTATTGCTGTTTGAGATGGCATGTTGGAGAAACAGATCTTCTGAAAGAGAATAAAGCAAAAATTGGAGCCCAATAAGAGCTGATCTTGCTGGAACTATGTTCCTGGTAATGGGGCCGTTTCGGTGCATGGAGGACCTGCACCTCTGCTGAGGATTTCACCTCCTCACAGGTTATTACTCCTCCGCTCTCTGAAATAGCCTCTCAAAGCAGAGAAGTGATTGCAGACCCTAATACAAATTTAATTTATTTCTTCTAAACCTGACATCCAGTGGCCTCTCCTACCAGGCTCACAGAAAGCTGTGCTGTGTTTCCCCAGGGGCTGAAGTTTTCTAACCAGATTAGAAGCGATTAGTTTCTCGTGCAGCTGCCTGGCCAGGGGTTTTATGCTCTGCTGTTCCCAAAGAAAACACGGTGCAGATGCAGCAGATGCCTTGGGCACATCTTCCTCTCCGCTCCTGGAGCACCTGAGCAAACAGCTCCTCTTTTCCATCGTCCAGCACGGCACGGGCAGGGCAGGAGCTGGGCCAGGACCTGCTGGGTGAGACATTTCCCCTTCTCCCTGCCCGGTGCCCCTCGCACTGTGCCTCGCCGAGCGCCCTGCCAGGAGAAGGATTTGCTCTCTGCTGTGGCTCATCTCTTGCACCAAGCAATTTTTTCTATGTATCCAGTTTGTCAGGAGCTGAGGGCGGACATCTCAGTGGGGTTTGGGATAATCCGGTGCATTTCGATGGTGGTTGTCTGCGCAGCCCCAGCTTCGGTGCTGCTCTCAGCAAGCCCTGCCTGTGGGGGGATGCTCGCGGTGGGCAAACACCTCCAGCAGGGCTGGGCCCTGCTCGCTCCTCTGCGTCTTCCAATCCACATCTGGCCGGGCTGTCTCCGTCTTCCTCTGTGCTCTGAAAATCACAGGCCAGCATCCCCAAGGAACAGAAATTACAGAAATGCAGTCTGACCGGCACCATGTGAATCACCGCCCATTAGTGGTGTTTTTCCCAAACTCTCCTTTTATAGCTCTCTGTTCGGTCGTGTCAAAGCTGATTTGTTTATAGGGTTTCAGAGATGACGTTTCTCTCCAAAAATGTTTTGTGGAGAAGAATCTTCAGATTGGTTCCCTCCTGCACTGGGTAACATCACCGCTTGGCATGGAGTCGCTGAACTTCAGCTTGTGCAATCCCCAGGCTGGCTGTGCTCTGTTAGAGAGCGCGGACTTGAGAAGCTTTAATATCGTCTGCTGCTTTGTTGTTTCCTCCCAGGATCACTCAGACCACAAGGAATGGCTTAGGCCTAATGCAGGAAGGTGCTGTTGGGTTAAAAGTAGCCGTATGGCTCTGCACAACTTGGCACTGGGCACTGCTCCAGGCATCCCTATGCGAGGTGGGGACAGAATTTGTCCCCTTCCAGCATCACCGCGGGGCTCCAGCCTTGCTCTAATCCCAGCAAACTTGGACCCTGTTTTAATGTTACCGTACTGTGGCGCTGCTTTATTCCAAGGCCTCTGGGATGGGCTTTCCTGCTCCCAACCCAAACATCTCATCACGGCTAAAATTAGCACAGGCTCTGACAAAGAAACGCCCAGTGTGCAGGGCTCTGGCCGGCTGGGGGGAGCTCCAGGACAAGCGGGGTGCATTGCGGGGGGAGGCGGCAGGCGGGGACGACGTATTGGAGGTCGTATTTTAAGTATTATATTTTTGGTATTTTAAAGCAATATTTTTAGTATTTATTTTTTAAGGCGATATTTTTGGTATTTTAAGGCAAGAAAAGTCTGAATGGAGAACGCGTGGCACTGAGGCCCTGCTAAATCAGAAAGGGCTCCTGCTGCTCCCTGCCCCTTCCCACAGCTCTCTCCTGTCTCTCGGTCTCCTGACCCACTCTCGTGGCCATCTGTGAGTAGGAGAAATGGCCAAACACCCCGAGAAAGGTCTTACAATCGGAGGGGAAAGTTCTGGAGAGCAAGCGGCTCCTCTCCCTCCCTTCTCCCTGGGAAGGCGCCTGCCCCGCGCTGATCCCTTTCTCTCCAGCGTAAGACAACCCACACCGAGATGAAATCATGTCCTCGTTAAAGCTCCTGGCAATGTTCCCACTGACTCGAATAGCACGAGGCAGTCACCCCAGCCCCTTCACTAGCATAAATCAGCGTCGCCTACATTACACCAACAAAAGGTTTGGCCCCGGTTCGACAGAAAATGAGCCCCTGCTCCTTCAGGTTCCCTCCAGCAGTGATGGCTGTGCCGTGCGAGTGCTGGCTGCTGGAGCAGCTTCCCTCCGTGGGAGCAGCCTGGTGGCCCCTCGGCTTGCGGCGCTCACAGCCTGCTTGCTGATCCACCTGAGTTAGTACAGAAAATAAGCCTACAGAGACAATTTTTTACGATTCTGCTTGCCTTGGGCAGCGCCTGGGAAATTTGTGAATAAAGGGAATAAAGATACTAGAACAAAAGGAGAAAGCAACAATTATCCAGCGCTGCAGGATCTGCAGCCAGCCAGCATCTCCTGGCCATGGCCAATGCTGGGGCTATGTGCCCGCACCCCTGCAGGCACCCAGTGCCCTTGCTGCCATCCCCAGGCATGACCATGGCACCAAAATATTTTGTTGTGTGCGGTGGATAATAACAGCTGAGGGCTGGGTAAGGTCAGAGAAGCCCCAAACTTGATTAAAACTGCTCCATCCCTGCCTCCCTCACTGCAGGGTGACTGACAGCGTTATCATGTTATCCCAGCGCATTACAAAGACGTGACGTTGTCCAGCTCCTCTGTGTTGGTCTGTATCTCCTGCCCCTTCTGCATAATTGCCTTGAAATGCCAGGGCTGGTTTATCTTCTTTTTAGATTTTACTGGAAACTGGGAAATGAGCGCGCGGTGCAATATGTGCCATTATTGTCCGTGAGGCTGATTTCTATCTCAGATGCATTTGAGTTATTAGGGGAGGAACCGTCTTGGCGGTGATGGCATTGCCCAAGTGTTTTTCCATGAAGAAATGGCTCTCCAGGGCAGCATGGGGGCCGAGCAGACACGGGTGTGCCGGCCTGGCCTGATGGGGAGTGGAGCCCGGTGGTGCCCACCTCTCACCCCAGCTCCAGCTAAGCCCAGAGGGTCAGCTTTCTGCTTTCTGCTTTCTGCAGCTGGCGGACCTGGGGAGAGTGAAAACTGGGAGCAGGTCCTGAGCACCCCTGGGGGCAAAGCGGGTGCTGTCGGGCTGGAAGTGGCCCCCGAGAGCCACCCAAGCCCTGCACAGCGGACCACCCGGCAGCGTGATCCCCTTCGGCTGCCTGACGGCTCTCGGGGGGTGGTGGGCAAGAAGGCAAAGCCCCCACTGCACGGCCCCCACCTGCAGCTGGACACCTGGGGGCAGAGTGGGTGCTGGGGGCAAGCTGTGCGCAACCCCAAGCCCCCAACCCCAAGCCCCGAGCCCCCATCCCCGAGGCCCTGGCCCCCATTCCCAAGCCCCCATCCCTGAGCCCTGAGCCCCCAGCCTAGAGCCCCCATTCCCGAGCCCCCGTCCCCGAATCTCGAATCCCGAGCCCCCAGCCCCCAGCCCCATCCCCGAGCCCCCCTTCCCCACCCCATCCCCAAGCCCCCATCCCCATCCCCGAGCCCGCAGCCCCCCTCCCGGTGCCGCCGCCGCCCCCCACCCTGCGGCAGGCGCCGCCCCCTCCCCTCCCCTCCCTTCCCTTCCCCTCCCCTCCCCTCCCGGCCCCTCCCGGCCCCCCCTCGCCGCTCGCCTTTGTGCAGCCGCCGCTCGCCGCCCGCCGCCGCTCGGCCCCGCGCGGCCCCTCCCGGCCCGGAGCAGCGGGGGGCGCCGGCCCCAGCCCCTCTCCCCCCCCCACCCCGGCGAGCTCAGGTGGGTCCGGGGGAAGGGGGGCACAGCCTCACGCCCCCCAGCATCCCCCCAGCGCCTTTCGGCTGCCCGGCACCGCCTCGGGGGGGCAACCGAGGGGTGCCGGGGTCGTGCCCCCGGGGGTCGCCGTGCGCCGGGGGGGAGCCGTCGGGGCCCGGGGCATCGCCGTGCGCCTCGGGCCGCCCGCATCCCCGGCCCGGCGGCTGCCATGGTAACGGTGGTACCGCGGTCCCCTCGTCCCCTCGTCGCCTGGATCCCGGTCCCCCCCCCTCCCCTCCCCGCGGGGAGGATGCTCGGGCACGGCCGTGCCCACCGGAGACCACCGTGGGCACACCCTGGGCGCGCGTCGCCCCCGCCGGTGCTCGCCGGGCTCCGTGGGGATGGTGGGGACAGGGGAGGGGGCTGCGCCCCGCTGGCAGCGTTTGGGTGATGTTGGTAAATATTTCGGTAACGCCGTGGCGGTGGTAAACAGCTGGGCGCGTTATCCCGGGAAGGCGTGCGGGAGGAGAGGGAGAGCGTGGCGCTCCGGGTGTGTAATTAGCGCTTGGTGAACGAAGGAACAGACGTCGGAGGCCATGCGGTGGAACTCGGATCTTGCAGGAATATCGCCGTGGGAGGGAAAGTGACAGGTGGTTTGTGGGGTTGTGAGTGAGCCGTGCAGCGTGGCAGGGCGGCCCCCCGGGAAAGCCGAGCGTGGATTAGGACGTGGAGCAATCCCCAGCACGCGTTTGGGCCAGCCCGCGGTGCTCGGAGGTGCCGCTGGCTCCCGCTGGGATTTTCAGTCCCAGGGGTGTTTTCGCTCCCGGCTGGAGATGGAGGTGGCTCCGGAGTGCTGTCTGGGTGCTGTGTTCAGAGGCAGCACGGGGTGGAGATATGGGAGCGCGCGAGGGAAAGCTGCCAGCACGGAGCGCGGCCGCGGCAGCGCCAGGCCACCTGTTGCAGCCTGCTCGCCGGGCGGCCAGCAAACACCCCGTGCCCACGGGACGTAGCGCTGCCCACGTCTTCCTCTCGTGAGGCTCGCGTTTCACGGCCCTGCTTGGAGCTGAGCTCCTTTCCTGAGGCTTGCGAGGAGTCGCGCTTTTGTCGGGAGGTGAGACTTCGTGGTGAGGACAGCTCCCAGTACGGTAAGCGGGGGGCTGTGTGTGTAGCTGTTCCCCTGTGTTTGCCTTTTGGGATGTTTGTGTGTTTCCAGGTTGTAAAAGAGCCTCCAGGCCCTGCAGCTGTCGTGTACCCGAGCATGGGGAGGGCACTGGGGTGTGCGGGGACGTCCTGTGGGGTGGCCGTGCCTCGGCTGCCCCTCATGGTGCTTGTCGGTGGTGGTTCCTGGTTGGAACAGCATCCAGGAGCAGGTCGCCCCACAGAAAACACCCCTTATTTGATGCTCAGCTGATGGTGGGAGCACTGTGGATGCATGGGAGCTTGGAATAGTTCTCTTGGGCTGTTCTTGCGGTGCTTGGTGGCGATCTGGACTTCTCTCAGCACCGGGAGCCACCAGGTCACCTCCGCCTCAACTCCCCAGCTTGGCGAGTGGAGCCTGGGCTCCAGCCGGGTGTGCCGCGGCACCGGGCAGGGACATTTGCAAACTGGAGCTTTATGGCACCTGCTGATCTAAGCAAACGAGGAGCCAGCAGGCGGGAGGAGGCGGCTGTTGCTCAGCTGGGGCTGAGGGCTTTCCCTGCCGGCAGCCATTAGCAGCCTCACTGCGCTGGAGGCTGCTCTCAAACACAGGGCAAGCGGAGCCGCTGGCGAGCCTGCTCCTGTCGCCTGGGGAAACGGCTCAGCGTGCCGGGGGCTGCGAGCGAGCCCCGTAACAGGCACGTGGATTTGTCCAGCAGTCCCTGATGCTTTGGGGCAAACCGCCCCGGGGCTGGAAGAAACCCTCCAGGAGGCAAGTTCGGCACCAAGGTGTGGGTGAGGGACGGAGCACGGGGTGCGGGCAGAGCCTTGGTTAGCTGTGTTCAGTGATCCCCTATGATCGTGTGTTTTTGTGAGGTCAGGGCGGGTCCCTGGGGGTCTGCATGAGTCTCGTTCAGCCAGAGCAGGGCTGAAGTTTGGGTTCCTGGGGCTCCTGGAGAGGGTTTTCTTTGAATATCCTCCGCCTTGGGGCGGTGCCCCAGATACACGAGAGATAACCTGATGTTAGTCGGGTCAGTTGTGTCTTCTACCTGGCCAGCCTTTGAATCGGCAGCAAATCTGGGAAGTGCTGTCCGTGCTGGCATGGTGGGGGCAGAAAATCCTCCTTCCCTCTCATTTAGGAGCGAGGCACAACAACAGGCACATTAATAGCCAGATTGATGCTGACGTGAAATGGCAGAAGAGCACATCGATGCGTAGCTGGAAATGTCCATTCACACATGCACACTCCTCAACGCTCCAGGCAACCGAGCGCTGCTGCCACGGTCTTGGGGGCTTTGCACAGAAACTGGAGATCTTAACTAGGTCTGATCTCCAGGAGGTGCCCTCGGGGCTCCTGACGGAAGGAGGCTGCCCAGCATTAGGCTGTGATCGCTGAGACTTGACAGGGCTGATCTCTGCAAAACAATGGAAAGGGAAAGGGTGCTTCAAGACGCAAGACCATTACAAATTCACCTGCCTTGCTCTGGCACGATTTGCAGTGCTTCGGAGAGCTCATCAGGAGGGACCGGGTCCCTCTGCCTGGATTTCCCCCCTCTCCTCCCCCTCGCACACACAGCACACACGCGGGCAGTGCCCAGACGACGTGCAGAATGGCGAGGAGGGGTTCTCCAGAAGCAGGAGGCTGTGGGCAGTGGCTGTGCCCTGCATGGAGCGAGGCAGGCTGGCTGCAGGCTCGGCAAAGAGGCAGCAGGCCGGGGAAGCCTCCGGCCAGCTCCGGTGCCTGGGAGCTGCTCCCAGCCCTGGGAGCCTCTCCCAAATGCCTGGTGTCCTCCTCCTGCCCCGTCTGCGTCCTCATATACCGCCGGGCTCACAAGAGCACCTCGTGTCTCCCCCTGCCCCAAGCAGAGCCCTGCTGCTGCCAAAAGCTGAGGATGCCCCCGCCTGCAGAGCTTGGCTGAGCCCCCGGAGCACTGCTGGCCCCATAGGGGTGGGGATAGGAGATTGGAGGGGGGGGGCAATATTTTGTTTTCCCCATTAAAACTGCTGACTGGGCCAGGGCGGGAGGGCAGGAGAGCTCTGGGCACCGCTGCCCCGCTTCCTGTGCCGCTCTGCCTCCCTGCTTTACAGCCGATCGCAGTTTTAAGAGGAAAAAAACATGTTTTGATTCAAGTCACGTGCCGAGCGCCGCGCTCCCCGGTCACAGTGGTTTGTACAGGCGCCTTGGTGCTTTGTTTGGCGGCTGCAAACTTGGGGTCAGTAACGGGGGGGATGCAGTGCCGCGTGCCGGGGAGCGGGGCCGTGCAGCCACCCCTTGTGCGGTGCCTGCTGTCCTGCTGCCCCTCTGCTGGGGCACAGCGGGGTTTGGCCACGAGCAGCGGCTCCGTGCCCCGAGTGCTTCAGGCTGAAGGCAAACCCCGTGCAGTGTTTGCTTTTCTCGCTTTGCTTCAGCTTCACACAAAAAAAAAAAAAAAAAAAAAAAAGTGGGTGGGCCAGCTTGAAACAACCCCAAAAACCTGTGACGTTTCACAGAGCATATGCTGCCTTGGAGGAGAAGCGGGCTCATCTGCACTCCAGAATGCCGTGTTTGTTTTTCTGGCGAGGACACTGCCAGGCCCGACGGTTAGCTCGCGTGGAGCTAAGTTTTAGCGTGCAGAAGTGTGTGAGCTGCAAGAACCGAGTTAGCAAAACAAAGAACATATGTGTGCTGTGCGCTTGGCTTGGCGAAAAGCTCAGCTCGGCTGCACTGAGCTCGAGAAGCCAAAAAGCGAGCAGGGGATTGACAGCAGCGCCTGTGCCTGGCCCCCGGCTCGGCACGGCCCCTCGGTGCGCGCACAGCCTGCTGCCAGGTGGTGCCTGGCTTGGCACGGGCCGCCCGGGCAGAAAACAGTTAAAGGACGTGAGATAAAGGCCGTAGGAAAATGTGCAACCAGAAGTTACTGTATCACCAGCTGTTGGGCTCTTTGTACGCGTTTCTAAAACCTGGTAATTATCCAGCATTACGTGCCTGGGCGAGCGAGGGGGATTGCCTGGGCAGAGGCAGCCAGCGGCACGCTCCGGCGGCAGCGCAGCCCCACGCCGCACAATGGCAGCGGCAGCTGCAGGCAGGGGAAATGAAAGCCTCCAGCGTTCAGATAAAGCACATTTGCTTCAAAATGACAGGACACGGAAAGGGAGGGAAGGACGTGAATTATCATGGGAAGCGACTCGGTACGGTGAATAAATGGGGTTGTGGAAACGTGCTCCCTGCCTCGGCGGGGCCAGGGGCTGCTTCCAAGGTGGGCAGGGCTGGTGGGGGTCCTGCAGGGCTCCTGGGGGTCCTCAAACAGTGCAATGGGGACCAGAGAGGGTCCGGGGGACCCTGGTGCCCATGGAGCCCGAGCTGCCTGCCACCCCTCTGACAGCTGGGGGGGCTGGGACAGAGCTTGGGTCAGGCTCTGGAGGGGCTGTAGGGATCCGCATCCGCCAGCTTGCTGAATTCCTGCTGTCGAGGGCCCCTTCCTTATCGGAGCTCATCCAACACGGCAGCTGCAGCGGCTCAGCAGCGTGCGGTGCTATCGGTGCCGCGCAGGGCCCCGATAACCCCGTCCTGCCCGCGCCAGCAGCGAGCCCTCCGCATGTCTGCCCGTGCCCCACACCATGTATGGCCACCGCGCCCGGCACCGTGCGCAGGGAGCTGGCACCGGGCCCACCCCGGTGCTTTAGGGTGGCCCCAGCTCCGTGTCCCCCAGCACACAGCGTGGTGGCCCCTCTGCGCTTTGCACCCGTGGGTGCCCCCCTGACACTCCCTGGCTTCTCGGTGGGAAGCAAGAGCGCAGCGAAGCCGCATCGCTGGGGGCTTGGTGACCACCTGGCAGCCACAAAACGCAGACAAACACACAGGTGAGCGGCTGCAGGTGGTCGGGGAGGCAGGGCCAGACCTACCTCTGCCCTCCTGGTCTCGGTCCCTCGCAGGAGCTGCATCCATGGAGCCGAGGCCACGGCAGCGCCCAGGGGTGCAGGGTGCTGTCTTGGCAGCTCTGTGTTTTCTGAGCCCCTGTGGGGATGTGGGTCCTCAGTGTTCCCCAGAAGTCTGGGGGGCAATGCTCAGCACCTCCTGGCCCCGCGCAAGGCACAGCAGGTCGGTGCTGGTGAAGGGACGGGGACAGACTGCGCCGTCAGGCAGGACCCAGGTTATTTACGGGCCCTCCTTGCTGCCGCAGGTGAGCGCGGGGAGCTGGGGGGCAAGCGCAGCCACGAGCTAGCTATCAAGGGTCACAGGCCTCATTGTAGGAAGGTAATTGCTATGCTAATTGGCATAAATTAAAACATGCTCCGAGTGAAGGACGCAGCCTTGACCTTGATGGGGAGATCGCAGCCCCCCTGCTCGCCCCATCGCGTGCGGCACGACCTTGAGCCGGTGCTGGCAGCTGTGCCACGAGCAGGGCCAGCGCCTCGGGGGTCCTGCTGCAGCCCCGGCAGCACAGAGGCTGCTCAAAATGCAGCACAGGTCCCGCACAAAATGACTGTCTGCCTGCCTGCTGCAGCCCTTCCCAGCACATCCTTTGCCCCCCATGAGCCTCAGTGTCCTGGGGTGGCCGGGGCACAGCTGTGGCACCTGGGGTTGGGGCTGGGTCTGCCGGGTGTTTCTCATTCTCCCCATCCCCGCTGGTGGCAGGGGGGGCTCAGCCCAGGGCTTCTCCCTTGCAGTCGGGCACACGTTGCCTGCAGCCCTTCCCGTGCGCCCTGGTGCCCATCTCCTGCAGGTGCCGACCCCGCTCTCCCCTCTCTCGCAGCAGCCATGGATGCGGCGCTGATCGTCCTGTGCTCCCTGCTGGTGCCGGCGGCCATGGCAGATGGTGGGTACCGGTGCCTCTGGGTGCCAGAAAATGCAGCAGAAACCTGCTGGGGCAATTGCTGGGTCAGAGGGGGGGTGGCGTGGGGCAGCACAGAGCCCTGCCATGAGCAGGAGGCAGCACAGAGCCCTGTCATGGAGCAGGAGGGCGGTGCTGGGTGCAGGGGCTGAGCCGGGAGGCTTGCTCACCCCACAGTGTGCTCGCCTTACACTCTTTGTCTGCTTATTTCCAGTGGGCACCCAGGAGAAGGAGGAAGATCCCTTTAACTACGGTGAGCATCGCCATGCTGGCAGAGATGCGCACGTGTGTGCCATGGGGAGCAGAAGCTGTTGTCCCTCCCCTGAACCTGGCAGAAACGGGTCTCTCTGTCTCCTCCCACAGATTACCAAAGCCTGAGGATCGGCGGGCTGGTGTTTGCCGTGGTCCTGTTCACCGTTGGCATCCTGCTTATCCTCAGTGAGCTGGGGAGCGGGGCTCGGGGGAGGGCTGGGGCAGCCGTCGGGAAAGGCCGTGGCCCAGTCCCACTTGGCCTCGCTGACGGTGTTTCTCTCCTCTTGCAGGCAGGAGGTGCAGGTGCAGTTTTAACCAGAAGCCCAGGTGAGTGAGGGCAGCGTCCCTCCTTGGTGAATCTCTGCCCCGTGCCCAGCTCATCCCAGGAGCACCCCGGGTGGGATGGGTGCCCCCTGCGAGCATCGCTTTGGGTGCCTGGTGCCCAGCATGCAGGGACGCCCCGCTGCACAGCTCCCGGGTGGGAAAGCAGCAGTTTGTGCTCCTGGGCACCTTCCTCAGCATCCCTCATGCGCCAGGGGATGGGCTGCTGGTCCCAGCTGCCCTCACTGTGCTCCTGTCCTTGCAGAGCTCCGGGGGATGAAGAGGCTCAGGCTGAGAACTTGATTGCCTCAAACGGTAAGGCTCCTGGTCCGTGTGCTGTGCAGCTGCATGGCACCGGCTGCTGGCCGAGCACCCAGCCCTGGGCAGGGGGGTTGTCCTCGGCCAGGCTCCGCAGCCCCTCTGCTCTTCCCTTTGCAGCAACGGGAGCACAGAAAGCAGAGAACTGAACCAGAGCCATGCGGTGAGTCCCAGCACGGGTGGGGGCACCGGGGCTGTCACAGCCGGGGCTGCGCATGGGGGTTGCTGCAGGGCCCCCCCTCTGCTCTGTGCAGCTCAGCATCCCCAGCACGGGGCTGGGGCAGGGAACCGTGCGGTGCTGCTGAGCCCCAGGTTCTGCAAGGCCTGGGCAGCACGGCAGGAAAAGGAAGCATCTGCCCGGATTTTCCTTAGCAGCACATTTCCTTCCATTGTGCTCTTCCACCGCCGAGCGGTTTTATTTTTAGGGCTTCTAGAGAGCTGGGTGCAAACCCCCGAGGGCATTTCGCCTCCTGCCTGCCCAAGGACCCTGCAGCCCGAGTTTCTCCGAGCTCCTGGGCTGCGGTCTGCTTTTGGAGAGGGGCCGAACGTGGAGCCTGCGGTGGCAGGAGAGTGTGGGTCGCTGGGGGATGCGGTGCTGCCGCTGGCCTCACTCGCTGCCGTCCTCCCCGCGCAGACCCAGCGACCCGAGGACAGACGCTCGGACTGCAGACACCAACTGCCTGCAAGGAAACTGACCCCACAGCACCAGGTCCCCCCAGGGAGATGCGGCGCTGCTGTGCCCGTGTTACCCTCCGTACTTCCACACCAGATCTCTGCCTCCCAGCCTGACCAAGCTCCCCTCGTCCTGTGCCTCCAGTGCTGTGTGATGTTCCTGTAAGGTGATCGTTGCCTCTAGGACTCCTTGTTGCCGATGTTGTAATAGTGATTTCTCCTCACCTTTCTTGTGCTGTGAGTGTGATGGGGCTGGGTGCGGGCAGATGTCCCCGGCCAGCCCGTGTTCCCTCTGGTTTGCCTCTCGGAGCCGGGCTGGCCACCCACATCCTGCCCCTGGCGACCTGCCCAGGGACCACCGAGGGGCCGAGCAGCCTCCGGGGGTTTGTGGAGCACCTCTGGGGTGCTGCAGAAATTCCCCTGCTCCGTCCCGAGCCTGGGCACAGGAGCTGCAGGGCATGGAGAGCCCTGGGGCTGTGCCTGGAGCCCGGTGCCGCGCATGGACCAAGCCCCTCGGGCAGCCCCCGTCCAGCTCAGACCAGGGGGGCTGCCGAGCGCTGGTGCGTGGTGGTGCCAGTGCTGGGCACCATCCCCCTGGTGGACCAGTCCAGCAGCATTTTGGGGCTTTTCCAGCTTTCTGTGGGCTGCATTGGGAGCAGCAGGAAGCAGCCTGCCCCGCACGGTGCTGCTGCCCTGCTGCACGTTGTGGCTCAGCAATAATCCTGCAGGCACCCAGGGGTGATCCCGGGGCTCAGCTCTGCTGGGACACCTTGGTGCCGGGCGTGAGGCAGGGGGAGCCTCCTGGTGCGGCCCTGTCCCATCTGCTCAGCACCCTCCATCCCTGGGCAGGACCATGCTGTCGGGGCAGGATGCTGCTCAGAGTGTGTGAAGCCGCTGGGGGGGCAGAGGGGGCTGTGAAATCCCCTGGCACGGGGTCACCGTGAGCGAGGGTGGCGAACCAGCATGAACCAGCTCCTCGCCCCCGCTCTGCTCCGCGTGCCACGGGATGGAGCTGGGCGGGCTGAGCCGCCCCCAGGGCTCGGCACAAACACGGCTGAAACAAAGCCCTGTCTGTGGCAGCAAGGGGCAGCGGCATTTCCCCCGGTGCTGAGGCCCAGGACATGGCTGCCTGCATCACTGCTGCATTTGTCCCTTAGCAGTGGTGCTGTCAGCATGCCGGGACAAGGCTCTCCTCCTCCGGGAGGCTTTGCGAGGGCTTCTGGAGGTGCTGTGGGTGGGCTCTGTCCCTCTGTGCTGTCACATCCCCTGGTGGCACCGGGGACGGGGAGCACGCTCCATCCCCTCCGTGCAAGGCAGAGGGACTGTGTCCTGTGTACCTCGTCCCTTCCATCCTGCTGCCACCCAGAGCCTCTGCTCCCCCCATCTCCGTGCTGCTCCCCAGCCGCAGCCCCCTCCGTGCCCCCAGCCCCCAGTGTTGCTGTGTGCGTGTCCCGGTGTCGGTGTTGGAGTGACCGTGGTGTCCGTGGCGTGCCGTCGGTGTTAACACGAAACAAAGCAAACCCCGTGGTGTGTGCAAACGGCAATACCCTGACTGTTGTGAAATAAACCCAGCTACCGTGTTTCCTTCTGAGCGGGAGCGCGTGCTGCTGTGGGAAGGGACGGGTGTGTTCGCTGCTGTCAGCCGAGGGGGCAAGGAATAAAACTTGGTTTCTACCTGTGCCTGGCTGCGTAGTCTGCAGGGGGGAACGGGGCAGGGGCAGCCCTGGGCTGCGAGGGGCTGGGAAATGGGGTGCGGGGGGGACTGTCCGTGTGGGGGGCGCTTGGGTTTCCTGCAGGTTTGGGCCAGCAGCCACGTGGGCAGCGTGGGGAGAAAGGCAGGGCGCAGCTCTGCCCGTCCCCGCGGGGAAGGAGCCGGGCACGGAGAGCCGGGTCCCTTCCCACGCTGTCCCCCAGTGCCGCCAGCCTGGCTCCTGGGTGGGGGCAGTGGCAGTGCCCCCCCACCCCGGGCAGCACAGACAGGGCTTTGTGCTCGGGGCTGTCGCAGCTCCCTCGGTGCCGTGCTCCTTTCTGCAGCCAGCAGCACTTTTAACAATGGCCAGAGGCCGGGCGAAGGCAGCGCGTGAGCAGCGAGCCAGCCCCGAGGGACGCGGGCACAGAGCGCCCTTGTCCTGCCTGCTGGGCACTTCCCGCTGGTGAGGCTCTGAGCTGAGCAGTGCCTCAGCTTCGTGGCACCAGGGATGCTCAGAGGGCCCCACGTGCACCCTCCTGGGGCCTGGCTTCTCCCCAAGGTGTGGGGACGGGCTGGGGCTGGGGCACTCCTCGCCAAGCAGCCTGGGCGCGTGACTCCTGCATGCTGATTTTGGGAGGAGGGCAAACTGGATCGAGCAGCCTGCTGCCTGCCGGAGGCCGGGGCTGGCCCAGTTGGCGAGGGGTGCAGCATCCTGGCACGGGCATCGCCGTGCTGCAGCCAGGCCACCCGGGATGGCTCGGTGCTGGCTGGGGAGCGCTGACCCGGCTGCTGCGGGGACCTGGCATGCCGGGCACGCTGCCCACTTCTCCCCAGCAAAGCTCAGTCCCACCCAGCCCTTCCCTCTGCCCCGTGCTGGCTCTCACCTCCGCAGCAGGAGGGCAGCCCGGCTGGCCTGATGCTTGGGAAGCGGGGCAGGGCGCGCTGCTCCCCTCCCGGCTGGCACAGGGACACTCCGATCCTGGGCTGGCACCGTGGGCGCACCCCCTGCCTGCCCCCCTCCCCTCCTGGGCCTCCCTCCCCAGGGTGGGCGGGAGCCCCGTGCCTCCCCGCGTGACTGCGATAAACATTACACCGAGGCCGTTAATGTTTAATGAGGTTTGTCTCCCAATTAACGCGCTTCCCCCTGGGTGCCCGCTCCCAGAGCGAGACGCCCGCCGGACGGCACGCTGACATGATGGGTGACGGTAAGGGTGCCGGGGGCCGCAGGGGGGGTAGCACGCAGCACCCTGCCCAGCCACCCGGCAGGATCGGGCACATCGCAGTGCGAGGAGCGGGGCTGGGCCCTCCTGATTTCAGGATCGGCTTCCCAGGGGGATTTCTCCGGCCAAAGTGCCCCTCGCAAAGATGTGCCAGCAGGTAAGGTGGCCCACGCGGTGACACGCAGCCTTCAGGAGGATGAGGCTGCTGGTGAGGAGGAAGGCTGCCAGAGAAGGTGGCAGCTCGGGGGCTGCTCTGTGCTCTGGAGAGGCGCCACTGCCCTGTGCAGCCTGGGCAAACAGCGACCGCTTTCTGCTAACCATCGAGCCGGGTCCCTGAGCACAGCTTCACCTGGAGCTCAGGACCCGTGCACCCTGCAAATGCGTCCTGCGAACGCACGGTGAGCTTCGAGTTCACTGGGGTGACACCAGGAATTTGGGAATCCTTTTCTGGCTCGGCTGAACCTGGAGGAAATCAGAGCGCTCTTCCTCGCAGCCCTCGCTCCTCGTCCTTCCCACCTCACCGCCCCGTCCAGGTGCCCGCTGCGAGCCCGGCCCAGGCTCTGGCTCCCACTGGGCTCTCTCCTCTCTTCCAGAGCAAGCACCCGAGCAGGGCCTGGACAGGTTCAGCTACGGTAAGTGCGAGCCGGGCGGCCGGGGGCTGCAGCCCACCTCCCACCTCCCCAGGCTGACCCCGGCGGCTCTCCTCCCCCCCAGACTATGAGACCATCCGCAACGGGGGGCTGATCTTCGCCGTCGTGGCATTTGTCATCGGGCTCCTCATCATCCTCAGTAAGTGCCTCGGGAGGGCTGGGTGCCCTCCTGGTGCTGCTCCCCTGCGGGGACCCTCCCTCACCTCCCTCCTCGGGGTGCTGTCCCTGACCCCCCACGCCAGGGCTGGGGACCCTCCGCAGCCCGAAACGCCTGGGAAATTTCCACCGGGGCACGTTCCCAACAGAAAGCGAGTTGGGAAGGAGACCACATAAATATTTAGAGTTTCTCTGCCAGCGTCAAGGCTTTCAGAGGGAAGGTCAGTAATTAAAAATAGCAGAGAAAACTCTGACATTCCCAGAGTGAGAAATCAGCTTTCCCAGAGCCCTCAGCCCTCGGCAGCTCCCCGGGGGATGTGGTGCCAGGCTCCTGCAAACCGCCCCTGCTGCCTGCATCACCCCCTGCGGGCTTCCAGCAGCGTGCAGGGACATTGCTGAAGAGTTTTGGGGAGAAATATAAGAAAACCACCTGCGTCTGCAAACACAGGGGCAGCTTGGGGGGATGCATGGGCACCCAGGAGAGTGCTCGGGCTCTGCTGGGGAGCACTGGGGGCCAGGAGGCAGCACGTGGGGTCGGCACCGCCCAGCACTGGGCTGTGGGTGCTGTGCAGGGGGCCAGCCCCGGCGCGGAGGCAGAGGGACAGCCCGCAGGAGGCAGAGCTGGTGGTCCCAGCGGGGGGACAGCCCTGGGAGCAGCACCGCTTCGGGGGGGTTTCGGGGGGGAGCTGGGGCAGGGGCTGCAGCCACGAGAGGCCTCAGCTGCTCCTCTTGCCCCCAGGCCAGCGGTTCCACTGCGGAGGGAAGAAGAAGAGGAGGTGGGTATGGTTTTAGGTCGGCCTCACCTCTCCTGCTGGCCGCAGGGGACTTGGCTCACCCTCCCTGCGTCTCAGCCACGTCGCCCCGTGTAACGCCTCTCCCCTTGCTTTTTGCTCCGCAGACAAGGAAACGAGGAGGACCTGTAGCTGCAGGTAGGCCGCAGGAGATGCTGCGGGCTGGCAGCCGGGCTCCCCGGGGCTGCCAGGGCTGGGGGTGATGCTGGGAGCCCCGCGAGGCTTCGAGGAAATGCCCATGTGGGCGCCTGGCTCAGGAGGAGAGGAGCCAGGACGCGCCGTAACCTCCCACTCCCTCCGGTTTCAGAGCTGCCACGATGCCGTGGAAGGAGAGCTTGGTCCGAGGCAGAGCTGTCCTTGCCAAGGGCCACCCCTTGCCCCGCTCCAGTGCCTCCGCCATTCCCCTGCTCACCCCGGGCGAGGCCGGGACGCAAATTGCCCTCGTGCTTTCCCCTCCGTCAGATCCTGCGAGTGTTTCGTGGCTAATAAAGTTCCAGCTGAGACAGGTTAAACTTTGTGCCCCAGGCGTTTGGGCCGCCCACTCTCCCGGCCCAGCACCAATGCCCTGCGGGCATCTTCCACCATGCAGAGCCAGCACGGGTCCCTGCTGGTCCCTCTGCACCCCGGCGGCACGAAGGGGCTGGCTCTTGGTTTCCTTGGTTCGTGTCGGGTCCCGCAGAGGCGGGGGGGGGCGTCCCTGTTCCCGGCCACCTGGGTGGCTTTGCCGAAACGTCCCCGTTGAGTGAGTGTGGGCGGTGGGTGCCCAAATCCTGCCCTTCTCCTGGGGTGCCCAGCCCGAGCCACGCAGGCTGTGGGCACACGCGGGCACGAGCTGGGTGCGAGGGGCTCGGGGCGCGCCTGTTCCTCTCGGAGCGCTCGAGCTGGGCACGGGCGGGGGGGGGGGGGGCGTTTCTGCCTCCGGATCTTTGGCTTCGCAGCCCAAAACCGAGCAACGTCTCCTGCAGCTGGGTGCTGAGGAGGGAATCCCAGCGCCGTGGGCACGGAGCGCCGCAGCCGGCAGCACACGGCGGACACCTGGCGGCGGGCGGTGCGCGGCTGCCGGGGGCCGTGCTGCCCCCCCGCGGGGCTGGGGTCCGCCCCCCATCGCCGGGCTGGGGGCTTCCTCTGGTGCCCTCCCCGCCAGCACTTCCCCTATTTTATTTTATTTTATTATTTTATTTTATTTTATTTTATTTTATTTTATTTTATTTTATTTTATTTTATTTTATTTTATTTTATTTTATTTTATTTTATTTTATTTTATTTTATTTTATTTTTTATTATTTTTTATTATTTTTTATTATTTTATTTTATATTTTAATTTGTAAATAAAATTAAAATTAAAATCAAAATTTTATTTATTTTATAAATAAAGTAAAATTATATTATTTCATAAAATAAATTTTTGTTTAATTTTATTAAATATAATTAATTAATAAATAAAACAATAAAGAACATTTCATTAATAAGTTAAATATGTTATTATTAATTAAATAACTATTATATTTTATTATTTATTAATTAATTACATTTTATTATTTATTAATAATATTTATGATAATTATTGATTATAATTATTAATTAATTATTAATTATATTATTGATTATAATTATAATTATCAAAATATTAATAATATTTATTAATAAATAAATTTTATTATTTATTTATTAATAAATAAATATAAATAAATAATATATAATTATATAATTATATAATATTATATATATAATATATATATATAATATATATATAATAATATATATTATATAATTATATAATATAATAAATATAATAAATAAATAATAAATAAAATATCGTTTATTATTAATTAATAATTTATTTATTACGAAATAAAACGAAATCATTTCATTTCATTTCATTATTTCATTTCATTTCATTCCATTCCATTCCATTTATTCCATTCCATTATTTTATATTATTTTATTTCATTGGATTTATTTTATTGTTTATTTTATTATTTTATTGATTTCACTTCATTCTGTTATTTTATTTTCAATTTACTTTATTTCACTTTTTTTTATTTTAAATTTTTTTTTTAATTTAGCCCCTGATGGGTCCAGGGCCCCAGAGGGTTTCAGCGCGTATCGCTCCGTGTTCTGCAAAGCCGAACGCCCCCACCCTGCTGGCGGAGGAGAAACTGGCTCACCTGGTTCATTTGGGCTTCAGTCGAGGTCAGACATTGACAGGAAAATAGGATTAGCCGGGGGGGAGGTTATTAGACAAAATCCGTGCAATTTGTATAATCTGAGGTGCTTACTGAACACGGTAAGGAGATTATTTTGAAATATAATTTTGATTTGACACTGACCCACTAATAAAGACTCGTGGCAGCTTCGCACAGCTCCAGCAGGAGCCGGAGCCCCTCGGGGAGGGGAGCAGCCCCCATTTTATGGCACCGACGAGGCACGAGCCAAGGGCTGGCCCTGCCCGCCCCCTGCTCTGGGGGCACCCTGTGGCTGCGTCCCCCCAAAAGAAGGAGCCAAGGGCGCAGCATCCGGGGGTGCAGCTGGTGTGGGAGACGGAACCCATCCTCAGGAGGGGCCCTCATGGCCTCCAGGCTCAGGGCTCCCCATTTTCCCCCGTGTGCGGCCGCGGGGGGGCTCGGGGACACGCATGCCCTTCAGGGTGCGCGTCCCCTGGCACCAGCCCCCCCGGAGAGCCCTGCACGCCCGGCCCCTGCGGCTCAGGGGTGGGGGGCAGATTAATGGGAGAGAAAAGCCGTGTCTGGCTCCCTGTGCGGGGGGATCTCTGTCTCGGCACCAGATGGCATTAATAGCATTATTCTGCATGGCTCACCGCCGCCGCGCGCGTGCACGCACGCTTGCACAGCCCTTTGCACACCCGGCTGGGGGCTGTGCCAGCGGACACGGGGTGACACGGAGAGCGGTCCCCGGGGAGCTGCAGGCTGCTCTGGGCGTATGTTTGGAGACCAGGCTGTTATCAGAGCAGGATGGAGCTGGGGAACCAGGACCACCAGAAGGGAAGGTGTACAATAGGTGGCCTCCCCGTGCCGGGGCAGGTGTCCTGCTGGCAGCCCCGGACCATGGGGTGGGCACACGGACGTGCACAGCCCCCAGGTCGGGGAGTCCGCTCCCCGGCACGCACCTCTGCGGTCCTTCACTTTGGGCATTGGTGCCAGGAGCTAGGGGAGTGGCGAGGTCACAAGGAAAGGCCACCACGTCCTTGCTCGGCTGCTTTCCTCCCATCACTGCCCCAGCAAAAGGCTCCTGCTCCCCCCAGGGCTGGGGCAGGGGAGCCGCAGCCCCCATCAGGGGGTGCCCACGGGACCAGCCCCAGCCCCAAGGGTCAGCTGGGAGCTGCTGGCCTCGGGAAGGAAGCATTCAGCTTCTTCCCTCAACCAGGCAATCTTGGAGGATTTCTCTCACACTCCCTTGAGCCATTAATCTTCTGAGAGGAAATCTTTTCTGTGACACAAAGGGGATCGGGTAATAATACCGTGGACAGACGGAGTGCCCTTTTCCTCGGGGAAGGCGCCCAGGTGAGAACGGCTGCCCCCGGGCACCAACTGTTCGCCAGCCTCTGGACAGAAGGGTACAAGGGAGAGGGGCTCCGACCAGCTCCTTTTGTGCTCAATCCACCGTAAATACGAGGAGGGGAGGCACCAGGACACAACAAGGAGCAGCAGCCAGAGATGCTGGCTGCTCGTCTCGCCCCGCCGGGAGCCTGCCAGCACTGCTCTGCCATCTCCGCCATGCCAGGGATGCGTTTGGCCTGGGAGGAAACGCGAAGCAAAATGTCTCCTCGTTAGTTAAAACAGGAGAGCAGCAAATGGTGACTAATGGAGCCAAAGAGGAACACTTGACGACGTGGGGAGATGGGGCCGGGCTGGCGGGGAGCCAGCCACATGCCTCCTTCTCCCTTTGTTCGGCTCTCGGAAAAGGCAGCGCATCCATCAATAGCAACGGAGCTGCCAAAGCAGCGGTGCTCCACGGTCTTAAATTATCCTCCCAGGTGAAGTAAATAACATTTCAGTCCCCGTTTCCCTGTTGCACACGCCCCGGAGCAGCGGTTGCGAGGAGTCACCGGTGGCGCCCTGTGCGCTCCGGGCACCCCGGGGTGGGCGCACGGGGGCCGGGCCGGGGCTGAGGAGCCCGGGAGCATCCCCACGGGGCCGGGCCCTCCAGCTCCGTGCTCGGCCCGGCCGGGACGAGCCTCTCCGCTCTGCGACGCTAGGGGGAGGCAGAAGCCAAGCGAGCTGCGGGCAGGAGCCGGGCCGGGCCGGGGCAGGGCGCGGGGCCGAGCCCCGGGGGCCGGGGGTCGCGGCGCGGCGGTGCCCGGTGCCTGCTGCTGCGCCCCTGCCCCTGGAGGGGCCCTCGGGACGGGGCCGAAGCTGGGGGCTGCAGCTGGATGTGGGTGCTCTGGGGGGGCTGGGAGCACCCTCCTTCGGGCCGCTTTCCCTGACACTCCTCTGAATGCCAGCAGCTTTTTGTTCCTGGGGGAAGAAACGTCCCAAGGAAAGCAGCCGGTGAGCTAGCAGGGTGCTGAGCTCTGGGCACCTTGCAATCCCCGGGGCTCCGGGGCACAGGGGATACGGGAGCTGAGTGTAAATGTGATCCAGACCCAGAGTGAAAAAGTTAGAGCCAGAAAAATCTGCTTGGGCTAGAGCTGCTGGGGCAGCATCGCTCCATGTGCTAGGGCAGAGGCAGAAGTGTGTGGGGGAGAGCCCCTGCTGTGCTCCGGGATGAGCAGGGACCGTCCCTTGCCTGAAGGGAGGAAATCCGCCAGGGACCAGGACATGTGTTGCTGTAATTTCCCATGGGTCTTGTGGAGTTTGGGCCAGGTAAGTATTTTTATGGTGTGAGCATCACCTTTAGCTAGCTGTGCAGCTGGGCGTGCTGCTGGCCGTGGCAGGCTGCTTGCTCTCTGTTAGCAGCGTGTGGCTTAGGGGAGTCTGACATGCACGTGTCCCGGTGTGTTGGTGCAGGTTGGAGCAGCCTAAACAACTCCTGTGATGAACTTTATCCCTTCCTGATCCCAGCTGCACAAAGCCCGTGACGCTCCCTGCCAGCTGATGGGGTACTTGGTAGCAGGACAGCGGCTGCCCGGGCTGAGCACTCATGCAAAGGAGATGCACAAAAGCTTCCTGCGAGCATTCAAATGTGGGAGCTGTGGGAAGTCGAATATCCCTAAACGGTGGCTGCTGTAAATGGAGCTGGAGTCCCAGGTGTGGGCTCGTAGGAGCCAGCTCCGGGAGGGCCTGGCTGCCTGCCCTGCTGCCAGACCCGCGGGGCTGGTGCAGAGCGCGTCTGGCGCGGGAGGCTGACAAATGGCCTTGGCTGCGCAATCAGTGGAGGAGCACAAGGGCAGGAATGAACAGCACGGGCAGCTCAAGGGCTCGCCGTGGCTCCCCGAGTGTGACCCAGGGCTGGTCATCTGCCCCGCTGGGCTCTCCTCGTCTCCTCCTGAGCTCCCTCCCGCCTTGCAGGCAGGTGCTGCCTTCCCCGGGAGGAAGGGGCTATAGGCAGGGTGAGGTTAGTGCTCTCGGTGGGGGCTAGGAGTGATGGAAACCCCCTAGGGGTGCTGAATAGCTGGGGGAGCTAATAGTGAAGCACTGAGTGCATTCACTCCCCCTGCACGTGTGCCTCAGAGGGAGATCTGTGCGGTCCCGTGGGTGCTGCACCAGTGAGCACCCTGCCAGCCCCGCACCCCTGCTTTGTTCGGTGCTCAGCACCTGGCCACGGTGTGAGGGCAGCAGGAGGCTCTGGCAGTTTTTGTAGCTGGAAGATTCCCGTTAGCAGGCTCGGCTGTGCTGCCATCCTGCAGCAGCTGCTGGGGAGGGAAGGGGCAGATGCTTGGCATGTGGCTGGCACTCCCCAGAGCCTGGGACTTGCTTGTGGCCTTGGGAATGGGCCTGAATACCAATTTCCTTGCGAGGTGTCAGCTAACATCTGCACACGGATGGAGCTGGCTGTTGACACCTCGCTTCCTGGAGGGGTGCGTGGGCGCAGGGTGGGCAGCACCCAGTGCTTCGTCACGTCTGGGGACGCTGGTGGCACGGCCCCAGCTGGGGATGAGCTGGCAGGGGAGGTGCACGTGCACGGGTGGGAGGGCTGCGCGCGGGGACACCCACACACGGTGACAGAGCTGCTGAGGCAGCCCAGAACGGCTGTGTAGGGGGTGGTGATGGAGCTCGCAGCACCCAGGAAGGTGAAGCACTGCCTCGGGGGGAGGAGGAGGAGGAGGAGGAAGGGCTGTGGCATCAGGCCAGACCTGCACGGGGTTCTCTCCCACCTCTGCTGTTGACTTCTTGGAGCTGAGGTCTGTGCGGGCCTCATCCTGCTCATCAATAGAACAAGGATGTGGAGAGTCTGGCTTTGGGGAGGGGAAGGGGGCTGTGGGGTGGGCGTGAGGGAGCCTCAGCCCTCCTGGCTTCTGTGTCCCTCCTGTGCAAAATGGCGATGGCCTTCCTGCACAGTGCAAGGGGCACCTCAGTGGCATGGTGAGGTCTTTGGCTATTCCAAAGCACTCCCAGGTAGGAAGGATCCCAGTGAAGAGGTGCAGGTTGGAAATGGCTAAGGAGTTGCTTTTATTCAGTTGTTTTTACTGAGAGATGATGTTACGTTTTCAACTAAATCTAAACTTTTTTAAAAAAGTGTTTTTTCTCTCATTCTTCTGTTTGAAATCAGCATACTTCGGTCTTTCTGTTTATTTTCCTACAAATTAGGATTGAAAAGGTTGCCTTGGAAAGCAAAGCAAAACCATTATAATCAGTTCAAGAAAAAGCATTCTGAGCTCCTCGAATGGTCCAGACAAGTAGGCTTTGGTTGTGACCAAGACTTGGGGAGTAAGATCCTAGGCTTGAGATAAGCCTTAGATAAACATACCCCAAAGTAAAGCATCAATTTGTATTTGTTGCCCGCCGGCTGGAGCGATGCTTGTGCCGGGGAGGTCTGCTGGGCCCTGCGGGGAGCAGCAAGGCAGGGCTGGTGTCACCTCATTTCTGTCCCGGGGCTGCAAAGAAGTTTCCAGGCGGCCCGCGGCGGAGTGGTGCTGCACACCTCGGCTGTCCTGGGCACAGCACTGCGCACACAGCCTGGAGGAGCGGCCGTGGGGCTAGGACACAGCTCCCCCGAGGGAGCAGCCCCCTTGGCACGGGTGACGTCCGGGCTCGCAGAGGATGGGGAGCGTACCTGGAGCGCTCCAGGCTCGCCTCCCCGGAGCGCGTCCGGCACCGGCCGCCTCCTCTCGACCCCCGTGCGCGCCCCCGGCCCCTGCCGCCAGCCGGGGGGGGGCTGAGGAAGGCTGCGAGCGGGCACCCCCCGGGCACGAGGGCCCGGGGGCGAGCGGCGGGGCGCGGGGCGCGGGGGCGGGCAGTGCGCGCAGCCCGGCCCACCCGCCCGACGCCACTCGCCGGGAGAGGGGGGGGGGAGGAGGAGGAGGAGGAGGAGGAGAGGAGGAGGAGGAGGAGGAGCGGCTGCGAGCTCGGCTCTGGGCATCTCAACCTGGCTGGCAGCGCGGCGGCAGGGAGCGCGGCACGCCGGGGGCACCGCACCGTCCGCAATTGCGCCGCACCCCGGGGCCATAGGTGCTCTTTATGGCATGTGGCTGGTAACTTTTTTCCTGCTCTACTCTTTGCCGAAAGGTACGTGGCGCCCGGCAGCGGGGACGCGGCGGGCTCCCCCCGGTGCCCTGCACCCCCCCCCCCGGTGCCCAGCACCCCCTCCGTGCGCCCCCACGGGGCTCCGGGGCCACGGGCGCGGCGCCCCCCGCGGAGCGCTCCGGGGGTCCCGGCGGGGGGCTCGGGGTGCCGCCCGGCCCCCGGGGGGCGCAGGGGCTCTCGGAGCCGAGCCCGAGCCCCCAGCGGTGCCGGAGCCCCCCGGGGTGCGGGCTGCCCGCCGCCCCGACGGGACCTGCCGGGGCTTGCGGCGGTACTTTGGAGAGCTTTGTTCTGGTGTCCCCGCTTTTCCGGGACTACTTAGAGCGATATCCTAATCCCATAAGACAGGCTAAACCCAGCGGTGCTTTAAAAACCCCATCCTTTCCTCCAGGAGGGCTGTGTGAAGTGCAGCCCGGTGGTTCGGTATAAATCAGATCGGGTGGGAAAAAAATAATCGTGAAACAAGTGTGCCGAGGAGATGCACACTTAAAGATTAGAGATTAAATTAAAGTTGGAGATTAAGTGAACGCTACCCGAATCTATGGAGGTAATACTCTAAACCAAGTCTCCGCTACGGATGCAATTAAAAAAGAAAGCCAAGGAGCTGCACGTAACATGCATAGTTAAATCACAGGGCGTTTGTTACAACAATCAATCGATGTTACATAAAGGAATTGCCCGTTTCCAGTTCTGTGGGAATTTTTAATTATGTCCCTATAATAAATTACCTCTTTGTGCATCACCCGATCCGCAGATGTAGCGATGAAAGTGCCCACCTTTTGGAAAATTGTGTGCTCAGAGGATATAAGATGACATTTGCCCTAATTATCTTTTTTGACATTTGAGAACAGCAAAGGGGGAATTTTAGGCAATGAGGAAAGAGAAATAAAAGGGAACAGAGCTGGCTCCTTACATGAGACTTCTCTTGCTGTCTATTGAATTACACATCTATCTTAATGCTAATCCAACGAAAAATATTTACCAAGGTTTAATAGGGCATCCTGTCCAGTGGCATGGCGATGATCAATTATTCCATCAATTATTAATTATGGAATAGCTGCTTTATTGGAGCTGGACTAAAACTGCATTTGGGAGCTTTAACCAAAATCGCTTTTGTTTAGGATCTGCTGAGCTGAACGTGCCAGCGTCTGCTTTGCTTACATTTGCATTTTTACTGTGCTAAAAGGAAAAAAAAAAAAAAAACAACCACCACCAAAACCGGAAACAAATAGCCATCGAGGACACCACAGTTCCTCTACCTCCACCCCCAGTAGTCAAAATAATAACGAGCTGCACCAGGTTATTGCTTTTGCATGTTTTGAGCCCCAGCTTCTTTGGAAAAGGGCTCTCTTCCCACAGAGCTATCTCTTCTGAGAAGAGCATATTAAAAGCCTCCATTAGCACAAGTCCTTGTGGCCTCATTTTCTCTTTTTTTGAGAAATAAAATGTATCTTCAGTATTGAGCCGTCTTGGTGATGGAAAGCGTTAAAGTGAAATGGTTCCAAAGAGAGGACAGCAATACAATGGAAGTTTCATTATAATAATAGGATAAAAAAAATGAATTGCTTAATGCACGATAAACCTTTCAGATACTTAATATTTCTGGGCATCGAAGCACAACCTTTTAATATGTTCCTGCTGTAGAACAAGAGCTCGAGTAGAAACTAAAAGCAGATAAACATTTGATCCAGGGGACCGCTGAAGTTTAGAAATCTCTGAATGGGCTGCATCTGCTTATTTCTCCCTTGCTCGTAAAACAACAACAAAAAAATAGGTGTTTGGCAAGCAAACAAGCAGAGAGTTGAGCAGAAAGAAGGTCTGGTGGCGTGAGTGTGAGCAGCCGCACCGAGGAGGAGGGGATGCGAGTGGCGAGCAGTGTGATGAAGAGCACAGTGGTCAAAACTGAGAGGCTTTGAGCTGGGAAAGCATCTCCCTGCATGTTCTTGCTGGGTCTCTCTGCCTGCTGATTTATATTGGCATTATATTTACATTATGTTCCTGTATTGGGTGCAGTGAACTATGCAGCTTGCATTTTTTAATCTCTCCCCATCTCGGCCCCCCAGCGTGGCACAGCGCTCGTTTCTCTGAAATGAAACATGGAAACCTCATTAAATGCACGGAGGAGAAGGCTGCAGCACTGAGCTCCTCGCCATGCCCGGCGTGCGTTTAGCCCGCGGATAGCCAACATTTCCCAGCACAAGGAGCCATGATGGCAACTTGCCCGGAGCCCTTACCTGCACCCGGCGTAGGTTTAGGGCTGCTCCTGCTTTTGGATGAGAAAATCGAAATAGGCAACCCTATATTTCTTGGTGCGTTTGCTCTCCGGAGGAATAGAGACTGCCTCGCTCGGGTTGCGAGTGCCAGGGATGTGCTACCGAGCAGCCCTTGCCGGAGACGGAGGCTGGTTGGGAGCTGCAGGCTTAGGTCTGGGCAGCGATGGCACGGGGCGCGTTCTGCTGCAGCGCCCGCGGTTCTGCCCATATGGTCCGAGGTGGAGGGATGAGGAGCGCTCTGTCCTCGTTTGAAGCAGCTGACGAAGCGAGAGCAAGAATAAAACTGGAAGCGTGTCTTTGTGGCAGGAATCCTTCTGACATGGCAGCATGTGAGTTTTGAGCTGTGCCGTGGATGATATGAAGTCATCTCACACCCAAATAAGCAGACTGCTAATGAGTGCGACTTCCTAGGAGGGCATGAGGGAGGAAGGTGTTTGGATGTCGCAGCAGCTACAAAGCGTGCTTTAATGGGAAGCGTTTGCAGTGGCTGGTTCGGGTCCAGAATGTTTCTTGTCTTTGAAATCTAAATTATAGCCAGCTACATATTTTTGTGTTGTAATTCTGTGAGTTACCCTTTCCCTGCTTGGAGATCCTTTAGGAATAAACCTGAAGGCATACGATCTGCATATTGCCATCATCACCTGCTAGCAGAGCTGTACCAAATATTTTGGAAATCCATTTCCTGACTTTTGCTAGCAGCAGCTGCCTCTTGGAAAGGCTGTTGGGTTTCGTTTCCGTGGGAGAGAAGGGAGCAAGCACAACTTAAAGGGGAAGGGATGAGGTGTGCGAGCTCCCTTTCACCGCTTGGTTTTACTGACCCGTTTCCCACATCTCTCCCTCTCCTGTCACCCACGGGGCAAAAATCCTTGTCTATGCTTTTTAGAGCGAGCGTGCAAGCTGTGGTTTGCTGGAGTCCTGGGCTGGTGGCTCTGGAGGAAGGCCAGCAGCAGGTGTGCGTGGCCTCTGGTGCATCCCCCGTCCTGCCCGGTGTGCCTGCCCGGCCTTCCTGGTGGCACCATGCTGTGACCCAGCTGGGCCACGTCCCTGCTGTCCCCTCGGGACCTGGACTCTGTATTCGGCATCGATGCGGCTGCTGCCTGCGGTCCCTGGGTTGTTCCCCACCTCCTGGAGGAGCTGAGGGAGGCTGAAGGGAGCTGGTGCAGAGCTGGGGACGCGTCCGGCCCCGCGGGGATGGGGTGGTGCCACCGGTGCTTTCAGGCAGCTGAAGCAGGAGGTGACCCCAGCACCACATTCCTGGGGCCAAGCAAATCAGCGGGGAGCGCTGCTTTTCCACGCAAGGGTTACAGCCTCTGCCTGGGTGCTGCTGTAATAGCTGGAGGTGGTTCAGGCCTTCATTTCCATGCAGATGCATTAAGGAGCAGGCAGCAGCACTCCAAGCCCTTCCCTGCGGAGGACGGGAGGCTGGGCTCTCCTCGCTCCATCTTCCCCCCCCAGAGGAGGTGGCTGCGAGCTCCGAGGCTGCCCCGGGGTGGGATTTGCTCTGGGGCTGGAGTGCCAGGGCTGGGGAAGGTGCTCGGGTCGCTGCCCACGGGGTGCTGGGCTCCTGCTGAGCCCCCCGGGCCGTGCTGGGCATTTTAGGGGCGCTGCTCCCACCCCCAGCGGGGGTCCCTGGGGAGGCTGCACGGACGGGGACACGGCTTCATCCCTTGGGGCTGGAAAGGTGCTGCTGTGGGGTGACATCCATGTGGGAAAGCTGTGCTGCTGGCAGGGGGTGCGCCTGGGCTCTGCAGGGTGTTGGAGAGCTTGAAGGGCACCAGTGTGTGCTCATCCCCTCGCCCCTCTGCTCCTCTCCCTGGCCCTTCCGTGGTGCCCCAAGGTGTCACTTCTTGCTGCCAGCTCCAAGGTCACTCCCTTCGTTAGCAGAAAGGTTATCAAAGCCTTCTGAAGATGAGGGCTTGATGGGAGCTTGTTTCAGGGAAGGCCAAAAGCTGCCCCAGCACTACAGGTGTGCAGGCAGCGTGTGATGGAATTGCTGCCCAAGCCCCCAGCAGCGGGGAGGAAAGGCTACGACTTGCCACCTACCTGTAATTCCCACCCTGCTGCGTGTGCCAGGCTTCAGTTCACCTTCCCCTTCAGCAGGGCAGGTGTCAACCACCCTTAATGAGGATAATAAACGAGTGGCGAGGTGGTGATTAGCCCGCAGTTCTTCACAGCCTCCCTGCAGCCCGTCGCAGCTGGGGGCTGGAGAAGCCCCAGTGCCTCGTGGGGTCCCTTTGGCTGCGGCTGGGCTGCCTGAGCCCAGGAGGGAGGTCTTGGGCAAGGTGCTGCTGGGGGGGGATAAAGAGAACTGGAGTCTAGCACCTGCCCTCTCTGTGGTGCTGCCAACCTTCCCTGTGAATGGTGGCAACGTGCTCGGACATGGCAAACGGTCAAGCCTCCAGTGGTCACTCATAAAGAAGCCCTCAGCAATCAGTGGTGTCTGTATCAGCCAAGCTGGACTGCCTGTGCCCAGAGAATTGCACGTGCGCCCTTGAAATGCATCCTGTTTAGCCTTTTCCCATCTCTGTGGGGCTTCCATCCAGTTACCGATGTGCAAAGACCTTGTTTAGCTCTGAGAAGCTGGGTTTGGGGATGGCAGGGGGGTCCTGAATGCTAACACAGGTGATGTATGTGCATCGAGGGCAGGAAAAAAATGCTTCCTACTTCAGGAGAAACGTCTCTAATTGCACTCACGTGCAGCTGGTTGTTGTCTGAGAAGTCCTAAATCCACTTGGTGACAAAAGGACAAGCTCTTCTGTGAGGTTTGGGGGTGAGGAAGGGTTGCATGCCTGGGCTCTCATCTGGGATGGCATTTCTGTGCTTCTGCAGCCCGTGCTGCCTCTCACGCAGGGCTCACACCTATATCTCAGCTGCCTCTTGCGAGGTACGTGACTTGCTGACAAACCCCGGGGTCAATTTATGGCCGCTCTGCCTTAGCCACTCGTTAGAGTAAATGAGCGCCTTCGGTACAGCACATCGCTCTGCAGAGCTGCGAGCGGCCGTGCTTCTGCTAGTTCCGGAGTTTGGAAAGTCCAGCCATCAAGACTAGTAAATATTCCTAAGGGATGATAGCGAAATGACTTGCTTCTCCCAGCTCAGAAAGAGATATTAATATTTCAATACCTCTAGGTTGCAATTTAGTACAATTTAAGAAGATTGCACTTCGATAACTTAAAATACCTGCCTTTCAGAGCAAGCCAGACAGCGTCCGGCTACGTGGTGGGCTTTGTGCAGATCTGCCTCACCAGCAGCCCGGGCTGTGGTGTTTGGTGCTGCGTGCCTGCCTCGCTGCAATTCCCCCAGCAGAAACCATCGCGTGTGGAGTCCTCCGTAGCTGCCTCTGCTCAGGCTCCTGTGAATTAATGCCCTCAATATTTAGGTTAGGGTCAGCACATCTGACCAGATGTGAGCAGTGATTTCTGGTTTAAAAATATTGCGGTGCTATTTCTAAATATTTAATCTCTCGGTGATTTGGAGACAGTTTTATGAAACATGGAATTAGGATGGTGCTCAATGCTAAATGGTAAAGGAGATTATCTGGATTTAACTCTATGCGTCTGTCACATAACTATTGCCAATCCCATAACTTCCATTTTCTATTAAAAATCCCTTTCCCCCTTTGACCTGAAAAAGCTTCATGGCTAAGCTGAATTTCTGTTTATGAGGTATTTCTCCACTCTTTTCCCCCCTCTACCTCCAAGCCCCCCGGGGGGTGCCTGGTGAGAGGCTTCCCTGTCGGGGGGCGGCTGCTCTCCCATTGCTGCTCCAGGACGGACCCCAGGACCCGTCTGGAGGTGTGCGCAAGGGGTGCAGGATGGGTGCACAGCATGCTCCGTGTGCTTGGACCCCTGTGCTCAGCTCGGGCGGTGGGCACTGCCATGGCCAGCCTATAAATGTGTTGTTTTGTGTGCGGTGCTGGTGCTGGACCTCACCTCTTGCTGGTCCCTTACATCCATGGCTTGCGGGGCCGCTCTGGCTGCGGTGTCCTTGGTGCGGGACCGTCGGGCTCCGAGCAGGCAAAGGAGGAAATTTGGTCACTTTGGGTGATGGTTTGGTGCTGAGTACACGGAGAGCAAGACATGGAGTCTCTCACCTCCGGTTTAGTGGTGCTGAAAGGCACGTGGACATCCAGCTCATGGCAGGACGGGGGCTGCGTGCAGGAAGGGCCGAGGGGCTGTGGTGCCCATGACATGGTGGAGAATGGTACTGAGCATACTGGGGACACAACAGGAGAGGGGTGTGCTCGCTGATCCCGCCTGAGGAAAACAAAACTCTTTTCCGTGGATGTGGGCAGCTTGGTGCTGTGGCCAACAGCACCTCCAGAGCCTTTCCTTGTCCAGCAGCTGCGCTGCGCTGCCCCGGAGGCACGGCCACGAGGATGTTCATGCAAGGAGACTCTTCCCTTCTCCCCCCTGCTCCTGTTCCCTCCTCCCCAAGTTAAGGAATCGAGGTCAGGGAGGGTCCCCGGTGGCTCGTTGGGAGCCAGCAGCGTGGTGTTATTTGCATGTTGGCTCTGCGGCACCACGAGCGGTGCTCTCAGCCAGAGCTATTAATACACCCGCCGAGGGCCGCTTTCTATATCCGTGTCCTGCCGCCCACGCGGAAAAGTGTGGCTAAAAAAAGAAAAAAAACGAGCAAAGTGACTGGGGGCTGCCTCATCCGTATTTATAGGAGGCTTTGCTGGCTGCGGTGGAGAAGGGGAGCTCGTGGTCCTGGAGTGGGAAGGGGAGGCAGGAGGAGCGGGGTGCAGAGGTCTCCTCCCTGCTTCCCTGCAGCCATCCCAGTGCCCCGGGAAGCTTCTGGGCACCCAGGTGGCTGAGAGCTCCTCTCGGATGGCAGGGCTGAAAGCTCAGGCTGAGGCTGGGCTCCCCCCTCTGACCCCAGGAGAGGACAGCAAGGCCGAAGGCGGATTTCCTGCTCCTCTCCTGGGGCTGCTGCAGCACCTGGGGGAGCGGGGGGCTAGCAGCAAACCTTCCTGCCCGGCTTGGGAGAGGCTCAGATGGGGCTCACCAACATCCCGACACCTTCCCTGCAGAGCTGCCTGCAGGAGGCAGGTGCCCCTGGGTGTCCCCAGCCCTGTGGGTGCTGAGGCACGATGTGACCGTGTGCTCAGGGCCACCAGTGCGTGCACAGCCCCAGCTGGGGCCGCACATCTGGCTGGGGGCACCCATGCGTGGAGGCATCCTCACGCTGTGCCTTCTCCCCACCGGGGGGGCGTCCTGGCACCCCCTTGTGCGTGCACAGCCCCTAGCCGTCCTGGTTAGGCACTCGTGGTCCATGATCCGTGCTGCCAGCAAGAGCGCTGGCCTGTGAAGGTGGCCTTTATGCTTCCAGCTCATGCACCGATGTCCCTGCGCTCCCTCCTTCTGCTCTGCCGTGCGTCGGGGCTGGGCTCGGGGCAGCTGCCCCGGTGGGGAGAGTTATCTGTAATAACCCACGGCCTCTGCTTCCTCCGCAGCTCTCACTGAAGATGTTGGAACCAGCCTCTACTTTGTGAACGACTCCATCCAGCAGGTCACCTTCTCCAGCACAGTGGGGGTGGTGATCCCCTGCCCGGCCGCGGGGTCACCCAGCGCCGTCCTTCGGTGGTACCTGGCCACAGGCGACGACATCTACGATGTGCCCCACATCCGGCACGTCCATGCCAATGGGACTTTGCAGCTCTACCCCTTCTCGCCATCAGCCTTCAACAGCTTCATCCACGACAACGACTACTTCTGCACGGCGGAGAACTCGGCTGGCAAAATCAGGAGCCCAAACATCCGTGTTAAAGCAGGTAGGAGCTTGGGGTTTTGGGGGATTTTGATGAGGTGCTGGCTTCTGTCTGGTCTCCTGTGCTGTGTACCCGGCGTGGGGCAGTGATGCCGTGACAGCGAGCTGGTGCTGTGCCTGGAGGAGTGCTGAGCCAGGGCTGTGCCTGCTGCTGCAAGGGGAGTGATCGGGAGCAGAAGGGGCCGGGTGTGGGACAGATGGAGGCAGCCCGAGATGTGTTTGCCGAACAGCATCCTGCCCCTGCTAAGAGCAAGTTCTGCAGCTCAGGTCTGCTGCCAGCTGTGGAGCGAGCTGCAGGGCCACGGTGCGGGGCTTGGGTGCCTCCAGCAAGTGCCTGGTACAGAGGTGCTGCTGCATCCTCGCTGCAGGAGAGGTCACCCGCCCGTGAATCAGCGCTGTCACATCCAGCCACAAACAGGGTGTCCACGGCTGGGGGAGGACCTGGGCCACGTCTGCTTGGAGCACAGAGCCCCCCTGCGCCCCACGGCCCCTCTCAAACCTGCCTGCTCCCATTGCCGCATCCAGCCCAATCATGCCAAGGCCTATTAAGCAAAGAAAAAAGGAGGAATATGGCAAAGAGCTGCTTCCAGAAGCCATTATAGTAAATTATTGACCAGGCTGAGGAGGGCTAATAGCCCAGGAATGGCTTCATTATGTAACCTATTAAAAGTGGGGCTAGCAGAGGGAACATGACAGAAGTGACTACAGGGTTTTTTATTTTAATACCTTGTACTGCAGAGTAAATTGGTATTAACCCCCCTCCCCAGAGTGAATTATTTACCAACATTATCAGGTTACCTATAAACCACAGCGGAGCGGAGGAGGGACAGCAAATGGTGAGGGTGTAATAAATGTGGACGTGCAGCAGGGAGCTGCTGCCCTCCTCGTGCCGGGGCTTTGTGAGGGTCCCTCGATCCCTGGGGACCACGGGGTGGGTGTCTCATGGGGCACCCAGCCTGGGGCTGGCAGCGTGGGGTGAAGCATGGTGCGGGGTGAGCACGGCCTGGCTGCCTGCCTGGGGGCAGCTTGTGCCTCTGAGGTCCTGGAGCTGGTGAGCCTGGGCTCGAATTTGCTAAAACCGGGGAGTTTCTGCAAATTTGCCTGGCAGGGAGTGAAAGGGGGGCTGTGGTTGTGCAGGGCTCACACGTGAGGATGCTCTGGAGGTGCTGCAGGGGACACATTTTGCCCCTGCTCCTCGCCCGCCCTCCTCAGCTCAGGGCAGTGCTCGGCCTCCGCTGCTCTTCCCCATGCTGAGGGCTTTTTTGGGATCGCAGCAGGCTGGTGGCAGGGCTCAGTCCTGGCTTAATGCCCCCCTGTGAGCAGGCCTTCAGCTGGCAGCCTGTCCGTCTGTGCCCCATTAGCAGGTGCAATTAGCAGGCACAATTAGCAGGCGCTTCACAGCGGGGCCACGTGCGGGGCGCTGGGGCCACCAGGACAGCCCGGCTGTGGTGGTTCCCGGTGCTTTGGCTTTATCCTGGTTGGAAATGGCTGCGAAACGTCCCCCTGCTTCTGCACCCACCCAGTCTCTTGTGTCCCCGTTGGTCTCCCCTGCTTTGTGGTGGCCATGCAAGTAAAACCAATTAAAGCTGTATGAAGAAAGCAAATAAAACCCAATTAAAAACATGAGGAATTGGAAAAGTCACAAAGCCTTGTGAAACCTGGTAGTGAGTGCATGGAGTAAATCTCTCTAGCCAGTGGGAGGCTTTCAGTGTGCCAGTGGTGGCTTTAATTCACCCCTGGGAGCAAGAGGCTCGGCAGCAGCAGGGGAAGCCGGGGCTGGCTCAGCATGGAGCAGGGTTTGGGGGTGCTGGGGGCAGCCGAGGGGCTGGGTGCAAGGGGCAGCAGCCGGGCTGGATGGTCCTCGTGCTCCCTGCTGGCCTTTAAAGCCCGTGAATAAGCCTCGGCTCCGTGTGATTAAGGAAGCTTTTGCTACCTAATCTGCTTCGGTGCTGGTGTCCCTTTGTGTGGGCTTCTCCCTTGCCCCTGCATCCTCAGCTCTCTGCCTCCCCGCTGCCAGGGGCACCCAGTAAATAGCAGGGGAGCTGAGGGGTGGCACACATGGGGCATCTTCTGCAGCTGGCCATTTATTGCTTTATGGCTGTCACCTCCCTGCCAGCTGACACCGGCAGGAGGTGTCACCCAGCACCCCAAGGAGACAGGGTGGAAATTCCAGCACCCCTCAGTGCTTGCTTGTTGGGGTAGGGTGCATCGCCAAGGGGTGCTTTCCACTCGGGGCAAACATCTTATTTTTGTGACCTTTGGAGTTTTTTTCTGAAGAGATTTGTCTGCTGCTTTTGTTCTGGCCGTGGGGTGTCATTAAATGAAGGAAATGGCTGTCCCCCTCGTGGTGGCAATGCCCAGGTGTCCTACAGGGCACAGTTACTGTCCCCAGGTGGAGGCACCTGCGCCCCTGCATTTGCATCCTTGGAGTTCCTGGTGCCTGCCGTTGTCCCTGGGCAGGGCGATGGTTCCTGGGCACAGCGATGTCTCGTTTGTGCTGACGAGGCTGAGGCAGACCCAGCTGCCCTAATGAGAGCTGCAGGAGGGCTTGGCACTGGGGAGCACCCTGCTACTGGGGCGTGCATCAGCCTGAGGGACGGGGCAGCTCACAGGCACCCCGTGACAAGGACAAGGCTCACAGCACCCCACGGGGACTGGGAAGGTGAGCAGCAGTGTTATCTCGTGCTGCTTCTGTTCTGTGTGGGCCAAGTGTTGTGGATGGAAGCAGTTTATGGCTGGGTGGGTTTGTTTGTTTGTGAGATGTGGGATTAAAGCGAAAGGAAGCGTGCTTGCTTCCAGCACCATCACGCCACCAACCATCTGCTCTTCTCCGCAGTTTTCAGGGAGCCGTACACCGTTCGGGTGGAGGACCAAAGGTCGATGCGTGGAAACGTGGCTGTTTTCAAGTGCCTCATCCCCTCTTCAGTGCAGGAATACGTTAGTGTTGTGTCCTGGGAGAAAGACACCGTTTCTATCATCCCAGGTAAGAGAGGCGCTGCTGGGAAAACGCCTCCTGCTCTTGGAACGTTTTGGCCTGCTCTGCCATGTCGGGCTGAGTGTCGCGGAGAATGTTTTTGTGGTTTATTGTCTCTGCTGCCAAAGCCAAGGTTTTGTTGCTGAACATGTTGGGGCTTCGTACTGGAGAAGCCTGGTGGTGCTGCGTTCGGGGTCCGTGGTGCTACGGCTGTTCTCTGAGCATCACTGTGCTTGCGGGTGTCTGGTGTAAGCGTGGCAGTGTGTGTCCTGTCCTCATGTCCCCCACGTGCCTGTGCACCAGCTCACCTTGGTGGCTGTGTGGCACCTGGGGCTGGGGCAGCAGCGCCTGCCCGTGCTGTCCCTGTCCTGACCCGCAGCCAGCTGGCTTTCCCTGCCGTCAGTGGCACACAAGTCAATATTCCAGCCTTCCTCGTGTGTTTTCACAACAGCTTCAGCCATGGGAAGAGGAACTCTGCTAAAGGCATCTTGTGCCTCTGTGTTGGCACGGGAAGCCACTTGGCCACCATGGCTGGATGTGTCCCACCCAGCACCAACGCTGCTGTTGTGGTTTGTGGGTCGGGGCCATGGGAGGGACAGCAGCGCCTGTGTTTTGGCAGGGACTTTGCAACCCTTGGGTAGTTCCCTGCAATTTTTGGCATGTACTGAGCACCCTGGGTCCCGGTGAGAGCAGAGAGCCTCTAAAAGCAGAGTCTTGCCCCAGCGGGTCCCCTGGGTGGGACACGACCTGGGCGCCTTGGTGTGGCCAAGCAGGAGGGGAAAGGAGCAGGGGACATGGGTGTGCTGTGCTCCTGGTGCGCTGGGTCCTGCCGGGCTTGTGACAGGCTGGGAAGCAGCACAGGGATACGGGCAGGTGCTGAGCACTGTGTGGAGCCACCAGCATCCCCATGTACTGGGGTGACCTCTTGGCTCCCTCCCTGGCTGTATTGATGGCAGCGCTGGCTGCCCTGCGCAGCGTGTGTAAGCTATAGCAAAGCAATCGATGCTGCTTTCCCCAGGGGATCCAGAAAGAATTAAAGGATTTTGCCCAGAGTGAGTGCTCAGTGCTTGATATTTGCTCATAGGTCAGTAAGTCCCGATGCTCCTCTGGGGCTGGGCACTGCCACGCTGGCCACGCGGTGGGGACGTGCCCAGGGGCGGGCACCGGGGGGTGGCAGCTGGGGGGACAGCCTGGTGCCAGCCGCTGACCATGCAGGGGAGGGAATTTGCTTTAATCCGCCTTGCAGGGATGTTTCCTAAGGAGCTTAAGGAGCAAAGTGCTTTACCTGGAGGGGGAAGAGCTTCCTGAGGGCTGCGGTGGCTCTCGCTGGTGGCAGCCCCTCGGGGCGCAGCTGACCTGCTGGCTCAGCGCTGCCCGCTCCTCCTGCTGCGGGGCTCTGTGGGGTCTGTGCAGCGCCGGCTGCCAGGTGACACCCAGGAGCGGTGCTGAGCCGGTGGCCGGGGCAGCAAGGACACCTCTCAGACACCCGCTGTGCCGGTCCTGGCGCTGGCACCGAGCCTGTGCCGGGCGGCAGAGCCGGGGCGCTGAGCCAGCTCCCTTGCCGTGGTCAGGAGCTGGGTTCATGGTGCCCCTCCTCCCCAGCAGTGACCCACTTCTGACAGTCTTGGGATGAAATATTGCATGAGACTCCTCGCCTCCGGAGCACGGTCTTCCCCGGGCAGCAGTTGGGAAGGATGCTCGTGCAATGACGGGCAGCTGCTCCGCGCCTGCAACAGCCTTTTGCCCGGGAAGGGAGATTTCGGTGTAGCAAACAGCCTTCCTGAATACAAACCTTTCTGGCATTTCTGGGTGTCTTGTGGTATCACAGAAATGCCCGTTTTGTTTTACTAGGTGAGAAACCCCGGGGTGGTCTCTGAGGCCCGTGTACAAGCCTTTTTGGGGGGGTTTGCCCTGAGGCCGGCCGCTGCGCGGAGGACGCACGGAAGGCGCTGGCAGGGTGCAGGCTCGGCCACAGCCTCAGCACGGCCCTGGGGAACGGCTGCATCTGCCCTAACACGGGGTGTGAGGTGGGGTTTCAGTGCCCTGCTGCCTCTGGCAGGGCTTGCTCGATGGGTGGGGATTTCTAGCACTGCTCTGCTGCTTTGGGTGCTCCCAAGGGTGATGAAAACCCCGGGGACTCAAACGGCCGCCCCGAGGAACTTGTGCTGTGCAGTGGAGCTGGGTGGGCTGTTTGCATGCCAGTTGTTTGTTGCTTCTGGTGGTTTCTAAAGCTGTTTTTTGTAATGAAATGAGTAGTGCTTGGCCAGGGCTGCTCAGCCCTTGTCTCCTCCAGCACCTCTTGGGAGGACGAGTGGTGGTTCCTGGGGCTGGAGCGCACAGACACCTTACAGCACGTCATCTGCTCGAACCACTGCCTGGGCTCAGCACTGGTAATAGCTCTGCAGGCTCTGCTGTACTGCAGCTCTGCTTTCAGGAGTAGAAGGCACAAAACTCGGGGCTTTGCTTGGCACCGTGTCCCTGTCCCCAAGCAGCTGGCAGGCGCGGGTGGTGCAGACCCCGCAGCCGAGACCCCTCATCATGGACCGAGCCCCGGGTGAGCCTGGTGCCGTGCTGGCATTGTGCTCCGGGGACGGATCCACATCCTAACAGCTCTGCCCTGAATTTTCTTCTCACCTTGCAGCCCCCGGTGCTGCAGTGCATTCCTGGCACGTGGGAGCAGTGTGGTGTCTGCGCTCCGTCTGAAGAGCAGCGCGTTCGTCACCCGGGCACCCGTGCGCTTGCATGATCTTAACCAGACTTGTTCCCAAGTTCGCTTTTGCGGTGGATTTTTTAATATGATGATTTAATTAGAGTGGAACAATTTTAACATTCTAAAGCAATAATTACCCTAAAGACAGAACATATAAATCGTGTTACAGTGCAGAGTCAACACAAGCAAACATGTTTTGCTGTTGGATTACAAATATAGTATCTGCCTGAAGCTTATTTTTTTTTCTTGCGATCGCTAGAGCTAAAACTGGCTTTGCTGTTACCAAAAACATGCTCTCCTCCTGACCTCCGGTGAGCCTTTGATTCTGTCCTAATTCTTAGCGAGTAAGGCAAGGAGGGGGTTCCTGCTGCTCCGAGCGAGCGGTGTGGCTGGTGAACACGCTGTGCCGGCGTGCTGAGCGCTGCCAGCCCCCTCGTGCCAGAGGTGTGCTAACATCCAGCGCTGTACCGACAGCACTGCGTAGTGCTCCTCCAGTCATCCTCCGGAAACAAAAGGTCTGTGGAGGTACTGCAGCTCCTTCAGAAGTGAATCCAAGCCTTACTTGAAACTGGCTTTTTGTCCTAATATCAGTGCATGCAAGCCACTGCTCTTTCTGAAACTTTCTCCTAGGCTTTGTGGAGGACTGCGCATCCTCCTGCTAACCCTTGGTGCGTCAGGGTATGCACGGTCCTAGCAGGCTCTGTAATAAATCCTCCATCCAGAGCACTCCGTGGCAGAAAACTTTCGTTTAAATGATTGTTTTCACCCTAGGTGCTTGCTTTCTGTAGTGTCCCGATCCCTCTCCCTGACCAAAAAAACACTTTATAGCCCAGAAATGGGGAAATCCCTCTGTGAAAGGGAGGGCGCGCTTCCTGTGGCACTGCTGGTCTTGCAGGTGCAACCCCATCACGCCACGTGTTTCAGGAGCTTTGTGGTGTGCATTCTGTTCTTTGTGGGGGTACAGGGCTGAAAACTGCCCCCTCTCTGTGGGTGATGGGTGGGGGACTTTTTGGGGTCTGCCTGGGGCTGGCGTGTGCTGCGTGCTGCTCCCCGAGCGCTGCTGTTAGCGCAGCGGTGCTCTGCTTTCAGAGGGTGCCTCTGCCTGGCTTCTCTTCATTTAAGTTCCCGACAAGTCTGTTTTTTTTCAGGAGCACCTACTGGGTCTATTTTAGGAGAGATCTTAAAACAATTGTAGCAAAATGCCTCGTGTCTGTATCGCACTGCTGCAGTGGGGGGTTTTGGTGGGGACTCGTGTTATTTGGTTAACTTGGGAACACTGAAACTTACCCTGAAATCAAAGATAAATTCTTTATAGAAGGTTATCCTGCACGTAAATCATCATTAGTGCAGCTCATTTTTGTTTAATGCCTACCTAACTGTGCCATAGTCTAAAAATGTGTGTTTAGTGAAGTCAAGGGTTGCAGAGAAATTACAGGGTTTTCAAAAACCCATTTGCTTTGCTGGTGCTCACATCCAAATCAATCTTGCCTCTCGTTCTCAGCCTGGTAGCACACGTGCAGCACCACTCACAGGATTCTGGCATTTAACGTGGGCTAGTGCTTATTCAGAATAAAGCAGCAGCGCTTACAGATTTGGGGGCTGTGTACAAGATTGCACTTCACACCGAGGCTGTGATTTCAAACTCTGTTGCTATTGATGAATCTTGATGTATACTTGGGGGAGAGGGGTGGGAGGAGGCCGGGGAGGATGCAGCTGAGCAGCATGCTGCCCGCGTCCCTCTCCTGCTCCGCGGGGAGGCAGGGGGAAGCTGCTGCCATGAGCCACTCCAAGAACCCGGCGTGGTGAACGGCTTTTTTTAAAGCCACATCTCTAGGCTGGGCGATGTGAAGTCCGGGAGCACGTGCGTGGTTTGGGTTTGTTGGAGATGTGTTGCATGTGCGACCGAGGGTGCCGTAGAGTCACTGTGCTGTAGTTGTGGTGACACAGAAATGGAGATTCCTGGCACGGACTTGTCCTCTCTCCAGGTACTGCAGGAATGTAACTTGATTTTGGCAGTCGTGGGTTCTGCAGGGCTGGGCACGTAGCGGTGATGCTAATGTGGACCCGATGTAGGTGGGCAGCACTGGGGGGCGCGTCCAGCAGCGGCTTACAAAGGCGGTGATGAGGGTAGGAAATCTGAAATGCTACAAAGTGGATTTCTGAGGAATTGTCAGCCCTTCTCCAGCAATGCGCTCCCTGCTATTTCTGAAGTGTGCTCATTGGAGCTTTAGCTGGCTTTTCAAAACTTCAGTTGTAACCTTGGGAGCACACGTGTGCGTGTGCAGTTATACCCAAACCATCCCTCAGCGGGATTCGAGACGTATTTACACCTCGGTTTGCCTTTTCTGGCACAAATGTGTCGTCTGCCCAGGCTGTGCTGAAGAGTGCTGCTGGGTATGCTGGGCTGGGCAGAAATGATGGCTGGGGGGTGCTGGGCTCTGGCCTGGCTGCATCCCTGGAGCAGACCCACAAGTGGAAGCTGATGGCTCTTGTCTCCATCTTGCCTGGGGTATTGGTGGCCTGGGGCTCAAGGCAGCACAGAAAAAGTGATTATTGGAGGCAGTGAGCATTACTACAGCCATGAACCCATTGCTGAGCTGCTCTTTGATGCTTTGGAGTCGTGTACTCGATACGTTGTGCTGGAAACATGTCTAAATGCAACCCTTCTCAAGGTGCAGAGTGTTTTGGGGTGCTGCTTTTCTCAATAGCTGCTGTTTGAGGGCTGCGGGTACTTGGATGTGCTGCTTTAGTCAATGGAGAGCCACAAAGCCCTCTCTCTGAAAGCTGAAACATGAAGCCTGCCAGAAGGATGGAACTGGGAAAAAAAATCACGGTTTTGTGAAGTTTTAATTGTTTTTGTGAATGTTCTTGTTTGAATGACGGCCTGTTAGGAATTCAGAAAGTATCGAAGCCGGTCTGTTCACAGTGGCTTAGATATGATCTTAATTTAAGGAGACCTTGCTGTGCTGTCTGCAGCAGTGTCCCACTCTGGGATTGTTGAGCTCATCCCAGCGGCTGTTTGGTGACGTGGAGAAGCGTGACAGCTTTCACATGGTTAAATACGACCGTTCACCCCAAAGTGTACGCTCTTTTCTGCTGCACCTTGCAACATCTGCCACCCGTTCTCTGAAATATTAGAAGTGCAACCATACACTAAATCCACTTGAATCTGTCTCGACGCACAATGAGTGCAGAGGCACAGCGTGAGGCTACGGGCAATTAAAACCCCGCTGTATTTATGGGGGCAATGCTCTGGAGCTGGGACTGGAGCTGCTGATGCTGCCTCGCCGGCAGACGTGTGCTGCGTGATGGGGGCAAGGCAGCTGATCCAGGAGGCCGGCCAGCCCGGACCTGGATAATCGAGCATTGTCCTTCCATCAATGGCCTTGTGCTGGGGACATCCATCCCGAGTTACTGGAGAAAAGCTGGAAGCTGGGACCGAATAAACACGGCGAGGTGAAAGGCAGTCCTTGTTTGCGTGTTGATATTTGTTAGGGGCAGGAGAGGAGATGCTGAGGACAGGTACGGGCTGTCAGCACTTTTATTCGGTTTTGCTGAGTGCAGGGTAAGCCCAGCTGGCTCAAAGCGAGCTGCCTGCAGCGAGCAGCTCCCAGTGGTCCAGGACCTGGGCGCTCTTTGGCTTTGCCATCGCTCATGGCGCAGCCCTGAGCCTGCAGCGGGCAGGAGCACTGCTCACGGACAGCACCGAGACGTGAGCTGGGACCGCTGGGCGAAGGCCCAGCAAGGAGCTGGCCTTTTCAGCTCGATTTCCCAGCTTCTCCCTGGCGGAGCAGCCTGATGTGATTCAGAGGAGCGTTGTCCGGCCCCGCTCTGGCTGGGGGTGCTGCGGGACCTTTTCTGCTGTCGGTCCCGAGATCTCCGGAGGTGTCCCGGCGTCCCCCCGCCCCTCGCCCCCTCCCTGGCTGCGACATGTGCCCAGACCTGTTACAGAGGGAAGTAGCTCCAGGCGTTATTCTCACCAAGTGGGGTGAGATTCTGTCTGAAATCATTTCATCCTTCCCCAGAGACTTGGCGTGAATTTTATCTAATCGCCATGGCAACAGATAAAAAAAGGTGTGAGCACATCTCCTTTTGCTGTGATAATTCAGATTTATATATTCAGATCAGATTGGAGTTAGAGATTTTAAAAGGAGCAGATGCAGCAGAAGGTGTGACTGCAAATAATGTGGTGCGAACGTTTGATGATCCTGCCCTTTAAGAGGGGAGAGAGCTTTCCTGCAGGTTTTTTTCTGGAATATAATTATTCCATCAAATCCATTTTAACAAGGACTCATTATAGCCCTGATAATGCAGAGTCACGTTGGAGACGATCTCACACACATGCACACACGCACCAAAAAAAAAAAGGGGGGGGGGATTAAAACAAGTAAATAAAATGCATGTGGAGAGCGAGGGATGAGCACCCCATCGCCTCCAGATGTGCCGGGCTCAGCGGGGCTCTGCCTGCACCCGTGTGGCCACGGCCACTGTCTGCCCTGCTGCTGTGTCCCTGAACAGCACAGCTGCAGGAGGTGGCTGAGGGATGGGGTGGCAGGCCCTCGGCCCCAGGAGGCCCTCGGATCCCAGAAACCCTGCGCAGCAAAGCGCTCAGGGCGGGAGGGCAGGAGGGCTGCGCCTGGCTGGGTTCAGCCTAGGCCGTTTCCCCCGGCTGAATCCTGACTTGGCACAGCAGCTTTGGCTACCAACCTCGTCTAGCGTGCAGCAGAGCTCAGATGCTGATGCTGCAACCAAGGATTGCCTGAGAGCGCCTGAGCTGGGGCCATCCTGCAGGAGAGCTGGTGGCGGCTTTTGCTGTGCCGTTGGAGCTGCGCAAGGGCTGCTTCATCTGAGATCAGAGCAAGCGAGTCCTTGACTGCTTTCTGTGCAGGGCAGAGAAGAAAGGATGCAGACGGTCGCCTGCGGAGGAAAGGTGCAGTTGATCTAGCACCTGGCGTCCCAGCCCCACGTGATGTCCTTGCCCCTGCTCCAAGCCCTGCGGGATGACGGAGCGCGAGCCAAAGGTGGCTTGACAAGCTCCAAGGCATGAAATACAGAGGGGCGTCCGTGCTTGGAGCTGCCATCTCTCTGCCTACCTGTAAGCGTAAATCTTCCGCCACCCCGAGGAGCCGTGGTGCTGGAGGGAACAGAGAAACGGTGCGTGCAGGATGGGATGGATGGCTGAGGGCTTGGAGCAGCAGCACGAGGCAGGTGGGCTGCAAATCTCTGCCCGACACCTTCCCGCTGTGCCACTGGTGCTCTGCCCCAGTTCTGCCTCCACTGCTGCTGGCCTGAGGTTCAGGACAAGTTTCCAGGTGGGAGAGGTGCAGAGATGCTGAAGGAGCCCTCGCAGCACCCCAGTGCCAAGCACAGCCCCTGGGAAGCCGCTGGGAGCGGTGGGGGAGCATCTGCAGGGGGGTTTCGCTCGCTGCCTCGCAGGGGAGCACCTGAGTGCAGCACCTTTCTGGAGGCAGCAGCCGTGATACCTGCTGGGCACAAACTTCCCGCAAAGATTCTGGCATGAGGAGGAGATGATTTATGTGAAAGAAATTACACTGAAGTGGAGAGAGCAGAGGGAGGAGGAGACGCATGGAGGAGCACGGTCTGCTGGTGACAGCAGGATATGCTGCGTGGACTCTCCTGAGTCCCAGGGTGGCTCTGCACACTGGTACAGATTTTCTTCCAGTTATGCCCTGAATTTCAAATTGTAATTTTGCAGGAAATTGCCAAGAAGCTGGGGCGAGGAGCATTGTCCTCTGGAGCAGCCCTGTGCTGGTGTCCAGGGTGAACCCCTGGTGCTGGCACCAAGCTGGGCTGGGCTGGGGGAGCTCAGGACCCCTGGGCTGTGTGCTGCTGGTCCTTGGGAGGTGCTGCTCTGCTGGGAGCCAGCCCTCAGAAGAGCTCATGGTCCTGCTCGTGGCAGAGCCAGGCAGTGAGCTGTGGTGCCGTGGTGTGCCTGCCTCACCCCTGCAGCGCTCAGCAGGACACGTCCCTGGGGATTACAGGGGCTGCAGCCCTGTGTCCTTCAAGAGGCATTTGCCAAGTGCTAATGCTTCCGTGCATGCCACAGACGTTGCTGCTGAAGGAGAGCTGCAGTCCTTGGGGTCTGGATCTCTGCGAGGAGCTGGATCACCTCAGGATCAAGCTGTGGGAAGCACTTAGGTTGGAACCACTGAAACCTCCCTGAAATGCCCAAGCTGGCTTTGAGAATGGTTTAGAGGGAGAGGTTTTGCTCCACCAGCTGCTTGCTGGCATGTTCTGCTTCAGTCTTTTTCCTTTTATACCTCCTTTTTAATTGCCCCCTAATGGAGTGAGGGTGGTGCTGGCCCAGCCCTGTGACCCCGAGGTCCCCGAGGAGAGCTGCGCCCACCGCAGCGGCCAGGCAGTAATTGCTGCAGCAGAGCCAAGTGATGTGCAAACCCCGCGGGTCAAAACTTCTCTTTAAGTCACATTTTCAAGAGCTTGAGCCCCCTGCCCTTGGGCTGGGGATGGAGAGGAGCTGAGGCCGCTCGTGGCAGCGCCGAGCTCAGCCCTGCCTCGCTCCATCCCTGCTGGCGTGGCCACGGGGAGACTCGCACACATGGGGACAAGGACAAGGCCACTTTTGGGTGCAGGAGCAGGGCTGGTGTCCCCAGGGAGCAGCGGTGCTGGGGCTGTGGGTGTGCTTTTTCCTCCCCCCTCCATGCGCACCCGCGCGCGTACGCAGATGCAGAAACAATCACGGTCATTATTCCTACCATGGTGACAGTGACAGTGGCAGAGATGCCAGCTTCCTCACACAGACGGCTTTATTTCATCTCCTCTGTTTTTCAAAGCCTCTTTCATTTTGTATGAGGAGACAGATGTGAAGGGCTGCAGGCTGATAAATTCTGCTGTCTTATGAAAAGAGAGGGTGGGTTTTTGTTGTGGTTGCTTCTCTTCCTCCCGCCCCAGCCCCCTTCCAGCAGCACGACAGCATCCCCCTGGGAAGGATGCTCCCTCCTGGCGCGGGGCAGGGACGGCTGCGGCTTCTGGGGGTTGTGGGGCCAGGTTCTGTCATGGGGTGAGACCCTGGGGCTGTGGAGAGGGCAGCAGGGGAGCAGAGATGGAGCCTGGTGCTGTGGCTGCCCACCCTGTGCCTGGCCCTGGGATGCTTTGGGAGACTTGGGCTCCAGGTGTGCTAAGGACGAGCTGGTCCCAGCTGTCCAAGCCCAGGTGAACCCTTTCCATGGGCTCACGACCACTGTTCTCTTTCCTACAACTCCTCTGGGACACACATTGATGCTAAGAGCTGTTCCCAGCCCTGCCTGTCTGCTCCTCTGTCGGCCTGGCCATGGCCCTTGTGCCTGCTCCTGCTCCGCTGACGATATTCCTGGTTTAAAAATAAATTGCTCCATCTTTAATTGTGGTTTAAATAACTGCTTCATTTTTATTTAAATGTGGCTCTGTAAGGCTTGGAGAACAATTAGGAGAAAATACAGGGCATTGCTCTGGTGCATGTGTTCAAGCATATAATTAATTTTTTTATTATACTGATGTTTGCCGAATCTGGAAAAAGATCTTATTGTTCCTCTCGATTTATTCACGCACAAGACCTCCAAATACACCAGCCATTTCGGGACTCCATTTCGTGAGCCGCGGTGGTGGGTGCTGGCACGCTGAAAGTGGGCTCCTCGGATCACTCGACCTTGCCATTTGGGCTGTGACAGATGTGTAGGAAACCATGGCCCCTGCACCGAGCACTTGGCAGCCTTAAAATATGGGGGTTTGCTTCCTTCCCAGCCTGGGAGTGGGGGCTCTACACCTCTCCAGCCCCTGGATGTGACCTCAGCCCCTCCGCAAGGCTTTTGGTAGCCCTGGTGCTGCTATTGCACCTCCTCGGCTGGCTGGCCGGGGCGAGTTTGTGCTTTTTGTCGAGGAACGGTATTAAAAAGCTAATAAGCGACTTGGGGATGTCGGGTGAAATCTCTGAAAGGCTCTACATGACCCAGGGACCTCTCTCACAAGTGAGCTGGCCATTCAGGAATATAAATCTCATTCAGAGTCGATAGGGATTAGGTTCCTAAGTGCCCAACACGGCTAAAGTGCTTCTGAAAATGTTGCTTGTTAGAGGGCTGCAGAGGGAGCCGGATGGGGTCTGGCAGCTCTAAGCTCATCAGTCAAAGGTGCTTTGGGTGACAGGAGCCACTCGCGGTAAACAAGCTGCTGGCCCCTTGGACTCGTGACAGTTTTTTAACCGTTTATTAAAACAGCTACCAACTCTTCTTGGAAATGAAATCTTAATAGCAAGCGTGGCATAGATTTTTCACAGATGGCAGCACTGCCAAAAGCAGGCATTCAAGAAAACATTCATCAAAAACATTCATTTCTTTCAAAAAGAAATTGACGTTTATAGCGTAGACAAATTTGGGACTCATTTGCTTTGCCTTTCAGTTTCTGAATTTTTAGAGGTCACATTTTTCTGCACCTCTGAGGGCTAGAAACGGGTGTTATTTTTAACTGGGAACTGAGATTCCTGCATCGCCACGTGGCACCAAGGGCTGGGACTTGTGAAGGGGCTGCGTGGCGCGGGGCTGGACGTATGGGGGGCAAGGGGCTTGCCCCCACCTTGGGCGCTGTGCTCCTGGGAGAGCTCAGCCCCTGCCTGGTGCCCAGTCCTTGTGTGCAGTGCCTGCCCGGCCCCCCTTTGGCCCCTGGGGCTGGTCGTGGTCCTTTTTATGTTGGGGCATCGAGGGAAGGTGCTGTGAGGGTGCTTCTGCCCCACGTTCCTCCCGAGCCAGGAATTCCCTCAAGAGGGAGCAATTGGTTCCCAGCTCATCTCCATTTCATCTGAAGGCTGCACCATGCTGGGCTTCAGCCTTGTTATGTTTCCTCCTGAGCAATACCTTCTCTTTCTGCCCTGTTTAATATTCGTTTCCAGAGCCCCCATCGCCTGCTCTGGGTCTTTTTGCTGGGAGCAGCTCTGAAACTGCAGCCTGCCGCTTTCTGGCTGTTCCTGCTGCTTGCAAGTCACGGCCACCCGGTTCCCTCTGTGCTCCCAGCTCCCTCTGCCCGGGTGCTGTGCCCCACGTGTGGTGCTCAGCTTGGCCAAAACCCCTCGTGCTGCTTAACTCAGGGTCCAGCCTTGACCCTTTGCACAACAACCCAGCTGCCAGGCCCTGGGGATTTTGACGAGTCAATCGGACAGACCTGGCACGACTGCACCGAGACCTTTGGTGTGTCATTAAGGGGAAGCACAGGGCCTTTTGTCCCCGTTGCTGGGGAATTTTGGTCGTGGCTGAAACCAGGAGCTCTGTGCTGGTTATTGCCAGAGCCTGCTCCAGCCCCTGCCTGATTACTTGTAGCTGCTTCCCCTTGCAAAGCAGCTCTCATTTGCATCTTGGAGGAGCAGAGCGCTGCAGGCAGTGGAGGCTGGTGACACCACTGGAAATTGCTTGTTGTGTGTCATTTAATGTCCGTTTGCCTTGGATCGCTTGCATTCTCTTTGTAGCATTACACGATGAACTTAATGGTATTATACGCTAAATGGGTGCCTGTAATCATCGCGCGTTTTTTAACGGTGCTGTCTCTTAAATGCTTCCCGGGCTCACAGAAGAGTTAATGCTCCTGTGCTGTTCTCCGTGCTCTGCGCAGCCCGGTACAAAACCTGCACAAAGCCCAGTGTCCGCAAACAGCTCCATCAATATTTTCTTGGGCTGTACAAAACCACCACGCGGCTCTCCCTTTGCCTCCTGATGTAAGCAGCCAGCCTCTGCCCCCCGGGGTGGCTGGGGCAGAAACTCAGAGCATTCACTGAGAAATGAAAGTGGAGAGGTGTGGGTGCCCCAGGACCCTTTGGGATGCCCAAAAGCAGCCACAGCACACCCACAGCTGGCCCTGGAGCTGGCCCCGACTCCTGCCCACTGCGCCCCAGAGCAGGAGGTGCGTGGCTCCCGCTGGCTCCCCCAGGTGATGTTGTGCTGCCTCTTGGCCCACTTCCACGTGCTTAGCGGCGCTCCCCGAGCCCTGATGTTGTATAATCGATCAGACATCCTGGCACGGCCCCTTGTTTAAACAAGAGCTATGGCTATTGCATGCAATAGATGTACGATGCGTGCATGGTGGTGTCAGGAATTAACTTCATAATCATCGCTGTGATCTTTCTTGGCAGAGCTCTGGCATAACCTGTCGTGTCATATCTGGTGATTACACGTGAGTTATAGTTACCCCCGTCCTGCCTTGCTGGATAAGATCAATTGCAGGCGAGGTTTTATGATGACTGTGTCAGGATTCCTCCCCGCCATCCGCCAAACGTGGGAGCAGCTGCTCTGCTTCTCCGGTGCTCTGGATGCTGAGGGCACCGGCTCAAGGTTGCAGCTGCATAATGTGTGCCTGAAACTCGGTGCAGGATCGCCTGATTACGTGCTGGGAAGGGAAGGAGGCACAGTGTGCACTCCAGAGCTCTGGACACCGAGCTGAGGAAGCTCTGCCTGCAGCCCTGCACCGTGCTCTCCACATGGGTGCTCGGTATCGTGTCCATGCTTAAGCCTCCGAGTCCTCCAGCACCACTTCTGTACCCTGAGCAACGTGGATCCAAATTCTTCACAGGTCCAAACCTCATTTCTAGAAGCCATTACACATGCACGCATGTTCCTCTTTCCCGATGGGAAGAGTTGTGCTGTGATTATGTTTGTTGTAGCGGAGAGCAGGTTTAACCAAATGCCCACCTCCACTGTGCTGGTAAGAGCTTCTTGCCATGCCAGCATCCCACGTGATGGGAACGGCTGAATTTTTTCTTTATTTTTATGTATGTAGACAATGAGTGAAACAAAGAAGTTAAAAATGATGAATTGCAACTAATGCTGCTGTGTGATGGAGATAAGACTGTAATTATTTGTTTGGGAAGCATAAATCAACACCAAAGGCCTGATGGAAAACCAAGCGATAATTTAAATCTGTTTGTGTGGGTCTCCTGGGCTGTGTGGCCAAGCATGAACTTCTATCATAGGCTTGTATGGTTTGTGTTCATGCATGGTTAAAGCAGGTCATTTCGGTGTCACATCCTGTGCTTGGGCCTGCGTCCTGGCTTGTTCCTGGCAGGATTTGGCACCTCTGCGCCGTCTCAGGCTTGGAAATTGGCTATTACCACTGCTGTCATTAGTGCTGCAGATAGGATGGTCTGGCAGAAACAAACCGGTCCTGCACCCTTGATGCAGGCCATGAAATCAGCTGGAGCTGTGTTATTCCAGAGTTAGCTCCTGCTGCCTGTCCTGGTCGTGCATCTCGTCCTGGTCCCTGGCTGGTAGCTCTGGGGTGGTGATGCTGCTGCCCCTGCCCCTGTGTCCTGCCCGGCCGGGGGTCCCTGCCCCTCCTGGCCTTGTTGGCAGAGATGAGAGGGCAGTGCTGGAGCTGTCTCAGCTGAGGGTGCATCTCTACCCATGTCAGAGGCTGTAAATTTTTACGTTCATTATGTTTGCTTTGTTTCAATTTAATTAATTGATCAATGAAACCCTCTCGAGCTCTGACCTCTCTTGCAGCCGCCATAAATCAGCTCCTGCTGCTGGCGGAGGGGCCGGACCCAGCCCTGGCTGCCTCGAGCCACAGAGAAATCCTTCCTGGCCACCTTCGAGATTCCTGGCCTCTCCCTCTTCTTCCCTGATGCACTCTGACTCTGTCCCTTGTTCTGACACACTGGATGCCTTCATTTTAGTGGAGGTCCCAGAGAGGCAATTTCCCTGAAAGGGAGGCTCGGAAGCCCTCTCCCCCTCGCTCCTGCCCGCTGCAGCTGCTCCACCACATCCCGAGACCTGTTGTGATGTGTGTGTTGAGACGCCCCCAGCCTCGGACACGTTTCCACCCAAGAAGTCAGGACCGTGGGTTGTTCATGTGCCTGCGGCCTCTGCAAGGGGCTCATCTGTGGGAACACAGCCTTTCTCTGTCTGCTTTCCTTGGCATTTAACAGGGCCCACTGAAACCCATCATTTCTTGTTTGGAGAGCTGGGTACGTCCCAGAGGTTAGGAGCTCCGACTTACAGGGGTTTGTATTTAATTAGAATGAAAATTTCAATTCTTTAATCTGTGTTTAAAATCAGGCAAAAAACTCTCTTGCTCCAGCACCGATCTCTCCTGTCTCAAGCCTGCTGACACTCAGAGCACCCTGGGGCTCCGGGCTTGCTCCAAAGGCCCCCCGTTACCACGCTCCCTCTGCCAGAGCAGTTTCAGCCTGTGCTATTCCCTGAGTAGTACTACTGATCCGGGCTTTTTTTTTTTTTTTTCTCCCTAAAGATAAGGATTCAGCAGCTATGGCTTGAGCCATTAGCCACGTATCTCCTCTTGCAAACCAAATCTGTTTTGCTGAAATCTGGAAAAAGCAAACTGCGTCGTGTTTGGGAGATGTTTCTGTTAATCCAAGCTTTTATTGCGATACTTCTTCCTGAATAAAAGTGTTTTGGAGAAAGGAGGAGCTGCAGAGGAGATGGAAGGGTGAACCCAAGGGTCAAGTAGAAGGATCCATGGTAGATCTCTGTAGTAGAGGGAAAGCTTTTGTGTCCTGCATTACCACCATGTATTTATATTTCAATGTAAAGGGGAAAAATGAACATATTATCAAACGATGCACTTTTTTTATCTTCTTTATGGCTTCTAATGCTATAGCTAGTTTTTTAAAACCACTAAAAGCATAAGCATTAAAGCAATTTTCTAGAGTAATATAGCAAGAGGTCTACAAAAGCTCTGCAACATTTGATAATAGTTGCCATCTTCAGCTGAAGATAATGATGTTAACAAATGTAATGGGAGTAATGAGTGGAGATTCAAAAAGCAGCTTTTGTTTAATTTTTTTGTAATGCAAATGAGTTTGGGAATAAAGAAGGAGAGCGGAAAATAATGAAAACTTCATTTGAAATGAGTCTTAATCCTCGCAGCCAACTGTCGGGAGGAAGAGGGGGAGGCTGGGCTGTGTCTGAGCAGGGCAGGGTGCAAGATCCTGTGGTCTGGAGGGGGTCAGGTGGGGAGGATGAGTGTGCAGGGGTCTTCCTTCCTCACCTCTGGTGTCCCAAGGAGAGGGAAAGGGGATGGCTGGGCCCCAGGGCCCCACTGCTGGAGGCAGAAATGGGGTTTGGGTGCAGTTCCTGGGATCTTTTCTGTCCTTAGAGGTTGGGTTCTGTGCAGCATCGGCCTGGGGATGGCTGCTGTGTCCTGGTACCTGCACAAGTCTCTCTGAAACAAAGCAAAAGTTCCTTCCTCCTGCTCCCGGGAGGCTGAAGTACTTTGTGTTTCTGCAGCACCTTCCACTTTAAAATGATGCAGGCTGAGTTCAAGCTTATGACAGCCCAGTGACTCCCTCTCCCCATCAGAACAAGTGAATTTGCTTTATTTAGATTGACTCCCAGCCAAAGTGATAGGTATGAGGCTGGCAAATAAGCATCCTTGTGATGAGGACTGGCACTTATGCATGTGCAGAAGATTCGGGTCTGTCAGCTTGTGTCAGCTCGCCTTCTATGGAGTGTTTAATCTCGTAACCCTTGGCCAAGAAATGCATTAAGAGATCTGCGGCAGGTAGGAGCTCACGAACTGAGCAGTGCTGGTGCCTGCCTCTCTGCTAACCCGCCCTGGAGTGATGGGAAGAGGGCAGGGAGGAAGCACGAGGGACGTCGGGTGCTGTGTCTGGAGGAGAGCTGGAGGGAGCGGAGCTCGGGGCTGGCAGGAATTGGAGGGACTGAGCCAGAGCTCTCCGCAATGGGCTCTGTCCGGGTGGAATGAAGGGAAGGGAAAACCTTGGGAGGGTTTTGGGGGGCAGGGGATTTGGGGAGCGCAGGGTGCAATGTGCGACTCTCAGCCTGTTTTACACCACCGGAGACCTGAGCTGGGCAGCGCTTTGTCAGCGAGCAGTCAGTGGTCCCAGCTACTTGGATGTCCTTGGGCACTGCTTGCAATGTCCCTGGGGGCAAGTCATGTCCGTCCCCTTCCAGTGCTCAGGGTGACACCAGAAAAATGCTTTAGGTGGATTTTGACATAACTCCTGGCACACACCAGCTCCTAGGGCTCTCGAAAGGCAGCAACATCCCCCTACTCTGTAAACATGGGAGGCCTTCGTGTTCTCCTCATCTTCTTTTTTTTTTTTTTTTCCTTTTTTTTTTTTGGAAGGGTGAAGGTGTGAGTTAGAGCATCTGGCTACACAATTTACAGCTTTTAATTAATCTGAAATTTCGACATAGATTTTTATGATAAGCAGAGGCATATCTGCAAGCAGGGAAGGAACCTTAACGATGATCCAAGATGAATCCACAGGATGAAATATCAGCGCAATAAGCAAGGCTATATAAAACAGAAATGCAAAACAAAAAGATGCCTGAGACATCAAAGCAATGATCTATAAATGAGATTTCTTTTTGGAGCGTTTCCCTGTTGCAACAAGAGCTGTCCCTGCTTGGGCATTTGTCAGCTGCTCATCACTCCATCACCGATTTCTTCGGTAGCACAATACCCATCTTTTCAACAATTTGTTAGGTTTGTGACGGTCACAGCAAAAGCGTTCTTTGCTCCAGCATCCAATGATGATGAAAACGGAGTCAGCAACACCTTAACTGTCCGTGTGTGATGGATGCTCAATGCAGGGCAGTTGAATAGGGCTGCCTGCTGCGGGGCCAGCTTTGGATGCGGTGCTGTGGGTGCACCTTCCCGTCCCCAGCCCGTGATGCTGCAGGTCCCCCAGCCTGGGGACATGGACCAGGTGCAGCAGTGAGCCTGGGCGTTTCGAACCTGTCACCCCGCTCCCTGAATTTGTACGTGGCTGCGGTACTTTGCTCTTCATTTTTGCTGTCTAGGGTCTGAATTGCTCTCTTTCTCTGAATGCCAGCCCAATAATTTGTCTTCTCCACGCAACAGGGCTTGTCTAGTTCCTCCAGAGGGTTTTTCGTGATTACTAGACAAAATGTTCTCATTTTGGTCCTGTTGCTGCCAAGCTCCTTATTGCCTGATTTACCCTTCCTGCTGACCTGTGTCTTCGTCCCCTGCGGAGCAAATCGGGGCCTTTTGACCTGCTGCACGCGCCGTGCTGGGGCGCTCTGCTCTCAGCAGCCACGTGCATTTTGGCGTCAGCCTCGCTTCCTAAAGGAAAGGGCAGGCTGCAACATCGCGTCTTGTTTGTCTATGAGCACAGACCCTAATCACTGCGCCGGTGCTGCGCAGCGAGCGCTTGCTGCGTGCCCAGCATCACCAGCATGGGGTCAGCACACGCGGAGGTCCTGGGCCGATGGGGTGGACCGCTGGGGACACGAGCATGTCCCGATGGTGTGCTGCATCTCCTGGTGCATGCTAGAAGTGGGTGCAGCCCTGGCAGGTGACCGGTTTTGGGCACAGAAGCCGGGCAGCGTTGAGCACTGCTCGTGCCCTTCCCGTGGGTCCAGCAGCCCTGGGTGGCCGCCGGGGAGCTGGGGGAGGAAATCGGCTGCGGAGGTTGTGGGAGTGCTTTGGTCAGAAGGCTCTGAGTTCGGCTTGTGATTGTTCTCCCTCTGTTTGTTTTCGCTGCTCTCGGAGTGGCGTATCATCCTCTGTTTTCTGTCTCCAGCCACCTAAATTCTGGAAAATTGCAATAATGAAGGGTAATGATACAGTGTAGGGAGCAGGCTTCCATTTAAAGTCTTTTAAAGTCATATAAACAGAAGCAGGAAACACTTATTTACAAATATTTTCTTATAGGAAAGAGAGGGGGAGAACAGGCTCCTTTTGGCTCAGCGATGTGAGCCCTCTCTTCCCCACGGTGCCAGTGGGGGCAAGGGGGCAGCCCCAAAACCTGCGGGAGGTGGCGGTGCTGGTGTGGGTGTGCACCAGGCTGGGCTGAGGGGGAAAAGCAGAGCTCCTCAGCACGAGGGAGAAGCGCTGCTTGGTGCCATTAGCCAGAAATAAGCCTTGCTTTTTGCACGCCCTGGCCAGGGGCTGGGTGACCGGCAGCCCCTAATGGCACCGCGGGAACTGGGGTCCTTGTGGTGTGAAAACCTCATTTGAAACGCAAGTGAGGGGCAGGCCGGGAACGTGCTTTTAACATCAATATTCAGAAATAGTGCATGTAAATAATTGATGGTGCTGGGAGCTGGGGCCTGTCTGTCTGTCACAGCGAAGCAGAGGTGACAGTGACAGGCTGGGGCAGGGGGAGGCTCCCGTCCCTCCTGGGGCACCAGCAGTGGCTCTTGCCCTCATCCCTGCGGGCTGTGGTGTGGGGCTGAATCCTCCCTTGGTGCCAGCTCTTCCCGCCGCTCACCGGGTCCTGCCGGGCTGTGGGGACCAAGTCCCTGCTCTGTCTGGTCGAGGTGACAAATAATCATAGCAGGATTTGCCTGACCTTAAATTAGAGCTTAACCCTCATTGCGCTCCCCCAGGCCAGAGCCTCCAGGTCCCCACGGCTCTCTGCTTCGGTGTCTCTCTGTTTTAATAGCTATTTTTACTCCATTTTCCGTGTACCCTTTGTGGTGAAGGTGTTAAGATTGGTTCTGCTCCGAGCAGGCGGAGGCTGCCATGTTTTCCCTGAGACGCTGGCAATTAGAGCAGAATAGCCGTCTCCCTAACGATAACGGATTGGGCAATATCGCTGCGGTGCTTACAGCACGGCACGAGATCCGGAGAAGTTTCAGTGCTGGGGACGTTGGATTCGTGCCAGGGCTCAGCGGCAGGAGGGGGGACCCTGGCCCTGCGTTGCCCCTCGCAGGGGGCTCGGAGCTGCTGCTGGGCTCTGGGTGCTGGAGGGATGGATCCAGAGCGTGGTGCTGCGGGTTTGGTGCTGCTGGATTGCTGGAGCCCAGGCTGAGCAGGGCATGGGGCTGTGGTGAGGGTCCCTCCACGTGTGTGCCCACTGTCGGGACGGGGCTCGGAGATAGGAGAGTCTCGCAGCTCCCCCTTCAAAGCTCCAGCGCTCGGTGCGTGGAGCAGGGGGATAAAAAGAAGCCTTCCCCCAGCAAGAACTGTGAAGGAGAAGAGAGAGCTGGAGCCTTTATTGCACAGACCTTGAACGGGAGGGAGGAGCAGGGCCTGAGCTTCCTGCCGTTCCCTCCGAGCTCCACAAAGCAGCCTCCCCGCGAGGCGAGCGAGACCCAGTGAGAGGTTTTAAAGTTGTGACCTTAGCAAATGTATCAGACGGGAGAAAAGAGCATTTTTTTTCCCCTCTCCCCCATAACAGTGTCAGCGCAGCCGTGGCTTTTAAACCACATTACCCAGGCTTGTCATCCAAGATAAAATGTTATTAAGATAAAATGCTACGCGGGGAGCAGGAGGGGACTTCCCGGCGCTGGGTTTCGGCGCAGCCGCAGGGCCGGGGGAGAAGCTGGCGTCAGGCGCAGGGGCTGCGTGGAGCTGACAGCCAGCATGTGTGCGGCCGGGGGCAGCCCCGGGCCCCTCCTTCACGGGTCAGGGGAGCGCTCGCTGCCGCTGCTCCCCCTGCTCCTGCCGGCGCTCGGCTCCCCGCGTGCCGCGGAGGGTACCCGAAGGTGGGCCGGGTGCTCGCACCGAGCTGCGCGGTGCCTGCCGAGCATCGGCTCTGCCTGCTCTCCCTCTTGCCCCTCCTTAGCTTGACTGGCAGCACCTTGATAATGTGCTCCAGCCCCTGTTCATGTCTGTGGAAGTCTCCTCCTGCCCCTTGCTGTCACCTCTCCGTGCTGGGTGCCGGCACGGCGGGGCTGTGACATGGAGCTGTGTGTGCAGCGGTCACCGTGGGAGCCCCGGGAGCTGCAGGCAGGCGGCACTTGGGTTTTGGGGTGCTCCTGCCAGCTCAGGACACCAGCAGGAGGTCCATCGGTGTTAAGAAAAAGCAGGTGTGGAGGTGATGCTGCATGAAAGTCTCCGTGATTCAGGTCGTGGGGCTCTGCTGGCTGATGCTAGACCTTGCGGCCAGGGGCGGGTTTGGTGCAAAGCCCTCACAGGCAGCCCAGCTCTGCATGGGGAACTTTGGGTTCTGGCTGGATCGGTGCCCTCTGTGTAGCTTCACTAAGGCGACACTTCAAAGCAGGACCTGCCTGTGCTGCCTGATGTCCATCCCCACTGTACCCTGGCCGTGGGGACAGCCCGGGTCTGAATTGGCCCCGGTGCCCTTAGGTCCCAACGCACGGTCCTGGGAGGACCCCAAGCCTGTGGATGGGGACAGCTCCTGCCCAAGTGCTGCAGGCTGTGGGACGAAGCTGGGCTCCTCCCAGGACACCATGCTTGCCAAACCCTGGCAAGGCTCAGCCCTTCTCCGCTTCCTCCTCCTGATGTGTTTGGGAGCCTTTTACACCACTTGGTTTGTCCCTGGGGCTTTCCAGAGCCATCTGCCAGTGGCGAAGACATTTCCTTGCTTCCTTTAAAAGGTCTTGAAATAAAGCAGTGCCCCAGTGTCCTGCTCCTGGGCTGCCCTTCCCCGGCAGCTACAGAAGGCGAGGGCAGGAGGCATCTCGCCTGCACCTTGCTGCGGCTCCAGCCTGGAGTGAAGGAGGGTCCCCGAGACACGCGTGTGATCTGCAAGCAAAGCAAAAAACAAAACATGGAGAGGGAAGAGCTGCTTTGACCTGACACCAAGCAAGGAACAAAAAAGGGGAAGAAAGAGAAAAAGAGGCGAGAGCGTGCCGTAGTTACAAGGCTGGGTAATCCCCCCGTTGAGCCCAGCGAATGCTGTAGCTGGAACATTAACTTGTCCTGGGCATGTTCAGCTTGTAGCAGGGATGAATGTAAAAGCAATGCTGTTAGCTGCCTTATTAAAGGCTTGGGTCTAAGTCAATATGCACATGTCCCAGGTGGCTTAGTGCTGTAATTCCTAAAGCTTCACAGTTCTTTGGCAGCACTTTTTGCTTGGAGGCTTCTCCGAGTCACTTAAAGCCTCCCACCCCCTCCGCTGTGCCGCGTTCCCATCTCACGAGTGGGGAGAGGGCTGGTGCGGCCGGGGCAGGGGGTGGGAGCGCATCTGAGCCCCGTTTGGGAGTGCAGAGCCCCATTTGGGGGTGCAGAGCCCGGGTGGCTGAGCCCGAAGCAGACCACGCCGCCTTCCACCACGACACGGGCTGTGGAGCTGCCAGGGCGCGTGTGGCTGTGTGTGAGTCTGAATGTTGGGTTTGCATCTGCTGTATCCGCTCCGGTTAGCAAATATTTGCAGGCAAAAGGAGATAATCCCTGCTGATACCGGTGTTTACCCATCGCCAGCAGCTTCTTCCCCGTTCCCTGCCTGCCTGGGCCAGGGCTGCGCATTGCCTGTCCCGCCTGGGAGGTCACCTCCCCGGCGTGCAGCAGGGTGAGCCCCTCCCACGGTCACACAGCTTTCATGGTCTGCTTTTTTCTGGGATTTTCATCCTCTCCTGTCTTCTTCCATCCCCAAACCTTCGCACAGTGCCATGCTGTGCTGCTGAAAATTGCTCCATCCCTCGTCAGGAGCTCTGCTTTGGCACTGGGGTTGCCGGCTGGGCTGGCTGTGGAGCTGTCGGTCACCCTCTGCCTGCCCCAGTTTGTGGGGACGAAGGAAAGGAAAGGCCTAAGCCCGGTGCCTGCACTGCAGCTCTGAGGCTTTCCCTGGGTTTTGCTGGTCAGCACTGCTCCACCTGGACAGGGCCCGAAGGGGACAAATGGTTATGGTCCCTATAAGTGCGTAACTATAATATATATGGGAAAAGGTGCCCTGTTAGTACCAGTAGGCCCCAAGGGTGCAGGCGGTTGCAGCGCAGGGCTTGTCATTCTCCAAAGTCATGGCATTTGGTTTTAACCCAGGGACCTCCCTTAAAGCTAAAGAAAGCCCTCACGGTGTGCTCTGCCCCCTTATTTGTGCGATGTTCATGAACACCCCTGAGCCCAGTTCCCACAAAGGCACACAAAGGGAGCAGCCCCTTCCCCGGGGCTATTTCGGGGGTGGCACGGGGAGGGGGTGGCAGCTGGGGCAGGGCGCTGGAGTGGCCATGAGGTGCCGATCGCCCCCCGCACAGCTGGTGCCAGCCAGCTGAACAATAACGCACCACTCCGGGCTGATGGGGCTCAGCCGGGCCGCAGAGCGGGGCCTGTTTCCGTTCATTTCCCCGATGAAATCACACTGCCAGACCACAGATCCCATTACAGGAGGGGAGGCCTCCAGCGTGTGCGTCCCTTGGCCGTGGGATGCCAGCCGGGGCAGGCGGTGGGGTCAGGAGGGCGCTGGCACCGCACATGGGGACACCAGGGTCCCCTTGCCTCTGGGGACCCTCCCTGGGGACACAGCCTCGTGTCCTTCAGGGAGGGAGCTGCCACCCCGCAGGTGTGCCAGCCCCTAGCACAAAGCATCCTCTCTGAGCTGGCTCCCGGCCTGTATTAATTTAATTTCATTTTTGACTCCCCCCTCATGGGCAGGGCAGGCCCAGCTGCGAGCTTTGGCACCGGGCTCGGGTGCTGTGTGCTCGGAATAGGAGATCACACTGCCCCTAATCCTGCTGCGTGTTCCCAGGGCCAGCATTTACACTACAGATATGTGTAATGGGATTTGCACCTCCTTGAGATATATTTACCAGCAGCGATGATTGATCGGGCTATTGATTAACTGCTATTGATTAGCCCTGTGTGGCTTTGAGGTGGCCGGGGCGCAGCCTGCCCGTACCCCGTCAGCAATTCCTGCATCCTGCCGTGAGATCCGTTCCTGCTGCAAGCTGCTTGTGTGCACGGGGTGCTGCGGATCCGGGATCAGCTGGATTTAGACGTGAACTTCTGCAACCTGCTCCTCCTGCCCTGTGGTTGCAGCCCAGCACCAGCAGACTCGCTCCGTGGAGCTGATGTTTTTCTCCTCAATTGCAAAAGAGGCAGCACCGGGCGGGGAAGTGTCCTGGCAGCATCATTAATAGCAATTTCGCTCCTCTGCTTATTGATTCATTGTGGAGTTCACTCTTCCAGGAAGGTTTCAACTGTTACATTCACGGCGTTATTTTGCTGTGTCTGTGCTGAAAAGCAGCCCTGTTCGGCCAGGGGAGTATTCACAGCACAGCCTCCTGTGGGTCCTGAGCCGCTCAGCATCTAAGCTGATGGTCCCAGGGCTCGGACCCTTCGTTAGAAAGAGGCCGTGGGTTTCTCAGCTGCCCCGTGTGGGGCAGGATATGGCCCTGGGGGAGGCCCTTGGGTGCACTCAGGCAGGTGGGTGCTACCTACTGGGGTCCAGCAGCAGCCCCAGGTCACTGCTGGGGACGTGCAGCGCTCGCTGCAGCTCACCGAGACGCTGCTGCTCCGGGTAGCTCAGCATAGGAATAAATGTTTCAGTTGTGCTATAAATAATGGAGCGAGTAAAGATGTTGTGTAAGTGGTGCTCTGGGTTTTGCCAGAAGGTATGTAGTTTGTTGTTGGGGTTTTTTGTTTTGTTGTGTTATGGGTTTTTTCTCTGCTGTGTTTTACCTTTTTCCCCCCTTTTTTTTTTCTCGCGTCCAACACAGAAAGCTTCACGCCAGGGACCTGAGGGAAGGCAGCTCTGCTGCGAGGGAAGAAGATTAAACTGTTGAAACGAAGTAAATCAATTCTTATCGGTGTACTTTGCAGCGCCGCGCAGCCAGCAGCGGTGCCTCCCCGCGGACGGACAGGTCCTGCTGGGGGCACGGAGCCCCTTTCTTTCTGCACCAGGGCATGCTGCTTGCTTGGAGCAACGCCTGTGCCCCTGGGAGGGTTTCAGAGGGATGAGGCACAGGGGTTGGCATGCAGGAGGGGCTTGCTGGTGGCAGGGAAAGGCTTGCAAGGACACGGGTCTGTTGCAAAGGGAGCGAGACCCAGGTTTTTTGCTCTGCCCGAGGTGATTTTGGTGCTCTATTTTTTGCAAGCTCTTTTGCTGGCTGCTGCATGCAGACCCCGCAGCGTTGGCTTCATTTAAGGAGAGAAAGAGCCCCCCCAGCCCAGTTTGTGCTTGATTTCTGGGGGCTGGTGGCAGCCCAGGTGTGAGCAGCAGTGATTGCGTGCCCTTGGCTCGGTGCTCCTAAAATGAGAGTGATGCTGCGCTCCCCGGCAGCTGCAGGGCAGCCAGGCTTGGCTGTGCCCTGGGGAGTGTGTAGGTGCTCTGATCCCCCTTCTTGGGGTGTCCCAAGAAAGCTTTCCATGGTGTGTTGCTTCAGGGGCTGCAGAGGGGCTCTGAGGGCTGGAGAGGCTGGGGGGAGACACCACGTGTGGGGCTGGAGCCACTCAGTTATCAGGGGAAGGAGCCTGGGTGCAATCACAGGTGGGAGAGGGCATGGGCGCTGCTGCCTGCAAGTGGCACAACCGTACAGCTGTCTTCTAATCACGGGGTTTAAGGCAGAAGGGGAAACAACACAGCCCGAGCTTCCGAGCCCGCAGGTTGCCTCTAAGTCAAGGCTCGGAGGCTGCCTCCGCAACGCGGCGTGTGCGAGACCTCGGCTGTCGCGGTGCCCACGCGCGGAGCCGGGAGTGGGCAGGAGGCTCGGCTGCTCCGGCTGCTGCGGGCGGGAGGCCGTGCTTGGTGCCACTTTGTTCTTTGCGCCTCATGTCGTGGCTTGAAACCATCCCGAGGCGTTAATAGGGCACAGAATCAGTGAGGGTGGCCTGCAGAAGGGCTCAGGAAGGGGTGCATAGAGCAGGGTGCCCATGGGGCTGTGCACACTGCTCAGCACCTTCCCGCTTCTCTAGGGAACTTGCTTTGGCAGGGGGGTTGGACCTGATGGTCTCTTGAGGTCCCTTCCAACCCCTACAATTCTGTGATCCTGTCTCTGCTGGGTGCATGAGGAATTCAGGGCAGGCTGAGGCTGTGCACGAGGTTTTGGTGATGCCCAGCGCGGCTGGCGCAGTCCTGCGTGGGGCCTCGGAGTGTGACTGGAATATACGTGCTTAAATGTAATTACCCCCAAGAAAAAAATATTGCTTAATTGTGGCTGGTAATGTTATGCTGTTAGAGCCAGAAAACCCAGCTGTGGGCACGCAGGGGGCTGTGTGCACGTGCTGGGAATGCGCAACGACTTCTGCAGGGAGCTGGGGGGGCCAGTCGGCGAGGCAGCGCCGTGAGGGTTTCTGCAGGTCTGGGGACACCAGGGGAAAACTTTATTTGTTATGTATGTATAGGGGAGCCAGCAAGCCCTACCTGAATTTTATTTCTCATTGTCTATCAGCAGTGAGGTGCTGTCCCAGGTAACACAGGCCAGGCTGAGCTGGGAGCCTCGTGGTCCAGGTTTGGCTGCGAGGTGCTGAGCGGGGCTTGTTTCCCTGCCCGGTGATACCTGGGGCCAGCCAATTTGGCATTTTGGGATGCATCCAACAGCTCCTGGCCTGGTAGAGACGCTGGAGGTGCTGTCAGGCTGGAGATGGCTGTAAGTGCAAGGCACACGGGTTCGGAGGAGCTGGGTTTGGCAGAGCAGCTCCCAGCAGCTCCACGCCTCCGCCAGGGCCAGCACCAGGGGCGCGCCCACCCCCGGGAGCTGGCGGCTCCGCTGGGTGCTGAGCAGCCCCGCGCTCGGGGGCAGTGGATTAGGAAGGGGCTTTACTTCCCTCGCCGATGAGTGCTTTTAAGCACTCGTGTTGTTGTGTGTCCTGCTGAGAGTAAGCCAAATGTTCGGACAGCTGGCCAGACCCCAGATTGGGTGGGATTTATCTGTAGGTGTTGTTGCAAACAAGATCTTAATTGATTTATCTGGGCGCACGACTTTTAATTTTATGGCGGAGTTGAGCCTTGCTCCAAATCCGGGGGAAGGAGAGAGAAAAGAGGTGGCATAGTCTCTGCACCTGTAGGCACAGAGGATCTGGGTTTGGATGGGACTGTATGGCACGCAGTCCCTAAAAGCCCTGCTCAGAAGTCCCCGTAAGGATGCAGCTGGCCAGCCCAGCGCATCCCCAGCAGCAGCGCTCTGCTCAGCATTGCCCTGGAGGGTTTCATGAAGAGGAAGGAGGAGGAAGGCACAGGGCCCTGGAGAGCACTCCAGAGCTCGGAGGAAGGCGGGGAGCTCTGCGGGGCACATCCTTTGTTGTGTGCCCAGCACAGCCCGGGGCACTGAGCCCCCCGGACAGCCGCTGCCCTCCAGCTTCTGCCCCACGAGCCGCAGGCTCCCTGCCTCCAAGCGGTGGGGGAGGATGGGAAGCACCCAGAGGAGACTTTCCTGTGTGCACGGCAGGAAGCATGAATATTTCACAGCTCTCCCCAGGCCTGGCGGCAGCAGATGGATGTAGTTATAATTTTGCTTGACAGGTGCCACGCTCCCAAGGCCTCCCGCTCCCCACCGTCCCTACCCGAGGCCCTGGGGATGGATGAACTGCGACCCCCCGGGACCCTGGGGGGCTCTGCAGGAAATCTTGCTTCCTTCCTGCTTTCTTTGGTGGCAGATCCCTTAGCGGTGGTCGCAGACAGTCCTGGCCCCTTGGCTCTGAGGTGCCATTCTCACATTTGGGGGTGCTTTGGCTGCGCTCCCCTTGCCGTGCTGCTCCCCGGTGCGCGGGCAGGGTCGGGGGCTCGATGCCGCTGCTGGCGCACGGAGCGGGCAGGCTGAGCGCTTCGTCAGCTGCAGGCAGCGGGGCCGGGGCTCTGCTCTGGCCTCCATCACTTCCTGTAGGAAATCACTTCACTTACCCAGATGCGAGCTTACAGGCGCGCTGCCTTCGGGCTGCCCTCCTCTCCCCGGCAAAGCCGGCGTCTCTTACGCAAATCGCTCTTCACGCTTCCCTAATAGAAACTGTCAGATGGGCTTTACCTTTTTTTTTTTTTTCTTTTTCGGTGGAGATGCGGGCGTATTAATTCCACTATGGACATCCCAGCAGCTATGAGAGATCAATAAAATGAGGTAGCATCTGTGACACACACACTGCAGGAGCGGCACCAGCAATATCTCGTCAGCCAAGCGCAGCCAGTTCTGCACGTGCAGAGCCCAAGTCTGGCCACGTACAACGTGGGGCTGCTGAATGGTTTTAGCAATGCTGGCTTTCACGCAGACTTTGGCCATGGCACGCGTTGGTTTTGGCGTGCTTGGGGTTCCCTTCGCTCTCGGCGTGAACATGGCAGCGGGCATGTGGCCAGCTGGGGACGGCAGGCAGGGAGCCAGGGGACGCGGTGGCACCGGGGTGGGGGCTCTGGGTCCTGCTGCTGCCCCCCCCCAGAAATCCCCGCAGCAGGGATTTGCGCTTTGATTATTTTCAAATACCGGTTTGTGTAAAATTTGATTTGAGGAAACATTTTTTTCTCCCGCCTGCTGTAGGATTGAGGGCGTGTAATCCCTCCTAAATCGCACGGACGAGGTTTGTATTGCAATGCCGGTATCAGAGCTAACAAAAGGGGATTAGACGGGAAAATTCTGCGTGAAAACCTGCCACTCTTTGAGGGCTTTTAGTACAAAGAAGATAAGATAGGTAGAGCAGAGCCATTTTTAACCCAGTTTTTAATGCACTCAGAGCCTCTCCTTTCAAACGGAAAGGAGAGGGGAGATGGCACTCACTTTAACCCTTTTGCAGGGCACTGCCTGCCCAATAAACCCCAAAGCCCCTGGGTCAGGCACGCCAGCCCCCTGCCAGCCGTGCTCTCCCCTTCCCACTTGTCACCCCGGAGCTGGGCACCCCGAGTGTCCCAGGGACGTGGTCCCACAGCGGGGCTGTCACACGCCGCCTGTCACATCGCCGTCAGTCGGAGGCGGCATCGTAGCGGAGACAGCTGTCAACCTCTGCGGGCGGATCGCCGCCTGCAAATATATTACAGGAGCTCAGCGAGTGCCAAGGCACATCAGGCCAGGGGAAGAGATGCTCCGGGGGGAGATGAAAGGATCCCTTCAGTGGAATTCATGTGGAATAAGCTTTCCACAGGAGATATTTCCTCCTAATCCTCCTTAGCGCTCAGCTGATGCCTTGAAGCGTCAGGGGGTTACGTGCCTTTTAAAAATTCATTCTTTCTGATAGAACGGTGGGTGTGCGTGTTATCACCTGGCATAGCCAGGCCTTTCCCATGCACGCCCCAAGTCTTGGGCTGTGCGCATCCCGTAGCAGTCCCCAGGCAATCAGCACATGGGACAAAAACTTCCTTTTCCCATTGCTTTCAGCACACCTCCCAGCGGGGATTTGCGTGAGCTGGGTCCCCCAAACGCGTGGTTTTGGGGCTGGCTCCGTCAGGAGATGGGTGAGAAGAGGCACTCGCTGCTGCCTCAGCCCACATCCATCTGCTCTGCTAATTGCAGCTGGACTTAAAACATAATATTCCACTTATCTGGTCAACGGATGCATGTTCGTTAATACAATTGATTACCACTAAAACCTGTCTGATACCCAGATTTACAGCGGGGCTGGAGAGCCAAGGCAGGCTCCAGCCCTGAGCAGCCAGCATCCCGCACGCTCCCCCAGCCGCAGCCTTCCCACGCTGGGCAGCTTTCCCTGCGGCACGGGAGGGATTTCGTCCTGTGCAGGACCCCCAGCAGCCCCCAGCCCGAAGGGGCACAGTGCTCAGGACCTCCCGAGAGAGCGCTGTGCTTCATCTCATGATGTGTGATGCTTTATGGTGCTGGTTTATGGTCCTGGACAGGGCGAGCACGGAGAAGTTATGCGAGCTGCCGGTGCCAGGTTGTCTTTATCCTGCCATATGCACGCAAGGTTCGAGCTGCCCATACTCCCAGCCCCACGGTGGGATAAGGTCCTGCAGATGTTGGTGCTGGCGGGCTGGGCTTTGGAACGAGAGAGCCACCATCAATCTGCCGCGCGTTAACAGCCACCAGCAGGTCGGGCTCTTGGAGGGGACGTTTTCGGAGCAGTTGAGCAGAGAGCTTTGTTACCAGTGATGGCAAAGTGCCGTCCTCAGCACCAGAAAACCCCACACGGCTCCGGGAGATGCGAGGGAGCTCGGGGGGAGCTGAGCTGGCTCCTGGGGCACGATGTTCTGGTGGCCGAGCAGGAGCAGGGGCTGAGCACCCCCTGTGCTGGAAAAAGGGCTCCTGTGGCCGGTCCCTGCGCTCAGGGGAAGCACTATAGCGAGCAGCGTGGCACTGCCCTGGTGCCTCTTCCTGCCCATTGAAATGGGGTGGGAGGAAGAGAGGAGCCTGCGCACCGCCTCGGCTTCGCAACAGCTCGATGGCTGCATGATAAACAACTTGACAAAGTGCTAAAATCCTGAAGGCGGGGCTGGCAGGGAGAAGGAGAAGGGAGGTCATAATTGCATGGGAAAATAATGAACTGCGCTCTTCTTGGAATATGCAGCGGTCTAACAAGAATTAGAAAATTAATTATCTTCTGTAATTAGTGTAATGACCTACACTATTAGAGGTTATTTACAGCAGGAATAAAACTTCCCCCTATAAATGTCACGCTGCGCTGCCGGAATACAAAGGCTGGAGCTCACCCTGGGCCGGGTCCAGCCAGGGGCTGGCGGCCACCACGTGCGCTCGGTGAGCTGGGCATGGGGCGGCCCCGCTGCTCCCGGCAGCTCTGGGGACCCTCCAGAGATCCTGGCACCCTCCTGGCACTGTGTGGAGCTCCTCGTGGGGCAGGGTGTGGCCTTCACGGCACGGGTGGCACCGCTGCTCCCTACAGATCGGCAGCAGTGTGCCGGAGAAGCGACGCTGCTGCTCGGAGGCCCTGGCGGAGGCACGCCAGCTGCGCGTGCATGGCTCAAAATGGAGACATTAGGCTGCTATTGTTCGTCTGCCCTGAAGCCTTCACGGTTCTAAAATTGTCCTTTTATGCGGCCGGGACGTATTAAATTGGTCTATAAGCAGTGTGTTTGAGCGCGCTGCACGGGGAATGGAGTGCGGCACACGACTCCGGGGGGGTGCTGCTGCAGCCTGGCTCCAACCCTGCTCACTCCTCACTGCATTTGGGGGTAGTTCTCACCCGTACCACCAAACTCTGACCGTTCCCTGATTCCTCTAATGCTGCTGCTGCTGCTGTAACTCTTGCCGTGCCCCCTGCCGCACAGGGGGTCCGGGCAGGTGCCGTGGGGAGGGCACCGCGAGCGTGCTGGGGGTGCTCCCCTGGGTCTGCAGGCAGCAGCTGGGCACCGGCAGCACTGGGCAGGACAGGGAGAGGTCCTCAGCACGGCGAGGGTAACCTGAGAATTGCTTGACATTTTAGCGTGAAGTATCATGACTCCTGCATTATTAAAGATGCACTGATAAAATGCCTCACCTGTCACTGAGAACCTACATCAATAATTTAGTTTGGCACCTGGTGATTAAAATGAAATAAGCTCTGGCCCAGTTCTCTCCCAGAGAACTGCCTCGGTGCTGCAGGGGCTGCAGCCTGCCGGCATCGTTGTGGTGTCCCTCCAAGCTCTTGGTGCTTTCAGAATGAAACAGCCAAAAAAGAGATGATCCAGCCTCAGTCTTCAAATTGGGAGCTCTCAAAATGGCCAGGGTGGAGGTTCTTGACCATAACGTGTGTTAAGGAGCATGGGACAGATGCCGAAAATGCCAGAAATTTGGGGAAGGGCAGGCGATGCACTGGGTGACTCGGCACAGTGCTGGGGGCACCCTGCAGCAGCCTGGGGGTGCACTGGGTGTCATTCTGCAGGCAGCACCAGCACCCAGTGCATGGGCTCGCTGGTGCTGGTGGCCACCGGGCAGCTTCGGCATCTGTGTGGTGCCCCAGCACTGAACCGCTCCGGGGGACGGGGGCTGCTGCTGACATCCCTGATGGAAACTCATTGTATAAACAGAACAGAGCTGCGCTCTTGAAACCGAGAGCATATTCCTTCCAACAGACCCTTAATGTAATTTGAATGTACAATCGAGGGTTTTTATAGCTTAATATTCCAGTGTTTGTGGTGCATCCTGGAATTTAAGTGTCTTAAACGTAATTATTGTTAATTGCTCACACGATTCTATAAACTCATCCAATTAAAAAAAAGTTATTAACTTTATAAAATATAGCAGGCATCCCACAGTGCAATATATTTGCAGGAAATAACAGCTCAAGCAGGCAGAGCTGATGTGTAACAAGGTAAATCAGGGATACCTTTTATTCATCCCTGTCTTCTGAAAATCCTTTGGGAATGTGTTGTGTCTGCCGAACCCACGAGACCCTTCCTGCCCTGGGTTTTGTCCCTCGGCCCTGTGTGGCCGGGTGAGAGGCTGTGCCTGCCGGTGGTGCTGAGGGACGCTCTGTGCTCTGGGGAGCAGCACCGGGTGCTTTGCCTTGGAGCCTGGTGGGATCCTTGCTCCTTGTTTGCACTGAAGCTGCCCCGAGAGCTACGCGGCGATGCTGGGGAGCTCCTGAAGCAGGACTCAAAGTGAACAGACATCTCTGGGGACCGTGGTCAGGGCTGGGGGGTGGTGGCAGGGCAGGACCTGAGCACAAGCTGCTCTCCTGGGCTGTGCGCGGTCCCAGCCAGCCAGGGCCATCTCATCTTCCAGCCCAGTGCCACAATTTATAACCACAGATTTATTTATTGTCCCCTGGTCGCTCTGCGCTGCCATGTCACTTGTGCCCTGCAAGAGTTATTTAATGCACAGTGAGCAGAGTTGTCCTAATGCTGCCTTGTGCACATACATCTCCGGCCTGCTGCTTTTGCCCTATCAATGGCCCAAACCCTGGGTGCCAGGGGGCACAAAACCTTTTGCTTTTGGTGCAGCACTGGGGGAAGATGGGAGGGCTCTGTCTCACTTCTTCCAAGGTGGCGGGGTTCCCTCTACCCGTCAGGAGCTGCTGTCCTGGGGGGCTGCGAGGTTTTCTCAAATTGTTCCTTCGGGAACCAGGCAGCAGTGCACGTTATTAGCTCTGCGGTCCATGTCTTGTTACCTGCTCCTGCCGAAATACCTCTCGGGTGAGAGCTGATTGTGCTCTTGGGGAGGAGAGGCAGAAGAGGGGTGTGCTGGGCAGGGTCTGCCCGCCCGGGGTGCCTGCTGGCACACCCCATCGGGTGCTGCTTCCCCTCTCCATCATACTGCTTTCCCAGTAGGAAAGCGAGGGGTTTGTAGGAAGGAGGAGATGGGGAGAAAGGAAAACTTTCTCTCAAATGAAGACAAAATTGAGTTCAGTTCGTGACCAAAATGAGAAATTTCCACAAAAGCTCCATTTTGGTGAAGAAGCATTTCCCGTGAGATCGATTTTACACAAAAGCTTTGGTCAAATGCTTTCTCTGAGAGCTATTTGCGATGTTTGTCTTCTCCCTCTCTGCCCGCATCCCGCCCTGGGAAGCAGTACCCACAGAGCTCTGCATCCTGCGGGGGGGTCTGGGGGCTTCGTGCTGCCCCCCGACACATGGAGCAGGGACAGGGGCCGGCACGGTGGGAGCAGCACCCTGGGGAGCGGGTGGCAATGAATCCGTCATTTACCCAGCAGGGCTCGGCAGGTGGATTTTGATATGGCTGATGATATAGCGGCTTCTGGGACAGTGACGGGCTGACGGAGAGCACGCGCGAGGCGGCATTTGTCAAATTAATGAGGCATTATAAATTATATCCACAATTTTCTCTCCCATTTCCCATCGCTGGCAGGGGGAGAGGACTGCGCATGGCAGCTCCCCGAGGTCCCTCAGCACCGGGGCTCCCGGCTGAGCACCCTCCAGGACGCGGGGCGCCGGCATGGCCACGCCAGTGCATGGCGGTGCTGGAAGCACGACCAGCTCCCTGATTTTACTAGGAAACTTGATGTAACTGGTATTGATCTCTTTATTATGTCTGTGAGGGGCAGCTTCATTTTTCAAGGAAAACAACCTTTGTATCTGAAATATAGAAATTGATTTGGAAGCGGGGGCAGCTTGCGTCGGTGGGGAGGGGGCGGATCAGAGGCCGGCAGGATGAGGCTGAGCTGCAGAATGAAAATAGAGTCCTCCCAAAGTCATGAGAAACGTCGGGCTTGTCTGATTGCATTACCTGCGATCCAGCGTGGAAATAATGGTGTTTGAAAGTCAGCAAATAAACTTTGCTGAAGCTCTGCTCCCTCTCCCACTGCAGGCAGCTGATCCTCGCACCTCTCCCTGATGGCCGAGCAGGGAGGCGAGGGGCAGGCGGGGTTTGGGGTTTGGTTTTGGGGTCCTGCCTGTGCTGGGGGGGTGAGCAGCTCCCGGGTGGCTGCTTCTTGCTGCAGCCCATCCAGGATGGATGGGGTGAGGGTCTGGAGCAGGGCAGCAGCTCAGGCACTATGGGGAGCGTGCCTGCTCCAGCTCTGCAAGCATCTTGGATCTGATCTACGCGTGCAGCTTCATTTTAGGATTGTTACAGCCCCTCTTAATTGGCTCTCGGGCTCCCTGTGCAACTCGCCCAGCACATCTTAATGAGGGATTCTCAAAGACTGTTTTTTTTTTTTCATTTTTTTTTTTCCTGGGACTGAAACGAGGTGGTGTTTAATATTCGTGTGTAGCTCCGCTCATTTGAAAGGTAACAAGGGAGTTCGGTTCCCTGCCGGCTACGAATCATGGTGGAGCTGGGCTCCTAAATCACCTGAGCATTGTGGGGCTGGGCTGGGGGGCCGCTGCCCACAGGCACGGTGACAGCCAGGGCTGTGCTGCCAGCACCGTGCTCTGCGTGGCCCAAGGGCTTCCAGCTCCCAGCTGGCCCAGGGCAGACCTCTTCCACGCTGCCCATGCCTTGCCCCAAGCAGTCACGGGGGTCACGTTATTAGCACGAAGCAATGGATGCTGTCATGCTAGGGGATGCTGCAGAGTGAGGGTAGGTAACGGCATGCATTTTGACAGAGCGGGTAAACCTCCTGCTGCAGGCAGGGCTTCAGCTGATCTTTGGCCGTTCGGCTTAGCCCACATCTGCCTGCACGCGGATTCCTGGTGCTCTGCTCCTTGTGTCGGGTGCTGGTTGCAGGAGGACAAGATGCTGGAGAGGCTGGGTGCAGGCAGCAATCCTGTGCTTCCAAAACGCAGACATCCACCAGTATCATCAGCAAAATGACGAGGTGCCTGTGTGCTGGGAGGGATCGCCAGCAAAGGGCCCCAGTCGTACAAACCTTCGGAGAGCTGAGCAGAACACTTGTGCCTGGCTTGTTAGAGGCCTGAACTCTTGTTTATGGAAAAGATGCCCTTCCCCTTCCCCTCTTCCTCCCTCCTGCTTTCTCTCATTGTCATTTTAGCCTAGATTAAAGGAAATAGGGTGCAGCGCTGTGCGCATGTTCCGAGCGGTGCCTTTTCACAGCGCTGTACTGATGCCAAGCAGTAATGACAGGTTCAAGCTTTTCTGCATCACAAATGAACTGCATGCAAATGTCTAGTCCCGACCAGAGCTTAATTGTTGGCGGGGAGAGTCCTGGCGCCGAGGACCCCACCGCACCTCGCCTCGGAGCGGAGAAGTCTCCGAAGGGTTAATGGGAGTGGAAGCGCCGAGATAGCGGGGAGCCGCGGCGTTTCCACTCTGGTAGAGCCTAACCTGTTAGTGCAGAGCTGTGTGAAGAATGTCAGGGATTTGTTCCAAGCGTTATCGAGATGTGGCTTTACATCTGTAAATCCCTTTACGCATCGCAGCCCAGCCGTGAGGCTTCCCCACGTGACGGCGCGCCGCAGCCGGGCACGGCACCGCTGGCAGCGCCGGGGCCTCGTGCGCACGGCCCTGGGTTTTGGGGAAGTGCCGGGGAAGTGTTGCAGGTTTTTTACGTAACGCTGGCTAAAGATCCGCCACGATGGGCTTGTTCTGGTGCATTAAGGTGTCTTTCTCTCTAAGCTACTTCGGTGCTTTTCATGTTGCCCATTGGCATCGCATCAAGCACGCGCTGCCCCTGCCTTGCACACGTTGATTATTTCCAGTAGGATCGTGTTTCCGAGCAGCCCAGGGTGAGAGGCACGCAGCTGATTTTAGCCGGCCCCTGGGGAGCTTTTCCAGCTTACACCGGCAGAGGATTTGACTTAGTGCTGCTTGTTCTTGGCTTTTTTTTTTTTTTTTTTTCACCAAAATATTACTAGCTGAACTGGATTTAGAAAATGATTGTGACAATCTCCAGCACCATCAGAGAAACATGCTCTATCATTGCCTGTGATGTGTGCTGATGAAGGGGAAAAAAAAAAGAGCTTGTTCATCCATCAGCGATTCAGTGCTGCTGTCTCTAGGTGAGCAATTTGCCAGCGTTACCTGGTGTCACTCATTAGACACAAGATGTAAGGCTCTCATTTACTCCTCGGGCTTCCTGCCACTTATTTACTTTTGCATTTGACTTTGCATGTGAAGCTTAAGCTCCTTTTTAGCCTCTGCTTAACTTTGCTTTCAAATTGCAGCTCGTTAAGCCCTGTCCCAGAGAGTGGGTTGGAAGTCAGAGGAGCACCCTGGTGCCCATCGCCATCAGCCTTACAAAGCAGCCTGTGTGTGTTTCACAGGCAGAAAAGAAGCAATTTCTTCCCTTCCATCACTGTCTTAACTTTCCAAAAAGCCTTGGCTTTCGCTGGATATTGGCTATATTTTTATAGATTAGTGGGTGTATAATTTTTGAGTAAATCTACATTTTTGCATTGAATTTGATGGATGCTTTTAGTGCCTTTAGGGTTTTATTTCACTCAGGCTTAAGAGAAGGGGGGGGACAGAAAATGCAAAGCCTTAACAATTCCTCTGAGGAAGCAGGACCAGGGGCTTCAGCAGGTTTTTGGTGATGGAGCTTTGCTGGTGTTTTGGGGGCAGAGACACCGAGAGACATTTGCATCTGGTCCTTGCTGACTGATGTGCCCTGACCTGGGATGGATTTCAGGCTTGACACAGGCAAAGGACCAAGTCATTTGAGGAACGTTAAACTGAGCTGTGGGATGTGTCAGCAGTGACTTGGGAATGATTCTGCAGGATGCAGAACAGAAAGGTGGAGTGCTCGGCAGTGTGCAGAGATGGAGAGGACATGCCCAGGGGGGCTCTGCATGTTGCTCTGGAAAATCGGCGTCTGTCTTGGGCACCGTGAAAGGGGCTGAGCTCTTTACCCTGAGCACCAGGAGAGCCCACGGTGTTCGAGGCAGTACAGAGCTCGTACTAATCACGCTGCAGGGGCTGTTGTTGAGATATGCATTACAGTGATAATTCTGCAAATTCCAGAGCATTAGTGTTATTAAAGTGTCAGGCTGATATCTTCCTCGGCGTTAAAACTCTTAATGCACTTTATCCTTTCAAACTTACAGTACTCCAAGGTAAAGCATGAGAAAAAGTGGTTGCAGAGCAGAGGATTAACAAGAAAGAAAACGGGGGATGCCCTGATGCAAGGCTGTCGAGTGGATTGCTTCCTTTAGTACTTGTGCCTTTCAGGCAGGTTAAACTCCAGCAAGACCCGTTTGCCTCTGTGGCAGAGGTCTTGAAACCTCGAGTTGCCCACGGGGAGTTAGCAGCAGCGCCGAGCTTTTAGTGGTGTTGGGAGGAGCTGCTTTGTTCAGATACGGTCCACAGTGTGCGTGCACAAGCTCGCCGTGCCCCACAGCCACGAGGCAGGAGGAAAGCTTTGCCCTGCCTGCAGCACCAGAGCTGGCCTTGGGCTTGTGGCCACGGGGGCTTCATCTTCCATCCAGGTGGTATCCCACAGGAAACTGCTCTGGGAGGTGAACTGCACCGACCGCATCCCCTCGTGTCCCTGGTGTGCTGGTGCAATGCTGCTCCCCGGGGAGGTCGCGCGACCGTGGGAGGGAGCCCTGGGCTCTGCAGAGAGCCATCCCTGCACCCGGGCCCTTCCTCCCCGTTATTTTATTGCCTTTACAGCAGCCCACCTGCAAGCACCCTTTGCTACACGCCCTGAGCACGGGCCCGTACCCAGCTCGCTGCTCTCCCGCAGCAGGGGCTCCTCCAAAACCCTGCGGGCTGCCCGCGGAGAGGGCTCCAGTCCCCAGGCAGTGAGTTAGGCGGTGGGAGCCGCTCGTTTTTCATCTCTGCGATAAAAAATCTAATGCAATCATCAAAAAATAAAGCAGCATTTTTCATGTCTGCACCATTAAGAGCGTCTCTTGCTGCTGCTCTCTCTTCCCTCCTACCCCCAAATTATTGAGGCCTCAGCAGTGTTTAAATCTCATGGAAATTTACTTTTGGATGCCAGCGAAGGGGTGGGAGTTTGAGTAATCTCTGGGGCCATAAAATTCCAGAAGTGTTGTGTTCCCTTAATAAAAACATTTTTTATTTGGAAACATAAATGTTATTTTTCCAAGAGCATCATCCCGAATGGGGCTATTCTTCCTTGTCCTTCAGCTTAAGGTATTGCAACTCTTGGGAGACGTTCTCCTGGTTTAGCAGCCATAACCTTACATTTATTACGCATGTGGCTGCAGCAGCCCCCCTCAGATAATTTTGTTTAGGACTGTGAAATTTGCCTTCAAACCTGAAATTGAATCCATTCTCTGCTTTCAGCGGTGTGATGGGTTTCTGCGTGTCTCTCTTTCCCAAGGATGTTTGCCGTTATTGATGCTGAGTGTGGCTATTTATCACAGACAATACAGAACAAAGAAGAATTTATTAATAAGTCTCCCGTTCCCATATGCTTTCCCGAGGAACCTGAAGCATGCTATTTTCTCCTTGCCCCATTTATATCTACATGGTTTTGCTCCTGTCCAGTCAGATTAAATGCTTGCTGAGAAAAGGGGCAGCTGGGCGGCGTGTGCCCTGCTTGCCTTCGGTGCATTCGGAGTCCCCCGGGACTGGCACCAAGGTGCGACCCGGACGAGGACCGGCGTCCCCAAGGTGTCACTTTGCTCTGCTCCTCCGATCGTGGCCTGTGACTAGGAGAAATGTGGCAGTTGCCTGCCCTGCGGGGAGCCCAGGGGTCCTGGGGCAGTGCCACCGGGGGCGGTGGCAGGGCTGGTGCAGCGGTGGCACCCCTGGCTCTTGGCCGAGTGTCACTGGCCTGGGCACACCGGGATTCCTGCTGCGCCTAACAAAAGGAAGGTGCCCGGGGAAGTGGTTTGATCGGTTTGGGTTGGTTTGGCTTTGTTTTTTCCTTTTGCCTACTTACGCACTAATTAAAGGTCAGTCTGAGTTTGCATGCAGCATTTTCTTGTCTGGCCCCGGGCTGCCGCGTGCCCGGGCGCTCGCTTCCCGTGGCTGCAGCAACCACCGTGGGGTTTGGGTTCCTGTACCCCCTTTTGAAGCCCAGCTCCCTGCCACCACCGCCTGCCGCTGGTGGGAAGCAGCCCCACTCCTGCCGCTCCCACTCCCCAGCCCCACAAGCCGTGTGTTAGGCATTTATAGGTTTTTCTCCATGGATACATACGCGGGCACGTTGGTAAAAATACACAGGCGCACGAGTATATTTATCTGTAGTGCAGCGAAACCCGTGCAGCCTCCGAGCTGATTCCCCAGGGTGAGACGCCACCTCCCTCCCAGTGCTTTCAAAGGGGAGCTGTGCTGATAATTAGTGCAAATATTTTGAATCCAGAACTCATCACAGGCCTTTGTCATGGTGACAGGCAGTGACCTGAGATGCATTTCTCCTTCCGTAATGTACCCGGAATATGTAATTAAGAGGTGACTAAAAGATCCTTTATCAGGCTTTGTTTGCTGATGCGGCAGGCTGTTAGGAAACGCTGCTCCCTCCTTCGGTGGCTCTCAAAGTTCCCCGTGGCAAGCGAGGGGATCGATGCTTGCTCCGCTCTCCCAGTTCCTCCAAGGCTTGCTCCTGGTGTCTGCAGTGCCCAGGAGAAGGCAGCCACTTGGTGGGGTGCTGGAAGGGTGCAGCAAGGGGGGCTCAGCAGTGCCTTCACCCCAAAACGCATCGCCAGGTGGCTGGGTGCAGGCTCCGGCACCGCAGGGTGAGCAGCTGGGGGTGCCTTAAGGAAATAAGTCTGAAAGGCCGGGCAGAGGAGGAAGAGAGGCACAAAGATCCCAGCAATGCCTTCCGAGAGGTGCAGCATCGCAGGCGTGCAGGCGCCAGCGCACGCGGCCGGTCGCTGCCAGGCTGCGGTAAATGCGCTGTGACAGCACCTGAGCGAGGCTACGTGCGGAACAGATGTCTTTGGGCTGGGGCTGTAGCACATCGTGATTTCATCAATTATATATCGCTTCCCTTGCCGTAAGCAGGCACTCGGAAGCGGGGCTGTTAAAGGAGACATCGTCAGATTGGGGAATAAAATGGAAACTCGGAGCAGAAAGCCCCGGGTTCGGGCTCAGCCCCGTTCCTGCAGGCTGTGCCGTGCTCCTCACCCTGTCCTCCCGAACATCCCCTCCCACTGCATGGTGCTGGCACCGGGACGGGGCACGGCTCCTCCTTCCCCTCCTGCTCCCCGAGCCCATGGGGTCAGATCCTGCTCCTCTGGCCACGCCAAGCCCTGCCCAGCTCCAGCCCCGCTTCCCCAGCGCCTTTCCCCCTGTGTGCCCACGGGGCTGGTGCTCGTGGTGCCTGCAGGAGCCCAGCAGCCCCCGGCGCTGCTGGCACTGGTGGGTTTCTGCCCTGCTATTTACTGGTTTGTTTGTTTAATTGTTCGAGCGGGCTCCTTTTACCTGGCAATCCCGATTCATTAAAGGAGACGCAGGGCTTTTATTATGACTGTAGAGTGTCGTCTAGTGTTTTCACTGAACGTATAATTTGCCATGTATGAAAACCATTTCCAGAATTAATTTACCTACTGCAAACAGTTTGTATTAATGAAAATGCATTTTTCATGTGGGTTTGCTGGAAAAGCTGGCTGGAGCTCAAGAGCTCACTTTATCCATCCGGCGTGAGTAGGAGATGGAATTTGTTTAAAAATTAAATAAATAACACACCCACCCCCCATTTTTAATACAATATGGCCCAGCAATAATCTCCGAGGCAGACTGCAAGGGCTGCGGAAAGCTCCATCTGTGGTATTTTAATATGCAGCATTGTCTCCCTTTTTAATATACCCCCTTTCCCAGGCTCGTGTTTGTGTAACTGAGATGTGAGATGCTGTCATCTTCCCAGGTCACATTTTGGTGCTCGAAATTAACAGAAGTGGAGATGGATGCAGCCGTGGAGCCCTTCCCATATTAACACGCATATTTTAGAATAATTGATGCTGAATTCATTTTGCAGCCTGGTTTCTCCCCAGCCTTCCCCCACCCCCTCTCTCGTGCACGCATGTAAAAAATCCGGTTATCTGCCCAGATGGCAGCTGGGTGCTCGCATCCCAGCGGGGCCGCACCGCGCGCATCCGGAGGCACAGGAGCAGGGCTGGGGCTGGACATCGACTGCGGCACAGCCCTCGTGCATCAGGATCTGTCCCTGGGCACCATCCCCTTCTGATCCCACTGGGTTTGGGCTGTGCCCAGCACCTCCTGGCATGGCCACACATCTCCAATGGCCAGAACTGGATTCTGGGTGCAGGCAGGGCCAGGGATGGTTTTTTGGTGGAATTCTTGCCCCCACCGGGTTGTGTAACTCTGCAGAAGTGCCTTCATCAAAACACCGCCTGCAAACTTCCAAGCAGCATGGGGAAGGGTGGAACGAGGCTCTCTCAGATAGAAAATAACAAGAACTGGAAAATATTTTGAGGCTAAGCCACTTTGAAAATTCGTTCTTGTTTTGGGATCGTCTTCAATTATTGCATGCTACAAAAAAAAAAAAAAAAAAAAAAGAAGCTCTTTTATGTAACTAACTGAAAAGTAATATGTGGTGGGTTTTTTTGGTTTGGTTTGGTTTGGTTTTTTTTTTGTAAGAGAACGGAGGAGAACATTTGGAAAACGCTAGGAAATTTTCTCCCAAAACACTGACAGAGATGCTCAGCATCCCCGCTCTGGGCCTACAGAGCAAGCATCTGAGCCCGTGAATAATCCCCTGGGGCTCAGTGGACATTTCCTGTGCTTAAAGTTAAGCCTGGGCTGAAGCAGGGGCAGCCCGGTGCCTGTGGGTGGCGGTGGGTGGCCGGGCCACCCGTGCCAGGAGCGGGCAGAGCCCCTCGTGAGCGCGTCCCGGCTCTGCCTCCGCAGGCGCACGGCTCTCCAGAAACCTGCTGGCTCTCTCCCCCGTCGCTCGCGTGTGAAAATTGCAGCTAACTAATTGAGGACCATCGCTAAGCAAACGTATCACCTGCCAATCTGCACTTGTATTATTACAGCCTAACCTCATGCGTTATGTTTATCTCATTCCAGGACTACCGTCAGCAAAGCCACTCTAGGCATAAACTTAATTATATCTCCTCGGGTAGCAGCAGGGTAGTGATTTATTGCTGGCTTTTGTTTCCTTCCTCACCTCACCTATATGTGATTATGCTGTGCGCAGGGGAGGTGGCGCTTCAGACGAAGTGCGCTCCCGTTCCCCTCCGCGGAGGCACCGCTGCTTGGTTCCAGCTTTGCTGGGGGTGCAGACCCCTTGTGGGTGCTGAGACAAGGGCATGGGGGACCACCACGGGCCAAGGAGGTGACACTGTGCTGGGGTCTGGGGCTGGTTCCTCGGAGGACTGAAGGAGTTGGGGAAGTCGGGACGTCACCTTCCTGGTTCCCCTTCCCCATGCAGCCCACCAAGGGGAAAGGCTAGGTGCTTTAATTATTCTCTCCCTCTGGAAACGCCGTGGTAATTAGCAGTGCTGCAGAGAGCAAGGACCGGCTGGGCTCACGCAGTGCTCCAAGGAGGCGAGGGCTCCTCGCTGCTTTCTGAGCCCTGCGCCCATGCCATGGGGCTGGGACGGGCATGCTCGGGGTGCGGGCTTGAGCAGGCAGCAGATCACCTTCCTCCAGTGTGACCCACCCTGTGTCAGCCACCCATGTCCGACGGGGGCCACTGCACCCTACCCAAAATCCCGGCTGCGGGCAGCACCCCATGGGTAACAGCTCTCACCCTGCAGGCTGTGGGTGGGGGCTTCAGGCACTGCCCGGCGCTGGGCACCAGCTGAATACAGGCTGCTCTTTGGTGTGCAGTGCTTTTGTACACACCAACAGCACGGCTGTCGGGGACACGTCTGCTCCGAGAGGCTGTATGCAAAGCAGAGTGCTGCAGTAACGCAGCCAGTGCATCTCTCGGTGTGGTTTTGAGCACATCGTTGATTATTTTTCCCTTCATTATTCACCTGACAGAGCAGCAGGTTGAGTAATTAGTGAATGCGCATGAACTTTGCAGTGTTTTTATGAATAAAATGTTTGTGAATTGGCTGGGTATTGGCGCCGCTAGTGTAGCTCATGCACCCGTTACAGCGTGTCGGGGAGGAGCATCGCCAACCCGCGCCCTTCTGGGAGAGCTCCTCGGAGCAGCAAGCGCAGCTTTGTGCAGCAAAACCCTGCTCGCCCTGCCCGGTACAGGCACAGCTCTCTGCTCTGCTGGCTGTGCAAACCCTGCTCATGTTGCAGTCCTTGCTGCTTTCGGATTAGGAGCCTCTGTGCATGGCTTTACAGCACTGCTGCGCTTTCTCCCCTGTGCTCCCAAAATCGAACCACTGCCCCTTTGCCCATCCCCGCAGAAGGGCTTTGGAGGCGCGCATACGAGGCAGCAGCTGCTGGGGACGGTGGCCAGCTAGGCTTGAATAGCAGCTGAAAGAGATGAATAATTTGTATGCCAACACTTCTGACAGGCTTTTTGGATGCTGCGTCTGGCTGCAGCGCCGCAGGGGCAGCAGGACCTGGGCAGGGGCTGGGGGGGCGAGGTGGGAGCGTTCCCAGGCTGGGGAGGGTGGAGGTCAGGTCCTGTCCCGGGCAGCAGGGCTCTTGTTTGGGGGTGGCCTCTCACCGAGACCTTTAGGGCTGCGTGTCCTGTTGTCTGTGGCCTGTGGAGCAGGACATGATGTCCCTTGCCATCTCTGCGCTCCTGGGTTGTCCCGGCCCCGGTGGCTCCCTGGCATTGGTGCCCCCTTTCCCATGGCAGCCGGCTTGGGCAAGGGCAGCCACAGCTGCTGAGGCCGGTGCTGAGGCCTTGGGCTCTCCTGGCACAGGGAATGGTGCAGAGGCACTGCTGAACTGTGAAGAGCAGGAGGGAGCCTCAGGGAGGAGGCCAGTGGCCGAGGAGGTGTCCCCCTGGGCCAGCGGTGACAGCATCTGCACTGTCTTCTCGTCCCTTGCCCCGAGGGATGCTCCGAGCTGGCATGGCTGGGGGGTGAGCATCTCCCTGGCACCCTTCTGATCTGCCCCAAAGGGATGGTGGCATCCTGAGCGAGGGAGCAGATTCCCACAGCCGGATTCCCACATTTCATGGCCGAGGTGCTGGCCGCCCTGCCCTCCTGCCCGGGGTGCTCAGAAAGCAGATGAAAGCACATCATCTAAAAATCCCATCTCATTTAAAGACTCCATGCGGAGTCTGCTAGCCCTCCTGGTAAGCTGCCCCAGCATTTCATTACTTGTTGCTAGGAAATTGCATCTTATTTCAAGGTTGGATTTGCCTAACTTCAGCTTCAGGCCCAGGGTGCTGCCGGGCAGCTGTAGGGAAGGTGCTGGACATCTCTTGGTGCCCCAGGCCTGTGCGGTGACCAAGTCACCCCTCACAGGTGGACTCAGGCGACCGTGCTGCATCCCACGGGATCTGAGTAACTCCTCCAGCCCTGAGTCATTTCTGTGATCCCCCTTGGAGCTGCCTGCAGTGTTTCCCCAACATCCTCGAAGCATAAACTGTTACTCACTCTGCTGAGACTGCAGCCAGGCGGAGATAGCAGGGAGTTAGGCTGGGAGCGTCCCCCTGTGTCGCTGGGGGTCTGGTGGAGCCCCCCGTCCTGCACTGCTGCTCTCCTCTGCTCCCGGCAGCCTCGCCTCCAACTCAGACACCGTCCAAGCGGACTGCGATGGGTTCGGCGAGCTGCTGCTGGGATCGCTGCAGCTGTCCTGCCCCCGTCATTTCTTGCTGCAAGTCTGCTACCTGGCAAAATTTACCAGCAAGGATTTCCGAGGGTTGGTTTTCCAGGTGGTTGGTGCAAAGCCAGCGGCACTGGGCTGAGACCTGGGAGGCATTTTGCCACTTACCAACCCGACTAGGCTGAGTCCTGGGGAGGCAAAATCCAGGTGCACAGTGAGCCCTGGTACCCTGCTGCTCCTGCCCCTGCTGCTTCTGCCCCCACTTCTCAACCCCCCTCCTCCTGGGGCCTGGGCAGGAGCCGTCCCCACCGGGCGATGCTCGCGGTGCGCGGCTGCGTGCTCGGAGAAGAGGGTCCCCACGTGCCAAGAGGGGCAAGCGGCCCTCCAGCGCCGCGGTGCTTGTCGCCCCGCTGAAGGAGGCAGGGCAGCACTGAGTGTGCTTCTCTGTTAAAGCTGCTGCCTTGTGACAAGCGCTAAATATGCTGACAATAACAGTAATCAGCTGGCCTCGGTAGCACACTCTCAGCCTTGTTCACCGTGAAAGAGATCTCCTCAGGGGGATTACAGCTCGGGTGGGACTTACTCGTGCCGTCCTGGTTTGTGTGCCCAGCACCTCTGCGCCTTCTCAGTGCCATGGAGTGAGCACCTTGGGTCAGGCTGCTGCGCTCAGCGTGGCCGTAATTCATGGTCCAGGTGCCAAAGCCCTGCACGAACTCTGCCAGATGCACCCGGGCATTGTTTGGCCGGGCGGGCCGGCCAGCTGGGCGAGCTGCGGGGGATTTAACAAGGCCCCCGCCGCTGCTTTTTCTCTTGGACTTGTAACTAGGTCAACATACATTTGCCTTGTCTTAATAATTATTGATAAGATGTGGCTGATCGTGCGCCGTGCAGGAGCAGGGCTCCTCCTCCCAGCCACACTGCTATCGCTGGAGTCCCCGCGTAGGGAACCGCTGCTTCTTTATTTAATTTGTGCCTTATCTCTGCGGCAGGGAGCAGCGCGGGTGCAGCCAGCACGTTGCTTCCCCTGCTGAAAGCACAGAGCTCCCCGGCCGCTCTCTGAACCTTTCCAACCCTAAAACGTGGGTGAACAGAGGAGGGCTCATGGCAAACCACTGGCGGTTTTGTGGCTGCAAAGACATTTCTCCCTTCTCTTCCCCTTCAAAAGAGATGGCTCAATTCACCCATGCCACGCACTTCGATCCGTGGGCTCATTACCAGCGGTGAGCCGCAGTGCTCGGGGAGCAGAGGGGAGGTGCGCGTAGCTGATGCCTCTCCTTGTCCCGCCACCAGCTCCATGAGCCTTGGCCAGGTGGGAAAGGCAGGACGGGGGGAGCTGCCTCAGACACGCTGCTTCCAGAGGTGGGGACAGAGCAAAAAGGATCCGGAGCATGACACGAGCCGGGCAGGGTGACTGCATGCAGCCTGTGGCACGGGAAGATGGGGTCTGCCCATGCCTGTGCCCAGGGGAGGGCTCTGGTCTGCAGACATCTGCCTGCCCAAGCGCAGGATTTTGCAGACCCAGCACGCAGGCTAAGTGTTTTGGGAGCACGCTCATTGGTATGGGCTCGCATCTGTGCTTTCTTAATAAAAAATATGCACACCGACTCTTTGTGCAAGGGGGAATGCAAAGAATAAATGTAACCGCTCTCCGAGCCATTCAGACTTCACAGTCAAAGAGGATGTTATGTCCTGGGGATTTTTTTTTCTGCTGCTTTTCCAGTGTTAATGAGCAGGGAGGAAGTTCTGCTCTTTGTTCGAGTTGACTTCCCTTGTTTTTTCCCCCTATTGAGCAGCAGGGAGGGATGGAGGGGATGCACCACGCTGGCCTGTCTGTGCCTGGACACGCGGGACAGTGGCACAACAACAGCACAGGGTCATTCAACTTTAATCCTGCACGTTAGGCAACGGGAGCTCCTTGTATGAGGCTTTTGGCTTTCCTCGTCAGATCAAAAGGTGGTCTGGGCTTTAGCAGGATCCATTTCAGCCCGGTACAATGCAGCAATTTGCAGGGCTCTTGCACATTTCCATTTTGTAGCGAGAGCTCCCTGGCCTCCACGCTTCCCTGTGCAAGTCCTAGGAAACTTCTCACTCCATTTTCTTTGGAGTCAGAGCATCCCCAGCATAAACATTTTGGGCTTTGCCAAGCAGCTGCTCCCCTTGGGTCCCACAGGTCAGTCCATTTTCCTCCCTTTTGCTGCATCTCAACGCACGTGCCTCTCCTCCTGGCTGGTCCTGAAGGTGGGGCTGAGTTTTGCTGTAAAACTTCCTCCCCTGCTCCCCATCTCAGGTGCTGGCAGCCCCTGTGAGAAGCATGGCGAGCATCTCCAAGTGAGAGCCCTGCTTATGCACGTAAACAGAGTGGGAGGATGCTGCTGCAGATGCCCGAGATGACGGCAGACTTGTGCTAGTGAGAGGCAACCGAGCGCTGCGTTCACCTTCCCTGCCTGGCACGCTCGTCTGCTCCTCACCCTCATGCTTTGTGGCACCTTTCATCCCAAGGGATGCTGGCGTGCTTTGAATCGGGACGAGCACGCGTGAGGTTTCAGTGATGACCTTTGTCACGACCCAAATGCAGGCGCCTTGGAGGCGGAGGGACGGTGCCATCACTGCACGGCCCCAACGGGGCTTGGAGACAGCACGGGGCTGAGGTGGATGGCCTGGTCTGCATCCACAGAGACCTGCTGGAGGAGGCCGTAGCAAGGCGTCTGCATTCACTGGTGCCCTCGTGGGACACCCAGTGCCTGCAGACAGCGGGGCTGGCACTGGTGGGGGTGCACCACTCGCCGTCCTTGCGCCCACCGCCCCGACTTCAGCGCCCGCCCGCAGCTGCTTTGGCAAGCCCTCATCATAATGCAGCATGAATTTCATTAGCTCATTTGTTTCTGGCTCTCCGAGCCTGGAGATAATTTAATCCAGAAGTGGCTTACAACGCGGAGTGAGGTTGTAGTCTGCAAAGCTTAATGACCCCCTCTGGCTGCCGTTCGTAAAGCTGAGCTCTGGGGGTGGCTGGCAACTTGGGGTCGGGGCTGACGGCTGGCGAGACCATGGGCTGCACTCAGCACAGAGCAGGACGCGTGCCTCTGCGCCCGTTTTGTCTTGTTAGGCAGATTTTGTGGCGTGAAATAACAGCTGGAGCTGCACCGCCGGGCTCGCTGGAGCTGCTGGGGCTGGGGCTGGAGGTGAGGTCAGGAGGAGACGGCTCCGTTCACACGCGCGTTTTATGTTTCCTGCGTCTCATCAAGGCAAGGTTTACTTAGCAAGCTGCAAAAAATCATTACATATGCTGCTAGTGGCCTGGTTAATTAAGATACACAGTTCTCCGGGTAGGAAAAGCCGACCTATATTTACTGTATGTAGGAAGACATCTGTCAGCTAGAAGCGCGAGATATCCCAGCGCAGGTTTGTCCTGCTTTTTGCAGGCTCTGAATTGCAACTGTTTTAAGCTCTGATGCAGACCAAGTTAATTTTAAGATGACTGTTACTATTCTCAACATAAGGAAGGGCATATTTAGACTCTCAGTACTCAAGAAGGCAAAACCCCCTGCATGTTTCTAGTAATTTTTCCCTAACAGTTTGTACAAAAACAACAACAACAAATCCTATTTGGTTTCTGCAATAGAATATGTTCGAGGGTGATCGTAAAATAGATTATTTTTAAATCTGCAGATGGTTTCCACATATTCCTCCTCAGCTCACTGCAGCTTTCCACCTCAGTAAACCGGTTTGTAATTTAGCCGAGGGCTGTGGAGCAAGCGTTCTGTCGTCTTGTTTTTCTTGTTCCCGTTCTTTATCCCCCCCGCCCCCCCTTTTCTGTTCCCTTTTTCTCTTTTATTTCCCCTTGGTTTTCCTCCGTTAGGAGCTGGGAGCCGTGCAGCTCCGTGCATGGGGTGCTGCAGGTTTGCAGGACGTCCCGGCGGGGCTCCTGCACAACCCTGCAGGGAAGGGGTTGGGGCTGCGTCGTGCTGGGACCCTGCTGCCCTAAACCCATGGGATTTATGGGGAGGGAACCCCGGCACGGTGGGCACGTCCTGGAGCACATCCCCTCCATCTGGCCTCGCTCTCGGGGCGCTCCGGGCTCTGCTGCTCCTTGCTCAGCCGACGCGGACATCTCGCTGCTGATGCACGGCCCTGAGTAAGATAATTAGAGAAAGATTGCACTCAGCCCCATGATTGCAGTTATACCCCCCGATCCCTCAGAAAAAAAAAAAAAAAAAGAAAGAAAAAACAGCTTTTTTATTTCTTTGTTCTTTCATGGTTCAGCATTATAATTATTGAGATTTCACTGCAGGGCAAAATGATCATTTGACAATGTAAGTGGGGAAAATAATTCTGGTGTTATCCAGCAGTCTCACTCTTATTATAATCATGGCGAAACTCCTGCAGACTTCAGTGGGGGGAACAAATTTCCTCCTATGTAGGTATTTGTCTTTTTAAAATTTCTCCCTATTTGATTGCAAATGTTAGGATTTTTTCCCTCCTTTATTTTTAATAACCCGAGTTTGTTGATAGATTGGAAAGGACTGAGGTACCTGTTGTTTTTCCCATTGTTTTCATTAGGCATTTTACATTTCTGTCATTCTCTGCAATCATGATGGATTTTTATGAGCAAATACCTTGGTTAGAGCTATTCAAAACTGTTTGTATAGCAACGTCGACAACAGCAACAAAACCCAATTAAAAAATCAGGGCAAATTTGATGAAAAAAAAATACAAATTGGGGGAAAATCACCGCTGGCTCTGTGCTGCAGCTTTCTGCTGGCAGATGATGGCAGGCGGGGTGGGCTGGTGGCAGACGAGCTCTGCCTGGGGGTGGCCAGGGCTGTGTTTTTTATCCCTTTGTGCGAAGGCACCTTGTGCTGGGGGGGCCGGGGGCCCTGCGGGAGCTCCCGAGGTCACACGCGTCCTTCGCAGAGGGTGCCCAGCCCTGCACGGAGCAGCTCCAGGGCACCTCGGCGCCATCCTGGGCGAGCGTGTGCTTTGAGGAGGTCAGCACTGACCTGGCACCGTTTTTTTTGCGATATTTTCATCCTTTATTTATTTAAGAGCCCAGGAAGGCGCTGATGGAAGAGGGAAGCAGCCCACCACGGGTCAGCACGCACCAGGCCGGTGGTGGTGGAGAGGGCTCCAGGTGGGCAGGGGCTGAAGTCCCTGCTGCAAAGGGCTCTCCGTTGTCCCCCGTCACCCTGAGGCTGATGAAAATGAGCTGACAGAGGCAGAGGCAGCATTAGCCTAATTATGGCCATAAACGATCCCTGGGCGGTGGATTTTCCTTTCTTAGCGACTTCCTGTTTTCCTCTTTGAGATGCAAATTTTTGCACAGTCCTCGATCCAGATTCTCTTCTCATTAGCATGAAATTTGACTAGTTCCATGATTTTTTAAATAGCAAATTAAAAAAAAAAAAAAAGAAATCGACGTTGCGCGCAAAGTTACAGCAAAGCCCCGGCGACTCTCGGGGGCGAAAACGGAGGGGCTGGTGGGGAACATGCCCAGGGGAGGCTGTGAGGTTTGGGGAATAAGGGAGCCCGGTCGGCGGTGGCAGTTTGCCATGGCAGGCTGCTCTGCTCTGCTCTCGCACAGCTGAACAGGAGGAAGCCGTCGGCGGAGCGGTGGGCAGGGGGGGCCCGAGCTCCCCAGCCCCTCCGGGGAGCCCCCGGCCACGCAGGAGCCCCCGCTGCCTCCCCCTGCCAGTGCCGACACGAGTGCACGTCGTGGGCTGAAGCCTTTCATTTTGCTTCCTCCCAGAGAACGAGGCTCATCGTAATAGGAGGTTAAAAAAAATTACACTAGAAAAATCATTTTTTGCAATGAGTGTTATCTCTATGGATTTTTATTTTTTTTTATGCCTGCCATAATCTCTACCCGCTGCAGCTGAGCACTGGGAGAGGACTCGTAATATATCTGAAAGCAGACGGCACTATTTTGCGGTAAATGTCATTCTAGTAATATTTAGCTGTCCTTGGAAATGAAAATACAATTTTTGCTGAAGTGACGCAGGCGACGCGGAGCCGCGGAGTGCCGGGCTGGGGGAGCCACTCGCCTCCCCAGCCCCCCGGTCCCCCCCCAGGGGTGTCCTTTCCCCCGGTGCTGCCTTTCCTCCCCAGCCCCTTCCTCCCCGGCCGCCCTTCCCCTCCGCTTTCTGCCACATAATGAGTTTGATAAGAAATTGTCTCGTTAACAGGATTAGCCATGGAAATCTCTAGTCCCCTCCTATTCATTTTGTAATGCTCTTCATCCTGTTCTGTAATTTTCTGCTGGCATTAGGCGTCTCCGGACCACCTCGGGAGCTGGATTCCTCCTCGTTCCTCGACAGCGCCGGCTGCTGTGCCCGGCCCCCCCCGAGCCCCCCGCGCCCCCCCGGGGATTCCTCTCCGTTCCTTCGGTTTAGCACGGGTGTTTCGTTTCCGAAATAACTTCCCCAAACCGACACAACCAGCCCCAAATACTCTGGATTTCACTGCCCATATCCAGCTCCTGTTTTAGCAGCCGCGCTTCCACGAACAGCTCCCGGGACTCATCGGCATCCTAAAACCCACGGGGGCGAGTTCTGCTCTCCTTTACACCCGTGTGGATCCCATTTTGTAGGCAGCATAATTCTGGATTTACTCCTACGAAAACGAGTTCCAAGACTGGCCCTTTGGTAAATAATTACTCTTGATTTAATAACTCCTACCAGCCCTGCAGGATATGCTGCTTCCAAGGGAGTTAATAGAAAGAGATCTTTCTTAACATCTGTTTTCCCAAGTTTGCTGACTGCTAACCCCGTATCTGGGAAGTTGCATCCAGATATCAGCTTGTTAGATCCACGACGGCCGCACACTGCAAGCAGATAAACTGGAGCAGGAAAATGTCTGAGGCAACTGTGCATTGGAAGTAATATATGCATAAAACATTAAAGTGACAGCAACATTTTTCATTTCCTCGTGTTAAATGAAATTAACGTTTCTGCAGACGATTTCCTTAAGCATCTACCAGGGTCGTGTTTGCAGCTTTGCCGTTTTAAAAAGCTCCCCGTGCACAGAACCGAAACTTCTCCGTGTGCCTTCATTGCCCAAAGAGAGAGGAACGCAGGAAGCAAACCCACTGCACTGATAAAGTGACGTAGATGCAGATTGCTGTTTGGCCTGTAAGATTTGGGGAAATAATAGGTGATTTGTGGCAGGGAGACCAGGGCCACTGTGTGGGGGAGCTCTAACAAAGTGATTCTCACCTGGCAGCTTCCTCGTGAACTGGGTAATTTATTCATCGGCTTCTGCTCCCTCCGATTTGGGTGTCCACGCACAGATTAACTTCCTCTCGCCATGCTGCAGGTGATTAATTTGTGCGGCGGAGATTGCATCCGAGCAGCTGGTGGCCGTCATTAGCGGTGGCCGCGGTGGGCTGGGGCAGCGGTGCCAGCTCGGCGCGTGCGGCCCCCGTGGTGCCTGCTGCCGCCGGGCTGGGGGAGCCGCTGCCGGCTGCCTCACACACCCCACGTTTGGGGTGTCCCAAAGCTCTGCCCCGAGCCTCGGTGGGCAGGGAGTGGAGGTGCTGGGTGCTCCGCGGTGCCGGCAGAGGGTGCCCACGGTGCCGCTGCCGCAGGACAAGGGCACGGGCACCGCGGGGCACCCATGCAGGAGGTGATGTATGTCTTCTGCCAGCTGGAGGCTGTGCGTGACTCCTCTTTACAGCTGTTGTTTGCAGAGGGTGTTCATGCACCGCCGCTCGCCCGGCTCTCCCCCGGCCATAAATCCGGTGGTCAGAGCCAGACGCGAAGCTGGGGGAAAGCACGGCGTTCCCTTTTGGGTTTATTCCCCCGTCCCCTGCAGGCTGGGCTTCTGCAGGTGATTGTGTAAAGCATTAAGAGTTAATTCACCAGAAAATTATCCGCTGCTGAACTTCAGCTCTGGAGTGCACGGGGTGGGATTTGGCAGGGGATTAACCCCCAGAGGGCAGCCCCGGCTCTCGGCCCCGGGTGCGCGGGCACAGGGCTCGCCCCCGCCTGCGCCCTGGGGTGCGTGGGCACGGGGACGCGGCGCTGGGGCTGCCTGGCAGCTGTGTGACAGGGAGGTGACAATTACATCCGCTTCTCAACTGCTCCTGCTTTTTTCTTCTCTCCCTCTCTCTCTCTCCCCGTGCTTTTTTTTTTTTTTTTTTGTTTCATCTCTTCCTCTCAGGAAACCCATTTAAATGCAATTCCATTCTTAAAACATCTCCCTCATGCATGTCTAATGAATGTCAGGCAGACGCGCTGACAATGGGCCCAAGTAGGATCCAATCTCGCCGAGTGTCTACAAGTCATTTGGAAGAAACCCTGGGAGCGCGCCCAGTTTTATTACAGCGTAATTAGAAATAAAATCTTGTTGCAAGAGGAGAATGAGAGATGGGTGTTAATCCTGTAACGGGAGGAGATAGAGCCGTGCTTATAAAGGAGATTAAGGAGGGGAGGCGGAAAGCCTGTCATGACTCCCCAACTTTCATCCCTCCTTTGTGGATCTCCCCTCCCCGGCTCAGCAGCCCCGGCGAAGGGGGGCCGATGGTTTTGGGGTTCAATTCCCTGCCGTGCCCCACAGCCGCCGCCGTGATTCAGCGCTTCTGCCGCCGCTGCTCCAGCACGGGGGGGGACGGTGCCTGGGAGCGTGCGTGGGAAGGGATGGATGATATTTAGGTCTGCAGGGGGAGGGTCCTGCTGAAACCTCCACCGCATGCACCACAGCTGGATGAGGCAGTGGTGCAAACCAGCCTGCTGTTTTTTTTTTTTTTTTTTGGGAGCTTTGTGAAGGAGGCTGGTGCTTGGTGCCACGATGCGCTCCGGCTCCTGTGTGCCTGCAGCCCGCTGGCACCTCGGTGCTGTGCTGGACACTGAGCTGCCACCCGGCACCGGTGAGCAGGATGGAGAGAGTGCACAGCCCCTGCTGCAGCGCTGGGCTCTGCCATCAGGGAACCTTTCCCAAAAAGTGCCACCACCCCGCTGCCGGCCCCAGGACGTGTCGTGGCCGGGGCGCTGCAGGTGCAGGTACCGCAGCTTCCCCGAGACAACGTTTCTAGGGCAGGGTTTTCTTGTTGCAGCGAAACCCTGTTCCTCCTGGATCGAGGAGGAGGAGAAAGAAGCCAGGGAGCCCTTTGGTACAAAGCGTGACCCACTTACTCAGCTGGAGTCGGTTATTTTACAGATGCCCACGGAACTTCAAGGTGGAAATGTTCTGCTGGGTGCTCGGCTGCTCTGCGCTGCTCAGCTTTGCATGGCTATGTAGGAGAAATGTGTTTCCTTTGAAAGGGCTGGGGAGCCTGTGACTGCCTTACACGTCCCCTGGGATCCCGTGTGCAGGGAAACATGTAAATAAATCTGTCAGATATCGTGCAGCTCTTATTAAATTTGCATTGGGCTTGAGTCGCGGCTCCTATTTAACATCTCTGGGATGGATGGATGGATCTTTAATCTTCGCACCTAATCCAGGCGCTCTCTGCTCTAGGTATTTGCTGTGGCACCGAACCTGGGGTCAGGCAGCAGGGATAAAAGGGACCCGTGGTGTGTGGCCACAGGCCCTGCTGCCTCCCATTCGGCAGCTGGAGCAGCCCCAGGACCACAGGACCGGGGTCGCTCCTGGCTGGGTTTGGTGAGCCCAGGCTGCTTGTCCCCGCTCGAGTCCCGTGCTGGGCAAACGGCGCATGGGGAGAGCGGCCTCAGCGGCCGGGGAAAACCACAGGCTTTGTACTTTGGGGCTTCCCTCTCCATGGCTGTCCCCCGGGGAGGCATTTGTCACTTTAAACGTGGCCAGAAATAGCACCAAACATTTATTGAATTTGTCCGGGATGCCTTGGGTTGCATATGTTCCAAGTATGGCTAATTCATAAACGCTGGCACCTATTGATTCTCCTGCAGTTAAAATAGACTGCGTAAGGAAATATTGGCCCCAGAGTACTGAGGGAAAGTTATCTCATTAGTCTTATGAACTATAAAATGTGCTCTCTCCTGAAGCCCTGACCCCATTGTTTTTATAAATCTATATTGGATGGAGCAGTAACTGGTAACCTGTATCGACTGTAATTTTTCTCTTGAAATTGGAAGGCCCTTGGGACTGACGCTGAGGTTTCATGGCCACTACAGGCAGCTGGATGTGGAAGAGGTTTCACTAACAGAGAACGCGTGTGCACGTGTGAGCACCTACAGCAGGAGACCCCCCCTAACGTTCTCTGTGCCTTCACTGTGCTCTCCCCCCTTGTTTCTCCCTTTGTGGGGGCAACGTCTGGCTCCTGGGGGCTCCCAACTACCCCCGTCCCCTCTGAGCCCCAGCTCCCCGTTTTTGGTATCCTGCTGGCCCTGCGGGGGGAGAGGGGAGCCGGGGGCTTGGAGAGGCATTGCCTCAGCAGCAGCAAAGTCTCCCTGGAAGAGTTATTAGAGGCACATCGCTCCAGCCTGGCTGTGGGTGTACTTAATCCTCTGCATCCCGTAAAGCTTCTCCACCTCCTGGCAGGCAGAAAGATCTGATTTTATTCCGCGACCTTCGACGTTAATCTCGCAAGCTAACTGAGCCATAAGTCACTTCGGTGAGGTCTCCGTCAGAGCCGTTTACATCAATTATTGCCCCGCATCTTTCCCTTGAACCAGTGCAGCACTCCTCGGCCAAGTTATTTGTCCCTTGTTGGAAAAAAAATATATAAATAAATAAAATGGAAGCTGTGCTGTCAGGTTGTGTAGACCTTACATTTAATGCAATGGCATGGCTTGCAAGGGGGCAGATGCCTCCTGTCACTGTGCGGCAGCAAGGCCGGCACTAAAACCTGCAGCTTTTTTGCCCGTCTGGAAGCTTTCAGCACGTGGGGGCTGTGCAGGAGAGGAGCCCAGGGAGTGCCTTGCCCCACAAGGAGAGGTATCGGGGTGGGTGCTGGTGTGTTGGCTGCCTTCCTGCGGCTCCTCTGGGCTCCGAACCCATGCTCACATTCTGGCTCAGAGGCTTGACTTTGGGCACGGGGTCTGGGAAAGCCAGTGAGCACCAGGATCCTGGTGCGGGGCCCTAGGTGGGATCAGACGGGGCTGGTTTTGTGTTCGGGGTCAGCAATTCTTTCATCCTCGTGTTGGCCTTCTCGCACATCTCTGTCCAGGAAGCTGCCCGAGGGCCCTGCGGTGGGCGGCACGCGGTGCCGCTGGTCCCTGCTGCCCCTCGGCCTCGTTGCACGCCGCTCCTGCACGCCTTTGTTTCCGGAGGACGAGCGAGTGCGCCTGGGAGCGGGGCTGCAGTTAGGCATGCACAGAAGTGTCTGCGCCGGGGGGAGGCCAGCTGGGGCTGCGGAGCACTTTGCAAAATGCAGCAGCTGTTTCCATAGAAACTGTCCCCCCCCACCCCCCTTCTCAAATTCCAGTGCAGCCAATGCTCTTTGCTTACTGGTTTGATGGGAGATGAAAAATTAATGCTTGATTTGCATGTGGTTTCAGTAGCCTTGCAGGACTGCTCCCCCCTCCCTTTTACAGAGGTTTGCATTAAAACCTTGCTGGTCGAGGGCGCGGAGCACGAGGCTGGCACCACCGTGTGCCTGTGTCCCCTTGCACCGTGGTGCAGTGTGCATGCTGCTGGCAGTGTGAGGAGGCAAATCTGCCTCTGCAGTTGTTGGCTGCAGAGCTCTGACCCCTCCAAGCCTTGTCCCGAGCTCACAGGATGCTGCTGGTGGTGTGGGGAGAGCAGCCCCAGCCCACGGCGCATCTCAGGGCTGCTCCCTTTCCTTCCAGGGGCAATCTGCACGGGCTTTCCAGCCTCTGCCTTCTGTTAGCTTCGGCTAGGCTCGTATCTTATTAAGGCTGCTATTTCTTCTCTGTTTAGAGTCCCTAATGCTCTCATATCAAACAATTAGAGTCAAATACATACATCTAGCTAAGCTGCAGCTGGAGTGGGGTAGTGCCAGCAGGGCTCAGGGCTGCCATCAGCTTGGCTTTTGCGGTGGATGTGCTCCAGTTTCGCGGTGAAGAGCCCTGCTTTGTGTTGATCTGTAGCCTCAAGTGCTGCTGCAGCGGGCAGGGAGAGGCTTCTGCCATCCTGCCAGGAGGCTCCAGGAGGGTTTTCCTTTCATCCCCATATTCCGCTTGCATTTCTCCTGCTGTTAAGTGTTTGACCATGGCACCGTCCTCCACCTAAATCAAGAATATCCAGGTGCTTCAAAAAGGTGCTGGAAGAAAAAGCAGCTGTTTGTCCTCACCACCTAAATCCTGGTTTACCCATCATGGTGCGGGATTTGAAGGAGCCATTTGCAGCCATTGCTGACTTAAAATCTAGGTTTAGAGGTTTTGACTCCAAACATTTGGCTCTGCTAATTACATTCTGCTTGTCTGCACTCGCTGTGTTTCAGCAGGGGGTGGCTTGGCTGGCAACGTGGTGCAGCCGAACAGATGTACCACCCCATCCCAGCTGAGCTTCTGCCAGCTGAAAGGATCCCAGAGGTCCCACAGAAACTGGGATCAAAGGCTCGCTCTCACCGCTGGCACTGGTAGTAGAGCAGGATGAAAGGTGTCTTCCAGGTGGGAAGGGGAGCGCAGACACCCAGAGCTTCTCCCCAGTACCTCCGCTTGCCCTGCTTCCCACATTGCTGCTCAATTGCGCCACAGTGCAGGCCTTTCTATTAATGTTAATTACTGTTGATATTCATTATGAATTATAGAGGTCAGGCTTGACAGGGAGGCTGGCTTCATAGGAGAGTGAACAACTCCTTTCCCCCTGTGCACACCCACCCGAAAGCTGCTGGCCAGCGCCGTGGTGTCCGTGCTGCACTACCTGGTGGCCTTGGCAATCTCCCCCGGTGCTCAAATATCAACTCAAGCCCTTATTTGTTTTCACACGCTTCTAAGTAAGTTAAGCTAATTATTAACTCAGCAGGACAGATTCACTTTTAATTGCAGCGTTGCTATGCAGCACACGGAGATGGGTTTCGTGGTGTGTGCTCCCCTCTCCATCCGCAGCCGTGGAATTGCTGCGAGCCCACGGCCAGCCCGGGGCCGTGCCCGCTCCCCTCCTCGTGCTGCTGCAGGGCCCTGGCGGGGCTCGGCTGTGGTCTGCGGATGGGGACAAGGACACCCTGCGCCTGCCTCGGTGCCTGGGCAGGTGTTTGTGCTGTAGGATGAGTGCCACCGCCCAGGCAGTGCCCAGGGATGCGCAGGCTGCTGTCACACCCCCGTGCTGATATTGCACACACGTGTTCTGTTGTGCACACCCCCGTGGTGATGTTGCACATGCGTAGGATGCTGTTGCAGACCGGCGGGCTGATACTGCACACACACAGGCTGCTGTTGCACACCCACGTGCTGATATTGCACACGCGTGGGCTGCTATTGCAGCCACTGCTGCTTGCCCATTTTGGCCTGAAGTTGCCGGCTGGCCTGAAAATTTGGACCCCAGACATGATGGCAGAGACAGCGCCGGTGGGGAAGGACCTGCATTGTGTGCTTGGCCCCGAGCACGAGGCTTTGCCTGCCTTGGGCGCTGGGTGCCTGGGAGGGAATGTGCGGCACCAGGGCCACCTCGCTCACCCTTCCCCTCCCTTTCCTCTTTGTCTCTCCAGAAAATAGGTTTTTTATTACTTCTTACGGAGGTTTGTACATATCGGACGTGCAGAAGGAAGATGCCTTGTCCACCTACAGGTGTATCACCAAGCACAAGTACAGCGGGGAGACGCGCCAGAGCAACGGAGCCCGGCTCTCCGTGTCAGGTGAGCACGCGGTGCCAGCGGTGCTACCGAGGCACCTGGCGACAGTTTCCAGCCTCACCTCCATCTCCCTGGGGTGCAGGGGGCCACGGTGGCATCCCCACCGCCCGTCCTAGCAGTGGGAGGGTGCCCGGGGGCTGTGCAGGGGGTCCGTGCCGCCCCTCGCCGTGCCGCGCGGCACCGTGAGCTGAGCGAGAGGCGACGGGGCGCGAGGCGATGCGATGTGACAGCCCGCGATGTGAGCAGCCTGACGCGATGTGACGAACGTGCAAGCGATACTGCAGCAGAGCGGCGCAGTCCGTAGTGCCGCCTGTCTCGGGGCGCTCCCGGCTCCGCTGACTGCCCAAATTACTCTGCTCGGGAGGGAGGGAGCTCGCCCGACTCGCAGCCGCATCGCCTCTCCTGCCAGTCAGCTGCAGCTCCCTGCTCCCCGCCATATGGCTTTCCCAGGGCTCCTCTCTTGCACTAACTCCTCGAATTAACCCCACAGAGGGTCAGGGACAGCCGGGCTTGCTGGACCTGCTCGGTCTCGCTCCCATCCAAACCATCCCACAGCGTGGCCGCGGGATGCATCGTCCCCTCTCCCCGCATGCTCGCGGTGCCTCGGTCCCCTCCTGGTCGCTGTCGTTATTTACACGTCACGGCGTTTTACTTCTGCTTGGGAGTAATGAAAGAGGTTTCTTTCCCCTGGAATTTAATTTCACGCCTGAGACTTGGTGATTAATTTTCTCCTTTCCCAGCTGCCTGATGGGCCCCTTTGCTTGTAAATTTTGAAATGTGCCACAGAATTTGTGTATTTTGCACCAATTACGTGTCACCTTGAGTAATTCCTCCAGTGCCGTGTTTATCCGTCCCACCAGCTACTCGGCTGTGTTTCCCCAGGGAGGGGCAGAGCCGCTCAGTGCCGGCTGACGCCGAGGTGGCCCGGCGGTCCCTGTGTCACCGGCGGTGCCCGTGTCACCGTGCACAGGCTCCCCTGGCGTCCCCAGGCAGCTCAGACAGCTGTCGGCTCCTCCCCGTTAAAACCAGCTCTGCCTGCTGGCTGCAGGGCAGGAGCCCGTCTCCCCTCCTTCTCCGGGTGAGTTTATTCCCTCTCCCAACCCAGACCCGGCGGAGTCCATCCCCACGATGCTAGACAGCTTCCAGTCCCGGGAGGTGAAGGCTGGCCGGCTGGTGGAGCTGCCCTGCATCGCCTCGGGGTACCCCAACCCCGCCATCCGCTGGCTCAAGGACGGGCGCCCGCTGCCCGCCGACGGTCGCTGGGCCAAGCGCATCACGGGGCTGAGCATCAGCGACCTGCGCGTGGAGGACAGCGGGACCTACATCTGCGAGGTGACCAACACCTTCGGGTCTGCAGAGGTCACCGGGACCCTCACGGTCATAGGTGAGTGCCGGCGGCGGGGAGAGCTGCGTCCTGCCGAGCTTTGTAAATATCCAGCCTCGAGGCCTTTCTAAAGCCGTATAAATTACAAGCCTTATATTTCAGCGTGGCGTGTCGCGCGCTGGAACCCGCCATAGTGCTACGCAGCGTGTCTGATGCGGTGCTCGGAGCATTTGGAGGAAGTTTATAATGCTGCAGCCGAGGACATGCAGACATCCCCTGATTTACCGCTTTAATCAGGGCCGAGAGAGGGACCTCTGGAAAAGGCAGAGTGATACCAGGGGATGTAAATTGCTGGATGGCAATGTTCTGTTAGGTGCCTCTGTGCTTTGTTTTGCTGATTTGCATAAAATAAGCTCCAGCCAAACAGTAAATACCATCTGGGCAGGCCAAATATTTACTGCCTGCTCTGCTCCTGGGGGTTCCTGCTGTCACCAGCAGCACCGGAGCCACCCTGGCACGTCCCCGGCTCGGCACTGCCCCATCGTACCAGCCACGTCCCCGCTGTGACGGCCGCTTCTAGCCACCCTGCCCCTACACCAGGGCCAACATTAAAGGCCAGGCTGGCAGCACGAGGAAGGGCAGGGAAGCCACCTGCCTTATTGCGCGGTGACATTTTGCACGTAGTCGGGCTGGCACATCCAGGGAAGGGAAGGTGGAGAAAGTACACGAAGGATGAGAGCCGTGCAGTGCGTGCTGGCCTGCAGCTGCCTGGCCCCACAGCCCAACACCACCACGCAGCCAACACCTCTCCTGCTCTCGTCCTCTCTTGCACAGACCCTCTGCGTGTGACCCTCACACCAAAGAAGCTCAAAACGGGCATTGGCAGCACCGTCATCCTCTCTTGTGCCCTCAGCGGGTCCCCCGAGTACGTCATCCGCTGGTACCGCAACACGGACCTGGTGGTGGTGGATGACTACATCTCCATCCGGGGCATCAGCAACGAGACCCTCCTCATCACGGCTGCCCAGAAGAGCCACTCTGGAGCCTACCAGTGCTTTGCCACCCGCAAGTCCCAGACGGCACAGGACTTCTCCATCATCATGCTGGAGGGTGAGCTGGCTTCCTCGGGGCGGGGGCCAGCTGGGGCTTTTCTCTGCCCCTCTCTGAGCTGCCGCACCCCAGGTGCTCACCAGGATGCATTGTGCATGGATGGAGGAAAGCGAGCACCACTGGGGTGGGGGCTGCTAGGGCAGGCTGCACCCAGCCCCTGGGCTGTGCAAACTGTCTGCAAGCAGCTCAGGGATGCAGGGGCAAGGGCCAAAATCAGGGTCCTGCAGTGACCTGTCCACCCCCTGCCCCTGTGCCGAGGCGCTGCCTTCCGTGAACTATCTTCTCCACCTCCTCATGAGCAGGCGTGGGTGCAGGGCACTGGGTGTTCGGACCAGGGATGGTCACTGCTGTGCCTGGCATCCCCTTGAACCAAATCAGACAAGACACGGGGGTGTGGGTGACTGCTGCCGGTGGCTGCTGTGCCCTAACCCCCCTCCCCCTGGGTCCCCCCAGATGGGACCCCCCGCATCGTCTCCTCCTTCAGCGAGAAGGTGGTGAACCCCGGGGAGCAGTTCTCCCTGATGTGTGCCGCCAAGGGCGCGCCCCCCCCGACCGTCACCTGGGCCCTGGACGACGAGCCCATCCCGCGGGACAACGGGCACCGCACCAACCAGTACACCATGTCGGACGGCACCACGGTGAGCCACATGAACGTCACCAGCCCGCAGATCAAGGACGGCGGCGTGTACCGGTGCACCGCGCGGAACTCGGTGGGCAGCGCCGAATACCAAGCGCGAATAAACGTAAGAGGTGCCTGTCTACTTTTAAATATCAGAATAGGACTTTGACTGGGCTTTTGGTTGTGTTCTGTTCCCTGGCAGATCGTTCCTCCTCACCCCCACCCATTTCCCAGGTGTGCAGGTCTCTGCAGCCCCCTTCGGCCCCGCTCACCCCCAGCCCTGCCCGTGGCATCCAGCTCCCCCACGGCTCAGAGCAGGGAGCTGAACTGAGTGCACGGCCACCCTCTGAACCCCGGAGACCCAGAACAAGGCTTCCAGAGGGGCAATGCCTCCCCACTGGGGTCTGCTGTCGCCTCATCCAGCCTTTGGGTCTGTGCAGCAAGTGCCTCCCATGAAGGACCCTGGGGAGGAGGTTGGGGTGGTGCAGAAGTGACCTGCACTGGCCAAGGACCACCTGCTCCTTTGTACCTGCCTGCAGTGTGTTCCCCAAACCATCTCCAGACCCTCCACACTGCCCCCAAGCCCCCCACACCGCCCCCGGTCCCAGCCCCGCTCCCTGGCAGGATGGCGCCCGCGGACGCAGGGATCTCCGCTACAAGCAACGATGAGGCAGCACGGGAAATCGTGGGAAATGAGCCTGGATTTGTCATGTCTGTGTTTTCTTTGTCTGCTAAAAGCCATGGCCGCGTTAATCGCCGCGTTGTTACGGCTGGAGCGTGTTGTTCTGTGCGTTCCAGGGCGTTCTCCAAGGCACGGGGCATGGTGTAAGCCTCTGCCCATTCATAACAACCAGTTAAAGCTTCTAGTCTTATAGGTGGGAGCCAGAGTCAAGGTAACATTAATTTATCTACCGAGGAAGAAGCTTGAAGGGCTATGTTTGTCTGTGTCTCAGGTTTGAAATGGATCTAGTGGCTTTTTGGCTGGAATCCCAGGAGAGTCTGAATTTTGCTGCCACTTACCGCTAAATTTGGAGCAAGTTCATCTCCCAGCCACAAGAAGCAGGAGCAGCGTTCTGAATGAGGATGTTTCATTGTCTTCTTTTTTCCCCCTCTTCCAGTTCCTGACTGCCTGTCACTAGATAAGATTCGGGCTTTTTTTTTTTCTTTTTTTTTTTGCCCTGGAATTGAGCAGGTCCCTGTGACAGGCCTGAGAGCAGGCTGCTAATTTCTCTTTCCCTGCTCTTTCTCCCTGTGCACCCCACGGTGCGCCGGGGGCTCCCCAGCACGGCAGGTCCCTGCTGCGCCTCCAAACACCTTCCCCCTCCATGAGGCTGGAGCACTCGGGCCACATCTTCCAGCCAAACCCTTCCAACAGCTGATGGGTGTGAGGGTGGCCGCCTCGTGTCCCCTTATTCCTGGGATCCTGGGCGCTGAAGGATCTCAGGAGGGAGCGTGCTTTCACAATCGGGATCTTACCCTGAGTATCTGCTTAGCTGTTATGCTGCCATGCGCTTAGGGTGAGGAGTCAAGACAGGGTTAATCTTTAGATTAGTTTGCTATTTTACACAATGGCCACGAGAACAATGTAATTATTGAAGCGTGAAACCTCTTGTTGCAATACTCACCTGCAATACTCTTCCAGTCCTTCAGGCAGCACAAGAGCCAGCCAGAAGCAGTGGGCTGCCTGGCTTTTTGGCACTGCTCGGGATGCCCGTGGGAAGCTCAGAACGGTGCATTTTAGTGGAGATTAAACAAATTGTCAAATGGCAGTCAGGCTCCTGCATGCAGTTCTCTGCCAAGGAGATGGCAAAGCGCTGACAGCTTCCTCCTGAGAGGGGCAGAGTGGCCGTACGGCCGGGGGGTGCTCCCCAGAGGTCTCCCAAACCTCCCCTGGGAGCCCCGGCTGGATGCACCCCGCGGCAGGAGCAGAGAGCTCCAAGGCAGCGGCTGACATCCCTCTGAGGGGCAGCAGCACTCACAGGCTGGGCTTCCCCAGCACTGAAGCCTGCAAATTCAAACCTAAGCATTGTGCCTGCAAGATTGGGTGGAGTTTGCTGAAGTTTGGCTGCAGCCAAGGGTCGCAGCCCCCGATTTTTGCAGCTGTTCTTTTGTAGGTGTGCGCGAGGGGCTCTCGCTGGAGGCTGCTGATGGCCAGGCTGGGTCCTGGCTCTGTTGTCACCTCACTCGCCTGCGCAGCTCGCTCTGCACTAGCAGCTGATCTGTGTGCAAACAAGCTGCCCTTCAGAATTAACCTAGCCTGCCTCTTCCTTCCTCCCCACTATGTAGGTCCCCCGAGCATCCGAGCGATGAAGAACATAACGGCGGTAGCGGGTAGGGACACTTTCATCAACTGCAGGGTGATCGGGTACCCCTATTACTCCATCAAGTGGTACAAGGACTCTTTGCTGCTGCCTGATAACCACCGCCAAGTGGTCTTTGAAAACGGGACTCTCAAGCTGATGGACGTCCAGAAGGGCATGGACGAAGGGGAGTATCTGTGCAGCGTGCTGATCCAGCCCCAGCTCTCCATCAGCCAGAGCGTGCACGTCACGGTGAAAGGTGAGCGGGTGGGGATTGCCTGGGTCAGACGGTCCCCTCCCCAGCCCAGGGAGCCCTGTGCTTCCTGCAGAAGCTTGGTCAGCTCTGGCACATTGCAAGCGGGAGCTGTGAGCCCCTTTCCCACCATCCTCCCACCCAGAATGGGGCAAGGCACAAGCGTGCTCCTCGGGGCAACTCCTTCGGGTTGGGTTGGGGCCATTCCGATTGCACTGGGGTTCAGGGAGCGTTGGGGCCGTTCCTGCTGTGGGCAGAGGCAGGGCAGCGTCGGGCGGGGGGCTCTGCGTCCGGGTGCTGGCTGTGCTCCCCAAGCACCGAGGAGAGGCAGAGCTGGCTCAGCCCGCCCACCTTGCACCCACCTGCGTGCCTGCTGCTGCCCCGAGCCGCACCGGATCCATTTCTTGTTACACGCAGCGAGCAAGGATTTACGGTGTAAACATAGCGTATTAAAACATCTAACCTTTGCTCGGATCACCTTCACTGATGTTTTTCTCTGTGTGTTAGCTTTTAAAAAAATAATACTCTCGGTCTTCCAAGCGCACAGAACATCTTAAAAGCTTCTCCAGGCCATCAATTATTCAGCCCCATTGAGGGAGCTATCAGTCCTAATGAATTGAGTCGGATGCATTCCCTCCCAGTGACTTGCTGAGATTGTGTTATGAGCGCGCGGAGCTATCGTATCTCCCATCCTCAGAGTTGTCGGGTCGGCTCTGCCTGTCGCCAGCTCAGTGTTTGCAGTAAATCACTCAGACAAACACAGCCACGCTGGGGACGGAGCTGGCCAATTGTCTTTCCCTCTGTCTCACCGAGCCGGGTATTTATGGACTGGATTTTATGCTGATCCCCCTCCCTCCCTTTCCATCCACCATTTTCTTATTAGGAATCAGGTTAGCAAGAGAGTGCATCAAGCTGATTATAGATGCAACCCCTTGATTAGCTAATGCTCTTCTCCAAGGCTTTGCAGGCAGAAGTGTGGGCTGCAGCTAACCTTAGGGCAGCGCCGAGGGGACCCCTCTCCCCTCACACCCCCAGAGCAGGGCATGGCCAGCCTTTGTGTTCCTCACCTTAAACCAAAATCCTCACGGAGGGAGTACCTACAGAGATGTGCGCACGCGAAGTTGAATTACATGCTGCACTTTTGCCAGTTGCTCGAAGGCGGATGCAGGATGCTGAAGTTTATCCATATATTTTGGGAAGCGGTCGCCGTGCAACCCCCCTAAGCCTGGATTTACTGCCTGGGCAAGGGGCTGGCGACAGCCTGAGCAGGGCGAGCACACAGTGCTGGGTGGTGCCAGCCGGGCGGCATGTGGCTCTGGCTGTGCCGGATGTCTTCATCCCACCTGCAGCACACAGGCTGCAGATTTACACCGGGCCCTGCCTGCCTGGGTGTTTTTATGGCCACCGGATAAAAGCCCGGGCAGGAAAACTGAGAATGCCCTCAACTACGTTCGGAGCCCGCTCCAAGGAGCAGAATAAAGAAATAGAAGTGCGCAGAGATGGTATGAGCGCCGTAAAGCTTTTAGTGCCACAAGTGCCTGGCGAGCACGCTGCGTGCCACAAGTGAGTTACGCCGCAGGTCTTTCCAAGCAAGCGGTAGTAAAAGCTTTATGGCCCCCTCACGCCAGTGCCTGGCCCGATCACGCCGTTCAGTTTGATCTCTGTTTCTGCCCCTGTTGGGAAGTCCCCGAGCCTCCTCCCCGGCTGCCGGGTCCCCGTGTCCCAGCTCAGAGCCTCCCTGCTCCCCAGGGCTTCCCAGGCTGCCTGGGGGTGCTGCCGGGTCTCTTCTCCATGCGTCCCCCAGCAGCACCCAGCCGAGGTGCCCTGTTGTTCCTGTTATTCTGAGGTGCTCGTTATTCCTGCAGACATCTTTGAAGGTTTTAACTGATCATGTGCAGGCTTGGGACTGTCCTGGTGCTGTCACACAGCGCTGTTCAGGTGACAGCGGCAGGGACGCCAGCTCAGCCGCTCTGCAGTCAGGCACAGCATGAGGGATGTGGGGCTATGCGGCGCTGCTGGGGTGCACTTGGGTGCAGGAGAGCCTCGGAAGCGCCGAAAAGAGGAGAATATGCAGCAGGAAATCAATTGGGAAGGAAAGACACGTGTTAAGCCCTGGTTAAGGGGAGCTGGAACCAGGAGAGCTCTTCTGCCGAGAGGCTGCGTGTGCTGGAAGTGGCCCGTGGGGCATTTGGAGACGCATAAGCCCGGCCCCACTCTGCAATAGACTGCAGCGCATTCCCAATTAATTATTCATTAATTATGGAAAACGGGCACTGCTGGCTCCACGGCTCCAGCAGCTCAAGCCACGTCGCTGCAGCTGGCAGCAGGGCAGGCGGCCGGGCCGAACCCATGCACCCATGGGCAGCACCCCGAGGGGGCGGCGAGCAACCCCCAGCACCTTCTGCTCTGCGGAGCTGCCCGGCCAGGCTTTGGGCCACCCCATCATGGCCAGCCCAGTTCTGACCCGGCCCTGGAACCCCCGGCAGCCTGGTCTGAGCACTGGGAGCATTGGAGAGCATTGGTCGAGGTGTGGGTGGAGATGGGGGATGGCGTACAGGAGAGCGGGGGCGTGCACGGTGGCGCAGTGAGCCCTTCCCCGCTGGGGCTCCCGCGTCTGTACAAGAGGGCATCTTATTTCTGCCGAGGGGACAATTGGCAGCCTGCTAATTTAATTATGGAGGCTGCGGAAAGAGGATCTCGTCTACCAGGTGCTGAGCCTTGTTAAGCTAATTGTCTCCCTCTCTATGCTTTCTTCCCCCTCCCACATTGCCAGAGATGCTGCGGTTGCCTAATTAAGTTATCAGAAAGATAATGGCTGGTTCTGAATCCAGTGCCTTTAAGAAAAGCATCCATCTAATAACTGCTTTTCTGCGAGCAGATAAATGCTGAGGTGGAATTTCAGCTGGTGTGCGCAGAGGGGGTCGGGGAGGCTGGCGGCTCCCGGCACTGGGCTGAGCGCGGTGGCTCTCCCAGGTGGGTCACATCCTGCTGTCACCCCCTCCTGGAAGCGTTACTGGCTGGAACAAAAGCCTGCCTTAGTTTCTGGGCAGCAAATGCTTTGGGTGATAGGGATGCAATGGGTTTGTGAGTTGTTGTGCTGATGGCAAGCAGGCTCGCTTCTCCGTAAGGACGTGCCCTGTGGTGAGACGGGGCTGGTGGGCACTGACCCGCTGTGAGGGCCAGGAGCCAGGACCAGCTGCTTTTCCTCTGTCCCCGTGCCACCAGCCTGTCCCCTCGGGCAAGGGCTGGGATGTACAGTGTGTTGCCTCTCCCCTCCGCAGTCCCTCCTCTGATCCAGCCCTTCGAGTTCCCCCCAGCCTCCATCGGGCAGCTCCTCTACATCCCCTGCGTGGTCTCCTCGGGGGACATGCCCATCCACATCACCTGGCGGAAGGACGGGCACGTCATCCTCTCCGGCTCGGGCGTCACCATCGAGAGCAAGGAGTTCATGAGCTCCCTGCAGATCTCCAGCGTCTCCCTCAAGCACAACGGCAACTACACGTGCATCGCCAGCAACGCCGCCGCCACCGTCAGCCGCGAGCGGCAGCTCATCGTGCGGGGTGAGCATCCCTGGGGCTGCCCCTACGTCGGGCTTGGGTGGGTGGGCAGCGGTGGGTGTAGCATGGATAGAAGCAGGCAGGGGAGGCAGGGCAGCCACATGTAAGCAGAGATGGTCTGCAAGAAGCTGCTGGGGTTTTGGCTCTAACGGCCATCTTTGCGTCCTTGTTATCCAGTGCCTCCTCGATTTGTGGTTCAGCCCAACAACCAGGATGGCATTTACGGTAAAGCTGGGGTGCTGAACTGCTCCGTGGATGGGTACCCGCCTCCGAAAGTCATGTGGAAGCACGCAAAAGGTACGTGTGAGGCGACACGGCAGCGTTTGGGGATCTCTGGTCTCTCTGTTTCGGCCTGGCCACCCCAGCATCGAGCCCCACGAGCAGCCTCCTGCTTGGCTGAGCTCTCATCGCTGCGTGTCTGCGCCCCCTCCTAGGAAGTGGGAACCCGCAGCAGTATCACCCCATCCCGCTGACGGGCCGCATCCAGATCCTCCCCAACAGCTCCCTGCTCATCCGCCACGTGCTGGAGGAGGACATCGGCTACTACCTGTGCCAGGCCAGCAACGGGGTGGGCACGGACATCAGCAAGTCCATGTTTCTCACCGTGAAGAGTAAGTAGCTGTGCTGGCGGGGCTGGGACATGGCACGGCTGCAGGGGGGGCTGCAGGGGGTGCCCCCCCGGAGCACAGCCCGCTGCACACACAGGGACCGGCCTGGCGCTGCCCCGGCACCGCGCAGTCCCCAATCGATGCGGGGCACGGGGGGCATCGATTGCCCTCCTGCAGGGACTGGCTTCCCTTATGCGATTATAAACACTTAGTCCTAAATAAAACCAGGCAATCAATCTACATCATACGGGAGGGAAGGAAATAGCTTCGCTAATTTGACAGGGATGGGCTGGGAAGTGTTGTTAGACACCGTGTTTGAACTGTGCTTATTATTGGATTCCTCTCCCGTTGCTATCAGCAGAATACATAATCTCCAGCTCCTCTTTATTTATTTTGATTGCTGCTGCCGTAAGAGTTCAAACCTCCAGGAAGAGGTGCTGGAGGGGAGGACAGCCCGGTCCTGCTGGTTCCTGTGGTAGCATCCTCACGGTGCCAGAGCGGTGCGCGCGGCTCCCCTCCTTGCTGTCCTTACACCTGGATTTGGCTTCTGTTGGCTCCACGCACCTTTTGAGAACATCAGGCTCATGCTTTCTTGCTGGCTTCCCATGTTAGATTTATCTTAAAATCGTCGTTTCCCTAACAAAGAGGGGAGGGGTGGTGCCGAAGAGGCAGGAGGGAGCTGGGGCTGGCAGCGGGCGCTCCCTTGAATGCCCAAAAACCCTGGGCACATGCACAATGCTGCATCCCGGCCAGGTCTCGCACCCGGCGCTGGTAGGGAAGAGAAACCCTGCGAGCGGTCAGGGCTACAGCCTCCCCCCTGCAGCCTCCCCCCTGCAGCTCCCCCCGGCCAAACGCCCACCGCCCGGCTGCGGCAGCCTCTCGCTCCCTCTCGCTCCGGCGTCTCCCCTCCCCAGCCAGCGTCTACTTTCCTGCGTTTCTTGCGGGGAGGGTCGAGGGGAGCCTTTTCCTCTCCCTGTCAGCTGTTTAATTTATCCCGCTGATTGATGAATTGAAACGAGCGACTTCAAACAACATACTTCAATAAGGCGCAGGTACAAAGTCAAGGCGATTAATCCCGAGTGAGTGTGCAGAAGTCTTGGAGCCTGAACTGTTGCCTTGTCCCTGCTATCTGGTATAATTGCATCCCAGGACAGGTTGCTTGCTGACTTGAATAGCACATAACCTTATTATGCATGTGCTTTTACATTTCCCGGAGACCTCAGCAGCCTTTGAAAAGGTTTGAATGAATAGGTAGACGAAGCGCCACAGCCAATTAAGCATTATATGGGGCTCTTTGTTTTGTTTCATTTTTTTGATTTTTGTTTGTTTAGTGAAATGTCAGGCCAATTAAAGCGAGATCAGCACCGGCTTTCGTCTAAAGCCAGGCCACTGCAGACAGCGTTAAATGAATGTTAATCAGAGCCCAAACCCGCGGTCAGTTGGAGAGAGGGGAGCCGCCGGCCCCACACCACGCGGGGCCAGAGGTGCAGCCCCCGGCCGCACGGCACATCCCGGGTGCTGCCGTGCCAGCGCTGCGGGGCTAACCAAGGCAGGCAAGCAATAAATCAGAGGAGCGTGCACAGCCCCACTAGTGCCAGGAACAGTTAGCTGCTGCTTGTCAGGTGCCGAGGAGGAAACCGCAGGGCTCTGCGTGCAGATTTAACCCTCGGGGCCCTGGCCAGGCCGGCCTTTTGGTGGGGTGCTGTCCCTTGCAGGGTGCACAGCACTCGGGGCATGCGCTGGCCACAGGACCGTGCCACGAAGTTGCTCTGCTCAGCCCCGAGCACGGGCACTGGTCTGGAAGCAGTAATACCTTGCTGCCGTGCAGGGCTGGTGCATTCATCCGTGCTGTTGAAAGCAACTTGTTAGCACCAGGTCGGGTGCGCTGCAGAGCAGGAGGTGTGGGGGGCTGGAGGCTGGGAGCAGGGCACAGGAGCACACAGCCACCCGGGGGGTGGCTCGCTGGCCCGGGCGCAGGTGAGGAGATCACAGCGCATGATAAATGCCATTTAGCACATGGCTGCGTCGGGAGCAGAGAGCCAGGGATGGAGCGGGTCGGGTCCCCGGGGGCAGTGCGGGCTGCGGGGGCTCCTCCAGCCTTGGGGGGGCTCACCGGGCACCGGGAAGGGCCGGAGGTGCCAGGGCGTTCGGTGTCCTACTGCAGGAGCATAACTGATTGCTTCCATGCAATTTGAATTAATCTCATGCTTCAGGTGAAACTCAGCTAATCAGTGTAGAAAGGAAGCTGAAACGGGTGCAATCAAATTAACATCACAGAGCTGGCTCTAAACAAGGAAGAGGGGGGCGAGGGAGGCAGGAGCAGCCCTTGTCACTGGTGTGTCACCGTTCTCATTGAGTTGTCACCACCGGGCTGTGAAGCTGCTCCTGCCCCAGCCTGGCTGGGGACGGCAGAGCATGAGGGGTGCTGACAATTCCCTTGGTGGCCAGTCTTATCTCTCTTATCTCTGCCCAGCAGACAGGACCAGCCTCTTGTTGAGGCTGTGTTAACACGGCCCATGGGCACGGAGGGAGCAACGAGGCAGTGCCGGGGCAGCCGAGCAGGCTGGACGCAGGGGATGGGAAGTCAGACCATGCAGGAGGCAAGCTGCCCATGAGGGAAGCCGTTCTGTGCAGGGGCAGGATACACAGGCTGGGTTTGGGGTGCTCAGCGGCGATTCCACTCACACCCAGCACCCAGGCTCTGGTGTGCAGGATCCTGCACATGTGAGGAGGCAGAAGGAGGCTGCTTGAGATACAGCCGTGAGCATCCTCCCTCCCTTGTTCCTCCTCCCTGCAGCCGGTCCCGTGCAGGATGCTCACAGGGCTCAGAGCACCCCGTGGGTCACCGTGGGCCTGGGGCATCACCAGCACGGGGTGTGGGGGTGTGCCGGAGGCATGGGGCAGCACCAGGGATGGTGTGCAGGGGGCTGCTGCCTCCAAGCCCCGGTCCGTGCTGTGTGCACGGCTGGTTGGGGTTTTCTTCGGGTTTGTTTTGCTGCTTCCTCTGCTCTGGGCTACGTGCCGCTCTCCTGGGACCCCGGCAATTGAGGGAAGTTGATATGTTTACATCCAAGGAGCTGCTTTTAATCAAACATCAATAAGTGCATTTCAGCGAAGCAGAGCCTGAAACAGAGCTCCTCTCCTGGGGCCACCGCATGCAGGGCACGGGCTGGCTCCTCCGCGGAGCCCCGAGGAGAGCCGGGTCCGTCCTCCCACCAAGGGTCCCGGCCTTCGTGCTCCTCCGCACGCTGGAGCAGGTCGGGCTCTGCTATTTTCTCCCCGCTCCTGCCCCTCCATGTCAGCTCGGGGTCCTCGGGGCTGGCCACGGGCAGGATTTCCATGGGCTCCTAAAGAGCTGTCACGAGGCAGAGGAGTCCCCGCGGCCAGGCTCACGCCTCGTGCCAGCCACGTGGGCGCATGCCCCGCACCCTGAAAATGCCGGCAGCTCGGGAGGAAAGGTTTCCTTAGCTGCTAATTGAATTACATTGCCACAGAAAGCCGAGAAGTCGTAGCTCATTAGAGCCTCTTGTGTCCCATTATAACAGTGTGTGTTGCCTTTGCGGATTGTCATTATCATATATTACTGCGGGACTCGGCAGCGCTGTTTGTTTATGCATTACATTTTTTTCGGCTTACCCAGGCTGCCCCCGCCCCCAGCCTGTTTTCCTGCTCCGTGCGCTGCTCCGGGGAGCCGCGGCGGTGCCGCCCCACGCTGCCAGCATCCAGCCCCGCTCGCCCACCCAAAACCCGAGTCCTCCTGGTGGCGATGGCACCCCGCAGGGTGCTGCGCCTGGGTGGGCGGTGGGCACGGCTGGGGGCTCCCCTCCCCTCCTTTGCATCTTGGGGGGAATCTTCGAGGGGGTGGGGGGGGAAATTTCTCCGGCATCTGCAATGCAAAAGCTGCCTTGCTGATGTGGAATCGCGCTCTATATTCTGCCCAGGTTTATACGAGTGAATTATGCAAATCTGTGATGGAAAACATTCTTCCTCTCATCCTCGGGAGTGTAAAACCTTAGTCAATAATTCATACTCGCACGTCTCAGACTGGAGGCTTTCTCTTCATTATAGTGTGCGCTTGGTTATTTGTCTTTCACGTTTTATTGTCTACCCCGGTGTAATGCTATGCATTATAAAATTTATCTGCTTCATTATTTTATGATCCTGAGCCGTATAATGCAGCGAAACGATTCCACTTCGGGCTGCGCGGCCTCTCGGTGAGCCCCGCACCCACGGCCTCCCCGTGGGGTGCTGGGGGCTGCGGCCGTGCCCACCGGGCGAGCCGAGGGGGCGCTGACCCCCGGCTCCCTCCCGCAGTCCCCGCCATGATCACATCCCACCCCAACACCACCATCGCCATCAAGGGGCAGAGCAAGGAGCTGAACTGCACGGCGCGGGGCGAGCGGCCCATCATCATCCGCTGGGAGAAGGGCGACACCGTCATCGACCCCGACCGCAACATGCGCTACGCCATCACCACCAAGGACAACGGCGACGAGGTCATCTCCACCCTCAAGGTGAGGGGCTGGGCTCTGGGGGTTTCATCCGGCTGCCGTTCCTGAGCATCCTTGCATGTCTGGCACAGGGGCAGTTAATGCAGAAAAGCTGCTTGCAGTGCTTGCGAAGAGCTAAAACCAGCCACTGTTCTCGTGCTGTGATGGCCCTGAAAATGAAATCCAGTGGGTTACATTTTCCTTGCACTAAATTTTGCCTTCCTGTGCAGAGGGATCTGGTTCTAAAAGTGCTGGGCAGTGCCAGGGGTGCCTCAAAGAATAAAAGCTCTGGGCACATCTGAGCAGGGGTTAGGAGTTTGGGGCAACCTGTGCCCACAGGCACAGCTCCCCCGGGGCAGGAGTGGGCTGGGGTCCCTGCAGGAAGACGGGGGCTTGGGGCAGCCAAGGCTGAGGTGGCTCCTTTCTTCTCCCCAAACTATTCATAGCTGAAACCAGCTGACCGCGGGGACTCCGTCTTCTTCTCTTGTCACGCGATCAACTCATATGGTGAAGACAGAGGCCTGATCCAGCTCACCGTCCAAGGTACGTGTCCATGTGTGTGAGCCCAGTGTGCGCTGCCCGTCACCGAACCCACGAGGGCTGCCGAAGGAATGCAAACTCGCGCACGGGGTGTGGGATGTGGCAAAGCTTCACAGGGTCCTGCTATTTCTGTTTTTTTTTTCTCTCCCTGTCACCCCGCGCTTTGTCTCTTGACCCCCCCCGTGTCTCCCCAAGAGCCCCCTGACCCTCCAGAGCTGGAGATCCGCGAGGTGAAAGCCCGAAGCATGAACTTGAGATGGACTCAGCGGTTCGACGGGAACAGCATCATCACTGGCTTCGACATCGAGTACAAGAACAAGTCTGGTAGGTGCCGGCGGACCCCCCCTGTGCCACCCCGTGGCTGGGGCTCGCTGCTCCCTGGGGCCGGGCTGTGCAGGCAGGTGCAGAGCTGGCCCCATCACCCCCGTAAAGGGAATGTTCTGCACCCCTGCTCCTTTGATGAAGAAAGGAGAGAGCGGCATTCATGAAATATGTTAATTTATGTTAGATGGGAGCATTTGAAAGGGAATATTTAAAGAGACAATATTTGCAAAAAGCCAAACTGAGAGCCAAATAACAGCAAGGAGGGGGACGCAGAGTCTCTAGTGGGGGACCCCGCTGCGAAAGCCTTTGGGGACTTCAGCATCCACCTGCCCGGCATGGCTGGGATGGAACATGTCCCTCTTGGTGCCACAGGCCAGGGGATGGCATTCGGGTGCTGAATCCCCTTTCTTATTCTTCTGCTTTTCCAGATTCCTGGGATTTTAAGCAGTCCACGCGCAACATCTCCCCGACCATCAACCAGGCGAACATTGTGGACCTCCACCCCGCCTCGGTGTACAGCATCCGCATGTACTCCTTCAACAAGATCGGCCGCAGCGAGCCCAGCAAGGAGCTCACCATCAGCACGGAGGAAGCAGGTGCTGCTCACGGCCTGGGGGCTGTGTCCTCGACGTAAAGCTGGCTGCAGCCGAGCTCTCTTTCGGATGAGTGTTTTTGTGCCAAGGGGGTCCTTTCCCTTCTCAACACCCTCTTTCGGGTCTGTTTTTCCCTAGCTCCTGATGGGCCTCCGATGGATGTCACCTTGCAGCCGATGACGTCCCAGAGCATCCAGGTCACCTGGAAGGTGCGTGGGGCTGGGGCACTGCTGGGGCTTTCCTTGGCCACGCAGTCTTACGCAGCACAAAGATGCACGAGGGCGTGGGGGGAGAAAAACCTGCTCTCCCTCCCCATGTCGGGCATGTCACCTTCCTGCTTCCCTCGCCCTGGGATGGAGCCACGGCAGCCACGTGCCCGTGGGGCAGCACAGTCGGTGCTGTGCCAAATGCAGTCCTGGTGCTGGGCTCACGGAGCAAACAGGGCTCCTGGTGCAAACCCCATCCCAAGTCCCATGGGGCAGGCTGCTCCAGGAACAGGACGTTTCCTCGGAGGTACGAGGGCCAGGACAATTTCTGAAACATCATGAAAATTTGAAGGCTGGGCTTGCGCTCGGCTGCATCATGCAGGGTCCGTATTAATCATGTTTGATAACAAGCTAATTATCTCACAGGATATCCATGGGGGGCCATGGGGAAAGAGAGAATAAATATGGAAAAACTGAGACATTTAGTTGCAAACTGTTCAACCAAAGATCAATATAGTTCAGAATCAGATTTATTTTTCAGAAGGTGCATAATGAAAAATAAAATTGATTATAAAGTTAGGACTTCAGAATGAACTGGTAAGTCAATAAATTTAGGGTTCCAGCTTCTCCCCCCTCCTCCTAGGTCCTGAAAAACAGATTAATGAAAAATAAGATTCACTTGAAAGATAAGTCAGTTCATTTTAGGAGTATTTCAGAGAGATGGATTGCGCTGGCTTTGTAACATAAATTTGCAATCAACCCTATTGATTTCTTAATGCTTCAGAGGAATATTGTTAAGATTGATTTAAACCTGGCCTCGTGCACTCCTAAGGCTGGCTCGGGGCTGTCCCCTCCTGCTGCCAGGCTCTGCCCATCACCTCCCGGTGGGACCCCTCTGGTGGCCCTCTCGGAGCTGGTGACACTTTTGTGACTCTTCCTACGTGCCCGAGCAGCCCAGGGCTCTCCGAGGCCATCCTCTGTATGCCCCGAGCTGCACTGCTGACGAGGAGCCTTCGTCCTCCATCCTCTGTATGAGCAATAGCAGGAGGACTTGCCTCGCCTCCACCTCCCCTCCTGCAGAGCCTGGGCCATGACACCACCCCATCTCGTATCCCCAATTCTTCAGGCCCCAAAAAAAGAGCTGCAGAACGGGGTGATCCGCGGCTACCAGATCGGGTACCGGGAGAACAGCCCGGGCAGCAACGGGCAGTACAGCATCGTGGAGATGAAGGCCACGGGGGACAGCGAGGTCTACACGCTGGACAACCTGAAGAAGTTCGCCCAGTACGGGGTGGTGGTGCAGGCCTTCAACCGCGCGGGGACGGGGCCGTCGTCCAGCGAGATCAACGCCACCACGCTGGAGGACGGTAAGGCTGCCGGGGACGGTTTCCACCCGGCAGGGTCGTGGGCAGCCTCAGGCATCTTAAAAACAACAGGAAAAAGTTTTGCAGCGCGTTTGCTCAGCAGTTTTTCATACTTAATTAAGGCTCTCGTTAGCCTGTCAAACCATGTTCATTTCCTGGCTACATTAGCACTCCTCCTGGGGTATTCAAGGGCCCCTGTTTTAGCAATAGTGTCTTTTCCGTAATTATATTACCTTCATTTTGTTCAAACGGACTATCTGTATTAGTTTATTATACTCAGTCCCTAATTACATGGTGCTTATATTTTTACACCTAAGTAATATGAAACAATAATCATTTTCAAAGAGGATCGTTACGGTGATGTATTATCATTTAAATGCTCATAAAAATTAGAGTTACCTCTTATGGGGCAATGGGATCTAATTACCTCGCATTCAGCCAGCTCTCCCGCTCGCCCCTCGCTGGGAAGTGCAGCGTGTCCCGGCTGCCCTGGTCCTCAGGAGCACAGCGGCTGCACCCGCTGCGGGGGTCTGGAAGGAGCAAAGCGCCTGTTGGAGGCAGGATCAGTGCTAGGGGCTTGGGGAGAAGGGCAATGGGGCCATGGCCAGGGGTTCCATGGAGAGCCGAGGTGCTGGGGAGCCTGGCGGGTGTGGATAGGGTGGCTTGGACATGGGAATCAGCTCCTGGAGGTGGGCGCGAGGGGAGAGGTGCTGGCATCGTCCTCCCGCTGACCGCCCCCTCCTCAGTCCCCAGCCAGCCCCCCGAGAACGTGCGGGCCATCTCCATCACGTCGGACGTGGCCGTCATCTCCTGGTCGGAGCCCCCGCGCAGCACCCTCAACGGCGTGCTCAAGGGGTACCGGGTCATCTTCTGGTCCCTCTACATGGACGGAGGTGAGTGTCCCTGGGGCACGGGGCACGCGGGGGGTGGTGGTGCGGGGCTGACGGGCGCTGTCCCCACAGAGTGGGGCGAGATGCAGAACATCACGACCACGCGGGAGCGAGTGGAGCTGCGGGGCATGGAGAAGTTCACCAACTACAGCGTGCAGGTGCTGGCGTACACCCAGGCCGGCGACGGCGTCCGCAGCAGCGTGCTCTACATCCAGACCAAGGAGGACAGTGAGTGGCACTGCCCCTGGAGCTTTCCCCTGGGATCCCAGTAATGGGATTGCAGATGGGGAGGTGCAGTGGGATCCAGGGCTCCCCAAAAACCCCTGGGACGCAGGGAGGTGGCACAGCTGCTGTGCCCGGGGCAGGCGGGTGTGCACGTGCACCTCCCTGTTCCCTGCCTGATGAACCACAGTCGTATGTGTTAATCAGGTGGGAGAATATCGAGCTGTAGGAGCCACTGGCTAGGAATAAAGAGAAGAGGTTTGCAGCCCCGGGAGCTGGGCTCCTCCATCCTTTTCTCCATGCTGGATTTGCAAAAGGCCTGACCCCAAGTCTCATCCGTGGGCTGGGGGCAGTGGCAGTGGCTCTGCTGGGCATGGGACAAGGGACAGCAGCGGGTGCAGGAGCTGCAGCACCCCGGGTCCAGCTCTGAGCACCTTGGGTGCTGCCGCCAGGGCTGGCGCGTGCGTGCTCTGCTCAGCGGGCAATCGCTTTATGGGTCAGACGCGCTGCCAGGGCCCTTCCTCTGTCTTTTGACCACCGCAGGCTGCAATCTGTCAGAGGTTCCGTGGGCAGACATATGTTGTGGGGCTGATTAGGCCGATAGGCACGCTGTAATCCAGGCACAAGGCGCCAAAGGACCAGCGAGCCTGCGGAGGGCTGGGTGTGCCCGCGGGTGGGTGCTGGCGAGGGGCGCGCAGAAACGGCTGTGGGTGTGCGGGGAAACCCCCGGTGTGCAGCCACAGCACGACATTTCCCTTTTTATTTTATTTTTTTCTTTTCCTTAAGTGCAGATATTTAAATATTTACACCCCTGCCTGCCCTACTTTAATGCCATTATCTCCATAGCAGAGCAGCCCCTGCCCAGGAGCCGCCCGGGGAAGCAGCAGCTGCTGGGGCAGCGCAGCTGGGCAGGGGAAGGCTGAGGCCGGGCACTTAGCGGATTAAGGAGCCAGACACCAGAAGCCAATCACTGGTTCTAAACCCGAGCTGCAATTAACCCAACAGCCTTCCTGTGGGCAGGGGGCCAGAGCCACCCGTGGAGAGGTGGCCGTGACCCAGGGCCGGCCGTGCTGTCCTGCAGGCAGGGGGGTGCAAGGGGCCCCCGGGTCCCTCCTGTGGCCCCGGCTCTGCCACACTCTTGCTCCTTCAGTTCCAGGTCCCCCGGCTGGCATCAAGGCTGTGCCATCCTCAGCCAGCAGCGTGGTGGTCTCCTGGCTGCCCCCGGCAAAGCCCAACGGCATCATCCGCAAGTACACCATCTTCTGCTCCAGCCCCGGCTCGGGGCAGCCGGTGAGGGCATGGGGATGGGGACAGGGCTGGGGACGTGCCCTGGTGTCCTGGGCAAACGTGGCAGGAGGCAGGAATAGGATTACGGGGACCTGCCCCAGCTGCTGCAAGGGGGATGATGCAGGTGGGGCCGTGCATCCAGCCTGTGACAGCTCAGGGGTGTCTGGGGAAAGGCCCCCATGGGTGCTCTGTTAGTCCCATCAACTAGCTGTTGCCTCCTGCCGGCGTTTCTCCACTCCTCACTCTCTCCAGAAGGGGAAATATGCAAGCAGCTGACCAAAAATAAAATAGAAATTAAACCTGGTCCCATCCCTCCTTCACGAGGGAGAGGTTGATGGGAGGTCTGCAGACTAGTGCTTATCAAAAGCTCCTTCTCAAACTCATTTCACTATCTGAGCCTCTGGTTTCCAGGGCAACATAATCTTTTCATCAAAGCAACTGGTAAAACCACTGGGATCCGATATTGTTTTCTTGGCATCTTGTCAAAACTGTCATTTGGTTAAAAAAAATTATGTATACTATACAATATTCATATAGGTGTCTGCTTGTGGGGTACATTTACATCCGCGGGCCCCACAAGGGTGCGCGTTTGCGGATGATGAACATGCAGCTGCCTGCACGCAGCCGTGTTTGCACACAGAGAGAACGCATCCATCCATCCATCCATCCATCCATCCATCCATCCATCCATCCCGAGCAATAGCCCCTTCGGGATCGAGTGCCTGTCCCCCTGCCTCATGCTGACAGGCTAAGGACAGCAGGACGGTGCTCTCAGGGTGGTTCTTCCCCACGTGGCATGGTTTGTGCAGGGAGATGTGGCCCCAGTGCAACACAAACCAGCGGAGAGCTTGTGTTCTGCCTCGTCGTGGGGTTGGGAGCCAGACCATGCCGGAGGAACCCCCACGGGGCCGGGACAGCCGCTGCGTTGGCTGCTGGTGATGCTGAGACAAGCCCCTGTGGGATTTTGGGGACCCCCTCACTGCTGCCCCCCAGTGCAGAGGGGTTCGGCTGCCCAGCCGGGCCCTGCCCCGTGCCCTGCTGCAGCCCAGGGCAGCGTCGTTTCCCTGGAACTAACCACGCCGTCGCAGCCATCTGTTCCTCGCGCTCTGGCCTGGGCTCCCTGGATAAATGACGACACCAGCCGGCTCACGCGGGCATTGAGAAATGCCGAGCGGGGCTGAACGGCTTCTGGGGAGCAAAGCCCCAGCACCCCGAGGAGAGCTGGGTGGGGTGGAGGGCGCCCAGGGACCTCCTTTGCCCTCTGCCAGGCGATGGGAGCGAGGGCTCGAGCCTGCTGGCGGTGGGGATGTGCTGGTACCAGTGCCGTGGGGATGCCGGGGTGCAGGCAGCTGGCCTTCAAAGAGCTTTTCTCCACTGACAGCTCAGGTAGTTTTGCCCAGGCTGGTTGTGCTGAGGGCGATGCAGCCGAGGGTCTAACAGTGGCTGTGCCCCCTCCTGCCCCCCTCCCAGGCCCCCAGCGAGTACGAGACCAGCCCCGACCAGCTCTTCTACCGCATCGCCCACCTGAACCGCGGGCAGCAGTACATGCTCTGGGTGGCCGCCGTCACCTCCGCCGGCCGCGGCAACATCAGCGAGAAAGTCACCATCGAGCCTGCCGGGAAAGGTACGGGGAGGACGGGGACCCTAAGAGGCTGTGCCTGGCACCCGGGCAGCGGGGACACACCGGGGCCACCGGCTCACTGCGGGGACGAGCGTCCTGGTCCCACGCAGAGGCTTGTCCCTGCGTGTCCCCTGCCCCGGCAGTGCCTTGGGGCTCAGCTCTCGGTACAAGCCCGGGGTCTGCCAGGCTGACCGCCTCCTTGCCCCCCAGCCCCGGCCAAGATCATCTCGTTCGGAGGCACGGTCACCACCCCCTGGATGAAGGACGTGAGGCTGCCCTGCAATTCGGTGGGGGAGCCCGTCCCCGCCATCAAGTGGACCAAGGACAGGTACCGAGTGCCAGGCAGCCCCTGCCACGGCGCGGGACAGGGACCGGTGCTGGGTGCCCCGTGCCTGTCCCGTGCCAGGCTGAGGCACGCTGTCCCCTCCCGGCAGTGAGGACTCTGCCATCCCCGTGACGGTGGACGGCCACCGGCTGATCCAGGCTAACGGCACGCTGGTGCTGCGCTCGGTGAAGGCCGAGGACTCCGGCTACTACACCTGCACCGCCACCAACACCTGGGGCTTTGACACCATCATCATCAACCTGCTGGTGCAAGGTGAGGGGCGCCGGTGGGGCGCAGCGCCGGCTGCCTCGGGGGGAGGAGGTTTGGGGCGGGTGCTCACGGGGGTTTGCGCTGTCCCCAGTGCCCCCGGACCAGCCGCGCCTGACCGTGTCGAAGACCTCGGCTTCGTCCATCACGCTGGCCTGGATCCCTGGGGACAACGGGGGCAGCTCCATCCGAGGTACGTAATAACGAAGGGCACATCACTAATTACTCAGGTGCTGGTGGCCAGGGCCAGCCCCACTGTTGCCTCCACGTCTCCCAGAGCTGATGCGGATCTGAGCGCCCCAGAGCAGGATTTGTGCCCCGGTGTCTGCCGTCTCTGGGAGGCTGGGGGCTTCAGGAGGGCCCCAGGACCATCCCTGCTTTCCAGAGCCTCCTTTCTGCTCTGATTCATCTAATGAATTATACTTTGAAACAGCTGCACACCAAGGGGGGAGCAGGGAGAGGGGAAGGAGACCTCGCTTACAATTAATTAAAAGCATGAAAGTAATTACAAGCAAATCTCCCCAGCCAGCAGCCTTTCACTCCAACGGACTCTGTTGATAAATTTGGTTATAATTGGATTAGAAATATTAAAAACATGCTGCATCTACTAAATAAATAAATACCAGGTGGCAGGCACCAGGGGTGCCGGGTGCTGCGGGGTGCCTGGGTGGGCGTCCACGGGGCTGGGAAATCTTGGGGGGGGGGAACGGAGCCTGCCCAGGGCAGCCCCGGGTACACCCCCAGGTACTCCCGGGGTGCCTGAGCTCAGGCAGGTGCAGGAAGGCTCCGGTGCAGTGCACAACACTTCGTTCTGCTCGTGGTGCACACGCAGCAGCAGAAAGCCTTCCTGCCTGCTATTTTTGCTGGAGAACTGGCAAAGGAAAAATGCAAAAATGGCCAAATCCGGTGATGCAGCACGGAATTTGGGAATTTTTGCATAGCCAAAAAGGTCAGAACAGTCAAAGTCGTGGTTCCCACAGCAACAGGGCCGGGCCTGATCCACGCCTGCTGCAGGGCATTTGTGTCCTGGCTCCACGGGTGTCCCCGTGCCGGGCAGGCAGCGCCCGCTGCCGATGCCAGGCACGCATCCAGCACCGGGTGAGCGGGTCTGTGCCGCGCCAGTGTGCTCGGCAATGCGGCACCTTGTCCCAGCTGCCGTGCACACGTGTGCCTCTCCCTGGGAAAGCCCGGAGAGCCGCTACCAGGCATCTTGTTGACGGCAGCGTAACAGGTTTGTTCATCTAGGACACCGTGTGCTTCCTAATACTCTTAATCATGTGAAAGGAGGCGGCGTTCGATGACAGAAGCAACTTCCTAGCAGCTTCCCAAGGGAGCTAGTTAATTCTGCCTTTCCCTTTATAGCCTCGCACCAATCAATCACGGTTCGCACTCCCCGCGCTCCCGTGCAAAAACAAGTAATTGGTGCTGTGCTGGTGGTGCTGGATACGGGCACGGACCCCGAGCTGCTCCCTGCAGCCCCTCGCACCGGGCCGAGGAGCTGCCTCCAGCCTGGGGATGGAGCTGGGGATCGGGCTCCCCGGGGAGGGCACAGGGCACTGCAGGAGCTCGGTGCTGGCCCAAAGCCGTGGCTGCAGGCACCATTCCCCTTGTCCACCCCCCCAGGCTTCGTGCTCCAGTACTCGGTGGACAACAGCGAGGAGTGGAAGGACGTCTTCATCAGCTCCTCGGAGCGCTCCTTCAAGCTGGAGAGCCTCAAGTGCGGCACCTGGTACAAGGTGAAGCTGGCGGCCAAGAACAGCGTGGGGGCTGGCCGCATCAGCGAGATCATCGAGGCCAAGACCCACGGCAGGGGTGAGCCCCGCGGGGCGGGGGGGAGCTGGGATTTACTGCTGGCTAGGGGCAGATAAACCCCGCTACCCTCTGTAACCCTTGGCGAGGAGGTGGCAGCGAGTAGCTTTGACCAGAGATGAGAGATTTCTGCCTTGGCCGATGACCTCTGCCATCATACATCACCGTGCTGCGGCACCAAGGAGCCTGCTTTGGCTGGGAAGCCCCAGGGCTCCCTGCCGTGCTCTCGCTGGGCAGCTCCACGTTTCCATGCTGCACCCCAGGGCCCTTTTCCTCCCTGCTTTGCCCCTTCCTCTGCTGTTTTTGGCTTTATATTTTTGTCCTGATGTAAAAAGCAGGGGATGGGGACGCCGGCAGAACGGGGAGGCCGTGGCCGTGTCCTCCGCGGCGGCACGCTGACGGCTCCTCTCCCGCAGAGCCCTCCTTCAGCAAGGACCAGCACCTCTTCACCCACATCAACTCCACGCACGCCAGGCTGAACCTGCAGGGCTGGAGCAGCGGGGGCTGCCCCATCACCGCCATCGTCCTGGAGTACCGGCCCAAGGGCAACTGGGGCTGGCAGAGCCTGCGCACCAACAGCTCCGGGGAGCTCTTTCTGACCGAGCTGCGCGAGGCCACCTGGTACGAGCTCCGCATGAAGGCCTGCAACAGCGCCGGCTGCGGCAACGAGAGCACGCAGTTCGCCACGCTGGATTACGATGGCAGTGAGTGGGGGGGGCCGGGCCGGGGGCCGTGCTGCCCGGGGGGGACACGCTGGGAGCGCTGACCGCCCGCCCGCCTCTGCTCCAGGCACCATCCCGCCCATCAAGTCGGCCCAAGGGGAGGGGGACGACGTGAAGAAGCTCTTCACCATCGCCTGCCCCGTCATCCTGGCCACGCTGGGGGTGGCCCTGCTCTTCATCATCCGCAAGAAGAGGAAGGAGAAGCGGCTGAAGCGGCTGCGAGGTGAGAGGCGCGGGGCCCAGGGGCACTGCCCACAAAGCATGGCCCCAGACCCATGTACATCTATACCAGCATGTTATGGATGAGGTCTCAAAAAGCTTCCTTTTTTCCCTACCCCCCCCTCTTTTTTTTTTTTTTTCCTTTCCCACAGATGCCAAGAGCTTGGCAGAAATGCTGATCAGGTGGGTCCCGTTCACAGGCTGTTGGGAGGGGATGCTGGGCAGCCCTGGGCTGCTTATAAAGCCCCGCTGGGAGCTGAGTTGGCTGCTCACAGGGTGCTGGTGGGGGCCGGAGGGCTGCAGGGGCTGGGGAAGAGCTGCTGAGCCCGTGCCAGGCTCGAGCCACAGGGGCTCTCCCCAGTAATCGCCGGGTCTGCGTCCCCTCTTACCTCGCAGCAAGAACAACCGCAGCTTCGACACGCCGGTGAAGGGCCCCCCGCAGGGCCCCCGCCTGCACATCGACATCCCCCGCGTGCAGCTGCTCATCGAGGACAAGGAGGGCATCAAGCAGCTGGGTAAGCACCCTGCCCTCCCTCAGCAGCACCTGGCTGGGGAGGGATGAGAGCCGGGGGTGGGCACAGCCCGCCCTGTCCCTGCATTGTCCCCTTGGCACAGCCCCATGGGTCTGGGGGCAGGTCTGGGGGGGCTCTGGGGCGCAGGAGATGCCCCTCACCAGCTGGGGAATGCCTTGGATGAGCTGGGGAGGGGCTGGCAGGCAGCTACAACAGACACCTCGCTACGGAAAGAGCTCTGAGCCGCTGCTGCTTCCCGCAGGAGATGACAAAGCCACGATCCCGGTGACCGACACCGAGTTCAGCCAAGCCGTAAACCCCCAGAGCTTCTGCACAGGCGTGTCGCTGCATCACCCTGCCCTGATCCAGAACACGGGGCCGCTCATCGACATGTCGGACATACGCCCGGGCACCAGTAAGTGCTGGGCTGGGGGCACTGGGGGCAGACAGTGCTGGGCACCCCCCGGGTGCTGCCATGGCTAAAAGCAGCTGCAGGCAAGGCAGAGGGAGCAGGCAGCGCTGCAGTGAGGTGGCTCTGACTGAGCCTGCGTGACCCTGCCACCATTTCCTAGACCCTGTGTCAAGGAAGAGCATCAAGTCCGCGCACAGCACCCGCAACCGGTACTCCAGCCAGTGGACCCTCACCAAGTGCCAGGCGTCCACGCCGGCGCGCACCCTCACCTCGGACTGGCGGACGGTGGGCTCGCAGCACGGCATCACTGTCACCGAGAGCGACAGCTACAGCGCCAGCCTCTCCCAGGACACGGGTACGAGCGAGTACAGGGCATTGCAGGGTTAGGATGCGCTGTTAGGGGAAGTAATATTCCCTGCGGTGGGGCTGTGCCCAGCCCAGGTGAGGCAGGACCCTGCTGCCATCTCCCTGTCCTCGCCAGGGGCTCCTTGGTGGCTCCTGAGCCCCAAGGGCTGTCGGGTGCTGGGGAGGTCTGGCTGGGTGCACCACATCAGGGACACGTTCCCCAAAGCAGAGCGGGGCAGGCAGCATCAGTCCCGGAGCAGGCAGGTGTCTGATGCGTCCTCCCTCCGCAGACAAGGGCCGGAACAGCATGGTGTCGACGGAGAGCGCCTCGTCCACCTACGAGGAGCTGGCACGCGCCTACGAGCACGCCAAGCTGGAGGAGCAGCTGCAGCACGCCAAGTTCGAGATCACCGAGTGCTTCATCTCCGACAGCTCCTCCGACCAGATGACCACGGGCACCACCGACAACGCCGACAGCATGACCTCCATGAGCACCCCGTCGGAGCCCGGCATCTGCCGCTTCACCGCCTCCCCGCCCAAGCCCCAGGACAGCGAGCGGGGGAAGAGCGTGGCCGTGCCCATCCCGCACCGCGCCAGCAAGAGTACGTAGCACGGGGGCTGGGCATGGCACATCAAATACGAGCACAAAGGTACCACGAGGTGGTTCCTGCGAAGGGACAGGGAGAGGAGATGGGGAAAGAATCCTTTTTTTGGATCCCTTTTTTCCTCCCTGCGCAGTAACTGGGTTTTACCGTCGTGATTCTTAAGTGTTTATTTACATGAAAATCCAAATTCTCTGTATATTGTAGTACACTCATGTCAGAATCTGTTGGATTGTGTCAGACTCTAATTGACGTTAATATGGTCTGTCAGCTTCTGATGCACGCCAGGAGGGTGTAAGAGATTCTGGTAGAACCCAGCAGAACATTCAGAGGTTGAGACGGAACCCAAAGGGATATCAGAAGTCCTTAAACCCTCCTGTATTTTAATCAACTCTGTAAGACTGTTTTATTGCAATCTGTTGGACCGTTGAATCTATAGAAGTCCTTTAGAATCTGTCAGAATCTCTTGCAGTCTAATAGGTTTTAATAGATTCTGACAGATCCTACTAGGTTTTAAGTGGCTCTGTCAGATTATGAAACAAATATATTAGATTCTGACAGACCGTGTCCGAACCTCTTGCAACCTAACGGAGTAATAGGTTCTGACTAAGTCTGCTGCGTGCTCCGTCTTCCAGATTCCAGGAGATTCTAACAGGGATTTTTCAAAGCTTGCAGCAGATTATCTGAGACATTAACAGAGTGTAATGGAATCCACCGGAGTCTGATGCGTGGTAGCAAATATTGCTTCGTATGTTAAATCTAGCAGAATCTGTCGCAATCATTCCATATCGAGGAGATCGGGACAGATTTTGCCGGATTCTAACAGCCCTAGTGAAATGTGGCCGGATATTGCAGGGGGGACAGATGTGACCAGCTGTTTGCCGCTGCTGGGCTTTGGTTCCAGATGTGGCCAGATGTTCCAGATGTGGCCAGATGTTTGCAAGCTGTACAACAACTGCTGCAGAGGCGGGCCCATTTAGAGCTGCAGCCGGATGTTTCTGGCAGCTGTGCCTCTACCAGACGTGTCCAGATGTTTCCAGATGCTGCACAGCTGCAGCCAGATGTTTCCCAGCATAGCCAGAGGTTTGCAAGATGACCACACACGTTGAAGAAACGCAGCCAGGCGGTGAAACAGGGGGCTCAGCCACAGATAGATGCTAGGCCCATGGGTAAAACCACCAAAACTGGTGTTTTTCTGTCGGATGAGCTTAACATCTGCCAGGTGTCAGAGGTGGAGGCACAAGGACCTTGTTCCTTGGGATAAGGCACTGGCCAGGATGCATTATTGAACACGGAGCACATTTGACACGGTATCGCAGCAGAAACGTTACAGCATCACAGAATGTTAGGGATTGGAAGGGACCTTCCAATACATGGCATCGAATAATGCACTGTTACACTGTGATAACTATTACTATTACAGTCCCTTTTTTATCGCTACCATGTCTATAGTGAAACACGACAGGCGCAGCGCATGCCGCACGCCCCAGCCGTAGGACAGCGCACGCCACCACGTCCCCGTGGCACGGTCCCAGCGCTGTGCAGCCTTAGGTACCCGCACAGGACCTCGCCCTCACCCCCCTTTCCTCTTGCAGGCGACTACTGCAACCTCCCGCTGTACGTCAAGTCGGAGGCCTTCTTCCGCAAGCCCGACGCCCACGAGCCGTGCCCGGTGGTGCCTCCCCGGGAAGCCTCCATCCGCAACCTGGCCCGGGGCTACCACCCGCCCGCCCGGCACCTGACGCTGGAGCCCGGCACCAAGCCCCCGGGGCTGCCGCCCCCCACCTCCGCCACCACCTTACCTCAGAGGACTCTCCCCATGCCCACCCCGGCCGGCACCGCCGCTGCGCCCGCTGCTGCGCCCGCTGCCACCGCCGAGCCCCCCACGGCCGCCGCCGCCGCCCCCGCCGAGCCGCGCGCACCCACGCACTCCAAAGTGGGGGGCTCGCGGGACTCGCTGCTAGAAATGAGCACGTCGGGCGTGGGCAGGTCTCAGAAACAGGGGGCTGGCGCCTACTCCAAGTCCTACACGCTGGTGTAGGGCAGCGCGGGCACCGCCACGGACTCAGCTCCTCCCCGGCGCTATTTCTATTTAAGTCACGGACTTGTACATAAGGAACTCTTTTGTATAAATGAAACTATTTTCTTCTTCTCCAAACAGAAAAAGAAACCAGGGCACAAAGAATTTGATGTTACAGATTAAAAAAAAAATATAATATATATGTAAACATATATATATATTTCACATCATTTTGAAAGGGGCACAAGGAAAGACTCAGCGACTTTTTTCCCTGATCTCGTCGGTGGTTTTTGACAAAGGAACGTCTCAAAGACATTGCATGCTATTTTACTGTTCTGAAAACAACAGGAGTTGCTTCAATTTGCAAATGCTTATGTGTTAATACCTTTTTCTATGAAAAAAAAACCAGCGCTGTGTGCAATAAAGGTTATGTTTATATGTGGGTGTTTCTTAAGTGGCCAGAGGAGCGCTTGGTGGCACTGGGTTAGGGACAGGACACCGCGGAAGGGAAGGGGGCAGCGAGCAGCCTGGGTGCCATGGAGCCAGGGAAAGGCTGGGAGCAGGGTGCTGGGCTGGTACCCCGCAGCAGAACACCCCAGCACCCAGAGCCCCCGGCCAGCAGCACCCGGTCCCCCCTGCACCCAGCCCAGCACGCTGCACCAGCGAGGAGCCCCAGGCCAGCTCGGCACAGAGCAGCGAGCCACCAGCAGCTCCCCCGGGGCACCCAGACCGTGGCGCAGCACACCGAGTGGATGCAGCACACCGTGGTGAGCCCGTCGCAGCACAGCAAGGCAAGAAGCAAGGCGAAGAGCCCCCCCCATGCAGCAACAACGTGCGGTGAAGCGCAGCGCTGCGCCAGGTCGGGGTGTGTGGCAGCACAGCCCGGCACGATTCTGCCCGGCTCCCTCGAGGCCACAGCTCGTGGGGACGTGGAGCATGGCGCCCCATGGCCGGGCTGCACCAGCTACGAGCAGCCGAGCACAGCACAGCATCCTGCTCCAGCACCTGCCCCGATGAGAGCAGCTGGAGCCGAGGCAAGCAGCACGTCAGCACCACCGCCGGCAGGGCTGGCAGCCTCCCGCGCCTGCCCCTGCTGCCCGAGAGGGCAAACATAGCAGAGGACTTATGCACAGGCTTCCCCAAACTAGAACCTCGCCATCCAGGGGAGGTTCTGCTGCTATTTTAAGTCTAATCGGCTCCCTGCCTTTGTTTCCTCAGTGCCTCTAATTTATCAGCCAGTACTTTAAACAACTGTGCACTTCTCCATGCTTGTTATCCGCTGGTCCCATTTCTCATTTCTTCCTTACAGCGAGCAGACGAACTTTCTCTTTCACCTTAACTCACCTTTTTCTCCTTAAAAGAAAAAAAAAAGAAAAAAACACTCTTGAAAGAAATGGTGTTTAACAGTTATAATCAAGTGCTACAGATTTAACTTTGTACCTCTACTAGATTTTTATTTTAAGTGAACGAAGAAATGGGATGTGTGACCGGCCTTGCTGGTGCCATGACCTTCCATCTCAGCTCCCAGCTTGCAGTCCCAGCCCCTGCTGGTGTCGCTGCACCGCTCAGCAGATCTTGCCGTGCCCCTTGGTTGTCTGAGTCAAACAACTCCTTAAACCCAGGGAAGCTGAAAATGCCTTGGCAGTAACCGGGCAGCTGCTTCCTCTTGGGGGGCCCAGAAAATGAGCTGTTAGGACAAGGTCTTGTGCCCATTCTCATCAGTTTTGGTGCTTATTCCGGTAACATTCCGTGCACGAAAAGGGGTTGGGATTCTTCTGCAGAACCTCTTTTTTTTTTTAATGTTAATCCCAAGATCTGGTGTGAATAGGATTTACTTCTACACGTTTTTCTTATTCATTCAACTTTAACAGGTTTTCGGAGACAGGAAAAAAAAAAAAGGCATTTTTCCAAGTTAGCATGCAAGGAGGGCATGGATTTTGTCCAGCGTTTGTACACATAACATGAGCAAGGCAATTTAATGCTGCAGATCACGTTATGCGGCTCTGACATGGTCTCTTAAGACATCAAAGAGTTTATTTGGCTTGCTGCAAGGTAAGTCATCAAGGGACAATACCAGGGAGCCAGAGGCTGGCAGACGTGCAGCGAGCAGTCAGCGGTGACTCGGCCTTTCCTTCGTCCGCAGATTCCCAAAAAGCACCCGGCTGCACCTCCTGCTGCCCTCCTGCCCTGCCCTGCCGCCCCCCTCGCAGCCCCTCCAGCAAACCCAAGGATCCGCACGCAGCGGCCGTGGCTCTGTCTGGAAGCGGGGTCTGTCTGACAGCACCTGCCTTCAACAGAGGGGAACCAGCCCTGCCCCTTCTGGCTCTCCCCACCAACAGGGGAAAGTGTTGACAAGCAAACTAGCACCTTTCTAAGACTGCAAGAATAGTTCAAGTGCATGTTAAACTTCAAACCCTTCTCCTGGTACAGACTTTACATGGAGCCAAGCCTCCCCCCCCCCATCTCAAAGCTGTGTTACAGCGCGGCAGCCATGCAGCACCTCTGAAATGTCAATCCCAGACTTTAAATAGAAGAGGCAAGAAAAGGCAAGTGTGTTCTCAGCTGCGAGAGTAAGTGGATTAGCAAGATAAAAAGAACAACAGATTAACGTGGCTTTATTATAATCGGCTAGTACAGATTTTCTTCTACATCTTCACAAGAATTCTCCACTTTACCTTCCCCAGCACTTACAGACCGTGGCTTTGCGTCATTCATTAACTGAATTCTAACTCCCAGCACTTGACCAGCACGCCACCCCAGCACGCCCTCTGTCCTTGCGAACCTGCTGCTCTTTATTCTCCCCTGGGACGCACCAAAGCTCACTGCTGCGCGCAGCAATGAACCAGGAGCTGAAGAACACAGCTGCTTCAAGCCATGCTAGCCAAACTTTGCCTCCAACAGGAAACAGGCAGCAAACCCTTCCCCCTGAGCACCTATTGTGCCACAGCACACTCAATCTCCTCATCAACCTCCCAAACAATCCCTGGTGTCCCGGTCCTGCTCCTCCCATCTCTGCTTTTATTTTCCCCTCTTTCTCAAGAACTCTGCACACTACGAAAGCCAGTACTCAGAAATAGGTGCTAAAAAAACGTGATCACCTTGGGCCCTGTCCCTGCCAGACCTGGAATATGTCCCTGTTCAACTCATGGCCTGGGTGACGTTTTGGAGCAAAAGACCAGAACGGGACAGTGGCTGGTAACGGGCAGCTGCCCCAAAGCCTGGTGTTAACAGAGGGCTGCCTTGGGAAGGAAAAGCAGGTTCAGCCCCAGCACGTGCAACCACAGGAGACAGTCTCACCCCCATTCCGAAGCCAAGACACCCAGAGCTCCCCAAGAAAAGCAAAAATCAGCTCACACTCAGCACGTGGCACGCCTCCTGCTCCCCTTGCTGCCTGGCAGCACCCCGTTCCCAGCCAGCTTGTAGGCACCGCGTTGGGTCAGGGAAGAAAGGTGTTGTTCCGCCTCGGCTCCAGCTGCAAAGTGTAGGCACAGAGCTGTTGTGAGCAGAACGAGCCCCAGCTGGGCAGCTGGCCGGGCACAACAGCTCTCAGCCGTGCAGCTCCAGGGCCTGCCACCGTGCAGCTGGGGGTGCTGCCACCAGGGAAAGGCCTGTAAGTGCCAGCGCTGCTGGGCACTGAGCTCCCAGCCAAGAGCCCCTTGCTGGTGGTCCCTGGCTACAGGGCAGTGCTGTCTGGGGAAGGAAGGAGCCACCAGGACCCCACCGACCCGCAGCCAACACCAACAGCAGAGCGCCTACAGCTGTGCATGCACCAAGAGCTACGTATCGGGTTCACGGTCACCACGGCCACAAATCTCACTGGGGTACACAACAGACAAGAGGAGGGATGGTGCGGGGCGTGGGCGGCCAAGGCATCTACTTCTTCTCCTGCTTCTGCTGCTGGTACCTCCTGAAGTGGGTCTGGATGGTGACAGCCGCCTTCTCTGAAGGGTCGCTGAAGAACTTGCTCTCGCTGCTGGCGTCAGGGGTGACGTTGCCTAGGATGACAAGCGAGCGTCACGGCGAGCACAGGCGGTGCTGGTGGCCCTGAACACACCTCCTGCTCGCACCAACAGGGCTCGGCCCCCGGCTTGCAGAGGCAGCACGAAACCACGACTCCGCCAGCTCACGGAGAGCAGAGGGAGACGGAGCAGGGAAACGGGAGGCATGGAAAAGCCCAGCCTCCCTGGCAGCACTAAGCCCTCTATTTACACAGCTTTACTCCCCAAAGACCTCAGCTTCCCCACGTTTAATCACCAAGTATGATACTCACTTACTTTCACACACACAAATAAGATTAGAAAAAAAGCCCGGCACTGTACAGCAATAAAGCTCTCATGCTGATAAATGGGAGCCCTCCCCACTCCATGCTTAATGTGGCATTAGGGAAGTATTGTGAAATTCAACAGGAACTGAATCAAAGCCACTCAGCAGTGCTCTTTTAACCAAGTGTGTCACCGCTAAGCACCCCCCGAGCAGCGATCAGAAATCCTGATGCCAGATGCTGCTGTATAAACTCACCAATGTCACCTGAACCCATTTTTATTCACATCCTAAAAGAAATTGCAAAGTAAAAAGATACATAAAAAAAAGTCCACATTGGGAATCGGCTCCCTCCTGCCCTGCTTAACAAGACACATTGTCAGCCGTAAATCCTGCCCGCTGCAAAAATCAAATGCCAGAGGCTGGGGAGCCACTGGGGGCATTTACTGCTCTATGTTTCCAGAAACAAGCCCCCAGCTGTGCGGGCTGCTGACAGCTCTGTGAGAAATGCACCGAGTAAAGGAGCTCGCAGGGCTCAGTACTGGCAGGGCCCATCAATAACACCCCACCGCCAAACCCACGCGAGTGCCGCTGCCAGCCCAGAAAGCCCCGGGGACCTTCCCCTACTTGTGGGGCAGTGAAAGCCCCCGGAGCAGCGGGCAGGTCCGTCGGGGCTGCTGGTTCATTGAGAAGGAGAGCGCCCCGCGCTGCCACAGCGAGGTCTCCAGCTGCTCAGCACCCTGCCCGCTCCTGCCCGCAGCATCCGTCCCGGCCCTGTGCTGCCAGACGTCGCCGTACCTGCCTTTATCCGATTACTGGCCAACCTGCTCTGAGAATAGAAGGGGACAAATCCTATTTGCCGAGCACTTGACTTCAGTAAAGCTGTCGGACTTAGAAAGAAGAGCAGAGAGGAGGAAAAGGGACAAACTCAGGGTGGTTTTGCCAGGCGGAGGAGAAGACGGGGGGGCTGTTCTGGGGACAGCCCAAGCCCTGTGATTCAGTGGGGCAGGTTGCATGGGAGGGGGGAGGCAGGGATCTGCAAACACGCACATATTTGCTGCTCTGTATTCAACTTTGTGATACCGGTGCCTTCACTCAATGATACTCCGTGTTTTAATGAACACGCCACCTTCCTTCCCATGCTCACGCACCCTCTTGGGGGTGGCAAGCAGGGGGCTGTCCCCAGGGAGAACTGACCACAGAAAGTGAAGTGAAGGAAAGGAAAAAAAATAAATAAAGGGGGCAAGGGGGAGGGAGGAGACTTCCCTCACACAAAGCTGACTTCCAAAATACCCCTTAATAATGTCACAGGGACAGATCTTGTGGAAGAAGAGACCCCAGGAAGGACCTAGGTACTGCAGTGCCTGTTCTGTCATGACCCCCAGTCTCACCAAGAGTTTCCCCCTCTGCTTAGACATTCCTTGTCTCCCCACCTGCCCCACACTCACCTTTCTCTCCAGAAACTGAGTAGATGCTGTTATGACGAGAGCTCCTGCCTCTCTGGAAAGGTAGAGAACAGAAATACAATCAGCTCCATCTCCAGGCAGAGGCAGTGGGAGCAGTCCCTGCCAGGCCAGCTGGGAAGCTCTGAGAGGGACAGGGCCAGCTTCCCTGAGCTTTCTGCTACCCATTCCCTTTGGGAACCTTGAAAATACTTACTGTTGTTCCCTTAAAGAGCATTACAGAGCACTGATTAATTAATTTGCATTTGTAAGAAGTCCTCCAAGGAGAATCAGCGAAGAGCTTTGTATCGAAAATCAGATCTGTGCAAGCTGCTGGTAACATCTCAGGGCGCACACTGGCACGGCCCAGCCTCACTAGGTCCGCACTGCAACCAGCACAGAAGCACCCTGGCAGGTTTGTTCCCTCAACTCCAGCCCCCACCGCAATACTGCAGCACCTGGGGTGTCAGGTCTGCCAGGGAATATTGTCAGCCCTGGAAGGTAACAGCTTGTTAATCCGCAAAAGCGGTCCTACCTTTTTCAGCTTGCCCTGCCTCCTGGAATTCCCCCGCTCTCTGTCTTTCAAGGGAAAGCACAGATCTCTCCCCCTCGCCCAAGCCTTCTGTTCTGAGCAGGCAGTTTGTCAGCAGATGTTTGCTGCTCTTCACTGAGCTCTGCCCCAGCCACTGCCCCGGCTGCAGCTCCCGGTGCACGCCAAGCCCCCCCTGACCGCTGCCAGTTCCCTTTGTGCCAGTCGAGGGCCACCCAGCGCTCACCCAGCCCGGCAGGACGCTCGGGGACCTTTCCCTTGCCGTCTGATTCAGGTGTCCCAGGCTGGCACCGCACTGCCAGAGAACAGCCTGGGGCTGCACAAGTCCCCCGCTGTCACCAGCTGGCACAGCACGTCCGAGCAGGGCACCGCACCCAGCGCCTCCCACCCAGCCCCAGCGCACCAGGTGCTGAACATCTGGGGCTGCCACGGATGGGAGCCAGCCCTGGCAGCGCATCGCTCACAGCCAGCGAGGGCTTCATGGAGCTGGCCCCAGGAGCTCTCAAGAGGCAGGCAAGGAGCACGGGGTGTCCCCTCGAGGACAGCTTGCTCTCAGTCCGCAGAGGCCGCCGTGCTGCTCTCAGCAGGCACCCCGCAGGGTTGATAACCCACGGCAGGTCCCTCCCGAGGCAGAGGGAGCAGGAGAGGAGAGATGAGACCTGGAGAGGCTGGGACTTGCTGAAAAGTCACAAGGGCAGAGCTGGCAACCAGGTTTTAAATAAGCTCTGGGACAGCCAGCGAACGAGCCCTCTCTCCCTATCTCTTGCCTTGGCTGACCACACGAGGAAACGAGGAAGGCAGCACTCACCTCGCTGTCCCGGCTGGTGCGGCGGCTCTGCGTCACGCACTGGATCTGCCAGGGCAGGGGCTGGTACACGAGGTAGGGCAGGGGCTCTTCACGGAACAGGCTGGTCCCGAGCTGGATGGAGAAAGGATGTGCAGCAGGTAGGAGGACAGGGGAGAAGCTGATGAGCAACTGAAAGAGCTGCAATTAAACAACACCAAGAGCTGCTCCCGCTTGCACATCACCGGGGATCACAGCCCCTGGTGACCTTGCTAACTGTGGTGATGCTCAGCTGCCCTTCCTGGCACCACGACGATGGGCGATTCCCACAGCTGCCCTCAAAAAAGGGGGTCCTGGACCCAGGAAAGGTACGGAGGTGGAGGATTTTGCTACTGAGCTCTTAAGGGACGAGAACTAAAACTAAGGAAATTGGCAAAGCAAATACAGCCATCACGGGTAAGGCTGATGCCACGTAGCACCGTGTTAAGTACAGGTGGCCCAGACCTCACCCCAGGGTGGTCTGGGTTAGGGATGACAGAAGGATGTGCCCACCAGGGCAAGTACAGAGTTCTCTGCCTCTTCCCCCAGTCCTGAGTTGCTTCTCTAGGGCCAAGTGCTTTGCTACAACGACAGAAACCACAACGTGCACCCAAGCCACCACCGCGGTCAGCTCGTGGAGGACAAACAGAGCCACGGGGTCACGCAGCCACTGCCAGGGCCGAGAATCAGCAGCAGTTCGTGGCACAGCCCCAGCTGTGCTGCAGGGAGCTTGGGGCACCTCAAGCCTGAAGAACCAGCCAAGCCTGGATTCCGCGCTGCCCACAAAATAACACACCCCTAGAAATAAGACAGAAAGCATCAAACCCTGCCTGCTGCCTGGCCAGCCCAGACTCACCTGTCCAAACGCTCTCACCACAAAAAACAGCGCTGTCATCAGGGTCGCCAGCATGGCTGGGATCTCCGAGGGGCTCCCACCGTCCTGGGAAGTCCGAGCTCTGGGAGCGACGCGCAACGGGCTGAGTAGCCGGCAACTGAAACGTCCCCTTCTGCAGCAGGCAGACTCCAAGCCCCTTAATGAGCTTAGGGCTCATGTTCATCCCGGCAGAGTAATCACCCACTGTCCTTTTGCTCTTCTAATCGCTGAATTTCTCCAACATACATGGTGCTGGCATTCCAGGAAAAGCAAATCCTCTTCTTCCCTACGTACATTTCAGGCCAGTACACTCCCACATGAACACAGCCCCCACACCTCAGAGCCATGGCACGCAGCAAACCTCCGCTGCTTGGACTGCTTCTCCGCAGGATTACAAAATCTCCCGTACCCAGTAGGCATCTATATATCAGATGGGATTTGGGGTTTCTCGGGGCCATCCTGTGCTCTCTGCACAGTCGTTACTTCAGGAGTGGGGTAGGGGACCAAGCGGTTGCTCCAGTTATCACCTGGAAAAACCTACAGGATGGGCTCGATTTCTGCACGGCCAGCAGATCCACACACTGCTCTTCCTGTGCCTACTCTGTCCCTCAGCTCCAGCCCTCCTCTCTCCCCCGCACGTGCAGCAGCCATCCTCCTTCCCTCCCAGCTCTCCCTCCGCAGGCAGGCCCAGCTGTGCGCAGCAGCATCCACCCCAGCCCCTCCGCGTGCCCGCGTGCCCCACGCAGCTGAGGACCACGTTTGGCTTTTTGGCTCCAAGCATTTCGTGACCGCCAGAGTCCCCCAGCCGCCAGCCATCTGAACGTCGGGTTTCCAGCCAACAGCACGGGGCCCAGAGGAGTCAGAGCTGGAAGGATAAGGGCACGTGCCGAAAGGCTCTCTCCTCATCATTTCTGCCACCGTCCGTGTTACACGTCTGCAGTCTCTCGGCACTGGAGAGCCCCCAGGCAGGGCGCAGAGGCAGCCTTCACTGCAGTGCTCAGAGACCAGACGAGCTGAGCCTTTAACCGGACCGCTTGAAAGAAAGCCCCAAAAGAGCAAACGTGCACAGCTGGAAGGGCTGGCTACGGGTGTCCCGGGGCTGCTGGAAGGAAGGAGGCAGGGGAAGGAATAAGCGCTGGGAAGAGAAAAGCACATCCCCAATCCTCCTTGGCTGACGGAGGGAACGTTACTCAGCGACCCAGCCACCAGGACCGCAGCAAGCACACCACAGCGGCAGCCGAAGCTCAGCCACCACCTGGGGGAAATTCACGACTGCTCCAAAAGGAAGGAAGAACTCTGCGGCAGCCACCAGCCTGCAGAGAGGACCAGTTCTCACACACCCCGAGTTACCGGAGAGCGGCTCCAGAGCAAGGCCCCATTTTCCACGGGGGTGACCCGGCTCCGTGCCCCACGGATGAGCCCCCGCCAGCCACGGCAGAGCCACGGGGCACCGGGAGAGCCCCTCCGCCCGCCCTCCTTCAGCCCCAGCTGAGCTGGCCTTGGTCTCCTCCGGCACAGCGCCCGCCTTGCAGCCTTGACACGAAGCTCAGGAGGGAGATAACCATTGTAATGGGTCTGGATGACTGCTTTATGAAAAGGGCAGGCTACAAGCCCATGAAAAGCTGTCCTGCTGGCTGAAAGCCCCATGAAGAATTGCTTTTGTAGTTTTGTTTTTAGCTTTCTATCTGCCCCTGCATTTGCTACCGTGGCCAGACACTTAATAGAATAATGGTAATAAAGCTACAGCGAGCTGAAGTGGTCTTGAAAAATTGCCAGAAATGACCTTGACAAGACAAAACATGAAGCAGCCTGGAGACAAGTGAGGGGAAGATGTGAAAGGTAAGTACAAGCTGGCTATCGAGGGCTACAACAGCACAGCTCGACAAGGAAAAAATAAAGCTACAAATGTCACCATCATACAAAACAGGCTCATGTTGATTTAATTTGCTTACAAAACCAGATACAGCTATCACAAGTTTCAACAGGAAAGATAAACGTATTTGAAAACATATTATTGCTAAGGAAGCAGGCATTTCTCCACACTAATCCACGCTTCTCAGGACACAGACTGGGCGCAGCTACGTGGCTTTGCGGACAGTGTCCAAGAGACTGACAACCTCCCCATGCTGCAGGAAGCCAGCACAGCGGGGTTACTACAAAATCAGCTGGAGCTACTGCCATGAGTTCCTCCAAGAGCTGGGAAACTAAAAGCAAAATCCCTGCGGACGGGGATTGGTGTAAATCCGACAGCAGACAGGAAATCTGCGTTTTGATCCATCCCCTCCTACGGAGGAGGGATTCCCCTGGCCAGCTGCCGTTCCCTGTGGTCACCTGAGGTCTCCTCGTTTGTCCAGGGCCAGTACGAGCTGGCTAGGATTTCTTCAGCAAGGACACCAGTGTGACGGGGCCTGCACGAGGACCACCCCTGCTTTGTTAGCAAGCAGGGGGCGAGAGGATCCATGGGGAGGCCTGAAGCCTCTAGTCAGACCCACAAACAGGAGCCTGGCCAGAAGATCCCGGGACAAAGGTGGGAGGAGGAATTCAGAAAATTTTAGAGCCCAGCAAAAAAAAAAGAAAAAAAAGTAAATACAGACATTCTTCTCGAGTTTTAAAACGTTCATCAAAAATATAGTTCTATTTGCATGTAAACATTCCCCTGCCACACTCACAGCATGAACTGTTCCAATGTTGTGCCAGTATACAACAACCAGGAAGCAAAGCAGGAGGGGGAGTTCTGCCTCACTTTGCTGCGCATCATTAGCCACACTGAGAAACACAAACAGCACTGAAGGGTGAAGAACAGCAACTTTACCATCCTCCCTGCATCAGCTGTCTCTAGAGAGAACGACTTTGAAGATGATTTCTCACAGATGGGATCCCTTGAAATGCAGACTTCCTCATCAGACAAAATGGCAAATGGTACAGCATTTTTTAAAGCATTAAATATTTAAAGTCAGCTTGGAGGAAAGACTGACAAAACAACCAAATACCACTTTTCCCACTTAGCAGTATGAAAGCCTCGCCTGACTTCTCCCCACTGGCTCGAGCAGCACCATCTGCCCCCTCGCAGCTCTGCGTTCCGCCAGGGTGCTGCCGCGCTCTGCGTAACGCCCCTCCAGCACCACAAGGACATCCACCCGGTGCGCAGAGCGATGTGCCACCTCCTCGTATCTGAGAGCAACACATCCCAACCCCTCAGCCTTGCTCCCAGCCACGCAAAGCCCTGGTTCGTGGCCTCGGGAGACTGCTCTCCCCGCAGCCCAGCAGAGCTGCTCCAGGAGCTGCTGCCCAGGTCCCAGGCTGGGCACCGAGGGCTCAGGTTTGCCTGCACAGCCCTGCTGCGTGGGAGCAGACCCCAGCTGCCGAGCTCCGGATCCCTCTCCCCAGGGTACGGAAGGACACAGGTGGGGCTTTGTCTCCTCTGAGCATTCACACTAGGCTCAGAGCCCTAACAGCGCCTGCACCAGCAGGAACTGCTCCGTGCTCTCTTGCCATCCCTGCTCTGCATTGCCATCAGCACATTTGTAATACATGCGACGAGCTCCCACAGCACAGCTATGCTGTGCAGTTCTGGCCAGCCTGGCAGAAAAAGGAGGAAGCAGGGAGCTCTTTTCTAGAAAATCTGCCATGAAAGCCATCCCTGGTTTTGTTCCTATTGCTTCCATCCCAGAAGACAGGAACATTTTGCAGAGAGTTACAATCTACTATTCCCCAGTTATACCCCCAGACTCTACCCGTTTTGCTGTTCGTTCTCCCCTCCTCATGCACTTGCCACAAAAGCCAGATGACTTGGCTCACCTGCAATTAAGCATTTGTGGGGCATCAGCGTGGGCTCATTTCCTGACACATTTCCTCCAGCAAAGTCTCAGACAGATTCACCTCCTCCCCCTTGACCAGTTACTCAAAGTCCTCCATGATTCACAGCTCTGCTTCATGATTGCTAGAATACTAATGAGAGAACTGTTGATTTATTGAAGCCCTGATATTTCACCACTGGATTAAACAGTCTATAAAGTATATTTGGACACATTACAGGATTAGAAGAATCCACCTGGGAAGTTCACTTCCTCCTTCCTCCACTCTCTCGTAAAGAGACTTTATTTCAAGGGCAGAGCACAAAGAACAGTGTTGGCTCTGACCAAACCCCAACAAATTGTTAGGGGGACTACACAGGCCCCAGCTACCACCTCTCCAGGTCCTGCACCCCGAGGCTGAGGGCTGAAAATGCCAAGTCCCACCTTTCAGTAATGGTACACTTTTATTTGTCTGTTTTCATCCAGTCCGAGCTGAAGTAGGCTGGGGCTGCTGGCAGAGGGCTTCTGTGCACCTGGGAAGAGAGGTCTGGCAGCTGGGTGAAGGAAAAGCGAGGCTTACACAAGGGATTAGCACGCATGAGCCAGGAGGCAGGACACGTACTGAGGGGCAGGAACCAGCCTTGCGCACACGTGCTGTCTTTAGCCTGCTGCATCCAAGTCAAATGGAATTAAAGAGGGATTATGGAATTCAAAGGAGCACCGTGCTCAGGACAGCGTGCGCTATCAGAGGCCCTGAGGGATTTGCTGCTAATATCAGTGTACACTGCAAAGGAGATACTTTCAGCCCCAGCATAATGCTGTTACAACACAAACCTGGAAACACTCCCATTAATAGCACTGCGAGGTTCCACTCGTTTGATCCAACCATACGCAGCTGGATGCCTCAGAAAACTGAGCTGGACAGGCTGAGCCCGGACCCTCCCTGCACGGCCACGTGGCCACCCCACATGTCAGGTCCATGCGACTCTTGGCGAGCCTCAGTTCAGGCACCGCCACCTCACCAAGGTGCTGCACCACACACGGAGCTGCCTCCGCTGTGCCTCATGGCTCCCTCATTGCAGGCGGCCTGCAGCAAAACCACTGACGCTGGCTGGGATTGTACCACCAGCACCAGCACCATGCCCTGCCTCCTCCTCCATTCTGCACTTCGTTTTGTTATTTATTTATTAAATTCTCACATGAGCTCCAGCTGCTGTGTATCACAGAACAACTGGGGACAGGGAGAGAGAGACTCTCAGTCAAGTACAGCTTGAAGATGGAAAAAACAGGTCACTCGTGCTGTAACTACTAAACAACATTCTTTTGCAGAACTGGACACTAAAATAGAGGCTAAGGCTTTGAAATTGCTGTTCAGTGCTTTAGAGCTCCTGATTCACTCACCTCCTGCTGTTCCCTCCTACCTGCTGCAGGAAGCTGGAGTGCAATTAGAGACCAAACTCAGGCAAAGGATACACCTTTGAATCCCTCTTGAAGTCTTCTAGCCATTTCTTGTTGGTCTCAATCATACCTTGAATACTCATCTTGTCTGACTCACAGCTCTGGAACTGGGAGTGCTGGAACAGGCGAATCTGCTCACTGTTGTCAGAGAGAGAAAGACGATGGAAATGGGAAAAATGCCTAGACAGGAACAATCCTAGAGCTGAGAAAAAGTGAAGAACCTCTACAGAAAGAGCCACGGTTAGCAAGAAGTAACTTCTTATTGGCTCCAAACGTTCTGTCCAACCACATTATGGAGAAGACCTGCAGCAGCCACCCACTTTGGTCTGTGCAGCATCAGAAAGGCTCAGGTGGTAGCCTCCAGGATCACCTGTCACAGCAAAGCCAGCCTGAGTTCCACTTGGCCCATGGCTGGCACCCTTGGATCCTGCTCCTTTAATTAGGGTTAGCAGCACAACTCTGCAGGAAAGCTGCTGTTACAAGGCAGTGCTGAGCACGTGGCAGTGAATTGCTAACACTATCTAACTTACCTGCCTCATAGCCAGCTTATTTCATATAACAAGGTAGGTAAGAACAAAATCCTATCTGATCTATAAATTATTCCAGAGAAGTAAATGCAGCACAATGAAACACGAACACTTGAGGAAAAAGACCCTTACTCTGCAGGTACGTATCCCAGCTTGTTGTCCAGAGTACCGGAACTTCCGCTGAGTGATGGGAACCCACCTGGAAAAACAGACATTAAAAACAGGTCCCCCTGATCCAAATCAACAGTCTTTAAGCCTGGGTGCATTTGCTTTCTTGTGTTATGGACACGCTATCCCTACAAGCTGAGCCACCAGCCAAGAGCATAGTGGTGTTAAGGAAACTGAGATGGTGAACCTATCCCCAGTCCACAGGGCACTTCTAGGGGAGCAGGTCTGGTTTCTCTTTTGCTCACTTCTTTAATAACTTTCCTTCTGCGTACATCAGAACCTAAACTGCTCTGGAACCAGAATAACATGGTCAGCCATATGTTGCACTGGGATGTTCTCATTCTTGATCTCATTAGCACTCTTCCTAAGAGCACCACCAGCTGATCTGGCCTTATCAGCACTGGCATGATGAGCTGATTAGAATTTGCAGGACTGAAATCAAAAGTTGTAAGCAAACAAGTAGATGGATTAAGGTTATAAGACCTACCTGGGAAGTACTTGTGCCACTTTTCTGCCAGGATGCTGTCCACTGTCTGCCCGGCTGTGAAAGAGCGACTGGAGCTCAGCCCAGTGCTCCGGACCCACTGGTCCACCAGAGACACCCCAGCGGGGGGCACCAAGGAGCCACCTGCCTGAAGTCCTGCCAAGGATGCATACGTAGAAAGGGGGACACCACTGGAGGGCACCTGTGTCGAAGTGAAGAGTGGAGACTGGCGGTTGTTCAGAGAGCTCAAAACGCCGAGGACCCCATTCAGTTCTCTGGTGATGTGCTGCAGAGAGTCTGTCAGGCATTGGATCTTGTCCAGCTGTGGGCCAACCTGTAGATCCGTTCTCAAGTCAACTAGCAGAGGACAGAAGGAATAAAGGGATCACTGGGAAGGTGAGGGAGACGCTGCCTCCCTGGCAGGAGACTCACTTTCTGGAGTGTTTCACTGAGCTGAGTTTGATCAGTCTCTTTAAACTCAAATGAGCACAAGTGAGAAAAACATCAGGTACATCAGAGAGGCAAGAGGGAACGGCAGACACTGTTTAAAGCATTATACATCGGGTACAGCGTACCAAACCAGTCAGGCACTTACATTTAGGCTGACCTAAGCTTGCACTGGACATGCTGTTTGTGTCCTCAGAGTTGCTGAGATCAAAAGTCACCGTCTTCTTGCATGCAGTACTCTTCAGTGTATCTTCATCTGAAAGCTGATCAGAAGAAGGGAAACGTTGCAAATAACACCTGTTGTTCTGTCCCTGGAACAGCAAAGCCATTGGAATACTGCCTACAGCTCATCTACACAGGCTGGACTGCACAGTCAGGCACAGACCACGTGAAGGTAGAGATATTCATCCTCGGTCTCCAACAGCAAGATCTAAAAGAAAAAAGACTGCCTGGTCTCTGGAAGAAGCTGTGCATGCACTGGAGGCCAAATTTAACAGTCGTATGAACTGGCCCTTCTAGGCAGAAGTCAAAGTGTTTTGTGCAATAAATATGCCTTATAATTCTTGCATGGCTGGGTTCCCTCTTTGCACCAACAAGTGCTTAACCATCTAAAGCAATGTACACTCACATTTCATGCTGCCCTAAGGCTACATAGTCACAGGCACAGCTGGACAGATTCTAAGGCTTGCATTGAACAGGAAAGCAGACTAGATCCTAGCTCACATGAGGTGACCTGCCCTTGTTTTCTCTAGGCAGAACTCATGCAGATTTTTCAGGTTGCTTTCTGTATCTACTCTGCAGTCATACACTTAATAGTGAGTCCAGATGTCTTCAGCAGAGGGAAATATTTGCCACCTTGCCCAAGACACGAACAGCTAATAAAATATATAACAATTCTAATGCAAGAGTTTAGTTTATATTGTAGGATACTTCAGCATATTGGTGTTAACATGCATTTGTTTCTGGCCTAAGAAGATCAAAGGCTCATTCAGCAGGTTTTCTCCAGCCAACTTGATCCCTGATGCCGGCAACCCTGCCTGGCAAGCTGCCATCAGCCAGAAACTCACCATCCCAAGCCTCAGCCTACGTTTGTTCAGTTGACTGCAGACCTAGTGAATCATGTGGATTATAGCCTAACCAGGTTTGTCATTCTCTCCGGCTCCGTGACCAGCCTATTCTCTCCTGCAGTTCTCACAGACACACCATTCTGCTCTCAAAGAACGTGTTTCTAATAATCCAGCTTCCCTTGCAAACACCAGTCTTCTGCCACCAGTTAAATAGCCCCCATTTGTACCAAAAGCTCTACAGAGACTCCAGCACAGGGGAGGAGGTCAAGAGCTCTGGGAACTGTGGGAGTGCAGTTGGGCAGGTCCAAGCAGGATGCTGGTGCTTACCTCCTCCAACAGCGATGACTCCAGCTGGCTTAGTTTCTCTTCCTTCTTCTTCAGCAGCACCTGTCCTTTCCGCATAACTGACTTCATCTTGTCCAGCTGCTTTGCTTCCTGCAGGGGATCAAACAGCCAAGCCAAGGAGGAAAATCTGCTTTAGTTGTCATGATGACTTTCACTGTCTTGCTTCTGCTCAGCACAGGAAATCGTGCTGCTGGAATAAAACTGCTTCCAAGTCTTCCAGAGCATAGGGAAATGAGTATACAGAGGGGAGAGCACATGCCTCTGGCAAGTTCACCCCAAGGAAAAGGAGGTTTCAATTCCTAACGCTGCATCCAGCAGGGTCAACAGCTTTGCAGCTATAGTCTGCAGGTAGGAGTGTTCTGGCAGCAAAGGAAATTATCTTTTCCCTGTCTTTAGTTGGTATATCAGCAGAACTGACAAGTACTCTGGAATCCCTTTTCATGCAATAGTTAAACCACTGCAGAGCTACAGCTGCAAACTTGTACTTAGTGATGGGATGGATACCTGCCAGCGCCCAGTGACTCACCTCTTCCAGGTTCTTGCGCACTCCCTCCAGGAGCTGGGAGCTGTCAAGATCCTGCACCACCTCTTGCGCTTTCTGCATATCTTGGTGCCACTGCTGCCTGGCAGCTTTCAGCACCGTGTGCCTCTTCCTCATGGAGCGGGTCTGGCGCACCAGGAATTCCTTGGCATTCCTAATGGAGATCCCTTCGGCAGAGATGTAGCTTCTGACACTACAAGAAAGAGACAGGTATGCTCCTGGCTTTCTGTGCTCTCTGTTCCATCTGGCAAGCCTCATGCAGCTCCCTCCCCAAAAATAGATTGTCTGCGTAAAGCACGTAAGCTGAAGCAAAAACATTTGCTTGTAAAACCCAAGAAAAGAAAAAAACAATACCCATTTTCTGAAGTAGCTGGTATACAGATACTCACTGATCAAATTGCAAGTTGCTGTCCTCGTGGCTTTGAGAAGGTGGGGAAGCAGACTCTCTGGATGAGTGCTGAGGAGTTGAAACATTTCAAAAGCTAATAAATATGTATGGGAAAACAGAACCCCAGGGCCCCCCTTAGAATCAAATTAGGGGCAAAAATTCTGGATGAAATCACCATGTTATCACCCTGACCCGAGATCAGTGCTGGAGATATTCTTTATGTGATATTTTAAAATAAGTAATAAGGACATATCCGTCCCTGACTCAAGTCCTGCTTTTGACTCCAAGGACACTCAGGTATCCCACACTCCTTTCCCCTAATATACAGAAAGCAACAAAAAGTACAAAACACTGATCTCTCATGGTAAAGAAAACGCATCATTGCATCTCAAATGAATTCAGGCAGAAAGAACCAAAGTTGGGATTTTCCAGGAGTTACAGCCTCAAATCTCACAAGGCAAATGACTTTGCAGCCAGCTTTACTCACAGCTTGAATAGTTTCTCTCAGGTCTTCAACATGGAGCTCAGCTTTCCTTCTTGGAGACTCCACGCTTTCTTCTGCCTCCAGTTCTTTCAAAATCTCCTGCTTGCTCCTGACAGCTGCCTCAAGCTCACTGTCACATGAAAAGGTAACAACGGCAGCAGTTGGTTAGACTGCGGGTCCATCTAGCCAGTAATCTACCTGCAAGCGTCCAAAGCAACCTCCAGTTTCCAGGAAGGAAAGGACCAGATGTGCAAGACAAGCGGGAACACAAACATACTGATGACAGGGATTCATAACAGCTTACAGCAGCTGTGTCTCATACAGTTTCCCCCACACAGGAACAGACACAAGTAAGAGACTTCACACTACAGCAGTTGGCAGATACCGACTACTAGATCCAGGGCTGGGGTACATCAGACAATGGAGGCTATCAAGCTGAATAACCAGTAAGACAAGCTTCTGCTGCCCCTGGCTGCTAAACACAGCTGAACCGTTCATGCAACACCTCCAGACAACACTGCTATCAGGTAGAATTTGTACACTAAAGGAAATTTCTCACACACACACACCTGATACGCTTCTGCAGCCTTTGGCTTCGGGTCTGCAACAAATCCACCTGGGCCTCCAGCTCAGACTTCTGGTCTTGGAGCTCTTCAAGAGACCTGCGCAGTTGCCGGATGGACTCAAGAAGGTTGGTGTGCTCCTTCCGATTCTCCTCGAGGCGGAGTTGAGAAGCTAAAGCAGCTTCCTAGAAGCAAACAAAAAATCCCCCAGACTTCCCTGACAACAAGTGAAAGCGCAGAGTGTGCAAGAGACTTTTGCTATCTGCACAGTTCACAGGAGATCCCAGAGCTACAAATGCACAGACCACGTGCCCTCCTAGGGGAACAAGACTGTCTTCTCTTTTTGAGAAATAGCTGCAAGCTAATCAAACTCCCAGCAGGATGGCACTCCAGGCTGAGGCAAGGTGGCAGGGAGGGATTTGCAGACTCACAATTAAGGAGCAACATAGCTTGCTTTTATAAAGCCATGGTTCTAGCGTGCCCACTCTACCCTCCCCAAAACAAAAGCAGCACAGCTCCTCTCCAGAGCTAAGACATACATCTCTTTCTAGCTCAGTCCGTCTGTCTTCATCCAGCAGCTGCTGCCTTTTCTTCCTCAGAGATTCCTCCTAGATATGGTAGACAGCGTAAGTGTCAGAGCATGGGGATGGCAGCAGAGGAGACTGCTGATGCTCAGCAGTTTCAAGACCATTTCAAAATACCTGAGCATTGTTCTGAGTTTTGCTTTATCCCATCCCATTCCCTTCCCTTTAACTTCAACAACAGAAATACTTGTAGGAATATTTCATTATATTTGCTAGAAAAATTTGTATTCCTGTGGAAGGAACATCCCCCTTCTGTTCAGCTGTGAGAGCATTCAAGGCACATAGCCATTTCTGCAGCACCTCACTTTGCGAAGTTTACGGTTGCATCCAGCATTTCTCTACCTTTTCCCTTCCTCACTCCGGTGCTCCTTGGAAAGGAAGGGCTAACAGAAGCAAGCCATTGTAGCAGGATGGGACTTAAGAGATTTGGCACACAGAAATATCAGCCAGTGATTTTTGCCAGCTCCACAGCAACATCTGGAGTGCCTCCCCCTCCCACTCTTGTGCCCAAGATTGAGAAACACTCTTTTCCTTTTCATCACAAAAGAAAGGAGGAGGTAAATCAGGAAAGGTTTGTCTGAAATCTAAAGTGACACTGAACAGGACATGCTGCCATGAAAGGATTTTACGAGCCCTCTGTCACAGCCACATAATGCCTCCCAAGGCAGGAGAGTACACCCAAAGCACTGACTCTCACCACAAATCCCACTAGCCATAAGGCTGTACCGCTAAGAATGCTTAGCCCTGCTCTGACTCACAACAGAAGTTTTAACCTGTAATTTGGACGGTAGCTAAAATCCTGGCTGATCATTCCTCAGAAGTCACCCATGAGGAAGCAGCCAGAGGAGCAGCTCAGGCTAGGAAATGTCCGCAGGTCCAACATGGCTGACTCACCTGGCTAAGAAGCTGCACGGATCTTGCTTTGACATTCTTTGCACGTATTTCAAGCTCATTTTCTGAATCCTGTAGTTTTCTTTCCTGCACAGAGATGTCAACTTAAAGAGAGAACGACACAAGTTCCTCACTCACCAGGCAGAGTTCTGCCACCAGAGGGAACGGGGGAAAAAAAATAATGGGAAATTGTGACCTGCCTCTTGTATCGCCCTTGGTTGTAGAGGGTGATGCACTGAGGTGTCACAGTACCCCGGCCAACCCAAAGCAGCCAAGCCACAAAATGCTAGGCAGTCTCCTCACCTTCTCCCTATGCCTATTCTGCAATAGGGTCAGCCGTTCATCCAGCTCTGCCTGCAGAGCTTTCACCTCCACTTCATGAAGCTGTCGGAGGCGTGCCATCTCACTTCGCAGGCCTTCAAACAGTTCTGCTCTTTGCTTTCTCTCCTGTTTGTTACAGAATACAAACAAGAAAAGTGGCTGAGTGAAACACAGGGTTCTGCAGCGAGCCCCCATGAACACGCAGGACACACACCCTCTGGAAAGCCATCCCACAACAGCTCCTTAGCAAACACCAATTTAAAAGCAAGATTAAAACCTCTTGCTTATAGGCGCAGCATTGTTAAGAGAACTGGCCCTTCTAGGCAGAAGTCAAAGCGTGCATGGCTGCACAGAATGTTTTGACAGGTTAACCTTACAACCTGTCCTAAATTTGCTTTACATAGTGGCACCAACAGCCAGTTCTCTTAAAACAAAGGAGATCCCCCAGTTTTTTGGGTGGTTGAGATAAGCAGGCCTGGCAAGCAGCAGTGCCAGCCCAGGAACAGACCGACTGAGCCATTACAGTGGCCTCCCAGTTCACTGCTCTCCCCCAGCAGTACCTCCTCTTCATACTGATCCTGAGTCCTTGCCAGGACCTCCTGGTGCTCCTCTTTCATCCTCTCCATTTTCCTCTCATGGTCTTTTTCCACTCCCTGGCGTTTCTCTCTCATAAGCTCACTGAGCTGCAATGACGACACAAAGAGGTTTCACCGAACCACTGCATTGCACTGCAGTGGCTCCCCAGGAGAGCAGCTTCCCACATGAGCAGAAAGACTGAAGTTCAGAGTACCTTGCGAGTAGGATCAGGCCATGGCCTGGACAGTAGAAAGCAATCACCCCACTGAGATGAGATGGTGCAGGAGTTCCCCTTCCCTGGATGCACCAGTCACCCTTGGGCAGGGGACTCGGCATCTCAGACCTCAAAGCTCCAAGGAGAGAGGGTGAAGAATCGTCAGCATCCAAGACGAATACTTGCCTCATGTTCATATGCCATTACTTGATATGCTTTTTGCTGCATTTTCTGCTCTGCTCTCTGCAAGTCTTCACGCAGCCGAGTCTCCTTACTCCTCTGTGCCTCCGCTGCCTGGGTTTGTAAGCTAGAAATGGCCTGCCATGAAAACCACCCACAGAGACTTGTCACCCTTCTGACAAGATCCATTTAGTGCCACCCCACAAAGAGCAAACAGCATGGCAAGAACCGGTGTATACAGTCTCACCACCCCCTACTTGGAGCATGTCCAAATGCTGAGCCAGACCAGAACCATGTTTAGGAAGTGGAAAAAACTAGTGCCACCCGCCCTGGCCACATTTGGAGACACTGTGGGAAGGAAAAAACAATTTACATTCTAGGGACACTATCTTTTACCTTTTGATGCTTCTCTTCTGCTGCAGATTTCAGCTGCTGGAGTTCAGTTGCAAACTGTTTCTCCAGCTCCTCTGTTGCCTACAGGAACACGAGCAAAACAATCTGCTGGAAAACCTCTATTTGTAGGGACATGCTGTGCAAGATGTTGTTGCAATTAACGTCTATCCATAAGCATCAAAAAAGCACAACAGTCAACCCCTTTCAAACCAAGTTACATACAAGGTGCTTTTACTCTGTATGTGCTTTCCCTCCTAGAAGACCTCAGTGGATCTCAGTCATGCTGTGCTATGCTGGAAGAATTACAAACAGCCTCCATTCAAGAACCCCAAGCTTTCTGGAGGACTAAAGTAGCAGCCAAAGAGGTATCCCAGCCTGGTAAAATAGTTTGCTTTAGCTTGGCAAAGGCACAGTGTTCTTCCGCTCTTCTGCAGATGCAATGTGGCCACTTAAACAACCATTACTTAATCACCATTGTAATAAAAATGGGGGAGTACTCCTCCTCAGCCCAATCATACCTCCAACAGCATGCCAAACATCTTTTCTTTGTGTTTTAACTGAGTCATTATTAAAGCACGTGAAGGAGTTATTTATTCTCATTTAATTTTAGCATTGCAATGCAAGCCAGGTCAGCATAAACAGCATGGGTCTGACCCTAATCGGTAACAAACAAGTCTCACCTTTCTCTTTTCTGTTTCTAATCTCTCCTTAAGCTCCCTCAGGAATTGTTCCTTCTCTTCTTCCAGCCTGACCATCTCTTCCTGTTGAGCTTCCTCCATTTCCAGCTTCATTTTCTCCAAAACAAGTTGCTTCTTCCTCTCCAGGCTCTTCTTCTCTGTTACCTGCAGAGATTCCCACTCTTCTCTCAATTTTTGCAGCATGAACTCTTGCTCTGCCCTGGCAGGTTTGCAACAAAAAGAGAGACAGAAGCAGGTCAGAATTTGGTACTTTTAACACTGTGCTCCATTTAGGAACCAGACCTAAGAAAATACACTGGTACAGGACAGGACATGCAAAATCCAGAAGAAATGGAGAACCAAAGCACACTTTGATTCACAAGCGTATCAGCTAAGGTTTTGGAAACAAACAGCAGAGCAATCAAGTAGAGACGTATCTGCCAGCCATTACGGCCCATCAGTTTCACCTCCAACCAATACTCCGCTCCCCAGCACGTACAGCATCACAGTTAGGCCCTCGTACTTACTAACCAGGCCAGGCAGCAGCTATGGGAGGCTCAGGCTGGCTAGTACTTCCTCTGCATGGTTGCTGGTGGCATGCAAGATGCGTCCCTCCCAAACCCCCCGAGTTTATATCCCTAGGGATGATAGCTTCCTACTATTTGCAGGAAAACTTTTCACCTTATCTTCTCCTTCTCTGCCTCAGTCTCTGAGGCGATTTTGGCTCGCAGCTTTGAGAGTCTCTCAGTTTCTTCCTTTCTCACACGCAACTCTTCTTCCTCAGAAACCTTTGCCAAATCCTCTTTCAGAGTGCTGAGAAATGAACAACAACAACAACAACAAAAAGTTCAGGAAGCTCTAGTATCTTCCAACTGCCTCCCCAGGGCCTACAGATCAGCTCCCACTACCCGTGCCTCCTGAGCGATGCATCCCCAAGACTCTAGCCAGTTAATTCTTTTCCATACCTTCCCAGTCTGGCTGCTGGCACAGGAGATGCAGCCCCTGAGCATCAAGCTTCTGTGGTGTATTTTTATAGTGTACTGTACCACCACAGGTGGCACTTTTTTCAGTAAGTGAAATCAACTGCTCTTAAGTGAAACCAGACTCCCAGCCAAGGTAACCGGAAGCATTAGTACATCTGTAAGCTTCACACTTGCATACAGCACCTTCTTTTCCCACTGCTTTAGACATCTCTCTCTCCAGGTCCAACTTCTGTGCTGCCCCTTGCACCCAAGACAACATTCCCACAACATTTCACACCAAGATACCTTTTCTGCCTCCCTGTGTGCTGCTAACAACTTATTTGGGGTGGCCCTGGTAATTCTAGTACAAGTCCTGAGAGAAAAATCTCCCAAATAGAGGACGCCACTCCCATTGCTGTCCTGCTCCCTGGATTGCTATTAGAACTTCAGGCATTGGCTGGGTTTTACACAGAAATCCATGCCCTATTCCTTAAAGTCTTGTTTGGAAGTCCCTCTTTAAAACATACAGTACCAGAGCTTCAAATAGTTCCTCTGGGGTAACCTCATCTTCTCTAATGTTCCAATTTCCAGTCCTGTTACTACCGTTTAGCCCAGAATTTGAAAGTCTGCCAGGTGGTAAAGCTCCAAGTACTGAACTGGAAACTTTTCCCAGGTTAACAATAAGAGACAGGTTCACAGCTATATGAAAGCTGCACGTGTACCAAATGGTAGCTCTTCATGCAGGACATGAGGAAGATGCTCTCTTCTCTGTACTGGAGAGAGATTTCCTCAGGCAGACTGCATCCTCTGCATAGCTGCTTTGAGCATTTACAGCACTGACAGCAGACCACTGCTCGTTTCAAGATGTGCAGATCCTCACCCACAGGACTGTCTGGGCCAGGACAGAGTCGCATGCTCCTTCCCACCCCGAGAGCCCTTTTCTTGCCTCTTTTACCCACAGCTCTGCAAAGCAGCACCCGTTTCAAGGTGGTGGCCTAGAACACAGCACAAACCTGCTGCCACCAACAATGAATTGCAGCTGGGAAAGGCTCGGGGGAAACAGGACAAAAGAAGAGTACCTGAGGGATTTTTCTTTTTGCTGATGAAGCTTCTGAGCTTCTTCTTCTTCCTGTTGCCGCATCTCCTCCTGGAACTGCTGAATTTTCTCCTCCTTTGCTTGCAGTAAGTGCATTTTCTCTTGTTCAATCTCCTTCTCCAGCTCCTTGGCTATTTCCTCCAGGGATTCTTCACTAGGCTGGCTCAGGGACCGCTCTTGTTTTATTTCCTTTTCAGGTTGCCTACCAAAAAAAGAAAGTTTCTTTGGCAAAAGGGTGAGAGAACTGAGTAACACGAAGGGAACAGCAACATTCCCCCACACAGTATCACCTCCAAACCAAAAATCTCAAAGCCACCTACTCTACAAGCTTGCCAGTCTACGAAGGGAAAGGATGTGCAGAAGCTCCCCTAGACTGCAGCCACTTGCAGGCTGCTGCGGAACGCTTGCTGTTTAGCTCACAGGAGGCGAGGAACAGCAGCGGAGGCAGGTGGAGGACACGGAGGCAGAAGACAACCTTCCTACAGAGCTTCTCCTGCCAGCGTCCCCTGCAACATTCCTGGAGAATAAATCCGTTCACCTGCTTGCCAGCCAAACTCACGGGCCTCACACCCTGAACTTTTTCAGCCGCAGATCCAGGAAAGCATTCTTCACAAGGCTATTGAGGGATACACGGCCCGGGCTCCAAGCTTCGAGTAGCATGTTATCTCGGATAACAGCTTGGGGTGTCCCCAGGCACCACTGGTTGGAACTCTCATTGACTCCCAGAGACACTCGGACTGATAAATTACTAACCCTAGCCCTAACAGCACTTAGGTCCTGAACGACTCTTCTTTTGGCACACTTACAGCTCACCTTGTGAGGGTGACACAGCCGCACCTCGTGAAGGACCTAGTAGCTTTGAAAACCTGGATCTGACTGCCAGGCATAAAAGCAGATGCAATCAGTACTGGTTTCTAACCCAGGGACTGGCAATACACTTCTCATGGACCAGGTATTTTTCTGCAATTGCAATCTAAAGTGTGCTGGGAGTTTGCCAGCCCTAGGCAACAGAAAGCCCTAAGCTCTCCAAAAATTCAGAACCAATCTGCTTATAATTAAGGTGTTTTTTTTGTGTGTGTGTTTTATTTTTTTTTTCCCAGACACAGAACAGCAAAATTATAAGGTGTGTCTGAAAGAGGCTGAAGGGGAAGGAGGACAAATGAAGAGTAGTCTAAGGACAACATTTTTATTCTTTGCTAGTGAAAACTGAAGCAGCGAGGTTTCATCATGCTCTGAGACTGCTAGCATAAGGCAGAGAGACTTCTGTCTTGCCAGGAATCAGGGAAATAATAGCTCTAGTAATATAACCTTGAGTCAGAGAGAAAAGGTTACTCATGCAGCCATTAGCAAAAGAACGAGAGAGAGGAAAGGGTGGTAGGGTCCTGAAAAAATCCTGCTTCCCCAGCATTCCCCCGTAACACCACATGCTCTGGGCCAACTGCACAGATGCCTACAGAAGGTACCATTTATCAGGCTGCTCTGCAGAGCAACTCGGGCATTTCTACCTTTTTATCTCTTGCTTTTGCTCTAATTTTTGTTTTAAAAGCCACCAAACCAACACACACACATCTACACAAACAATCCCTAATAAAAAGGGAGGTGCTGTGCTTGTCCTCACACCAAGGATAGCTACTCCACCACTTTGTCTTGACAGATCCATTGCCTATTTTTTTCCCAATTACGTCTGCTGATCTGTCATTCGACACAGAAAGCAAAGTCAGCGCGTTCACTTCTATTGCAGTGGAGCTGCAGGAACAGACCAGCAAACACCACCAATTTAGTACCATGAGAGACCACTGGCTTTTGCAGGGAACCCGAGCTCTGCCATCATGTGCTCTGACTTCATTACCTCAAACCAGTGATCCCAGTGACTAAAAGTGAAGTGGTTACCTCCCCCCACACACTGAGACCTCAGTAGTACTCAGCAAGAGAACTCAGGATCTGTAGGAAAATGTTTATCAAGGTGTGTGAGTGCTTAGCCTTGTTAGCGACACCGCTGAGGAGGCTTTTCCAAGACCAAAGCAAACAGATCTTTCTCCACACCACAGAGCCCTACGCCCCAGGCCCCAGGGGGCCTAACATCTCCTAGCGTGCTAACATCACACAGTACCTTCAACCAGTAATGGGGTCGGGGAGGGGAGGACAAAAGCTGTTATGCTTATAACACCAGAGACTTAAACAAACTTAAACGAAGCCCTTACTCTTTCTGTGGGGCAGCAAGATCTTCCAGATTGATTGGGCTATCCAGCGATCCCTCTGCCAGCTCCAGGGCCACCGCCTCTTCTTGTTTGGGATTTTCTAAAGCAACACACTTCTGTCCTGATGTTTCACAACCACTCTGATCCCTCTCACTTTGCAGCACAAAAAAGGTAACAGAATATCAGATTAGCACAGATCAGATTCTCGTGGCTGCCCCAGGTACACAAAGACAGAGGGAAGGTGGGACGTGCAGCTGACTTAGATGGGCAGTCAGCAGCACCAGCTCATGCCTGCCAAGGGGACTCCATTGTCCAATATAGGGCTGCCAAAACCCCAGCAAAGCTCCCAAGAGCCAAACCATTCACACCACCTCAAGCTCTGCCAAACTAACAGGCAGCTGAGGATTTAATGCATCTGTCTACCTCAAAACACTGAATCTCGTTGCTGGATTACCTCCCTCTCTTTGCGAGTTCTTACAGGATTTCCCCAGGATACATCAGCCCTATTAGTAATATGTTGTTGTCTAAATTAGAGATAGAAATATTGGCAGGCATGTCTACATCTACAGTTCTACTTCATCTTGGAAGCACAGAGAAGAGAGACTAGGCAAGCACAAGGTAGCTTTGCAGGCAGAGCAAGAGGACACGCAGCTGGGAAGCAGGTACCAAGTGATAAGGAGACAATTCCTGGGGGCAGAACACGTTTTCAGGGACCTTCACGTGAACAGCTCCTCCAAGCACAAAGTTGTGAATCCCAAGTGCACGCAGCCAGTCATTAAGATGGACTGCAACCTCTTCTGTTCACAAGTTTTCCTGGCACAGGCAGCAGCTTCTTGGTTCCCAGTGCCCCAGAGTGCTGTGTAGCTCTGTGTGGAAGCTAAGAGTTTGGACACAACTCATCTATAAATGTCACATGCTACAACTCTCAAAGGCAGCGCGGGAGCTCAGGAGACCATGGAGCTCACTGCTCAGCACAATATTCCAATTGTTTTAAACAAGTCTCCACAAGCAGGAGGGAAATAGCTCCCCTAGAGAGTCTACAGTTCTCACAGTAACTAAGGGTCTGGAAAGCCTGCGCTGCTCTCGGGGTAACAGCTGTTGCATTCTAGAGATGTCCACACACCAGGATAATAAAACAGCTTATCGCTTACACCTGGCTAAACAGTGACTTCCCCTATGCCACCCCTGTGGAAGGAAGTTGAACGGAACTGTTCCCACCGGAGCTGAACTGCCCTGCCATCGGTAGCAGGAGCCAGGCCCCAGGAGCCTCCAGCTATGGCTCTTCCCAGCAAAGAGCCGGCAGCCCAGCAGAACCAGTACTGACCGAGACTGGGACCTGCCTCAGAACCTGAAGGTCTGTTAGCAGGCAATGGCTAGTGCCTGTCTCCTACGGGTAAATGACATAAGGCACAACGCAATGAGAACAAAGTCAGACCGTCTTTGCAAGAGACTGACGTTCCCAACCTTGGAGCAAAGTCGGAGAGCTGTAAGGGAAATGGAGAGGCCAGCTCCACGGCTGGGGGTAGTCGCAAGGAAGTGGAAGGCAGGCAGTTTTGCTGCCTTCCCAGCCAGAAGCTGAAACAAAGCTGGAATCTGTTGAGACAATACTAAAGAGGTGGTGGGAGAAAGACTGAATGGAAGAAATCCTGTGAGAAGCTGCAGGGTCTCAGGATGTCCTACAGGGAGCTCCTGTACAGGTTACAGTGACTACAGCACAGCAGAGGCAGACAAGACAGGAAAATCATCTGGAGCTAAAGCTGTCCATGCCTCCTTTCTAGCTCTGACTGGTTGTACCATACCTCTCAGCAGCTTTTGTTCTTTTGCTTTGCTCTTCTTCTATACTGGCTTTGCTTTGATCTTTTTCTTCTTCTCTCAGCTCCTGGGCCTGCAGGTAAAAGCAAACAGTGTGGAGTTCGCTGGCTCCTTTGCCATCAAAGCCTCTCAGGACCTCACAGAGGCTCCGCTGAAAAGCGGTGCCACCCTGGTCCAACACACCAGCACCAAGCCCACGGACCAAACTGCATCACAGAGTACTCCAGAATGCCCAGCTGAACGTCTTAGCTTCCTCTCCTGCAATGGAACCAAAGTCTCGAGATATTGCAGGGGCACCTTGGAGGAAGAGATCCATCAGCCCAGAGACATCTGGGAGCTCGGCTCTCCAGGCTGTGGTGTCAGACTGTGGGCTCACGTTGGCTGTTTTCAGTACAGAAGATGAGCTCTCTGCCAGGACTCAGCACTCCTAGCACAGGCTTGGGTTATTTCCCCCGGCCCTGAAGGTCATCTTAACGCATCCAAGTAACAATAAAATTGATATATTGACTGTGACCAGAGTCACAACAGGACTTGATCCTGCCTTGCATCCTGGCTGTCAAACAGATGATGATGGGCAGCATACTTCATGCAGCCACATCTACCTACAGGCTGCTGACTACGCCATCCAGCAGAAATCCGTCTGGGTGTTGCAGACAAAGCCAGCTCCCTTGGTAACACACTCAGAGTGACTTCAGATGGCTTACTTATGAAATAGGAAACACTTTTATATTCAAGTACTTGCTGTTTCAATAGTCAGCTGCTCCTGTTCCCACCTGCCAGCTACCAGGCACCTCTGTCCCTCCAGCAGGGCCACACAAACACGCGTTGTGTAATTCACCTGGGGAGAGGGAACAGCTTCCCTCTCCAAGCTCTCAGTCCCACATGAGAAAGGATTAACAGCTCATCCTGCCTGCTGAGGCTTCTGGATATGAGGTCTCTTGTCCAGAGAGGAGTAGCCCACTCATAAGCTCTTGGGGACCACAGAAACAGCAGGTGAGCTCTTCCCTTGCCATGCAGGAATGTACTGTGGAGCAGGGCCAAAAAAGCAATTAAAACAGCAGTAATTTATGCAAATGTTCAGCAGAGCAAACAGCAGGATTCCCTGCAAGTGCTGTCACCTTCCATCACATCAGCCTGGTCAGAGCTCTCCCAGGCAGCTCCCTGCCACCCCAGCCTAAATAATGACTTAACTCCTGAGAGCTGAGGAGCCCTACAAACATCTCCTGGCTCAAACCAGGCTGCGCCGCCTGTGAAAGGAGAGAAGCCAAACAAATGAAGAACGAGATCTTTCGGGGAATAAAGGTAACCGGTTACAGAGTGAGCTGCTGAGCTCAAGCCTGGGGCCACCGTGACACTCCTGCCCAACCCGCCTTCCCAGGGGCAGTCCCTCCGCAGAAACCACCGACTGCAGATACCTCCAGACATACTGAGAAGGTGACTGGAGCGCCTGCCTGCAGGGAACAAGGGCTGGATTTTAAGCCTTGTCTGTGAAATTGCTGGAGTCTTGCCCCTCTTGTTGCCTCAGGATCCCCAGCAGTCCCAGAGGAAACACCAAATACTGCTAGCAGCTTGGTTTTCTGTCCTGCTTAAACACCAGGCTGAGTCCCACAGGAAAAATCTCAGGCGCTCGCAATACAAAGCCAGGCTCCTGGACACATGAAAGCAGGATGACAGATAATAGGCCGTCTTCTCTCTGCAGAGCATAGCCCCCAAGGGGCCTCGACAGGAGGATTTCCACGGTCTCCAGCACACAACAGCTCAGATCCCATGCCTGCTTCCAGCTCCTCACCGCTATCACAGCAACGATGCCAGCAAAGCAGGATGCCAACACTTCAAATGCCTGCTAAGTGAAGGGTGAAAGGATCAACCTCCCCATTGCCAGCAGAGAAGTCAAGTCTTGCAGGCAGCAGCCCACACTGCCTCTGCAATCTACCACAGCTCCTGCCAAAACACGCTAACCAAAAGCTTCCAATGCTGCGCACGTGTAGTGTCACAGAGGCAGTCTTTTTTTTTGAAAGAGAGTATTTTGCCAATAGATTTAAAGCAAGGCAAGCTCATTGCATGAAAGTAAACACATTGCAACAACCCAGTCTCATTTCAAAATAGCCTCTGTCTTTCAACAGAAAAGAGCAGCTGCAGTTCTGCAGGGGGCACCATTTCAAACCTACCTCTCTCTCCTCAAGACAAGGCTGTAATAAACTCAAAATGTGCCTGCTCCAACAAGACATTTGTATGCACGAGGACTGTGCTGTAGCAAGAGGGAGAGGGGGAGAACACAGCAGGCATATGTTTTGTTTTCCCTTCACATCTGATTATGCTCATTATTAGGCACAAGAGGACAGGTGTATTCTCCAGACAACCTAACAAACTGGATTGCTCCTCTCTGCTGGACAGGTGGTGAGTTTGCCACTCAAGGTCTCCTCCAGTGCAGCTGATCAACTCACTTACAATCAGAGCAAGGCTGAGTAAACCCCAGCTGGAGCCTGACCCTCTGCCTCCCCGTGCAGCACGCTCTTCCAGCCAACGCGCTGATGAGCTGAGAGGATGGTGCAGGAGAGGGGTAGCTGGGATGGCTCAACAGGAATGTGGGGCTGCGGAAGACAACTCAGTAACATGCTGAGAAGACAAGATAAAACCTCAAGAGGCACAGTAATCTTCTCCAGTCAGGACTGCCCTAACATAGCTACATATGGGGCCGATGTGATGTAGGAGGCAGACACGTGCAGGCATATGTATGCTCCTCCATATGCCACAGACTCACTGAACGGATCCTATTTCGCAGCTACATGAAAGCAGGCAAGACAAGCAAATGCTCAGCAATAGGCTTCCCTAAACCCTACAAAACCTGTCAAGGGGAGGCAACCTCCTTTTCTTCATTTTATACGATTGTGTTCTGCTACACGAGTCCTCTTCATTTGCTTAAGAGAAAGAAAAGGGAAAAAAAATAAAAAAGGAAAAAAGTAAAATAGACTCTGCTTCCCACCACTCTGTGGGAAAGCCAGTTGTCTACACTTGTAGTGGGGGCAGTGAAAGGATGCGTCTGTGAGCCTGCACACATGCACCGCTCCAATCACCTCTACTCAGAGTATGTTCATTGTATAGCTTCCCCTCATGGGAAGGACTGCAACTACCTGCTTCTCTGCAGATAAAACAGTGCACCAGAACTGCTGCTCCAATCCCTGCCCCAAAGGCAGGGTGCTTAACATCTCTCTCCTGTTTGCCTCAAAGCCTTATGCCAGTAGCTTCATCCTGTGCTTAGTACACCACAATGCAGTATTTTAACCTGCTGGTTCAGAGATTGGTCCCTGATCACATGTAAAGCACTTACCTTGCACATGGGGCTGTCTAAAACAGGAGACAGAACACCCACATCCAATACCTGCTCAGAAAACCGACTCTGGAAAGCCAAGTCCTGAAGAAGAAAGAAAAGGATCAGTGTCTGACAAGTATGCGCTGGTTTTGCCAGAGCTCCTGAGAGATTAGAATAAAATCCAAACACAGTTTGGAATCCATGCTCATCGTTCCACTGATAGCAAGTCAGTTCAAATATCTAGTGCTACTACAATTAGAAAGGTTTACAGGACACAGGAGACGGCTACATCAAGACTCAGGCCTGCATCCAAGACCAGATCATAGCTGTACTGCAGTCAGATGGCTCTGGTAGTGGCTTGACCAGCAGCAAGCTGGGTTTTCTGCTCCCCGTGCTGTAGGGTCACAGGCAGATGCCATGGGTTACCCAGAGCTACCTGTGTGGATGACAGGTGGGGCAGTGGCACTGTGCTGCAGCGAGGCTCTTTTCACTGATGATCCCGGAGGAAACTCCCCCTGCGGTGCCAGGGGACCGCAATTCCACCCAAGGACGTCATGGAATTGCTGCAGGGCAGCGAGCTCTGCCATACCACCCCATGCACTCCTCCATGCCACAGGTCACAGCAGGCAGGGTGACACACAGCACGTCTACAGCAAGCAGCAGATTTCCCCCCTCGGCCCCCGACCCAATTGCCAATATTGTTGCAAATTTTTCTGAGCTTTTTTTTTTTCCCTAAAAGCCAGCTCCTGCAAGTTGCCCACAGGCCGGTCACTCGCACAGTTCTCCCGACTGGCAGTGGGTTCGTGCGCCTGGCTGCAGACACAGCGTGCATGTGTGTGTGTACACGTGCCCACAAGCAAGCACTAGAAGAGGTATCGTTTGATGCAGCAGCCACTTGCCAACACAGGCTTGTACTAACACTGGTAAATAATGATATTCTCAGCCATTTTCTGGCCATGCTGCCTCTGCTCCCAGTGGCAGATGGCAGCGGCAGTTTCCTGTAGAGACAAAGAGATGCTGATGGGCACTTCACCCCCCATCTCAGGGCTACCCTCCTGCATGTTCTCCCTCTGGGACGCTCAGAAGCCAGGTCCCCCAGCCATACACACTTCCAATAGAAAAAGCTGTTTAGTCCCTTAAAGCATGATTTTATATTGCTTATTATTTTCCATTTTGCAATTATCTGAGCGGAGTCCCAGCTATGAGCGACCTACTTTTGCAGGGATATTACCTCACCCGCAGAATGAACCTGCACTTTTCTGCAGTCTCTGCTCCCGCTCGGTAAAAGCCTGTCATCACACCTGACCGTGGACGTACCACAGCCTCCCCACCACGAGAATACGCACGTCAGGACCTCACAGAGCAGACCTGTGAACACTTCTGAGGGTCTGACCTGGGGCTGGCTTCTCCCTGGGAAGCATAGCCATGGAGTAAGAGAAGGTTTGAGAGTGAGAGCTGGTTCTGCCAACACTGCTCTACGTACACAGGCAGTTCCTGGTCAAGTCATTCATCTGATAAAGCCTGTGCTTGCTCAGGAATTTGCGAAGCACAACTGTGCTTCAGTATCTCAAGAACCCCCCTGAATACCAAAGCTACACAAAGGACGACATGGGTGGCCTGTGCCACAGCTGTAATGTCACTGCTCAGCAGGGAGTCAGGGCAGTAAGAGTGCACGAGATGGCCACGATCTTAAACTGGCTGCACATTCCCAGGGAATGCAAAGCCCATGCCCAAGGGACGAGGGGCTTTTAGCAACTCACCATATGCTGAATCAGGTCGTGGTCTGAGCGGTTGGAAGCCTGCAAGTCCTCCACACATTCACTGGTCTCAGATGCCTTTGAAAGCTGAAAGGAGATACGCATTATGGCCTGTAGATGTGCTAGCCCTGCCACTTCATTTAGGCATCTCCAACTAAAAAGAAGACAAATGATACTCGGAAGACAAATCTGGTCTCTGTATACCATTGGGAAGTAAAATAGCATGCGTCTGAGGTGACTGAACATCTTAGGAAAGACCAAGGGTGTGACCCACAAGACAATCACAAAACACCACTTCACAGAGAAAGGACTGGGGAGGGAAGACAGGTGCAGAGGATGGGACTGGGGAGGGCAAAGAAGTGCTCTTCAAATATCCCTGATAAAAGGCACCTGCTTATGGTCCTGTTCCTTCTGCAAGAATCTCCACAGCTCTGAAATCTCCCTAGACCACCAAGCAAGCGTGCGAAGCCACCCAGAACAGCAGCATGCTTCCTCAGTGACTTCAGAAGTCCAGCACCTTGCTGTGCTATGCCCCCGTGCAGCGAGGACACCTGTGTTCCCAGTCATCGCGAAACAACGCAGAGCTGTTCACCACTAGCGCCCGTGCAGTCCTGCTGACTTCAGCACAACTACCCAGAAATGTAAAGAAAGCACGCAGATGGTGTTTATAAAAGCAAAGATTTCAGCTTTAAGCTCTTCAGGACAGAGCATGTTTTTTTTAGGCTCAGTTTTACAGTTTATCGTTTCTTAGACATTGTCCATCAATGGAATGAGATAAGTCATCAAAATTAGCTGGAGGAAAATCAGATCGGAGAGGCATCATTTATCAGGTCTCACGCTAACACTTCTGCACGACACTGAAAAAACCTGGAAGGTGTGCACCTGACCCCCCAGCCGCGGGGTCCAGGCTGTTACCCCACCCGCACCTCGTGATGCAGAGCAGCCCACCTCCTGCCGGAGCCTGCACAGGGAGCTCCTCATTCCAGCCCGCTGCCACCAGCTGTCCGCCCGTTTCCCTCTCAGACAGCATCACAGAAGCAGTGCACAGACTGGAAGGAAGGCTCCAGGCTCGAGCTGCAGCTCTGGAGCCAGCCCCCAGGTACAGTCCCACAGTCCTTCCCCACGCTGACCTCACGCTTCCCTCTCAGCGTTCTCCCACGGAGCTGTAAACATCACAACCGGCAGCTCACTTTACACTTTTGCCCTATCTCTACATAAGCTGAGAGAAACAACAGAAGGAGAGAAACAAAGCAGCACGGACAGCTGGGCTTGGTGTGAACTTCATTATAAAACCTGCTTGCTTAGTACAGATGGCAGCACTGAAAGCTGAGACTTATTTCTCCTCTAAGGCTTGAAACACACAGCCCCGTCCAGGATTTTTGCCTGTCGGTTGCTTTGGACAGCACTTTGTGTCTGCATAGAAGAATATTTCCTAGCTCAGTACTAAAGTTGCCGATCTGGGAATTCAGAGCACTCGTGCCCCCCCAGGAACAGGCTGCTGATTAGGAAAGCACTTATGCTGACTTAACAGAAGATGAGTAAGTGTTCCAAGTGCTTCCCTGAATCAAGGCCCTACAAAGCAATGGGAAGAGCCACAGCAGATTCCACACCAAACCCAATCCGTGCAGGCAGGTCTCTTACTTTGCCAGCATCCAGCCTGCTGTCTGTTTTCAGATCAGCTGCTTCTTCCCTCATTTCATTTACTATATTTTCATCAACAGACACGGTGTCAACGGTGACAGCCAGGCTTGCCAGCTGATCTGCCTCAGCAGCTTCAGCATCTGGAGATGCAGCTCTGGGTTGCACGGGACTGCCGGGCACATCTGTCCCTGTTGCTTTCCTTTCCTCCAGAGACTGTGGCAGCTCATCAGCTGCCGAGACGTCACCTTCCACCTCAGCATCTTTCTCGCCCAGTAGTTCATTCCCAGCGAGTTTCCCACCAGAATCCTCTTTGTTCTGGCCAGAAAGGCTACCGTCAGCATCTCCAGAAAGGACTTTAACCGGTGTTGGAGGGCATGCATCATCAGCATCCAAGGAAGACTCTTGCCCTTCTTCAGCACGTCTTGATTTTAAAGACTCCTTCTAGGCAACAAGTCAAACACAATTATAGCTACAACATTCTTTAATCCCTTCTCTGGGAAGATGCTGGGGTGAAAATAGTATGGGTTCTTCTGCAGCAAGAAGCAAAAAAATCACAAAGCTTTGGGTGACCTCAACAAGACCAATTTGACTTATTTTCATACCGTCCATCTCAAAGGAAAGGAACGTTAAGATAAACCCACTCATTTCCTGGGGTTGAGACTTTTTTTTTTACTCTATTGTTTTTGTATTCATGGGGTCTCAGCACTAGCAGTGTCTGTTGCAGGGATCATCAGTCCCTGGGAGCACCTTAAATGCTCTGCAATAGGCTCATCCATGCTTTCACACCGAGTCTGTTCAGCGAGAGATGGAAGCTTGCAGGAGAATTACCAGATGTTTAACTTCTGCCTGAAATAACTAGAGAAGGGTAGGCAGGATGCAGCCACCCCACCATCCAGTGGCACAAACTTACAGGCAGGCCCTGATTTAAGCTGCCACTCTGAGCTCAGAGCAAGACCGGGACCAGCTAATGTTCTAGGCTAAGAAATGGCAGAACCCACTGGCCCTGGGAAAAACAATCCCAAGAGCTTAGTCACCCAAAGGTTTGGCTGCCTCTCCCAGCAGTGGGGAGGCCCACAAAACTGACAATAAAAAGCATGATAGCCAGGAGGAAGCAGGAAAAGGTTCCCTCATCAGTATGCAAACAAAACTGCTAGCACTTCCTATTTTCTCGCTGTTTTATTAATGCCGTGGTGTCTTGTCAAACATTAGCTGCATCCTGTGTACAGCGTGTACCATACACAGACTGCATATTTTAACGATGTATTTTTATCAAAGTGCAACTGGAATGCTGTCAGTTTTAAACACGGAGCTGCGGCAAACCGAAGGGATGTCTTGGACATGTCATTTGTCTGCGAGACCTTCTCAGGGCTGAGAGAATCATCAATCAAACCAGAGGGGAGGACAGAGAAATCAAATCACTGGATACTTTCCAAAAAAACTACAGTTCAGAGACTCACCTGCAATTTGCCAAGTAATAAATGAAAGCTTACGGCCTGTTTCCAGCCCAGTGCCTGGTTAGCGAAGGCTCACAAACACCACTGAATCACTAGCCAGCCACACGAAGCTCTCCAAAGGCCTTGATAACACCTTTGGTCCAGAACGCAGACAAATTTGTATGCAGGTGTCATCTCTGCAGTGATCCTCCAGTCGGCCCATCTTTGCTATAATTCCTCTTATCTGGGGATAAGCATGTCTGGAAAGACCAGCCACTGATTGTGCTCCCCTTTGGATAGTTTGGTTTTAGAGTTTTTATGAGAACCCTCTCCCAGGACATCTGACAACACCCAAGAAAAGGTACGCCAGATGAGACCAACCAGGATTCTTATGCTTAAAAAGAGGAAACAGGTGTTTCCCTTTGAGGGGCACACACGACAATATACTGATGTGTCCTTTAATACTGTGCGCACAAAAAGATTTCTCTCCAGGCAAATTCACCTCAGTTACTAGAATATCCCAGAATAACCTCTTTAGCTGGTAGAACCCTATTTTAAGGACAGATGCAGACAAGACTTTTGTTAACATTACGCCTTAATGATCACTAGTGCAACTCACACAGTTCCCCCTTCTGGAGAATCAGATACGCAGGTGGAAGGGAAGGGAGGTTTTCCTTCTGTCAAAAATAGACGGTGGATTTTCTGTGGATTTCAGAGCTAGGAAGAGTCAGCCAGGCTATAATTGGCTTTAGCTGATCTTTTCACAAGCTGTAACACATTTTACCTGTAGCTGAGTGACACTAAAAAATATGAAATTTCTCCCTATCAAATATATTGCTTCCAGACTTCAAGTGATCAGCATAAGTGGGGGAAAACAAAAAAACACATGGGGACCAGCTTTTAGAAAGGCATCCAATTCAGAGACAAACAATCAGCATAAACAGCAGACACCAAAACTGAATCCTACTCATCTCAGGAAAATCCAAAGCGGCACAGTCATCCTGTGTAACAGCTTGAACATGAGAGAGTACGACACAAACCTTCACCATCTTTCTATCTCTAAAAAGGGGGAAAAAAAAAAAATACTCACACTGCATACAGAACTCCTTTGAAAGCTGAACGTGCTTCCTGTTTTCAGGATGTTCTCAGGCAGAGAAGCACAGAGTGGGATAGGTCTGGCAGACCTCATCTGGGAAGCATTTGTTCTTTATGTTTGCACCCCTCTCCATAAATATCGTACTTTAACCAGCAAGAGAAACAAGCCAAGCAACTATGAGATCCACACCACAACACTGGAAGCTGCCTACGGCATGCAGAGCTCAATGACATCATGCAAGCGGGACCGTGATGTCAGAGAGCCACTCGTCACCTCTCTCAGACTGCCAGCTTCCTCTGCGGGGCTCCTCTGGTGCTGGAGACGAGCTTCAGTGACATCAGCTAAGCGGCTGCCAAAGTTCTCCTCCTCCGCTTTGCTGCTCTCCTAATGGATGGGGTAACATCTGCTAGCAAATAGTCACACACACCTCTCTGCACTGGTAGGGCCATCCACCCGTGACAAGTCAGCACCCTGTTTGTTCACTGCTGCGTGCACCCAGACAGTGGAAACCCCTCCAGCCGAAGAGCTTTCCAACCTGGACTCAGGGGCTCACAGCCTCAGATTCCCACACAGCACACTCTCCTTCCCAGCACACGCACACCGGTGCTGCTTCTACTGCTGGCCCGCCCGGTGAACCTCTTGTTCAGACTGCACCAGACTCTTTCCAGATCAAGGCTTGCTCTACTTCCCACGAGTGAGAACTGCTGACTTACTACAGCAGTTCTTCTCCAGGCTTCCCCAGGACGGGAGAGAGCAAGGCAATGAACGCACCAGTCATTCCTCCCCCTTAGCTAGTCATCACTGCACTGATACCTTATGGACGTCTTAATTGCCTTGGAACCAGCTACACTGCCTCCTGCACATACATCTCTGCACTAAGATGTATGCTGTATTGTGCAATGTTTACTTACAGAGACTGCTCTCTTTCACACGTTTCCATCTGGTAAGAGAGCTCTGCATGTTAATTCCCCACCACATAAAGGACCCCCTTGACTCCAACTGTTTACCCAGAGATTGACCTGTACAGAAGGCAGAGTACCAAAGCTTCCCGAGCTGCAGGCTCTGCAGTTTGCGGATCACTTCTGCTGTCACTGGACCCTCTCTCCAGGCACCCAGAGTGAGATGCCTCCAGGTCTTTTCCTCTACTTGCCCCTTTCAGGGGTTCCCAAAGTTCTTTCACATTTTAACAGCAGTCTTGCACATCTGCAGCAACTATTCCATCACGGGAAATCAGGAGGCAAGAAAGCTGGCTTCAGGTGAGAACTAACCCCATGAACAGCCAAGCAAACCAAGCCACCTAGAGGAGGCCCTCTTCCTAAAAGGACATTTGAGCTGTTACATATAAACCTCGCACCTCAAGTTCTTCAGCATCTGTCTTGGGTTTTATTTTCAGTGTTTTTTCCCCAGCTAAAATACTCCTTGCTCCACCAGAGGCCACTGAAAGTGGTAGCATTTCTGTCCGTCTCTGCTTCCTCTCTTCCAGACAGTTGTGTCACATTCAGTGCGGCCTCTACTTTTACCCAACTTCCTTGCATCTCAGTAAGTCACTAAACCCTCACATATTTCTTTTGAATACAGATATTCGACACTGATCCGCAGACTACACGAAACCAGCTGTTTTTATCCCTTTACTTGTCAGATCTACTTTCTGTAGGGCTTGTTTTATGAATTCCTTCCTTCTCTCCATTTTGAAAAGAAGCTGGAGAATGGTTTGGGATGCAGGCTGAGAGCTCACTCGTAAGAATGTTTTTCTACTGCCATCTCATGGAGCTACAAGTGAATTATATTTTTCATTGGGGCACTAATATTTTATCAGGACTGAGATATCACCAATCTGATTTACTAGCTTTTGAGACAGAGCCTGGCTGTTGGGCAGCAATTGCCATTTTATAATAGATTCCTGAAGCCCCACCATGTCACTGAAATGCCAGGACAGCTCTTTGCTCCCGGACACATTAACATTTCAGTGACAAATTGGGCTCCAACGGGCTTCTTGTTGTTTGGAGATGAGAGAGTTGAGCCTTTTTTTTACATCCACTTTAACAGAAACCTTTGCAGTTCTTGCCCAGCGCTGTTCAATAGGTTCTCCTAAGTATTTTACAGCTTGATTGTTTTGTGTACTGTGAAAAGGGTGAGGGAAATACTGAAAACGTTTTAAGAGAAATTAATTTGCCTTTCAGATACTGAAACAGAATTTTCAAAGTGATAAGAGAGGATTAATGTCAGCACAAACAGGCTGAATCACTAGAGCTGCTTGCAACGCACTTCACATTGTCCCTTTGTCATCTTAAGCCTGATCACTGCTAAGAAAGTGCTGGCAAAGAATGCACACCCGCAGGGAAAGCAAGATGTCTGCACAAGGCAACACATGTACTAAACTCATTGCTGATGCTCTGAGCCTGAGCAATGGAATTTATCAGCATGCAAAACAGAAAACGGGTTTCACATTACCACACAAAAAAAAAAGAAAAAAAGAGGCCATATCCAGTCCACTATGAAGAACCTAAGAGATTCTTGTAGAATTGGATGAGAATGTGAGGATGGTGTTCCCAGACTAAATTCCCTTCTCCTCTCTCTAAATGAGACCACTGCAATTTCAGCAGAGGACGAGCCTTCCTTCTACACCAACTGAAAAAAGCACTGAGGAAACAAACCATGCCTCTTCCTCATCAGTCCTTCCTCCCACAACGGGCACAGTGGTGCCACTCAGATCTGAGACCCTCTCCTTTCTGCCCTTCCTTGGAAGAGCTGAGTTCTGTCTCGCCCATCACACCTATGCGACCTTCTCTCTTTCTTCATTCAGAAATAATTAAAACTCCGCCTTGTGCAAACGTGCAGTCAGCTCAAATGCCATCTCTCAGACTGGAAGCATTCTCCTTCAAGCACAAGTCTGCCTTCTGGTACCCACACCATGCCCCTCCACAGCCTGCATCTGGCTTCTCACACATGCTCATACTGCACTCAGCACTGCTGCTGTGCTTTCTCCATCAGCCCCGCTCCAGGCTGTTAATTCTTGTGAATTACAGACATTCATTGGGCACCTTTCCTGCAGCCCATGCGTGGGCAGTGCACTGTCATAGCTCCTCTTCTATCTGGGCAGTTTTACATGCCTGTTTCATATTGTCTTTCTTACCTCAGACTCAAAGCTGCCTCCCAAGGCACTGACATCCATGTGCAGGTTTTTGAACAGTCTTCTTGTCCCACGGAGACTCTAAATGTATTCAAAGAAAGGAAATGGTTGAAATTGAGTTCTGATCTCTGCAATCCCATAGGCCACACCGAAGGAACTTGAGGGTTCATAATTAGTGGAAATAAGGGAGCAGAGCCACAGCAACACACGACAGCAATAAGCCTATAGTCAATTAATCTTAGAAATGCATTGTGGCAGATGCTGATTTATAGAGAGCACAAGGAGAAAAAAGATCAGACACTTTTTGGCAACCAAGCAACACACACAAGAAGTGCAGGACAACTTAAGGCCTGAAGTTAAACTGAATGACCATGGTCAGTCAGCTGCTACTGGGGGTAGCAGCACAGTCTTTCATTCATTGAGGCTCCATGCGCTACAGTTACTGACATGTAGTAAGAACCAATACACAAACTACCTCATTCTCACTTTCTTCCTCTTCGCTTCTCCCTTTATCTAAAGGTACTGTGTTCAGGGAACTCTTCTCTTCACAGACCAATCCCAGCAACTTCTTGGTGTGGCCAGTGGGCTTACAGGGCTCTGCGGGCTGCAAAGTCAAAAAGAAAGGGAAGTCAGAGAACAGGCAAAGTAACAGGGGAGATACAAACCCACTGAAACCCACTGGACTTGGAAAGCTGCCGATGGCAAGAAGTTTTTGAGTTCTGAGAACTTGCTCAGGATTACACAGCTATCCTTGTTTTCCAGAGCCACAGCCAGCTAGGAGATGACATTCGTTATGAGGGTGCACCTTCCTGTTACAAAAAAGAGTCTCCCATCCAAAAGAAGAACATATGCAAAACCTTCCTGTGCCTCCGAACAGTGATTCAGTCACGACCAACTGTAGCAGATGTTTTGTTTGGATCTCTCTGTTGAAGGTAGGGAGTGGCATACAGCTAGTTCCACAGAGCGAACACAATAAAATAAAATGTTTGCACTCGCCAGTGACAATCAGGACTTAAGTCAGCAAAAAAACCCTTCAGTGAAGATGTTGGATAATGTTTTGCAAGTATATTATTTGATTTATACTTTAAATAAAAAAAAAAATACTACATAAAGCATTCTTGATTGATTATCCTGAAGGACACATTCTATAAACAATCATTGTGATTTTAAGTCTTATTTTTATCCAGAAAATGTTCTTTCAGTTTCTTTCTCATTAGATAGGAGAGTGGAAATTTTATTTTTTAGATTACATCATCTGTACTGTATGCCATGCTTCATTTGGATAGAAATTAAAGATCACCTAAAATGAACTTAACAGCATTTCAACAGTAACTGAAAATGTCCTTTCTTTAAAGCTGCTAACCGTACAAAATCTGGCACTGGGCTCCCTAGAAATAGCAAAAAAAAAAACAAGCAATAGTTGGGGAAGGTTTTGTTTGTTTTTTTAAACAGTCTGAAGTATTTCAAAGCTGAGGAGAGGTCACAAATACTGCCTTTTAAACCTCTATGTATTGCCAAGCCCGTGACCTCTCGCAGAGCCTGCTTTTCTGGGCATGTTTCCAGAGAAGACAGAGTCTTACCCGAGTTTCTCCTCTGGCTGCAAGACTGGAGTCCACAGAGCTTCCCACGTCCGAGTTCAGTGAACCACGAAGGATGCCAGCTGGAGAAGCCACGGGGCCACGCAACGGAGCAAGGTTCCCCAGGGGCGCCTGCACAGGTGCTAGCGGGGATCCTGAAGACTAGAGGGTGCAAGAGGAGAGCACGGGCTCGCAGTTGACACTCGTTTCAGAACGAAGGCGCTCCCCCGCGCAAACACTGTCTGCTAACACCGAACCTACGGCCCAAGAAACCGCTCTCGAGCTAACACCAAACAACTACCAGCACATGACATGTGTGGGGAGTAGCAGCTTGATTTACTCGTATGTTTTGTCTTCCAAAGACCCCTCTGAATGCTGTGATTCACCTTACAGCAGCATGGTCATCCGGAAAATAAACAGACATTGCTCCAAAATGGGAGCAAGAGAACAACAACAGCCACACTAACCCACACACCTGCACGCAACCAAACCCAGCACCCTCCAGGAGAGGCTCGACACCACGCCACCCTAGGCAACCTCGGCAGCTTCCCTTCCTGCTTTGCCTTGCTACTCTGCACAGCGTGGAACAAGTGCAGGAGAAGCCCCTGACGGCAGAACGTTTCCCACACCCCGCGAGCTGCAATTACCATCTCCAGGCAGAAACCTGGGCTGCCTCCTTACCTCACACCAGTGGAAGTGCACTTTTTCCACCACTACTGAAAGTAGAAAGCAGTTCTGCAGCAGCACATCAGTAAGAACCTCCTGAATACATCTTTACCTTTCAAAGCACAGCAAGAGCCCTGGGAGCCACCCAACATCCTCACCTCTGAACAATGCAAGCCTGACATTTCGAGCTGTCTTCACCAAGAAGCGGGACCGTTCTCTTTTACTTTGTGGAATTCCCCACCCAAGAAGTCTCGCCTTTGATACACTGCACCGGTTAAACTAGAAGGAGGGGTACGCTAGGATTTTCTCTGTAGCATGCCAGTACAGCCAAGCGCTGTTCCTTCAGCAGAGCACATGCTTATTCATAAATCACAGTTCCTGTACTCTGTGTTAATGCGAAATTACAGACTGAAAACGGAGTTAATTCACTTGCACACTGAGGGATGGGGAGAGAGATGAATGTATACCGATCTTTCTTCCACCAAGTCCCTGCCACGCCAATGGTAACAGAACAAATTACATATTCTGGGCTTAACAAATTATTTCCTACCAGATGGCCATTAACTATGTGTGCAGAGCAGTAGAAGTTAGCTGTCCTTCAGCAAAGATAAACTCACTGCCACTGGGCTAATTAAAACTTTGAGGATAATCTGCAGTTTATCTATATTTATAGGCATAGTTACTATCAGCTAACTGAGCACTAGCACGTACTGTTAATTAGAAACCTAAGCTAGCGATTTGGTGGAGTCACAGATGGGAACCTGCACTAGCAGAGCAAAGCAATTCCTTACCACTACTCAGTGACCTCCCTTATAGGGCTGGGGTTTTTGTTGTTGTTTTGAGGTTTTTGGGTTTTGTTTGTTTCACGGGTTTTGTTGGTGGTGGCTGTTTGTTGGTTTGGGGTGGGGGGGATGTTTTCAGAACAAGAGATTTGGTAAATTCTTATTAACTTGAGGCAATTACTTCTTGACAAAGACAGAACAACCTGGAGCGTTCTTCCAGTGACGGGGAGGCTCGGTGCAGAACATATTCCATGGTGCTAGTGTACAAACAGTGTCAGAGAGCTGTGCCTACTACCTGCCACTTTCTTCAACCGCTGCAAGCTGAGTGCTGGGTTTATGGAGCGGCACCCCTTCTAATAGCTTTTTTGGGGTGCTTGGTATTCACAGAGGAAGGAGAAAGTTACGTTTATAGATGGTCCATCACACCTGTAAATCATCTTGGTGTCCTAAGACCACAGCACCAGTGGTCCAAGGACTACATTGCGCTAAACTGCACTGCACCTGCCTGCAAGTCAATCGCCTGTAACCACTGGGAATAATCCTTCTCTTTAAGGAAAGCTAACTCATTTAAACTTTTTCCTGTTTTTCCTCATTTAAGAGGGAACAGAGACCATTTGTCAAGATACTGGACGTGTACGTGGGAGACCTGGCTTTGATTTACAGCTTCTATATTGCCTTAACCAACTCACTCGCTCCGGGCCTTGAGATTCAGTGAGCAAAATTAGGCTAAAAATAACTTATTTCACTCTCAATTTAGATTGTGGGATTTACAAGAAAAAGATTGAGTTTATACTGTGTTTACCACAAAGGGTCTTAGTGCCATGATTAAAGATGATTTTGTATTCAATATTGCAATCCCATTTGATTGCTGCCCATCACCTCTTTTTTAGTGCTGAAGGCACCTGTCTTAATACAAAATTAATTCAAGATGTAAATTGTACAGTGTTTGCCATGCGAGGAGGATTGCGAACAAAGGATTTTTCATCCTACCTCTTGAGCTTTAGGGAAAGCACTATAACAAATGTCACATTTCCTTATGTAACTTCCAGCAGTCTGCTTTCTCCCTTTGCTCCTGAAAGTTAGCTACAAATCAAGATTTCCCTCTCAGTTCTCCAGAAACGTTTACAACAGAAGTGCCAGCACAAAGGATTTAGTCCTACCTCGTTCCCCCCTGCTCCTTCGCCAACCTCTATTTTGCTGCAATTCTCAGCAGTTTGTCTGGTTTGGGTCACCTCCGCTTCCACGTGCTGACAGAGACTGGTGCTTCCCTGGCAGTCAGCCATCCGACGGAGATACTCAGGGGGAAGCTGCAATTCTTCTGGGACTTTATCTCCCCACGCCCCGGGAGCTTGATCTGTCCTGCCATTTTCTTCCTTCACTTCTGTTTGCACTCCAGCACCGTTAGACTCCTGGGCAGTGCATTTCCCACACGAATCCACCAAAAAACTAACACAGTCAGGTTCTGGGCTGGCACCTTCTTCACGTTCCTGCGACGTGTGGCACGGTTTCATGTCCTTGGAGCTACACTCTCTCTCTGACTTCTCGGCAGGACTTAATATCTGAGACAGGGATGATCCCACGATGGGACAAGGCAGCACAGGCTCTTCTGTGACAGAGTACACGTCCTTCGGTCTCCCAGACTCATTGTGTAGAGAGGAGACTCCCAGTATCTGGGGTGCATTATCGTTCTGAGAACTGTCCAAATCACTGCTATCACACTCTGACATCAAACCACCTCTTTCGTCGTCTTTACAGCCGTCTTTGGCAGATGAAAAAACATGTTTCGACGTAGGATGCACTGCTGAATGAAGACCCACATCAGTTCCTCCCTTTGCATCTATTCCTTGGAAGCAGTGTCGTGTTCCCACGATCTCTTCAGGGGCCGTGGGTAGGCTCCCTAGCACACCATTCATGCTGTCTCCTTTTGTGTCTACTTCTGGTTTCGTCAGATCCATGTGCTTTGAGCCCTCTCTCTCAGGTCTGCTGCTGCTCTCATCGCTCTCGCAGAGACTGATAGCTTGAGCCAAAGCCTCACCACCTTGAACTTTTCTCTTACTTCTGCTCTGAGATACTCTGGTGCGGGAGCTTAGCTCTTCTCGAGCGTGTGGAGCATCAACTGTCTCCTGCAAACCCCAGTCGTTTGTGGCACTGGCATCAAAACGAGTCATTTCAAGGTTCCTGCAGTAAAATCTTTCTTCTCTGGCTTGCAATAAGCTTGGACTTCTTTTCACATCCCCACCAGGTCCTGTAGATTTCTCTCCAGCTGAGAAAGGACGATCAGATTTACGGACACAGTCATCCATCATGTCTTTAATCTTCTGCTTTCCTTTCAGCTTTTCATCAAAGAGCAGGATTTTGTCTTCAGGGGACTCTGGTGGAGTTTTAACATTCTCAAAGTCTTGCGAATAGGATTTCTTTAACACATGCAAAGGTTGTACCGTTGGCCTAACCTCTACATCGTCAGACTGCGAGTCAGAAGAACTGGAACAAAGATTTTCTTGTATTGCCAAAGGTATACCTTGCTCCTGGTGGATGTCTACGTCAAAGCTGCCGAAAGGTGGGCCGTTTCCTAAAACTTTCACCGCATCAGTTAAGGTCTGGCATGACCTGCTGAACTCTGATATAAGAATAGGGTGCAGGTTATCTGGCCACATGTCTGCAAACTGCCTCCACGAATCCGTTACGCACGATGCTCTCCCTTTGCCTTTGTCACAGAGGCCTTCATTTCTAATCTGGCTATCTGGTTCTGGCTCGGGACTCTCCTGCCCAGGGGACAGAATGGTGCAGGGTTTTTGACAAAAGGGTGTCGAAGGAAGAATCCCTGGCTGCATTTCCTAAGCAGATAAATATTAACAAATAACAACTAAAACTTAACATGTAACTGTATATATATAACCCTTATTTAAAGTACAACTATATTTAAAGTGATTTATATATAAATCGATGTGCAAATTTTGGAGCACTTTAAGTAATCTGTATGCACATAATAGAAAATACTCAAATCGAAGGCCTGAGGTTTTCTGGGTTGAAGACGTCTGTGCCTTCAGTAATAACACTCTCTTTCCCCACTGATATTTACCTTGTGACTGGCTAACAGAAGGCAGGAAAGAATTGCTATCACTTGGGACCTAAAGCGCATTTGGCTATATCTGCAGCTGCCAAAAGCAGAGCAGGAGAGCCTCGCACATCTAAACCTGGGTTCAGTGCCCAGATATCACAGCAATGTATGCATGGAACCTGCATAGGCACCTTTTATTGTCTTCTTCAAAGAAAGAATTTTTTCCAGCACTCCAAGTGTTTTCCAGCTCCCCTCCCTCCACTCACACACACAACTGCGGGATAATAATTGTTCCCTTTCCAAAAGACAGTAAGTCATGAAGAAGCAACAAGCTCAGGTTCAAAGTCTAACACAAAAATGTTTTTAATGCCTTTAAGCTGGAAATCCGTGTTCCAGTTCACCGGAATTCCAAAAGCCAAATGGGCAGCCTGACACTTATCCAAGGTCCTTGAGAAGAATCCCCCAGAACCTCTGGTCAGTTGTTTGCACAAGCCAGAGGCAACCTTGACTTCATGGGGCAGAGGGTGCACTTGGTATGACAAGACCCCACAGACGGCAAAACAGCCGTCTCAGTCTCCGTGTCTGGTTCTGATGGCATCCCAAAGCACTGGGTAAGGCCGGCTGGGCAACAGAGGAGGGCAGCCTCCTTCCAGGGGAGCCCCTCTCGTGGGAAGTGGCCTGGGATCTCCCAGAATCTCACAGCTGATTTATAAAACACAAGCCAGGCTTGGGAAGGGGGAGGAGTTTCTGTATGGAAGTGGCTAAGGAAAAAGTCCCAGGACCTTCCTGCCACATGGTGTCTTTACCTTAGCGTTACTAAGGTATTTGGGTATTTGTCTAAATTTCCTTAAGAACAGTCAATATCTGCTACGACTAGCCCAGCAGCCTTGGCCCACTTGCTTCTCAGCAACAACGCTACGGGGCTGCGGCACAGCCACTAGGGGTGTGCCCGCCTAAACCAAAACTTCCTAAGTTTTCTGTGTGTGTGTGACCCAGCAAGCAAGCGATCGCTGTTCCCACTCCAAAGCAGCACCAGTACAGCATCGCCCCCTAATTCACAGCCACTCATCCTCTGCCAGCCTTCTTGCTCCTCCCCAGAGTCACCGCAAGCAGCAGGGCCTACTCACAGTGGGTCGCTTCGGTGACTGCTTATCCTTCTTGTCTTTCTTTTCTTTCTTGTCTTTCTTCTTCTTCTCTTTCTTTTTCAAACCGCCGCGTGCCAGCAGCTTCTTTCGCTCCTGAGTGACAAGTTCTCTGTAGTGGTCATCGCAGGGGTGGTTCCACGTGGACTGGCCGTTAGCAAAGTTGAAGTAGTAGATATCGCCAGTGATATCCTGGCTGCGTAGCAAAAACAGCGGGAGAATGTGAAGGAGCAGCACAGCAGCTCTGCGCACACAAGCAGCAGCTCTATGCTCTGCACAAGGACACGGCTTCATTCAAGGGTTTTTGAAGGCTCTAAAAATATTCCTACTGGGCAACGTGACCACCCTACATTCAGTGAATAGGAGCACCACGTCTCCAAGAACCCAGAGGCATCGGTGTGGGAAGCAGCTCTCCTGGAGACTGCTCACGTCCTCATCCAACTTCTCAAACACCTTCCTTCTTCTTCCACTGCCCCAAGAGAACTGAGCTCCCCTGCCCCCAGAAGAGCCTGTGTACGTTATCCTCACTTCCCACCCGGCACCCTGCTCTGCCACCCAAACAGGCAGCGCTCAGCACAAAGGCCAGCAGAGGCCAGCAATCTTACAAAGCAGCTTCTGACAGAGATCTCTCACCAGGGCTTCCACTCGGGTGGTAACGGGGCCACAATGCCTTCCTTGGCCAGCCACATCAGCTCCGGCTCCTTCTCAGGGTCGATCCCGATGTCCCTTGCAAAATCCTGGATTTCTAGGAAACAGAACAGGAATCTGTGGAGCTGGACTACGCCAGGCAGTACGCAACAAAGCCAACTTCCTCAGCCAAAGCGATGGACACAACGGGAAATCCCGATCCTGAAAGGACACTGCTCAAAGCTGTCAGAACAGCCCTGCGTGTCAGTGAGCGTCCTGCCAGACTGGTGAAGCACGGAGACAGAGGCTGCGAGCTGTCAAATATCCTTGCCAATCAAAAAGCTAATTTTTCAACTCTACATGAAATTCCATTTTTTTCTGCCCTCTTGGCTCATGCTCTCCCAGGTCCCATTTCCTTAATACGCCCAGAAATGGTTTGGCAAGCTTCAGCCCCTTACTGCAGCTCCCAGGAGGACAGGCATCTGCTACCTTGTTCGCTGGGAATGTACGTCTCGTCGTAATCTTCTTCCAGGATGAGCTGGTCACCAATGCGTACCATAGCTCCTGCCATGGCTCCCTGCACCTGGCAGCTGGAAGGAAACAACCCAAAAATCACAACGAACAACCGCAGTCAGGCAGAAGCAAAGCTCCCTCGTCACACAGTGCGTGGCAAAGCCCCAGAAGGAACTCAGCGCTGGGGCCGTGGAGGGGAACGGGGTGCGCTGGGGGTGCCAAGCGCGGATGCAGACGGGAGGAACAAAGCGCAGGCAGCTGGAACTGATGGGGCTTGGGAAAGGCAGGAGGGCACGGGTAAAGCACCGGGCAACAAATCACAGCCTAGGGGCTAATTAATAGCACCAAGCAGGGAATGATGTTACGTTGTTTGTAAGCATGCTTCCACGCCTCTCCTACAAAAGGTAAAGACCACCTGCACTTAATTTTGGCTTTTTAATTATTCATTTAGTAGTGGAGACAGAGCCCGCCTGCTGGCTTTGCACTGCTGGGACACGCGGTGCAGGGCAGGGCCAGGACCTCTCCCCCTTCACACTCCTGCACCTCTTCTGAGGCCGAGGGGCAAGGAGCTCCCCGGATCACCCCTCGCCACGGGGCCCGTGGCACCCGAGGGAAGGAAGACGTGGCGGGGCTGGGCTCCCCGCTCCGCTCCCAGTGCGGCCCCGCATCAGAGACCCCCACGTCCCAGGGGCTGCAGCAGCAGGGAGCCACGCTGACGCTGACGCAGAAGTTTCTACAGACAAGCCGAGCGCCTGCTTCGGGCAATTTTAAACGGGTTCAAGGGGCTGGGAGGAGAAGGAGCAAGGAGAAGGAGCAAGCAAGCAGCTTTGCCCGAACGCAGGGCAGCGCTCCGAGGCCTCCTTGGGCTGAAGCGGCGCTGCCCGGGGACGGGCGGGCTTCTGTCAGCACCCTGCTCGCCTCGGCCTCCCCCGGCTCCCCGGAGGGCCTCTGGGGAGCTGAAAAACTGCCCCCCAACCCCCATCCCCTGCCCCCCGTGAGCGCCCCCCCGTCCCCCGCCCCCCCGTTACCGGCCCCTCAGAGCCGCCGCGGCTCCCTCACGCCGCCCGCAGCCCCGGGGCCGGGCCTCGGGGGGATCGGCCGGGCCTGGGGGGCTGTGCGGGGCGGGGGGCGGCTGGGGCCGGGGTTACCGGTACCGGGGTTACCTTGGTTACCGGGGTTACCGGTTACCGTGGTTACCGTAGTTACCGGTGCCGGGGTTACCGGTGCCGGGGTTGCCGTGGTTACCGGTGCCGGTCCCGGGCCCCGCCGCCGCCCGGGCCCGCTCCGCAACCGCATCCGGGTCGCGTTGCCCCTGGCAACCGCGCGTCCCGCCCCCTCCCGAGCGCCATTGGTCCCCGCGGGGAGCCGCCCGGCGTCCCATTGGCCGAAAGAAGGGCGGGCGGGGCGGGAGCCGCCCCCGGTGCCTGCTGGGGGCTGTAGTCCGGGCCGAAGCGGGGTGCCGCAGCGCGTCGCCATGGCGACCCCGCGCCGGGCCCGGGGCCCCGCGGCCCGACCTAGGCCCGGAGCAGGCCCCGAGCGGGCCCCGCTGCTCCGGGCCGGGCCGGGCGGCTCCGTTCCGTGCCCGGAGCGCTTCCGCCGGCGGCGGGCGGGCGGGGCGACGGCGTCCGGAGCGGGCGGGCGCAGGGGCGGGGAGCGTCGCTCCGCCATGCCCGCCGCCCCGCTCGGCCCCGCGCCGCCTGCCCGCCCCGGCGCGGCCGCCCGGCCGAGGCGCGGGGCGCTGCGGGCCCGCTGAGGGCGTTGGGAGCCGGGGGCGGGCAGCCCCCCGCCGCGCGGCCATGGCTCCCGCCTGGCCCTGCCTGCTGCTCTGCCTCGGCGCCGCGGCCCTGCGAGCCGGCCCGGCCCCGCCGCGCATCCGCCTGCCGCTGAGGGGAGGCGCGGCCCCGCCGCCGGGCCCCCGGGCTCGCCGGGCCCCGGAGGAGGAGGCCGAGCGGAGGGGGAGCTTCGTGGAGATGATCGATAACCTGCGCGGCAAGTCCGGCCAGGGCTACTACGTGGAGATGACGGTGGGCAGCCCCCCGCAGAAGGTAAGGGCCCGGCCCCCGGCCCCTCTGCACCCAAAGGTCCCCGCCAGGGCTCAGCCTCCCTGGGGAGGGGACCCGCAGGGCGGGAGCCCCATCAGCCCCGGGCTCTTGTTGTCAGCACCCCTCGCATCCTGGGGGCTGCCCTGCCTGCCCTCGAGCACCGTTTTCGGGGTGCCCGAGGGTCGGGAGGCACGCTGAGGGCCGTGTGCCGGCCTCGCAGCCCGGAGGAGCCAGCTCCTCCTCTCTGTTACGGGTGAGATCGCGGAATTCCCTGCTGCCCCGTCCTTTTGCACCTGGACACCCACACCCGCCGCCGTCAGCATTGAGTTTGGCCCGCCAGGGTGCCAGTGAAACGCCTGGGGGCCGCGTTTCTTCACGTGCACGGCCAGGTTCCGTCCTGCTGCCGCCCACAGTGTAGGCCGGCTCTGCCAAAACTCCCCGTGCCCACGTAGGCTCGGAAATAGCGGCTGGCTTCTCTGCGTGCACCTCTTGCACGATCTGCCTCCTTCCTCGGGTGCCCAGCACGTTTTTGCGCTGGGGGTGCGCTCCCAGCGCTGGGAACGGCAGGGGAAAAGCAGCAAAAGGAGCGGTTCCCCCCGGCCGGGGGGTTCGTACCGCCGTCACGGAACATCACGCACAGAAATCAGGTCCCTCGAGGCGGTTTCGTGTTGTCCGTGGGTCTTTAGGATGTGTTTTTCTGCTCTGGCAGGGTGCGTTTAGGGAGAAAGGAGATTATTTCTGAAATCTGGTCTTAAATGTGATTTCATCATCCAGCCCTACTGGAGCTCTTGCCTGGAACCTGCCATGTGTCGCAGCTGCCAAACAATTTCAGTGAGAACCACCTGTTCCCGGGCACTCGTGGATTTCAGAAACAGCCCCCCGTTCGGGCAGCACCTCCCAGCCTTGGCCTCCTGCCAGCCGTGGATGTAGGGTGTGTGCGTGTGCCTGCGTGCGTGCGCGTTCGTGTGCTGGAGCAAAATCCCTCCAGGCATTTTAATGGGATTAAAAGACTCATGTGAAAGGGAACGTTTGTGCATAGGCAGGAGATCGGGGAGCACGGTGCGCGTTTATCCGGGAGGATGCGTGCGTCCCCTCCGAAGGCCCACGTGCAGCCCACCTCCCTCCTTGCCTTTCCTTTCCACCTTCCTGCTGCTAACGAGGGAGCCCCTGCGTTCCGTCGTGCTTTAATTTTGCCTGCAGAGCCTCTGTCAACAACGAATTCCTCACTCCCCCCGTCCCTCGGCGTGTCGGTTGCACTGCACGCTTGTGCCCGTGTCACCTGCGCCGGCCGATCCAGCCCAGCGCCAGGAGGAGGGCGGCAGCGGAGCAGCCAGCGCCAGCTCCGGGACAGATGGCAGAGGCTCGGAGCCACAGCCGCCCGACTTGTCCCCCCCACCACCCCACGAGTGCTGCTGCCGAGGCGCCCGGAGGGGCCGTCACATCCAGGGAGCTGCGGGCGGGTTCGGGAAGCAGCCCTGCCACGCGCGGCCCGGCCTCGCTGGTGCACGCCGCGTCCTGGGCTGAGCCTGAAGGATGCGGGTGCGACGCGTGCGACAGCGAACCCGAGTCAGCAGAGCAGGGCCTGCGAGCTCCCCCCGCCGCTTACGCCGGCACAAAAGGCTGCACGTGGCAGCGCCGGTGAGAGCCTGGGGGGAGCAGCCAGGCTCGGGGCGTGCATGCGGGTCCTGGGGAGCCGCAGGTGGCCCCAGCTTCCTGACGCCGTCGTCGTTCTCAGCGAGGCGAAGTCTCCCGAGCAAAACCCCCTTCCCGCGTCCTCTCCCCGCAGCGTCAGCTCAGCAGGTCTCTCTCCAGAGAAACGCCTCCCCGGGCGCCCTGGAGCTGAGCCCCAGCTGCTGGCGGGGCAGGGGGGGCCGCAGGCGGGGATCGTGGCCCTGCGGGATGTTTGCCAACCCTGCCTGGGAGCTGCTAAGCCAGGGCAGCGGCAGAAATGAAGCGGGAGCAGAGCTCAGCATATGGACGGCCGATTAGCGGCCCCAGCGAGCCGTGGCAGCTCGCGTACCAGCAGTCCTCCCCCCCCCACACCCCGTGCTGGGTGAGCAAATCGCATTTCGTGGCAGGGGGAGCCCGGGGACCCTGTCTTGGTGCTGCCCCCTCCAGCTGGGGGTGCCCAGCGCTGGTTGCAGGGCCCGAGGCCGCGCCGGGCAGGGCAGGGGAGCTCAGGGTGTTTGCACAGAGCCCGGCGGTGTTTGCTCTCTGTGCAGCAGCCTGGTGTCACCGACTCCTGCCCCGGCACCGAGTCCTCTCTTGCACAACTGCTCCGAGCCGTGCTCAGCTCAGCCCCTCCTGCGCTCCCCAGGCGCAGCAGCTCCCCCCGGGCAGCCCCCCTGCCCTGCCTCCGCCTGTCCCAGCACCCCAGGGGGGGCAGGCGCAGAGCCCTGCCTCTTCTGCCGGCCGGGGGTGAGCGGGACGTGCCCTGGCCGGGAGGGCAGAGCCAGGCTCGCCGCCGAGGTGAGGCGTGGAGGGCTGGGAAGCACAGGGCACGGCAGCCCCACGGCGCGGGGACGGGGAGGGCATCACTCGCCTGCGGTGCCGAACGGAGCTGGGTGCTGCTGGGTGCAGCCTGGGTCCCGCGGCAGTGGCGAGCTCCCTGTCTCTCTTCCTTCTCCAGCTGAATATCCTGGTGGACACCGGGAGCAGTAACTTCGCCGTGGGAGCTGCGCCTCACCCCTTTCTCCGGAGATACTACCAGCGGCAGCTGTGAGTACGCTGCGGGGCCTGGGGCTGGGGGAAAACGGCCCGGCCGCCGGTCCTTGTGCCCGTGACCCAGCCCCGCGGGTGGTCTCACGTCTTGCTGGGCGTCGGGCCAGACCCGGCCCCCAGACACCCACAGGCACCCGCTCCTCTGCCCTGCTTTCACTCTGGCTCTTTGACACCGCTGCAGGTCCAGCACCTACCGCGACCTGCGGAAGGGCGTGTACGTGCCCTACACGCAGGGCAAGTGGGAAGGGGAGCTGGGCACTGACCTCGTCACCATCCCCCACGGCCCCAACGTCACCGTCAGAGCCAACATCGCTGCCATCACCGAGTCGGACAAATTCTTCATCAACGGCTCCAACTGGGAAGGGATCCTGGGGCTGGCCTACGCTGAGATCGCCCGGGTGAGCGCTGGGCGCGCTGGGGCCCTGCTGCCCCGCGGACAGGCTGCCTGCACCTCCGTCCCCACCTTGCTCCTGGCTTTGCGGGCACCTCCAGCCACCCAGAGCGGGGCCATCAGGGCCAGCTTCCCAGGAGCTGAGCAGCGTGAGACCTGCCTGCCAGGCGCCACCCCGCAGCACCCTGTGAGCGCGGAGGGGCTCGCGCACACGCGGGCGGCCCGGGGCGTCCCGTCCCAGCACAGCACGTCTCGCCCAAGGGTTCAGATCGCCTCCTAGCTCCGCTCAGTCCCAACGGGCTGCTGACGTTGAGCCCTGCCCCAGCAGCGCGCAGAGACGTGATTCCTGGGGGGCACAGCGAGAGGACATCTCCCGGCTGTCCTCCCCCAGGCGTGGAGAGCCCCTGGAGAAGGGGCAGCACTGATGCATCCCTGCCCTGCCTCTGCTTTTCTCCTCCCACCAGCCCGACGACAGCCTGGAGCCCTTCTTTGACTCCTTGGTGAAGCAGACCCAGGTGCCCAACATCTTCTCCCTCCAGCTTTGCGGGGCAGGCTTCTCGCTCAACGAGACGGAGGCCCTGGCCTCAGTGGGAGGCAGCATGGTGAGTGGTGTGGAGCCAGCGCGGTGGGGGGAGGCCGGGGCCTCCTCCTGCGACGCAGTGGTCCCCGAGGGCAGGGCTGGCCACGTGGGGCTGCTCTGGCTGGAGGTGGCGACACGTGGCGGCAGCACCTTCCCGTCCCCGTCGCAGATCATCGGTGGCATCGACCGCTCGCTGTACGTGGGTGACATCTGGTACACGCCCATCCGCAAGGAGTGGTACTACGAGGTGATCATCGTCAGGCTGGAGGTCAACGGGCAGGACCTGAACATGGACTGCAAAGAGGTGACGGGCACCAGGGGAACCGGCCCGGTTTTGTTGCTGCTGCCGGAGGCGTTTGTCCTTCGATTACGGCTAACGTCACCCAGGGCAGCGAATGCTGTGGGTGCCTGTGGTTCAGGGGCTCGTTGCTGAAGGAAGCTGAGGGCAGCAGGCTGCTCGAGACCAGAGCCTGGGACGTGGCGATGGGCTCAAAGGAAGCAGAGCTTGGCCCTGGCCCAGCCTCGGTAGCTGTGCAGGGGTAGCCAGAGCAGCCAGGTGCCGGGAGGGAGGAGAGGAGCTGGGCTGGGGCGTTCAGTCTGGGTCACTCTTCCTCTCGCTGCCCCCAGTATAACTACGACAAGAGCATCGTGGACAGCGGGACCACCAACCTCCGGCTACCGAAGAAGGTGTTTGAGGCTGCGGTGAAATCCATCAAAACAGCTTCCTCGGTCGGTGTGGCCCCTGAAAGCAGCCCCGTCCCCGGTGTGGTGCTGCGGGCAGGGTGGCTGCCCGTCACCAGCCCCAGCATCTCAGCTCTCTGCCCGCACGGCCCTGCTCACCTCCCCTTTCCCTCCGGCAGACAGAGAAGTTCCCAGACGGCTTCTGGCTGGGGGAGCAGCTGGTTTGCTGGCAGGTCGGCACCACCCCCTGGCACATCTTCCCTGTCCTGTCCCTCTACCTGATGGGGGAGGCCACCAACCAGTCCTTCCGCATCACCATCCTGCCCCAGGTGAGTGCTGAGCAGGAGAGCGGCCGGGAGCTGGTCTGCGCGGGGTGGGCACAGCTCCCTGCCCGGCACGTGCATCCCTGGGACAGAGCTGACGGCGCTTCCCTTCGTGCAGCAATACCTGCGGCCGGTGGAGGATGTGGCCACCTCTCAGGACGACTGCTACAAGTTCGCCATCTCTCAGTCCTCCACCGGCACCGTCATGGGCGCTGTCATCATGGAGGGCTTCTACGTGGTCTTCGACCGCGCCCGCAAGCGCATCGGCTTTGCTGTCAGTGCCTGCCACGGTACGGGACGGGCGAGGGAGGGGAGCAGGGAAGGAGCGGAGCCAGAGGGAAGGGATGCGGGCGCGCAGCGGTTTCACGGTGACCAGAGCCTTGCCTTATCCTGCCCGCAGTGCACGACGAGTTTCGGACGGCCGCAGTGGAGGGGCCCTACCTGCACTCCAACATGGAGGACTGTGGCTACAACATCCCGCAGACGGACGAGTCCACCTTGATGACCATCGCGTACGTCATGGCAGCCATCTGCGCCCTGTTCATGCTGCCCCTCTGCCTCATGGTGTTTCAGTGGCGCTGCTTCCACTGCCTGCGGCGGGACCACGACGACTTTGCCGACGACATATCCTTGCTGAAGTGACACCGGAGCTTGGGGGCAGTCCCGGGGCCCGCAGGTGAGGTAGCAGGGCAAGGAGAGGTAGGTCCTTTTTCTGGAGGCAGGACAGCAGCGTGGGGAGCTCAGACAGTCAGCCGAAGCCCTTCTGGCCCCAGGGGACGCTGTGCCCTTTGGGTCTAGCGGGCCAGGAGTGACCCACTGCCAGGAGCAGGCCAGCCTCGAGGTTAGGCCCTTGTGTCCCTGGGTCACCGTCGCCTAGGGCAGCATTTGGGTAGCAGGACAGGAGAGGGAACACCAGCACTGGGGAGCAGGCGGAGATCTGATCCCTTTAACGTTAGGATCCCCCTCTGTGCTCCAGGGCTTTGCCCTGGTTCCTGACACCAGCCACCCCTTGCTGACCTGTAGCTGGCCACCAGCACGTGTTCAGCGTGTGCTTGCAGCCTGTGGGGAAGCAGCATGTGCAAGGGCAGCCATGGGAGCCCCAGGTTTCAGCTGCTTTTATCAGGGACCTGCAGAAACAGTGTGGGAGCTGGGGGGTGACAGCACAGCAACCCTGTCCCGCCTGCAGCCCCCGGTAGGGCCGGGTACGGGTCTCTGCTCCGGTACGAGGATGAGCTGGGCTTCCCCTAGCTGTCCTGCCCAGGCCTGCCGAGCGTGACAGAGTCAAACTGATGAGCCATCCCATGTCTGTCCCCTTCCCCCTCACCCCGTCCTGCGTATCTGCCCTCCTCAGCCTGCTCCGCAGGGAAGCTGCTGGCCTGGGCCCTCCGTGTAGTGACGTGTGTGCATGTGCGCTGTGGCTGTGCCTTCCCCACGCAGCTCCCCTCCCCTGGACGCCTGGGAGCTGGACTCCAGCGAGTGCACCTCCAGAGCCTCCAGCCCCAGCCCCGGGCTTTTGGGAAATAGCCCACGGTGCCAGCCTGGAGCTGCCCGGGGCCGTGGGAAGGCAGGCAGGGGGCTTTCCTAGCGGCTGCTCCCATCCTGCTGCTCTCCTGTATACCGCTCGCTCTAACATTTACCGTGGCATTTCCCTGCCCTCCCGGCCTGTCCTCCCTCTGCTGCCGGCCCCAGGCTCCCTGCTCACCCTGCCCTGGCTGCCTCCCAGGACGGGCAGCATCCTCCCCCGGCTCCTTCCGATCACCACGTCCCCTCTGGGGACCGGGAACCGCCTCACCTCCATTCCAGCACCGACAGCATTTGCCGCGTAGAAGCTGGTGGCTGCTGCCCTCCGGGCCCGGGGACAACAGCCTCTGCTCCGGGACACGGGGCTCTCCTCCCTGCGCTTCGCAGCCCTCGGACTGCACGGGGAACGAAGGAAGGAGCTTTCCCCTCGCGCGCTGCACAGCCTGGAACAAGCAGAAACTGAGCGCCGGGAGGCAGCCGAGCGCTGAAGCCCAGCGCCAGCCCGTTTCCCCGGCCCACTCGCCTGTTTGAAAGCCATAGGGGAGCCAGTGCCGGGCTCGGTGGCCCCCGCCTGCAGCCGCTGCCTTGCCTCGCCTCACCAGCCGGCCAGAACCGCGGCGGCTCCGTGCTGCTGCGCTCGCGCCACGCGTCCTCGCGCCCCGGCACCAGACACGCTCGGACCCGGGCTCCTGCTCTCAAGGCATGAGACACCCCGGCAGCTCTGGGCAACGGGAGGTGGCTCTGGGGACTGCAGCGGTTATTATTTTTTAAACACGTGGTTGTATTTATTATTTTAGGGGGTTGTTTGTTTTTTTTTACAATGCAAGTCACTGGTAGTACAGCTGCGCAGAATCAAGGCGTGTATATAGCAGGTCCATACTGCACCCAGGGGTACAAATAACGGTCGCTTCTCACCTGTACAATATTTACATATAGCTATATTTTTAATTCCAGCGCTGAAAGCCACTGTTCCAAACCCACCGTTAGGGGATTTGGTCCTGTTCTGTTTTTTTTTCAATACGTTTAGCCCTCTGCTCAGTCCTAGGGCCTTGGCCACCACCCAAGCCCAGGGCTCGCTCGGCAGCGGCACGCTTGGATGGAAGCACTTTATGGATCGTGGGCGACCTGGAGTTGGTTTCAGAGGCAGTAGTGCGTGTAAGGGATCTGGTGGTAACGACGGAGGGGTGCAGGAGGGCACAGCTAGATCACAGCATGGTGGTTCTCAAGCTGAAAGGACACGTGGCAGAGGAGGCAGTTTTGCCCTCAATTTGTTCATACGGCAAAGGGAGGACTTTACGGAGTGAAACAACCCTCCCTTTCTTCCTCTGTCAGCCCCCCCTGCAGTCCCCTCCTCCCTTCCCCAGAGCACATGCTCTTGAGCTTGCAGACAGTCGATACCGCTCAGTTTCCTTACTTCTCTGCCTCAGCCTGGGACGTGGAAGCGCTTTGTTTTTAGCAGCGAGATTCACTAACTAAAAAGGCAACGTTCACCCGCAAGCGAAAGTCAGAGCTACCTGTGGTGCTGGGGCCTGGGCAGAGCTGAGCCCCGAGTTCAGCCGGGGACAAGGGCTGGAGCATTACGAGCCTACAGTAATCACCAGGGATAAAGCTCGTTAACGAAATCCTTCACTTAAATATTTCTTCAAAAAAGCAGTGAGGGAGCCAGTGAGCGAGGCAGGAGAAAGCACAGCGTAGGAGACCACAGAAGAGGCAACCCAGCCCTAACACTGGGAACTGCCCCGACAGCCCCTTACACGCACCCCTAAACCACCCCCCTTTGCTGGGTCTGGAAACAGCCTCCAGTTCCCGTGCTGTGCTCCCAAACTCTGCTCGTCCAGCAATTCAGCTCCAGCGCGAGGGCAAAGTTATGCAATTGCAGAGTGCACACAGACCTCCACACCCTTGTGCCTGCCCAGGACCCTCCCCAGGATCCCAGAGACTCTGTTGTGGACCACTGCCTTAAAACGTGCTGACAAGCGTGTGTGCGCACGTGTGGAGAGATTCAGGCTGTGGCCAAATTCAGGCACGCCGTAGGTACCCTGGCAGTGCCTGCACTGACCAGCCCCGAGGCAAAGCTGCTTCTAGCAGCGCTGAATTTGTGCTACAGACTGCAGAAAAAAAAAAAAAAAAGGAAAAAACCTACAGAGTAAGCGCAAGATTTTAAGTGGTGCTGAGCACCTCGTGATCCCACCGAAATCCATGGAGAAAGGGTTGGTGCCTCAGCCCCTGTTTTAGGAGAAAGTACAGGAAAGGGAAAACTAGAATCTGCAACTGGTTGGTTATCCTGAGCTGCAGCACAGCCAAATTTGTTCACGCCCCAGTGCTCCTTCCCCAGGACCCGGAGTTACACCAGGAAACACCAGGTGAAAGCGTGTGCAGGACTCTGCCCAGCGGGAGGAGGGATGGGGCTGGCCGCCGCAGGCTGCCGCTGTAGACTCCAGTACTCTGTAACCTATCGTCTGTGTAAGAACAATGAATGTTAACACGGTAAATTATTACATTAAAAAGAAAAAGACAAAAATACTTCTCACCTAGAACCTGTTCATTGCTAAGAGGGGAACTATCCAGAGCACGAGCAGCCCCAGATGGACGTGGCGTGGCAGGGAACTGCTCGGCTGGGGCGTGGTGATGCCAGACGTCCTGCCAAGGGGAGCGGCTGCGGTAAGCGTGGAGCTGGTGGGAGCGCTGCCCCCAGGGAAGAATACGCGCAGCTAAGGGGGAAGAGGCAGTCACAGCAGCCCCCCAGCAAGGAGCTTTTGCTTTAACACGTTAGAAAGGAAGCCAGTAAGGCTACGAACTAAGAAATGAGCAGCAGCACCAGATCACTGCATAATATACACACTTTATTTATGAATTTGTATGTATACAGACTTTCTATACACACATTACCTATATAATAAAAATGTACATGTGTATACATGGTCGTATAAATATAGAACTGTAGAAATCTTAGAACTGATCCTGTCTATTCACAGCAACTCCTCCCGTGGGACCACTTTGTTCGAGTAGCCGTCATTTGAGACTTGGACAAAAGGGGCAAGTGTCATTTGTGTTGGTTTGTGCCCAGAATTTGATGCACTGGAAGAGAGAGAATTAGTCAAGAGCCACTGGCACAACTCAAAGGCGCTGTGAACGGAGCGTGGCATTACTTTTCCAGAACAGTGCTGGCAAGGGGCGCTCATTTTAAGGGACGGTTTACTTTGCTCCTTAGAAACAGCCCCCATGGAAAGGTCACAAGGGAGCCCTCTCCAGCCTAGCAGACCATCATGATCTACCATCTGCACCGGGAACCTTATAAGGAACAAAAAGACGTGCACGTAGCAGGGAAGCACACTCACCTCCTTGTGAAGCACATGCGAACAGGCCATGGGGTGAAGGTCACTGGGCTGCACAAGCTTCTGGCACATGAGACACAGCTTACAGGCAGCGGGGGTCTGGCGCAAGCAGCGAGGGAACACAGAGCAGATAGTCACAGCAGTCCCACATCCCACCTCAGATCCCACAAGACGTCTTCCAGCTATGTGTCCTGCCCGCTGCAGCCAGGGGCCACAGTTTGCCCAGTTCCTCCCTCTGCACACCAATCCTGCAGCCATTCCCTCCTCCCCCAGTGCAGGGCATGCAGAACCCAAGCTGCTAACCCGTCCCTTCTACCCCAACAGCACGAGTAGCTGTGTGACGAGAGGTCCCAACTTCACTGGCTTGTCCCTTTGGCCACTTCTCAGAAGGGCTCCCTCCCCAGATAGCTTTCCCTGGGGATGGTGAAGTGCTCTAGGAAGGCAAAAAAAAAAAATAAGAAAAGTCTTACATGTGATGCTGTTCCAGGGTAAGCCACCTGGGCCGGGGGCAGGAACATGGGCGTGCTGATTTGAGGCAGCGGAGCAGAAAACATGGGGGCCCTGATTCGACTGAGAGGCTGCAGGGAGGCAAACAAGGCATTATCAAACAGTGCAGAAGGAAAGGACAGCCGAGCTACCCCACGTTAACGCAGGGCAAAACTCCCCTAGAGTAAACGCCCCAGTCAGCAGAGAGGGGAACCCACAGGACACGCCTGGTGCACACAGCCCAAGCCTGAGCTCTGCGTGGATCCAGCAGCAGGCCCCGTGCAGCTCAGCCTGCGAGGAGCCAAGGAACAGGAAACTTCTCACTGCCACCCAGGTTGCCCTCCTCTGCAGCCCCCCTGCCCCCAGCACCACCCCAGCTCTCCCACCTGAGCCCCGGCTGCTGCCCGCTCCTGCTGCTCTGCGAGCTTGGCCGCCACCAGCTGGTTGAGCTCCTCCATGGTCAGCCCCGCCATGGTCCTCCGAGCAGTCTTGATCTGCTGCAGGATGTTGGTGAGCTGGGCCCTGCAGAACAGCAGCCTGCTAAGAGCTCCCACGCACCGCCAGCGGGTCCCCCCCCCACCAAAGGGCCGACGATACCGCGCGCCAGCCAGCCCCGTGCCAGGGGAAGGCTCTGGCACAGCACAAGGGTACGTGCTCTCAGCCATACAAGCGAGACAAATGGCGCGCTGAGCTTCTGTCCCTAAAATGCTGGGAAAGAGTGGGAAATCCCAGCTGGAGCGAGAGACAGCGCCCACCTGTCACGCAGCTCCAGGACGCAGCACCTCAGAAGCTTAAGGCATGGCTGCACGCAGAGAGCTCCTGGCTGCGTTCACCTATCGCTGCTGGGCTCGGCATCAAGCTCCAAACCTGCCTTGCTCAGTGCTGTGGCAAACCTGACAGAGAGCAGCCGCCCTTTGCTCCTCGCCTTCAGGCTTCCTTTACTTCCCTCCAGCCCCAAGCTGAGCTCCACTTCCCCCCGTCCCTGCTGACACCTCACACACACGGCTCCATCCTCCGGGAAGGACAACACGAGGCACGTACTTGTTGCACTGCGGAAACCGAGTCAACAACTTCTCCAAAAGCTTTTCCAGCTTATCCGCCGGCTGCGGCCTGTGAAACTCTGGAGTGACCTTAACTCCTCCCAGGCCCGGCGGAGGAGGGATGGAGGCAGCAGGAGTCATATGAGGACTGTGGGTGCCGATGAGTGACGCCACGACAGGGCTGTTTCTTCCTTGGGAAGCAGGCAGCGGTGGGGAAGGCTGGTTGGGCCTGGAGATCGCGGGGTTCAGGAGAGGAAAGGAGAGCGCCCTAGGGTCGGCGCTCGGCATGACCATGGGAACGGGGACTGGTCCTATGGGAAACGGGAGCCTGGGAGTGAGGGATGGGTTGGGCTGGAATGCCGTCAGCATGAAATCTGTCTGAGAAAGAAAAACGGGGTTGGGGGAAGAAAAGGCTGGTTAGAATAAGCCCATCCTGAAAGCAGAGCTGAGCACCTTCCTCCCCAGCCAGACGGGAGGCGGGCTGTGCCACGGGCACCCGCCACTACACTCCTCGTGACCAGGAAGGGCTGTGCAGACCCTCTCCCTTCTCACCAGGGAAAGCAGGTGAGCCCAGACAGAGCTGCCTCAGGGGACAAGCCCAGGGCTCCAATAAATGTAATCCTGCAGCCTCCTCCAATGCACACAGCACAGGCAGTACCAGTCACAGGCCAACAAACAGGCTGTCCCCAGAGCCTCACAGAAGCATCAGAGCAATCAAAGCTTGTGTTTGTTAGGCTGGAGAGGCACTCACTTCTGAGGGTGGAGGTGGCAGTGTTGGGGTTGGGATCTGTGGGAGGCTGCTCAGCTTTGTTCCATTTCTCACCATCTGAATGTGGTCATTGAACTGGTCCTAGCAGAGAGAAAACAGACGCATTTATCAAAGCCTCTGCCTCGGGAAGTTCTGGGCACTGAATGCCTACAACAGGCAAATTCCCCAGCCGCAGCTGCCTGAGCAAAGCATTCTCAGCCCCAGAATGGTCACAGGCCCTAAGCAGGTCATTTGGTTTCACAGAACAAAAGAGAACGAAAAAGGACCTGGAAACAGAAAAAGAGTAACGGCTTCTGTGGTTAACCCAACACTGCTTTCATATCCACGTGGCTTATCCACACGCACGAGCCTGAAGAGGCAGGCAGATCTCTGCAGCTGCTCACAAACACGCTGACTGTGCCATGCGTTTGGGCACAAACCTCTTTCCTGGGTCTTAAGTCTTCCCTCAAAGAGAGTTGAAATTAAGCATGCAAAGCAGCATTGATGTGAACCACGCATTCTTAGGCCAGGAGCTGTCTGATAGCAACTTACTCTGACACTCTCCTTTGTCATTCGTATCCTGTTCAACCTCATCTCCCACTCCTGCTTTGGCCTCATTGTCTCCAGCGTTGGTGGCGCAGACCTGCAAGAACAATTTAACCTTCCCTCTTGCAAGCATGCTCTCACTTGCAGCAAAGTGGGAGCAGCTGAAAGCAACAAACTCCTCCAAGCCTCCTGCCTTCCCCAGCAGGGCTCCCCTCCTCTGGCTGGGCAGGAAGGAGAGCTCAAACCCAGGCGAGGAACCCCACAAGAGGAGAGCACACAGTGCTACCCGAGTGCAGAGACTGATCTGGTGGACAGAGACATCAACCCCACAGACAACCCAGTGCCTACAGCACATAGTCTAGAGCACAGCAGATGTTCAGCAGACGAACAGTGACGGAATAAATAAGCATGGCCCCACCAACCCCTGTTTCGTGACATTACTGAATCACATTAGATTAATAAAGAAAGCCACAGGAAACCCTGAACTATTTCAGTCAAACCGCTAGTATAAGCAGAAGAGGAGAGAAGGTAATTTCAGTGTTCTGGTGCGCCTATCACTTCTGAGACAGGAACTTACTTGAGGTAGGTGAGGTGTAGCTCTGCTTCTTTTTCTGCTTCTTCTAGTTTCAACACCAGCAGCTCCTTTCGGCTCTCCAGGGACAGGATCTAGCAACAGTCCCAACTAACGTTTACTGCACTGACATTTGCTTACCCCTTCTCCAGCCCCATGAAGAGCCTCATCCTTCACTGCTCCTAATTTCACATAATCTGTCATCAATCAATCTGTCATCTAGAATCTCACAAAGACCCTCTTCAACTACTTTGCAGGTAAGAAGTCATCTACTAACCTCTGCTTTCCAGGCCCGTTCTGTCTCCTCAAGAATGTTCCTGTTGATTTCATTGTGCTGGTTCTTCAGCTTATCTAGCTCCATCTCCCACAGCTGCCTGCAAATAGAGACAGAACAAATGTGCTTCGGCACTGGAACGACTTGAAACAGGAGAGCTGACAAACTCCCACAAAGCCAATTGATCCTCGTAACTCTTGATGGGGTGGAACTGTGGGATACTGACAGCTTCCAGACCATGACACCAGTCACATTTCCCAAGGCTGCATGAGTCACAGTCCCAAGAGTGAGCTGTTCCAAAGCATGCAGACAACCACTATGCAAATGTACATGTAAAGACGAGCAAAGAGGGGAGGCAAGAATTCCCCTCACCAAATTCTGTCCAATTTCAAGGAACGGTGCACAGCTCTGAACTAAAAAGCAACCTGAACCAACACACAGAACTCAAGTCATCCTGATCCTGTAGAAGTTCAAAGGTGGCCCTTTCCACCTGTGCCTGGATCTAGAACATGCGCACTGTTAAAATACCTGAAGTGCTCCAGAGTTTAGAGCAGTTGGGCAGCTGCAGGGAACAGCATGGAGGAATAGGTTTCCCTGATTTCTGGGAAGTTGAAATTCAGTCAGAGGTAGCAGTTACCAGCTGAGTCAATCCACTACACATAAATGCTAATCTTATAGGATCTTTATGTAACAAGTATCCAGGAGCCTTCTTGTGACCAGGATCAAAGAGAATTTAATCCAGAGACTGCGAGCACCAGCCTGCTGAAAGGGGAGATAAAACCTCCAGGGCGCCCAGGTGGACAGCACTGCTAGACCTGCCTCTGCAGCCTATGCCATCAGAAGCACAAGATGCACTCCAAACCAAAATGATGAAATAAGAGTGTTCAGCGCTATTAATCTGGAAACAGCTAAGTGCCTTACTTTTCATCAGACTGCTCTGCAATCAGAGAAGCAATCTTGTTTTCCTTCTCCTCCTGTTCTTTCAGCAACCTGCACAAGAAAAAAAGGACAGATGGAGTCATCCACCGCAGCGGTGTTATCGCACAGCCCCTAATGCTGCAGCTCTCAAGTTTAAACAACGTATTTGCACAGCTGTGTGCCCAACGCAACAGCACACTCTGAAGACTGTTTTCAAACACGTATTGAATAGTTCAATCACCAACATCCTCACAAGCAACAATTTTGCTGTATCATGACACTGCACAACGACTGTAGCATTTAACCTGAGCCCACCACAGAGCTGTGCCACTCTGACACGTACTTTGCAACAGTCCCTTCGGGGGGAAGCAGGCTGAGCACTTGGAGCCGTTACTAAAACGGTTTATCCAAAAACGTCACTGAGCCCTCAAATTAAAAATTAAAACTAAAAAAAATCAGACCTTGAAGACATGTCAGAATGGCTCTATAAAAGCACAAATTCACCATGCAAAGGAACCCTAGGCTCTTTGCAAAGGAATCACATTGCCTGCTTTAGAACCCCTCTGAAACCAGCAAGACTCTTCGCACAGAGCATGCTGCCTACCTCACGGCAAAGTCTGACCACAGCCGAGTCTTTCAAACCATTAGGTATAGGTAGGCTGCTTAAGAGGGAAACTTAACAAGAAACCAAGCAATGTACAACAGAAAACAAGACCCTAACCCTGACACCGTAACTGAACAGTCCTGCCCCCTGCTGAAAGGCTCTGGACTCACAAAGACGCAGCAGAGCCCAGCAGAACAGCAGGTTATCTTTGCCAAGTTCTGTCCATACAAATATCTAACAGGTAGAACAACCTGCTGCCTGGAATTTCACTGTGAGATCGTCTGTATACAAAAGCTGCTCTGCTGTAGTTGAATCCACTCAAAACTGCACAGGCCCGTCCTGAAATGCTCAGCAAAATACTTGCCGCTTCCAAAAAGTTTCAAGTGATCCTCTTTTACTTGATCAGATATACATCGAAGTTAACTTACACTTTTCTTCCTAAAAAAATACTTGTTTTTTCATATTAATACCTTCTGCCTTTCTCACAGAGTTTCTCAATTTCTGCTTTCAGATCCTGCTCTTTCTGCAGGAATTCTTTCTTCTCTTTCTCCATCTTCTTCTTTGTCTCTTCTCGCTTGATTGTAACATCCTGAATTGCTTTCAAGATCTCCTAGAGTAACATAAGCATCGCACAAATGAAGAGCAAAATTCCCAAGGAGTGTTTTTCTTTGTTTTTAAACCCATTAATATCTTAACAAAATTGAAGAGAGATTATGAGATTACACGCGTCATCGGAATCTTTTTAGTAGATCTAGACGTGATTCATAGAGGTTATCACGAGGAAACACAGGAAACAGACAGAAAGTCTGAACTACGTGTTCTCCTGTCTCCTTAGAAGAACTTTGGGGCACTCCTTCTCCTGCTCCCTACTCTAGTTCTAGGCGATACACTACCGATGGTTCCTTTTATCCTAACCTGAGCCACCGCAGAGCTAGTTGCAAATCTCTTATTTAAGCTAGGGATCCGTGAGCAGTGGCTACAGAGATCTAATTAATGCTGTGGAGTTAGTTCTCCTCACTTCACACTGCTCACCCGGCCAGCACTCATGGGGAAAAGCTCCTGTGCTTGTTGAAGAGATGCTGCAAGATCGCCAGCAGGAACAGATATATACGTAAAATGCTGTACTATAACTTACTTCTGAACCGCTCAGGCTCAGCATCCAGATTTGGGCAGGGACCTATCCTTAATGCTACAAAAATGTGCTTGCATGGGCACACGAGGTCAAATCAGCCCACCTTCATCGTGTAGGGCTAAGGGGCAGGTTACACAGGAAGAAGTCTCGGCTAAATACCTGGTGGTTCTTCATCTCTTCCTCCCTCCGCTGCTGGAGCTGCTTAAGCTGTACCTGTAGCTGGTTCTCCACTTGCCTCTGTTTGTCCAACACCTCCTGGTAACGTTCCTTCAGCAAAGCCCTCTCAGACATCATCTTGTCCTGCAGGGGAGAGCAGAAATTCAGGGAGAACCTTCCCTTTCCCTCACACCAGAGACAGCACGGATGCAAGCAGGAAAGCTCAGCAGTGTGTGAAAGCCCACTGGACGCCAAGGTTGATATCGTCAAGAGCCACATTATCGGCTCCCACTTTCAAAGCTCAGACTCCCTAGGTCAAAGAAGAAGGAGGCACTGCCTGGAGCTGCAGCTACCACTACATTTCCCCTGCTAAAGAGGACAGCTCAAGAAGGCCGAGGCTGGCATTTAAATGAGAAAAAACATCCTGTGGGAAGGGCAGGGGAGCCAGCACCAGGATGCCTATTGCCAGGAATAGCCCTGCCTCCGGCTACTTCCTTTACCAGCACATCGCTATAAAACCTTGCTGTGGGACGTCCTGTGAACATTTTTAAGCTTCTCCCAACTCTCTGGGATGATTTGGTACGCAAATAATGAAAATCCACTGCTTGGGTGGGAATGTTTTTGTTTTGTAAACAAGATGTTTAGAAAGAAACAAACGAGGGGCATTTCACTTGCTGAGCAGCCAGAGAGAGACCAAGATTCATATCAGGTGTCCACTGAATTGCTGGGGTGATCTTTCTTGGTCGCATATTAACTATAGCACACGCGAGAGCTGCCAAATACCACAAACGCCATCCCCACCACCACTGCTCTGCAGCGGTTCAGAATTCGGGTCATTTTTGCTGACCGTGGAAGCGCCCCAAGAGCCTTTTTGTCCCCCGTGCTCAGAGAACACGGGCTCCCAAGGCACCAGCGGCCCAGCCGAGCTGCCCAGCAGGACCGCAGACAGGAGGACCGGGACCGTCCGCGGGGCTTCGGCACCCACCAAGTTCTTCTCGATGTCCTGATCCGTGCTGGCGTCCACATCGGCCGTCTTGAAGTCGGTCTGCAAAGGCACACGGACCCCGTTAAGCCGCGGCCCGGCCAGCCCCGACGACCCCCCGGGGAACGCCGGCGGGGACCGGGCCGGGGCCGGCCCCGCAGCCCCCACCTGCACCGCGATGTTCTGCGACGGCTTCGCGGGGGCCGCCTCGGGCTCGGGCTCCTCCGCCGCCCCTCCGCGCTGCCCGCCGGCCTCGGGGGGGCCGCCGCCAGGGCCCGGGCCTTCCTCCCCGTCCTCCTCCTCCTCCTCCTCGTCCTCCGCCGCCGCCCCCTCGCCCCCCGACGGCACCGGGGCCTCGCCGGGGGCCGCCGCGGTCTCCGCGTCTCCTCCGGCCGCCGCCTCGCCGCGGCTCTCGGCGCTGCTCGGAACAAACACCCGGTCACGGCGCCGCCCGGCCCGGCCCGGCCCGCCCCGCCCGGCCCCCCGGGGCCCACCTGGCGGGCGGCGCGGCGGGGCCGGGCTCGCTGAGGCGCGGGGCGGCGGCGGGGCCCTCGGCCTGAGCCCGCTCCAGGGCCATGGCTGGGGCTGGGAGCCGGGGCCGGGGCTGGGCTCGGCGCGGCGCCGCTCCGCCCGCCCCGGGCCGCCCCTTCCGCCGCCGGCGCCGGCGGGGCAGCGGTGGAGCGGCGGCCGCCCTCTGGCGGAGCGGAGGCCGGGCGGGGCTGTCAGCGGCCGCGGGCACCGGCAGCGGAGCGGCACCGGCGGCCGCCGCCGGCCCATGCCCGGTGAGCGGGGACCGGCGGGGACCGGCGGCCCTCCTACCGCCCCCCCCCCCCCGGTACCAGCGCCGTCCGTCCCGCTGGGGCCGCCGCAGGCTCCCGGCCGGCCACGCCGCCGCGGACTTTGGCCCCGGGCCTGGGAGCGAGCGGGGAGGAGGGCGGAGGGCTCGGGGCCGGCGGGAGCCCGACACCGGGACACCGGGACACCGGGCCGGGGGGGGCGGGAGGCCGGGGGGGGGGGGGGGGGGGCCGAGGTGACCGCCGTGAGGTGCGGGGGGGAGCCCCGGGGAGGCGGTGGCGGCGGCGGGCAGGGGGCTCGGTGCGACCCCCGGGGCCCGCAGGAGGCAGCGGGGTGCGGGCGGCGGGGCGCTTCCCGCAGGGTTCGTCCCGGGGGAGCCGGGTGCCGGCGGCTTCTGTTCGGCTTTCTGCGGCGCGGGCTGGGCCCTGAGGAAGCTGCGGGTGCTCCCCGGGGGACAGCCGGGGCGCGGGGGGACCCTGACGGCCCCGCCACGCAAGGCCCGAGCACAGCCCGGGGAACCGGCGGCTCTCCCCGTGCTGCCTCACCGGGAGGGCCCCGAGGCCTGGCGGTGCAGGGTCCGTGCCCGCACCGTGCGCTGCCGCTGTCCTGGGAGGAGATCGGGGGATCGGCGGCGAACCCCGGGCTCCTGGGGAGCCGTGGCTGAGCCTCTCACCGTCTGTTTGCTTTGCTCTTTGCAGCCTGCCTGTCTGATGCCGCATCGGAAGCGGAGGGCGCCGCTATGGAGTGCCGGGATGGAGGCCACGCGCTGTATCCACACGTGCCTTTGGCTGAGCGCAGCCTGGATCCCCTTCGTGCTGCCGCACGGACTCGCCTCCGGCACAGAGCTCGCTGCCGGCGCTGACGGCCGGGCCACGGCACACGGGCACGGCAAGCTGGCGTGGGCTGTCAGCCTGGACGTGCCGGAGGAGGAACTGGAGCAGCAGGCAGAAGAGCTGGCCCGGACTGCGGGGCTGGTGAACATGGGCCGCATCGGGGAGCTCAAGGGCCATTACCTCTTCGCCTACCAGCCCGACAGCCACACGACGCCCGAACACGAAGCAATAAGGAGATCGGTGGACACTTTGTTTGCACAGCATGACAGCGTGCGGTGGCATTCGGAACAGAAGCTTCTGAAACGCTCCAAACGCAGCCTGCACTTTAATGATCCCAAATACCCCCAGCAGTGGCATCTGGTGAGTGGTTTTCCTGCTCCGGTCTCGCCAGCGATCTCGGGCCCTTTGTGTGGTTACAAGCGAGCTGTCACGTGGTGGGCAAAGCAGCGACTATCTCTCCTCGCAGCCAGGAGGAAGCAGGCCGAGAGCTCGCCCTGCCCTCCTCGTGCTCGCCATGATAACGGGAGGAGGCAGCATCCTGCCCAGTGCTGGCCACGCGCTGGGAGCACTCTGCCTAGTGGCCTGCGCGAACCTTTAGTGACCATCACTCCCAGCCTTGCCCTGGTCCCGTGCTTCGTAGCCAGAGCGCACGAAAGGTCTCGGAGCCCCTGTCCTCGGGGCAGACCCGCTGCCCTGCTCGTGCTCTGCTCTCACTGTCCTTTCTGGTGCTTAGAACAACCGCAAGAGCCCCGGGAAGGACATCAACGTCACCGGCGTGTGGGAGCGGAACGTGACGGGGCGCGGCGTGACGGTGGTGGTGGTGGACGACGGTGTGGAGCACACCATCAAAGACATACAGCCAAATTACGTGAGTGCCGGTTCTGCCAAGGGACGGGGCGAGGGACAGATGGACAGCAGGCGGCTGGGTGCGGGGACATGGCTCACCCAGGCCTCCAGCGTGCGAGAGCTCAGCAGAGCCTGGCCCACGATGTTGCCCTAGGCTTGGCCAGGGGCTTTGCACCCGAGCTGCAGGGTTACCGGCACTTGTATTCCCATGCTCCCCTGGTAGGTGGCTGCTTGGATGTGGGAGCTGGCTTCCTCCTGACCCACTGCAGCTGCTAAAGCTGCCTCTGTCGGTCCCTTTCCCACAGCACTAGGTAGTCCTCTTGAGCTGCAGCCCTGTGTAGCAGCACTCTCTACGTTCCTGTGACCTCCAGGTCGCGTTTCAGGCCTCACAGAGTGCCCTTAAGTTCTGCTTTTCCAGAAGAGAGAAGAGCAGGTCCCTGAGCTGTGACTGTGGCTCTGTTTTCAGAGCCCAGAAGGCAGCTATGACTTGAACTCCAACGACCCTGACCCTATGCCTCACCCTGACGAGGAGAACGGCAACCACCACGGGACCCGCTGCGCGGGGGAGATCGCCGCCGTGCCCAACAACAGCTTTTGCACGGTGGGGGTTGCCTACGGGAGCCGCATCGCAGGTACGTGCCCACGACAGCGCCCCGACGTGCTGAGCTGACGCCTCGCTCCTCTCCTCTCCTCCCCTGTGCCGCCCGGCACGGCTCCTGGGAGGGGTGCCTGGCACTGGCGGCTCTGAATCAGCCAGCGCCTTGCCCAGACTGGTTTGTCCCTCCGAGGGAGGGACCTGCATCTGCCTCAGCTCCTCTGACTGACAGAGCAGGATAGGTGCGTGCTGGGGGGCTCCCCAAATCCTCCCAGCGCCGCCTTCCCGCCCCTAGAGCTTGCAGCAGCTGCACATCCCCACCACACAGCTGAAGCCAAGCGAATGTGCAGCGATGCAAACGTGTGCCCGCACCGGTGCAGAGCTGCAGGCTGTCTGCAGGCACCAGGGAAGCAGATTTTTCCCAATTCCCCGTGCTCCCCGGGCCTGCGGTCTCGATCCAGCCTTGTGCAGGGGGTGATGCAGGGTGCGAAGGGCCCTGCACCGTCCTGTGCGAAGCCAGGGGACGTGCTGCCGTGGCCTTGGCTGCCTCCGGAGCTCCGACTCCGCTTTGCAGAGGGAGGTGGGGTGTCTGCCTGGCAGGACGTGTCCTTGGCAGGGCAGGGGACAGCGCTGCGGACGTGATTCTCTCCGCACCCGGCAGGTGGTGCCACGGTCCCTGTGATGGGCCCAGCCCCGAGAGACGGCCGGGCTGGGGCGCAGGGTGGGCCCCGGGGTGCCAGGAGGGTGCTGGGGGCCTGGGGCTCCCCCGGGGCACCGAGGGCAGCTCCACACCCCTGCCCTGCCCTGCCCGCCGCTCTCCTCGTGGGGCGCTTCCCGAGCAGCCGCCCGGGTCCCAGCGCAGTCCCTGGGCTCCAGCCCGCCGGGGAGGCTGCGGATGGAGGCTGCAAGTGACACCGGGCTGGCGGGAGGGGGGACGAGCTCACGGTTTAACCGCAGCACTGGCAATGCAGGAGCAGGGAGGGTTTAGCCCAGGCTATTGAGGCGGGACGCGGCGTTTCTTTTGGGCTTCGGCTCTCCAAACGCGCGCCTGGCCCTGCAGGGCGACGCAGCGTGGCAGCCGCGAGCTCTGGGACGGGGAGACGTGAGCTCTGGGCTGGGACAGGGAGACGTGCCACGGCAGCGAGGAACTGCTGCAGCCAGCACAGCACCAGCCGGGGCAGGCAGAGCCAGCTCGTCCCTGGCGGGGCCGCGCGGCTCCTCCACGGGGCAAGGCTCGGATGCGACAGGGAAATGCCGCGCGCCGCGCCAGGCGAGAGCGGGGATGGGTGGGCGGTTGTGCTGTTTATAAATAGGCTTAATTGAGCTGTGTGCCTGCTTTCCATTCGTAACGTTCTTTGCCAGCCGAAACTGTGATGCAAAACTGTAATTATTAAGGGTTTGGGTCATGGAAAACTCAGCATCGAGCCTTCGTTTGCACTTCTGTAGCCCCCAGGTGGGGTTGCCCTCCTGGTCTGAGCGCAGCGGTTGGGGTGTCCTCATCTCTTGAGCCCTTTCCTCAGCAGTCAAGCGTGCCGCCCATCCCGGAGCGATGCCTGGCCGTTTGGTGACCCGGATGGGGAATTGCAATTGCTCCAGGCAGGGACCAGCTCTGAAGAGCAGCACTGTAACTGAGGGTGGGATGTGAAAAAGCCCCTGGGGGGCAGTGCTCTGGGCATGGGGACTTGGGAGCACATGGAAGTGAGCCCAACCAGCGTTCAGGTGTCCTGTCCCCCCTCACCAGCTTGGTCCTGGCCGTGGGACTGGACAACTCGCTTAGCAGAAAAGCCGTGTCTGGCAGAGGATGTGGAGCTGAGCATGAGGATGTGTCTGCAGCCCCCAGACCCTGGCTGAAATCTCCCCCCGCAGACTGCTCTCTGCTTGTAGCTCCAGACCTGGTTCGGTCAGGCTGGGAGAGCGAGTGTCCCTCCTGTGAACCCGCCGAGGAATTTGTGCGCACTGTTTGCACAGCTTGCTTTGATCCACTTCAGCCACGTCTATTGTCCTCTGTCTGCAGGCATCCGAGTGCTGGATGGGCCCCTCACCGACAGCATGGAGGCCATCGCCTTCAACAAGCATTATCAGATCAACGACATCTACAGCTGCAGGTGAGCCAGGCCACACCGGTACCCAGCAAAATGCTGCACGCCCTGCTTTGCCTGGGGAGAGGGTCACGGTTGGTGGCTGACTGCTCCCACCAGCTCCTCCAGTTAGTCAGGAGGCACCAGAACCAGTTGCCACCTTTCGGTGCCGTGCCTGGCAGGCACGCAGCCGGGCTGCGAGCTGGCAGCTCCGTGCTTCACGGCACCGAGCAGCCGCCTGCTCCCCTTGGGCAGGGCTGCGAGGGCTGGCTTGGTGCCTGCCTTCGCCCTGCACTCGGTTTCTCGGGGTCTTTGTGCAGCTGGACCTCGAGGGGCTGCAGCCAGGTGCCTGAGGTGGGGTGCTCTTTGTAGCTGCTCTTAGGAGCAATGCCCTTGTAAGCCTCCTGTGGGCATTATTGCAACACCTCGTTGCTCATTCTAAGGGCAAGCCTCCACGGGAGGAAGCGTTGCTGTTTGTGACTCGTGTTACACCGTGGTGTCTCTCTTTGCAGCTGGGGTCCAGACGACGATGGGAAAACCGTGGATGGCCCCCATCAGCTGGGCAAGGTACAGAGCAGCTCCAGCAGCACCAGTTGCCCCTGGCCTGGCCCTCCAGCACTTGTGGTTCCTTCCCTGCCTGAACAGGCCGGGAGGGGTGTTGCTGCGTCTGTTTGCTCCCATCGCTGCCAGCGGAGGTGTTGCACCTCGCTGTGTGGTAGGGAGAGGTGACGTTGCTGCGGGAGGGCGGTGTTCAGGCACTATTAGAGGAGCTTTCCAAGCAGAGGCTCGTTCCAGCAGGAACGTGCTATTTCGCAACCTGTGGTGTTATTCTGACACCTTTTGCAACCCAAGGGACGCTCTGCTCAGGAGACCAAGCATTCCCCTTGCTAAGAATCACCTGCAGAGTACAGCCAGCCTGCCTGTGCATGGCTCCTGCTGCCCAGGTCCCGCAGCGAGGGGACTCACTGGAGGGAGCCCCAAAACTGACTCCGCGTTGCTCATGGGATGCGGTTCTGCTTGATTTCTCTTTTGCTCGGCAGCCTCCTGCTGTACTTTTCTAACCAGGAGAGAGCTGCTCTGTGCTGTGCAGAGCAGTGCTGACAACTGAGGTATCAGTTCAAGGTGACGAATGGTTTCCAGTCCTGCGATTCATTCCCTTCCTGAATGCAGAAACAGCTCTAAGAAGCTCTGGGACACAGAGCAGAAGCAAAGCTTGCTTTGCAGCAGCAGAGAGCCCCTTCACTCTGGAATTGGCTTTCCTGGCCAATGCACGACGTGCCTTCACCCCCTGAAGGTGGGCGGAGGAGGAGGGTTGGGTTCCAGCAGGGTGCTTTCTATCTTGTCCATCAGACACGTGTCTTTCCTCGAGGCAGGAATGACATCTGTGCAAGGTGTCAGCCTGAAAATGGGCTTCCCAAGCGGGGCTGATGTCATTGTGTTTCTCAGTAAAGGCAAAGCCCCGGTGCATGTCAGGGCTGAGGCCTTGCAGAGGGGCACCAGGAACGCGTAGGCCGTCTGTGTCAGCAGGAAGGCATCGGTGCTGCAGAAAAGCCAGTCCCAGAGTGAACCCTGGGAGCTGGGAGGGGTGGGCATGCTGTGTTTCTTCTGGAGTTCAAAATCTGGTCAGTCTTTGTGCTGTGATTGCCTGGAAGGTTGTTTTCCCCTTTCCTCTTTTTTATTTTTAATGCAGAATCCACTCAAAATTATAGTAAACTCTAGATGAACAGTTCCCCAGCCCAGATGTTGGCCGCATCTCTCCCTTTGTTCGGCTCGCTCAGGAATCCCAGCGTCTGGTCGGGGCTGTAGCAGCCGCAGCTCCCTGCCTCCGCTGGCGGGGTGGAACACAGCCTGGAGGGGCTGCGGCTGCCCCCGCTGTCACCCCGAGCACTTGGCAGGGCTGGTTGTTGAAATTTCTGAGTGTGCTTTTTGGTTGCCGGCTGGAGATGCCAGGACACGGCTGTGCAGCACGTCCTGTGCCTGTGGGGCTGCGAGGTTTGGGGCAGCCCGCTCCTCCCGCGGCTCCCGGCCGCCTGTGCCAGCCGTGCCTCCTGGCAGAAACCCTCAGCGGGTGCCGGGGGGAGCCAGGGGAAGGGAGAACCTCTGTTCCTGTCCCAACCGTGGCCCTTTCTTCTCCGCAGGCCGCCCTGCAGCACGGCGTGATCGCAGGTCGCAGGGGGTTTGGGAGCATTTTCGTAGTGGCCAGCGGCAATGGGGGGCAGCACAGCGACAACTGCAACTACGATGGTTATGCCAACTCCATCTACACCGTCACAATAGGTGAGTGCGTGGGTCTTCTGTCCTGCTCCTTCCCAACGCGGAGAACTGAAATCGTCTCGAAAGTGCAGAACCTGCCCAGCTGGGGGCTGGCTGGGTAGTGGGAATATGTAGGAAACTCTCCTCTGGGAATGAACGTGGCACTGTGCAGAGGTGCTGGGCTGCCGTCCTCAAGTCTGCAGTTTTCTTTTGAGCTACAGAGCAAGAGGAGCCCAAAGAAATCGTTGCCTGCATTCAGGCATCCGTCGCTGAGGCTGTGACAGACACGCTGCTGTGTTCAGGGAATGGCCTGAGATACAGCACTCCCGTTACATGTGATAGAACAGAAACATCTAATCCATTTTCTTGGGGACAGAAGCTACATGGGGGGTAGAAAATCTGTTTAGTATTTAGGCCGGTGAAGGGTTGTTTTTTGTGGCTGCCTTTCCTGTAGATCTTCCGGCCATGAAAAATACAGCCTTGGGTCTGGTTTCGCTGCCCCGCTCGCAGCAGCGGGCCTTGTCAGGGTTCTGTCTCTGCCGGCAGTGCTTGCGCTGAAAGCAACCCCAGCGCTCCGAAAGCCTTACCAAGGGTCAGCTGTGCTCACAGAGCTGGGCTGGGGCGAGGACCGCAGGGCTCGCACACCGCTGTCTTGGGAAGGGAAGAGCCCACCCGCAAGTAGAGACTGTGGTAGCAGGTGGGGGAGCCTGTGGAAAAGGCACAGGTAGCAGGACAGGTCCCCAGGGGCTCGTCACCGTGCAGTTCCTGCAGTTAGGTGAGACTGGCTCCATATGGTCACTGCCTTTGCTCTTCCCCAGGCGCAGTGGACGAGATGGGCTCCATGCCGTTCTATGCCGAGGAGTGTGCCTCCATGTTAGCCGTGACCTTCAGCGGTGGGGACAAGATGATGAGGAGCATCGTGAGTAGCACGCGAGGCGCACGTCCTCCCCTCTGCTCTGCCTGCCTCGCCTGGCCGCGGGGCTGTAACAGCCCGGTGCAGACAAGGGACGAGGCTCTGTGTCTGCTGAGTGCCGCACAGCGGCCTTAGGCTCGTCGTGGGCTTCTCTGTAAGGCAGGGAATGAACACGCTTTTTATCTGGGCCCTACATAAGCAGTGCTCTGAGAGGCAGGTTCCTATTTCTGGCTGTTCCCGGTGTCGTCACTGCCTGCCAGCAGGTAACCCGCACTGCAGCGACCCTCTCCCAGCAGGGGTGTTCCTGGGCACGCCGTGTGCCTGGCTCCAAATGCAGGTCCCAGCTGTGAGGTCTGCCTCTGAGTGCAGGCAGGACGTCAGACCGAAAGGGACGGGGATTGCACGCCCCTATCTCCCTGCCCTGCGCTGCTGGGAACTGCAGCGAGACATCCTGTGGGACAGGGGCCACTTGGGTGACCCCCGAGAAATTCCTCTGCGCTGCGTCCCTGGGAGTGGCGTCTGGGGAGCTGCCCTGCTGACAGCCAGCAGGAGACAATCCCATCCGTGTGTGCCCCATGTACACAGCAAGAATGGGGCTGCAACGAGGCTCCTGTGCCACCGTGGGCTCTGAAGGGCAGGGGGGCTCTGTGGGGGCTCCCCCCAGGCAGCCCCGTCACCCCCACAGAGAGCCAGGAGCAGCATCGGGCTCTTTAAACTACTTGGCCACAGCTCTTCCCTCTTCTGGCACGTGGGCCTCTCCCAGCTGATTTTTTCCTGAATATTTTTATCAGCTTTTCCTTTTTTGCCAAAAAATGACTTCTTGTCAACAAAATGTCCTTTTTTTCCCCGAGCCAAGCAGCCGAGCCTGTTTCCACCAGCCCCAGGCCTGACCCTGGGTGTTCCTCCCTCGGTGGTGGTGCCCACGGCGAGCTCTCAGCCTAACCAGCCCCTGCGGCTGGGTGCTGCCCCTGGCCCCGGATGCCTCCAGGGGCTGTGGAGCCCAGGCCACCGAGGGGCGTCGCATTCCCAGGCAGGACAGATGAGGGATGGTCTCGTGAGCAGGGAATTGTGGCCGTGGCTCCGTGCCTGGTAGAAGAGGCGCCGACTGCAGACCTGTCAGACAGGCTGCCCCGCGTGCTGGGTGAACCAGGGGAACGGGGAGAGCCTGGGACAGAAGCACGCTGGGGAACAGGGAGAGCCTGGCTTTCTCAGCCGTCTGCGTAAGGCTCAGCAGGCTCTCGTGCAGCTCCTCTTGTCCGGGACCACGGTAAAAATCAGTCCCAAACCGGAGCACGGCACAACCTGCCCACAGCAATGGCTCAGCTCGTGCAGCGGGGAAAGCGAAACCCAGAACGGAGCTAATTTTTTGTTTCAGAAATACCTGCAGTCATCCCAAGCTGGTTTGGAAACTTGACACTAGGAAACAAGGCGGCGGCAGCCAAGAAAGGGCTGTGCTCCCACCAGGAGTTGCTGTGCTCTCATTAGGAGTTACGAGTCTTTGGTTTCACGTCCATCTTCCCACAGCCTGCTCCTGTAGAAGTAGCCTTGGAGGTCTCAGACGCGCTTTCATTTCGAACGCTGCAGTAACGTGGGAGCTGCTGTTCCAGCAGGGCTCCAGAATGAGGGGCTGTGCGTGGCCTAGGAACAGTTCATGCCAGAGCGTCATCCTTTTTCTTTGCACTAATGTGATCCATCCTTTATGAGCTCCTTTCATGTTAAATCTTACACACCCCTTTCTGGACGAGAGCCTCCTGCTCCGAAGCGCCTGCTGGTAGCTGTGCTTTAGGGATGGCAGAGTTAACTTCTCCGCAGCCGTCTGCTGGGCTTTTTCCTTCTACCAGACTATAAACTTTGTATGGTTTCCTTAATGGGAAGAATTTAATACAGCTTCTGGCACAAGCTGCATTTCCTACTGAAAGTTTGTGCTGCCCAGGGTGTTCTCTGTCGGACGTGCAGTGTCCGAGCGCAAGCTGAAGTCGTTAGCAGCTGACAGAACGGTACGGCGTCAAACACGGGAGGCCACAAAAACCACAGCTCTTGGCAGGGCAGGGTGTCTCCCACTGAGAGCAGAGGGAGACGGACACTCGCCTCTTTTGAGGCTCTGTGCGCTCCTGCAGCCCCGTACGATTCCTCTGCAGAGCCCCAGTCGTGCTGGGGCGACGCCGTGGTCGGCGGAGAAGGTGAGCCGTGGGCACAGCTGAAATTCAGAACCCTCCTGGAAGGTCCAGAACAGAAACTGCCTTGAGTTTCTCCTGGAGCTGCTTAGTTCAGACCCAGCTCCTTCCTCTCTCCAAAAGAAGCCGTCTGCTTTCCTCGTTTCATGGCTGTGATGTGTTGTTGGTGAAACAAGGGTCTCCCGGGAGTGTTTGTGGGGAGCTTGGGCTCCCTATAGGCGGTGCCTCCCTCAAGCAGCAGTGGCTCATCCAAACTGGTATTTTGGTCCTAACTGCAGCATTTGTGTCGGGTGCGTGGTGCCCGCCCCTGACCCGGTGCTGCTTTTGGTGCGTGGGCAGCAGAGCTGAGAGGTGGCACCTCCGAAGGCCCCCAGGGATGAGACCTGAAACCAAAGCTTTTCTCTAGACCCGGCCCAGGCTCTGTGGCGCTGGGGCACCTCCGACGTGTGTCCGGGGGAGAAGTGGCACCCGTCCCTTGGAGCAGGGGCACGTTTGTGTTGCTCAGGTCCCTTCCTCACCGAGCTGCAGCCCAGCCCCAGCACAGGGACGAAGCTCTCAGCAGGGAAGCTGGGGCCTTTTCTTTCCCACCCCGGTACTGGTTTTTGCTCCGTACCCGAGGCCTGGCTGGGAACTGCCTGGGAAACGTTTCAGGCTTTCCAGCAGCTAATCCCTGACCCCCTCCCCCTGCTGCTGCCCCGCTCTTGTTGTTGTTCTGCTCCAGGCTGAGGGAGGCTGACGGGATCTCTGGCTGCCCCTTCTGTCTCCGAGCCTGATCTCAGCAACCACAGAGAGAGGGAAAGCTCGCGTGCTGCAAATTCCTCCCTGCTGTCTGGGGGGAAGCTGCTGATGCGGCAGGGACGGCGGGGAGACAGGCGGATTGGCGGTGGTGTGTGCGGGCAGGGGGTTTACGACCACGTCCCTGCGTCCGTGCTGTGGAGGGGGAATCCTTGGGCATCCTGAGAGCTTCCTCTCTCATTTTGTGTGAAAGCCTTGCATGTGGGGGCTTGCCTGGAGGCAGCCTCGGGGTGCTGTGTTTGTACCGGGACACTGCAGGGTGCTCAGCACCCTGTGGGGCAGTGCGCTCCCCTACCCGGGCTGCCACGCTCCGACTCCTCCGGCATCCCTGCGCCAAACCCCGCGCTGCTCTCCCTGCTCAGAGGCTTCCCATCTGCTCACCTGAGGCGGGCAGCATTCAAACACTCCCCTGGCTGGGCTGGCTGCCCGGGAGGGCAGGGAGGTGCGCTGCTGCTGCTCCCCCAGGACGGTCCTCTCAGCCCAGCAAAGGCAGCCCGAGGTGGAGAAGGTTTTCACCATCCTGAGCAAATAATAACCTGGGGCCCCTGGCAGCGCAGGAGGGGGGTGGTGGGGGAAGCCTGGTCCTAATGAGGACAACTGCTGACTCTGTTTTCTCCCCTCCCACTCCCAGTTTTCCGAGCCTCCTCATCATGTTTCCAGCCAGCCCTTGGGGGATCTTTTCCTCCTCTCCAGACTTGCGGTAGAGCAGCAGCAATTACATGAGCACTGCCGATGGTAATGCGTGAGCAATAGATCAGCACTGCGGGGCTGTCAAGAAAACCTACCAGCTTGTGCACCGTCCTGCACACTGCTGGGGGGTGCTCATGCAGGAAATGAGGAGCCTTGCCTCCACGTAGCGTCCCCGGGCTGCGCTCACTCGCAGGCTCTCCACCATCTGCCTTGTTCCCTGCCAGGAGGGCAGCTGCTGGCCCTCCTCCTGCACGGCGTGCTCACACTGCTCATTCCTTAGCTGTGGGCAGCGGCGGGGAGCCCCAGAACCCCCACCTCTGGCACCATTGGCATAGTTTGGGGGGCAGTGCTCTCCTCCCGGTGCCCCTCTGGAGCAGCCAGCACCGCCCTGTGCCCCCAGGGCTTTTGCTGGCCGTTGTTGCAGGCTGAGCGTGGGCTGCCCGGTTCCCAGCCCGGGGCACACCAGCACGGCAAAGCGCGGCCCGACAGGAAGCCTCTCCCCTCTGTCTCCGAAGGTGACAACAGACTGGGATTTGCAGAAGGGCACGGGGTGCACGGAGGGCCACACGGGGACGTCGGCTGCGGCTCCTCTCGCCGCCGGGATGATCGCGCTGATGCTGCAGGTGCGGCCGTGCCTCACCTGGCGAGACGTCCAGCACATCATCGTCTTCACAGCCACCAAGGTGAGCGACTGGCCCTCCCTCCTGCTGCAGCTTCCCTGCGAGGATGCTGCGGGATGGCCGCGGTCCTGCCGCACATCTCTGTTTATGTCTGCCTGCCCTTCCATAAATCTCTCCGATGTCTGGCTCCCAGCAAATGGATTGCGTTCTCCCCTTGCCCCTCGTTCCTCCCAGGAATGCGGCAGAGGCATTTTCCGCTGTCATGATAACAAATGGGGTATTTGCTCCAGGAATGCCTCTGTCTGCCACTGTACAGGTCTGCCACGGGCTCACCGTGCCTGCCTGCAGACCTGGGGAGTGTACGTGAGCACGTGGTGTGCCCGGCCGTGCCAGACCCTGTGCAGTGGGAAGGCGAGGAGAGGAGCTCTGCCCTGCTCCGGCCTTGCCTTGTTTTCTCCAGAGAGTTGAGCTCTTGGAAACAGACATAACAGAGAGCTCAGCAGCAAACGCAGCCCCTGCTTTCGCTCAGCCCTGCCTGCTGCCCGGCTCCTGCTGACCCAGTGGAGCTCACGACGGAGACGCAGAGTGGGAACTGGTCGGAGCTGTCTGATTCGGCCGGGGACAGGGCTTCTTCTGCACCCTCCTGGGGAGCAGGAATCTGTGTCCAGCTAATGCTGTACGTAAAAGAAAACACACTTTGGCACAGGGCAGCGTTTTCCACAACTGCAGGCAAGCACTGCCAGAGTATGACAACCTGATAAGTGATGGGACCCAGATCCATCCTGGCCTGAATCTTGTTGATTTAAAAGACTAGGTTCCTTTTCCCCGAGGCTTCTGCCATCCCACAGGCTGTGGCTTGGGTGGCATGGAGAAGGGAGCAGCTGGCATGTTTCAGAGCGGAGGCATTTGTGCCCTTTTGTGCTGCTTGATTTCCTTTCCGAGGAGCCGGGAAGCCTGTTTGTCCTGGGAGTTGTTTCAAACAAAGGTCAACCTGTTTCTTTCTAATAAGGCCATGTGGGTTTGCTTCCCTGCTGCTGCAGGAGATTTCTGAGCCACCTTCCCCTCAGGCCCAGTTCCTTCTGCTCTGGGTTTACAGGGCCGTGGGTGTCCCCCAAGGTAACGAGTGCCCTGCATTTCTTTCCAGTACGAGGATCGTCACGCGAAGTGGGACACCAACCAGGCTGGCTTCAGCCACAGCCATCAGCACGGCTTTGGCTTGCTGAACGCCTGGAGGCTGGTTAACGCTGCCAAGGTAATCCTGCCCCTGCCCCGTGCGTGCTCCGCAGGCTCCTAGGGCAGACCCGCAGTGGTGGCAGGGACAGTTCCTGTCCTGGCAGCACCGCGGGGTGACTCCTGCACTCCAGGCCCGCACTCGGGCTGTCCCCCTGCGGCCCTCACTACGAGGCTGCTTTTGGTATGAAGTAATGAGGCTGAAACCTGCCCCCGAGCTGCTGCTCTCTCACAACTATATATAGCCATGGGCGAGAGCCTTTGCTCGTGGGAGACAACAGCTCTGATTCATAGCTTGGGGAGGTTTGTCAGCAGCCCCAGCACCTTCCTCCCTGTGCACCGGGCTCCGGGGAGGGGATCGTGCCCTGAGGATCCAGCTGGCAGCATCCTGCCCCACGGCCTGCGGGGATGTGGTGTGGCGTGGTGAGATCCGGCAGGGACATCCCCACCTCCTGCTCCCTGTGCCACCAGCTGCCTGGAGAGCAGAGCACACCCCCTGGCACTCGGTCCTCACCCACACGCAGAGCACCATGCTGTGTGCAGGGGTGCCGCCGGTTGCCAGCAATTCCCCCTCTTTCACGGGGATTTTCAGGCTGCTTGCTTTTCCCCCAGGGCTGTGGGTCCTGCCCCTCTGTGCTGCAACAAAACAGCTTCAAGAAAATGCTCAAAGCCGCTCAGGTGGCCGCAGAGACAAAACCACAGGTGCTGGTTTCGGAGAGTCCTGAGTCTCAGTCAGCACCTCCAGCCCCCAGGCAGTTGCTTTCCTTCCACTCTTAGACACGTGGGCGCCCCTCGCCAGCCCTGTGGTGCTTGCTGCAGCCCACGTCCACGTGTAGGAGGTGTGTTACTGCCAGGAGGTGTGTTACTGCCAGGAGGTGTGTTACTTCCAGGAGGTGTGTTACTGCCAGGAGGCTTGCAGGGGTGGTGGGAGATGAGGAGGTGGGCCTGCAGGGAGGGAGCGACCTCGTGCTAACTCCTCTTGCCTCTCACCTGGCAGATCTGGGAGTCCGTTCCCTACCTGGCCTCGTACGTGAGCCCTGCCCTGAAGGAGGGCAGGAGCATCCCGCTGCTGCCGCAGGAGCTGGAGGCCACGTGGAACGGTAAGAGCAGGCGTGCCACGCCACAGCCTGCGCTCGTGCACGCCGAGGCCCCAGAGCCAGCCAGCTGACGGCCTGGCAGGGCACACCACCGAGGGGTTAAGTGCCGGGCTGCCTGGGCTTTTCCTTCTCTCCTTCCGCTGCCCTTCCCCAGGGGACCCGTCCCTGGGTCTGCGCCCCCTCGATAAGCCCCGCCACGGACAGAGGAGCCAGAGGGCCCTAGCGCAGGGCCCGGCTGGGCAGCAGCCAGAGCCGTTCCTCGGGCTTTGTCCATGTTAGGTAATCTCCAGCTCCCGACTTGGCCGGCCGCTGTCCACATAAACAAGGCGATGCTCGGGCTGCTACCAGTGGGAAGGAGAGCCGGGCTCGGGGGCAGCCCGGCCTCGCACCAGGGCCCAGCTGGGGAGCTCCCGTCCCATCCTGGGGCCTCCGCACCCCTGGCTGCCCCCTGGCAGGGGTCTGGGGCTTGGCAGCACCCAAGCGCAGGGGTCCCTCAGGGAGGAGTTTGGAGCTCAGCAGGCCAGCGTCTCCCCGCAGATGGTCCTCTCCCTTCCCTCCTTGCTGGGAGGTGCTGGGCGGGTGCTGGCCACAGGCTTTCCTTCTGTCCTGCCCCTGCCCCGCATGGCAGCGGGCTAGACCCCTGGGCAGCACACAGCCACCCGGCTCCCCTGCAGGTACCAGCACTGCGGGACCCCAGGGGACAGAGGGGTGACACCCTGCTCCAGCCCTGAGGCAAGGGCTGGGGGTCAGGCAGCTCCTTTTGCCCTAAATGGAGCTGTGAGCTGACAGCTGGGCAGCAAAGCAGCCCTGGGAAGAGGCAGAAAAGGCAGTTTGGAGGAGTATGTGCAGGGGAATGTGCGGCCGGGGGCACTGCTGTCCCCCAGGTACCTGGCCCAGAGTTATCCCTTCCCCACGCAGCCCCGGGAAGCGCCAGGAAGGGGCTGCCCCATCCTGGGGTGCTCCTGCCTGGGGGGAGGCCGGGGAGCGCCCACCTGCACCCACCTGCTGCGTGGCCAGGGCTGCCGGGAGGGGCCGCGGGCTGCCATCTGCTCCGCGCCGTGCCAGGGCTTCCCCTGCTATAATTAGCAGCTCTGGGGCTGAGCGTCTGCGGAGCTGTGAATGGTTTGGGACCGGCACGTCAAGTCCGGCCACCAGGTTTCTCATCCCAGACCTCTCCCCAAACCCGGCTCCTGTGTCGCTGCGGTTCGGGGCAGCCTCTGGGGTTGCCGAAAGCTTGCGCAAACGCAGGGTGGGATGGTCTGGTGAGGGACGAGGAATTATTTCACTGCAGTGGCCAAAGCGCTCTGGGTGGGCTGCTGGTGACTGCCCCGGCTCCTGCCGCTTGGCTCCCCCGGCACACACACACACACGGGGGCAGCCGGGAGGAGGCAGCAGTTCGTGTCCTGTTAAGTGGCACGGCAGCACCTCGGGGCCGGCTGGCAGCAGCCACCAGCCTCGGCCAACCCTGCCTCCCCTTTCCCAGTCAGCGCCGCCGACCTGGAGCTCTCCGGTATGAGAACCCTGGAGCACGTGGCAGTCACCGTCACCATCACACACCCCCGCCGCGGCAACCTGGAGATCAGGCTCTTCTGCCCCAGCGGCATGATGTCCCTGATAGGAACCACCAGGAGCATGGACTCGTAAGCGCCGGGGGGGCAGGGACTGCGGGGCAGGGCACCCAGCAGCCCCGAGCAGCAGGGCCGAGGCACGTGCCCGGCCTCGCAGCTCAGGCTGCGTTACGCTCAGGGGGTTCTTCCTCCCCCCTCTGGCAGGGATCCCAACGGCTTCGCTGACTGGACCTTCTCCACAGTGCGATGCTGGGGCGAGGAGGCACGGGGCACCTACAGGCTGGTCATCAGGGACACCGGTGAGTCCTGCCGCTGGGGGTGGTGGCAGCGAGGTCAGGCTGGGTCTGGGAGCGGCGGAGGTGGGAGCATCCCCTCCCGGAGCTGCTGGGTGTGCCCTCGTACCCCTGCGCCTGGCTCCGTGCCGTGCCCTGGGGAGCTGCCAGCCCGGCACCTGGGCTGCTTGCTGCGGGTTAGCCTGACGCAGTGCCAGGTGGAAGAGTTCCCCACTGGTGCAACCTGTTTCTTCTCCAGGAGATGAGAGCCTGAGGCCTGGGACCTTGAAGCAGTGGCAGCTGACCTTGTACGGCTCCTCCTGGTCCCCAGCGGAGATGAAGGAGCGGCAGAGGTAGGAGACCACAGCCCCGTCTTGGTGGGGAGCAGGAGCTGGCAGGCTAGGGGACGTTACAGAGGTCTCTGAGCCGGAGCTGTCACGGTGAGGTGATGGCAGGGTGAGGAAGAGGGGCTGCGGCCCCGCAGCTGGCACCTCGCACAGGGCTGCCCTCAATAGGTGGCAGAGGGGGGCCTTGGGCTGCACAAAACAGCTCCGTTGCAGAGCTGGCAACCCCCAGTGGTGTGAAAGGCGCTCCGGAGCCTTCACGGGCGTTTGGGATCCTCCCTGGTACAGCCAAACCTGCGGGACCCTCACTGGTGCCTCTGTCCTGCAGGCTGCTGGAAGAAGCCATGAGCGGGCAGTACCTGAACAGCAACTTCTCCCTGCCCTGCCCTCCGGGGCTGGAGATCCCCGAGGAGCAGCACTACACCGTCACGGCCAACACGCTCAAGGTGAGCCTGCTGGGGCTGGGGAGAGGCACGGGGCGCACGAAGCAGGGGTACCCACCCTCTGCAGGAGTCACTGGGGAAGGGGAAACCTGCGTCTCTGATCCTACTGGCACTGCATCCTCTCCCCCGGGAGGCGCAGGGTGACAGGGCAGAGCGTGGGGGTAGTTGAGGCTGTTTCTCAAGGGGCTTCCTCCTCCACAGACCCTCCTGCTGTTGGGATGCTTTGCTGTGTTCTGGACTTTCTACTACATGCTGGAGGTGTGCCTGACCAGGAACAACGTGGGCTTTGACCTGAGCTGCAGCGGCTCCACCACCTGCAAATGGTACCAGCAGGGCGGGAAGCACAGAGCCCTCGAGAACGGCCTGGAGATGGAGTCTGTGCCGCTCTACAGGGAGAAGGAAGCCGAGGATGTCGAGATGGAGTGCGAGCAGCTGGAGCCTGCCCAGGAGGGCGGGGGGGAGGAGGGGTCCTGGACCCCCACCCACCCCAAGCCTCCCACCAGCAGCAGAGCTGCCGGCTTCCACGAGGCAGCCCCCGCCGCAGCAGGGTACCTCGGCCGGGAGGCAGCAGCTGAGCTCCTCTCGGAGGGCAGGGAGCACCAGGCGTGCTAGCTGGGGCTGGGGGCTTGGGCTGCGTCCCCCCCCCTCGGTACGTCCTTCCTGAGCGTGGGCAGCAGAGACTTCCTGAGCCCCCGGGGACCATTGCCGCTGCGTCCTGCGAAAAGGGGTGTTGGAAGTGGCTCAGACAAGGAGAAAGTCTGCTGGCAGTGGAAGGGGAGCTTTCCTTTCCCTTGCTCTGGAAAACAAAGCAAGCCTTAAGCCCGTTCCTAGAGGAGCTTGCTCCCTGTCCCCTGTGCTCTGACCCCGCCACCCCGTCCTCTCCGGCAAGCACACGAGCAGGCGTACGCTTGGGGGGGGGCAGAAGGCAGCGGGGCTTCCTCCATCGTCCTGCCCAGAGGCTGCAGGCAGTAAACGCAACCCCGAGGGTGCTGGGTGCTGCCTCCCCCACACCCCCGTTCCCACATGCTGCAGGGAGGGCGGAGGGCCAGGGGTGTCCCTGCTTGGGGACTCGCTTCGGGGGACACGAGAGCACCCCTGGCAGTGTTGTGGCAGCGCGAGCTCGCTGTGGCTGCTGCCCCCCCCAGTCTGTGTCCTGCCGCTCGCTGGGGCACGAGGGGAGCGCCAAGGCTGCGCGCGGTGCCTGGCTTGGGCTGGGGAGGGAGGCTCGAGTTGCTCTGGCAGCGGCTCGTCTGCGAGCAGGGCTGGTTTGTTCACGTGTCTTTGGGTTCGCTGGTTTATTTTTTTAAAGTTGGGGGTTTGTTTTTTAAACAGCAAAGTCCTTTTGTGTAGCTTTCCAAATAAAGTCTTCTAAAAACCCTCCTCTCCCCGAGCCGTGACTCCTCTGCCCTCCCAGCGCTTGCTCGCTTTGGGAACTCGAGTCACCGAGTGCCCAGGGCTGGGGGGATGCTCTGCTGGGAGCCAGGGCTGCTCCTGGCAAGGGCCGGAGGGGTTGGAAGGAGGAACGGCAGCGGCTTGGGGTGGGGAGGGCTGAGCCCCCCCCCCCCGTCTGCACCATCCACGTCTCCGGGGCTTCGGCTTTCCTGGCGCGCCCGCAGGCCGTGCCCGCAGGACCGGGCGCGAGGCGGCGGGCAGGAGGAAACCTCGGCACGCGGCACTAGATGAATAACCTTTTAATTTTGACAAAAACGAAGTACAAAACCGAGGCCAATTTTCTTTTCTCCCCATTCGCAAGGATCTCTGCGAGAGTGGCGCTTGGCTGGTGCGGGGTGACGGGCGGGCAGGGTGGCTCCGGGTGCTGGGGCGCGCGCCCTCCCCGGGGAAGGGCCACGGGGCACCCGCGGGTGCCCGCGAGCGCGGCTGGGCGCAGGGGGGACGGGACCAGCTGGCGGCGGGGCTCGCAGGAGTGAAGCGGGGAGCGTGCGAGGCCGGAGAGGAGAGGAGGAGAGGAGAGGCCGCCCGGGAGCGGGAGCCGGAGCGAGCGCGGCGGGGCACAGCTGGGCTGCGGCTCGGTGCCGGTCGCGGCGCCGGAGGGGTCGTTTGGGCTGGCTGGCTTTTGGTTTTAAATAAATACCAATCGGTGGGGGGCGGCTGGAGTCGCCGGCGCCCCAGCAGCTGCGGCACGCGGGGCTGGAGGGAGCGAAGACGGAGGTCCTGGCTGGGGCTGGGGGAGGCGGGGGGCTGCCTAGCTGATGATCTGCCGGGGCCGGCCGTAGCTCATCCCCGCCTGTGATGCGCCCTTGTTGCTCCCCATCTGTAAGCCGATGACGTTCTTGCCCTCCTTCAGCTGGCTCTCGGTGAACTCCCGCTTGTGCTCCTGCGCCTTCCTGCGGGGCGGAGGGAGAGGCCATGCGGCACCCGCCCCCCCCCCGGCTGCCGGATCCTTGGATCCTCGCCCTGGCATTGGAATTCCCCCCATTCCCCTCCCCAGGGCCGTAGCCCCAGCCCTCTGCTCCCTGGGGCACCCAAGAAGGGACCGAAACCTCCCGGGGCTGCCGCTGGGCAGCGGGAAGGGGACGGCGCCAGCCCCAGCTGGGTCTGGGGGGGAGCTGGCAGGCAGGGGGCCGGGGCGCAAGGGTCCCCCACTTACTTCATGAACCAGTTGGGGTCCCCGTGGTAGTTCCCGTCGTTCTTGGTCACCGCCAGGCTCCCCAGGGCCATCAGCGTCCTCTGCACCGCCGCCATGTCCTTGGCTGCCGAAGGACAGCAGAGTGAGCGCTGGCGTGGTGCTGGCAGCCCCGGGCCCCTCGTAGCCCCCCGCCCGCAGCCCCCCGCCCAGCACACCTTCAAAGAGGTCGACGGTCTGGAAGATGTCTGTCTTCACCACGCCGTAGTCCTCGGCCGCCTTGAGGAACTGGGAGATCTGCTCCATCTGCTTGAAGACCATGGTGGGGGGGCTGTCGGGGATCTTGACGGGCTTGGAGCCGTCGGGGTAGAGGCTGTTCACCAGCCGGCTGAGGACCTGCGGGCAGAGGGAGGCTGAGCTCGCCGCACAGCGCCGCACAGCGCCGCACAGCGCCGCACAGCGCCGCTCCCACCCGTCCGGCCCCGCACTTACGATGCCGTTCTTCAGCCAGACCTGGAAGCCCAGGCGGCCCCGGTCGGGACGGCCCACGCTGGCCCCGCACTGCGCCACGATCCACTCCACCAGGCGGTCCTCCAGCTCGTCGTCATACTTCTTCTCGATCTTGGACTGGACGTCCCTGCTCATGCCGTACGCCGGGCCCTTGTTGGCCATGACTGCGGCGGGTGGGAGACCTGGGGCAGGAGTGGGGGCGCGTGAGGCTGCGGGGGTGCTGCCTCCCCCTCGCCCGGCACAGGGCACCCCGTGGCATCCACCTCCTGCTCTCCCCGTGCCAAGCAGGGGCTGTTCGACGCCAAACGGCACATCCAGAGGTGAGCACACGGCCGTGATCCTTGCAGTGTGCCCAGACAGACAGGTCCCATCCCGGCAGAGGTGCTTTGTCCCCGCTCTCCAGCTCAGGGTGCGCAGCAGAGCTGCCTCATCCCCATCCCTGCCTGCTCAGCCACCAGCGGGTCCCAAGGGTGCCAACGTCCCTGGCATCGGGCAGCCGGTGGCCGTGGTGCGCCTGGAGCAGCCACACTGCCCGGAAAGTGCCCGGGAAGGAACCGGCACAGCTGGAGAGCGGAGGGCTCTGGGCAGCAGGGCTGGGTGCCTGGGGCACAGCGGGGTGCCGTGGGGTGGCCATGGCTCTCCGTGTCCCCGTGCCCGTGCCAGGAGGCCAGTCCCCAGGAGCCGTGCCCGTGCCCTTGTAAGGACATGGTGCGGGCAGGGACGGCGGTGGCCGGGGCGGGCAGCGCTGGAGGGTGCCAGGAAGGGTGCCAGCGGGGAGAGGCGGTGGGGAGCCGGCAGCCAAGCCCCCCGCTGAGGCGGCCTCACTCCTCCCCACACAGCTCCTGGTTGGGTTTGAGCCAGCCGAGTGCCGGGGCTGAGCTGTGGAGGAGCTGCGAGCCCGCGTCCCCTGAGCTCCCCGGCCACCAGCTCGCCCCGCGCACCGGGCAGATGCAGCCCGGCTCCGGCAGCACAGCCCCGGGATGCGGCAGGGCTGGGTGCGGGTAACGCCGAGCCTGGCTGCTGCCAGCGGGGCAGGGAGCCCCCAGCCCCGGGGTTCAGGCAGCAGTGCTGCATGAGTCCCCCGACGGGCTGTGCCCAGCCCCGGGCACGTCCCCGATGCCGCAGGCAGCGCCGCTCGGCTGTCACAGCTCGCCTGGCCACGGGGCACTGACCGCCAGCCCGTGCCCACCTCCTGCCCTCATCCCCCCGCACTGGGCTGTGCCCCTTCCCGCAGGAACGCAGGAACTGGGGGCTGGGGCTGCTCCGAGTGCTCCCCGAGTGCCCCAGGGCTGGGCAGAGCCAGCGCCCACCACAGCTCTGCTCCCGTGAGCCGCGGAGCCCCTTGGCGACACGGTGCTGAGGACCAGGGGCAGCAGCGCACCCTGGGCAGCGTCCCCAGCCCATGGAACTGCGTCCCTCCCCGTGGGAGCGGGACCCTGATCCGGGGAGCAGCATCCCAATTTGGGGAGCAGCATCCCAATCCAGAGAGCAGCATCCCAATTTGGGGAGCAGCATCCCAATCCAGAGAGCAGCATCCCAGTCCAGGGAGCACAATCCCAATCCGGGGAGCAGCAACCCCATCCCAGGGAGCAGGACCCAATCCGGGGAGCACAACCCCATCCCAGCGAGCAGCATCCCAATCTGGGGAGCACGATCCCATCCTGGGGAGCAGCATCCCCATGTCCCAGGGGCTGGCACCCCGAGCGGGGCACCCTCCGTGCCCGCCACCCCCCCCCCCCCAGCAGCAGGACTCACGAGCGGCTGCTGACGGAGGCGAGGGGCGATGCTCAGCGCGGGAGCCGGCGCTCTGCACAGTTAGGAGGCCGACGCCGAGCTAAAAGGCCGGTGCCGGGACAGTGATGTCAGCCAGCCCGCGGCCAGCCCCCCATCCCTCCCTCGCGGGGCGCGCCAGCCCCGCAGCGCACCCTGACTCCAGCCCAGGCACCATATTTGGGGAAAGACTCCGAAAAGCGGTGACTAAGGCCCGTGCCGGAGCATTCCCCGCGTGCCTCAGCCCCGGCAGTTTTGGGGCAGGGAGGAAGCGGGGCCCCGGGCTCTGATGGAGTAAGTCCTTTTATAGGCAGGCGCTCGCCGAGGTTTTCTGCCCTGACTTCATGGCTGGCTTTCCCCTGCGCTCACCGCCGGGACGGGACGAGCGGGGCTCTGCGGGGCTGGGGGGCACGGGGGGGGGGACCCGAGCGGCAGGGACAGGCCACGCGACGGTTGTGGTGTGTGCCGGGGGGCTGCTGGGGAGCACAGCGAGCCAGGGCGGGCCTGCACGGGGTGGCGAGGCCTTGGGCATCCTGCGGGCGTCTGGCCAGGGCACAGGAGTGTCCCCAAGAATTGCTCTGCCCCCGCTGAGGAGGGCAGGATGCGGCCAGGCAGCCCCGGTGCCAGGTGGGGATGCGACAGGGACCCGCAGCCCCAGGGACCCGCAGCCCCCAGGGCCTCACGCACCCCAGCACATCCATGGCTCCGTCCCCAGCCCTCCCCGGCCCCCCCGCAGTGCCAGGAGCTCCAGCAGGACACAGCCACAGCTCCAGGATTGTCCCCACGGCCACGGGAGCCCAGGGGCTCAGCGAGGGGGCAGAGCCCCACGACCCGCAGCCTCCCTGGGCACCCCTACACCCATGGGTGCGCTGCCTGTCTCCCCAAGCCCCCCCCACCCCAAACCCCGCTCCCAGCAGCTCCCATCCCCTGGGGCACACAGCACCAGCCCCACAGCCTGGAGGGGGGCAGCCCTGGGGGGGCCTCTCAGCTTCCCAAGAGGCGAGGGGGAGGCTGGCGGAGCAGCAGAGTGCGGCTGACACCCAGCGGCAGCGCGGGCAGCCCCGCCGAGCCCCCCCCCCCCGGGTGCAGGACGCGGGGTGCCCCAGCCCCGGCCCCGCAGGAGGAGGCAGGCACGGGTAAAGTGCAGACACTTTAATGGGAGCCGCTTCCCGGCACGGCCGCCCGGAGCACACCCGCGCAGCCGGCTGCAGGAGCAGCGGACGGGAGGAGAAAACCGGCCGGCAGCCTCGGCGAGGGGCTCGGCAGGATGCGGCCCCCGCTGGCCGCCCCGGCACCGGGGCGCGAAGGCATCGCCGCCGCGCTCCGCTCCCCAAAACTGGCAGTAGGCACTGAAGGTCCCGCACCCGTGTGCGTATGGGGCCGCGCGTCCCAGCAGCAGCAGCACCTTTTCCAGTGTCACTTGTCGCCACGGACGGGCGCCACGGGGGACAACACGCAGCCACGCAGCCCCCGGTGCAAGAGAAGGGCCAGGCCACCATAGGGGGTCCCCGGCCCCATTTTCGGCTAAGACACGTGCTGGGCAGGCCGGGGTGGGGGGGCCACAGGCACCCGCTGGGGGCCCAGCACAGTGAGGAGGAGGCACGGCGGGGAGGGGACGGAGAGGCTGGCGGACCCCCAGCACGGGCAGCCCTCCCCGGGGGGCTCCGGCCGGGCTTTTGGCACAGCCCCAGGCGGCGACACCGCGGGGCAGCGGCCCCTCTGCTGCCGGGCCCCTAGAAGACGTAGATCTTGTCCCGCTGGACGCAGTCCAAGTCGTCGTCCAGCGTCAGCAGCACCTGCGGAGAGGGGAGCGGAGGCGCGGTGGGCCGGGGCTGCGGGCAGGGCCGGGAGCTGCGCCCCCTCACTGAGCCCCCGGGCTCCCAGGGCTGTGGGGACAACCCCGGGCGCTGTGCGGGCGGGCGGCACCTACCAGGAAGGAGCCGAACATGGCGATGGAGGAGAGGAAGTGCCAGATGTCGTGGTCGTCGAAGAAGTCGAGCAGGATGCAGTCGCGGTTGTGCTCCCGAGACTCGGCCGGCGTTTTCTGTCCGGGACAGGGCGAGCTGTCACCATGCCCACCCCGCAGCCACCCCGCGCCCCGCGCCGCCCGCCCGCCTACCTGCCAGGTGCTGAGCCCCTGGAAGAAGAAGAAGAGGGCGAAGCCCCAGACCACGGAGGTGCCGATAATGCAGAGCAAGGGGATGAGCTTGATGCGTTCGCCGCTGCGGAGCTGGAGGAGAGGCCGGGGTCACCGCGCAGGCAGTGCCCAGCAGCCCCAGCGGGCAGCCTCCGGCTGAGCACCCCCAAAACGCCCGTCCCCGGTGCCCTCCCCGCACGGCCGGCCCGGGGCTGGGCTCCGCTCGCACCTTCATGATGATGTAGAAGGCGAAGTAGAGGAGCAGGTTGCAGATGCCGATGGCCAGCAGGTAGGAAGCAAAGTCATTGGGGTGGACAATGAGGCCGTAGGCAGCGCTGGGGAGGCAGGGAGAGGCAGCGGGGTCAGCTCAGCCTGGGGTGTCCCCCCCCCCCGTGCCCTGCTGCCCCCCCGAGACCTGCTGGCAGCTCCCCAAGGGCTGCTCCTGCAGGGGATGGGGCGGTGCAGGGGGACGCTGCGGTGCCGCGGGTGCAGGGGCCGTGCTCTGCCCACAGCTGCCACGAGCTGGGTGTCCTCAGCCCGGGGGCTGGCCCGGGCTGGGGGGAGCAGGGCAGGGGCAGCAGCGGGGATGGGGGGGCCTGGCCATGGAGGAAGCAGCGTGAGGGCCTCGCCTGCCCCCGGCTCCGCACTTACAGCGACCAGTTGATGATGTTTCCCATGACCAAAAGCACCATTCGGTCCTGCGAAGGGAGACGGGACGGGGTGAGGAGAGGGCCTGGGGGGCACCCGGCCAGGCTGGGGAGGGTCTGCTGTGTGCCACGTCTCAGCACAGCCCCAGGCCGGTGGCCAGCAAGCTCGCGGGCAGCGACGTCCCTTCCCCTCCCATCACTCACCACGTACATGGGCCCGCTGCACTGCCGGACGCAGTCCGTGTACAGCACGTGCAGGATCCTGCGCAGGATGCCCGAGTCTGCAGGGAGAGGGGAGGTAGTGCTGGGGTCCCTGAGGTAGTGCTGGGGTCCCTGAGGTAGTGCTAGGGGTCCCTGAGGTAGTGGTGGGGGTCCCTGAGGTAGTGCTGGGGGTCCCGGAGGTAGTGCTGGGGGTCCCGGAGGTAGTGCTGGGGGTCCCGGAGGTAGTGCTGGGGGTCCCGGAGGTAGTGCTGGGGGTCCCGGAGCCAGCCCCTGCCCGTCCCAGCCCTGCCCTGCTTGGGGCCAGGCCCCCAGGTTAACCCACCCAGCCCTCACCGAGCTTCCAGCGCCCCATGTAGTAGAGCTGGGTGCTGAGCAGGAGGGTGGCCACGATGTGGATGACGGAGAAGACGATCCAGAAGGCCATGTTCCCTTTGCCGAAGACCTGGGGAGAGAGGAGCAGGCAGCGGGCTGGAGAAGTGGCCACCCCGAGCCGTGCCCGGCCCCACCGCGCGCCCGCACTCACGACGCCGACGACGGAGAAGAAGATGACGACGGCCAGGCAGGCGTAGGCGCTGTAGGCGCTGGCGTTGATGTCGGGGTGCCGCTTCTGGTACAGCTTCAGCATGCAGAGCCCGGCGATCATGTACATGAAGGAGGTGTCTGCGGGACGGCAGCGGTCAGCGGGGCTGGGGGCGGCCCCCGGCGCGGCGCCAGGGCGGCACTCACCGAACTGGAAGTTGGTGTAGTTGGGGCAGACGTGGTAGCAGGCGCTGAGCAGCCCCTCCATCATCAGGGCCGTGCCCATGGCGTAGAAGAGCCCGAAGTGCTTGGGGATGCCGCACTCCTGCGGGGCCAGAGAGGAGGGGAAGTGGTGCCTGGGGAAGCTGAGCCCCCCCGGGCGCAGAGCCCCGCGGCCACGCGTCCCCTACCAGGGCGTGCGTGTCGTTGCGCATGAGCGCCCGGTTGTAGTTGATCTCCCGCTGCAGGATGATGAGCAGGAAGAGCAAGCCCAGCAGGACGTAGCCCAGGTTGCTGAGGATGTTGTTGAAGGCGCTGCGGGAAGCGGTTCAGCCCGTCAGTGCCCCAGGACCCCCCCCATCCATCCCCCCGCAGCCCTGCCCCACGCGCGGGGCACCCCGGCTGCACGCCCGCCGCCCCTACCTGAGGTTCCCCAGCGGGTGGGCGCACAGAAAGTTGTAGTAGCAGATGTCCTGGTTGCCGGTGACGTTCACCACCTGCAGGCATGGCACAGTGAGAGCGGGAGGTGGCAGGGAGAGGACGCAGGGGGACGCACAGGGACGTTCCCATCGCGGGTGGAGAACGGTTTGGGACAGCTCCCCGGGAACGGGCACCCAGACCCCGCTCACCGTCTGGTAGGTGATGACGAGCTGGATGACGGGGAGGGCATAGAAGACGGCGATGGTGGCGATGTTCCTGGGAGGGGCACAGCGGTGTCACCAGGGTGCCCTGCCACCCGCCGGGGGCACCGTGGGGTCGCCGTCCCGAGCCCCCCCCACCCGCACCTCCCCTGCTCACCAGAAGTAGATCTGGTATTTCTTCCGCAGCACCCGCTTGTCCTTGCGGGCCAGGTCGGCCACGCAGAGGTATTGCTGGAAGGAGAGGCAGGGTCGCAGGGGGGCAGGCGGCAGGGCAGGGCTGGGCGCCCCGGCACGGCCCCGCGCAGCCCCGACGGGGACACACCTTGGTGCGGATGACGTTCTTGTCGTAGTCGATGTCGGCCAGCGTGTCGTAGTCGTCCTCCTCGACCGAGCTGAGCGAGTCCAGCCGGGGCCGGCCGGCCACGTTCTCCAGCGACCGCTCCCCTGCGCCAGAGCCGGGGGGGTCAGCGGTGCCAGGACCACAGCACCCCGCAGGACCAAGCCCTCCTCGCCGACACCAATCACCCCCAATTACACCCGCGCCTCCCCTCTAGCTCAGCCCGGTCCTGCGCCGGGACTCGGCCGCGCCGGGGGCAGCCCTGGGCCGTGCGGGGCTGGGGCAGAGCGGCTGCAGGCACAGTGGGGGCTGTGCCCGGGGCAAAGCTCGGGGCAGGGCAGATTGGTTTGATTGGACCGTCCCTGCTCAGCACCAACATCTACCCATAGCAATGCACAGCTGCCTCATCGGGGCGGAGGGGATGCGCCGCTTGAACTGGTCCTGCCCTTCAAAGGAAAGCGAGAGTTACTGGGGCAGGACAGGGACCCAGCGCACCGCCGGCACCTCGGGAGGCTCCCCGGCACGTCGCCAGCCGGTGGTGCCCACGTGGAGACCCCAACACAGGCTCGCAGGGAGGGACAGGGGCCACCAGGGGACGGAGAGAGGCAGAGCTGAGCTGCCACCGGTCGGTGCCCTCGGGGCAGCCCTGGCACGTTGGCTCCGTGGCGCGGCGCGGCGCAGGACTCACCCACGTATCCGTAGGGGACCTCTGCAGAGCCCACGCTGCCCGAGGCGGCCTCGGTGCTGCCGGAGGAGCCGTTCTCTGGGGGGAGGGACAGGGTGGGCTTGCGGCACGGCCACCGGCCCCCGCGGGCAGGGAGGTGAGGGGCAGCGCGTGGCACTCACCGAAGGAGCCGTAACCGTAGGTGTCGTAGGGGACGTGCCCCAGGAAGGAGTCGGGGATGCTGCGGGAGTGCCCTGCAGGAGAGGAGGGGACGCACAGCTCCATCAGCTGGGGGCAGCCACCAGCAGCACCCCCAGCATGGGGCTGTGCAGCCGATCGGTGCGGGGCAGTGCCCTGCGCCCCTGTCTGAGGCCAGGCATGGGGGCACGGCCCGGGCAGTGGCTCGCACGGACAGAGCAAACGCTGGCACCTACCCAGTAAAGATGCTGGGAGTCGCCAGAAAGTCATGGAAAAAGAGAGAGAGAGACTCAGTCAGGTGCTCAAGCCCCAGCCCAGCTGCGTCAGCCCCAGAGCGGAGAAGCCAAACCCCAGGACATTCCCGTCCCTGCTTTTTGGCCTTACTTGAAAGGGGAAAAAACCCACCAACCCCAGGGACATCCCCTCGCTGCCGCCCCCAGTACCCCTCACCCGTGTCCAGGCTGGGCGAGTCCATGGCTGCCAGGAGCCCCTTCCTCTTCTGCTGCCTGCCGAAGGAAGCGGCCGTGAGCAGCGCCGCAGGGCGGCCGTGGTGCCGGGGCTGTGGGTGGCACCGCTCCGTGGGGCAGGGACAGGGGCACGGCTGCCACGGGCGCAGCACCGGGAGGGGACGGGGTGGTGGGCAGGGGCTGGGGGGCCACAGAGCGCTCACCGGCAGCTCTCCCAGCAGGCGATGAGCAGCGTGAGGACGTAGAAGGAGAGGAAGATGCCCAGGCAGAAGAGCATGCTGCTCACGTACGCCTCCGCTGCGGACAGAGCCGGGACGAGGCTCAGGGCGAGCGGTGGCCCCGGGGACCTGTCCCGGGGTCCCTGCAGCACCCCGCAGCTCCCAGCCGCTAACAGCGCCCGGAGCAGTCTCCCACCCAGGCTTACAGGTTATGGCAGGGGACACCATCACCTCCAGCATCTTCTGCCGGTTGTGTTGATCCACGGGCTCATCTGCAGGAGGCAAGGGCAGCGGTCAGCTCCGCGGGGCGGGGGTCAGCCCCGTGCCCAGCACCGGCCCCACAGCAGCAAGCCTCCCCCCGCCAGGCGCCTACCTGGGGAGGTGTGTTTGGAGAGGGGGTAGTAGGGCAGAGGCCCCCCGCACGCCTCGTCCTCCGTCTTCACCACCACCACCACGTAGAAGCTGTTGCTGGGGAAATCCTTCTTCTGCAGCGGCCGTCCCGGGGCGAGAGACAAGGATCAGCAGCGCCGGGCCGGGCCGTGTGGGTCCCTGTGGGGCTGAGCCCCACGGCCGGGGCCTGTCCCCACGCTAAGCGACACCGGCCGGCAGCGGCACGGCCCCGCGCCCACCTGCACCGTGATGGCTGCCTTCTTGGTCATGGTCTGGTACATGCCGATGAAGGCCACGTTGTTGTCCAGGTCGTAGACGGGGCACTGCGGGGTGCAAGGGGCAGTCAGCTCTGCTGAGCGCCGCGGGTCCCCCGGGGGAGTCCCCACAGCCCAAACCTACCAGGATGTCCTGGATGGAGATGACGGAGCAGGGGAAAGCCATGGCCGAGGTCACCTTCACAATCACCGAGTCCACTCCCTCGGGGAACTCGTACTTGAAGTACTGGGGGGAGAAGGGCACGTCGCTGCCCGTGCCGCTCCCCCCCGGCGCGGAGCCCATGCCCTGCCAGCCCAGCCCCTCACCTGCGGCTGCGATGCCGTGGCATTGAAGCTGAAGGCTTCGTTCGTCCTGCGGAGAGCAGGGAAGGAAGGATGAGGGCCGGCCAGGGCAGCGGCTGCCCGGGGAGGAGCAGCCCCGGGTGGCAGCGGGCAGGGAGACGGGGTCGGGCCCCTCACCGCAGCACGAAGTTCTCCACGCGGGTGACGCGCAGCTGGTAGGAGGCGTTGAGGGACAGCGTGGAGACGTCCACGTAGAAGTGCTGGGTCTCCACCTCCGCCTTGGTCTGCGGCTGGCACAGCGTGCGGCTCACCTCCTGGTACGCGTACTTCCTCTGGTACCTGGGGCAGGCAGACCCCGCCGTGCCGTGCCGTGCCACCGACCGCTGCCCACCCCGTGCCCACGGGACCCCCACCGGGGGGTCCTGAGCCCCGCCGATACTCACAGGCCCCGTAGGATGAGCGGCACCTGGAACGAGACCACCGCCTCCTTCTGCCTCACCACGAAGAGCACGGGCAGGTCCTTGTGGTCGGACAGGACGTTCACCGACACCCGGACTCCCTCTGTCTGCGGGGACAGCGCGAAGGCGACGCTTTGGCCGGGCAGCGGCGCCCCGCTGGATGGACTTTGCTCGGCAGACACGTTGGCCCTTGCTGATGAGGGGACGCCGCCCGTCTGCTGTCCCCAGGGCGCCCGGCTCCGCTGCCACCCAGGGCAGGGTGACGCGGGGCTGCACGGCCACGCTGGTGCCCGGGGCTCCCTGGGGTGGCAGAGGCACTGCCTTGGGCCGACTCCTGGGTGCCCAAATGGGGAACGCAGCCCAAAAGCGGGGACACAGCCCAGAAGTGGGGACACAGCCCAAAAATAGGAACACAGCCCAACAAGGGGAGCACAGCCCAAAAACAGGAACGCACCCCAACAAGGGGAACACACCGCAACAAGGGGAGCACCCCAAAAACGGGAACGCACCGCAACAAGGGGAACACACCGCAACAAGGGGAGCACCCCAAAAACGGGAACGCACCGCAACAAGGGGAACACAGCCCAACGAGGGGAACGCACCCCAACAAGGGGGAACACCCCAAAAACGGGAACGTGCCGCAAAAACGGGCCCCAGTCCCCAAAAGGCCCCCGCGAGCCCCCTCGGGCCGGCGCCCCGCTCACCCTGTTGCGCAGCACGGTGTGGTTGAAGGCGTAGATGTTGAGCAGGTCGCCGTCCACCCAGTCCGAGTAGGTCCTGTCGAAGGTGGCCTCCTTCTCCTGCACCTGCCGGCGCTGCTGGGGCTCGGGCAGGGCTGGCGGCGGGGCGAGCGCCCACAGCAGCGCCCAGGCCAGCGCGGCGGCCCCGGCGGGCGGCATCCTGCCAGCATCCCCGGCTGGGCTGCGGCGGACCGGGGGGGGACCGGGGGGGTCAGCCGGGGCGCGCCGGGGAGCCCGGACCCATGGCGCGGGGGGCGAGGCGGTGCCGGTGCTCGGTGCCGGTGCCCGGTTCCCGGTGCTCGGTTCCCGGTGCGGATCGCGGTGCCGGTGCTCGGTGCCCGGTTCCCGGTGGCAGTGCCCGGTGCGGCTCCCGGTGCCCGGTTCCCGGTGGCGGTGCGGATCGCGACGCCCGGTGCCGGCGGCAGTCCCGGTGCCGATGCCCGGTGCCGGTGCCGGTGCCGCCCGGTAAACACGTCCCGGCGGTGACGTCAGGGCCGGGCGGGGAAGTGACGCGCGGGCGGCGCCGACCGAGGGCGGCCCCGGAGCCACCGCGGGGAGCGGGGCCCTGGGACGGGCGGGCGGGCACGGGGACAGGCCGACAGAGACCGACAGACCGACGGACAGACCGAGGGACAGACCGAGGGACAGACCGCCGCAGCCCCGGGACGCCCGCGGGCCTCCCCCCCTTACACGGGGGCCTTACAGCACAAGGGGGCTGGGCAGCTCCTGAACACCCCTGGTCCTAAACGTCCTGTTCCTAAATGTCCCTCCTTCCTAAGCACCCCCTGTTCCCCAATACCCCTCCCGGGCAGGAGCCCCCAACCCACCGCCGCTGCCCCAGGTCCCCGCCCGGCCCACGCAGGGCCGCGGAGCTTCGCTGCGGCGCTCCTTTATTTCCAGGGGTGAGGGGCTCCGAGCACCCCGCGGTCGCACGCTGCTCCCCGGTTGCGGGTCGGGGGCTGGTGGCAGCCACGGTGTGCTCGGGGCAGAGCCAGGGCCAGGAGCTGAGCCGCTGCTAACGCCCGACTCCTGTCCAAGTATTGCCTCCGCTGGACCGACTCGGAGGTCGATGCTGGAGCGATGTGCATTTCCCTATTCATGTCAAGGCTTAAAATCAAATCACAGAGCAATCAGAAGCAAGCTAATACATCCTGTCCAGGGCCAAAACACCAGTTACCTCCACTTGCGGAACATTATTTAGAGCTTCGGGTACAGAAAAACTCCGCATCGCTTTAAAACGGTGGTGAAAGGAAAGGGAAAACACAGGAACAAACAAAAACCAAAGACTAGAGTAAGAACGGAGACTAAACGAGAAGCGAGGACCCAGACGAGCACGACCCCAAACACCCACGGGAGGGAACGCTGCGGATTTACCTGGTGAAAGGCTTCTCTTTGGAAGCTCCCCCCGACCCAGCAGCACCTCGGCAGCCAGTCCGGCGGCCCCCCAGCACCGACGGGACACACGAGGCAGCCAGCACAGGGAACGGGAGACGCACGCGCACACACACACACAGGCCGGAACACGTTGGGGTGAAACATTTACATTTATATTGAAATATGCACTAGACAGAGTGAGTTCTACCAGTTGATGCTTTTTTTTTTTCTTTTTTTTTTTTTTTTTGCCAAAGCAGAATCACAATTTCTTCCTGGGAAGGTTCAAGTCAGTGAGCAGAAACAGGGCAGCGCCTCCGAGCAGGTGGGGAGGCCGCTGCCTCCTCGGAGGTCCCCACCACGTGCCTGGAGCGTCACCCCCCTCCTCCCCAAGTCCCCAGACACTTTTTTCTGTCCTTTCACATCTTTTCTCTTTGCTGCAATAAATAGGGAACTGGCAGTGCTCGCAGGCCGCTGTACAGACAAGATACCAGGCTTCAGCACAGAACTGAAAAACGCAACTGGATTGTTTACAAAAGGAAAAAAGCCCCAAAGGGCCAGTTCTTTCACAGCCAACCATTAACAATGAAATAATTCATGCTGGCCGGGCTGGGGCAGCCCAGCCCAGCCCCGATCCCAAGGGACATCGGTCGCCCAAAGCTGCAACTGAAGCTTTTCTACGCTTCCTTTGGTGAGGCACTCGGTTTTTAGTATTTGCTCAGTGAGGAGGCAGAATCCCTCCTTGCCCTCACACAAAACTTCTCAATTTTGCACGGGACAGTTTCTCACCAGACAGCCCCAAGCACAGCTAAAGTCTCATAGGAAAAAAAAAAAAAAAAGCTGTCCTTCCTTTCCTTGTGCAGCATCAGCACCTGTCCGTGACGGTTACGGCAGCCGAGGAGGAGGGCTGCGAACACTGAACCAAGCAGAGCGTGGCACCTCAGCAAGCCAAGCTTAAGCAGAGCCCCGGCAGAGCCGCCCTCGGTCACGTTGCAGAGGAGCCACGGACCTGCCCAACCTCTCTCCTTCCACTCAGCGCCCCGCCAAGAGCGGCTGACTCACAGCCGGACACAGCCTCAGTTGCACGGGCGCTTAGCTGAGAAGTTGGAGCTTTTTATTGGAGGACACATCCCTGGTTAGCGTCTCTTTAACCAAACGCAGCGACAGCACGGAGGGAAGCAGGGATGCATAGATTAAACTATCACGCTGCCTTCTCATAAAAGCCTAGAAAGCTGAAAAGCTCGCAGGGAGTAGGGCGCTTTATCCCTTCTCCCTAGGGGTGTGTGCGTGGAGGGGGGACAATAAATCTTTTCCCCAAGAATCCTCCACTGCAATGGATTTTCAACACTTGATTTTACACTTTTTCTTACACCGGCTTCTCCAGCAAGCATCTAATCGGAAGCGTGGATACCTTTATCTTAAAGCCCCCGCTGCAAGGCAGCAGGGCTACAGAGTGCATAGGCTGAGCGGGGCGTGGGGAACAGCACATTCCTGGCCTGGTTCACGGGGGTAAGACAATCATCCTCCTTCTACTACAGCACTCCAACACTTTTTACTTTTATTTCGGGGAATTGGAAAGCTTCATCCTTCCTTCATCTGTGTGTAGATCACATATACTGGAAACAAAACACACACTATGCATGCAATCCAGGCAGAAATCCTGCTATGATCAAATCTACAGGAAGAGGGGAATGTAGTGGGGACATAAAAGTATTCCTTAATGCTAGATTATAGACTGCGTTAAACACCAGCACCCTTTATTATAAAAAAGGGCAGACAGACTATATACAGTACCTATGTACTTTCATTGCAGCAGGGCACAGCAAGCAACCTGGACACCTAAACACCCCTCAGTAAGCATACAGCACGGAGTGCCCGCTAAGAAGCTGTCGGTTCCTCTCCCGTTTACCTGCCCAGAGGAGCGTGCCTGGCTGCAGACGGCTCTCGCACCCAGAGAGGTGCAGGGATCTGCGCTGGCAGCTGGCAGCTACCGCAGCACGAATCGCTGCCGCGTCTGCCCAGCGCTGCCACGCTCCAGCTGCGGCAGGTAAGCCGAGGAAGAACAGACTTGGGTTAAAATTACTTTATTTGCAAGTATATTTAGCTATTCGTCTAGGGCTCTGCGTTTAGGGTCCAAAACGGTTTCTTTTCGAAAAAGAGCAGCTTTCACTTTTAGATGAAAGGCTGTTTTCATACCACCACTAGTAGACTATAACCAGCTCTCATAACAACAACAAAAAAAATCCCACCTACTCGCAGCCCCTGTGAGAGGGCGCTCGCTGCACTGGCTCCCTTGCCTGGAGGTGAGCCGCGTCCAGGGCAGGAAGAGGCTACACCTCGGCTTCGCTTTTTACTGTAAGAGGCTGTAGTTGCTTGAATAAAATGTTTATACAAGTAAAACAGAAGCAGTAAAGAAATATACACCTTTGAATCTGTAAAGCTTCAGACTGATTTAGGCCTTGCAAAAAGGGGTTATTCATACGGGTTTTCTTTAGAAAAAAAAAAGGGTGTAACAGTCATACTTAAAAAAAAAAGAAAAGAACGATGAACAGCACTGTGAAGAGCCCTGTAGCACAGGCAACTCAAAGGAATGAAATGTCAGTTCTATAGTAGCGAGGAAGTAACTACCTTGTGTGATATTAACTGGATAATTAAAAATCCTAAACTGAACAACTGTTAAAAGCCAGCAACACCATACACAGACAGGAGCAGAGAACAGGACAGCCAGCAGCGCCTGAATGAGACTGCCCACAGGGAAAGCTGCGCGGAATGAGGAGTGCCCCAGCTGCCCGGCATGGTGAAGCAAGCACGAGCACAAGCACCTGGCAGTGTTACACACGCTCAGTTAGCGGTTTGTTTCGTTACACTTCTGAATTCCAGTTTCATGCTGCTTCAGAAAGAAGGAGTGAGAAAGCAACACGTGTTGCTTAAACCACCCCCAGCAGGAAAAAAAAAAAAAGGAAAAAAGGAAAGAAAGAAAACGTTAAAAGGTGGGACCGAGACTGAAAAAATGCATCTGATCTGTTATTAGCAAGTGGGAAGTGACTCCTGTTCACAGGCTAATACACAGAGCACAACCCCTACAGCCAGGAACGGTGAGCCAGGAGCTGTGTACGGGCTGTCAGAGACAGGCTAACAGGTTCTAGGACAACCACAGAGCAACAATACGTGAGAGGGGCACAGAGTGACAGTCCTGTTCTCATTTTAAATGAGGAATGGTTTAAAAGTAAAACTCTTCTTCAGCTAATTTCCTCCTGCAATAAAACCAACCAAGCCGGCCCTCGTATGTACAAGACCAGTTAAACATCAGCCTTCCCCCTCAAAACACTAGGTACGAGCATCCGTAACATTCTACAATGGAAAGTGCTTTAAGAAAGAAGGATTCTGTAGTGCCAGTGACAGAACTGATCTGATGGGCTGGAGGATGTTAACACTGACGGCAGCTAATCAGGCCAGAGCAGCTCGTTTCTCCTCAGGGGTCTCCTCCAGTAGCTGCATGATCAGTTCATGGAGGGGTTTGCAGATCTTGGCGTAGCCCCCTCCCGTCAGGTGCAGGAAATCAAACATGTCGTGGTACGAGATGGTGCCATCCGAGTGCACGAAGCCGGCGTCCACATCCAGCAGCTGGACGTTGGGCAGTTTGGGGAGGGAGGCTTTGAGCAGGTGGTTCACCTTGGCATTCTTCTGCCGCAGAGGGTTTGGCTTCTCTCCGCGAGGCAGCAGGCCCTGACACAAGAGAGAGGCAGTGAGGAGCTTTCACACAGTAACGATTTCCCTGCCAACGCAAGCATCCTTTCAGGACTCAGGGTGCCTGTGACAGAGGGATCTCATTGCTTTAATCGGTCCATTCAGATCTAATTTCAAATGCAACTGAAGACGGGCTATAAGCACAACTGGCAGGGCACTTGCATTTTTAAAGCTATCAGCTTGTGCTCTTTCCAAAAGCTGTCAGTGGTGCACTGAATGCCTCCGCTAAGCTTCTCAAGGGGACAGCCACCAGCCGACCTGTTAAAACTAGGAGGCAAACCAAGACTTCCAAATCCCCGCTCCGATCTGGGCGCTTTTATCCCTTGCAGGACTTCTTCCACAAAATTACTAAGTGGGACAGCGATGCTGCTAGTGGGAACGATCGCATCCACCTCTGGCAGAGCTGAACTTCTGCAGGGCCAAGCGAGGCAGGGGAGGCATGGACAAAGCAGAAGATAAACGAAGCGACCGCCCTCCCCCCCCCCCCCCCCTCCCAGTATCAGGCGGACACAGCGCAGAGAACACAGGGCCTCCTCACAGCGCTTTGTTTTCGCAGCACTCCGGGAGACATACCAGTACAATAACTTTGGCCTGCGGCTGCTGGGTATTTATCAGGCGCACGATGGCCTCGATTCCGCCTGCTACTTCTTCTGCTGTGTTTTCGTGATTATTTGTTCCAACCCAAACAACAATGACCTACGAGGAGAAGAAACGTTTGCAGCTTTTTCAGAACAAGTTCCAGTACTCTTGCTGACCCTGAAAACCCTGTATAAACATCGCCTGCAACCAGAAAGCTCAGTTAAGAACGTTTAAGTATAAACCCACAACGCAAGAGGTCTTCAGCTGTCAGTTATGCTGCCTTTTGAATGGCATCTCACAGGCCTCGGTACAGACAAACCAGGATGACTGAAGGTTTCCTGTTCAGCCTCGGAGATGCCCGAGTCTGCCCCACCCCACAAAGCCTCTTGGCCAACACGCTGCAGGAGCCCGCACTGGTCAAAAAGATGATGACATATACACAGTGCGCGCTCCTTCAGGTCAGGGACAAGCGTGCAGCTCAACTTCTTTAAGGAAAGATTAAATGCTGTTAAATAACAGAAATACGAGTGACGCTGCCTTCCTGCTGGAGCACACCCTGCATCACTGCCTCGCACCACAGCGGCTTGGGGGCCGCTCGGTGCCCTCAGTAAAGGACTTCAGCTCAGGTGCACACTAGGAAGCTGTTCTTCGCGACATGTACTGAACATCTTTGCTGGCTTTCTACCAAAGATTTCACCACCCCTATCTAGAGGCTGAGAATACTCAGGCCTGAGACACGCTGCAACTCCAACCTGCACCTGGTGATGGTAAATCACAGGCCTGATCACCTCCTGCGCTGTGGCTGCAAGGCCATCTCTCCTGAAGATTCCTCTGACATTTGCACACTCAGCAGCAAAACCCACGTGTGTGAAAGCACGGCCCTGTTCCCAAACACTTCTGGTTTAGCCAAACACGTTTCAGCACTTCATGCATGCTTAGTGCCGAGAGTTGTTCAAACAAAAAGGTCTCTTAAGAGTTAACAGCTCCCTCGGCTGTGCACCGCTGACGCCTCCTGTGAGTCAGCACAAGGCTGCCCGTTCGGCTTCCTGGCCATACCTTCGGTTTAATGTTCTCCAGTTCACCGTTCTTCAGTCTCCACAGAACGTGGCCGGTGGTGTCCCCGCCGATCCCAAAATTCAGTGCATGAAGCGGTGAGAAGAGCTCTCGCCATATCTGCAAGCAGAGATCAGTTTCCCATTTCAGAGGAGCAGCCTGATCGTGAAGGAGATACCGCACAGACACGCAGTGTCGTCAGCGACACTGAAAGGAGCAGTGCGATACCCAAAAACTCACTTCCAGAAATGGCATTTAAGCACAGGACAGGGCTTTACTCCAAGGTCCAGAAGAGGTGGAACTGCTGGTGTTCACTCACTCAGTCCTGGCACAAAGGAAGGGGAAGTTCTCTTGAACAGCTACTTGGTGTCAGGAACACAGAGCGCTGGAGCTGCTGTAGACCACGGTGTCCCTAACCTCAGTTAATGACATGACTGCTGAAGGCATCTAGGATCTGAAGAAATCCCTTCTATTGCCAGGTAACAGAACTAAAAAAACCTGATGGGCACTGGGAAGCAGCTCTCAAACAGTTACTCAGCTACTGCCACCGTGGAGCAGCAAAATTCGTGTTTTGCTCCAGCAAAGTTTTAGGGATTAAGGAAATGCGTAAAACCTAGGCAGAGCCTTAAACAAAATTCTCTTCTCAGGGCGTCTCTAACACCTTCCCTTCGGCACCAGAAAATTAGGTTCGTGCACGCAGCACGCCGAGGGTTAAACGTGCTCTGGCCAAGACACACCTACAGAGATTTCACTCCGGGGAGTTTGGAACCAGAGGTCCACGGAAGGAGCGAAGGGCTGTGTGCGTGTCCGAGGGGAGGCCGTTATTAATTGCTTCAGAGCAGGACTGCGAACGGCCAGAGATAAACCAGGGAGACTTTGTACGGGCGTTGGGAAATGAAGGAAATGGGGCAGAGCTAGCCAGAAGAGACAGCAGTAAAACCAGGACGGAACAGAAGAAGCTGTCAGGACCGTGCACGATCACACGCTGCTGGGTGGGAGGTGCTAACCCGCGGGCCCCCCCAGCCGTCCTTACTGTTGGGCAGTACCTCATACTGCTGCAGCAGCTGCACCATGGAGTCCCCCACGAAGAGCACGTCGGGTTCCTTGTCTTTGCAGTCCGAGACAAACCTATTGTGCTGTTAAAAGAAAGCAGCACCGTGTCAGCTCAGAGTGGCCGCTCCTCACCAGTACCTCTGCTGCGGGGGCCGAGCAGCTCCCCCTGCACGCTTCTTTCTCCGCGTTAACCCGTGAGCTGCTGGGCACCCCTCCCAGCTGCACGAGCCCCAGCGAGGGACGAGCTCTTGGCTCTGAGAGCAGCGTTTTGCCTGCTCTGGGCACTACCCGCAGGCAGCCACAGCGAGCATCCTCCGGCTGCTCCGCCCTGAGTGCGGGAGGAAGCGCTGCAGCAAGAGGCTGGGAGCGCAGATGCTTTGCCTCTGCTCTTTTCAAAGACACCCGCGGAGCGGAGCGCTGCTTTGCACTCTGTTTAACAAAGGGGCCGGCAATTTCCCTCCGTTAACGGCCCAGGCAGAGCATTTCCTAAAGGCGTTTCGCAGCCTGGCGCTCAGGTCTCCTAACGCCGCTGCAGGGCACCGCACTGCCAGCGCGCCGCCAGCCCCTCGGGGGGAGCCGCCCCGCGCCTCCCCCCCCCCCGGCCCCGCCGTACCTGCGACATCCACCGGTCGTCTCCCTGGACGTCCTCGGCGGCGTGCGGGACGGCCGCTGGGTTCGAGTCCCCGTGGCTCATCCGGTTCCTGCGAAGAGAACAGGGCAGAGGGGCTGCGCTCAGTGCTGGCCCCGGGAAAAAAAAAAACAACAAAAACACAAAAAAAACACAATCCCGAGCAAACACGGGGCGCTGCCCGACGCCCGACCCAGCACCGTTTAACGGCCGACCCGGGACCTTTTAACGGGCACGTCGGTTTCTAAACGACACCGACGGGTGCTCTGCCGCGGGCAGCACCGCCTGGCGGGCTGCGACGGGAGTCCCCCAGGGGTGCGGCGCGGGGATCCCCGTTCCCGAGGACAAAGCGGGGATGATTTTTGGGGCAAAACACGGTAATTCCGGGGCCGGGCGGGCCCGATCCCCGGCACGGCCTGCGCACACGGCGTGAGGCGGCGGCGGCGGCAGCGCCAGGCCGCGGGGCGAGGCCGGGCCCCGCCGCCTGCAGCCCCCGGCGTTGCAGCTGCCGGTGCGGCGCCCCCCGTGTCGCGGAGGGGACGCGGCCCAGGCCCCGGCGCCGCCCCGCACTCACGGCTCCCCCCGCGACTCCATGGCGCTCGGCCGGGCGCCTCCCTCCTGCCTCGGCCCGGGCCCGCTCCGCTCCGCGCCTGCGCCGCCTCCGCTTCCGCTTCCGCCGCCGCCTCGCGGCCAACCCCGGCGGGGCCGCGCGCGGGGCGCTTCCGGGCGCGCTGCCGGAAGTCCCGCCCCTAGGGGAGGGGGGAGCGGGGCCGGGGGCGGTGGCGGCGTGACGTCACCGGGGCGGCCGTGACGTCACCGCGCCGCTTCCTGCGGCTCTGTCAGTGCGGGCCGGGGCTGTGAGGGGCCGGGGCCCTACCCCTCCCCCTGCGCTGCCGGTCCCGCCGCCGGTCCCGGAGCCGCTCCACGCCCGCCTCAGGCCCCTGTCTGCGGGCACGGAGCCCCGGGGGCTTCGCGTTTGTGCCCCCGTGTGAGGAAGGGCCCTACCGGGGGCCCGCCGTGCCTCACAGCAGGCCCCGTCCCCGCGCCCTGCCCGGCGGTACCGGCGGCGGGCGGCCCCGCACCGTGACCAGCGCTGCCTGCGGGGGCTCCAGGCTCAAACCGGGCCCTCCCGGCGGGGCCCGAGGTCGTGCCCTGCCCCCACCCGGGGCCGTGCTGCGCTTCGTGGGGGCGGGCAGGGCTCGGGCTGCCGGTGCCTGGCGGTACCGGGGCCGTGACGCTCCTACGGGGGCACCGCGGGGGTCCTGGGCCCCTGCTCCCGGCGGTGAGGCTGGGGCCGAGCCCCCCCCCGGGGCTGTACTCGGAGCGGACCCCGAGATCCCGGGCTGGGCCCCCCCCGGTGCCCCCCGCCCCCCCCCCCCAAAGGCGGGCTGCGCGCTCCCGAAGCCGCGCGGGGGCGCGCTCGGCTCCCGGCCCCGCCCCCTCCCTCTGACCACGCCCCTTCCCTCAAGCCACGCCCACCCCCCTAACCCCGCCCCCTTCCCTCTGGCCACGCCCCCCGACCAATCGCCGCGCGCTGACGGCCGCCTCCCCCCGCCCCCGCCGCGCTGCCGTCACGCGCCCCGCCCCGCCCCGCGGGGTTGCCATGGCAGCCGCCCCCCCCCCCCGGTGAGCTCACGCGGTGCCGCAGCCCCGCGGGGGGGGGAGGGGGCGCGCTCCTCGCGACAAGATGGCGGCGGCGGCTGCAGCGGCGGCGGCGGCGGCGAGCGGCGCGGGGGGGCCCCCTCCGGCCCCGCGCCTGCCCCCGGCCCCGCCGCCCCCGCGGCCCCCGGGGCCCGCCCGCATCGGCTACTACGAGATCGAGCGCACCATCGGCAAGGGCAACTTCGCCGTCGTCAAGCTGGCCACGCACCTGGTGACCCGCGCCAAGGTGAGGGCACGGCCCGGCGAGGCGCGGCCCGGCCCGGCCCGGGTCCCCCCCGCGCCTCCCGCGGCCTGCCCCGGCCGCCCCTGCCCCGCTCCGGCGGCTGACGGGGCCCCGCCTGCCGCCAGGGCCCGGCCCGGCCCGAGGGGGCCGCGAGGAGCGGGGCCGGCTCGGGGGGAGCGGGGCCGGGCGCCGCCAAACCGCGGCGTGAGGAGCGGGGGGGCTCCGGGTCGTGGGCACCGGGCCCGGGCTCGGCGCCTCCCCGCTGCCCGGCGAGCCGCGGGCCCGGCGGGCTGACAGGCGGCCGGCCCCCGGGGTACCCCCGGCAGGGGCCGTGCTGCGGTGGCAGCCCCCGAGCCCCCCCCCCTCGGGACCCGCCGGGGACGCCGCGGGGCCCCGCGCGGGCACCGGGCTGCCCGGGCGGCTGGGGAGCGCCTCGCTCGGGGGGGGGCAGGACGAGGGGTTTGGCCTCGGTGCTGGCGTCGTTATGTAAATGGGAAGAGCCGCGTTCCGCGGGTACCTCGGCGTAAATCAGAAAGTTGTTCTGCCTGGCGACGGTCTGGCTTTTTGCCCAGGTAACCGGGTGAAATTCACCTCGGTTATTTCTGTTCAGAAATCAGTTGCCCGACGTCCCCCGGACAGTTCCGTTCGGAAGCGGGTTTTATCCGCGCGTGTTGCGCGGACTGACACCGGCCACTGGGCCTTCGAGCGCTCGATGCCGCGGTTCCACCTGCAGCTCAGCTCCTGTTGTGCTCTGCAGGGCCCGGCCGTTGGTTTCGCCATGACAGAGCTGAGCCTTCCCCGTAGGAACGGGGGCGATAACAGCTCGGATGCTCAAACGAACGCCTGATCCTCTTGAGTAGGGATCAGCCCTTTGACTCCAAGCCGCATCCCTGTTTTCAGCCTCTCTTTTTGAGCCAAGGCTTCTCTTGGATGGCGTTCACTTAAAGTTTGCAAAATACCGAAGCAGAGACTCTTGTTTGCGTTCAGATGGTTGATTTTTCTGGAGAAGGGCAGAATGTACGCAGAGTTGTCTTTGGAAGCTGTCTTCAGGGTTGACAGGACGGGAGCGAGGTTCGATGCTTTGCGTGTGAGTGATGGGAGAGGTGAAACTAGGATCGTGGTGGGTGGGAGGGACGTGGTTGTGCTGCCCGGCAGCTCCCGAACGTCTGCGCTGACGGGGGTGCGGGTGGTTGGGTTCGCTGTGGGACGGGAGGTCTCCTTGTTGCCTTGTGTCGCCGGGCCCAGCGGAGGTGGTGTCTGCGGTGCCCTCTGTGCTTCTGAAGCGCCCCTCGGCTGGCGGGGCAGAGGCAGCCCCAGCGCCCGCGGCTGCGCTGGGTGAATGAGGTACCTGCGCTGCGAGCAACTGGCGGAGTAGCGGGGAGCTGAAACTGGACCTGGAAGCTTTCCTAACTCCGAGGTCGGGTTTCCCTTAAAATCCCACCCTGCCAAGAGGAGCGCAAGCGAAGGGGCTCGGTTTGCCTTCGGTCCCAAGTGCTGCTGGCTCAGGACTCTTCCTTCTCTGCGGGGGCTGTCGCTGCTGGCTCGGGGAGAGGAGGGAGGGAGGGGAAAAGAGCTGTTTGCTTCGGGCTCTGGGACTCGTGGGGTTAGAGGGGAGGTACAGGTGTAAAATACCTCGGAAAGGGCAGATCTGCATGGAAAGTCTTCTTGAAACGGCAGGGGGAACAGCAAACAGCCGCTGGCAGCTTTGTTTTCAGCCCAGCCATACTTTAAACAGTTCGGCTTCATGGAAATGGCTTAGGGGAAAGCAAAGGCGTTGGGAAGCGTTCCCACCGGTGGTCTGCAAGAACCCTTTGGACGTTAAACACAACTGGGGCACGGTTGTTGCGTGCGCTGGCAGCTCCTTCCAGAGATGTGCTCTTCCAGCGGTAGCTGCGTGGACGACCCAGGCGGCGTTCAAATATAGCCACCAAATCCCTGCGCGGACCTGACCCCGTGTCACGTTCCCGTAGAGAAAAGCTGGTTTGCTCATCACGGCCCCTCCTCGGGAGCCGTGCGCCTCTGCCTTGGGAGGAATTCCAGCGCAAGTGTCCGTGCGGATTTTAAGAGCGTTGTACCCTGTCTTTCCAGGTTACGGTGAAGATAAAAATTAATATCTTGTGTTCATTGCTGCTCGCGAATGTAAAAGGTGGTCTCTTGATAAGGTTCTGCAGCCTGTTTTCCTTTCCTATGGACATTTACCAGGGCGAGCGGACTTTGATGTGACATCTGAAGATAACAGCTTGAGCGTTCCTGGCTCGTGTTCCCTTTTACCTCTAAAAAAAAGGCAGAGCGCTTTGGTGGCTGTTCTTGTATTAAAGGACTGGGATTTCTGTGCCGTTTTGAAACTGAAGGACTGCGTTTATTTACAGAGAGGAGGAGGAGAGCGTGTGCTGGGCGCGCCTGGCTCTAATGGCCTGGCACGTCCTGCTGACACAGAGCGTTGCAGTTTACATATAACTGGATTTCACAAGTTGAATGTGGGTCAGCAGCGTTGGGGACACTACCGAAAGGGAATGTTAATCATCCTAAAGGGCAGGAGGCCTGTATTCGTAATTGTCTTTGCTGGAGCTAATGAAATAGCAAGGGACAGTTGACAATTTGTGCGTTAACCAGGCCGGCGATTTCCATTCAGTCCCTGGCCGCGCGAGGCTGGGATCCTGTGCTCTGTGCGAGCGCCGCTCCCATAGCGGCATGGGAACCGGGGCTGGCTCCCTGACTGGGACCCATCCACCTGCAGGGTGTCTGGCTGCATCTCCCCGCTTCTGTCCTGCTTCCCTTTGTCCCTTCTGACGTTTCACGAGAAACCCTTTTTCATTTGGGCTCTAAGAACCTTCTGAGCGGCTGAATGAGCCGTTTGCCACACGGCTGCCACTGATGCATCGTGCAAGCGCCCGCGCTGGAGCTCCAGCTCCGCTCAGAGTTGTTCCCAGCGCCGCCTTTCTTCATGAGAGCTGATGGATGCGTGTTAACGGGGGGACTTCAGGAGCACGGGGTGAGCAGGTACCTCCTGTCCCCCTCTCTACGGTGCTGCGCTGCAGGCTTCGGGAGCCGCTGCTCTTGGTTGTGCCCTTCCAGCTGGAGCCAGCCCCGCCGCGGAGCGGGCCTGCGAGTCTTCTTGGCGGTTTCTCTGGTGCTGTCCCAAGTAGTGCGGCACTGTAAATGTTAACGTTAAGCCTTCCCTTCTTTATGAACGGTGTTTCTCTGAGTTCAAGCCATTGCGCTGAGCATTGTATCGAGCTCCTCACTGGGAGCTGAGCGTTCGTTCCGTCTCCGTTTTTCTCTCGACATAGCGATGGGAGTTCACGGTGCTGGCAGAGCGTCGCCACCTCCCGAGTCCTGCGACCTGCCTGCTCCGTCGTCTCTACTTTTTTCAACTGTCTCTCCACTTATTTTTAAGTTTCTGGGAGCTTTAACCAGCAGCCGGGTAATGGACAAAGCTAGAACAGTTTGAGCTAGTTTTGCATCGTGGCCTTCTGTCTAAGGGGCTACCTGGAGCTGCCTTACCGGGTCACAACCCCACCCGTGACGCTTTAGTCTGTGACAGGACGCAGCCCTTCTGCCATGGCCAGCTGTAGTCCGGTTGGACAAACGCTGTAATTAAGCTGATTTCTTTTGCCAGGTTTCTAAGGAGCTGAGCCTTTCCTGGGGAATCGGAGACCTCGCTGCTGTAGCTGGGAGGGGGTGCTGCCGTCGGAGACCGGCCGTAGCTCCTGTGGTTTGCGTTCGGGTGAACTAGAGTTACCGGTCAAAATCTTGCGCTGAGTTTGTGGAGGTAGGCACCTTGGAACCAGGATAAAAATCCAGCCGGGAGACTTTGCTCCTAATGAGGCTTTGAAGCCCTTGGAGGAGCCTGGCTCAGCCTGGTGCGCGTTGGTGGCTGAACGCGGGAGGCTCCCGCGGCCGCCGTGACGGGTCTGGATTTATGTCCGTGAAGCGAAGGCAGAGCTGCTCTCGGACGAGTCGCTGGAGAAGTCTCGGCTGCTGCTCGTTGTCCTGCTCCTCCCGACCCGTGGCACGCAGCAGCGAGCTGTGTGGCTGCGGGATAACCAGGAGCTGGTGGTGTTCGGTGCGTGATAGCCCCAGCGGTGCGCGTGGCCGTGTACTCGGGTTCCCTGCCTCGTCGGAGGGGAATTGTTTCTGGTGCTGTTCCCTTCGCAGTGAGCCGTGCAAGGGCCCTGCCCGGTAACCTCTTCCGGTCCTTCTCTTTTTCAGTGCTTGTTGGTGCTTCATCTGCCCCGCTTCTTATTGCTCTTGGCCATAAGCAGGGCCAATGGATGCCAGAGGAGCTGGTGATCTACAGCTATTGTAACACCGCTTACACGGCCTTCGGTTCTCATCATCTGTGTGCTGCAAGAGGGTTGTTTTAGGTGGGGGAGAGGTGCAGCGAAAGCCGAGGAGCTAGGAATGGGCCGAGGCTAAGCACAGTTGCTGCAGTGGGGATAAGGGGGGATATTTATTAAGCCCCACAGAGGCATTAACTCTATCAGCCGCGAGCCGAAATAGTGGCATTACACGTTTCATTAAGGCAGTTTCCTCGCCGTAGGAAATAACGTATGGTTACCAAGAGATTAATGCAGGAGCACGGTTACGTTTGAGGCCGGGGCTCTTCCTGAGGAGCCTAGCGCTGCGAACAGTTAGCAGCAGGGCTGCACGTAGCTGCTGCCGGCAGCGCGGCCCTGCGAGGGCAGGGCGGGGGAATGGCCCCGCGGAACCGGCCCTGGCTCGGCCGCCCCTGGCCGGGGCAGCAGTGTGAGGCAGCGGAGCTAATTCGTGCCTGCCGCTGTGCTGCGCCGGAGGTAGCGTCGCTGGGAGCTGAGGGGGCTACGGCTTGTGTGCCTCCGGCACGGCAGCCTCCCACCTTGTGTGTAGCATCGCTGCCTCCCGAGCGCTGCGGCTGCCGCAGCAGGTGGCCGAGCGGTGCCCGCCTCTCTTCCTCGGAGGTGCCCCGCGAAGGCTCCGCGGGTGACGGAGGAGGGTTTGGAGAGCCAGTGCTCCCCTTTGGGTTGGAAGGGGGAATCCTGTTAGGAGGAAATGGGGGAATAGCAGCGCGCTGCTGGGAGAGCGGCTCCGTGGTGCTGGACGCTGTCACGGGTAAGCAGCAGCTGAAACGTGGGGACGTTGCTGCGGGGCTGCCGGCACAGCAGAGGTTCAGGTTTTTGGTTGAAGTTCTGCCTGGCCGAAGAGATTCTTGCGTGGATTCTGCTTCCCTTGGGAGCTGTGAGGGGCGCTGGCATCTGTCAGGTGTCGGTCCTGCGGCCGCACGCTGCAGCCAGGGTTAAACGGGCTCAAGTGTCTCCCCTCGGAGCTTGCGTGGGTCTGACCAGAGCAATTTTGAAATCCCATAGTTAAACCGTTGTGCTCGTTTATTGCAGACGGGGCCTTTCTGCTGATCCCGGTCCAGGGGCTTAATACGCTGCATTAACGCTTAAATGAAGAAACCACCGAGGGCTGATTCATTGTTAGTCATTATGTGTCTCTCTTCTAGGAGCTCTGACCCCAAGTCTCTGCCGTTGAGGCTGAGCCTCGCCCTCCGCTAAATGGCCATCAAAGGGGCTCCATAAAAAGGGAATTATGTGGCTGGCTTCAGCCAAGTTTCAAAGTAGTCGAATCATACTAACCCACGCAAACAAACTCCCACAGCCGGTGGAACCGACACGTTGTGCCCAAAAATAGCCCGGCTTTTGGCTGCGTGTGCGGGGGGAGACCAGCCCGGCTCGGCTGTGCTCCTCGGAGGCCGGGCAGGATATCCCGGGGCTGCACCGGCGGCAGAAGGCAGCCGGTCCTGGCGCTGCCATCTCGGTGTGCCGGGTGGCCGGAGCCATCTGCGGGCATCGAGATGTTCCTCGTGGATGTGGAGAGCGGCCTCCGGTCGGTATCACGTAACGCCGGCGGTGGCTTCGTTACCGACAGCCAAATTCCGCGTTTTGTGCCATTTCGGTACCTCCTCGGTGTTCGCTGCGTTGCTGTGCAGCAATCGGGAGCTGTGCCTTCAATTTCTTAAAGGACCTGACGCAATTACAGTGCATTAATTACCAAGGTTTGAAGATCACTTAGAAGAAAAGGAGTCTCTGTAGGGCGTCCGCGTGCCACTGCGGGGCTGGAGCGCGAGGCTGCCGTAGTTTGTCAGAGCGCCAGGCGCGGGAGGGCTGGCGGTGCCAGGGGAAGGCACGCGGCTCGGCGCTGATGGGGATAAAGGAGAACGTGGGGCTCAGGCATCAGATTCGAGTATTGCAAATAAAATCTGGATCTTGAGGCCGTGAATGTCTGCTGCCTTTCAGCAAACAGATGGATGCTTCGTGTCTCCTTCCAATAACTTCTAAAATATGGTTAGTGCCATGCGAAGCAGTCTTGATGAAATGGACCCGGCGAAATGCTTTCAAGGCTGAGAAAGCGTGCGTGGATTTCTGCAAAAAGACACATTTCCTTCAGGCTTTTCCTTCTCTACCAGCCCTCTCAGCTCGTGCTCGCTTGGACTACCTCCCTTCCCGCGTGTCCTCGCCGTGCAGAGGATGCAGGAGCAGAAGCGGCCGTGTAACACGCGCACAGGTGTGACACCGCGCTGCTGGCAGGGGGCTTCTCGTGCGGCTCGGCCATCAGCTGGGGGAAACGCTCAGCCTGCGGTGCTCCCGAATCTCTCTCCTCGGTTGGCACCAGGTCTGTTTCTGGTCCCCCTCGTGGTGTCTCACTCAAGCCCAGAGGCTTCTCTCCAGCGGCCAAGGGCGGGCGAGTTGGAGCTGATGAGGCTTCCCCTAAAAACTAATTGTGGCGTTCAACAACATCCAAGTCTTTTTAATGGACTTTGCAGGAATCAGCCGATGAGCTGTGTGTAGCTGTGCGAGTCCGACCAGATAAGGTGCTGAACCGCGGCGGGGATCCTGATTTATGGCCGGTTGCCACTGGTGGGGTGAAAGGAGCCGAGCTGTTCGGTGCGGTGCTGCTGCTCGGAGGTGTGTCGGGGTGGCCCCGGCCAGGCAAAGCGATCACTTGTGAGGGGGGGCAGGCGTTTGGGGACCCCTGGGGTCGCGTTTGGGGATTTCTATGGGTCGTGTTGTATCGCGTGTGCGGAACCTGGGTGGGCAAAGCCTCTCGTCACCTGGGTGAGTTCCTACCGAGGCGTCTGTCCGTGCTTTCCCTTAGCTGGCGGTGCCGCTTCTCGCTGTGTTTGCTCCTCGGGGTGCCTGGGGAAGGAAGGCGCCGTGCTCCCCCTTGCCCCGAGGCCCGGAGCAGCGCCCGCAGGTGAAGCAGCAGAGGCAGCTGAGCTGCCCCGCTGTGCTGGGGCCGCTCTGCCGGCCGGCTGAGCCTGGGGACCTCGGCTCTGTGCGCTGCCTTGGGATAAGGAGGCACTAATCCCTAACCTTGCCCATACTTAGCTCTGCAGGGGAATAATCAGCGCTAGAGAAAAGCGTTCGCCTTTCGCCACTCGCTGTGAGTGCCCAGCCACGTCTCTGGGCTTCAGACGTGCTGGTTTGAGCTCAGCAGCGCTGTCGGGAGCTCTTTGCTCTTTGTGCTTGCTCTTCTCTCCAGAAACGCTTGTAGGAAATCCTTGAGCTGTAATCTCGCCAGTGGCTCTGTCAAGGTTAGCGGCTGGCCTGGAGTGCGGGCGGCAGATCCCGCCCGGGGCAGTGCACACGGCGTCCCACGGGGCTGCAGCCGCCCGCGCTCACCCTCGCGTGCCGGAGCCCCTCGGGTCACCGCAGGGACTGCTCCTGGCCCCCCCGTGCCCTGCTCGGGGTGCGGTCGGCTCCCTGGGCTCCAGGTGGCTGGGAAACGGGAGCGGTGGCTGCGGGAAGCTGGTGCCGCGCCGGGTGCCTGCGTGTCCCCGGGGCTGCTGGCGGCTGGGGTCGGAGGGCTCCCCCCAGGCCCATTGCTGCACGCCGCAGTTGGTGCTGTTTTCTGCGCGTGTAAACGTATTGTTGAGCAGGCTCGTCATCCAGCAACCAGCGAGCAGCGTGCTCCTCGAGTACGAAGCCCGGCTCTGTTCTTGCACCTCGCGAGCATTCTGGCGCAGCGCGACGCTTGCCGGCTGCGCAGCAGCAGTTTGTTCCCGAGCGGGGTCTCATCGGAAACCAACAGAAATCATCCAGATCCGTCCTGGGCACCGGGGGTTTAATATCTGGCTTCGCCTGAGCCGCTTTGAGGAGCGTGGGATTGAAAAGAAGCTTTCCTTTCTCTGTTAGCTGGCCGCTCCGTGTCGGTAGGAGCAGAGCACGGGGCTGCTGGAGGAGAAGGAAACCTCGGCGCTGACGTCCGCGGGGCTTGCTGCCGCGTGGGCGGTCGGTGCCCGCTGCCCTGGCAGAGGTGCAGGGGCTGTGCATTTCCCACAGCAGCTGAGTTATATGGGGAAACCTTTGCTTAGTCAGAACAAAATATTAATGTTTTTTTCAGCCAAGTTGGGACTCGGATTACATAGTAAAAAGACGAGCGAGGGCTGACTGTAGGTATTTTCCCACTCAGCCGGCGCTCCTGCCGCTTGAGTCATTTGCGAGCTGTGTGGGCCTTCGTCTCCACTTCCCGCTGTCGGTGTGCCGTGGTGCTGCAGGTCCCGGGCCGGTGCGGCAGGCAGGGCTGGAGCGTCGGCTGCTCTTACGCTGTCCCTTCGTGTGTGAGCTGCAATGGTTCAAGAGCTGCGCGACGGGTGTGGGGCTGCGGGGCCGTGCCACCTCTCCTCTCGGGCATGGCGAGGCTGCGCGCCCGCCTCCAAAGCAGTCCCCGGGGCGGCAGCCCTGGCACCTGCAGCCGTGACTGCCTCAGTTCCCGGGGAAGAGAAGCTGCCCTCGGTGGTGGTGAGGTGGCGGTGAGCTCCAGGGGTTGGCAGTAGGGATTAGGAGGGAGCTCTGCTCAGCTGGGTCACGCTTCAGCGAAGCATCTGGCTTGCTTTTTAATGGCTGCAGCGAACTGGAATGTTTGACAAACTCCAAACAGTCATTCAGATTGTTTACCTTTCCTTGATAATTGTTCCTAAATAACAGAGCGCAGTTGTACGACTGCTTTGTAGGCCGGTGCACGGCTTAGCTGTTTAATTCTTGGGCTCTTTCTCTTGGATTTGTAAACAGCCCACGGGGCTGCGCCAGCACCAAATCGCTTTCTGATGGTGTGCCGCGAATTTGTTCACCGCTTTCCCTTTTGGAAAGGTGCGTAGCTGTGCGCGTTTGCTGCCGAAGGAATCGGCTAGGTCAGAACTAAATCAGGAGACCTAAAATCCCAAGACTTAAGCCATGGAGGAATTTCTGTCGGACAGAATCCGATACCCATTGGTGTTCCCTTGTGCCTGCTCGCGCTGCTGTCTGCACACAGGTGGTACGAGCTGGCAGGTGCTTCTCTCACGGTTACCGTGGTTTGGTCAAAGCCATGCAAAAAAAAAACCATCGAGGAGCAATAACTGGTTGGGGTGCAGGTACTGCTCGCTTTGGGGGGCATATGGAGGCGAGGTGAAATCTGTGCGTTCCTGTGGTTTGGGCTCTTTGAGGCCAGCAGCGGAGGGGCTGCGCGGCACCGACACCACCAGCGAGACCACAAGGAGCAAGCCCTGCCTGCCCGTTGCTGCCCCAGCGGGGCGGCGGGCTCGGAGCCGCGCACGGTGCAGCTGTTCGGAGGCTGCCCTTGGCACTGAGCAGGGCATTAAAAGGTTCGTGGTGTTCGGTTACAGGCGCTGCTCTGGCCAGAGGGGCGTCGGAATCGACACAGTGCTTGCCACGGGGCCGGTCGAGGCTGTGGCTCCCTCGCAGACTTCGTGGGGTGGAAGCAGGGCCCGCTGCACGGTGCCACCGGGGTGGGAACGGGGCTGGCGTGGGCGCACGGCCCAAGGGGCTGCCATGCGGGGACGTGGCGCTGCCCTGTACGGGGCGACTGAAGGAGCTTCAGTGTGGTGTCAGGTGTGCAGACCTCCAGTATTGGAGACAGGAACAAAGGGAGCAACTTTAGAAATGGAACGAGAGCAAGAATCCTGTATAAAACTTGCTTATTCCTGCCTTCTTTGCTTTGAGTTCGTCCTGAAGGCGGGCAGTGGCAGCTGGAGCAGCCGTTCAGCTGGCGGCTCGGCGTTTCACTGCTCTGCTTCCCCTTCCCTTTCCGAGTCTCGCAGTGCTAACGTTAACTGGGCTGTTTCACCGTAGGTACCGTTCTTTCATTGCATAAAACGACATGTAATGGTCACACACACGCGCACCTCGCTGGAGAAGCTCTCGTGGCAGCTGTTTGAGGAGCTCGCTCTGCCTGCCCGCGGTGGCTGCTGCTGCACCGCGTCCCGGCGGCCAGGTCTGCGCGTCCCGGCGCTCGGCAGGGAAGCGCGGCTTCCTGAGACATTTGCATCGCAAACCCTAAGTCAGCAGTTTGGGGTTTTGTACGGTAGGGTGCCCTGGCTTGTTTGAGTGAGTCATAATTCAAATAGTCACCAAAGCAAACGTGCTTGTCCAAACAAGAGGCGCTTTGCAGAGACACCCAGGCAGGCTGTTTTAGAGCGAGTTACAGATCTCCGAGGCAAACAGCCGAACGCCTTTGTTTTGCCACATGGAGGGCTTGAGGCTTGAACGCCCAGCGCATTGGTCCTGGTGGCAAGGCTGCGCTCCTCCTTGCCCGAAACAAAGCTAGCTGCCTGTCCTCCTGATTCAGGCTGGGGGGAAAAGTGGTTTGGGCCAGGGGGACGTGCTTTCCTTCCCGGGTACCGAACCAGAGGCTGCTCTTTGAACAGCCTGAGATGGCGTCCTCCTTCCCCTCTGCGCAAGGCTCAGCTGTGCACCCGAGTTGGTGGTGGCAAAATCCAGTGCCTGAATGTTCAGGTGTTTGTTAGAGAACGAAGATCAGCTCCCAGTTGAAAGAGTGATTAGGATTGTTTTTTTCTTTTTCGTTAGGAGTTTTTTCATGCTAAACGTGTTTTGAGATCGCGAGTTGTAGTTCCAGACGTGTTTGTTCTGATCCTTTGGCTTCAGCTGGCTTTGTGCAGAGGAGGGTACGGGTGGCTCCGCAAGATCGCCGCGTGTTGTTAGCAGGACTTGTCCCTGGCTTTGTCTTCAGACTCCTTTAAAAACCCGCAGTGCTAATTCCTAGCTTGAGCAGGAACAATTTATGATGTGTGACTTCAGTGAGTCACCTGATCCGGAGTCAGAGGCAGCTGTCAACCACACCGACTTGAACACGCTCCAGAAACCCTGTGCCTGATGCTCCCCGCAGCGAGGGCACCTCCGTGGCTGCGTGGCGGGGCTGCGGTCTGTGAGCAGGGCCCGGGAGCCCCTCAGAGACCCGTGGGGGAGAAGCAGCGGTGTTGCAGCTCTGCAGTGCTGCTCCAGCTCGGCTCTGCCTCCTTCCATGGTCGTGGCCGCTCGCCCGCCTCCCCACCATGCCCCGGCGGAGCGGCCGTCCGCCGAGCGGTGCTGTGATAACCGCCCCGTTTCGGTTCCGTTTCGGTGCCGTTAGGAAGCCGGCAGCACCCCGGCTCTGCTGCTGGGTGGAAAGCGTTTCAGGACGCTGCTTTGGCTTTGGGTAAGGTTTGTGTTCGTATCGGGCCCCTCTGTCCTTGGGCTTCTGTGTTTGCTGCTGGCTGTCGGCGCTCCCCTTGGCGGCAGAGGCGGCACGGGGCCGGGCACCCAAGCCACGTGCCTCCGCGGCTCCCTCCCAGCCCTCGCAAGAAGCCAGGGTCGTGCTTCTGGCGGAAGATCACACAGCTGGCGGGAGGCCCGAAGGAGAGCTGCGGCCCGCCCCGAAACCGGGTCCTGCCGAGGTCCTGGCTGCTCGGCCCCGGTGGAGGCCCGGTGCTGGCGGCAGCTCAGCCCCGGCCCTGCAGATCCCCAGAAGGCAGCTGTCCGCGCGGGCCTCCAGCGAGGCGGTCGCTGCCGCCTCATGGAGCAGAAGAAGTTGGGAGCAGTGCAGAGCTTCCTTCCCAGGTCTCACGGCGTTAGCGTGAGCGCGAGCAGCCGACAGGATCACTTCAGACGTCAGCGGTTTGTTTTCTAGGAGGCAGTCAGCTGCCAGCTTTTGAGTAACTCCTGAGAAGATGCCTAATGTAGGAGCGGGCTTGGTTGTTGGCGTGGACACAAGTCAGCCCTTGAGTCACTCGCTCGGTGATGGATGCTCGCCGGTGCCCGTGGAGTCAGCCTGCCTGCCTCCCTTCCTCCGCACCCTTGGGAGGATCCTGGGTGTCCGGGGCTGCTGGTGCGATCGCAGGAGACATTGCACGAGGGGCAGAGGCCGAGATCTCGCTTTAGGAAGAATGACAGCCAGCGTCCCTGCAAGCCCTCGCTCACCCTGCGCAGCTGTGATGTATGCGCCTATACATTCACGTGGGCTGGAATTGTGTCTTTCGGCAAGCTGCCTTGTGCACCTGCGATGCACTTTAGATCCGCGTTCGATAAAAAGCAAATTAGAAGTTAGAAGTATAATTAGAAGTCGTCGGGGAAATGCTCTGAAACCACTAACGTCGTTTTGGAAAAATGTGTCCTTCGCTCGCGTGTCCGCGGAAGCGTTTCCTCCGGCTCTTCGCTGCAGGCAGTACGCAGGACGGGGCAGCGGCCGTGCAGAGCGTCTTCTCGGGCAGGTAGCAGCCACGAGGCAGGCTCAGCCGTGGCAGCGCGGCCTCTGGGAGCAGCTGCAAAGGAGGGCTGCCGGACAGGGGTAGTTCTCGGCGGTGCTTTTTAATTGGCTTTGTCTTTTAAAACCGCCAGGCAGTGAGATCTGGTAACTGCGTGCAAGGGTTCCGGTGCTTCTTTAGTGAGCCTCATTCAGCAGATACTGATTTCCTTCTTGGTCACCTCTCTTTCCTTCCTCCCCTGCTTCGGTGGCAGAAATACTAAACCTGAATGAATTCCACACCTCCCAAACTTATTTAGGGGCTCGAAGCTAGCCTGCCCTTAAGGTACTGCTTCATTTTTTGATCTTCCTTTGAAGGAGTCGGGAGTCCCCATGTGGTGTCAAACTTGCTTCTGTTTCAAAGGACGCAGGTAGCAAGAGTTACGTTTTGCAGAGGTTTGGTGGCAAGCACACGTGTTACAAGTGGAAAAATTTTGAGTGCGTAGCTTCTGAGCGTGCTTTGAGGTGAGTTCAGCGTGAGGGTTGGACTCCAGCCTTACAGACAGGTGAGGAGAACTCCGGGGCGGCGTTGTCAGGAACGACTACTTCCAAGGTCTAGGAACTGACGTTAATTTCTGACCTGTAAATGAAATCTTATAAGCTCTTAGCTGAAATGGATGGTTTCCAGTAGGTCAGCCCTGCTTGTGCCTGTGCCGTGCTCTGTCTGCACACACCGGGTGAGCTGTGGTGCTTTGGAGGTGGACGTGGGTGCTGGCGATCCCTGTAAGGAGCCGTGCTGCGTCCAGCGTGGGGCTGGGCGGGTGCTGATGGCCGTGATAAACACTTCGTGAAGGCACTGGCCCTTAGCGCCGTTTGTCCAAGCTGATGAGCCTTGTCCTTGATTTTTCCCGAGCGCCTCAGATCATCCCAGGAACTTAGCGCTGCATGGAAAGCGACGTGCTCGTCCAGCTGGTAGGCCTGGGAGCCTCGCTGCCGGGGCCGGCCGAAGGAAGAGGCAGCGGCGAGGTGGCTCCGGTGGGGTCCGGGGCCATCTCTGCCCCTGGGGAGCCGGGCAAGAGAGGGAGCTGCCGCTGGGCTGGATGCGGAGCTGCTGCTGATCTGCTGTTTGTGGCTAGGTAACGATTTATTTTCAGTTAGGCTTCTCTGGTCTCTAATATATTACGCTTTTCCACATATAGTGGAGCCGTAGGCTTGAAAAACTTGGGGAGGGAAAGCTGTGCGTTGTTTGAGAAAGCTCCTGAACCCCTCTGCTTTTATTGCATTCATCCGGCCAGTTCTGTGTTACCTTCATTTCCTCCCTTGTAAAGCAGATTGAAGGAAATGTGCTGGAGAAGTACCTCATCCTGCCAGATGAATAATTCTGGAGGCCAGCCCCCAGCTAATGTCATTACAGCGGCAGCCCAGGGGAAATTTGCCCGGGGTAGCTCGGAGTGCTGACAGCAGGGCTGTGCGCTGCACGGCTAACTTTAAGGCTGGTGGCTTTCCCCAAACTTAATGGAAACCTGAGTGCTTCCAAATTTTGTCAGCCACTGCAACAGGCTCCTGGAGCTTCCGGAGCTGCTCAGCCGCTGCCTCCTCTTCAGGTGACCGTCGGTGAGACGCGTGAAAACCCAGGTCCCTGTCAGGGCTGCGGCTGTCGAGGCAGCGCCCCGGGTTCATGGGGCTTGGATGGAAAAAGCGACCGGTGAGACGTCCCCGTGCTTCTGGCCCTGGGAACCGGCAGGGCAGCTGCGCGGGGTCTCGGAGAAGGTTAGACCCAGAGCCCAGGAGTGGTAACTGCAAGGGTGGCAAAAACCAAGGATTTCTTTGGCTACCAGGTTTTTAGAGCCAAGTCGGTGTTTCAGGAGCTGTTTGAAACACCAAAGATTAGAAACTTGCTTTACGAATAGGAAAATAGCTGTCGGTCTGCCAGCGATTGACCTGCAGGAGCTGACTTGACCAAATACGATGAGCCTAGCAACAAAGCCAGGGGAATTGGCTCTGCTAACAAGGCCATCCTGGAAGGGTTCGGAACCCAAAGGGCCTTGCAGTCACTTCTGTGCCGCTTGGCCTTGCCTCTCTCCGCTCGTTTCGCTTCCTATGATCAGTTGCTCGTAGCTTCCAGGCTCCTGCAAAGTCCTCTCTCGCCTCTTAACCGAGGAGCAGGAACGTTGATGGTGAACGCTGGCTTCCGAGAAGACTAATTTCTCTTTTCCACATCAGTGTCACGCTGGCTGTAGCCTTTCTGTTGAACAGGAACATTCAGGTTGTGCAGATGAAGTTTCACGAAGCTGGCTGACAATGGGCTCTTTCTGCAGCGAGGTGCCAGGCAGGGGAATGTGCAGTAAAGGAGCCGTGTTTCACCCGGGTCTGTTTTCTTAACTACACAACCCGATCTCACATGTACCTCTGCTGGTAAGACACCTTATAAATCGCCTCACTTGGAGAAAGTAGGTGGAAGGAGATGAAACGGCGAGAACATAGATGTGAATTTAGTCTGAATAGTGGTGGTTTTGTTACCCCTCAAGGTTCCTCTCCTTGATTAAAGTAGTACAAGCTTCTGTTATTTCTGAGCCTTGACTTGGGCTGGGACAGCAGGGACAAGAGTTGAGGCTTTGCAGCCTGCCCGTGATGTCCAAAAAAAGCGTGATGGAAGTGCAGAGGGACTCGGGAGGCAGAAGCGGGAGCAGTACCTCTGTGCTGATTCCGTGCAGCTCTCCGGTTCGTGGTGAGATGTTGGTACTGCCGAGGGGTTTAAGTGACGGCACTAGAGGCGGATGAAGCTTCACCTTGCTCCGTACGTTTTGGCTTAAATCTTAAAGCTTCATAAATAACGCGGCGCGTCTCAATAAACCTGTTCTTTCTCATTTGTTTATTGGCGAAAAGAGGATTAAAGCTGGCTTTTAATACTTCCCTCTCCTTTCCCAGGTCTCTAAGCAGAATGCTGTTGTGTGGCTTTCCTACGAGGAGAAAAACTGAACTCCTTCTGCTCTTGAACAGCTTGACCCCTTTCCTCAGCGCCCTGCTCTCAGGGGAGGAGCAAATCCCTGCAGGGGCAGATGAGCGCTCGTGGGGTCTGCGTGCAGGCCGTTGCCTGCCCCGAGGTCACCAGGGGCGAGTGACAGGGAGGTGGGGAACGGCGCCCAGGGTGGCAGCAGGGACGAGCCTCCTTGGGGCAGCCGTGGCTCCAGCTCCTGAGAGCGCCCGAATCGCTCCGCCACAGGCTAATAAGGGAGGGGATGCTCTCCTCATGTTGGAACCGGGGTGCTGTGTAGGAAGGAACGTAAGATTTGTATCATCAAAGGCAGAAAGCAAGAGGGAACATGATTTTGTAGCCTGGTGATGAGGGAACTCCCCTGGGAGGGGATAGGCATCGGTTTCCATCTGTGCTCCAGGGACTGTTTATGTATTTTGTGTTGAGAACTGTTGGATGCAGCACAGCCAGAGCTGCAGTCCTGTGAGCAGCCAGCGAGTTTCTGAGCAATAGTTTGGGCAGGCTCAGATAGCTGGCTGTATTTCGCTGCCGCTGAGGCTTGCTGTCCTTGGCTTCTCTCTTCTGCCGGGCGTTTTTAGGAAGGGGACCTGGGTTATTTACAGGTGACTGCAGGCAGTCGGGTTACTGTAGCTTGGTGCATTAATACATCCCAGCTGCGAGTGTCAGCCAGCCACGGGAGCCCTGCCAGTCCTTGGCAAGTGCAGTCTGTTGGTTTGATCCCCTTCAGATGAGTGGTGTGAAGATAACCGAGGGTTAGATGACTGCCTCGGCTTCTGCAGAGAGCTGTCGGGAGCCGCGAGCTGACAAAGGACCGGTTGTGTGTAGATCTCGGGATTAAGAAACTTCTTTTCACTTCTAACTCTACTTAAGTATTCAAATTGTTAATGAGAGAGAGAGTATGAAAAACTAGCAGGGTAGGAAGCAGGGTTTCCAGTAAATCTCAAACCACAAGAGGTTTGTCATTATCTTGGGGGTGGGGGGGAGCCCTGTTGTCTATTTACTAGAAAGGAACCAAAAAGGCGAGGCTCGGCTCACAGACCCAACACCTTCTTACTTTTTCAGACGCGGGTTTGTAAAAGGTGGAAAAAGATAAGCTGCTTGCCCCTCGGAGAGGTGCACGAAACCAACGGCTGGCTGTCGGGAGCAGAAGCTGCCGGGGTGGTGGTGCACGAAACAAGCCTGGTCCTGCAGCACTTTGTTTAGATAAAAGATACTGGGAGCGTTCGGCAGCAACCTGCAGGGGCTTCAGAGCACGGGGTAACGCGCTGAGCCGCGCGCTGGGCTGGTCGGGTGCGCTCAGCCAGGGGCGCGTCACCCTCAGGGCACGGTGCGCGTCCCGTTAAAGGCCACAGGGCTGGGGTTAGGGCAAACGAGCTGCGTTTCTCAAGCGCTGCCCTGCTGCCTCGGGGTGAGACGCGGGCCGGTGGCAGGCACCGGTGGCCCGCCGACGTCTCGTGCTGAACCCACAGCCCCCGGTGCCAGCTGCTGCCAGGCCGGCGCGGTTCTCGCTCTCCGCAGCAGGACCCGTTCGGATCGAGGCTGAGCTCCCGCAGGGCCTTCGTGGCGGGGCAATGCCCGCGGCGGCTGGACACCAGCAGGCTGTGGGACAGGGAAGGTGTTTCGGCGAGGTACACCTGATGCTGCGGAGGCACTGATGCTTCACTAGCAGACACCCGTCCCCCGTTAAGAAGCCATCGGCTCATGCAAAAAGCGAGGGTCTGAGCTTTATATAACCAAATCCGTTGGCTCTAAGGCTTTTCAGAAACAAATTTTGTGACTGTGCTGGAGGCTAATTACAGCAATATGTATGCCGGCGTTCCGTAGTGAATCAGAATATCTTTGGATCTATCCATATGCTCGTTGTTGCGTTACTTTTCAGCGGGCATGAACGCGGTCCAGGAGGGGGCTGAGGAGGGTGTGTGGCGTGGGAGAGCTTCCAGCGTGCCTCCTGTTTGGGTGAGCTCGCTGCCTGGCTTCCTGCAGGGTGCTGGTGCGGAGAGCCTGGTCTGTGAGGCAGCGATCTGCTTGTGTGCTGTTGCTTTTTAGATCATAAAATGTTGTTGGCCCGTAAAATCGAGCTGGAATGGGTAACTTTAAAAGTCTTTATGTAACCCCCTTTACGTAAGCCCCTTTGTTAATTAGTCATTTACTTAAACAGCCACTGAATAAACATAACTGCATATCTGCACTTCTTGAGCATAGCTGCAGAAGCCCAGGAAAGCGTGCGTGTAGTGCAGAGCTTGGGATCTTCAACCTGGGCTTGCATCATTTTATTTCTTCTCCCTAGATAGGTAGCTACAGTGCTCCAGCAAACACTGCCGTCTCTGAGACGGGGACTTTCTTCCTGCAGTGTTTGAAGAGGCGTGTGAGTTTTACACCGTGATATGCATGGCTTTGGGTATGGTAAGGATGTGATAGGACTGAGAACCAGCCCGAGATCCCAGCCCCTTCACGGCTCGGTGCCTGTGAGGTGCCTGCCCTGCGCCAGCGCTCGGGGTGGGTTAGGTCTGGCCCTGTGCTTTCTGTGACTCTCACCCGGTTGTTTTGTACCGCGGCTGATGAAAGCAATGGGTGCTGTTCATCCTCCTTTCTCCACACCTCTGCAGTGATGTACGGCTGAAGCAGGGATGAGTAATGCTTTTTGAAGAAATGTTACTCTAACCTTTATGCTGGATGCGTCGATTGAACATTTTAATCTCTAGATTTTCCATTTCATTGGGATGACTGTACATTCCTATCAAGTGATTCATTTGATTAACATAAGTTTTCTACGAACCAAAATATCTCTTCAGACCCTCGGAGCACACGGGCTCTTGAGCACAAACCCGTACTTTTGTGGCTGGAGTTCTGCCTTTGCCGTAGCCCCGCGGGGCGGGCAGACAGGTCGGCGTGTGGCGCTGCCCTCTTTGTCCGCTTACCGAACGCCCTCGGTTCCCTCGCATTCCATTTCAGTGACGTTGGAAATCTTTTTTCTTCCTTCCCCAGAGGGACCAAGCAGAGCTGTTTACCCTCAGCTAGCCGGCTTCCCAAGGGTTCTCAAGTACCGTAAGGCTGGGGGAGAGAAGGGTGGCCGGAGAGACCCGGGCCAGGAGCGCTGACGTTTGGTCTTCGTCCCGTCAGGTGCTCTGCCATCACCGCGCTCCTCTTGGTTTTCCTCCTGCAGCTGCTCCCTCGGCTCTTCGGCCTTCCGTGGGCTGTGCCAAAGCTCTGTCCTAAAGCTGCCGTTGCCGGAGCGCGTGCATCAGTGGTGGGAACGTGACAGGGGTGTCCTGGGGGGTCCGCAGGTGGATAATTCCAGGCCGTGCCTTGCTCAGGTTTTTTCTTGGTGGCTCTGAAACTCCCCTCGACGTACACCGTATCTTCGTAGAGTTGTTCGCCTGTGTGGCTTGTTTGCAGCCGCATCTTCCTACGCGGGCAGTACCCTGCTGGCTCACGGTCTGGTTTGCTTCATGGGTGCGCCCGTTGCTCCTCGCCATCGAGATGTGCCTGCTGTGAGCTGTGCTCCGTGGACGAGCTGTTCGCAGACAATCAGCTGGAAAACAACTTCAGCAAGGCAGTGTTTAAATATTCTGCGCCCCTTGGTCATCTTGAACTGCCCGGTCTGCGCCAGGCGTTGCGCGTGTGGCAGGGCCGGTGCTTGGAGGTGTAACGGTGTTAACCCTGGCTCCCGTCAGTGCAGGGGCTGCAGCAGTGACACGCCGCTGGGCTACGTCACTCCCGACGCTAATCCTAAAGCCGTACTCACCTGTGGTGGGGTGTGAATCCCCTCCTTTGACTCTTCTTTTTGTGATTTTTTTAAACCTGGAGCCTTGCCAAGCCTTTAATCCTGCTGGCACAGCAGCTCTCCCCCGTGCAGCTCCCTGTGTGTGCCGGGGTGGTGCAGCTGGCTGCTCCATGGTCAGGTTTTGTGCTCTGACCTCCGAGCCCCGTGGCTGTTTGGCATCGCGTCCCTCTTCCCGTTCCCAGGCACTCGTGGAAGCCGTAGCCTGTAAGGAACACGTTTTTGCAGAGCCCCGCTGATGGGAATGAGTTACCCTCTGCGGGCTTGTGGCTTCTTGAGGAGGTGCACGTCCTGGCCCCGGCCCACTGCAGTTATCTCAGATGTCACTGTTAGTTAGTTGTTCTCGGAGACTCTACCGCATTTCACAACCAGGGAAAAGTTCTCATTTCCCCCGGGGCAGCTGCTGCATTTAAAGAATTTTTGGTAGCTACTGGGATAGAAAACTCCGTTCCGTTTTGTACCTGTTTTATAGGAGATCAGGCTGATGTGGCTGAAGATCGTTTCTCAGCTTCTCTCACGTTCTCTCCAGAAGGTTCTCCCGCACCGTGTAAGCTCCTGTGGCTGGGCCAGCTCTGCCTGACTTTCTCCTCGTCGCTCCCCAGCCCTAACAGAATTGCGCGGGGCGCGCAGGGAAGGGTCCTCGGGTCGAGGCGAGGTTCTGCAGCGCTTGGCTCTCGGCTGGCTGGTGCGTGGGGGAAGGCCGAGGCTCTCTGCCTGCTTACAGGAAATGCTGTACGGTGCTGCTCAGGCAGGGGCAGCACATCGGTGTTTCTGCTGACAGATCTGAAGCGGTGAGCTTATGCTAGTGGAGCTGGTTTCTGTGCTGTGAGCTGGAAGGTAAGCGGACGGCTGGCTGCACGCTGCGGGGTTGCGCTTGGGTTCTGTAGCACTAGGGTTGGGTCGCTTCGCTGGGGAGAAGGTTTCCTGGTTTCTCAGGGCTGCTGCTGAATCCCGTTTGCCTCGGGTGGAGACTCTTGGCACTTGTAGCTGATTTCGCAGTGAGAGCAGCCCCTTGGAAATGACATTTCTGAATGCTGGGCCTCAGAAAGAAAACCAGGCATGGCTGGCGTGGTGATGAAGGGGAAGTTGTGTTTCTGCTGAGCGTTCCAGTTCGAAGTACCCTTGAACTTTGCATGCTCTTCCATCCAGAGTGGCCGCTTGGCGGGGAAGCCTGTGTTGAAAGAGACCTTCCTGGAAAGGTTGGGTGGCACACGACGTGGTTACGGGAGCAGCCCACCCGCCCGCACGTGCGCCTGGCCTGACCAAAGCCAAATCTCTGCGTGTCAGATGCAAGCAGGCACAAGTGGGGCTGCTGAAAGAGGTCGGCTTGCTGGCCTCTGCGTCTGGTAGCGTGTGCTGCAGCGAGGAGAAAGCAGCACTGAGGCACAGGCAGCCGTCTCTGCTGGTGGCCGGCATCCTCCCGTGCTCTGCTGCTGGGCTGAACGGTGTCGGGACTGCACTGCCACACGCTGAAGGTCTATTTTAGTGCTTTTATTTAGTCGTAGCTGGTTGGGATTTCGATATGTGGTTTTAAATTTATTTGGGCATGTCTGGAGGATAAGAGATAAATGTTCCGCATAGAAATAAATTTGTTGGGATTGGGGAGGGCAGGGGGTAAGGGGAGGACTGGGCGGAGGGAGGAACAGCATGCTGCCTTGAAGGCTGAACGCTTCTCGTGAGGTTCTCTCTCTTTCCAAGAAGAGATACTGCAGTTGAAACGCAAGCTCTGGGTTATCCGGTTTCTAGCAAAGACCAGTTTGTTAGCGTTACCAGCCTGGCAGTTGGCGAATGAGCCTTTCCTCCTCTGCATTTAAAGAGAGAAAATGGTGCTCAGCCTTGCCAGATAGGGGCTTTATTTTCCTGCTGGTATAGTTTAAGTTAATAGAAATCTCATTTATCTGCTTCTAGTAATGCCTGTCCCTGGAGAGCAAGGTCATCACAAATGGTACAAATGAATGAATAGACGAGATCGGAAATGTGATCTGAAATTCCTGCAGGCTCGCTCATCTTGCACCCTCCGTGTGTCAAGGGAGACCGAATTTACGTCACTGTGCCTTACATAAGGATCTATAATGTGATAGCTTCTGAGGTTGTGTGGGTCTTATGAGGCTCCCGTATAATTGGTTCAGTATGCGCTCAGCGGAGAGCTGCGCAGCGCTTCTGTGCCGCTCTGCAGCTGCATGGAGAGAGTTGGTGTTAGGGAGCCATTTCTCTTAGGTCTGTGGATCCCTTTTGGCTTTAATATCACGGTTTTCTCTGGTGCTGCAGCTGTTTCAGACTTCTTGGACTTTGAGAGCATGCTAGGTTAAAAATACTAATCGGTGGAAGAGCACGGCTAACTTGTAAATTGGCTTCCTAAGGGCAAACAGTCAATATTTGGATAAAAGGTTGATATCAAACGTGAATAAGCAAGGTACTGTGTTTGGGTGGCTACGCTTCTTCACGCTCTCTTGTGTGGCTGCCATACATCAGTCTTCCTCGAGATCAGCCGATCTCTCGTTAACTCAGCCCCCTGCCCCTTCTGGTCGTGCTCCTCAGAAGCAGCGGTGCGTTTGGAAGCGCGTTGACCAAGGCGCGTTCACCAGGTAAACAGAACTACAAAGCCAGCAGGCGTGGCGCAGAAGAATGGTGCTGAGCTTTAGGAGACGGCCATACAGCTACAGCCAGGGCCACCTCCAATGGTGCCAAGTGAGAAGTTTCCTAAGATTCGCCATTTGCTTTTGGGCGAGGGGTGGGTTTCTGTGATTGACCCAAATCTGGGCAGTTGGTTAGAGCGATGGGGGTGCGCGAGGAAAGCGAGAGCCCCGTTACCCGCTAGCTTCCATCCTGAAAACGCTCAGAGGAGAGGACTCCAGGAAGGGGGACCCCGGAACCGTGCAGGTCGCTGCTCGAAGCGTGCTGAGCTACTTGCAGGCCTTGCGGCACATGCGTGAGGGTTACCTGGGAGCCGAGCGGTGCCTCAGCTCCGTGTGCCCTTCCACACCCCGCGTCCTGCCCCTGCCTCCCTGCTCTGCGGTCGCGTCCCAGCGCCAGCCGGCAGCAAGCGAGCTTGCGGCTGCTCGGCGGCCGTGCTGCTCTTGACATTTATGTAGTGGTCTTGTGATACTCCAGGTTTAGAAAGCAAGCAGCTTGTTTTACTGGCCGTGCCATTCGATATCTGTACAGTGTGAGCTCCAAGCTCAAATCCCCTCCGAGTACAGTACAAGTGGGACAAGTGCTCTCAAGCCTTAGAGCTCGAGGGCCAGGCAGGGCGTACAAAGCCCGTTCCCGATACGGGCAGAGCAGGCTCGCTCCAGAATGGAGGTCGTGCCCACAAGCCAGGACTCCGGCAACGCTTGTGAAAGAATCACTGCAAAGCTTGCACCTGTGCTCCTAATTTTGTTGTGTTTTACTCTTGTGCAGGAACACGGAAAAACTGCTTGAAGTGTCAGAGTGATGGATGTGGGACCGGAGCAGCACTGACCTAGATAGGGAGAGCTCTTATCCACCGAAGGTGTCGGCAAGCTACAGCTCAGGCAGCTGTCTCCAGATCCCCGTTTGTGCAAACGAGAGCTGACTGCTTGTTGTCAGAGGGCTGTGCCTAATCCCGCCCTGTCCCAGCACCTGCGTAGCTGCCCTCCAGGCTCAATTTACAGCATCATTTGGGCAAAAAAAGAGTTTGTATGCCCCAAACCCTCTCCAGCACCCGCTTCGCTCAGCGTGCTGTGCTGTCTGACATTGTCCTTAGGACAGATTTTACCTGCAGACATCTTCTGGCTGTGGTTGGGACCTCTCCTCCGTACCTCTGTCCCACGGGAGCAATAAAAGAACCCCTGCTTGGGGTACCGTGAAGGGTTGGACATCTTCTGGGGGGTGGCACATAGGAGGGTTGCAGGCGACTTGGGTGCCTCACAGCTGAACTGCAAAAGCTGTTTGCTGCATTTCTCTTGCCCTCAGAACGACGTCCGTGGGGGCACGATGCGTAAACGTGGGACTGAATTCGAAAGCGGCTCTTTCTGCCGGCTGCTCGGGGAGGGATTTTATTTTTCTGCTGGACTCCGCAGCGACACGGGCTGTTTAAGCGCGTTGTAAGAGGGACAGACAGGCTGCGCTCCGTGCGGTGGTCGTCGCTTGCAGAAGGCAGCAGGACAGGCTGAGATCTCTGCTGGAGCGAGGTAGCGGTCATGGGGATCTGCTCCATATATAGGCCTCTGCTGCGCTGCCATTCTCAGTTCCTTCAGAAAAATCTTATAAGGAAAATCAAATCCTGACTTGGCAGCCTGTCTGTCTAATCTTTGGTGAATGCAGATGTGCATCTTGGAACAATTTACTCCTGGTTGTGTTTAGGGCTACCAGAGTGACTGTTTATTCCCACATATGGAGCATGGTTTCAGAAGGTAATTTAAACAAATGGAGTGCCACTTCCAATTTTTCAGGCTTCCAGTTTAGGAGCCAAAACTGTTCTCCCGGCTCCAGCTTGCCCACCCTGGCTGTATCAGTTCCCACATGGCCTGCCAAGTTTGCAGAGAGCCTCCCGCGGCCCCCTTCCCCTTCTGGTGAGGCGAAGCCCCCCCGGCCCGGAGCTGCCGGGGCTTTGCTCCGGGGGTGGCGTGCGGGGCTGCAGGCAGGGGACCCGGCACCGTGGCTCTGCTGAACGAGCTGCCTTTGGCTGTGTTTGTGGGGCTGGGGGCTATACAAGCTTCTAGCTGTCCTTCCGTACCTTGTCGCGGTTAAAGTTGGGTTTGGAACAGCAGTTTAGGTGTGTGAGAGCGTCAAATGCCCTCACCTGCAGGGGTTTGTTCTGCAGGGTGAAGTTTGGCGCTTCTGGTTAGCGCCAGCGTTGTCGCACCGAGTGTTATTTCCTAGCAGTGCCCTTCAGGAAGGCCACTTCGATAACAGCAGATGAGCTTTATCTGTGTGGCGTGTTGGGAATCGGTGGGAAATGTCTTCCTCCGAGTTCTGTGGCTGTCAGACTGAGCTGGAGCTCTGGGAGCATCTGCGGTCACCCTGCCTGCGTGGTTCCTGTGCGTTACACCAAGGGTTTGATGATTTACAAATATTTGACTAGAAGAGGTTGATGGTTTTTCTTCCTAGTGCTGAGCTGAGCAGGATGAGAGAGAACCAAACTTTTCCTGTAATAAAACGATCCAGCCCCACGCTTGATTTCCTGGTTGAAGTGATGGGGGGACCCCCCCGAGGAGCGGCAGCCCAGCGAGAGGAGCGCGGGGAGCAGCACAAACCTGCCCGGGGCAGGCTGGGGAAGGAGAAGGGGTGTGCAGGCTGTATCGCACAGAGCCTGACAGCGGGTGCTCAGGAGGACGGGTACGAAGGCAGAACTGCTGGTGCCGTGCTTGCAGTTTGAGCCGTTAATTGCGTTGCCACTTGGTTTACAAAATGAGTTACCTGAATGCACGGGTCTCTTGCTTTTCTGTGCATTTTGCTGTGCTTACAGGGTCTAGGATAACTAAAATAATTCAAAACGCCACCAGTTTGTTCTCGGGAAGGTAAATGCTTTGTTTTCTGCTGAAAGAAAAATCAAAATGTGTTGTTAATTTCAGGCGCGGTTAACACCTGCTGCACCGAGTGCCTGTCTGGTCGCTGTGAGGAATAGGAAATAAGGTGAAAGGGGAAAACCGCCCCATTTCTGGGGTGTTACGGTTATGCGTGGAAGGGAGCGATGCTTGCTTTGCAGAAACACCGGGTCACCTCCCCAAAGATGCGCAGACACTTCTTAGACACGCGCAGTGATTATCAGCCCAGCTTTTCTCGTGCTCCGTGGTTCCTTGAGTTGCGATGCCTTCTCCCTGCCCATCCCGCCGTAGGGAAAAGCTCCAATACTGCGAATTCCGACGTGAAGCTGTGTATCGCAGGCTTGTTTTAAGACCCCCAAATGGATCTGTAGATTGGCTTTATTTGTTTGGTTTTTGTTTTCTTGCAGTTTCTGCGGGTATAAAAGAGGCTTTGTCCTCTGCAGGGCCCTGAATTTCGCGTGTACAAGGGGAGGCATTGAGCAAATTCCAGGCTGCGGCTTTGCTTCCACGTGCCCCTGCTGCATTTACCTGTATTTAGTGCCTGTCTCTGACTCAGTGTTTACTCTTCAGTATTTAAACATTCCCTAGAAATTAAATCTTTTAAGAACATTATTCTTCACACCAAGTGCTTGTAGAAGCCCAGTTGTGCAATGCCCACGCTCGTGTATTGGCTGCTGCCTCACTCCCTCGGAGCGTGATTTACAGCGGCGAGGCAGCAGCTCCGGCGAGCGCCGCGCTGTTACGGCTCTGCAGCCTGCTTTCAAAATAGCAGTGTCTCCCTGCTCTAAAAATACTCGCTTGTCCCTTGTTTTAGTTTTCAGAGGTTGGGTGCAGCACCGGGTATTTGCCGTGCCAGTGTGTCGGTGCTGAGGGATGAAGTCCCTCGTTGCCGCGGGCCTCGCGCTTTTCCAGCCGAAGCTGCTGGCTTGCTGGGACAGAGCGACGTGTGCAGCTCGCGTAAATGGAGCCGCAGCGATAAGTCCACGACATTCGTTTCCACTTCAAGACCAAATATAAACAGAGGTCCTCGAGGAAGCTGGGCCTGCGGCAGCGCCGTGCCGGGGAGACACTTCCCTCTGCCGCCTGGCACGGGCAGGCAGGGGTCCCCCGACCCGGGTGGCTTCGCAGCCTCCTCTCGCTGCCAGGGGGGTTGCAGCCTGGCCGCCCTTCTGCACGGACCCTCCTGTGCCCTGCTTCCCCGGGAGGCCATTGCCGTGCCACGTTTTGGCTTTGAAGTATGTTTTCAGCTCCTCGGCGCCTTATCTGTGGGTTTGAGCCGCTTGTACTGATAAGGGAATCAGATACTATTGTTGGAAATCGCTTCTCTAGGCTGTAACTCAGCTCCGGACCAAGTGGAAGGTAACTCTTTATAAAGGTGGTCTGTGCAGCTATGGCTGTGAAAGGAGCTTTTGTTTAACCAGCAAGCTTGACAAACTTAAACTTTAAGCTAATCTCCGTGTTCCCACCAAAAAATGTCCTTGAAGCTTCCAGGGGAGAGGCAAAGCCCTGAAAGCTCCAAGAAGCAGGCGCTGTCTTCTGGCGTCGCCAGAGCCGTCAGGGGAAATAACCCCAGAGGTTTGGGAGAGCAAGCCGTCAGCGTGTCCCCGATGTAGCCGCTGCGCTGGAAGCACAGGGTGGATGAAGGCAGCCGGGGGTGCTCCCTCCTGCAGGGCGGGCGGGCTGCAGGCACGGCACCAGCGGCCGGTCGCAGGCAGGCAGGCGCTGGCTCCCGGGGGCCGTGCCCCTCGCTGCCTGCCCGCTTTGCGGTGAGGTGCTGCTGGAAACCACGCTGACAGCCGCTGCTCGGGCTGCATCCCCTGAACGTCTTTCTGGGTCTGCGCAAACAGCTAGAAATGCGTGCAGGGGGTGGCGCGGGGGCACGGCTGTCCCGGAGCTCGCGGCACTCGCACTGGGACTTCGCGGTTCGCTTTGGATGCGAGGAACGCGCGAGGTGAGGGCAAGGAAGGGGCTGTCGGGTGCCTGCATTTCTTTTTCTTGGTACTCGAGGGTTAATGTCTTGAAGGCTGCATTCCTTAGCTTCGCTTTTGGCTTCTCTTCCTAAAAATTTCCACTTCATTTCATAACAGTTGTGGAGTGAGGGGTGGTGATACTCCGGAACCTTTGCTCGCCGAGATTGGAAACGTGCTTTTGTGTGAGCGGCAGGGACGGATGGGGTCGGCCACGATTGTTTTCAGGCCCGGGGGAGCCTGGAACAGATCTTGTTTACCAATAATTTCAGCACTCCCTAAACTGAGGGATCTGTAATTAAATTAAGGAGTAGAGATAGTAAATAGGGGCAGTGGTTTTGAGAAGAAAATCACTTTCTACTGTTTTCCTGTGAAAGTTATAAATTTTGACATCTTAAGGGTAAAACCGTGCCCCACTGACTTGATCCCTTCAAGCACCAAGCGCCAAGCCAAGTTGCCGGGTTTCGCAGGCACGTAGTAAACGTCAGATTTGATGGAGAAGTCTGGGAGAGGTGAACTGCAGCCTTTTATAAACTGTTCCAAGCAGGCAGTGGTTGAACCGAGTACCAGGTAGTTTTAAGGCTGGCTTTCTGTGATTGCTCGCTGCTGGTGCAGGTCCTGGTGTGAGGTCTGGCACGGCCCGGGGGGTTTGACACCAGCCTTGGCTATCTGGTGCTGTGTGCTGGTGCCGCACGTGCACGCAGGTGCCAGGCGCTTTGAGCGTGACAGCGCTGGCTTTGTGCGCAAAGCCCTTTGTACTTGTGCCTCGGGAGCTGATAACCCGAGCGGGATAACTGCGACGCAAGGTCTTCTGTGAGCGGGGCTCCTGCTGGCTCGGGTGCTTCGTCAGTCCTTCAGCCCTCCGGTTCGGGGGCATTTCGGGTGCGAAGAGGATGAGCGGTCTGGGGGAAACACCGAGACCTGACAGCTGGCGGAGCAGCTCGAACTGCGTAGCCCCCGGCGTGGTGCTCGCCGTCGGGTTGCTGTGCTCCCACAGAGGCAGGCAGCCTCCCTAGGGCTGTGCACGCTAGCTCAGGTCTGGCGTGAGCCCTCCGGGTTCACCCGTCCTGGTTGTGTCTAACGACCGCCCGCAGCTCGCGGGTGGGAGAGGGCTGCTCCCAGAACGGGCGTCTGTGCGGGAAGGAGAAGCTGCATGAATTAAAGCAGCTATCGAACGGGTTGGCCGCAGCTGAGAGCGGACTGATCCCGAGGGCGAGCACAAAGCCTCGCAGAGCAGTGGATTTTCACCAGAGGTGCACACGCGCACTGCCCCCAGCACTTCAAACACCGTTCTGGGCCCGGGGTCTCCAGATGCACCGGGTGCATGGCGGGTGCAGTGCTCAGCCGTAAGAAAGCGCAGTTTACGAGACATCTTGTGACAGGGCCACTGCTTATTTGTTCCCATAGAAACTGCCATCTAATCATGGCAAGCTTATAACGGCTGTTGCTGGAAGTGCCGCCTCTAAAAATTTCTGAATACATCATCCAGATCCGGCGTGTGCTTCGCTTTATCCTTCGCTTCCCTGCCCAAGTCTCGGTCCCGTCCTGCTAAGTACACTCGGCCCAGTAGCATGCGTACGCCTGACACCTTTAATCACAAAGGAAGGCGATAATATCACCTTAACGGGACGTTAAAGGTGCTGGGTAAGGGAGAGGCGCTCGTTTGCAGGCAGCATCTCTCACCCGGCCTGCAGAGCCCTGTTACGCAGGCATGGGGAGCCCGGCCGGGCTCTGGGTCGCGGGCGTGCTGCCGGCAGCGCTGTGCTCCCGGCGAGCTGCCGCGTCGCGCCCGGTGCCTCGCAAATATTTACCTGCCGAGGGTCAGGTGCAGAGCCTTGGCTTGCTGATAGGTGACGGCTGCTGTGTGGTTTGTGCATCAGGCCGGGCTGTGTGCAGGGCTGATGTCGCGGGATCTGCGCTCGCTCAGCAGCCTTTGTTTGTGCTGGGTGGGACAAGCTGACAGCTGCTCGGGACCGGTCGCTCGCCCTGGCCCTGGTGCGATCTCTGTGGGAGCAAGTGAGCTGCCGCGGGGTCCCTCGGCACAGAGCCCACGGAAGGTGACAGGGAGCAGAGCTAGCTGGGACCTCTCGAGAGGCGCCCGTAATTCGGTGTTTTGCATGAGCTTTTACTGGTGGGCAGCCGTGAAGATGTAGCGTCGTATCGTAATTCCCTTTTCTGCCAGCACACGTTGTAGCGTTAGCTGTTGCTCTTGGTTTGTTCTGAAAACCCAGGTAGATTCACTTTGCTATTTAAAAAAAAGAAGAGACCCAACCTGGCTTGGGAAAGCCCCTGTGCGTGTCTGCATTTCAGAGCCCGGAATGCCACGTTCCCAAAGGGACCGGGGCTGAAGCGCTGTATGGCCTCCTGTGCCACCTCGCCTAGGATTTCTCTGTTACCTTTGTGACCCCAGCGTGATACACCGTGCTCCTGCAGCTCTGCTAACGGGGAGCTATTACACTTCGCGTATCGCTGCCCATGGTGCAGCTCTGTTAAAGCACAGTGTGGTAGTGCTGCGGCGCCCGGGCACGGCCGTCGGGCTGCGGAGGGGCCGAGGCTGAGGGACGGGGTGGTTATGCGGAGTGACAGATTCCTCGGGAGGCTGTTGCTGTTTGCAGAAGGGAAGCCAAGACATCAGCGCTTAATATCTTCCAGAAGTCCTCCGCTTTAACCCCTACGGAGCCTCAGGAAGCGAATCGAGAGCCTGTGTGACGCCCTCCCCGTGGCCCTGCCGCGTGTCCCGGTCCGGGGCTGCAACTCGTGGCTCGCAGGGGGCAGAACTCCTGGTGTTGTACGGGGACCTGGTGGTATGCGCACACTGCCCGTGTCACTAACACCCAGCCGGCTGCTCCCTACGTGTCGGAGACTCGCGGCTGCACGTCGGCGCTGCCTGCTGGGAACGCGATCCCCTCCGAGCTGGGCTAGGGCAGTCCTCTCGCTGGAGGTCTCTAGAGCTGAGCGGTGAACTTGGCTTTATACGTGCTGCTTGAAAACATCCAAAACTAAATGTTCATTATGCTTCTTAACACTTTACTTCATGCACACCATCTAATAACTCCTTACTTCTGAGCTTTTGCTTTTTAATAACCCAAATCACTTCCATTCAGATCCGAGGCTCATTTTCAGCTGTGGATCTGAAATTTACTCCTTTTCCTTCTCATTTGTGTCTTTAGGTCATCACCGAGCCAGAGCGAAATGGTGATCCAGGGTAATTTTCAGTAACTTTTAAAACCCGCTTGCTCCAATACCCTCTCGGTTCCCAGTATCCTGGAAGTGGAGGCTTCCCGTGGACGTTTGAGGCAGGTCTTTCCCTAAAAGCGCGGAAGGTGGCTGTGTCCTGCTCCTCGCCGCCTTGTCTCGAGGAGAGCTCTGCGAGGCAGCAAGCGCGGCTCGGTGACGCAGCAGGCGGAGCGGTGGCCACTGCCGCACGGCATTCTTGATGTGGAGCCTGCTGTGACAGATTTCTTCCTGCATGCGACTACATTTCCAAAACTGTGCTGCTAAGCAACTCCGAGAGCCTAGCGGTGCTCTAACGCGGTGTCAGTGAGTAACAGGCCTCTATGATTTCCTCCAGCCCTGCTGACTGCAGGCAGGAGCATTAGCAATACGAGGAACACGATAATTACGGGGGATCTTGCAAGCAGGTCTTGACTCTGGCTGCTGAAAGGGGCTGGATGTTTTGGTGCGGAGCTGCTTCAGCCATCGCTTGGCTGAAGCAAAAGCAAAACCGAGTCAGTGGTGCCAAGAGTTCACACTCCTGCTTTTGCAGGATGCTCGTAGCTCGGTGCGATGCGTATTAACGAGCCTCGCTGGTCGGACGTGGTGCTTTTTATTTTTAGCAGTATCGGCTCTTCGGCAGCCGCTTCACGTTTTAAAATGGCAATCTCAGAAGATGTCACAAACCCGCGTCTGAGGGGAAGTCAGTTGTGTTCTGCCAGAGCCGGCTGGAGTGCTGCAGGCAAACGGGCGCTAGGTGTGGGTCAGCTCCTCCGGCTCTTTGCTGGACGTTTAGGCCGCGGTGCAGCCTCGGGGCCGAGCAGCTGGCTGCGCCGCTGGGCCCAGCACGCGTTCGTCGCGCCGGCTGGAAGCAGAGGCTGCGGAGGGAGGGAAGGAGGAAATGGAGGAGGTAAACCCAAAGGGGCTCATGTGTGAGATAGTCCAGAAGAAAAAGTTCGTGGCTTTAGTCCTAGGTGATGTTAGCACACTTCTACGTACGGGTTTTACTTTCCTGCTCCTTCGCCGGGGTTTTCAGGGAGATTCTGAGGCAGGGCAAATTAAGGAAAAGAGGCTGTGCCCGCATTCGGTGCCAGCTGGTGGTCGGCCTCCGCACAGTGCGGGGCTGGCTCCTTCGGGGGGGAATTCCTGCAAGTCTCGGAGTGCCCAGCTCCTAACAGCGAGCTTGTTTTGATACTCCCAGAAAGGTGTTGTTACGGCCTGCTGGGAGGCACTGGATGGCACTGGTCAGACCGATGCTGTAAATGAGCTCACCGTAGTCTCCTCCCTCCCCTCTGCTGTCTTGGCAAATAACGGAGCCCTGCTGGGCCTGGAGCACAGATCCCCCCGAGGGCAGCTGCAGCGGTTCGGGTCTCGCCTGGTGCGGACGCCGTTTTGGAACAGACCTGTGGAGCAGCACCCGCGCTTCTTCAGCTTGTTGGAGGGTGTGAAACGGGGGAGACCTGATGTACGTCTGAGGTCGCTGAAACCTTTGTTAAATACAAATGGCAGCATGTGGAGCCCTTCGGAGTCACAAACGCAGCGTTCAGAACAGCTCCCAGCGGCTGTGCAGTGCCGAAGGACGCCGCCGTTTCTGCGTAGGCTCCTGCCTGTGGCTGTGTGCTGGGGCCTGGGGCTGAACTCTGCTTGTGAAAGGCGTTTCAACTTTCTCCCCAGTAATGGCTTTTCCTCTGATTCTTGCCCGCTCTGTCTCCAGGCAACCTGGCCTCCCGCAGGATCCGTGTCCCCGTGACGTCCTTGCTGCTCTCCCCCTCAGATGCTCAGCTTTTTCCGTCGCTGCTGAGGTGCAGAGCTGAACGCATGCAAGCTGCTTTTTGTTTCCCCTCCTACGTGCAGAGTGATGTGCACTTCTCTACATGTGTGGGAAATGCAGCAGATAAAGACAAGAACATCCTGTGTTGTCATCTGATTTTTCCCAGACCTTTCCCAGACCTCCTTCTCCTCTCCTTGATTTAAACCGAGGTTAGCGCCGTGTGCTGGTGGCCGGTGTTGCGCGGGCACGGCTCCGGCTTGTTTATCTGCTCTGAGACAGAGGTTCGGCTGCTTGGGTGCGTGGTGGGTGAGGGACGGCTAAGGAAACAGTCTGAATGTGGTGCCCTGAAGTAAAGGAAAACCTGTACTGAAAGGGGCCCAAGGTGGGCACGTTTCCTCCCAAATCTGGATGCATTTCTTGACCTCTCGTGCATGCAGGCTGGCCGGAGGCCAAGCAACAGCAGGGGCAGGAGTCCACCTGGACCCAAAGCAAAATGCTGCATTCCTCTCTGCGTGTCACGATGACAGGATCCAAGCCATGCCTACGGAGCTGGTCATGCTTACTTAACCAGGCTCTGCTTTTTCACATTGGGTTTGACAAGTTAACCGGTTGAAATCACTTTAAGCGTACCTCCATTAGGTTCTGCGCTGGCTTAACCGAGCTCGGGCAAAAACTGGTTTTAATTAACAAGTGCAGTCTGCGCACGAAGTGCCAAGATTGCTTTTAATTTGCGCAGAACCCGCAGAGGTAGCTCTGCAGACTGTCAGCAGATCGTAAGGCTGAGCCCTGGCAGCGTGCATGTCTCAGTGCTCCTTCCCCTCTCCAGCAAGCCCACGCGGTGCCTGTGTTGCCGTGGTGGATCCCGCTGGGATTAACGCGGGGCCGCTGCTAACGCTGCGAGCAGGAGCTGCTTTCCCATTCCCTGTCTGTCTGCGTTTTATACCTGCAGCCTAGGTTAGATTTGGCCAGATAGCGGCCTCATTTGCAACTCAATCTTTGCGAACTGATTAAAGCGTGCCCTGGTTTGGGGATCTCGGCTCCTGCAGAAGGCAGGCTCCTGTTAGCTCAGGTGTCCCCAGGCAGCAGCAGGGCGTAAGGAAGTCTGGGCAGAGCTCTAGCCCTGGAGGACCGGCAGGGGTGGGCAGGGGGCCTTCACGTAGCCCTTACCTGGGCCGTGGTTCCTTGTGCTGAAGCTAACGTTAACAGTGGTTCTTGGATAGTCTGCCTTTCTAGTCCAGCGAAGCAGCAGAACTAAGCCCTGTAAGCAGGCGTTCAGTTTTCCAGGCCTGCCACCTGCGGATGGACGCGTGGACGTGCCTACGTGTAGTAATACCGGCCTTCGATGTGGGCTGGCATTTGTGGGAGGAGGGTTTGTTTTCTTCCTCAACCAGGAGAAAAAAGAAATTTTCCATACCAGCTCTAATTCATGGCTCTGACTCCGCGAAGTTCTTCCTGCCATCTGTTAAGCACCGTAACAGCTCTGAAAGGCTTCCGAGCCAAACACAAATCACTGGCACAGGCGTCCGGTGAGCCTTGGAGCTGGGGTTTTTCCTTCTCCTGTACCAAAGAGTGCTAAAGAAAAAGATGGAGAGATCAGCCGAAGTGTAAACATGGTACGATGAGGGCAGAACTTCGAAGCGAGAGGAATTGACTGTACCTCCCTTGGTTTTGTTTGAGCTGGTTAGATGTGGCATCTAAAATCCGGTTTGTGAGCGCTTGCTGGCTTCTGCTCAATCAAGTGTGGTCCTCCCCTGCAACTGAGGAGGAGAGGGCAGTGGTGTTTGGGATCAGGACATCGAGCATCTGTCCAGGACTCGGAGCGGGGGGGAAAAGTCGGGAAATGTTGCCGTTACGGGCTGGAGAACTTGAAACTACAGCACTTGGGATTTGCGGAACATCTTCGTGTACTGAGATGGGTCGTTCTTACTGGTGTCCCCTGTTACGTTTCCCTTGCCTTTCTCTGGGATCTTCGTGTCCGTGGTGCTGTCCAACAAGCCTCTGAGACAGGCATGTTAGCATTAGCATGCTCAGCAGCCAGCGAGAGTAACTCTGAATCTGTTGTTGCCCATTGCAACCATGGTGAGGAAATACGCAGGGAAGCTCTGCGGCACTGCACTGTGCTGCAAGGTAACCGTGACAAGTGAAGGGGGGTGCAGGGACTGCAGGCCAGCTTTAGCAGGGCAGTCGGCCCTGCTTGTTGCTTGCAGAACCTAATCTCTAACTTGCTGTGGCTGAACGTGCAGGAGTGCGCCCCTCATCCCCCTCATCCTTCAGAACAGGGCAAAAAAAGGGGGATTTGCGTCTGGGATTGAGCCACTGTTTGGCCCCGAGGCTCGTGCTGGGAAGCAGCGTGGTTTGGAGGCCGTGGGCACCCACCAAAAGGAGGACTTGGAGCTTTGGCTGTATGCGGGTAAAGGCTGGGCTCCCAGAGGGCGGTGCAGTTGAGTTTCTCCTGGCTGTGATGGCCCTACAGCGTTTGTGGGCTGCTGTGTGGGCACTGAGGCGATGAGATGTCTGTACCAGGGCTTAGCTCCCGTACCGAGCTGTCGACGTGAATGTTGGTTTTGTGCTTCTGTCATGGCAATCCCAGCCCTGCTCCCCTGGGACACGGACGGGTCGTAGCGGAGCGCAGCGCTCACACAAGCAGGGTATTAACGGTGCCGCAGGCCTAGAGGATTTGGGCGTATTGACTTTTTGCAGAACACCATCGGTATTTTCTTCACCTTGTGCAGACAAGTCGCTGCATTGATTCTGACGAGGGATGTGGACAAGGTGATAACTTCCTTCCTGAGCAAATGCAACTTCTCGATGCGCATTTTGGTCCACGGTTTCCTGCTTTCAGTTGCCAATATTTGTGTTTATGCCACCTCCAAAAGCCACCAATTTTGCTGCAGAATGGCCTAGTTTTATCTGCAGCATCACCATGAAGCTGGTTCTGCTGGTTGCTAATTGTGAGCTGTGGATGCCTCTTGCCTGTGAGCTTGTCAAGAGAAGTTTTTTCTGCTTTGGTCACAAGCATGCTAGTGTCAAGCTGCGTAGAATGGCACTTAGGAGTCAGGAGTGCATCTTTTTTTTTTTTTTTGGACACTTTCTTATGACTAAAATGCCACAAATTACCTATTTGCATATGCAGAGATCACTCCGAGTGACCCTAACCATAGAAGCAGACTTGCGATGACAGCCTGCCTGACAAACACGTGCCTGTGCCACCAGGCTGTCCGTACAGAAAGCAGAGTTGCTGTGGAGTGACGCACATCAAGCTGAGCTCCTGAACTGGGACGTGACCTACGGTGGCCTAGAGTTCAAGTTTTCTTTATCACACACTTGTGTCCGTATGCTGGTGAGGTGTTTTGACACGCAGCCAGCATGCATTTTGTTTTCTATGTATGCTTGCTTGCTTATCTGGTCTGCAGAGCTCTTCTGAGCGGCCAGCTCTGGCGTGCAGTAAAGGATCCCGACCAGCTGGAGGATCCTGACCTGCTGAAGGATCCCGTGAGGCCAGGTTCCTCCTTCCCCACCTTGATGCTGGTCTCTGCTCTTGGACTTCTCCTTCAGGCTCCGTGCAGCTTTGGTATCTGCTTACTGGGGTGCTGGTGACCCCCTCAGCAGCTGCCTAATCCAAGCAGGCTGTGTCGGAGCTCCCCAGGCGCTCCTGGCAGGCGGGAGCAGCTGGAAAGAGAAGTCGTCCTGTTGCTGCCTCTGACAGCCCGTGGTGTCCAGGAGGATGCTAGCCTTAGCACGACGGGCAGCAGAGGGCTCCCGGGCTGGCACAGCTCGCAATTGTGAGCGTAGAAAGAATTCAGGTGGGTTTTGTCTGAGATGACTCCTCCGCGAGGAGCCTTCCCAGGGCGCAGCAGTGTGAGCAGAGCCCAGTGCCCGCGGCAGGTGCTCCGGGCTGGCCCCGTTAGTTGGACGTCGCGGCAAGAGCCGTGCCCTGGGTTGCCTGCCCTGCGGAGCCTGGTGCTGTCCCAGAGGACGCCGGCTCTCTTGCGTCTCAGTCAGCCTCCTGCGAGCCCCTTTGTGAGCCCGCAGCCCCACCTCGGTGGCAGCTTTGCCTGCTGCGTGCTGTGCCGTGAAGGGCCGGCTGTGGGAGAGGAACCAAGCCACGTGGGCGTGCTCGTCCACAGCACATCTAGGGAACGTCTGAGGGCTTTCCAGGAGGAATTTGGAACAGGACTCCTCTGAACAATTCTAGGAAATGTTTTTCCTAAAAAAAAAAAAAAAAAAAAGCTTTATTTTTTTCAACACAGTCAATTTGTCAGTGCCATCTGTTGGCTCGTTACACGGAGGTGATCAATTGCTGACTTACGGGAACAATTAGCGGCATAAATATTCGTTTGTAACTATCACTGGTTAGATTGATCACAAGGTCACAGTATGAGATGCGTGCGTGGTTTTTCCTGAGTTTTAACTTATGCCGCTGCAGAAACAACTGCACTGAACTAGAAGAGGTGGTTTCTTTCCGGAACGGTCCCCGGTGCAGGAACGGTGAGTTAGGTACAGCTGGAGCGGAGCCAGGGTGGCGCGAAGGAGATGTTAGCCCAGGACGGGGTCTCGCGCTTTTTCCTGTGTTCACTGCACTGAAGGAAAAGGAAATGTCCTCTTTTTTCAGGGCTTCCTTCCACTGCCCACAGACCGCTATTTCCTATCCGTTTTCCCTCTTACGCTCTCCAGTCAGTCGGACGTTCATTCCCAGTAGGTGCTCGGCCTCCCCAGCTCGCTCCGGACGTGGCCGTGACCTCAGGTTGGGGCCCTCCCGCGCAGCGCGTAGCTTAGCAAGCGCCGGGACGGTGTCCGTGAGCTCTGGGTATCGGCCTCGCCGCTACCAGTGAACCCGGTGGAAGATGACCCAATGTGCGAGGGCGGCCGGGGTGAGCTTGGTGCCGTTTTACTGCCTCTCCTTCTCGGGACTCCATCTGTAGCCCAAATGCAGGCGGCGTGCTCTCTGCCGTGTGCGTGCTGCGAGCGCCGGGCTGCTCTTCCCTGCTCACCCTCAGTGCATGGGGGATGCTGCGGGCATGCCTGTTCGGTGTGTCCTTAACGCTGGTTGGTTTTGAGATGTTGAACAAAACGGGGATGACAAGCGTTCAAAAACGTGTGAGAAAGCCAATTCAGAGGGTCAGAAATAAATACTCCGAATGGGGACTGGATTACGAAGCCTCTATAACGCCAGAACATCTTCTGAAGAAGTGCTACACGCGGTTACCTTATGGAGAAGCAGCCGTTCCCTCTGCCACCCTCTGCAGTTGCATTTCTCTTGGACACCAACCGCAGCGGAGGACTCGTGCCGTTTGGGGAGGTGCTGCCGTGCGCTCGCAGCCTGCCCCAGGTCTTCCTCCTGCCGGACGCCTGCTGGGGCACCCAGCCTGTCCTGCCTCTGCCTGCTTTGTCCTCCAGTGCCAGCGTGAATTTATCTGCCTTCTTGGCAGGACAGGATTGATTCAAGGAAGTGTGGATGAACATTAGCCACACTTGGCTAATAAACAGGATGTCTGTATAAATGTGAAGTCCTCCAAGTAGGCATTATTTCCTGTACCAGGACTTCGGCATCTGTTCAGACGCTGACACTTGGCGTGTGCTGTTCAGCCGCTGAATTGGCCTGGTCTGTCTCAGAGGAGCAGCACCAGGCTTCTGGGCTGCCCTGGGCTTTCGGCGTGATGAAGTCAGCCCAGAACAGGGACCAAGTTTGGAGTCTGTGTTTCACTTCCAGTTTTTCCAATTTTTCAAGTCTCTTTAAGGTTTACTTTTTTATTTTTGTACGTAAACCTGCTCCGTGTCCTGGGATGCAGAGAACAGCAGGAGCTTGGAGCAGAAGACGTTGCTGGAGCTCATGGGGAACAGCCGGGAGTTCACATCTGCGAGCGTTTTGGGGTGCAGTGAAGCAACTCGCTGGTTTGGTTTGAGATGCAGTTTCTGTCCCTCTTGACTTCCCGTGTGGAGCAGCGAGCCGTGCTGGTGATGTCGGTGACAACGAGGTGTGCTTCGGGGCTTCGGGTCTCAGTGCCTGTCCTGTTACTGAGCTGCCCACTGCTGTGTTCCTGCTAAGCCGTGACTGAAACTCCCACTGCTCTTCATCAGGCTTTTACCTGGCATGCGCACACACCTAGCACAGCTCGGGAATCAAAAATATACCGAGCAGCATCCAGCACAAGTGCACCAGGAAAGAAGTCTGGAAATGGGACGGCCGAGCCAAGCCTCCTGGCTCTGAGCTAGACCTCCGCGCTGACTTGCAGTCAACTCGAACAATTCACCTCCTTTTTACAAACTGCTGTTGTTGGGAACTTAACTTTTCTTCCAAATAGTGTGTTCCGCAGACTACTAGTGTAAGTTTTAATTGGATCCAAGAAGAAACAAAAAATGAAATGTTTAGAAACGGAGGGAACATTTTGTTAATTGGTAGCAGCGTGTATGCTCCAGACTTGGCATAGGTCCTGCTGCCTGTAAGCTTCATTAACTTTTGATAAAAGAATAGTTAATTTTTTCAGACTGTTTTTTATAGTTCTTCATTGTCTAAGAAATTAGATTATGGTTTTCTTTCACTTTTAATTGCAGCCTGACTTGTACTTTCTTTAGTGGTGTTTAGCCTTGCTCTCTCCCCTCGCTATTTTATGTGGTATTTGCAGGGATGAGGGAGTGCACTCGGGGCTGTTTCTTGGTGCTCCCCGAGGCTACCTGGAAGCAGTTCTTTCTCCACAGACGCCAGCACAGGGCCGTAGTGCTGCTAGTGGGGCCGTGCACGTGAGCTGTCCCAGCTGGAGCAGGAGCCTCTTTGCCTGTCCCCTTCCTGCTGCCTCTGCCACGGAAGCGTCGTGTCCCTCGCGGAGCACCGCAGCTCTCCTGTCTTAAACCTGCCCAAGGGACTGTACCAGGCGTCCCTCCTGGTGGGACAGCACCCCAGTGGACGTGTGTGCTGTGCTAGATGTGCGGCGTGCGCTGTCACACGTGGTCGGAGATGCCAAGGCACGTGCTGGCCGGCTCACCAGCGTGCCACCCGGTGTCTCCTTGAGGAAGGCTGGTGGGCAGAGCAGGGACGGGGAAGGCGGGGAGATGGTGCTGGGTTTGGTCCCTGAGGAGCTGGAACCTCACCAAGTAAAGGTTACCGGGGCAAAACCCTCGCTTGCTGCCTGCCAGGATCCCACTGGCCTCCAATGCTGCAGGGCAGCGCAGCAACCGTGGGGCATCCGAGGGGAGTCAGCCAGGATCCGAGAGCAGGCAGCTCCCCAGCGGGGCAGTCAGGCTGGTAAGGGAGCACCAGCAAAAGGACCCAGGACCCAAAGAAAAGCCGTATGGAGGAACTGGTTAACCACCCCCTTGAACGTTTGCGTTACACAGCACGAAGTGCTGGCGCTGTGGAGGGAACTTGCAGCCCTGCTTTGGGGCTGGTTAACCCGCAGCAGGGTTATCTTCATCCTCAGCGGGGCCAAGCTGCCTCGGGCAAGCTGCTGGACCCCTGCAAGAAGAGCTCTTCCCTGGCAGTGTGCGTTCAGACGGGGCTCGCTTTCCCAGCGGCAGGAAAACCCTCACTCAGAGCGGGATTCGCTGCGGCTGTTTCCCCGCGGCCGGGTTTTCATGAAGTCAGTCTGGCTGAAGCGCCCGGAGCACTGAAGCCAGGCTGTTCTGTGTTGAAATCCTGAATCATCTTTCAAGGGAGCGGGAACATGAGCCAGCTGGGAGACGCAGAAATGGAGAAACTCGGTCTGTTTTGGAAAGCCTTTAAACCACTCCTTCCCCCTGGAAAAAAGGCAATCCAGAACCTCTGCAACAAACCAAAGGGAGCTGCTCCGCCGGGCCCCGGTGAGCCCCCACCCCTGAAACTCCCTGCGCTCGGCCTGCCGCGGGGCGCTCCGAGGGGATTTCCTACTTCCACCCTCGCGAGGAAGCTCTGAATTTCCTGAAACTGGAGCGCTAGGTGGTTTCCCCAGGCTCCTTCAGGAGACTTTTACCTTTTATATTCCATCCGTCGCTGGAGGCACCTCAACTGAATGAACGCATCTCGAAGGAACTCCTCCAGAAACGCCAGCGCTCCCCACCTTTGGCTTCTGAGGCTGGATTTTGGGTTGCTCAAGGGCCGCCCATTTGATCTCGAAGCAGGAGCCTTTGTCAGAAGACGTCTTCGGGCTGGTGCTTGTGTTCCTGTGCCACGGACTCGGGCGTTTTGTGCCTTGCAGGGGTGGAGGCTGAAGACACCACCCATAGCGGGTGCCACGCGTGGCAGGCTGCCGTGCAGGATGGCAGCACGCTTCTCTGCGCCCTGCGTTACCGGGGAGAAAAGCAGAGAAATTCGGTTCTTCTGCTTTGTCTGGACTCGCTGACAGCGTTATATCCCATCAAATGCTCCACGTTCCTTGAACTTGGCCAAAAGTGTCAACTCGAGTCACACAATTAAGCTGGGAAATGAGATTTCCTTAGAGCAAATACGCAGCTGGGAAAGGAGCAAGGAACTTAGGAGCACTCCAGACCTGAGGATTTTCATTTAAATATTTGTGCCTGAAAATGACTCATGTCTCTGGGTAGACATCTTGGCTTCGCTCTTTGAGGAAGCTCTTACTTTTGTTTCTTCTAATATTACTGGTTTAAGCTTTACAAAAGCTTGTTCATACGAGGGAAGTCCTCGATGAAAAGCGTGCAGCGAGTGTTTTCCAAGCCCCCTCTGACTCTGAAGCTTTCCAGCCGACCCGTGAGCTTTGTCCTTGAACACCATCGCCTGCTGATCGCTGCCGCTCGGCAGAGCTGTTGTGGGGGCTGGCTTTGCCGTTTCACCTTGGGTCTTGGCTCTCGCCCTGCTCCTGCCAGCTCCTCCTAACGCTGCACGCCAGAGCTGGCTGCCGTACAGCTTCTGTTCGTGCTGCAGTGAGCACGCTCCGTGACTTCAAGTCCGAATTATTCCTCTGCTCCAAGCGTTTCAAGCGGAAGAAACGGCCGGTTGCACCTGGTGCCTCTCCGGGCTTCTGCTCTCTTCTGCTTACATGCAGGGCGGTTATCCTCCTGGCAAAAAAAAATGTTATAAAATGTTTAATTTTCACGTGATTCAGGATCTTTAAGGGAACATACTTCCCCCTCCCCATAGCGCCCTGCCTATCAGAGCACCGTTTGGCTCTGCTCGTGGCGTTTGTCGCAGGGAAGCGTCACGGGCTTTGGTGGCTGCCGGCAGGGCTGACACCCGCTGGCTCAAGGACGTGCGTGGGGCTCCTTCGCCCGGCTCCTGCCGTCATCCCAGGGCTGCAGGGCCTTGGTGCTGCCAGCGGGCGCTCCCCGGGACCCCGTGCTTGTCCCTTTGTGCTCGGGCTTTCCCCTGCCACCAGCACCCGCGGCCCTTTTGAAGGTCAGGGCTGTTCCCTCGGGCTCTGGGGAGGTTCCAGGTGCACGTGGTGCCGCTCCTGCAGGCTGGCCCAGTCTCACATCCCGCCCTTCGCTAGCAGCGTCTTGTTCCAGAGAGAAAACGGCACTTGGGTATGGGTTTTGATCGGGAGGGACTTTGAGTGTAATTCTTTTTTCAGGTGATGCTTCGGGGCCTCGCGCTCCTGCAGCGAGCGGCCGCTGGCGAGGCGGTTCGGTCAGCACCACTGCTTCTTGCAGCACGGCTGCTGTGGGGCGTGTGTCGATGCCTGCGGATGGGGACGGTCTTGCTGGTGGAAACAAGGCTGGAAGAACCTGTGACTTCTTCCCTCCCCTGGCACCCCTTCCTCTCCCTCCGCAAGGAGCAGCAGCGCGTGCTGCGCCGGCTGTCGGGTACCGGCTGGGGTTTAGTGGCTTCCCCTCCTGCCCCAGCAGCGAGCACGTGTTCCGTACGCACCTTGAGCGTGGCGTGCCTCCGTGCAAAGCACCTGTCCTCGTCCCCAGCCAACGCTGGTGTCTGTTAGAGCCAGGCCTTTCTGTAGCCGGGCTCCGAGCTTGTGTCCAACCCTGCTGGCTGTGCCTCAGCAGCGTTCCTCGCCGCAGCGCCGCTTTGCATGCCCTCCCCCGTGTCTTTGCATGATCCTGCAGCCTTCCTTGACAGAAGCTTTGTAAATCGTGCTTTAGGAAAGCAACCAGGGGAACGTGTAAGAGTGGCTCTTTTCCCAGGTATAGCCCAGCCTCTGAACGAGAAAACTTGCTGGTGGCTGTTAATTCAGCCCACGGATCTGGAGCTAGGCTGGCGTGCCACGGCTGCTGTCTTGCACTGACGTCGGCTGGTGGGGAGGAAGGGGACTTAATCCAAGGCTGACGCGTGCTTTAGAAGCGGCGGTGCGAATGTTTGCCGGGAGCAGCCTGCCCGCAGCGGCCCCGGCTCTGCAGCACCGGGTGGCTTCCAGGGCTTTCCCCAGCCGCTGGGAGCAGCCTTCTCCCTCGGCCTCCTGCCTGCCGAGGGGTCCCGCAGGCTGGAGCTGCTTCTCCTCCCCACTGTGCCAGGCCTCCTGGAAGAGGTTCCTCTGCTCTTACCTGCGTGTGTTGGGCAAACCTTCGCTTATTTATAGGGACCCGGGGTGCCCGTGAGCCCCGGGGAGCCTCCAGCCGAGGCGAGGGAGGAATTGGCCGAGGCTGGGACGTCCGGGAGAGCAGCTGACTGGAAGCACTTAGGCTTGTTTAACTGATCTCAGCGTAGTGTTAGAGAGCACTTCTGGTTTAAAATTGTACAAATAAATAGGATTGTTAGATGCCTGCCGTGCACCCAGCCCCTACCATCGCTGCTGATTCCTCAGCCGTGTCACAGTAAGCGAGGCACTGTGGCTAATGCTGGAGGCCGGGCTCTGGTGCCTTTTCCCCTTCCCAGCCTTCGGTGCCTCCCATCCCCACCTCCACATCTCCGAGAAGCTCTAACAGCCTCGTCCCTGGGGCTTTTCACAGGTGAGGCTCCTGCAGGCTTGTCCCTTCCTTCCGAGAAACGCCTAGGTCTTGTGCTTGGGCTCATAATACACGTCTGGATAATGTACTTTATCAGAAATACCCTAGCTGTCAATTTGTGTGACCCAGCCGAAGTCCATTATAAATCCATTACAGCTGGATGCGTGGGTTGGTAACAGGAGAGCCTCTGGTAGAGGTCTGTAGCAGCTCCTCACCCGATGTAACTGGGGAGAAGTAGGAAACGGGTCACCGTACGGGGACATCTGGGGCTCCCAGCCAGCTCCGTTCCCCTCTGATGCCGAGGGGAGACTGGAGCACGGCTGGCGGTGTCTGCCTTGGTGTCGGGAGGAATTCGGGGTGGATTCCTTCTGCCCTTTGCTCGAGGGGCTCCCGGGCTTGTGAAGTCTGGTTTCACTTGCCTCCAAATCTCGGTCACTGAGAGCTGTTTTCGCGCTGCGAGGCTCGCTGGCAAGCTCCCCAGCTGCTCTGTGCCCCTTCGTCGTGCTGAGGAATTGCAGCTTTCAGGCTGCTGGGGCACGTCTTCAGTGGTAAGTTAACACGGCTGTGGCAAGGCTGAACTGGCACGATCTAGGAGACTGGAATAAACTGAACAAACGCTTGGACTTGCTTGCAATGTATCCATGAGTTTAGAAATAATTTGCTTTTCAGCACAGCATTGGGTGCCTCTGTGAACAGGCTGTGCTGCGGTAATGGGCAACAGCTTAAATGTCCCGCAGCCTGCTGCAGCACTGCGCCCTTAATGAGGTGCCCACTGCAGGGAAACCACGCTGACAATTAGGAAACAAAGCTTCTTCCTGCCCAATTTATGGCAAGCTGTCTGGATTTGGTAGGCTGCTCGGAGATCCCAGGCTCTCTGAGGCACGGACTACGTATTCTGTTCTCCTACAGCGTTTAGCACAGGCGGTTCTTACGTGCAGTATTTGTTTTTAAAAATGCTTTTCTAAATACGTGATTGGGTAAATAACCTTGTTCTCTTTTTCCTTTCTGCTAGGTTGCTATCAAGATAATTGATAAGACGCAGCTGGATGAGGAGAATCTGAAGAAGATATTCAGAGAAGTTCAGATCATGAAGATGCTTTGCCACCCACATATCATCAGGTTATATCAGGTAGGAGCTTTCTGGGGGGTTTTCCATCCCTCTGCACTGCAGCTGTACACCACGTAGCAGTGTTCTGTAGAATTGTCCCTCCAGTTCTCGAGTCCTTTGTTTTCAAGGTCTCAAAGTGCTTCGATTAGAGGGGGGTGGGCAAAAAGTGTGGCTAATCCTTCTCTCTTCTGGGAGATCACACTTCCGCTGTGGGCTGGCCCCCTGCCATTTGTTTATGGCTATTGTGTGCTTTCCAGTTTCCCAGTTGAAACCGGATGTGGGCTCCCCTTCTCGATTTAAGGGAGAGAGTAAGTCCATCTGCCTGCAGGACCGAAAGCGTGCTGCTCCCTTGCTCTCCGCTCCTTGCGCAATTGCCCTGTGGTTCTGAGGGCTTGCTGGGCTGTTCTGCGCTTTCTTGGAAGGTGATCAATAGCAATGGCGCAGCTGCTTTTGTTGTTTTTTTTTAATGTTGTTTGCAGACTTTTTACTTGTTTGGCATTTTCACTCTGCAAACAACATCAGCAGAATCCACGTATGATGCTTTTTACGCACGTTTTTGGTGGTGCCCCTCTGATTGCATGGTCAACTAGAGCAGCAAGGAAGTTGCAAGAGGCCGGAGGTGAGCAAAGTGATGGGGGCAAAGAAATAAAGGAGACCAACACCTTGGTGAAACACTAAATGCTATTTTGGAAGCTGTTGATGAAAGATTCCCTCCCTGAACCTTCTTGATTCAGGGGCTCACCGTGACTTACAACCAACGAGTACTCGAGAGCTCTGTACAAACTTCCCTCTGCTTATGATCCCGTTTCTGGAAGCTGGGGGACAAAGGCTCCTTACCAGAGTCCTGCCTGGTGCTTGCAGGACTGCCACCCCACTCGATGCAGCAATACAGATGCCAGAGGGCTCGCAGTCACGGAATTGGAATGTGAAAACTTGAAATTTGGGGGGGAAATATGCTGGGGTTATTTCCTTCTGCAATGTGGTACTGACGTATGCGTTTTAAGGGAGAAGTTAAATAACCCTCAGTGGAAGTTGCCATTTCCTAGAATCAGCTCTTGTCTGTTCAAGACCAGGCTGCTTCTGATCTGTGCTTGATAGATGTAAGCAATTGTTTCGACTCCAAAGAGTTAAAATTGAGTTGACGTGAGAGAGGTTAATGTTTACCTCTTCTGGCCAAACAGCCAAAAGTGAGATGCCTACTACAGAATTTCGACATTTTAAGGTACTTAGGGAATGCTTCTTTGCAAACTGATTCCTTCGTGCCTTTTTTTCCAAAAAAAATAAATTTGTCCCATCTAAAGCTTTTGATAGGGTACTGAACAAGTGACAGTAGTGGCTCGGCTTTGCTAAGTTGAGAAAAGATTTCCTGCTGTGGATCGTATTTCATTTGGGTGTTCTCTAAGGGTACTTTCTGTGGCATTTTGTTTTTAAATAAAAACTACTGAAACCTGGAGTTGGGAATTCAGAGTTTTTCGTCAGGAATTCGAGTTTCAAAACCATGTTTCTTCGAACTTGCAGTACTTGAACTGTAGAAGTGAAAAAGGAGAAAAAGGAAATAATAGTCCTAAGAGATTCTGCTTGTCCCAGAACAGCTCTGTGCTATTAAAACAGCAATGTCAAAAACCCCAAACCCACCCCCCAGGAGTTCTCTGGACACGTGGCGTTACCGTACGTGGGAGCAGCACGCCGTGCCCTGGGACGTCTGAGCAGAACTGGGGTTTGTCTCCGTGACGCTCCTGTTGGAGCACTCGCAGTAAGAGCAGAGCAGCAGTTGAAGCAGCTGCTGCTGGCCAGGCCAGCTGCGGGTTTGTAAATGCGAAGCCAACGCGTTTGACTCCTAACTCGTGGTGAGAACAGGCAGCGCAGGGCTCCAAGTAGGGAGCCTCTCTGTTGAGATAATAGTCCATCCCAGCTGAAAGGCGAACTTTCACTTGTCTTTGAAACAGGCACTGACAAAAGCCAAAACAAACCCAAGTGTTTCTGTGCTTGTGCAAACAGCCCAGCGGAATTTCACCTGTTGTGCCCGGCACCAGAGGCTCGAGGCCCTGGTAGTGAAGCAATGTGATGTTTTCCCCCTGACAAAGCTGTGAAGCTCGTTAAATAAACAACACAAAGCTTCGAAAAACACTGCCAGCGTGAGCTTGCCCGCAGGCGGATCTTGTAATCCGCTCACAGAACAGCCCTCGGAGCCACCCTTACCAGCGTACGGCCCAGTGCCTGAAGACGGGCATAATGTGCTGCTTCCTTGTCTTTAGCATATAGTGCCTCGCAATATGCTTTTTTCCCAGTTCCAGGTGCTAATAGGGATCGTTTGGGACCCCCGGGGTCCTTTTGGGCTGCAGGTGCCCCACGGGCTGGCAGGGCTGCGCTCACCGGTGCTGGAGGCCCTCGAGCCCTGATCTGGGCCCCGCTGCTCTTCTTGCCCGTTCCTCTCTCTGCCCGGTCTCTTTCCTCCCTTCCTCGGGACGTGGCAGGGCTGTGGGGCTGTTCACTTAGGGGGTCCCTTCTGAAGCTCAGCCCTTGGCTCTCTTCTCGGTTTCTGTCCAGCTCGGTTCTGCCCCGCGTGCCCTCACCAGGTCTCCTCCGAGCCCTTCGCTCCCGCCTCGTCCCTGTTCTCCCTGCCCGCCCGGTGCCTGCACCCGGAGCTCTGCTCTGCCGCAGGAAAGCAGCTGCCCCGCCGCTTATCTTCCTTCCTTCCAAGCACTTTTCTCTGCTGTGCAGTAGATCCACATGGCCCGCTAAAGAAATGACATCTAACCCCTGGCCTTTGCACGTTGAAGCTCTGCGTCTCCAGAGTCCTGACAGACTCTTAAAACGTGAGGGGCTGCTACCTGCGGGCTCCCAGAGGCAAAGCTCTAGCTCTGCTTCACTTCTGGTAGGTCTTAGCTCCTTTGGAAGTCACTTCCCAGCTGAGCCGGTATTCTCTGCTTTGGCAAAAGTGTGTTAGTTGTTTCAGTGCCTGGAAGAGACTGCTTAATGAGAAAGGTGAACTGCTTCGGTGGCAGCAGCCCTGGGAGCTCTCCTGGGCTTCTGGGGCAAGACGAGAGCAGGGAGCAGACACTAAAGGGAAGGGAACCCAAGGAGGAGGAAGGTACAGGTGAAGTGCTGTGTTTAGCTACAGCTTTAGTGTTTAAAACTTGCTTTTTGATTCTTACTTTTCCCAGTTCCATTCCCTTCCTCTGCATTGCTCTATAAACCATAGGAAGGTCACGGTTTTGATGTGATGAAAGCAGCTACATGTATTAAAGGAGGAATGAAAAAATTCCATTAGGCTGCCTCATGCAAAAAGTAACAGTCTCCTTACCTGTCACTTTTCTGTCCTTGTGTCCAGGTTATGGAGACGGAGAGGATGATTTATTTAGTGACGGAGTACGCTAGCGGAGGGGAAATATTTGGTAAGTACATTTATTGCATTCTTCAATCAGATAATGTACTTGGTTAACTACAGTAAACTGAAAATAGCTGCCACGCTCTCTTGTTTCAGTTGAGAGATGCCCTTCAGGCTGAGAACTTTCCATTGACAAGAGGGGTAAAGAAATAAATGATACCTGATGGAAAAATAACTTCCATAACCTCCGTTTCTTCTTTGGGTTTCATTGACAGGTGGTGCTGCTCCTCTTTTATGCTGACTTTGGGATTAAATATGTTGAAGTAGTAACCAGTTAAATTTTAAAAAACAGGGTGCTGAGCGCTTTGCTTCACAGCAAGTCCTGTGAAACTTGTCGGCTATAGCTCGAAGGTTGGCGTGTGTTAGCTTTCAAAAAAAGGGCTGTCCTGCAGTTCTGTAGTATTTCGTTCTCAAACCCATGTATTTTCTTTTTTTTGTTAATCTGATGTTATCTTAGCATATAGTGGATACATCCATTTTAAACTCCATTGTCTGCTAACGAGGTTTTGGCTGAGCTTTCTGACCACAGAAACTAGTCCTTAAAGGAAAAGCAGTATCTGTGCAGCACAACTGCAAGAATCTAATGGCAGCTCTTTAGTACCTTTGTAGATGGCTGTCGTGCTTCCTTCTCAACATCGTCCGTGTTGTTCAGCTGCTTCTTTGGGAAGGTGACAGCTCAAGGAAGAAGCGAGCAGTGGCCGATGCTTGGGAATTGTGGATTGCCTGGTTAAAAAAACAAAACTGACTTAATCCAGCTGAGTTTTCCAGTTGTTTACTCAAACATTAATCTTGGTGCTGGATGCTGAGCAATTCTGAGGGCTTGTGAAACTCATCTTATGTTGTGCAGCAAGCCATAATTGCAGTAAAGTCATTTCAATGTTTATTAGACACTGCTGGTGGTTGTGAGACTTCACTTGTATGTGGATCGCTGCAGAAAAGTATGAATTCCTTTTTACTTTTTCTCCCTCTTTTGTTGAATTTGGCAGAGACAATTCATCTTTTTATAAATCCAGAACTATGTGCAAGCTCATATACAAACTTGGAATGAATTCTCTTGGTTACAAAAATAGCCCTCTACATGATTTGAAGTGAAAATCTAATTGCTTTCTGAAATATTTTATGCCGTAGTAAATTCAGCTCATTAGAATGGCTAATTTCCATTTTACTGCCCCACATTTTATCCTCGTTCAGAGCTGGGAGTGGATAGCTCAAGCACTGCCAGTTACTCAATGGCCATGATGTTTTTCAGGTCCGTGGCCGGGAGGCTGTGCCCTCCTAGGGTGTTTTTTGCATTTCAGGCATTGTGCGAGGCCCGGCGAGCCCTCGGAGTTAGAGCAGAGAGAGGAAAACCCAAGTTTCAGCTTTTTGTAAGCAGGGTTTCCTGAGTAGCCATTAATATTTTGTTCTAACAGAGGAAGCAATTTGCCGGGAGGAAGCAGCAACCCATTTTGGAAACGTTTCCTTGCCGTTGTTGGCATCCCCAGCGCTGAAGGACCTCACGTCCTCGTGGTGTCGGCAGAGATGGCGCCGCGGCGCGGGCCGGCCTCGGGCCTGCTCGTGCTGCTCTGTAGCGTTGCCTGCTGGATGGATGCTGGGGCTTGCTGCTTACTGGGGATAACATTTTGCTTGTGTATTTCTTCTCCTCAGTATCTGTGCCTTGTCTGGAGGCCTGCTGGGAATCGCCGGGCTTGCTGCAGGGGTAGCTGCTGGGCGTGCGTGCAGTGCAGTCACCGACAGGGAAGGGCCAAGTGGAGTCTTTTGGCGAGGGAGAGGGTTTTACTCCGTGTTAAAGTGACTCTTAACTCCCGTCAGTATCTCAGACAGGCTTGGAGAGGTACTATGTGCACAACCTGAAGAGCTCTCAAGCTCAGCTCCTCACTGTGTGGCCCGCAAACCAGAACAGTGTCCCCTCGCACCCTCATGGAGCATCCAAAACTTGCACCAGGGCCAGGGTACATGAAGAAACACCTCAATTTTCCTTGTATTATCTACCGCTATTTCTGGCCACGGGGGGAGTCCTCTGTATTAAACATGCTTGTGCTCAGTCGTTCATCTCTTCCTTGGTTGTGTTTCGATGTCTGCACGAGTGCCGAGCTGCAAAAGGGGTCTGTGTGTGTGTGTGTGTGTGTGTGCGAGGGGCACGCTGACCGCGGCTTCGTGTGTGTTGCACACTGGATGTAGGGCTGGGTGCCTCCTATAACCTGAGTTACATCATTACAGCGCCGTGAGCTGCAAGTTTGTCTGAGGCAAATCTAAGCTGTTTTCCTTTGAGGCTTTAAGAGCCTGCGGAAGGCGTAAGGTGTCCCTTGCAGCTGTAAATGTTCCCTAGGCAGTAACCGGGATGGAATTTGTAGCTGACGGGACGGCGGCGTCTCTAAATGGCTGCTGTTGCAGTATGGCAGTCAGGGCTGGGTGCTTGCCTTCCTCTCCCTCGTCGGTCTGAGCTTTGCAGGTTTCCTCGGTCAGCACCTGAGAGAACTTCACACGTTCCCCAGCTGCATTTCCAGTAAGAGGCAAGCTGTGGCGCGGCCGGTAGCTCCTTCGGTGGGCAGGCTGCGCCGTGTCGTTGATTCGTCTGTTACTGGAAACGCTCTGATAATTCGCTGTTTGCATAGCAGTGCACGGGGATCAGGGAGAAGACTTGTTTTCGCTGGGGACTTAAGCAGCAAAATGTAAACTGTTAGTTCTGTCCCTGTGCATGTTTTGCGTGTGGCTGGGCTGGTGATTTGGCACCATGAACAAATAAATGTCTCCTTCTAAACAGAGGATGCTCTTTGTGCCACATCTCTCGAGTGTCCTTCTTAGTGGAGGTCAAACAACAGTCTGAAAGTGTGTTTAGTTTTTAGCTGCTTACTACAAATACTGTAAGTAATCTGCAGTCCCAAATAATTGGCAGACCAAAGCACGGGTGCGTGGCTGGTCGGCAGAAGGGCGCTGTGCTTGGTGGGCGCTGCGACGGGGAGGCAGGCGCTGCTGCATCTGCCTCCAGCCTGCCTCGGTGTTCCCTCCCGACAGCTTGGCAGAAGCTTTTCTTGTGACCTGGGCAGACACCAAACAAAACAGCGCCGTCGTGAGAAGGTCAGACTGCTTCTGAGATCACAAGGTCACCAATTACTCTGCAAATTCGACTTAATCCACCCTACAGCGGAGACACGAAGCCTAGGCGGCATTTGCTTTCCAGACAGTAAGCAACTAAAAGTGCAGGGAGTCTGTCTAGGGGTTAGAAGTGGAATTTGTGTATCAGCCCTGTCTCTTAGTCAAAAAGCATGCTTTCTTCACCATCGGCTTTAACCACTTTTTTTTTTAATGCGGAGTAGTATCAGGCTCTTCATGTGAGTCAGGAGAACAACTGCTGTTTTTAAGGGATGTGAAATGAAATCATGTGTTGCTTATTGTATGGAAAACACTCCAAGGAGCAACTCCGTGCACTCTCAGATCCAGAAGAGCACACTGGCAGAGGCATTCGGTGCACACAGGACCCAGAGGCAAGAATCTGCGCTTCTGGAGGCGGCGTGCTGGGGATCGGCGTGCTGGCTGCCCAGCTGGGTCATCGCCGGAGCCTCTCTGCAGGAGAGGTTTATGCAGACTAAGCTCGCAATAGTTAATTTTGGCATACAGTTGCCCTTGGTGGTATGTGGAGCATTCTGTAGCTTCATTGTTCCTACCCTTCCTCTGGAGCTTGTGCAGAAATGTCAGCCTTCTCCAAGTGCTGCGCCTACGTGCGGGGCGCGGGGACGGGCCTTCGCTCCGCATCTCTTCGATAAATGTGAAATTTCACTCCTAACCTAAAAGAGTTTTTTGCAGCCTGAGCACGACTAAAGGAAGGGGAAGCAGCATTTTCTGCCTGAGCGTGTGCCTGAAGGCCGTGGCACCGAGTGGCCCCATCCCTGTGTCCCTGCGAGGCCGGGCCCGGAGCCACGGGGAAGGGGGAGCCGGCGGCAGAGTGAGATCCACAGCGGGGCCAGGAGCAGAGGGGTTTGTGATCCCTTCGGAGAGGGCGCCTCCCTGCAGGGCTGTCGATCAGCAGTTTGAGAACCTGGCTTGGCTCTTCGCTACGTATCAGGGCTGAAGTAGGAGCGTCGAAGTCTTTTCCTTCCTGGGCTGTGAAGTGTGTCCGAGTGACCCAAATTGTGTACTTCTGTGCTTCTGGAGTGTTTTCAGTTTGTGTTTGAGCCTGGGCTGGGTAAAAGAAGCTTCTGAGAGCCTCGCAGAAACGTGCCTGCTGCAGTAGCTGGATTTGATTTCTTGCCTGCAGGAGGAACTCTTTAAATGTTTTCAGAAACGTCGAGAGATTGGAACTTTGCTCTTGGTTTAAGAGCGCTTACTACATCCGCAGGCTGCGTTCCCAGATTCGAGAGCATTCAAAATGTGAATGACCTCGGCCCGTTCAGGAGCCGGGCTGCTCTCTGTCAATCAGCAGCGATGCTCGCGTTGGAGTGGGCCCTTAGCTCTGCTCATCGCTGCCACGGCCCTTCTGAGTGAAAGGTGCGTGGCCCTGGGAAGGGCTTAGTGAAACGCGGCGGGACTGGGTGAGATAATTCGGGACTGGACGATGTAATTCACTTGCTAGTAATAGCAGAATTTACTAAGAGTTATGTTGGAATTGGTGCTGGGTGCCCTTCCCCAGCCCGGTTCGGATTTGCCCATGGAGTAAGTTTATCCGGTGAATAAAATGTGATTGACAAGTTTTTGAGAAACACCTTCGCTCTGTTGCACAACGTCCGCAGTGAGACGTGGAGGAGCAGGTTGCCGTTCAGTCAGAAGCAGGCAGACCTGCTTTCATGTCTCGGTAATTAGTATTTACTGCAAGTCAATTATGTCGCAGGTATTTTAATTAATGGGTGGCTGGGAAGAACACAGCCACCTGATGAGAAACCTTCAGAAGTGATTTATTTTTATTATTTTCAAGAGCAGATATCTTCATCGAGCCCTCCAGTTGAAATGGAGTTTGTGGAGTGAAACGGATCTCTTCGGCCTGTTTCGGGCTGGAAGTTGGCGGAGGTCAGCAGTGACCAATGTGAGGAGTAGTGCTCCCTTGAAGTGGGCGAGGAGATAATGCTGGGCATCCATTCCTTACGTTTTGTCTTCGGTTTGTTCTGGGAGCATCGTTGCGCTGGGTCGCTGGCTGTGGCCTGGCTTTGGGAAGCTCTTCCCGAGTTTCTCCAGCCCCTGGTCCCACGTGGGGGCCGGGGCGTGTGGTTGCTGCGGGCTCCAGAGCACTTCACAGGTTTCTCCTGTTCCTTTTGTAGCATTGTCTTCAACTTCGTGAACTTGGAAACCACTATTCCTAGCCGTATCTTCTATCATGCAACATCAGGTGTAACCAGATTTGCTTACATGGTAGATAGTAAGAAAGGGCAATAATCGTTTCCTAACTCCCTGCCAGTTCCTTTGGCTTGTACACTTTCCCTGGTAGAGTTTGGTTGCCTCTTGTGATGAGGCTCGAGGTGTTTTCGCTTCCTTTCTGACATGTTTTACTGCCTGTCTCCTCCCTGTTTACCTAACTTACCAGCTAGTATGATTAGTGGCTTTTGCAAGTCTGGTGCTTTCATGTTCTAAGTGGATTAATTGAAGTCTGCTTGCTGTTGGATACCTCCCTGTGTGATCTCCGGGTCAGCTGGAGACTCTTTCTGTCCCTGTTTGCAATGGTAGCTTCCAAAGGAAGCCTCTCTGGCCACAGGCCCTGCCTTTGAGTGAGAGCATAACTTCAGCAAAGTACTTCAGAGCGCTCAGACTTCCTTACAGAAGTAAGCTCCAGTTTTATACTAAAGCGTGTCGAATATTACAAATACACTTTTGCACCCAAACCGTAGCAAATACCCAGAAACTGGGAATACCTGCGCATATTTTGAGTGTGTGGGACAATTTTCTTTGTTGCGTTGCAGAAGTAAAATAAAAAAAAAAAAAAAAAAGCTCCTGAAGCAGCTTTGGTACTGAGCTGCAGCGTTCTAATGGGGGCCTGTGTGTGTGAGGAGTATTTAGGCTGGCTCTCGCCCCGGGTGCTCCCTGTGGGGTGTGACTAACCGCCCTCCTTCGCTCTGTCCCCCACAGATCACCTGGTGGCCCACGGACGCATGGCGGAGAAGGAAGCTCGGAGAAAGTTCAAACAAATAGTGGCCGCCGTCAACTTCTGCCACTGTCGTAATATCGTTCACAGAGATCTCAAGGCAGAAAACCTACTTCTGGATGCTAACCTCAACATCAAAATAGCAGGTGAGCTAAGACTAGCGGTGTGGGAGGAAGGCAGCTGCTTTCAGAAGTTAATAAATGTAGGCATTGGCTGCTTCCAGGTATTCAGAAAGGAGGAAACGCAGTGCAGCTAAAGGAAGCTTTGGATTTCTGTGTGGCCTGCTGCCCAGAGCTGAAACTGGCAGGTTGTAGCCAGGAGATTTATATCTCCCTTCAAGTAGTGCAAAATAAAATCAAAGAAAAAAAAATGCTGGTTTGGCTTCGTAGGCAAATATGCAGCTATAGATATTGCAGGGTCCCATAACACTGAGTAATGGGCAAGGCAAAGAATAAAGAAGTTGACCTTGTTCTGAGTCCTGCTGCCAGTTTAGGATTTCTTCGAAGCAGGTCAGACCAGGTGAGAGAAGAAGAAGGGAAAACTACAGATGACAATTTTTGGTATTATAAGCGAAGGAGGAAAAGCAGTCTTGGAATAATTTCACTATCTTGCTCTGGCAGGGCAAGAGAATAGCCCCAGTGCTTTCGGTATTTTATTCGTCGCAGGGGCAGAAGCTGAAGTTGGTAAAAACCAGGCCCTTTCAGTCTGTTCCCGGTGTTTTGCTGGACAGTAGGTTTCTTCTGCTACTAACTGCCCCTCCAGAGAGCTCGCACCTGGGGCAGTTTGTTTGCTGACCTACCGCGTCTGCGTGCCTGTGTTCCTCCTGTACATGAGGAACGAGCCTGGGCTGTTGAGCTCTGTGGTGCACTACCTAGACTTCATTTCGCTTTGTTGGATTAAGTACTAACTGATTGAAACAAGAGGATTTAATACTGCCCTGGTCATCCCATTTCATGGGCTTTTGCTCTGGAACAGCCAATACCTACCATTGAATTCTGCTGTAGCCTAATGCATACCAGAGTGTTTTTTGGAAAGCGCTTTATCTCCTCCCCATCTTAACAGGCTTCCCTGGAGAGCTTGTCAGCTTTTACAAGGGTTTGTAACTTGAATTAAAAAAAGTGCCTAAGACTAACTTGCTGCAAAACTCTTCAGTCTGAGAGCAATGTTAATACTGATGCATTAACTTAAACTCTTTAGGGAGCTTATATCTCAGGATGTACATATTTATTTCCTGGAAAGTCTTGTTTATATCTACCAGGAGGTTCCTCACCTTCCTTTTTGAACCTCAGATTTTAGCTTATGGAAACTTAAATCATGGTATGGAACACACACACAGTAGTATCTCTCATGATTTTTCCTTTATTACTTTGTGTTTTTTTTTCATCCTCGCTTTTTGAGGAAAGAATGGGAGGGAAGGGAAAGGAGCGAAGGATTTCTATGAATCTCCCCCTGCCCACTTGATAGCCCCGTCCTGCTTTGTTTCGGTGCAAGGACACTAACCTGTGCTTCGCTGTTCCGGGAGCAGAAGCTGAGCAAGAGGCGTGTCGCTGTTAAGTACTTGAGTGGTTTCTAACGTTTCCTATGTTTTAAGCGAAATCTGTGCTGCCTTGCGCTGCGAGTGCCTCTCTTGGCCAGCTGACAGCCTGAGAGCGCACGCTTCCCAGGGCTGGGCTGCCTACAGTCGCTGAAGAGAAACACACTGACAGCGTGGAGAAAATGGCTTGGTTTTGCCAGGCAGCAAGACTCGTTCCCTGCGTTGGATAAGAGCTTCCATGCTGAAGGAGGCAACAGCCATTGCCTGCTGGCATCCACCGTACTGGGCAATGAGAGGCAGAGCTCCTACCGGAGGGGTTGCACGGGAAGTCTTTTTGGGCAGCGCTTGCTGGTGTCTGTTTTGTGCAGGCAGATGCGCTGACGATTTGAGGCCGTCATGTGTTCAAGGGGTACATCATGTGTTCAAGGGGTACAATCTAACCCGTGTGTGTGGGGTGGAGGGGAAATAAAACCGGAGAGAAGAAAAACTTGAAAATTAACCCAGGAAGAAACTGGAGTGCAGCTGGGTTTCTTAAAGAAGTGTCCGCGAGCACACTGACAAGCTCATTGAATGTCTGAAACTTGTGGAGACTCTTTATCTAGGGGAGGTGGAAACTATTTTCCTTCCAAGGCTGTTCCCAGCACAGCCTCCAGAAGGTATTTCCCACCCTGGTGATGGTAGTGTTTTACTTGGCAGGAGGCTGTAGCAGTGATTTGAAAAGTAGCCTGGAAAAGCTGATTTATGGTATAGGATTTTCCGAGTATTAAGTTTGGTCCCTATAACTCATCAATTACAACTTGACACCAGTTCTTCCATTGTTTCAGGAGAAAAAAAAAAAAATAAGCAATAGCAACCGATCGCTTTCACTCTGGACCTCCCAGGATAAATACTGCAGGCATGCTCAGAGCCCTGTCAGACAGGGCGAAGGAGCAGCAAAACCTTCGCTGCCAAGCCTGTTACGCTGCCTAACTCAAACCTCTTCCCTAATGCACTTAATACGTCCGTAGCTTCCATCAGCTGAGCCCCGAGCGTGCCTTCTGAAGGCTCCATTTGGCAAATCCTGGTCGCTTGTTTTCTGTCGAGCAGCAGGAATCCAGAGAGCCCACAGGGGGCCAGCGTATCACCTCAAGCACCCGGAGCACAACTGTGGGACTGGAGCCATGTGGTTCCGATACGTAGATGTAAAATCTTCAGCAGCTTGCGTAATTCCAGCAGCTGTTGGAGTTTTACCTTTCAGCTCGCCACCAGTGCAGATTTTCTAGCACTTCTGTCGGTCTTTCTGACCTGCATTTGCAGCTTTGCGTTACTTGGTGTGAGTTCAGTAATTAACACTTGCAATTAGAAGTGGGTTAGTGCTGCTATTTCCGCTTGGTGGTAACTACAAGTGTGCTTTTTTGTTGACCGTAACCGTGCTGTTTTTCCCTGAGCAGTAAGGTACGAGTGCTGTTACCCTGGTTCTCACTTTTCCCATGGATGCCTTCTCCCCGCGTACCTTCTCCCAGGCTGAGTCAGTAGCTGCTGGCACTGTGCTCGCTCGTGCTCCCAGTCCGAGGGTTCAGCCAGGAGTTGCGATTATTGCTAAACACGCAGGCCTTCCTGGGGTATGATTTCAGGCAGGAATCCGATCTATGCATTGCTTTGCATTCATTTGCAAGAGCCTGCTCGCTCCTTCGCCTTCGGAGGATAGAAGTCCCCGTCGTACAGCCTAATGTCAGCTCCCTGAAGCTCTGCTCTGGCGAAGCATGAGGGACTGGACGACTGGACCCACTTCTTTGTAGTGCAGAGAGAGGGTTTTGAGGTATTTTCCCTGTACGGCAGCATCATGAGTTTTAGTTTGTCCTTCAAAAACTCCCCTTTCCCTTTGCGGCTGTTTGTGGGATGGGACCTGGTTGCTCCCTGGTGAATTTGTGTGTCCTTGCTTGGGCTGGGATGAGTTGTAGTATTTAAGAAAATTTATTTCAATCATGGGGTGTTGGTTTTTTTTTTGCTTTAGCTTTTTATGTGTTTTTTTTTTTTCCTGTTGCTTTCGAGTTTCAAATTCCCCCCACTGACTTGGTGGGCAAGGGGAGCTTTTCAAGTCTCCTTTCCCCATGCTTGGCCTCAGTTCCTTAAGCACCGGTGGCCTCTAGAAAAGGGATTCCAGCCTCGAGCTCTGTGGGGGTGACCCTGCTGGCTCCGCTTGAGCCCCGGAGCATGGGGGGAAGCTGCAGCCCCCTCCAGCCGCAGGCTTTCCATCCCGCAGCCAGGGCAGCAGTGGGTGAGTGCCGGTGCTGCCAGGGGCTGCTGCTCGAGCAGCTTGCAGCGTCCGCCCTTTCAGCCTTCCCCGTGCAGTTTTTTTCCCTGTGCTGGTGCTCACATAGGTACAAACATTTTTTCTTTCAGCGAAACTTTTGCCCGTTGCATCTGTGCAGTTCCCATCTCTAAATTCTAGAGCAGCAAAATGCCAATTCCTGTCCTGTCCCGTCCCTGGACAGCATGCTGGCGGCTCCGAAGAGCTGCAGGCCTGCCGGACCTCTTAACATTTCCATACAGCCATGGGCTTGGGAAGACGACGGGACGTGTTTGCTGCTTCAGCGATGCAGGTGGTTCCCAAAACGCAGCTCAGACGGTTGTGCGAGCTGCGCCCCGCTGTGCCGAGCTGCGCCGAGGTGGTTTGCCGAGTGCTGCAGCTCTTTGAAGGAGAAGAGCACAGTCCCCTGAAATCAGGTCACGGAAATCCTGCGAGGCAGCGGAGGTTGTGCGCAGGAGCACCAAGTGGCTGCTCGGGGTGTTGGTGGGAAGCCAGCCGGGTTTGCTGGCTCGGGAGCTGGGGGGAAGCTCCGGGCACTGCTGCCAAGGGCTGGGGGGTTCTGTCCAAAAGCTGACACCTGGTTCCCTTTCAGCGGGGTAACTGCAAACGTTCCGGGTCAGACTTGCAGTTTTACGTGGTCTAGGAAACCAAACCTTCACTGGTGGCCGAAGGGCGCGTGCCGAGCTCCTCAGCTTCTGAAGCAGGGACAAAGACTGTAGGGAGAAATAGGCAGATAAAATTAAGGTGGATGTTCGAGATGAATGTTTATTTCTTTCACAAAATAAGGGGGAAAAACTTGTGTTTTGCATGTCAAATATTTTTTTGCCATTTGCATGCCTGTATTAAAATCTGCGTTTTCAGTCAAATTCTCCTGGAGAGCTTTGGGATCTCATGCTCCAGTGACAGGTAGGGGCTGGGTCAGCTCGCGTTATCCCAGATGCGCTGCAGTTGGGAACAGCGATGGAGTAAAAATTAAAATGAAGTTTTTCCTAAAAGTTTTACTTTCCGCAGCCGTACTGTCTATTTTTCCACGATGTTTTTTGGTTTAATCGGTTTGAATTTGCAAACTGCGTATTTCTGGCTGCCTTTGGTTTTTCCAGCATTTCTCGCCCAGGCCTGCCGTGAGGATCTGCTGCTCGTGCAAATGTTGTGAAAAATGTCCTTGTGGCCGGGGGTCCCTGTCCACGTGCATTAATGTCACTCACCTTCCTGCTGGCACAAGTCTAGCAGAAAAATAGGCAAAGCCGTTTGCAAATAACTGCTGCGGTGCCGCTCCTGATAGGAATTGCTCCCAAGGACACCCTGTCATGGGACCTGGAACCCTCCATCTCACTCTGGGTTTGCTTTTGATCAAATGAGTCAAAAAAAAAAAAAGGAAAAGAAAAAAAGAAATGGTTAATGGGGATTCCTTTTATTTTATAAGAAGAAGCTCACTTCTCTTAAACCCAGACATCTGTTCCTTTGCTCTCTCTAGCGCAGCTCTCAGCTGTATTCAGGGGCGGCAGATTAATTAGGGAATGCCGTTAGTGCCCGCGTAAGCTGATGGTTGACTGCCCATAAAGTTAAGACCTTTCTTTTAACTTCTCGTTCAGGATTTATTCTTTGCTGTGGGTGAAGGATTTGACGAGGTTTGTAGAGATGCCTTCTGCAACTGAAGATTTCAGTTCATGTGGTGCTTTCTGGAAAACGAATTTTAAAAATTGCATGTTTTTTCCCCTTTGTACGCGTTCTGTCTTTGCTGGCAGCTGCCCTGATTCTACTGAAGTTGTGAAACTTGTCATCAGAGAGCTGAAGGTTGGAAATTAACACACAGACGTGTGTGTGGTCCCTCGAATATAAGTTGGAAACCTCATTCCAAACCCTTCACCCGACTTTGAGCATCCCTGGCTGGTCTGATTGCTGTTTATTGACTCCAGCTCGGAAATCACGTGTCTGAAAAGTGGAGAGCAAGCTTCAGATCTGTGTTCTTACAGAAAAGCAGTATAGTTAGAGTGTGTGGAGCAGGCCCAAGCTGGGGTATTTTGCAGCAGGTTGTTTAAATGGGGCGAGTTTTCATATGAAGTGGACAAGCAGCTGTTGATATTTGGTTGTCTGTTCTCTCCGTGTGGAGGAAAGAAATTTGCACACTGTTCCAGGTGCCTCTTTTGCACTCTTTATTTTTCTGGTGTCTCAATATCAGTTATCCATTGTGGAGTTCTGTGGGACTTCACTAGACACAGCGAATTATTTCAGTACCATTTGTTCGTGACAGTTGAGGTGGATCATACTGCACTAACCAGCTCTCGTTACTCTTTCAGATTTTGGATTCAGTAACATCTTCACACCCGGCCAGCTGCTTAAAACCTGGTGTGGAAGTCCTCCCTATGCCGCTCCAGAGCTCTTTGAAGGAAAGGAATACGATGGGCCAAAGGTTGACATTTGGGTATGCAGTGAACCTCCTTCTCTTTTACTTTGATTTTGGTTTTGCTCAGTTTGGTTTTGATGCTTGCCGTCGCAGCGGTGCTCAGCCTGCTGACGCTGCGTTGATCCGGGCACGCAGGCACCGTGGTGGTGCAGGGCTGCCGTGGGCAGGCTTGGGCTGTCGGCTGGGTTAGCCATTGGCTTCTGAGGCTTGGAAGAAAGTCTAAATTAAGCCTGAAGGAGAGAAATGAGGCTGGCCTGGGACTGAGACATCACGAGGTCCTTTCCAAGGATTTGCTCTTTCTTGTTTTCTATTTTATTTAAACAACGTTTACTGCTATTAACCACAACCTCTCTCGGTCTCTCCCTCTGTTGCTGACGTGACCTTGGGTTTGGATGCAGAGTCTCGGTGTGGTGCTGTACGTGCTGGTCTGCGGCGCTCTGCCCTTCGACGGGAGCACGCTGCAGAATCTGCGCGCAAGGGTGCTCAGCGGGAAGTTTCGCATTCCATTTTTCATGTCCACAGGTGAGGCACACACACGCTCCGCAGTCTGCCTGCAGCGCCGGGCAGGGCTCTGGTCACATCTCTGCTCACAGACCCCTTGAAACACTTAAATTTTAATAAACCATTTGATTTGTGTGGTGGGTGAGTGATGTGCCAGGAACCTTATCTGCTGGATAGCAGTTTGTAACAGAAGCTAAAATGAGTTCTGAATCTAGAATTTAGAAACCCAAATATTCTTACCTAAAAATAATCTGCTTTCTTGTATACATAATTGCAAACTATAGCAAAACGTTAGCAAAGATACACTTACTAAATTCTGGGAAGTGTGAAAGCTAAAAATGGACTAGTGATGTAGGAATATGGAGGCTTTCACTATATCTGCTTTAGACGAGGCTTTTTACAGCATTATGGCACATTAATTTCCAGCAGTAGCCCCACCACAAGTTAATGTCCATGTCCTGTTTCTGCAAAAGTGTTTTGGAATACTTAAGTAATAAATCCTGTTTCTGAAAAGTGTGCTTAATTCTTGGGTAAAATCAGCTTTGCTTAAGAGCAGCTCGTATTTTATGGTACCTTTAAGTGGAAATGGGGGTCGAAGGCCCGCTTTCCTGGTTCCAAGCTGAACGTCTCACCACACTTGCACGCTCCAAGCTTGGCTCAAGTGGCGGTGCCACACACGGTTCTGCGGGAGCTGCCTGGGAGAGGTGTGCCTGCAGTAAGCCTTAGGAGCACCGTGCTGGCAGCCTGAGCCATGGCTGCTGTGGTTTGTTCTTCAACCCCAAAGAGCCAGTTGGGTCCCCGGCCCATGCCAGCAAGGCGGGCAGGGACAGGGTGACAGCGTGCCACCTAGGGGCGCCGGCAAACAGCACAAGGGCACCGTGGCCTGGCCAGCCTCCTCCCTAGCATGGGGAAATCCTACGTGAGATTTTGGAAGTGTGACAGGGGCATACTGATTTACAGCTGTATTGGCAGGAAAACCTTGCTCCAAAGGTAGTTTCAGATCAGTTTTGGAAGACCATTGAAAATATTCCTTGACTGAGGATATTCTCACCCATAGGAGCTGCGGTAGCGCTGGAAGCTCGGCGCTGGGAGCCAGTGCCACCGTTGCCCTTGGTAGCTTGAAAACGGGAGATGCTCCCGTGTCAGGGTGGCAGCAGCTATTGAGGTGTCTTGAGAGAGACTTTCATTCCTGTGTCATCTGATTTAGATCAGTGCTTAGCCAGAGGGCTGTGGGTATTCAGTGTCAAATGTGGCCCCATTAACTTTGAGCATCAGCCTTTGGTTCTGTCTGGAAGGGGCCGTGTTCCTTGTCCCAACGGTTGCCTGCAGGTAGCATCAAATGTCTGCAGCAAGTGGCGCACTGAGGACTGAACGGGTACGAAGTGCAGGAGGAGAAGCGGTATTTTTGTTGTGTATGACTTCCTACAGAAAAGCATGTTCTTCTGAAAGAAAGACTTGGCCTTTTTTTTCCTTTTGCCCTTGCAGCACAAGGCTGTCGCCTGCGGAAGTTGTGCCCCTCGCTGCGAGTTACTCACAGCTCTGTTCTCTTGCAGAATGTGAACATCTGATCCGCCACATGCTGGTCTTGGACCCAAGTAAGCGGCTCTCAATGGAGCAGATCTGCAAACACAAGTGGATGAAGCTTGGAGAGGCTGATGCAGAGTTTGACAGGGTGAGAAGCTGAAGCGAGCTGGTGTGCGAATGGGGTTTGCTTAGTGCATATAGGACTGCAAATAGACTCTGGGCAAGTAGTGCCACAGAGTGTGTTTCAGCTGCTTGGGAACTCTTGTTCCAAGTGCCGGCGTACTGCCTTTCTACTTTGTGTCCCCTTTGTCTTGCTTTCCACATCAGCCTTCAGCTCTGTATGCTTTTATATTTTCTTCCCCCTTTGAATTACTGTACCGTCAGCCTTCAAAGCTCATGGCAGCTTGCAGCCTGGTGAATTGGTGCTGTAGAGCATTATGACTCATCCGTGTGCCTTTGGGAACGTAAGCACTGAAGTCTGCGTCTGTGCTCTTGCAGCTGATAGCAGAGTGTCAGCACCTGAAGACTGAGAGGCAGATGGAGCCACTGAACGAGGATGTGCTGCTAGCAATGGCAGAAATGGGGCTGGACAAGGAACGCACAATTCAGGTAACACCACAGCCGGTAGTTCTGTGCTGCCTCTTCTGGTCGGAGAGCAAATGTCTGTGCTGTTTATCACGTCTGGTAACTGAGCAACTTCAGCGCAGTATGTAGCTTATTTCATTGCTTGACAGAAAGCGATTGACCACTTTCTCCTTTTCTTTTAGTCATTGAGAGCTGATGCTTATGATCACTACAGTGCAATCTACAGCTTGCTGTGCGACCGTCTGAAGAGACACAAGAATCTGCGCATTGCACCATCTCCAAGTATACCACGGACCATGACCTTCCCCACCTCTGCTAACATCCAGGTAGGTCCTGCTTGTATAACGTTCTTCTAGCCCTAGAAGGCTGGCCTTCTAAACCTTACCTGCTAAACCTGAACTTCCTTGTAAGCATCCTCGTTCTGACGAGTGTCAAAATCTTCCTCGTCTGAGATCTTTTTGTATACTTAGGGTGCCATAATCTCTCTGTTCCCAAGTGGTTAGGTCTGATCTTTGGTGTTAATCTAGTGGTGTTTGTAAAGGAGTTGTAAGAGATGCTACCTTCATGTCTTCTGATCTTGATCCCTCTGCTCAGCAGACAGAGCAGGCAGGCAATACCATGAGCATCAATGTGCCACAAGTCCAGCTCATCAATCCTGAAAACCAAATTGTGGAGGTGAGGTGCTCCCCTTGATGACCCCTGCAAGTTCTTTTCCCAGGCTTGCACTGAAGCCTTTTGATTGATTGACCCTCACGTTATGTTTCAACATCTCCAATATTTTTTCTGCCCAGACTGACGGAACAATGAACTTGGACAGCGATGAAGGGGAAGAGCCATCACCTGAAGCTCTGGTCCGTTACCTCTCGATGAGAAGGCACACGGTTGGAGTAGCTGACCCACGGTTAGTACTGGGCTCTACCTCCTTGATGGAGGATTAAGGGCATTCTTCCTACTTGTAAACCCTTTCTTAGCTAGACTTTGGGGCTATTTATTTTTAGGTTTCTGTGATCTCTTATTAACAGTGAGTGCGCCTGTAGTAAAGGTTTACTCCTAGAATGTGACTTTGGTCCTTCTGAGATGTCACAGATTTATTCATGTGTTACGTTGGCAGATCAGAGGTTACTGCCTTAAGGGAAATTCTAGGCTCTGTTGTATTACAAGAGTTGATACCTTTCAGGTTGGCAGTGGTCTCCAGTTTACCAGGCTGAGAGTTACACCTTACAATATGCCCGTTGATTCCAGACCTCAGCTTTACTCTAGCCAGACCAGGTGGTGATGAATGCATGTATCTGTATCGTAGCTGGTATCAAACCTTTGGTTTTCTGCTCCTACTGTGAGTGGCTTGGAGTTACTCCTGCAAACTCAGTTTTTGCTAGATGGGGAAAGAAATGCAAGGTGTCTCTTCAGCCATAGTGTCTTTTTAAGTGTATGAAACATTAAAAATATCCTAGTCCCATTGAACAACTTGGTTAGCATTTGAGCTGAGGATGAGATTCTTCTCTTCTTGCTGATTAGCTCTGTGTAAGCTTATAGCTGTGTTGACTGTTGTGCAAGCCAATTTTTCGCCTAAGCTGCACTGCTGTCATGTCCTAGCTGAAGTCTTTGTGATAAGTGCTTTCAAGGTTAATACAAAGAGCAAGTGCTGGAAAAAGCTCAACCTGGAGGGGAAAAAAAAAAAGGATAAATGAAAACTGAAAAGTGGCCTGGCTACTTTCTGTGACCACTTTCCAGTGGAGTAAAAAGCTTTTTTGTGAAGGGAAGCTGAGCGCGCTGAGCCCATGGGTGTTCCCTTTGCATCATTGCTAAGTCACCTGTCTGTAAATATGATTGCACAGGACGGAAGTCATGGAAGATCTGCAGAAGCTCCTGCCTGGCTTCCCTCGTGTCACTCCTCAGGCTCTGTTCCTGCAGGTGACCCCGAACGTGAACTTCATGCACAACGTGCTGCCCAGGCAGAACCTGCAGCCCACGGGTCAGCTGGAGTACAAGGTACTGCCTGCTGCGTGTGCTCCCTGCTGCGCTCTGTGCCGCACCAACTCACGTGTGGTTGTGCATTTGTGCTCACGCTTGCTTTCTCACTCTATCTGCCAATTCCTTGGACTCTGTAAGCTTCAAGAATTACACTCTTGCTGCTGCTTGAGGTATGATTCTAGTTAGTTACTTAAACTACGAATGAAAGGCGACAGGAATGTGAAATTGAATGGGTTGGGGAGAGATAGGGCTGCTCCCTGGCTTTGGAGCTGCAGGTGGCAGCCTGCCTGGTAACTAAAGAAGAGTGCTGGGAAGCAGGGAGTTAAACGCTACTTTTCCACTGACACTGCTTCTCGCTGCCCCACTTCAGCTTGGAGATGTTGGTGATGATTTCTCATTTCTCCTGAAGCCCGGAAGACTTGTCTTCTTTCGTCCTAACGTCCCAGTCGTTGGCCTTAAGCCAGGGTTCTAGAAGCATCTGGTACTGGGTTGGTAACTGCACTGTATGTGCTTCCCAGGAGCAGTCCCTGCTGCAGCCCCCCACCCTGCAGCTGCTGAATGGCATGGGCCCTCTGGGGCGGAGAGCGTCAGATGGCGGAGCTAACATCCAGTTACACGCACAGCAACTGCTGAAACGTCCTCGAGGTCCATCTCCACTTGTCACTATGACGCCAGTAAGTAGCCAAAGGAAAGAGCAGAATTGGTGGTGCGTTTAAAAATACGTTCTCCTGGAGGCAGAGATAACGGCCTCCAGGTCACAGCAGACCAAGCAGTAGGCTCAGGCTGTAGCGCTCTGTGGAAGCGCAGCAGTGGCAGTGCCTGCTTGCTTCCAAAAGGCTCCCTGCCTCCGGAGCGGTGGGGGGCTCTGTCCCCGCATAGGAGAGTTTCTGTGGTGTCCTGTAGCCAGAAGCTGGGATGATTTTCCTCGTTGGAATTGACGGAGGATTTGTGAACTTCTTACTACAGTTGTTTTTCTGCTCTTTTGCTGTTAGAAAATTAAAATGTCAGACTTGGGTGTTAGTGCACAATCTGTCTTCCTTGCTGCATCTACATCAATGAATTTTCCTGGTAGCACCAGAAGCAGCAGCCTTGCTCAGGCAGTAGTGTATGGGGAAAGGAAGGTGGGAAGGGGCTCTTGGCTGAGTGCCCTTGGTGCTGCAGAGGGGCTGGCACGTCTTTCTGCAAAAGCCTGTTTGGGAAGGTCAGGTGGCTGCTGTGCGGATGGGAGCACGCTGGCTGCCTTCTGGAGCCCACGGTTTCTCTTCTCTCCGCAGGCTGTCCCAGCTGTCACTCCTGTGGATGAGGAGAGCTCCGACGGGGAGCCAGATCAGGAAGCTGTGCAGAGGTAACCCCCAGTCTGCTAACATTTGCCCTTATTACCCTCAAAGAGGCTCACCCTGTGGTGTTCCGCTGGCTGCTGAATTAAAACACGAGCAACCTCATTACAGGCAACAGTGTTGATTACAGCAAAGGCTTAACACTTCTCTTGTTCTTGTGGGTGTTGATTACTGTAGGCAATTACTCCTCTGATGCTACTAGGTGCTTACAAAACTGGATTTCCCCTGAAATTCTGTAAGCTATTTAAGCAGTATGTTCTCTAGAAACTCTGAAACTGCTAAATTCCTTTGCTTAGTGTGCACCAGCATGCAATCCACACTAACCTGCAAAATGAGTGCTAAGTGATTCACCCCTCCCTGCTGAGTGATGGAGGTAGGAAGGGCTCATCTGTGGCCTTGGGTGTAAATGCAGCTTTTGTATCAAGACGTGCAGTAAACATCCAACTCTGATGCCTTAAACAAAGTGAGCTTGCTGGAAATGTAGGTACCTCTGGGCTTCTAATTTTAGCAGTAGGCCTTAAAACAGTCTGCTCCAATAAGAGAAGGATTGTTAGACATCAGGCTGGAAACTTCTATTCCTTGTCTGCTCCAGACACATACTGGGAAGTGGGTAGAATGTGCTTGTACTCTCTCAATCCATGAAAACACTAACCATGTCCTTGCTAACATTTTCTCGGTAGCTTTTGTGTAGTTCCTTCTGTCCTAACCAGCTGGTGCACTATGTGTTGGGTTTGGTTATGGAGTGCTCCTGTTTCTTACCTCAAACTTGAAAAGTTTTCTGGATTTCCCCGAGTTTGTACAGGCCATTACCTCAAGTAAGACAACATTTTTTCAGGGGCTATGCTTGGGAGAAGGATTCAGATGAGGGGTTGGTTGCAGGCAGAGAAGCTCTGGGGTGGGTAGAGCTCATATCCCAGAGCCTTTGCCAGCTCTTGTCATTTCAGTGCTTCAGAGCACGGGGATTTGAACAGTGGGTGTGTGCAGTGACGGATTGTGCAGAATGTGTGCTGATACTCCTTTTGCCTACCAGAGCTCAGAAGGAAGTCAAGGCTGGTCCATGGCAAAGAACGTGCTTCCAACCCTGCCTTAGAATTGACGCAGCCCTTCAGCAGAACACATCTTGTATTTTCTGCATAGCCTTGTACTCTAGTTCTTTGCCATCCTCATCTTTGTGCTCACTCTGTGTTTTCCAGCTTCATGAGCTGCAGTTCATCCACTTGCCCCCGGCAACATGATGACAGAAATAAGGCCAAGTCGTATTTTTGAGCAGGTGAAGAGCACGCACCTCCAGACAGTGCAGGCTGTGGTCGGTTACCATTCAGCTGCTGTACCCTAACTGCGCACTGTCCTCCCTAGCAGGGCTCGGGAACAAAGATTCTCTGTGCTGGCAGCTGTACACAGATGTGCCACCGAGGTAGCTGTTTACAGGCCTCAAAATTGCAACTTTTATCTCCACTGACAACATCTCACACGGTAGACAGTCTTTCTGGAAGTTCAGATCAGATAAATGAGCCTGATTCTTGGCAACTTGGCAAGGTGGCACCTGGACATCTTACCTGGCCAGATTTTCACTTCTCCTATTCTAAAAGCTCAGGTTTCACTTAAGTCTTGTTTAAGAACTAGCTCAGTTGGAAAGATATCAAAACCCACGTGCAGTATTTTGTAGGGTGCAAGCTGCGGAGGTGTTCAGATCCCTCTGAAGGGCAGTCTCCTTAGCCCTGCAGGTCACTTCACTATTCTCAGCAGTGCTGTCCTCTCAGACCACACATTCTTCCACCAGATGGCCCAGCAAAAGCCCCGTCCAGGTTGTGTGTTAACTTGCTCTCCACCCCCTTATGTTGCAACCCATAACTAGTCATCAGAGGAGAAGGGTAAATAGCAATAACATCAGGGAGGGATGCAAATATTTAGCTTCTCAGAACAGCGCTCTGAACACTCTGTATGCAGCCACCAGCGAATAATTTTTGCCCTTCTTAATCTGACCTTGAAAGCAGCGTGTATTCTTTTCTCTGCTCCAGGGAACAGCCACATCTCCTTTGAGCTTTGGGAAACTTTCTTCCACCCGAAACACTGTTAGAGCTCATGATTGGATTGTTCCCTGGAGGTCTGAAATAAAATGATCTTAGCAAACCACAACTGTAAAGCTCTTTGGGAAACTTTCCCTGTCTGCATCAAATGATTCTTAAACAGCTAATGGCACAGACTTTGGCAAGTTACCACGATGCTAAGCGCTCCTCCTCCTGTTAACTTGCTACCTTCTGCTTCCGTGTCGGTAGTAGCTGGCAGAAGCTGATTTTGGAGGAGACAACTTTTATGCTTTCTGTTCTTCTCTGCTTTACAAGGTGAAGGTGCGGCTGCAAGGAGGCTTAGCAGGGTTAAAAAACGGTGAGAATCCACTCTTAGTATCCCTTGTGTCACTGGCCCAGCGATCTTTGCCACAGTTACCACAGCTGCCGCGTTGCTCCTGGCTCAGCAGCAGGAACAGCTGGGTTCATAAGCGGGCGTTCGTCCCGCCTGTCCTTGAGCGGGCAGCGTGCTGCCCAGGCGCTTGGCACCAGGGCACCCTGCGTAGGTGCTTCACCCCTTATCTTTTCTGGCCCCGTGCCCCTAGCTCTCCGAGCATCGTTGCCACCAGTCCCTGCGAGCTCAGGCAGGCGCTGTCAGGGCTGCGCAGCGTTCCTCACATCCTTACCGAAGCGGAGGCTCTGGGTTGCGCTCTGCGTGCTCCCCGCTCCTAGAGGGGCTGGAGAGGAGCTGCAGGATTTTGATTCCAGTGCAGGGGGCACCTCAGCTTACACTACTGATTCCGGGCTCTGGTGCAAGAGGCAAGCCCAGGGTTTTCACCGAGGGCTGTGGCCCGGAGAAGGAACTGTCTCGCTGCTCAGCTTCCCTCGCTGCTCTTCCCCTGCTCATCGCTGGGCGATTTCTGCTCCACGGGGAGCGGAGCAGGGCCTAGATGGCGCCCTGCGACCGGGCTGGGCACCAGGCCTCGCTCGGCCGTGCACTTTGTCATGCTCCTGAGGCAGCCGAGCCTCTACTCACCCTTAATCCCCGGTGGGGTGTCCCTTACGCGCCCTTCCCGTGCTGTGCTGAGCTGGCCTCTGCTCGAGCGCTGGGCCCAGGGTGTGACAGGTCAGGTCTGAAGTGCAAAGGGCGGCCTGCAAGGGGGTGCTGAGCAGCAGCTCTGCTCTGCGCCCCTTCCCCGGCCATGTCTTGCGAGGTTTCTCATGACCAGTCTCTTGGCTCCATGAAAAGACTTCCCTGAGGCTCGGTAGGGCCTTGAGAAGGAGGCAGGCCTGTTGTAGTGGAGTGAATCCACGCTGACAGCAGCTGGTCATTTTGGTATTCCCAAAGGAATAACCAGCATTCCCCTCGAGCTGAGATGCGGCTTTCCTGCTGGGAAAGGCAAGCGGCTGCTCTCTCCCTCTGAGGCTGGTGTTAGCACACAAGCAGCTGAAGCTGCAGGTGTCCCCTGAGCACTGCAGGCCTGGCGATCTGACAGGCATGGGCAGTGTGTCTGCGGCGTGCTTCTCCCTGGGCGTCACGCAGCTCCCAGCCGGTCCTGAGCACTGCAGCAAGCGCTCTTCCTTCACGTTTCCTCTGGATTATCTAACACTCCCTGTTTTTGGAGTATCATCACATCAGTCTCTTATAAAATGTGCTCCTGCTTGTTGCAGATACTTGGCAAATAGGTCAAAAAGGCACACTCTGGCAATGACCAACCCTACAGCTGAAATCCCTCCAGACTTGCAGAGGCAGCTAGGACAGCAGTCCTTCCGACCCCGGGCTTGGGCTCCACACCTGGTACCCGATCAGCACCGGTGAGTAATGGCACCGGCCGTTCGGGCAGCTTTGCGCCAGGAAACCTGCTCGGATGTCACCGGGAACGGAGCTCTGAGGACATCCTGCTTGGCAGGGAGGGGCGAGGAGGAGGAAGAAGTACCAGGAGCAGGCCCCAGGGCAGATGTCTGACCACCCTGGGGACGCTGGAGTTCTGCACTGGCACGGGCTCCATGCCCGCAGATGCGGGCAGTGCCGGGGCAGGAATCAGCTGGCTCTTCCCCTCCAGTCCCGTGTTTGTGGCTGGAGATGACTTGCCAGAAGGGCTGCCATCACTGAAGGGGATGGGAGTAAACTATTCATGTTAGAGGAGAGCTTTTCTCTGTTGTGTTGGTAGGTGTCTAGTTAGCTGTAGGTAGCAGGTTTTCTATGGAATATTTTAGAGTCAGATGCAGGGGCAGGACTGCACCAAAAATCGTCTATGCCAGGGCTTAAAAACCTCACTGTTCTGCACCAGAGTTGTGTGTTTAGACTGCAAAGTCTCTTTGCAAAGCTCCTGGAGAGCCATTTTATTTCTGATCTGTAACCCCTGATGGGAATGATGTGGGGAAAAGAACCTTGGGAGGGAATAAAAATCACAATAGAAAGGAGGGAACTGCTGCAGATTGTATCTTAACGCACTCAGAATGTTTGGGTGGGTCATTCCTGATTGAGAGGTGTTAATTTGACACAGGGTACTTGGCACAGCAGCAAACCGGAGACACTAATGCCACAGAGAGAGCTTAAAACACGCACTCTGAACCTCTCGGTGCCAGCTGCAGACTGCAGTTTGCTGCCCGTTAGTCTCCCTGTTGAAAAAGCAAGTTGCCTACCAGGCTGGATTTGTGCTCACGCTAAATCCTTCAGCCAGCTCACACTGGCAAGCTTGACAAAGCGCTTTTTATTGTAGCCAGATACCTGCTGAGCTGAGCACTGATGTAATCAGCAGAGACAGGTGAACTCTGAGCAGACTGAGGCAGAGTCAGTGCCACGCTGGAACTCCAGACAACCAAGATAAGCACCTCCGTGCGCTGAAGTTACTCCCCCAGAGCTGCTTGGGGGATGGAAAGAGCGGGAGGGGGGGAAAGGTTTCTAGGGTCACAGAAAAGCTTGATAGGAAGAGAAGTGCAGCTTGCAAAACAGCCAGAATATGCTGTGTCCTACTTTAAGGATTGCTTCAAATCGTGAAGGTAAGCTGGGTCACTCACGCGTTGCAGGAACTGGTTTTTGTTTTGCTTTAACAAATTGTTGAAACGCGCTTACCCAGTCAATACGTTGGTATCACCTCTGCCTCTTGGCTTTGGAGTCCTGAGGCTGGTTGCATCATGAACAGGGTGGCATCTGTTCATTCCACCCTCAGTGTCGTAACATGCTCTAAGCCTGCCTCCCATTTCGCCTGAGAAATACGGAAACTTCATCTGACCACGGCCCAAAGCGACTCCCCCAGTCGTGTCTGAGACACACAGCACAGAAACCATTAGCAGTCTTGTCATCACATAAATAGACCTTGGCTATTGAACAGCTGGTGGGGCTTATTTTAGCACTTAACATATTTTAAGCCATCTTCTTTATACATAGCACCAGTTTTGGTCATGACGACTTAGGATCTGGAAGCAGAATTGAAGTACAGTAGGCAGCATTGATCTGCCTTGGCCGTGTGTGTTTGGGAACCTCGGTGTAATTTTTATCTGTAGCTTCTGCTTTCCACTGATAGAACAAAAGATCAAACGGATTAGGATAATGGATGGGATAGCATCAGAAGGCAGTGGCACAGCTCTGTCCTTGGAACAAAGTCGTGTGTAATCTATAGAAACGAAGTGTGTCCTGCTCAGCCAGGCCAAGTGACAGGAACTGAGCCCAGCGTGCTGGCGGTGTTCCGGCATCGGTCACCTTCTGACAAGGGAAGCCTCTCCAGGAGAAATCATTCTTCTTGGAACAGGCTTCAGCAAGGAGCCAGTACCCACAGCAGCTACGACACTGACTCGTCTGCAGTCGCACACACCAGGATCGCACCAGTCTGCAGGCAGAGGAGCTCCTCTTGGGTCCAGGGCCAGGCTGTGGAAGTGCTGGAAGGAGCACGTCTCCCTGACCTCGCAGATGGGCTTCGGTCGGAGCCCCTACCACTAAACATGGACGACTTTTGTAGAATGAATTTGCACAGAAACCATTAGGGCAGGCGGAGAAACTTGCCTGTTTGTCAGAGGGCACATTTTTACACATGTGGGAAGTTAACCTTGTTAATGATAATACAGGTTTCACCTTGATAGCAGGGCAGGAGCTTAGTGCTCGAGTCTGATAAGGGGGAGCCCCAGCTGTGGAAGAAATGAGCTCCCGAAAAAATCCTATTCTGGCTCCCTCTTATGGTGAAGAAGAAATCTCACGGTGAAGAGAAAGCGTGTGTAGTTTCTTGGCACAGTCGACGCTGGCTGTGTCTGCTCTTCAAGGTGCCCATTCTGACTGCACAGGGCCAAGCAACCAGGACTCTGCGAGTGAAGTGACAGCTTGGCTGATGCTTTAGGAAGACTTTGCCTACTGTGCAGAGTTTTATGTTCTTGCCCTCTTTTTGAATTCAGTGCATCTCTGAGCATGGATGCCAGCCCCCCTTCCTCCTCAGTGGCCGTGGAACACGTCAGGCTGGGAGCAGGAGAAACCTCCCTTCTCCACGTGCCTCTTCTGTTGTCCACAAGCATCAGTAGTCCCTGAGAGGTAGTCAGGGACCTCGTGAGCTGGAAAGCTCCAGAAGTGACTACCGAAGAGGTGAATTTACGTGTTTAGGATGCTGAATAGCTTCTCTAAACTTTCTATCTCTAAGGGATGGATGTATTTGGGTAGACGAGTTGCTGCCCATCTCCGATCTGGTTGGTGGTTGAACCATGTCCAACCTCTAAGACACATTTATCTGCCCAGGCACTGAGGATACTCAGTAATCCCGTTTCCTGTTCACGGTGATGATAGCACATTATTTCTTAATCTAAAACATGATTTATTCTGGTTGAGTGGGCAGGTAGAACTTGGCGTGGCTGCTGTAAATTAAATGTCTCTACCGGAGCTTGTTTTTTAAATCTGGCATCACTAACCCACTTCCCCATGTGTTCAGTTCTATTTACAAGGACTCCAATACTCTGCACCTCCCCACTGAACGCTTCTCCCCGGTTCGGCGCTTCTCTGATGGTGCTGCCAGCATCCAGGCTTTCAAAGCCCACCTGGAGAAGATGGGCAATAACAGCAGCATCAAACAGCTTCAGCAGGTAAAAGAGGGGCGTGGAGGACCTCCAAAGAGCATCTGCAAGGGTTTCTTATTGTCGCAGACTTCAGGAAGCAACAGGTGAAGTCTTTACAGCCGATGGCTGTGGACATGCAGTGGCCTTCCAGCTGAGGAGCTTCCTCCTCCTGTATGTCTGCAGGAACCCTGCCGAATGTCCTCTAAATGTGCTGTCAGCTGCAGTCTGTGAACCTTGGGGGCTTCCACCCCACTCTTTCTGGGGGGAAATAATGCAGGTGCTGTGCCCATACGTGGGCTGTTCTGCCAGCCCTTGTGGTCCCATCAGCACTGCCAGACTGCCGCTGCTGCTCTCCCACATTTCCTATGGCAGCAAAGTTTTGGGGCTGTTCCAGGGTGTCTGGGCAAAGGGCAGTTCCTACACCTTGAGCTTGGAGTATGTTGTATTGTATTCCTTCTGCAGCCAGTGTATGTCTTATCAGTGGCTTCAGTGGGATTTGGCACTGGGACAGGACTTTCACCTTGAAACACAGGAGAAATATGAGATGCTCTTTTCACCTTTAAGCTATCATTATAAAAGCTTTGTGCTTGCATTTCTGAGGGAAGGCAATGGTGCTGGTTTGGTCTCGTGCAGTTTCTCTGTTATCTAAGGCTTGAGCTAGCCATGTTATTACACACCCGATTCTGTCAAATGGATGAGGTTTTCTTTACTGGATTTTTCAGATAGGTAGAGAACAGACTGCCTTGTTGCCATGCACAAAAAGTCACTTGGAGGCTGTGTTGCATTTGTTGCAGGAGTGTGAGCAGCTTCAGAAGATGTATGGTGGGCACATGGATGAGAGGACACTGGAGAAGACGCAGCAGCAGCACATGTTGTACCAGCAGGAGCAGCACCATCAGATTCTTCATCAGCAGATTCAGGTACTAGAGCCTGGACCAGACCTTCTGATGTCCTAACTGGGTTTCCTGCATGGCTGCAGATAAATACTGAGCTGGTCCCTGTGGGACTGAGGAGGGTAGATGGCTCAGCTTGCTGTAGTAAGAAGCAAGCCTGAAGGAGTTCAGCAGCGATGTTTACTCAGCTGCTGTGATAGCTAAAACTGCAGTCAGGAATCAAGTGTTTGGAGAACATGGATATGTCCTACTTCACCAAGCAGCGTTTCCTAAATGTATTTCTTGCTCCATTATTGATCACAAACACTTCTCGTTTTCTGGTGCCTGGTTCAGGACTGTATCCGGCCACCTCAGCCGTCTCCACCCTTGCAAGCTCAATGTGAAAACCAGCCGGCTCTGCTCACTCACCAGCTTCAGAGGTAAAGAAATGGCTTTAGTAAAGCTCCGGGGGATAGGATTTACTCTACCTCAAGCCCAGGGGTGAGCTAGCACACTTAGAGGCCAGGGCCAGGCTGGAAGCGTGTAAAATTAGAATGGCAGAGCCAGTTCCCAGGTGAATGTGCGAGGTCCTGTTTGCTGGATTCTGTCTGAAGGACCTCTGGAAGTAGAGAAATGTGATTCAAAGGCACAAAACTGCTTTGAACAAGTGATTGACAGCTCTGCCTTTTGGCCAGCTTGAAAACATTACCTTCAGTGAGCCAGTTCCTATCATGCTTTCTACTCGGAGCTGCTTCTGGGCTTCTCAGTCCTCTTCAGGCTATCTGTTAGGTAACAGTCCTTGTCTGCATCGCCCCGGCTTGTGGATGAGGCAGGCAGAATTCTGGGGAAGGAGAAAGGAAGGCTTTCTCACAGGCCAGAGTGACTCAGGAAGAGAGCTTGCGGTGTCCTTGTCCCTGGGGTTTTTGTTCTAGCCACTGGGTTATGCTCACTACCTCTGTGACTTAGGCAAGTTAGATGGCTTCCAAAATAGAAGGCAAGCTGCAGAGAGCTCGGGATCCCAAACACGGGCTTTGTGGTGTTTATTTAAAACAACAGAGATGTAGCATTTGGCGTCAGTTCTCTCAGTTGAAAAGGCATCTTAATGAGGAGCACGCATGATGAAAAGGCACTTGTTTCCCTGCGTAGGTTACGGATTCAGCCATCCAGCCCGCCCCCGAACCACCCTAATAACCATCTCTTCAGGCAACCAAACAGTAGCCCACCTCCTGTGAGCAGCAGTGTGCTCCAGCCCCACGGTAAGCACCGACGGTTTACTGAGCCATCTGCACTCCTCGGGGCGGGCCACTTGGCAGAACCGTATGGTCTTAGCAAAGCTCCGGGGAAAACAGTGCGTGTGGGTGCTGGGGGCTTTGGTCCCTCTGCGTTCGAGTCCTTGCGGTTTGCTGATGATGTAAAAGATTCTCCATCTGGCAGCAAGGGCTGGTGTTATCAAGAGCTCGCAAGGATCTGCCAGCTGGAATGTGTTGATGCGTTTCTTGTCATGAGATCCTTACTTATCGCTCCTGGGGGTGGGGAGGAAGGGCTGATATTCTTGGGTTTATGCAAATCACTGTCAACTCTGCTTTGTTTCCCTTTCTGTGCGAGGGCCTCTAGCCGTGACTTTTGCACCCGGGTGCAGTGTGACAGGATTCAGGAGCAGCTCTCCCCTCACCACCTGCAGACATGTGCTGGGGCTCTCAGCACGTCCCAAAGAGCAGCAGCTCCTCTCTCCTGAGCCTTGCTGCAGGTGCTGAGAGTCTCTGTTCCTCGTAGGTGCAGCCTCCCAGTCCCAGTTCCAAGGGATGCCGTCCCACAACACGATCTTCCCGCAGTCTGGTAACTGTTCCCCCCCCCCAAACATGGGGCTGACGTGCCTGGGCCTGCAGCAGCAGTCACAGCCTCAGCAGGTCACCATCCAAGTGCAGGAGCCCGGTGACATGGTCAGCAACAACCTCCTGCAAGGCGCCTCGGTGGCCGGGCAGGGCATGTCCTCCCACACGCGGGGCATGTCCATCAGCCCCAGCACCAACCAGATGCAGATGCAGCACCGTGCGAACCTGATGGCCTCCCTCACCTACGGCCACAGGCAGCTGTCCAAGCAGCTCAGCGCCGACAGCGCCGAGTCGCACAGGTAAGGCCGCCGGACGCCCTGCACCGCTCCCCCGAGCTGGGGGAGGAGCAGCGGTGGGGATGGGTGTCAGGCAGAGCTGCTGTCCGTCACGCGGAGATGGGGCTTCTTCAGCAGCCCCGGGCTGTGCTGCACTTGTTCCGGGGATGAAGCTGTCTCCCTGCCACCAGCACCAGTTCCTCACCCAGGGTGGGGGCTCAGGGAACCTGCGAGGCTGCACTGCCTTGTGGCTTGGGAAGCACCTCCTGCCCGGGGTGGCTGCCGCTGCCTCCTGCCAGGGGCCTGTTGGCTAGTAAGTAAAAAGCTAAGCAGGGGGTGCTTTTGCATAAAACATTCCCCCCCCCCCCCCAAATCATGTTTTCCTCTCGGTACAGTCAGGGTTCCTGCTTCCCTCGCACTTAGCAGCTCTGGACAGGGCTCCACCACCTCATGCTTCAGCTCTCCCTGATGGGTCGCTTGGGTGACTGTGGTCACTCTGCCATCAGAGTAGCTGTTGCCTCCCTGCTCTCACGTGGGCGCAGCAGATCAAGTGGGCCCTGTGCACGGCAGGACCACAGAAAACAGCCTTGTTCAGCTGGAGCTGCCGCAGTACAGTCACTTGTTCTGTTTTCTTCCTTGCAGTCTGAACGTGAACAGGTATTCCCCTGCCAACTACGACCAGGTGCACTTACACCCCCACCTGTTCCCGGAGCAGCCTCGTGTGTCCCCCAGTAACTACAGCCCATCGGGAGGAGTTGGGTTTCCTCCGGCTCAGCAAGCTCTGAAAGTCCCGCAGCTTGACCAGTATCCCAATTTCCCTCAAAATGCACATCAGCAACAGCAGCACTACACTGCATCGGCACTACAGCAAGCACTGTTGTCCCCGACACCTCCCGATTACAGCCGACACCAGCAGGTACCGCACATCCTCCAGGGACTACTTTCTCCCCGGCACTCGCTCACGGGGCACACGGACATGCGGCTGCCCCAGGCAGAATTTGCACAGCTCATCAAACGGCGGCAGCAGCAGCAGCAGCAACAGCAGCAGCAGCAGCAAGAGTTTCAAGAGTTGTTCAGGCATATGAGTCAAGGGGATGCTGGGAACATGGGCACCAGCATGGGACAGAGCCTGTCGGAGCGTCAGTCGTTGTCTTTGCCTTACCAGAGTGCTGACACGTACCATCCGCAGAACAGCCCCCAGCATCTCTTAAAAATCAGGGCGCAAGAATGTATCCAGCAGGTACCTGCATCCGTGCCACCGCACGGATACGTACACCAGCCAGCTCTGTTCCACTCGGAGAGCATGGAGGAGGACTGTGCGTGCGAGGGCGCCAGGGACAGCTTTCCAGACAGTAAGAATTCAAACACATTGACCAAAGGTTGCCACGAGACCCCTCTGCTTGTAAATGCAGGAGGGCACGGGGACCCAGAATCTTTGCTAGGAACTGCTAATCACGCGCAGGAGCTGGGGACACATCAATACAGACATCAGCCCGCTGCTGGATTCAGTAGGAATAAGGTGCCCAGCAGAGGTAAGGCTTAGTGCTGCTCGCATGGATGAAATGCTTTTCCGTGTTGGCCGCGTATTGCTCGTGTTTCTGCCAGAGCACACCATCCCTACCCAGTACAGCAAGGATTTCGTGACATATTTTGCATAGCACAGAATTACCTAGATTCTTTCTGGCTTCTGTGGCCATAAGTAAATTGCAGGCATAGTCTCTCTAATAAACAATGTTAAATAAGAAGGGAACTTGACCAGATTTTTCTCTTTGGAATTTGACCTACTTCTGCAGGCAGATAAAGGCCAGGTCTCAGGATACCAAAGAGATAGGTCTCCAAAGAGATGCTGTGATCTGCTGACTCCTTTATTCTCGGTGATGTTCCCCACCCTGTGTAAACAAGTGCCCAGAAGTTAAGTTACTGGTATAGCAGTAACTGCAGTGGGGCGTATTCCTTCTGAGCAGACCCCTGAGTCCAGGCACTGCTAAAGCTTCCATAAACAAGCTCCCTAAGAACTGTGATAAATGACTTGCTGCTAAATCTGCCTTGCACCAACTGCTCCGGCCCATTGGGAAGCAGCAGCAGCAGCAGCAAGGCTCGCTTGAGCTGGAGGGGATGATGCCGAAGAAAGTTAGTTTAAACTTGCCATTAGTGTGTGAAGACCTTCCCTGCTAGTTGTGCCCTTGCTCCTTGGTGGCTGCATTGGCAGCGGTGTGCTGTAAGAGAAAACCCTGCCTGAGCTGCAATTACAGGCCTTTTCTGTAGGAAAAACAAAATCCTACCCCTTAGCTCAAAGGGCTTTGAAGGGAGGCTTTCCAGGCCGAGCGGGGTGGATCGGCATTCACTGCAGGACTGAGTTGTGCTGGGCTGAAGCCATCAGCTCGCCCTTGGCACGGAGAGCCCTGTTGCAGAGGAGCAGTGTCCTGGGCACAGGAGGCAGCGTTTTGTTTGGGGACACAGCATGGGTTTGTTGGGAAAGTACTGGGTTGGAACAGAGCGGCTCCGAGGGCAGCACGGGCATGCCAAGCCGTGGCCCTCAGCCTGGGGGCAGGGGCGTGGGGGCGAGGCACGGCGCTTCTGAAGCCTTCTGAAATTGTGTTACCGGGGTGTTTTCTCAGTCCTCGGTTTCCCTGCGGTGCTTGAAGCACAGAAGGGAAGAATCGCCCCAGGTTAAGCGGAGGTTGGAAGCTCGGCAGTGTGTTTTGGACCCAATCTTGAGTTTACATCATAATATCGTAAGGCTGAAACGTGTGAAATGAGAGGGGTTAGTGAAGTCAGAGCTAAATTTCTGCCCCGGTACTGATGGTGCTAAAACGGGTTACACAAGGGAAAAGGACTTTAGACTACAAGACTTTGTAAATGAGTAAAAGCAAGTAAATGTTTACAAATAGTGTTGTGTAAGCACTTCTGACAGGGGCTGTTTGGAGGGCTCATGTAGTAAACCATGCTCGGAGACGCAGCTGCTCGGAGCGCCTTCCTCCGGGCTCCCATAACCCACTTGGAATCCGGCCTGTGCTGCTTCGGCTCCCAGCGGAGTGGGCATCCGAGCGGCCTGGGCACACTTTCCTACACCGAAATCCTATAAATCTCCCTGTAAGCACCCATAATGGTGTCACTCACTGGTGCGTGGTACAGCTCTGGGGTTACCGAGTGCAGTGCACGGGTGCTGAAGGACCGGGAGATGCCCGCCCCCTGCGTCGGCCGTAGGTGGTGGGTGGGGGTCGTGCCCGTTTCAACCAAACCTGCACTCAGGATGTGACCCAGCTGCATCTGAGCAGCTCTGCCAGGCCTGCTGAGCCTCCTGCCGTGGGAACCCTGCCTTCCCCCGCGCCGCAGGAGCCGGGCTGGCGGCGGTGGCCCCGCGCGGTGCCAGCGTCACATGCTGCGGGGACACAAAGCCCGCCTGGCCCGGGGGGGTGAGGAGAAAAGGCTTTCTGGCTGCGGGCTCAGCCTGCTGGAACGGCACTGGGGCGAGGAAAGGAGCCCGAATTCAGGGCTCCCCCCCTCTGCTGCCTGAGCGGCGGTGTCCCCAGAGGTGCTGCTGCACCCAGAGGTGCTGCTGGGACCGCCGGTGTGCGGCTGTCGTGGGTCGGGGCCCCGTTTGGCCACAGAGCCTGGCCGAGGGGCCTTCGCCGTCCCCTCCGGCTGGTGCCAGGGCTCGCTGCCGGGCCCAGCCTGGTTTATGGAGGAGCAGCAGCGGGCTGCTGGCGCCTGGCTGCCCGCGCGGCCGTTCCCACAGTTGGAAGAGCGGCCCGAGCGGTGCGTGGGTGGCACGGCTCTGCCAGCTCGGTGTTAGCTCATGTTTTCCTTCTCGTGTTTTCCGGGAAGGCTGACCGTTAACCAAGCTTAACCCCCCGGTTGTGCAAAGGAGAGGAGGCCGGCTGCGTCCCTGGCTGCCGGACGTGGTGCTGGCAGCCCCGTGTGTCTGCGCGCAGGGAGGGATGCTGGAGCGGGCGAGCTGGCGTGGCCGCGTGCCTGGGAGCAGCGCGGAGAGCCCGGGTGGCAGAGCTCGCTTGTGACCAAGTCTGGTCCGGATTTTGGTAATTTTAGGGATGAGTCTCTCCGGAGAGAGCACTTCTCGCATCTCCCAGCCAGGAAATGTCTTGCAGGGATCGCTTCCTGCTGAGTAAGGCCTGTAAAACCCAGTGACTCTTCGGGAACCTACCTGCGGGGTGTCACTTCGGGGCAGCTCCCCAGCGCTCGTGGCCACGTCTGCATGTTTGTGCTCTGCAGGACTCCTCACCAAGAGAGAACTGTTTACATGCATCAGAGCCAATGATAGGCCTCTCCATACCTCAGGACTTTATTCAAAACATCATGTACTTGATGACGATAGGTTTTGCTTGATAGGAATGTAGCCTTTACCCTCGGTCATAAGAGCTTGCGGTGCAGATGGACTTTGCCAGGCAGAACACTCTTGTACTCCTACAGCCAGATTGTAGGAGGGCAGGGAGAAGTCATCTGATAAAAGCTAGTATCCTGGCAACTCTTCCAGCCAGATATGTTGCATACAATTGCCAAGGGGCCCTGCTAGAACATCCTGTGTTGGAGGCTTGGGAGACCCTTCTCCCTCTTCTCTTGTGTAATACGGGCAATGCACGGAGCAGGGTGCAGGACGTGCTCGGGTCCAAGGGGGAGGCAGCTGGGGCATGCTGCGCGACGGAGGGAGAGGTCTGCCTGCCTGCCATCTCGGGGAGATGCTGCACCACGTGCGTGAGAGCAGCCAGCGGTTCCGTCCCACCTGGCAGGCAGCGCGCTGCTCTGCAGCGGTGTTTGTTCCTGCTGTCAGGGCACAGACCCGCAGCCTCACAGCGTCACGTGTCACCGAGAGCTGCCAGTGCCTTGTAATAACCTGCCCTTTTTCTGTCTTGTCTGGTTTTCAAGAGTCTATCGTAGGGAACTGTATGGACAGGAGCTCCCCCGGCCAAGCGATGCAGGTGCCTGACCACAACGGACTGGGCTACCCTGCGCGACCCGCGGCCGGCGAGCACCCGCGGCCCAGGACCCTGCAGAGACATCACACCATCCAGAACAGCGATGACGCCTACGTAAGTCGGAAGAGGCCTGTGCCCAGCAGATGTAGAGACAGCGCGGAGTCCCCTCGATGTGTGTGCATTATGGACGAGGGGTCACGTAGGAAGGACGGCACCCTGCTCCGCAGGGCTGCTAAGAACGAATTGCTGTTGAGACACCCCAGTCAGCACATCAGTTTGCTAATACCGAAAACATTTTAGCGGAGACCAACATGGGAAGTACTGCTTTGCTCGTGTGTTGCCTGATTTGCCCCAGAGCTGGCTGCCGTAGCTATGGCACCTCTTCTTTTTCCCCCAAGGCGTTTCTGGTGAAGCCATTTGGGCTGCCCCAGGCTTGGCTCTGGCTGCGGAGGATTACAGGAGCCCAAAGCCCAGCTTTCAGTTCTGCAGTGCTGCTAAATGACCTGGCTGTTACAGCCCAGACCTTGACCAGGAACAAAGAGCAGCTGCTCTGCTTCCCATGTTTTGTATCCCTGAGAACAGTCATACTCGCATCTTGGCGTGTTCCTTGCCACAGTTTCCTCCTGCTACGAGGGAGAAGGGCTCTTCCCTCATTAGTCACATGCAGGTCTGGAGCGCAGTCTGATCGTCCCGTCCGTTCCCAGGTGTTGAGGTGGCATCAGCCACACCTCTGCTGTCCCCAGTGTCTGCTTTTTACTTCTTCCTAGAAGCCATCACTGAAGGCTTGCAGAAGCTCCCTGGGCAGCCTGTTGGGGATAGCAGGGGGCGCAGCAGGTGACTGGTTCTGATCCCCCTTTGACCTGTGCACTGGTGTCTCCGCAGGTGCAGTTAGATAACTTGCCTGGAATGAGTTTAATGGCAGGAAAAGCACTCAGCTCTGCTCGGATGTCTGATGCCGTCCTCAGCCAGTCGTCGCTCATGGCCAGCCAGCAGCTGCGGGACAGGGAGAGCGAGGGTAAGGACGTGGCCGAGCTGCAGAGACATGGAGGCCGTGGGACCCCGCGCAGGGCGTGGGTCAGGAACTGAGAAGAATCCATGTGGTCCTGACAGCTCGCGGTCTGCTTTGCAGAGCCACCTCTGCTCCCCGTGAGCAGTGCAGCAGGGGGTCTCTCTGGCCCTGACATACTTTTGGGTACGAGCCTGTGACAGGTTGCAGAGCTCACTGCCTGCGTGCTCTTGGCCAGAGATGGTGGGGGCAGCGATCTGGGCTTCCTGCAGTATCACCAGGCAGCCTCACCTGCTGGCCTGATCCCCCCGCAGAAGCTGTGACTCCTTAGTGCTCCTAGTGCAAGCCCTGATGTTGGTCTTTGATCTTACAGAATGCGGAGAAGGTTTGGAAGGTCAAGAGCATCCCAACCTAGGTGATGGCAACCAGCATCTAAACACCTCCTGTTACCCGTCGACATGTATTACGGACGTCCTACTGAGTTACAAGCACCCGGAGGTGCCCTTTGGGATGGAGCAGGCAGGGGTGTAACGAGGAGGGAGTGAGTATCTGTGTCACCTGTTTCTCTCCAGCCACGCACCCAGGCTCGCCTGGATGGCAGACCCGAAGATGTGTTGGCCAGACTTTCACGTATGCCTCCTTCCCCGTGCCTTTGCTCTGGTGTTGGTGCAAGGCTGGAGAAGAGACCAACTCGGAGCTTCTGCGCTCTGTGGCTGTCTGCTGTCCCCTCTGCTCCTTCAGGGAAGGTGCCCTCCTCCACGCACTTGCTGTCACACATTTGTGCCACGCGTTACTGGCAGTGGCTCTGTTCTGGGCATAGCTTGTGGGTCAGGACCATGAATATGGCAAGGGGCTGTGGGAGCAGAATTGCCATCCTGTGGTATCCCCTAACGCATCTCTGCTTTTTCTCTCTGTTGCAGGTTTTATGTACAGCTTTGAAATGAAAAAGGTCCATTTTAAACCAACAGTATCTAGCAGCATTGCGCCAAATTGCCGTAGTATTTCTGACTAACTGGAATACCATGGCCCCTTTCCTCATAATCAGTTCATCCAGTGTGTTGTTCCTTTGGTTTCTTTAATTTTTGCCATATTTGCCTGTAACTCCAGCTATCACAGAAATAACCAGAGAACCCGAGTCCTACACGTCAGCAGAGGATTCACGGAGCCTGAGCACTGAGTCTGGTTTTGGAGGGCTTTTACCGGCCGGGCAGGGCCGCGGGGCTGCTCTGGCCCAGGAGCAGAGGGACCGCTGCCTCCCGGCGCACGGGGAAGGAGCAGGCGGGGATGGAAGCTGAGCGCTGCGCTGAGCCATCGCAGCCCCGGAGCGGAGCCGTCCCCAGGAGGCCGTGCTGCCCTTCCCTCCCGAATCCTTTGCACTGGGGAGGGACCCGGCGGGACCCGAGCCTGGGAGCGGGGGCAGAAGGAGGGGGCCCCGCTGCCCGGCCCTCCCCGCGGGAGCACCTACCCCTGGTGCAATACGCTTCTTGTCTCACCTTCGTCTGCTTTTGTTCTTACTTCATTTTGTCATCGTGCTAAGAGGATCACTTCTTCCCCCACCCTCCCCCTTTTTAACCTTTTATTTTCAAATCCGCATACAACTTTTTTTTTTTTTTTTCCTCATGGCTTAATGTAGGGAAGACAGATTTTTTTTTTCTTTGTTTTCTTAGCTTTTCCTCCTGATCATGTAGGAATTGTTTTTTGGTAAATGTTGTTTTATTATTATTGTTATTAATAAAAGGCAAAAGGAATTTCTGTTTGAGAGAAATTTTTAACTAGATTCTGTTCTATATGAATTGTGACTTGCACCTTTTGTTCAAAGTATTTTATTTCTTTTAATGACTTTGTAATTGTGACTGGTTTTCTCTCTCGTGCCAGTGGCGAAAGTGGTATTCTCCTTTATACAGTTCAGACATGCATAGATCTCTTCTTTGTCCTTTCCATTCTTTCCTTGACTGAGAGAAAGCAAACCCCCAGCAGCCGGGGCTCGGGGAGCACCTGGTGTCATCATTGCCTTCGGGACTTCACGAGCTACAGCTGAAATTCTTCTTATTGACACTTTGGGAATCTTTTTTTTTTTAAAAAAAAAAAAAAGGAAAAATCGACCCAGCCCTCCTGAATTTGCACAGAAGGAAGTGTGAAACCAGCATGGCAGAGGTTAATTCGCTATTGCTACCAATGCCTCTTCCCACCCCCTCCCCACCCTGTCCCCAGGAAAATAATGCTAAACGGATCTGCAGCCCAGAAAACCAGAAAGGAGGAAAAACTCGGCAGCTGCCAAGCAGCATCTCCCCGGCCAGCGTTCCTGCTGGCACCCTCGAGCTGCTCGGGCTGAGTCGGGGCGTAGCTGTCCTGCTGCATTTATTTCCCCACCTGGTGAAGGGGGTCCTGTGCGGGCCGGGGGGCGCGGGGAGCCGGGCAGGGCTTGCCGGGCTTCGGCGGGAAGATGCCAGGAAACACTGAAAGCCTTTCGCTCTGTACCTTCGGTTTGTTTTCCTTTTGTTTACATGACACTGTATTTCTGGGAGAGTTGACAGCCACCCTACAGTAAGCATCCAAAAAAAGCAGGGACTCGCTTAACCGTGCCATTTCGCAGTATCACACTTTTTTTTATCATTGCTTTGTATTGTAGTAATCAATACGCGCAGTATATGTTGAATGTATATTAATATACTTTGCTATTATTTCTGTTTTTTGGAAATGTCAGAAGTATTTTTCTTCCTCATTTATGTTGGACTAAAAAAAAAAAAAACAAGTTTCGGTAAATCTTCAGTCCATTTTTTTGTGGGTCACTTGCAACTAGTCAATTAGTTGGACAGTGGGATCATGACAAATAAAACCATGATTATGATCTTCCCCCGCTCTCTTGTTTGCCTTGTTGCTCAACGCCGGGGGCGGAGGCGGGGACGGCCGGGGGCTCCGGGGGCGAAGGCTGGCGCGGTGGCACCGCTGTCCCCTCCCGCGGCCGGGCACGGGGCAGCCGCAGCGCCGCGTCCTCGCGGCGGGCGTGGGGCGCACGTGGCCCCGTGCAGCGCCCGGTGCTTCGGGGCTGCCTCGCTCCCGGCCTCGCCTGCGCCTTCCTGGCAGGGGCCGCAGGGGCGCCGGGGCATGGCGGAGGCGCAGCCGCAGCCTGGGTTGGAGATGTTTTCCTGAAATCCTTGGCTTATCTCCCTGCCCCCACTGCAGCGATAGGGCCTCCCGCGAAGGCGCCGAGCAGCGCTGCGCCCCGGCTGACTCATCCTGCGGATGATTCCTGCGCGGTGACGGTGACGGGGGCTTCGCTGCGGGGCCCTGCCCGGGGAGGGGGCTCCGGGAGCAGAGCTGGAGCCTGCAGCACGAACCCACACCGGGCCCAGAGCTCCCAGCTGCGCTTCCCCAGCGCCCGCGGGCAGCCAGGCCCCCTCTGCAGCGCTTCCCTCCCTCGGCTGGTGCAGCCGGGTGCTGTTCACCCCGGCTTTGCCAGCAGCTGTCGTGGTGCTGGCATCGCTGCTGCTTCCTTTGCTCCCCAGTTGTGCCTCGAGGTGCCCGTCCTGATCCCCAGGCTGCCCCGGGAGCCTGCAGGGTGGGAGCGCTTCAGCGGGATGCGGCGTTGGCCCCCTGTGTGTGCTGCACCCCTCTCCATCCCCTGCGAGCGGGGAAGGGCAGGGCTGGGGGTCAAAGCCACGGTGCCAGGCGCCTCCTTCCCAAGCCGGGGCAAGGCCTGGAGCAGGAGTAGACCGAAGCTGCGGGCAGGGGAGGAGAGCAGGGGGCAGCTGCCGGGATGGGGATGCGGTGCCCGGCCACTCGGCTGGGCTTGGGGCTGCAGAGCCCGTGCTGCCCCAGAGCAGGGAGCATCGCTCCTCCGCAGGCGGCTTCCCCGTGGCATTAAGCAGCCCCTCCTGGTGCTTGGTGCTCCTCCGCAGCGCTGTCTGGGGGCTGTGCCCTGCTCTGTCCCCAGGCCCCACCGGGCTCCTTCCCTCGGGCTCGGCCCTCGCACCAAGCAGGGAGCGCTCGCTCTGGCTGCCGAGCAGCTGGGCACCAAGGAGGAACTTTGGGGTGGCTGTGCCGGGGTGCTGTGCCCAGGCTGGCTGTTTGCTCGGGGCTGAGCCTTTGCCTCGCTGCCCGGGTCCCCGGCGACGCTGGCGTGGGCACGCAGCAGCCCCTGGTCGCGGCTCCAGGCCCTCTGCACGGGGACATGCCGGGAACCGGGGGGATGTGAGCAGTGAGGGGCTCGGGGGCTTGGGGAAGGAAGGGGCAGGGGCCCACAACAGCGGAGGAAGAAGGGCGAGGGGTTCGGGTTCAGCAGGCCGGATCCCTGCGGGTATAAACCTTGTCCCCGGGCTCCCGGCCAATCCCTGGGGGCTGCCGAGGGGCCCTGGTGGGGCCGGAGCAGCGGGCAGGAATCTGGGTCACCCGGAGCGTAAACAGGCTCCTTGGCCAGCGCGCCGCGTCCCGCGGGGAGCTCCTGTTTGCTCGCGGCCCTGCCAAGCCGGCGCTCCTTGGCGTGCTGGCCTGCGCCCGGGCTGTGCGCACGATCCTTGAACTCTCCGCGCCACATCGCCCGCGCCGGGGAGTGATTTCTTGGGCTGCAGCGCTGGCTTATCTCCGGCGGGAGCAGCCCCTCCTGCATAAATAGCAGCCGCGGGGAAGCAGCGGGCTCACACGGGACGAGCAGCAGCAGAGCGGTGGCAGGAGAGCGCTGGTAAGAGCCCGCGCCGCCCCGGGACGGGATGCTCGCCCAGGCTGCCCCCGGCTCCGGGGCTGCTCCAGGACCCCCGGCCGGGGCATGGGACCGGCGTCCTGCCCCAGAGCGGGAGAGGGCCACGCAGGGACCGTCCCACACGCTCACCCACCGGGGGCACCCTTGGGGTGTTTGGTGCTGGGTCGGGGGGCTCGGGTCCTGGGCTGGCTCTGCTGAGGGCTCCCTTCACCCAACTGCCTTGCTCTGCCCCCAGGTTCGGCCCGAAGATGAGAGTCGTGGTGGTGACCCTCGCCCTGCTCTTCCTGACGGGTAGGTCCAAAGGGGGGCAGCGGGGACGGGGACGGGGCAGGCACTCCTCACCCCCACGGACGGGGCAGCCGAGCCCGGTGCAAGCGCTGCGGGGAGCACCCGGCTTCCCAACCGCTCTGCAAAGCCAAGCCACGGCCCCGCGCCTCCTGTGGCTCCGGGAATACCCCCGGGGTGGTGAGGGCTCAGCGGGTCCCGGGCACAGCAGCGGGGCTGGATCTGCCTGGATCTCCTGGCTGTCTGTCCTGAGCACGCCGTCTGTCCCCGCAGGCACCCAGGCCCGCTACTTCTGGCAGCACGATGAGCCCCAGGCGCCCCTGGACCGCCTCAAGGACCTGGTGGACGTCTACCTGGAGACCGTGAAGGCCAGCGGCAAGGATGCCATCGCCCAGTTCGAGGCCTCTGCCGTGGGCAAACAGCTGGAGTAAGTGGGGGGGGCTGCCCTGGGGGGGTCCTGGCGGCCGTGTCCCCGCGCCCAGCACCGTGCCTGACCTGGCTCTGCTCTCCCCAGCCTGAAGCTGGCTGACAACCTGGACACGCTGGGCGCCGCCGCCGCCAAGCTGCGGGAGGACATGGCCCCCTACTACAAGGAGGTGCGGGAGATGTGGATGAAGGACACCGAGAGCCTGCGCGCGGAGCTGACCAAGGACCTGGAGGAGGTGAAGGAGAAGATCCGGCCCTTCCTCGACCAGTTCTCCACCAAGTGGACGGAGGAGCTGGAGCAGTACCGCCAGCGCCTGGCACCCGTGGCCCAGGAGCTGAAGGAGCTCACCAAGCAGAAGGTGGAGCTGATGCAGCAGAAGCTGACCCCGGTGGCTGAGGAGGCGCGGGACCGCCTGCGCGGCCACGTGGAGGAGCTGCGCAAGAACCTGGCGCCCTACAGCGACGAGCTGCGGCAGAAGCTGAGCCAGAAGCTGGAGGAGATCCGGGAGAAGGGCATCCCCCAGGCTGCCGAGTACCAGGCCAAGGTGGTGGAGCACCTCAGCAACTTGCGCGAGAAGATGACCCCCCTGGTGCAGGACTTCAAGGAGCGCCTCACCCCCTACGCCGAGAACCTCAAGACCCGCTTCATCTCCCTCCTGGACGAACTCCAGAAGACCGTGGCCTGAGTGGCCGGCTGGCGCGGCCAGGGACTGACCCCGTCCCGCTCCCGCAGTGCCCCCGCTGCCGCCCCCGCTCTGCCCGGGCTGCCCGGCACCCGGGGTGGCCGAGGGGACCGGCTCCGGGGGCCCCGGGCCAGGCCAGCCCCGGGGAGCCCCCCCAGGGACCTCCTCCTCGCACACCCCCTTCCCTCCCCGAACCGGAGTCTGTCTCAGCTTCGCCTCTCTTTTATCAAATAAACACGACTTAAGTTATTGGAGCTCACTCAGTCTTTGCAGTGGATGCTGGAGGGGGGCAGCCTGCAGGGGGGACGCACGGGTGCAGCGAGTGGCACCGGGCTCAGCTGCATCCCTGGGGCAGGGGGTGCTGGGGGGGCCAGGGGAAGCAGGGACAGGGAGGTGGCAGGGTGGGTGCCCGGGGCTCTCCCTGCTGCCCCCACCGACCTCTGAGCCCTGTGGGTGCCGGCCCCAGCTCTGCCCAGGGCGCAGCCCCAGCTCTGCGCCTGCCGCAGCCCCGCGCGGCTCTCCCTGTGCTGAGGGCTCTGCGCTGGGCCAGCACGGGCTCTGTCACGCTCAACGCCTTGAGAAGCATCTGCTGGGGGGGGGAGGCACGGCGGGGGCTGCTTTGGTGTCGGCTGAACACCCCCAGCTTGCAGGAGAGGCCCCCATCTCCTCGCCACCCCGGACACACATGTGCGTGTGTTGGTGCTGCGCGGTGCTCACCCGCGGCAGAGGTGCCCACCCCCAGCCCGCGCCCTTCCTCGCCCACGCTGCACACTCCTCCTCGCCACCCCGTGCCCCCAGTGACCCCCGGCACAGCCACCCATCTCGCTTCAGCTCCATTTTATTACAAGAACCGCCACGAAGGGGACGCGTCGCTCCGTGGGGGAGCCGGGGCCGGTGGCCAGGTGGGACCCGCACCAGGCCGCCCCCCGCCAGCCCGCGGCAGGGCTACACGCCCGGCGTCAGCTTCCAGAACTCGGAGAGCTGCTCCTTCAGCCGGGCCAGCTGCTGCTTCACCACGTCGGCGTTGTCCGACAGCCATTTCCTGCAAGGGGACCGGGGTCAGAGCACGGCACCGGGGGCGCGCCGGTGGGCACGGGGCGCGGGGCAGGGTGCCCAGCTGGTGGGGAGGGGGGGGCGCGGGGGCACCTGGCTTGCTGAGCTGCCTCTGACTCCTGCACCGTGGTGAAGACCGACTTGACCACGTCGGTGGCTTGCTTGACGTACTCCTGCACTTTCCTCACCACCGTGTCCGTGTCATCGGGCGTGTCGGCCCCTGCAAGCACAAGCCCCGTGGGAGCGGTGTGTGCGCACCCCTGCACCCCGCGCACCCCGAGCTCCGTCCTCCCCCTTCCTCCCGTCGCCCTTACGTGCTCCCACCGCCAGGACGGCCACGCAGACGAGCAGGAGCAGGACGGAGACCTTCATGGCTGGGGAGAGAGCAGAGCACGTGGCGTGGGGCGGCGGGCGTGGGACCCGTCCCCAACCCCTTTCCCCGGTGCCTGGCGCCTGTCCCGGCCCTGACGCTTGCCGGGGGCTTCCCCACTCACCTGGCCGTGCTGCGCTGGGGCTCTGCTCCGCGGGGGCAGCCCCGGCCTCCCACTTTATACCCTCCCCAACAGCCGCCTCCGAGGGTGCTTGTGCAAAGGTCAGCGGCGGAGTGGCCGCGGGGAGGGGGTGCGTTCCCAGAGCCCTTTCCCGCTGCCAGGTTTGCTCTGGGTGGGTTTTTCTCCCCCCGCCCCGAGTTGAGAAATCCCCCAGCACTGGGGGCCAAGGCTGCAGGGGCTGGCTGGGGGCTGTGCATGTGCATGTGCACACACGTGTGCGTGCAGCCACGCCGGGGTGAGGGTGGCCGTGGGGACAGGCCCGGGGCTGGCGTGGGCTCGCACAGCACAAGGGTGACATCCAGTGGCACCCGCTCCTGGCGTGGGGTAACGCAGGGCTGGCTCTGCTCAGGGGGCTGTGACCCCGGGGGGGCTGCTGGCAGTGCCCAGGCTGCGTCCCCAGCCCCGGGCACCCCGAGGTGCTCAGGCCGGGAGCGGCGCAGGGCCTTGGTCTTGGCTCTCTGGACCTCAGCATCGCCGGTGCCCGGCTGCTCCCTGCCCCTGCCACCCCTGTGCTGCGCCCCAGCACCACACATCCCCGCCGGCCTCCACTCTGGCGTGCTGTCCCCTCTGCCCCAGCCTCCCCGTCCCAGGAGGGTCTCAGCCCCGGGTCCCCGTGCTCCCCCCGTCCCCTCGCTGGCCTTGCCCACACGTCCTGGCAGCGCTGGCCCCTGGCCCCCTGCCAGAGGGCTGGCAGAGCTGCGGGTGCTATCAGCGCCGCGCACACGTCAGGCGCTTCCACGTCGCGACCTTGCTAAAGTCCAAGCCCGGGGCCCGTGGCGCAGGCCTGCGTGGAAGCTGCGAGGCTGCTCGGGAAGCATAAATAGCGGGCGGCGCTGCCCGGCTCAGCAGGTCCTACAGGAGGCAGCAGCACAGGGGAGCCTCTCCTGCACCGCTCAGGATGTCTCCGAAGGCGGCCGCCCTCTTCTTGGCGCTCCTTGCCATCGCAGGTGAGGCATCACGGGGTCCTGGGCCCATGGGGGGATTGCGGGGCTGAGCACGGGGCTCTGCCCTGGGGAGGGACGGGGACCTGGTGTGACGTCCCTGGGGGGGTCTCAAGGCACGGAAGTGCCAGCTCTGACCCCGCGTCCATGCGCCTGCAGGGACGCAGGCCGATGTCAGCGCGGACCAGGTGGCCACCGTGCTCTGGAAGTACTTCAGTGAGCTGGGCAGCAATGCCAAGGAGACCGTGGACCAGCTGCAGGAAGCCGAGATCACCAAGCAGATCAAGTAAGTGCAGCGGCCGCTGCGGCATTCGGGGCTGCAGGGAAGGGGAGGGTGCCGGGTGCTGGGTGCTGGGCGCTGGGCGCTGGGCGCTGGACCCTGGGCGCTGGGCGCTGGGCACTGACCACCTGCTCTCCCCAGCACCCTGCTGCAGAGCAACCTGAAGAGCATGAGCTCGTACACCGAGGAGCTGCAGCGGCGCCTGGTGCCCTTCGCCACGGAGCTGCAGGCGCGGCTGGCGCAGGACTCACAGCGGCTGAAGGAGCAGATCCGCAGGGAGCTGGCCGAGCTGCAGGCCAAGCTGGCGCCCTACGCCGACGAGGTGCACCAGCAGATCGGCACCAACATCCGCGAGCTGCAGGCCAAGCTGAGCCCCTACGCCGAGGAGCTGCGCTCGCAGGTGGACCGGGGCACCGGGGAGCTGCGGCGGGCGCTGGAGCCCTACGCCACCGAGCTGCGGGAGCGGCTGCAGGACAACGCGGGCAGCATCCAGGCCTCCCTCAGCCCCTACGCCGAGCGGCTGCAGCAGCAGATCGACAGCAGCGTGGAGAACCTGCGGGGGCAGCTGACGCCGCTGGCCGACGACCTGAAGGGGCAGGTGGCGCAGAGCGTGGAGGGGCTGCGCAAGGGGCTGAGCCCCTACGCCCAGGAGGTGCAGGACGGCCTCAACCGGCAGCTGGAGAGCCTCTCGCTGCAGATGGAGCGGGCGGCCGAGGAGCTGCGCACCCGCCTGGCCACCAACCTGGAGGAGCTGCGCTCCCAGCTCAGCCCCCTGGCGCTGGAGCTGCAGCAGGCGCTGAAGAGCGACGCCGAGGGGCTGCAGCAGCGGCTGGCCCCGCTGGCCCAGCAGCTGGAGGAGCGCGTGGGGCAGACGGTGGAGGCTTTCCAGAGGCAGGCGGCCCCCGTCGGCGAGGCCTTCAGGCAGCAGCTGGTGCAGCGGCTGGAGGAGATGCGGCAGAAGCTGGAGTCGGGCACCGCGGGGGTGGAGGACCACCTGGACCTGCTGGAGAAGGAGGTGCGGGAGAAGGTGGCCACCTTCCTCAGCACCACAGAGCAGGCAGAGAGCTGAGCCCCCCCCTCCCTCCCCCAGTAGCATTCAGGGCTTCTCCGCGTGGCAGAAATAAACTGGCGCGTTGTGATGCACCCGGTGGTCTGTGTCCGTCCTTCCCCCTGCACCCTGCTGTCCCGAAACCCCCCGGGTGTTTCTTGGCCTCACCTCTGGATTTGGGCCCGGGGACAGACGTGGGGCTGGGAGGGGGCCAGGGCAGGCTGCAGGTGCTGCGCGGGGGCCAGGAACCTTTCTGCCAGGTGAGCACACCAGCCAGGGCTGGCTGCCCCCACACGGGGGCTGAGCCTGGGGCGTCACCGCACCGCGGTGCTGCAGTGTCTCGGTGGCACCTGGGCTCCCCCGGGGCTCCGGAGGGGGAGGCATAACGCCGAGCATCCCCGCTGGAGCCACTGCCATGGCAGGGGCTAGGCGCCCCGGGCCTCACCAGCAGGCTCTCTGCAGCACCAGGACCCCCTGCTCCGGTCCCATGTCCCCAGAGGGATGACCAGCCCCAAGCCCCTCCGGTACCCGGACACGATGGGGACACCTCGCAGTGGCTCCACCAGCAGAGCACCTCGGGGTGCTCGGGGTTGTTGCAGGGGCACGGGAGCAGGGGGGATGTGGGCACCGGAGGAGTCCCCTGGGGCCTCACCCCGCATGCCAGACTTTGCCCAAGGCGCACGGAGACGCCGCGGGTGCTGGCCCCCAGCCCGACCAGTGCGGGGCAGCCCCGGAGGTGCCTCTTGCAGCAGGTCTGCTCCCGCCCCTGTTTGCTGGGTTGCTTCAGAGCAAACACTCAAAGCCCGGTGTCAGCAGCTCGGGTGAGCGGCCGGGGGGGGAGCCGCCCGCAGCAGCCCCTGCGTGGCTGGCACCGGGGCTCTCCTGCCCCTCTCGGAGCAGCCGCTCTTCACGGGGACAAGAGCCGGACTGAGGACACGGACGTGTTTTTCACTGGGGGAAAATCTGTAAAAGAAATGGGCGAACCCTGCCAGGGCTGGGGTTTTGTGGTCCCCAGGTGTGGATGCTCGGGGAGCGGGTGGGCTCGGGGCTGCAGCCCGGGGGGGTTGAGGCTGGCCGGCCGGGGGTCCGGGCTGGCGCGGGGCACGGATGCGCGGGCAGGCGGCGGTCAGATGCCTGCACTCACGTCATGCCTCAGGCACGCCGGTGAACCTCCACATTGCATTTACATGGCGTGAGGTCCAAAAGGTCTCCCACTGCCGACGCGCTATCGCCGGGCTCTTCTGCCTCCCGCGGGCGCCCGTATGAAGTGAGCCCGTGCCGGGCACCCCACACGGGGGACGCGGGAGGTGAGCAGCGGCCAGGTAAGGGGCAGGGAGCCGCCCGGCCCTGGGACACCTCGTCCTCAGGAGAGCACGGCCGGCCTCGCCTCGCAGCTCCCCTGGGGACCGACGTTACCCCGGTGTGCCTGGGGAGCGCGATGCAGGACCGAAGGGACAGGAGCTGCGGCACGAGCTGACGCCTCCTTTTCTCCTTCTCCTACAGCTCCACCGCTGCTGGCCCCGCAGATCATGACCCCGAAGGCTGTGCGTCTGCTCGCCCTCCTGGCCTCCCTGCCGGGTGGGTGCCACGGTTACCCCAGGCTGCCCGCGGCAGGGGGGCGGCCCAGAGCCAGGCAGGGGGTGAAGGAGCGGCCCCCCCCCGGCCGTCCCTGCTCACGCGGCTCAGGGGGTGGATTCACAGGGTGCCCTGAACCCGTCCCGTGATACCCGCGTGCCGCCCTGTCCGTGTCCGTGTCCGTGTCCCCGGGGTGTTCCGTGACTCGCTGAGCCACCGGCAGGAGCCCACAGACCCAGCGCTGCCAGGGGGACGCCTGCCCCCCCGCCCAGAGCACCCCCACCCGGGCCCACGTTTGGGCGATTTTCACCCGGGCCCCACGTCCTGCTGGGGGCGGCCGTCCCCGGGCTCTGCGGGCTGCTCCGCGAAGCCCTGCCTTCCTCCTCCTCCCCCTCCTCCTCCTCCTCGGCTCCACGCGCTCTGCGGGGGCCGCGGGGCGACGCGGACACGCGTGGGAGGAGGCGGGGCCAAGAGGAGGGGGCGTGGTCACCGCCCAGTGGGCGTGGCCTCCCGGGCGCGGCCATTCATAACAGACGCGCCGCCCCGCCCGCCTTCCCCCGATTCCCTCCCCCTTCCCCACGTGGCCCCGCCCTCACGTGGCCGCCCCCCCCCACAACGTGGCCCCGCCCTCACGTGGCGGCCCGGCGCGCAGGCGCGGTGCGGGCCGCGCCGTGCCACAAGATGTCGGCGCTGGGCGCGGTGGAGGCCGGGGCCGGGCCGGGGGGGGCCGCGGCCGCCCTGTTCCGCCCCGTGGGCGCCGAGGACGGCGAGCAGCGGCCGGCGGAGATCGAGTCGCTGTGCATGAAGTGCCACCGCAACGTGAGGCGCCGGGGGGCGGCCGGGGGGCGGCGGCGGCGGCGGGGCCGGGAGCGGCCCCCGCACCTCACCGTGCCCCGCTGCAGGGCGTGACGCGGCTGCTGCTGACCCGGGTGCCGTTCTTCAGGGAGCTCATCGTCAGCTCCTTCTCCTGCGGGGCCTGCGGCTGGGCCGACGCCGAGATCCAGGCGGCCGGCAGCATCCAGGAGCGCGGCGTGCGCTACGCCCTGGCCGTGGCCTCCCGGCAGGTGAGCGGCGCCCCTGTCCCGCGCCGGGCCTCATCCTGCCGGCAGCGCAGCGCTGAGCCCCGGGCCGTGACGGCAGTAACGGTAGCGTGGCGCTGAGCGCGCGGCCGCGGCGGTGCGGGGCTCTCCCTGCGTGCCCTGCTGTGACGAGGGGCGTCCGCTGGCCTCGCCGGGGCTGTGAGGAGGCTGCCCCTCGGGTCGGGGGGGGCAGGGGTTGAGCTGGGCGCTGAGCGGTCCCCGAAACCCCAGCTCCAAGCGTGGCGTCCCGGCCGTGCGCCACAGCAAGCGGGGAGGCTGCTGGAGCTGGCCCGGGGCTAAGGCTGCTGCTCCGGGAGAGCTGCGTGCCCCGGCGTGCTCGGCAGGGTGTGGGAGGTGCTGGGCCTGCGCAGGGTGCTCGTGGTGATCGTGAACTGTCGCGTGCAGGACATGAACAGGGAGGTTGTGAAGACTGACTGCGCCACGACTCGGATTCCAGAGCTGGACTTTGAGATCCCTGCCTTCTCCCAGAAAGGAGGTGGGTATGGTGCCTGCGCCCCCTTTGCATGCCTCCATCACCTCCAAGGCAGTGTGAGGAGCCGGCCTCGTGTCTGTGCGTGTGGTCAGTGCGAGCTGGCAGGGCCAGCACCACTGCTGTAGTGTACTTAATGCTGCCGATGCTTCTGTTTTCTCTCCCTTTCAAGTTCTTACCACCATTGAAGGCATAATTGACAGAGCTGTTGCGGGCCTGGAGCAGGACCAGCCTGTCCGCTGGGTAAGATGCTGTGAAAGAGGAATCTCTTCAGAGATTTGGTACATGCTTACTTTGTTGCTCCCCTACCTATTGGCTCTCCACTCTGCTGATTAGAAGCATATCAGGCTCTGGTTTGTTCTACTGACAGCATCATCTTCAGCTCTGGGTTACCCCTGACGTCACTCTCAAATGTGTCTCTCTCTTTGCAGGCAACAGACAAAGAGGTGGCAAGTAAAATAGATGAGTTCATTGGTAAATTAAAGCAGCTAAAAGAAGTACATTCCCCTTTCACATTTGTAAGTATGTGCAGAAGGGCAGACCCGTTCTGTTGGAAGTGTGGGCTGGCTTCCTAAGGCTTTCTTTGGCTCTCTTCTGCTGTAGATCATAGATGATCCTTCAGGGAACAGCTTTGTGGAGAACCCCTATGCACCACAGAAGGATGAAGCTCTTGTGGTTAGTCATTACAAGAGGACTCCCCAGCAGGCTGCCATGCTGGGGATTGAGGTAACGTGGAGGTGTTGTGCTCCCTTCCTGGCCGGCTGTGCCCTCCCCATCGCTGGTGGTGTGGTGTCAGCTTTCTGCACGTGTGAGGCCACATGGCCTGGGCATGCACTCCTCTGTCCCTCGCTGCCAGGGAGACCCCAAATGAAAAGGCAGGTGCAGGTAGAAGTTAATGCTGTTTCTGGCCTCTCCTGTTGCAGGGAGAGGAGTTGGATGAGAAGCCAGCTGATTCTGCAGAGGATCTGAGGAATGAGGTGGGTGACTTTGCAATCTCATGATGACTGTGTCGAGGTGACTCTGGTACATGGGGCTGGCTGATACTCCCTGACTGCCCTTTTCGTTCCTTTGATCTAGGTACTGCAGTTCAACACCAACTGCCCCGAGTGCAATGCTCCAGCTAACACAAACATGAAGCTAGTGCGTATCCTGTGAGTGACAGCACGGGGTCAGGCTGGTGGCGTCTGCTGGGGTCTGTGCAAAGGCCAGGGTGAGGGTTGCTTTGTGTGCTGCCCTAGACCTATTCTGCTGCATCCATAAGGCATGAATAAATGATATCTAGCAGAGGGCACAGGCCACTTTGAGATTTTTCTATTGTTGAATTTTCCTTGACTGCCTGCTCCAGAAATCCCCCACTTCAAGGAAGTGATTATCATGGCCACAAACTGTGACTCCTGTGGGCACAGGACAAATGAGGTGAGCTGGTAGACTATGGAGCTCTTCTTCTTTTTGTGTGTTGGGGGGAGTTCTTCTGTTCTTTTATGGATAGATGTTTCTCAGACTCCCTGCCAGTGTTTCACACTGCTCAAAACGCAGCAGTTTGGGCAAGCCAAGCGGGGAGGCTGGGCTCACAGTCTGTTTCATGAGGAACACTGATGAAGTGCACTGCACTGAGCGTAAAGCTGAAAAACTGACTTGCTTATGGGTGGGGGCCAGATCACCTGCAAGCTGTGCTGAAGCTGACGCGTACAGCGAGGTTAGGCTGGGTCTGTTCAACTTGCTGGAAGGCTCCTGAGTTCCCCAAATGAGGGGAGAGAGTTCTGTACAGAAGAGCTGCGTTTAGTGAAAGAGGGTCATCGAGCTCCAAACCTGCCCGGGTTCCCTAAGTGTAAGGGGCTGTCCCTGCGTCTGGTGCAGCCTTGGCACTGCGAGCTCAGAGCTGCCAGAGCAGCCCCTCTGAGGGCGTCATGGCCTGACTTCTATATAAACTATGGCCTGACCAGTAAAAAAGTCAGGGCCACTGACTGCCAGGTGTTCCTAGGTGAAGTCTGGAGGAGCGATAGAACCCCAGGGCACCAGGATTACCCTTCGGATTACAGATCCTTCGGACATGACAAGAGACATCCTCAAGGTGAAGAGCCTTCGGATACCTGCCCGCCTGCTTGTTGACTGCCCCCCCTGCAGAGGGTGCCTGGTGGCCCAGCTGTGGGGTGGGCTGTCAGGACTCAGGTGGGGGTTCCTGTTACAGTCGGAGACGTGCAGCGTGGAGATTCCAGAGCTGGAGTTTGAGCTGGGAATGGGAGCACTGGGAGGGAAATTCACCACATTGGAAGGGCTGCTAAAGGACATCAAAGACCTGGTAAGTGGTCCTGTGCTGCTGTCTAGTGGAGCTATGCCAGAAGTGTTTGTATTCCTCTGCAGAGCAGTGCACTGCTCCTCTCATGCTTCTTGTTCCCTTCCCAGCACGGTGTGTTGGTTGTGCTTGTGCTGAAGGGTCCTTCTCGACACTCAGCAGAGCTCAGTATTAATGAGAGCTCAGAGCTCTGTATTAATGTTTGGCCTGTGTGTGGTAAGGACACTGTGGGACTGGGTTTCTCCTGGGTTTCTCCTGCCCTGCGTAAGTGCTGGGTCTGCTCTTCCAGGTTGAGAGAAACCCCTTCACTCTGGGGGACAGCTCTACTCCAAGCAAAAAAGAAAAGCTGCAAGAGTTTGTTGGCAGACTGCAAGAGGTGAGTGTCCTTGTAACCCTCAAACTCCAATGTGGTTTTGTCGTTCCAGTTAATGGAGTGTGTTTAACTGAACTCCAGGGCGAGTGCCACAGAACCTCTTTGAGCTGTTCTATGCTTGTATTCTGTGCTCTCACATGTTTGTCAAGCAGCTGCTGTTAACTAACGAAAATGTTAAACACTCTGAAGTGTGCCGTGGATCTCTTGGTACCAGAAATGCCGAAGGACTAGAAAGCCTTGATGTATTGGCGTGCTCTCTTTCTGCAGATAATAGAAGGAAAGACAAAGGCTCACTTCATAATGGATGATCCAGCAGGCAACAGCTACCTTCAGGTACAGTGGTGTGCACTCAGACTTCCTGAAGTGTTCTGAACAGCTGGGGTGTATTTTCTTTTTTTCCCTTGCGTCTTGGCTGTCAGGGTTCCTTGGGGGCTTGTGTAACGAGGGGGTTTCTGCGGGCTCTGCCCGGGGAAGGAAGACGGGTGGTAAATTGGGGGGAGGGATGATGGCAGCGGTGTCTGTGTGTGGGATTAGGGGCTGGGAATCGGGTAGTTGTGTCTGGGGCACGGTGGACAAGCCTGAGGCTGGGTCCGGGGGTGTTGGGTTTGTCTGGGTTGGAGCTCCTCAGCCCCAGGCAGGAGGGGACAGAGGCTCAGGAGGCTTCTCTCTGCCCCGCAGAACGTGTACGCCCCGGAGGAGGACCCGGAGCTGAAGGTGGAGCGCTACGAGCGCACGTTCGAGCAGAACGAGGAGCTGGGCCTCAACGACATGAGGACCGAGGGCTACGAGGCGGCGGCGGACCGATAGCGGGACCCATAGCAGCGGGGCCAAGCCCCCTCCGTCCTCCTTCCTCCGCTTCCTCAGCAGCAGGACTCGCTCCTTCCCGGGGGCGTGCTGGGAGCGCCGCGAGGGCCGCGTTGGGGTGGTTTTGGGGCGGTTTGGGGCGGGTTTGGGTGTTCCGGGTGTTGTTCCAATAAAGCGCCTGCAGCTCCCGCCCTGCGCCCGGCTCCTCGCGGGGGGGGCGGGGGGAAGAGGCCACGCCCACTCCAGTGACCACGCCCCCACACCCAGAGGCCACGCCCACACGCCGTTCACACGTCACCTGGCCACGCCCACTCCGCCCCTGGCCACGCCCCCGCACCGCCCCGTGTCCCTCGCCGGCCGCCGTCCCCGTCCCGCCATGGCGGCGCGGGGCCTGTCGAAGGCGCAGTACCTGCAGCGCTACCTCAGCGGCCCGCCCGCCGCCCAGCCCCGCCGCCGCCGCAGGAAGAAGCCGCCGGGCGCCGCCAGGGCCGGGTGAGTGCGGGGCCGAGGCCTCCTCCCCTCCTCAGTGCCGCCCCGGGCCCGGCTCCGCGCTCCCCGCCGGGCCCGGTTCCCCCCCTCCCGGTTCCCCCCCCACCCGCTGACGGAGGCCCCGGGCCCGCCCGCAGGATGCGGATCGTGGACGACGACGTGAGCTGGAGCAGCCTGGCCGCCGGCGGGGAGCAGGAGGAGGAGGAGGACGAGGCCGACCTGCCCGTGGTGAGCGCCCCGAGGGGGCGGCGGGCACCGGGCGGGGCCTGCGAGGGGCGGAACGGCCCCGAGGGGCGAGGGGGGGAGAGAAAGCGGGGCTGCTGGGAGTCGCAGGGTCGTTGGGGCTGGAGTCGCAGCATCATTAGGACTGGAAGAGCCCCCCAGGATCATCCGGCCCAGCCGCCCCCTCCCACCATGTCCCCGTGTCCCCAAGCACCACGTCCAGCCTCTCCTCAAACACCCCTGGGACTCAAGACAAAGGGCAGAGAAGCCTCGAGTCCAAAATCCTTGAGTCCAAGCCCTTGGGCAGCTGCTGCTGTCACCCACGAGCAGGCAGCTTACACATCCTTCTTACCCACGTAGTCGCACCTACTCGCTTCTTTTGCGGAGCGTAAGCCCATTTCTGTTTCTTTTTCCTTTTATAAGTTGCGTTGTTTGCTCTGGCGTTTCATCCTTAGGTGGCAGAGTTCGTTGATGAGCGGCCCGATGAAGTAAAGCTCATGGAGGAGTTCCGAACAAACACGAAATGGAAGCTTTTAGGAGGTGAGGCTAGGCCTTCCTGTCACTTCTCCCTGAATGCTTTGCCATTTTAAACAATAAAACTGCAAGGTAAAAATATTGCTAGCTCGCAAAAAATCTTTAAGTGCTGAAGAGATCACAGTCTGTGGAGAACCTTACTGCTGGTAACTTACTGATGGTTTTTCTGTAGACCAGAATGAAGACTCCCAGAGTTCGGACATCTCAGTACCTGCCAAATCTACTGCAAGGTCTGTATTTCCAGCTACAAATTCTTCTCTTAGTTAATCCTTTTTTTATTTGTTTCGGTCATCCTCTGTTTCATTCTGCAGTTTCAAAGTCTGCTGCAGTGGGAGAAGTAGCATACACGGGGATACCTCTTCCGCTGTTGAATCCCCTCTGGATGGGGGAGAAAAGCTGTCAGCTGGCACGTCGTTTAGGTTTTTGCAAGATATGCAAACAGCCATCCTGCAGTCCTTTGATATCAGAGAAATCTGGGTGGTGACTGGCTGCAGACCTGAAATACAGTGAGGATGGCAGCATTGCAATGTGCCTCTCCTCTGACAGCAGTTGTGGGTTGTTCTGTGATCAGAGTCCAGGCTCAGAGACAGCCTGGTGGGGCGTTTTGTCGTGAGAAGGTGATTTTATGAGGGCACAAAATGGGTTTTATAGTCTGAGTGTTACGGGGGTTCCTGTAGACTTTAAAGTGATACTAACAGTGTTTTCCTGTGATCTAAGTTGTCTTGGAAGGTTTCTCAGATCTGTTTTGGTAAGTCTGTGGCTCAGTCATGCAGGTTGCTGATATTCTGTCCTCCTGGTAGCTTTGTAGGTTCCATTTTGTTCCTGTTTCCGGTCTGGAGACAGCAAAGCAAAACACACAAGCTAATTCTCATTTGAAGTTTCCGTCCTCCTCCTAGGCGACAGCGCCACGACTCCCCAGACAACACGCCACCAAGGCAACTGCGGCATGACTCCCCGGATCTGTCTCCTCCCAGGCGAGAGAGAAACAATTCCCCCAGCCTCTTACCTCCCAGGCAACAGCGCCACGACTCCCCCGATCTCTCCCCTCCGAGACGGAAGCGCCACGACTCCCCCGATCTCTCCCCTCCGAGACGGAAGCGCCACGACTCCCCCGATCTCTCCCCTCCGAGACGGAAGCGCCACGACTCCCCCGATCTCTCCCCTCCGAGACGGAAGCGCCACGACTCCCCCGATCTCTCCCCTCCGAGACGGAAGCGCCACGACTCCCCCGATCTCTCCCCTCCGAGACGGAAGCGCCACGACTCCCCCGATCTCTCCCCTCCGAGACGGAAGCGCCACGACTCCCCCGATCTCTCCCCTCCGAGACGGAAGCGCCACGACTCCCCCGATCTCTCCCCTCCGAGACGGAAGCGCCACGACTCCCCCGATCTCTCCCCTCCGAGACGGAAGCGCCACGACTCCCCCGATCTCTCCCCTCCGAGACGGAAGCGCCACGACTCCCCCGATCTCTCCCCTCCGAGACGGAAGCGCCACGACTCCCCCGATCTCTCCCCTCCGAGACGGAAGCGCCACGACTCCCCCGATCTCTCCCCTCCGAGACGGAAGCGCCACGACTCCCCCGATCTCTCCCCTCCGAGACGGAAGCGCCACGACTCCCCCGATCTCTCCCCTCCGAGACGGAAGCGCCACGACTCCCCCGATCTCTCCCCTCCGAGACGGAAGCGCCACGACTCTCCAGAGCCATCACCTCCCAACCGGCAGCGCCACGACTCTCCAGAGCCATCACCTCCCAACCGGCAGCGCCACGACTCCCCGGATCTCTCCCCGCCGAGACGGAAGCGCCATGACTCCCCCGATGTCTCTCCAAAGAGAGTCAGTTCAGCAACGGGAAAAAAGGGCTGCAAAACAACAGAAAAGTCACTGTCAGGGGGGATGCAAGGAGGAGAGCAACCTCATCTCCGGCATGGCTTCTCTGACAAGTCCTCGTCACGTCAGAAGCGGCAGGCTACTCCAGATCTGTCCCCTCCACGGAAGAAGAGAGACGATTCTGACCCAGATTCATCGCCACGTCGGCAAAAGAGGTCTGGGTCACCTAGTCAGAAAAAGCCAAGTAGAACAAAAGGTGAGTCTGTAAGAGTGCTTGTTCTGTCTCTGCTGATCGTTGCTGGCTGCCCCGTCTGTGGTGGTGTTTGCATGCTTCTGAGGGTGAGCAGTGTGGAGTTAGTAGTCCGTAAGCAGGGAACGGTAGTGGGCAGTTTGCCGCTTCTGTTGGTTAAACCAGTGCTTGTAGTCCTACTTGTTATTGGCTTGAGCAGAGTTAACCTACAGGTTAGCTGGGTGAGGCTTAAAGGCTTGTCTGAAAGGAAAACTTACACCTTGTCTCCAAGCAATGCATGTTCAAAGGAATAGAATTTAAAGACTGATGCCGCGTGTTTGTCTTTTCCCTGCAGCTTGTCACCTCTTAAGGTATTGATTTTTCCGTGAGTTACCTCGCGCATCTCCACGTTTAGACCTCCCGTGATTCTGGTATGTGTTTGCGTTACAGGTGCTTCCCCGGACACGAAAAAGCCTAGGCACGTGCCCTCGCCTCAGAGGTGCCTGAGGCATGACTCCGATTCGCCGCCTCCGCGGAGGGCCACCCGGAACGCCTCCGATGCAGACCTTTCTCCCCAACGCAAGGATCGCAGGTTAGGCCTGTTCCGTAGTGATTCCCCTAAGCAGGGTCCTCTTCAACAGAGTCAGAGCAACTCTTCCGACCCTGATTTCTCTCTTCTGCGAAGGACTCTGCCCACTGGGAAGGATCAGCAGAGCTCGAGGAGTCCCACTGATCTCTCGCCTCATCACCACCGTGACTCCAAGGGATCTCCCAAGAAGGTAGGGGTTTTGTCTTTCCATCTGAGCTCTAGATGAGTTCCTTCTGATAGAAAACTTCAAAAGTCCAATGGCTTACGGACTGTAGAGCAGAAATACACCTCATCCATGCAGCTGTGCTGGACTGTCAACTTGTTATGAGATGAGGCGTGAGGTAGGCATAAGGGGACTCTGTCTCAGTCCGCTGTTTTTTTTTTGGAGGGCTGTGGAAGCTGTTCCCAGGGCTGGCAGCAGAGTGGCTTTGTAACGTGGCTGTCCTTCCTGATACTTCTCTTGACTTTGGGCCATCCCCTCATTATGCCTCTGGGTTACTGGACAGCTCTCAGCTAGCAGCAAGTGTGATTCTTGTTTGATTCACAGGCAAACATGATGATGTCTGGGGTCAAAGCTGGCTTGGTGTCGGCTGATGTGCTGCGGAGGGAGCAGCAAGAGCTCAAGAAGCGTGAAAGAAGTAACAAGCGCTTGGAAGGTAGGGGTCTAAAACCACTGACAAGCACCAGCTTGCTTTATTTTTCTCTGCTTTCTGCTGGTTCTTAATGCTGTGTCAGGCCCTGTCCTGAGTGCTGGTTGGTGATGGAGAGCAACTCTGTGGAGCAGCATCTAGACGTGCTGATGGATTCCTGGGGGTAGGGTCAGTGGGCCTCTTGGGAAAAAAAAAACACACTTATAAATGGTGATTTCAAAGCAATGCTAGTGAAATAGTTGGGGAGGTGAGAGGCTTTTATGCTGCAAGTCCTAATCTGAAGAAGTGAACTGGTGTTCAAAGAGCTCGTGGTATGAGTGTGGCTGTGTGGGGCAGCAGCTAAAAGGAAAGGCTGTGATCTTCCCTGTTATCAGTGGGTAACCTCTTTCAATGGCTAGAGCACGTAAAAGGAAAATATGCTGAGATGAGTTACAGTTAGTCACTGAATTATCTGGAGACTGTGAAATATTCCAAAATGAGTGACTTAGGGCATCTGTCACCCTCAGAGGAATCCCGGCACACTGAAACCGTCTTCCGAGACAAGTCAGGCCGCAAGAGGGACCTTGCGCAGGAACGACTTGAGCAGAAGCAGAAAGATGAAGCCAAGTCCGAGAGAGATGAACAATATGCCAGATGGGGAAAAGGGTAAGGGTCTTTCTAGATCCGTGGTTGCTGGGTCTTGCATCACAACTCCACTCCCTGCTTTTTCATCCAGTTCTGGTACCACCAAAGGTACCGCTTATAGTGGTGGTTTTTGTGGCATGTCTTTTCACAGGGTCAGGGACTGAAGGTTAGTAATGTTTTGAGTTTGAGCCTGGGACCAGGGTACAACATACTCCAATGTGCCTTAGAGACCCCCTGAATTATCCTGTCCATTGCTGCATGTGCATTGGGAATGCTGCGCACAGCGGAAGTTCAGGATTGTGATTGCAAGTCACAGTAAAGGATTCTGTGGTTTTGGGATAAAGCTTTGTTTGTGTTCATTTTCAGGCTAGCACAGGGGAGGCAACAGCAGCAGAATGTGGAAGATGCAATAAAAGAGATGCAGAAGCCACTGGCCCGTTATATTGACGATCAGGATCTGGATCGAATGCTGCGAGAACAGGAGAGAGAAGGAGACCCCATGGCTGACTTCATCAAAAAAAGGAAGGCCAAGGAGAACAAAGAAAAGAAAGGTATGGGTATTAAGCTACGCTGGTGTAGGTTTTAAGGCCCAAGGAGTGTAGAAGTGCAGCTGCTGTTTAATTAATAGCATAACATTGCTTCATGGCAGCTTAGTCCTTGTCTGGAGTTAGTGACACAGCAGTATTTGCTATTAGTGGCTTGTTACTAGTAACTGTTACTGTTATTTGTTACCGTAGAGAGTGTATCCAGTGACTTAGGCAGTCAGCACACTGCAGTTTGATTAAGGGAGTGTTGGGAGTTTCCACTGTGAGCTCCAGCTGGCTCTTGGGCAGTCTGTGTGTTAGGTCTGTGTAGATATATATACTTTTAGGGTGATGTGATCACAAGATTGTGCTGTAGTAGTAAATGGTTGTATTGCTCTTTCTGTGTCTAGAAAAACCTAGGTACAATGGACCAGCACCTCCACTCAACAGATTTAACATATGGCCGGGGCATCGCTGGGATGGCGTGGACAGGTACATAAATGTTCCTGAGACATTGATATCGTAGAATAGCAGTAAAACTAAAAGAGCTTTTACTTCAAAGAGCTTACAGTGAATGAGATCTAGCATATTCAGCCTTTACATTGCCAACAATTATGAATGGGTGGTAAATACATCCTTGCCTGGGACAGAAAGGAGCAAGGCTCTAATCTGGTCAGGTCCTTCAAGGCCTGTAGTGGCTCTGACGAGGCACCAGGGGAACATGCTGTGCTGTGTGTTGGCACAGCGTTGCATCTGTTGGCTGATAGCAACGGTGCAAATAGCTTCTGTGACGTGAACACGGGGCAGGAGGCAGAGAGACCCCCTCAGCCTCAGGATGTAGTCGCTGAAGTCTCATCAAAGGCACTAGCTGCTGTTAACCACAGATCAAGGTGGAAGCTCAGCTGGAGACGGCAAAGCAAAAGTAGTGAAAAAACTTGTGATGTCTCTAAAAAAAGTGTTGTTGCTTTAGAAAATCTCCTGTACTGCAGTCTTGGTATCGCTTTGTAGGTCCAATGGATTTGAGCAGCAGCGCTTTGCCAGGATAGCCAACAAGAAGGCGGTTCAGGAGCTTGCGTACAAGTGGAGCGTTGAGGACATGTAGGCAGAAGAAAACCATGCAGAACAGCACGCCTGGACCAGAGGACCACCTTCTGCCGCTGCCGGGGCCGTAAGTAGTGGCTCCGTCTGCCTGGACCAAGCGCTGCCCTCAGCGTATCCCAGTGGGCCGTCTGCCAAGAGGCAAGGCTGCATTTAGAGGAGAGCTGCTGAAAGAGGATTTCCTGCCAGCCAGCGTGGACTAGTGTGGAGAGCTGCAGCGGTGCTACGTGGGGTGCTGCAGTGGCCGAGTGTGCTGGGGAGGTGCAGTGGCTGCTGCCTGCTGCTGCTCTCTGGCGCTCCCTCGTGTGGTGCTGCAGACATAGACTCCTGGCCCATGTATTCCTCGTCTAACAAGCTGTAGAAGCTATGCTAAATTGTTTTATGCCAAATGCTTTGTCCTCTGAAGGTGGTTTACAGATCTTCAGGTGTCTTAAATCTCAGGGTTTTTCATGGTGAAAGTATGCTGAGAACTTGGTCGCTGGAGAGTTAACCTCATCCAGCAGGTCGGTCTGTTCCAGTTGTGGTTGAGTTCTTCCAGAGAGCATCTGTGCCCTAACACTCAGTACTGTGAGCTGATTTGCCTCTGGGCTCCTGTCAGATCTGCCCCCATGTCCTTGCTAGTGAGCCCAGAGGGCTTCTCTTCCGTTTTGTGCAGCTATTGTGCCCTCTAGTTCACGGAGTCATCGGCTTGCAGTGAAATAGGTAAAGCAGAGCTGCTCCTTGTCCTGCTGGAGTTGTGCCAGGCGGGTTGGTCTGTGGCAGGAAGCTGCTTGCTGTGTATCTATCGCTCTGGTTCTACCCTGGAAGAGGCTGAAAGAACAACACGCGGTGTTATACTTGAAGGCGCAATCTTCAGAAGCTCCAGCAGCTCCTTGGGGGTCGATTTCTTGTGGAAATAAACATGCAGAGGCTGCTTCAACTGTTTCCCCTGACCACTATTTGCTTCAGAGTAGCTAATGGTCGTGGATTAGTCCCCACAGATGTTTCTCCGGACAGTGCTGCTTGGCACTTCCTCACCACTGCTGCCTGGGGGCTCGCTCCAGCGCGGGACGTAACCCCTCTCTTGTGATCAGATTTGTCGGGCTTGGAGCTGGAGGCCAGGCAGAGTGTTTCACTCAAACCCTGCTTGCGAGAAAGCACTTCTGGAAATAAATACAGTTGTTCTTGTTTGCGTCCCAGAGAGCATGTATTAACTGCAGCCAGCAGTTTCCATGGAGATGCCTTGTCTTCAATAGTGATCAGGGGCCAGTCATCAGCATTGCTCTTTGCAGCGATCCGCGAGCAGTAGGAGGGCTGTGGGTGAGAATATAATGACAAAGTTTTCTCTGGAGTGTGCGAGCCTTGAGACTTTCTTCCCTGTTTTTCATTCCCTGTTATGTTTCTAGCCATCCTGAAATCTGTATGTACACTTGTAAATAACAGCTTTCTTTTTTTTACTTGATTTGCGTGTGCTGTTTTTTTTTCCAAGGCAAGGATGAGGCGGGTAAATAATTGTCAGCCTGCTGGTGAAAGGATTGGATGTAATTTCCTCTGCTGCCATCACAGTCCGTGGTTTGCTTGGCCAAACAAATTGTACTTTGCTAACGTCTTTTTCTGAGTCTGTTGGTAACTATCCAGCTAAAAGCGGGAACTTGCTGGACCGTAGCTGCGCTGACAGCCCCGCTGGTATTTATGGGGTAGTCGGAAAAGCCTCGCTGCTGGGCACAGGTACCCTCCATCCCTGCTTGCGAGTACATAAACCACGGACTTCTATCCACAGCCAGCGACTGGGGTCAGGAGAGGAATGGAGAATGAGGCGCCATTTGTAGATCCTGTGGGAGTGAGTTGTGGTTTCTACTTTAATAGCTAAACCGAGGGAAACAGCCCTGAGCAGGGCTCATTTTTTGCGGACACAAAAGCAGTGTGAAGGAACGCTTGGCTTGTGTGGGCCCTGCTGTAGCCTCTCAGGCAGGAAAGTAGTTTGGGAGCGCGAGGCAGTAGTGGGAAGCGGCAGTAATGGTTCAGTGCTGCAGAGCTGCTTGCTGCAGCATACTGAAAACCCGCTCTTCAGTCACGCGCAGGTTCTGCGTGTACTTCTCCCTTCACCACCAAGGTCCTGGTTTATTCCTGTAACCAGGAGGAGTTGCTGCAGCCTTGAAGGACAGAGTTACTTTTAACACACTCGTTTTTGATCTCACTTAAGAGTGCTTCTGGAGATGTATTTTCTTGTGTTGTTATTTTTTTTTCTTACTTTTGTTAATGTTGAATTACTGAATTCACCTTAGAATTGTTGCTGTGTTTAGATGCTTGTACTTTGTTGTCCACCCCGCCTGGGTGGAAGCGTGCTGCTTTCTTACAGAGGAGCAGGAGACCGCAGCTGGCTAGCTAGCATGAAAGTAGGGAACATAAGTTGCTGTTTAGGAAGGCAGAGCCATCATGGCACTGGTACTAAGCACGGTGCTTTTTTAGCACCTGCAAACAGCATAAACTTCTGCTCCTGCAACTTACTTTGAAGGCTCCAGTTTTAAAATTTTAAATGGAGGTACGTGTTTATTCCTACCATAGGGACCTTAGAGCAGAGCTCACTATGGTACTGAATTTATATAATACATCTATTACAATTTTATTACCAGATACTTCCTTGCCAAGATATATCTGTGCGAAGTAACAGAGTATAGGAGAGCTTAGATGATGCAATTTAACCATTAAAATGAATCCTTTTATATCGTTGCCTGGATGCAAATTGGCAAGTACGGTGATGGCTGATGTGGATGCAGCTGGACTAATAACAGAGGGGATCCGAAATGGCCCTTCAGCGTGAGAAGGGACAGCAGAGCCGCCTCTCCCCGTCTGCTGAGCGGCCTGGGAGCGCCGCTGGATTGAAAAAGCCTCGAGTCGTGCTGGTGCCTTGCCAAGGGCTTGCCGATACACTGCTGCTGCAGCTCCCTGGGGCTGTGCCCGCTGGAGAAACCAGGTCTGGGGCTCTCCTGCTCCGCTCGTGCCGTCCTCACCTCCCCGGGGTAGGTGCGTGCTGCGTGGCGCAGGCCTGGCCTGCAAACGTGAGCTGGTGGAGGGAGCACGAGCGCTGTGATCCACGCGGGGCCCCTTCTGCTGGCACCTGCTGCAAGCGGGAGTTGCTGGGGAGCCCGGACCTGCTGCGGAGCATCCTGACCAGCAGCGTCCCGCTGTGCTGGGCTCCGTTAGGAGGACGGGAGGACGGTGGGAAGTGGCTCCAAGGGAGTTTTGAGATTTGACAGTAGGTGTGAATGCTTTTCCCTGTAGCTCTGAGCTGAAGGGCCGGCCGGCAGCCACCCTTTGGAAGCAGAGCAGAGCTCTCATAGCTCTTGTGAAAGCTGCAGGACCTGGCCTGGGAGGCTCGTGTCAGGTCAGCCCTTGGCTTATCGCTCGGTGAAGACCGGGATATGAAGGAGGGGAAACGGCAGCGTCGCTGTCAGGATGGCGTTGAGCACACATTTTGCTTCGACAGCAAGAGGAGGAAAGCTGAAGGCTCCCGCACCCAGGGAGGCAGCAGGAGGGGGGTGAGGACGGGCCCTGCCAGCCGGCAGAGGGTGCTGCCAGCCTGGGGAAGGGAGACCCTGGGGGCACGGGGAGCTGGTGCCTGGCACGCGTTTGGGCCAAGGAGGAGGGAGGCTGGTTTGCCCCCACGCCCTCGGTCCGTGTCCTGAGCTTTGACGCAGCTCTCCTGTCCCCGACGTGGCTCTGCGTGAGTGCTTTTGGCAGCAGAGAAGCTGGAAAATGCTCCGGGCTCCTCGGGGATGAGAGGGGTGGTGGAGATGGAGCGAGCGCTGCCGGGAGCGAACCTCTTCGTTACCGTTCCTGGAAGGGCAGCAGCCATGGTTGGCATCTACCGGCAACTTTGATTAGCCTTAACCAAAAAAAAAATGAATATTAAAATCTTAATTTAATTTAAAACACTGTCATTCACAGTCATGGCAAACACCAAGCAGAGTAATTATTATGCAAATTAGGCAGATAGAAAAATGATTAATAATTGCACAAATTAAAAATTATTGTAAACATCCTGTGACGAGTGATAAGTCTGTGAGGAGCGGGTGCGCAGGAGGCAGCGTTGTTCAGCCAGCTCCTGCATCCTCATTTTCTCATTAGCGGGATTTAATTAGCAAACGCTGCAGAGGAGCCGAGCGGGGTTTGGGGGGAGGTCGAGGGCCGCTGCCTGCGCTCAGGTGAGGGGGGAGCGCTGCCAGCCCCGGCCCTGCTGCCGCTGCCGGGACGGGGAGTGAACTTTCAGCTCCCGGCTTCCTGCTCCCTCTCAGACGCTTCCCCGGGGATTTGCACTCTTTTGGGGTGCCCCTGCCGTCCCGGGGGTGCTGGGGGTGGCCGCCAGCCCCTGCCCATCACATCCTTTCTGCTGCCGTCCCCGTCCCTCTGCCCGCTGTCCCGGCAGCCAGGAGCAGGCTTCACCCCTGACCAGCCCCCAAACGGGCAGTTGCTAATTACTGGTGGAGCTTGCTCCCTCTAAGAATTAATGAGCTTATTTGTCTGGCATTTTGCTGCTAATTGCATAACATTATTTTTTCCCCCTGTTCGACTGTTTTACTTTTATACTTTTGACAGTGAGCACGATAATAATAATAATAGGCTTACACTGGCTAATAGGCTTACGTGGTGCATTATTCATGTCAAGGACAAGCAATTAAGCTTGGCCTCACACATAATAATTAGATTTTTGTTGATGAGCTCATCAGTAATGTGTTTAGTTGAGATTAAGAGCTTAATTCCTGGTGGGTGACACCAGCTGCCCCCCACGCCCCCTGCCCAGTCGCGGTGGCGTGGGACGGCCTCGGACGGAGGGTTCCAGCCCTGCCTCTGTCCTTCTGCACCACCACGGCCCGGGGAAAGTCGCTCTGCACGGGAAGGATGCGAGGGAGGGACGGGGAGGGCGCTGGAGGGGTCACACACACGTGTTGGCAAGGGGTGAGTGCTGCGCTGGCTGCTCTGGGTGCAGCGGGGTGAATGTAGGGGATCTAACCCGGCCCTCCAGCATAAGAGGGGACAGGAGAGCCCCCCCTGTCCTCCTGCTGAGGGGTCAGGCGTGGCTGCGGGCAGGCTGGGAGCCCGCTGCAGGGACCTGGAGCCAGCCCTCTGGCCACTTGTGCCAGCCTCCTCCTCCCCGTCGCCCTTTGCTGGAAGCCCCCAGAGAGCCGCAGACCCTCGCTGTGCTCCCCCCTCGGCAGATGAACGGGGCAGGTTCGCAGAAGGCAGAGAGACGTATGCGTGTCGATACTTCACGCTGGGAAACAGCTGAAAGCGGTTTCTCTGAAATGCTGTAATTTCCTCCAGCCCCTCCGTCTCCGGTTCCCGACACGCGCCGCTCCCCCCGTCCCCGCGCTGCTCTGGGCTCTGCTGCTGCTGGGGATTGCTTTGGGAAACCCTGCTGAGGAAGCAGGGGCTGGGGGGGCTCCCAGAGGCCGTGCGCTCCTCCAGGGCTCCTGGTCCCAGTCCCTGCCCTCCCCGGTGTCCCATCCTCACCTCTGAATTCCTCGCCTGGCTCCGTTGAGCAGGTCACAGCCTCCACCAGGAGGTGGGATGGGGGCACCGACCTCCCCCCCTGCTCCCCACCAGGGCCCTGAGGGGGGTGACTGGGGGAGGAGGGTGCTGGGGCCTCCTGGGAGCAGCTAACGAGCCCCTCTGCAGCTAACGAGCCCTGGGTGCCCTGCCGCAGCTCTCCAGGCCGGGGTACCCCCACCACTGCCTCCGTGCGTGCCCCCGGGGCAGACATCCATCAGCGAGACTGACTGAGGGAAATGTGGCTTCTCCCGGCCACCAGGCTCTTTTTTTTTTTCTTTTTTTTTTTCTTTTTGTTTTAAATAGCTCCAATAAAGCAGGTTCTGGCAAATGACACGTTATTGTAACTGGTTCCTGCTGAGATCTCCTATTATTTTTTAATTAAAAAGAGCCCAAGATTTGTCATTTAAATTTTTCTCCAACTGGCAGCGCCTCCGCGGCCTCCTCCAGGGCCCGGGGTGCAGGGGAAGGGCAGGGGAAGGGCAGCTGGGGCCGAGGGGAGGGCACCGTGGGGGGGCTCACCCCGAGCCCCCTGCTTTGGGCTGCGCAACGACCCCTTCCCCAGGCTGGCAGCGGGGCCGGGAGGAAAAACCACCAAGCCTGACAGGTTAGTGATTGTATATGCATGTGTGCGCTTTTCCTAATTATGGAATAATTAGGGACATGCCGAGATAAAAATTACTAATAATATTTACTCTAGACTCTTACTTTTTTTAAATAACCTCTCTCTCTTGCTCATTCTCCGAGTCTTGGTGGAAATAACTTTGCAGATCCCAGTTAATGAATATTTGTAAATGCAAGAACGTTCAGCGCGGGAATATCCAGAGGGCATCCTCTCTCTTCCTCGTAATTTTTTTCACAAGATATTTAATATTTATGGTTCCATATCCTCGTGAATAAAAGGAGCCACCCGCAAACCCCGAGGAGCTTAGAGGCTGGGGATATTTATGGCGCTTCCTCTTTTCCTTTTCAATTACAAAGGCACCTCACATAATTAAGTGCTAATAACCTTGTTAATCTAAAATTGATACTCTTTCTCCTGGCCATCTCTTAATAGAATTAAAAACAGATTAATAATCAACGGGAGGCGACACTGCACGCAATTAAGGCAGAGGGGTGGGGAGCAAGGTTGGGGAGCGCGTTCCCAAACTCGGTCCTGTTGCCTGGGGGGAGCTGGGCTGGTGTTTACTGGTGTCACTGGTGTCACTGGGCAGGGCTGGGACACGGACACGGGGCAGGCTGGGTCAGCCCGCAGCGCTCCGCCGGCCGCCCGGCGGGGAGATGGGTTTTCCCTCATTCTCTTTACACAGTTTAAATTTTTAAGACAAGCAGCCGTGTAACACCGTCTCCTAATGAAACTGTTTTATGTTAATTAATTATGTATCGAGGCTCATTCTCATGCGCAGCCCAGCTCTGCTTCCCCTCTGCCGAGCCTTTGATCTGTCAAAGGCTAAACGGGAGATAAATAATCAAATTAAAAAGCAGCCTGGATGGAAATAAACACAGTTAAGACGCGTTACCTAGTGGTTAGAGCAAAGCACCGAGTCCTGGGGCTCGGGGTCGGGTCCACTCGGCAGCGGCCACGAGGCGAGCAGGGCAGCGGGGGCAGCCCCGTGCCTCAGTTTCCCCAGGGAGCCCCAAGCCCCTGCTGCCTCCCTGCAGCGTCCCTCGGCGAGGTGAGGGGCTGCAGGGGCGGCTGCCTGCCCGGGGAACGGCCGGAGGAGGAGGCAGCGGAGGGTGTTAGTGCATGGCGCTGATGAAACATTAAAAGCCTGCAGTGCTGCTTCTTTCCAGGCTACGGAACAGCTCCTGGCAGATCCGGGCCGCCACCGGTACGTGCCCGTGGTAGCTGGGATGTCAGCGGTGGACGCGGTTTTGGGATTATTTAACACAATCTTGGACAATTTGTTACACCTAAGCGGAGACAGATGTGCATCCATATTCATTCTGGAGGAACTTCAGAAATTGCAACTTCATCAGCCAAAGCAGCCCGGCTGCGCAGCCCTCCGGCTGCTGGCAGGGCTCATCCTGCCCCAGCACCACGGGGCTGGGGCTGCAGCGGGAGCAGGAGGCTGGCCGCTGGGTTCCAGCACCGGTTCCTCTCCTCCTGCCAGGGGCTGTTTCACTGGATCCAGCTCCAAGCAGCATCCTTGGTGCGTGCGAGCGTATCCGCAGCCCTGGGGTCCGAGCCGGCGCAGCGCTGCGACCCAGGTGTGCCTCCGGTGGTAAACGCCCTGCGCCAGGACTTACAGATATAATTGCGGAGTGCTTTATGGCTGTAATAAAACCGCAATGTTCGAGGCTGCACGTAATTACCAGCTGATAGATTTCTCGTCGGAGGGCTTAATGCAGAGCGGGGGCACCAGGGGCGATGCGGGCGCTTGGTGGTGCCCGGTGGGGCGGCCAGCGGGGCGCTGCGGGTGGTGGGCTCCAACGGGAGGGAAGCCCACTGTGGGGAGGGGATTAGTGGCACTTGGCTGCCTCTGGAGCTGCAGCTGCGTTGTGCTGGGCACAGCCGAGCAGTGCCCCTGCCTCTGGCTTGCTCCTTGTGTGCCCGCTGAGCTGCCAGGAGGTGCTGTGCCGGGGGGTCACCCCCTTGGCAGATCAGGGGTTTATGAGAGCGCACCCGCTCCTCTTCGGAGCACCTCGATGCTGGTATCGGCGTGTCTCTGGGCACACTGGGGGCAGCCTCACCCCGCAGAGCACAGCCCTGCCTCGCAGCCCGCCGGTGCCCGGGTGCCCTCGCCAAGCCAGGCGGGTTCTGGCCCCGCTGAGGCCGCTCGCCCCGCTGCCGGAGGCAAAGCCGAGCGCGGCGCAATCAAAGGCAGCGCGCCAAGACGTCTCGTCCCTTCCAGGCTTGCTCCGGGCCCTGTCTTTGGGCTTCTGAAGGCTTGTCTCCAGCTCGTCAGTTCTCGTTAAGCTGCACATCAGAGCCCGAGCTGCCAAGCAGCGTGGAGGGATGGTGCCGGCTGCCAGGGCGGTGCACGGGGCAGGTGCACACCAAGGCCACCAGCACCATGTGCAGGGAGCTTGGAGCTGGGGGGAGCAGCCCTGGGACAGCACTGGGCACGCAGAGGGCATCTCGCCTTTGGAGCAGGGAGCTCTCTTCTCCACGAGGGATGCAAAGTCCAAGCAAGGCAGCCACGGAGCTGCGAGAGGAAGGTGGGAGATGGCTCCTGGACGAGGGAACTCCCGTTTGCAGCAAGACCTCTCCCTCCACCAGCACGGAAAAGAAGGAAAAGCTCTCTATAAATTGCACACAAGGCCATCATGCCGGAGAGTTTTATTTGCTCCACAAATGTCCTCTCTGCTTCTCCTGTCACCGAGAGTGAGCTTCCCTGCTCTGATCCACCCTGGCTCAGCATCTCTTGAGCGAGCTAATCAGGTCAATGCATTTTTAACATGGCATAGGAAATCTTTACATTTTTTGTCAGACTCATTCTTCTCCCCGGTCTCTCTGCAGGGGGCCTGAATTATTTAATGCTGAATATTAAGCAGCGATGTTTTCCCTTTGCTGGGCTGCTGACTGTGCACTTTAGGTCTGGAAAGATTGGCAGATGGTTGTTCTCCGGGGTGGGCGGAGGGGGAACCCATAATACAGAGCAAATTACCCACTTACAGCCAGATTTACAGAATAACTAAGATCCCACTTAAAGGCGTCTAAATAAATAGGCCAGATTTGCTGAAGTGCTGAGCACCCAGTGGCTCTGCTGAGCTACACCCAGCACTAAACACTTACAAACTCCCCACAAAGGCAGAGTGTTTCCGTTTCTTTGTGTGTGGCACGAAAATCTGCTGAAGTTTGAGCATTTATTTCCATCCCTGGGAACGGCTGGAACAGCAGAGCAGGGGAGACCTGGGGGCGGGGGGAGCTGGCGGCGCCGCCGAAACCAGCACCGCCAAAACAACTCCTTTTTGCATTTTTGGCTGCCGCAAGATGCCTGGGGCGAGCCTGGCTGGGAAGGTGCCGAGGCGCGAGCTGGCTGCGTGCCGGCACCGCCGAGCTGGTACCTGCTGGTCCTGCCCCAGCTCGCGGTGGGAGGATGCTCCAGCAGGGCCTGGCGAGCGGTGCCCGATGGAGCTGTGAGCAAGGCTCTGCCACCCGCTCTGAGAGCCCAGGAAATGAAGTGCGGAGACTTGGCTGATGTAACCGTGCCGTGCCGTAACCCTGCCGTGCCGTAACCCTGCCGTGCCGTAACCCTGCCGTGCCATAACCCACGGCACTGGCCAGGTGCTAGCACCGCAGATGCAGCATCCCTGTGGCTGGGTGCATCACTGCCCGGCCCCGCTGCACACCCTGCTCATGGTGCATACGGTGCTCGCCCTGTTTGGGCCGGGCGATGCGTGCACAGCACCCGGGTTGAGGCACGGACGGCGGCGGCACCGAGGCGCCGGCGCAGCGGGCAGGGGTCAGCCCGTAATTGTGTCACAGCAAACACGTGTTGGTGGGGTGCGGGTCGCAGGCGGCGATTATCACCTGACAGGTGAATAAACACAAAGGGCTGGTTTGTGTATCGGGGTTTATCTTTTCCATTAATGGCTTTCTAAATTGGCGGCAGTGGAGCAAAAAAACCCAATTTGAACTCAGAGCATGCATGATTACTATTGTAATAACCTTGGCTAATAAGAATATGATGTGGTGTTAGGCTGGGAAAGAAAACACATTTCTCATTAGCTTTTTGATTAATTACTCCACATAATTTCCTAGGGGGACATGCCTGGGACTGATTGCCTTTGCTTTTGACGTGTGGAAGTGGTTTACCTTAACTTAATAATTTTCTCGGTGACATTTTAATGGCAGTCCTCAATTAATCTCCTGTTGGCTGGAGGCAGGGCCCCTGCCCCGGGCGCAGGGCAGGCCCTCACGCTCCCTGGCATGGCACGGCACGGCACGGCACAGCACGGCACGGCACGGCACGGCCTCTTCTGCAGCTGGGGCTCATCGGGGCCACACGGGGCCTCAAGTGCCGCTGCAATTCCCAGCGCGCTGCCGGGGGAGCACGAGGAGGAAGCGGGCTGATCGCTTGGCCAGGCAGGGACGCCGGGCTTTGAGTAGGATCTTAGCACTGGATCAGACTAATAATTAATTAGCAATGCTGATTAAAGGATTAAGGAGAGGGGGATGAACAGGGGCGGGCTGTTTCGGGGAGGTTACCTTGCAGCTGGTAACCTCAGGTGGTGGTGAGGCTGCAGAAGGCTTTCCTGCGGCGGGGAGACGCACGGCACCCAGTGCCACCACATCACGTGCAGACAAAGCCGGAGCTCACTGCCATGGGGCTGGATTCTGCACCCCCTGTGCCCCATGAGTGGGAACAGGCTGCCCCCTCTCCCCCCAGCGAGCAGCTCTGCAGGGAGCGGGTTCACAGCTCCCAAGGAGGGGGTCTCGCCCCTGGCACTGCCAGCGGGGCAGGGTTGTGCGCCCTGTGCCAGTGCCAGTGGCTGTCACGTGCCCGCTGCCATCGTGCCGCTCACCTGCTTGAAGGGTTTTTCAGCTGGCAGAGGCGTCGTGGTTTTGTTTCAAGTACCTGAGAGTGTGACAGTCGTACAACCGCTTCCTCGCCTCGCGAGCGCTGCCAGGAATCCAGCTGTTAGAAGGCATATGTTTACATGGCTTGGAAGCAACCAATTTCCTTCCTTGCATTATAATATAAATATTTTACAGGAGCTAAAATATTCAAAGATTGTCTGATGTTGCCACATGGAGCGGTATCAAATGAGGGCTGGAAGGAGGGGAAAAAATGAGAGGGGAGCAAACAGAGATTCATTTGTTTCTGTTGCTGAAAATTGAATTATGCTCCGTATTTCTGCATCATAAAATTACCCAGAACATTGATCTCTGCTTATTGTTTCAGGAAGAGATGCTCGGGTTGCGCCTCTGCAGCACAATCACCGCTGGGGTTGCAAAAAGTGCTCGGGGGCCGTCCCGTGGCGGGGATGCTGCCTGGCTGCTGGCCGTGCCGTGCGTGGCGGTGGCCGCGGTCCCCGTGTCCCACACCAGGACGTGCCCCGTGCCCGAGCACCGGGCTGGGGACATCCGCGTGTGGCCACGTTCCCCTCTGCATGGCACAAACCAAAGTGGCCCCTGGCAGGTGGCATCTCCTGCCGAGGCAGCGCCGGAGCCAGCAGCTTTTATACCATAATTAAAACATTGGCAAGTCCACAGAAATTTCCACTAAATAAAATGTCAGGGTAATTCCGTGTCTCACCCTGCTACCGTGACATTTCTGTGGGCATTGTCTGAGAGCTAATTGCATGCTGCTGGGAGCTGATTTCCCCAGGTCTTATTGGGCTTTGCTGTTACTTCGGTGCTGCTCAGGACCTTTATCCCACTGTTCGCCTCTGCCTGGGCCTGGGGGCTCACAACAGAAATAAAAACAGGGCCTGGCACTTGCTGTGAGCCACGGAAGAGGCTTTCTAGCATGACGTCTGCATCCAGACCAGGCTGTTTTCCCAGCAAAAGGGCAGAGATGTGGAGGAGAGCCGGAAAGTGGAAAATCCTCCTGGTGCAGAGCCGAGCTCCCCTCGCCCCAGCCCTGGTGGGGGCGCGCAGCATCCCCAGCGCAGCCCTGGGCAGCGGAGGGGGGAACCACCGCTGTGGGCACCCCGGTGCTGTTTGGTGGCTCAGCACCAGAGGGATTTGCTCTGTTGGTGGGGCTGGGAGGTGCACAGCCCTCCCTCTGAGCATGGGGGGGCAGAGGCAGGGACCAGGGCTGGGGCTGCAGGATGCGTGCTGCCGCACTGCGAGCTGCATGCCAAATGTGGCCCTGCGAGTGGCAGTCCGGTGAGGTGGGCAACGAGCAGCCTGCTAAAACCAGGAGGTGGGAGAAGCCCTCGCTGCATGGCGGTGGGATCTGGGGGGCTGGGGCCACACATTGCCCCTCGGCACGCCGGCCCCGGGACCACGGCAGAGCTGGCCGGGCTGCGGGGAGCGTCAGCGATGTGATATTTATGTTTCCATCTAAAAGCCTGGATCAAAGCAGACACTTTAATCTATTCAACAACAACTCAAGGATTAAAAAGTTGCAGGCAAATCAGGGCCCTAAATTGGTAATGTATTTTTGCTTGTCAGTTGACAAATCATTTTGTAAATCCGCTCTGCAGCTTCCTGAGGTCCCCGTACCAGGGAGAGCTGTGCCAGCAGCTCCCGCACGCAGCCACGGGGGGACACACGGGAGGTGCACGGTTTTCCCACTGGTACCACTTCTACTTGCTCAGTTATGAAGCAGAGTGTGGGGGCACATTTATATGTTCTCTTTTTCTCAGATCATTCTTTCCATCACTCTTGTGTTGCTCCTCCTTGCCGTGAAACCTGCCTAGGGGCTGTCCCGCTGGCCGCACGCCGGGGATGCTGCTGTTGCTTCTCAGCACCGCCCTGCCTCCCTGTGACTTTTATTTACCAGAATGTTTATTTTTCAAACAAAGTAATTACTAATTAATTGGCGAAGAGCTTTATTTCTAATCCCTCGGCTCACAGGAGGGAAATCTGGCCATTTTTGTGGGCGCACACATGTACGGCTGTGGCGAGTGCTTTATGACTGCACCATCTGGCTGGCTGAAAATAATTAGCAGGTGTCCAGTTTGGGGAGCAGGTAATTGCCGATGGACAGATCTATGTATTTCTGCATATGTTCGTGGACGTAACAGCCTGTCTGGGCGGACGGCGGAGGGGCAGCGCTGTTTGCAGTGAGGAAATGAGGCAGAAATGGAGGCTGGGCGAGGGCTGGCCCTGGCGGTGGGTGCCGGCGGGCGGCCGGGCGGGAGCTGCAGGGGATGGTTTAGCTGCAGCCTGCTTTATTCCCCACCCGGAGGGAACGCCGCCTTGCTCCTCGCTAGCATTTGAGCTGGATTTAGGGCTCGGTGCTGTAAAGCTGCTGTTATCTCAGAAGGCCCATTTGGATAACACGGAGGCTTGGTGCTAAAACCTCTGCCCGCTCGGCCACCCTGCCTGCAGCAAACGGCTCTGCACGGCACCGTGTGGGTGTCCCCCGGCTTCATCCTGCCCCAGCCCGGCACGGGGCCACAGCGAGCCCCAAATCCAGCTGTGGGGCCCTGTCAGGCTGGCCGGGAGCAGGGATGAGCAGGGAGGAGGCACCTGATGCAAAGGGGTTTCTCCACGCTGGCTTCTTTTTGTTAGGATTCTTCTTTTCTCTCTCTCTCTTCTGGCCAGTGCTAGGCAAGTTGATGAATTATCCCAATATATATTCTGTCTGGAAAGAAAACACATATCATATATATCTTTGACAAGTTATTATTCTTCCTTATCAGAATATGTGTGCATCCAGCTACGCTATAACTCACCCTTTGCGTCGCTTGTGGAACGAGACAGGAGGAGTCCTGAAATCTCCTGCGTTCCTCGGCACGGCCCTGGCAAGTCCTGAATTAACTGCGGGGCACGTGTGCTTGGCAGCGGGGGAGAGCCCTTGCTCTCGTGCTTCCCCTCACTCTGCTCAGACTTGCACAATTTAGGGGTGCTGGGAGGCCGGGCAGGGGCTGGGCAGGGGGCTGTGCCGCAGCTGGCTGTGAGCCGCGGGGCTCAGGCAGGATGCGACATTAGCACGTCGAGTTAATTCCGTGCCTGCCTCACCTCCAGCTGATTGTTGCAAATTAAATTTCACGGCAATGAGCCGGAGGAGCTGGCGTGCGGCATGGCGAGGGGGGAAGAGGGCTGGGTGGCGAGGCTGCCTGCAGTGAGCCCTTGCCAGCAGCGCCTCGGTGCGCACGCAGGGCACCCGGCCGTGCCGAACGGGGCTGCAGCCAGCTGGGCCTTGCCTGGGGCTCCTCGTTGTGCAGCCCCCAGCCTGTGCTGGCTGAACTCCGCAGGGCTGCTTGTGCTGGCGCAGCGCTGCCACGGCTGGGGAGCAAGGGGGGAGTGTGGCCCCACGGCCGGGGGCTGCCCCGATGCTGTGCCGGGTCTGCCTGTGCCAGGAGACAGAGGTCTGCGGGGGCTCCTCGGCTCCAGAGCAGCGTCCCCGGGAGAGGAGCGGCAAGGTCTGATGAAAATTGGTGCACAGACGAGTGAGCAAACTGTTATGTTTTTTTCCCCCTGTAATGACAGCCCCGGACTCTGAAATGAAGCCCAGCGGGGGACAGCTCTGCCTGGACCGGAGGGAGGGAGCGATGCAATGCCGTGCTGCCGTCCCGCCCTGATGCCATGGGGATGGCCGCACCGACACCGCACACCTTGCCCCAGCTTAGCCCTGCTCACCCCATCCTCAGGGGTCAGCCCGGGCTCAGGGGTGCCTGTGAGCACCAGCTGGCAGCCGTCCCTGCACAGGGAGCAGCAGCATCCCCGCAACGTGCTTCCTGCTCTGATGTGCACCTCAAAGCGGCTCTCGCCAAAGGCTGGTCCCCAGGAGATGGCGAGCGAAGGCTCCTCCTGTGCCCAGCATCCCGAGCAGGCTCAGGCAACTGCGGCAAGAGGGGATGCTTCCCCCTGTGCTGTGACGGCAGGAGTTTGGGGACCCATAGCCAGCTATTCCTTCCTTCAGCAGCACCACAGAGCCCCCCCCTGCCTCCCCGTGGGAGGCTGCCACTTCTCATTCAGAGGGGCGAGGCTGAGGGAATCAAACGCCTGCCGAAGGAGCGGCTGCCCAACATGCCTCGAGGGTCCTGCATCCCCGTGCTGAGGGTCAGGGTCTGTCCCTTTGCCAAAAGACTTCTTTCCCTTCATTCCCCTGGGGTGTGGATGCTCACTGCAGCACCGCGATGCTCAGGGCACAGGACGGGTACCCCCGGGGGCAGCCGCTGCCCGGGGCCCTGCCGCTGCCCGGCCCTGCTGTGGTGGCTTCAAAGTTCGGCCTGTTAGGATTATAGCTCTTCCATCTCCACTGGTTTGAGACACGGCCTAATAGGAGTCTTATAACAAAAGTTGCTAAGCAGCTCTGACATGATTTACTAATAGACTCTGAATGTGCTGTAACTGAGATGGAAATTAATTTAGTGATTAGGAGATTAATATATATGGAGCAGAGCATATCCTGGTTTTTAAAGGCCAGAAGGAAATGTTAGGGTGGGAAACTCCAGCAATTCCTACCAGAAAGGTGCTAGCCCTGTGGGATCTGAACGCATCCTTCCAAAACAAGTCCTTGAGAGGCTGGGGGTGCAGGGGTCCCAGCTGCGCAGGCTCTGCCCTGCTGCGGGTCTGACACCGCACTTCGGGATGAGGGTGCAGGAGAGGGAGCGCTGCATCGTTTTCCACTGCACACCGTATCCTTCCCAACACATTTGTTCTCATTGTTTTGGTTTTGCAGCCACCTGAGCCTGATATCTGGGGGGAAAAAAGCACCAAACAACCCGCCCTCCCCCAGTCCAACCTGTCTGAATTTAGGGCAGAGGCAGCACTGGGACTGCATAACTGAAGGGAAGCACACAGGGTTTGGAGCCTGCCCCTTTTTATTTTTGTTGATTCTTTTTAACAGCAGCTGTGCATCCATATTTATTGAGGGGAAGAGAAGAAAAACTGACTGTAATCCCAGGAAAGCAGAACATCTTGTAATTATCTCAGTAGCTTGGCTAGCACAGGCAAACACAGGCTCCCGCGAGTGGATGCTGACCACGAGCGCTGCTCTAATTTCCCAGATCTGGGTCATTAGGGAGGGCAAACAGGATGGATCTGATGTTGAACATGCTCTGAACATTAGTGGGATAAAAGGAGCTGACGGACAATTGTGTCTCCTCCTGGAAGGAGCGGGCAGGCAGCCGATAGCCGCCCTCCCTGCCAGCCCACTGCCGCTGGACACCGGGCATTGAGGTGCCCACGTGCGGCTGCCCCATGGCACGAGCACGCTCCTGCACGGCCGGCAGCAACGGGTGGTGCTGGACTCTGCCACGGGGACGGGAGCCAGCAGCACAGACAGAACCAGCACCCCCAGGAAACGCGGCCGTTTGCCACCCGCCTGGGGATTGCACGGGCACCAGTGATCACACAGGGGCACAGCACCCAAAGCACTGCCCGAGCCAGGGGTGCCTCTGCCCCTCCAGCGGAGGGAAGCGTGGCACTTCCAGGTGGCAAAACGTGAGCTCTCAGAGGTGCCGATAAGATTTCTGAGAGAGGGCAGGACTGCAAGATGAAGAGTGTGCGTATGTGTTTCTTTTCCCTTCTTATTCTTTTCCTAGCTATCTCTGGTGCAGCCTTGCAAGAAGAAAAGCTTGTGGGCATCTGTGCTCCACTTCTCCCTTCCCCAGGGCTCTATCAATATGCAGGGCCCGTTACCTCGATAAAGGGCCTGTGCTGCCTTTGTACCGTCAAGGTTACCGCAGCGCCGTGCTCTGCAGTACGCTCGGCTCCGCAGAGGGTGCAGAGTGTCCCAGCCTCACCGCGGCACCGGCTGCTCCCGTGCCATGCAGGAGGTGCCACCGTGCCGGGCAGGTTGTGCCACCACGCACTCGTGGCTTTCTAACAGCAGTGGTGGGCATGGCAGGGGCTGCAGGGCTCCAGGGGCTGCTCACCCATCCTCGTGCAAGTTTTCCAGCAGCAAGCCCAACATCCTGCCCTCAGGAGAGGGCTTGGGCGCATGGGAACGGGAAGGCAGACCTGTTGGTGAACAGCGTCGGCACACACACACAGGCTGCCAGACACACCTGCTCCTGACACTGTAATGAAGGCAAATATTTAGAGAATGGCAGCGTCCAAATTGCTCAGCGTTTCAGTCGGAATCAGCAGCCTTTCGAAGGCTGGGATTAATTTAAAGGAATTTACTAGTGGAGTTTGTGGCAGATAAAACAGTTTGCTTATTTCACACTTGTATGGCCACCTGCTACGAACTGTTTGTTCAGTTTCAAATTCTTTAATTAAAATCAACATAAAGCAGATTGAAAACATCCCAAGAAGGGGATGCTTGATTTGCTGGAGGATATTGCAGAAGACCTGCCAAAGCACTGAAAAGACGCTTCTCCCTTCCGAAGCGCCCGCGTGCCATGGGTGCGCGGCTGGGCGCTGGGCGCTGCAGGGGACCCTGGCCGTCAGCCTTGTGTGTCCCTGCAGGGGGCTTGGGGGCCTCGGCTCCTTGCCCCTCGCTGCCCAGGGAGGATTTAGCTGTGCCTATATTTCTTCCTCTCAAAGCCCTTCTGGGTGAGGCGAGCCCGGCGCAGCCCCGCGCTCCCTGCGCGGCTAGGTGCACCGCGGCGCGGCGGCCCCTTTGTGGAGCTGATTAGAGGCCTCCTCCAACAAACATCAAAGCTTCAATTAACACGGGCCGCTTGCAACCCTCTTGCAGAACTCAGATAAGAATAGAATTTTCCCTTGGAAAATGGATTTGTATTTAGCTGCGTGTGCTGTGCAGTAAATGACCTGCTCTGTACAGTGGCAGAGAGGGTCTGGGGACAATTAGGGTGCTCATTGGGAACCGGTTATCTGAAGGAAACAGGCATGCTGCTATTTAGCTGTCTAATATCCCAATGGGAGGGGAAGCAAAATTAAAAACTGTCTCTCTTTTCAGAGCCATTTGAATCTGAAGGAGGATTCCTTTTTTATTTGGTGGCTTTTCACTTGAAGGTTTTTTTTCTCTCTGATTCCCTTATTTGCGTGTGTGGCCGTTCGCAGCAGAGAAGAATGGAGAGGGGAAGGAGGGCTGGCCGGGCGAGGGGCGGTCGTGCTGCCTGTGCCACTGGCTCCTGCACGTCTCCACGGGTGCTGGGCACTGGGATGGAAGGACAGCAGGACAGCAGGACAGCAGGACAGCTGCCCTCCTCGGCCCCGCTCCCTCAGGCGTGTGCAGGCTGCTGCACAACAGCCCCTCAGCCGAGGCTGCAGGATGCTCAGAGACACCCAGCCAGCCTCTCCTTGTATTCAGCAAAGCGCCAGCGTCTCCCACTCCAATGCAGGCGAAACAATAACAAATACACAGTGCAGAAAGTTAATATGTAGACAGACGAGCGTTTTAATAACGGGAAAGGTTAAAAAAAAAACCCTCTCAGCCTCCGTGCGGGCTCCTGCCAGCTCGCGTTCCTGAGAGTCTGGGAGACCCAGAGTACCATGACTGTATTGATTCAATTATTCTCTACAATGTAATACTCTGCATTTGTGTGATAGCAACAAACAGAGTTGAAAGACATACAAAAATAAATGATCTGAAAGTTAATATGGCTGAATGAGCAGCTCTGAATAAGAGGAGAGAGAGCTTTGGTTTTACATTGTAAAATCAATAGCGTGCAGAACAATGTCCTAACTTTCTCCAGGGACCTGGAGAAGACCCGCCTGAATCGATCACTATGCAAATTAATTGAATTCATGAAATCCACATAGCTGGGTAATTGATGCTTCTTATAATTACCTCCGAGTTATGAGCTTTTAGGGGATTTCATTGATTCTTGTGCAGAGAGGGAGAGGGCAGGGGAAGACGAGGGCAGCACGTGCTGGCGGGGGCTGTGTCCTGCGGGCACCTCCGGAGGTTCTCCATCCACGCACCCTGCTTTGGGAGAGGACAGCTTTGGGTTAAGGGAAGAAAAACAAATTGTTTAAGGCTGATATTTTTCTTGCCGGACCATGCAGGCCCTGACTGATGGACCAGAACAAAGGTGACAAAGCTGTGGCCACTATCAGAGGTTTCCTGTTTAAACAGTCATGAGCGCTGGGATTATTGCTTTCACTGGAAGAAAAGAAACACAACGCAGCCAAGCTGAAAGCAAAGGCAGTAAATCAGCAATGAACATAATGTTTTTGTCAGAGACATGCTTGTCATGCCCCAAAGCGGGACCGGAGCCGTCCATCCCCCGAGTGCTGCCCCTCGGCCAGCCCTGCTCCCCTGGGGCAGCAGTGCCAGCTCTGGCCATGGTCAGTTGCCAGCCCGGGTGTCCCTCCGGGAGCCGAGAGGAGGAGCAGGGAGGTGCAGGGTCAGCCAGCAGCTGAACAGTGTTGGGTGGGCGATCGGGGGCTTTGTTCCCTGTTTTAGTCCGAATGGAGGGCATGTTGGGCACCTGGCTGGGCTGGGCGCCCAGCTGGCTCCTTGGCACTCATCTAGAAAGGCTTCTAGGAAGGATGTTCAGCCTTTGGCCTCCTCTCTGCCTTCTGCTCCGATGCTACAGGGCTCCTCTGCAGGGAGCGGGACCCCCAGGGGGTGTGGGTGAGCCCCAGCACCCTGGTGCTTTGCTGAGGGCTGCCTGAAGATGGGCACGCTGTTGCTGTTGCACATCAGCCCGTGGGGACGCCGAGGTGACGGTGGGTGGTGTGCCACAGGTGTGCGAGGTGGGGCTGGCCATGCCAGGCTGTTAGCCCGGCTGACGGATCATGTAAGTGAACAGGTTTTGTCAAAAGGGATAATAGGCTTACATAGCACATTATTTAAGAAAAAGGGACAGGCAATTGAGCTCTGCAGACTAATTAGATTAAGTTGATGAGCTCATCAGTAATGTGCATAATTAAAATCGGGAGCTAATTGTGGGCTGTTTGCTGCCCTACATTAACCGAGTTGTCCCTTGCAAAGTGTGGTGTGGTTGGGTTGGTTGGAAAGCAGCTGGGCTCCCTGGGCTGGTGCTGCTTCCGGAGCCGTGCAGGGGACGTGCAGCTGTCCCCAAAGCTGCAGCAGAGGCCATGGGCAAAGGGTTGGAGGTGGCAGAGCACCTGGATCCCATTCCCAGCATTGTCACCCGCTCATGGTGTGGCCTTCTTCTTCTTCTGCCTCACTGTCCCTTGTTATGAAGGAAGAAATAGTGCTGCCTCTCTGCACGGGCTGATTTAGTGTATATGGGCAAGGCCACCCTCTGCACTCCAAGATTTTCTGTATCTCACCAATTATTTTTAAACTTAATTTTTAAATATCTCTGCTCCAGTGAGTTAAGAGGAAAATGAACCTCTCCCCAAAGCAACAGAAACATAGGCTTTGTTTCCAAATCGATTTCTGCCTTTTTCTGGAGCCATACCTCCTCAGCCTCACCCCAGTGCTGGCTGATCAGCCACAAGTGTGGGCAGCTGGGGCCCCACCTGAGCTTCCCTGTAAAAGAGCACGTTGCTAAGTCTGTGCCCCAACAGGTAATAATCTGGATTTTTTGTTAATTTTACTTATTTAACATAAACACTGTGTGTGGTACACCAGAAAAGGCACCCCCCTGGTTGCCCTTATGTTCCCCCAACGCTGCCTGGCTCACTCATTGGCTCCAACAGCAACTCCTCCACAAAGAAAGGGGGTGGTAGTGAGTTCTGCTCTTCCTCGCCTGGCTGTTCCACCTGAAACCAGCTCCCATCAAGTGCTTTTTCAGGGCTTTGGGCACAGCCTTTCCCACCCGGGATGGCACAGCAGCACCGAGCCCAGGCACCGCGGGGAATCGGGAGGCAAGGGGCAGGTAGGGACAGCCGTGGTGGGATGCGAGAGGATTTGCGCAAAATGGGAAAAATAAAAAGTGAGCAAGACGGGACGGATGAAAAGTAACAAAACAAAAATAAAAAGGGGAAAAAGTAAGCCCAAGTTTTGAAGGAACTGCAGAAATTGCTTGTTCTAGAGAAATAGAGTGTGATGATGGTTAAGATTTATCAATATAGATATAGTGCTTAACAAGACAGACAATTCTCACTGTGTCGTGGTAGCTGGAGTGCTGGTGCAGCCTCTTTACAGCTTTTATCCTTGCTCTCTCGTATTTCATATCTGATCTTTTTTCTTCTCCCCTGCATCAACGTCTCCTCTCTGCTTCTCTCTCTTTATTTTCCTGCACTGCTTCTTTTTTCTTCCCTTATCTCATCTCCCTAACCCTCCTGCTCTCTCTTCACTAAATTGGTTCTCCGCAGAACCACACGCTCTCGGCTCCGTTCCGGGGCCCTTTGCCCAGCTCTCCTGCACCCTGTTCACGGGCAGTTTTGGGGAAGGGGCTCGCTGGTGGTGCTGTGGCTGTGCCCATGCCCGTCCTGGTGCTGTGCTCCCTGTGCCACTGGTTTGCTTGCGGTGTCCAAGATTACCCGAACCACTTATCCATCCTCTCCTGAGCTTGTTCTCCCCTGATGTGGCTTGTCTATCTCTGCGTTTTGCTTTTCGCTTCCTTTCTCAGGGCCCTCTTTGCCGTGGGCTGTCTGATAAAACCTGTGGCCTCCTCTCTTGGGGGCGGCTCGTTGTGTGTGGCCAGAGGGCAGGCAAAACTTTCAGTCGGTCTCCTCCTGGTGTACCACCCTGGGACAAATGTCCCCATAGGGAAGTGACATAAAAAACCTTCATTAGTTGCTGGCTGTCATAGATGTTGGGCTCCCAGGCCTCTGCTATGAACAGGCTCCTGAGCTCTGCCCGAGTTGCCCCTGGCACAGCCCTTACAAGTGAGGATTTAGGGGCCTTACCTCGAAATAATGGCAGGGAAATTTAACACTGATCTTTTCCATGGGGGCCTTTTGTTAGAGCCCGTAAGGTGACCGGGGAGGACAAAATAGCAGAGCAAACCCCTAAGTGCTTCCCAGGTGTATGAAAATATGAGCAGCCTGCAGCTCTGTGGCTTCTCTCTCTGCAGCCACTTCTGGGGTACCCAGGCACACATACACAGGCTGCCCTTCCTTCTCCTTTGTGCCGGGGGGGTGGCTGGTGGGGGTTGATTTTAGTTTTTTTTCAGTTTTTAGTTTTTTCAGTTTTTAGTTTTTTCAGTTTTTAGTTTTTTCAGTTTTTAGTTTTTTCAGTTTTTAGTTTTTTCAGTAGTACATTTCGTATAATATTTATTATTTATTATTTTAGCTTTATTATTTATTATATTACATTATTGTTGTTTTTTTTTTAATACTATTTTTTAACATTTTTCCCCGGTTTATTTCACCTGCCACCCTCTGACTTCCCCGCTGGTTGCCGGTGGCGGTGGCCGAGCCTGGGGCTGTCCCCACGGCGCGGCCGGGAGGTGGCACTGCTGCACCGGCACCGCACCGCACAGCCCCCATACAGCCCCCATACAGCCCCGCACAGCATCCCACAGCCCCGCACAGCATCCCACAGCCCCGCACAGCCCCCATACAGCCCCGCACAGCACCTCACAGCCCCGCACCGCGCCCGGCCCCGCTGCCGGCACCGTCCCACAGCACCCCGCGCCCCCCGCTCCCTGCTGGTGCACATTTTGGGGCTGTGCGCCCTCAGGCAGCCCCGCTGACACCTTTTGTCCCTTTGGAGATCAGGGCTGGGGGCATCATCCCCTGTGCCAGGTCCCCGCCAGCACCCTTGGGAGCCCGCCAGTGGCACCCCTGGGGGGGCCCAGCAGCACGGCTGGCTCCGGGTGCTGCTCGCGGTGCCCAGCCTCTGCAGGAGAAGGGCACAACCCCAAATCCACAGGTTCCCAAGGGGCACACTCACAACCTTCGAACAGGAGAGATTTCTCTCTCGTGGTTTGTCTATTTTTTTTAAAAGCTCTTTTGAAGGGGATAGTTTGGAGTAAGGAAGAGTTTAGACAGATCTGATTCCCCTATCTCAGACAAACACACTCTCCTTTCCCTGACTGCAAATCAACAGGACATGTTCAAGGGAAAGATCATCGCGAAAGAAATGGATTTTCCCCCTACTGCTTTGCCATTTTTGCTTGTATTTCTGAAAGCTGGAGTGATGGGTTGTGAACTTTAAGGAGCGATTTCTATTCTTCTCTCCCGTCTGACGTGGGCAGAGGGACTGCGAACCTGAGTAACGAGACAGGACTTAAACACCTCGGGGGAGCGAGCCGAGACCGAGACGCATCCTCCTGCCTCTGAAAGCTGCCTTTGCTTCCCCGTTCTGCAGCAGGAACTTTTGTCCTGGGCAGGAGGTGGCTGCCTGCGGGTGCTGGGGCTGGTGGGAGACCTCTCGCCCATTAAACTCCTGGGCTCTTCTCTGCCCTGCTTTCCCTGCGAGTGTCTCAGGGCCCCGCTCCGGGGGGTGAGGCCACCCATAGGTGACACTGGGGACATTTGAGGGAGCCGCCAAGCCCTGGACCGGGCTCCCTGCCCTGCACCCTGCTTGCCGTGCCAGGCAGAGGGCTCCTCCACGGGGCGCTCGGTGCGGGGAGGCAAGCGCAGCTGCAGCGCAGGTTTCATCTGCTAATTGCAGAGAGCAATAAACACGCAGCAATCCAAGTAATATAATGGCGGTATTTAATTAATAGTGAATGACTCTGGAGCTCGTATGGATTTATACATTAGATCCACATTAACGTGAGGTATTCTGGTCGCGCAGCATCACGGCAGCGAATGCAGCAGAGTGAGCACGGGCTGCGGCGGGTGCGTGGCTCTGCCTGTGTGTCCCTCACATGCCCTGTGTGGGGAAGGAAGCTGGAAGATGCCATGCGTGGGGCACATGGAAGACAGCGTCCTGGCACCCATGTCACCGTGTCTGTGCATGGCCCACGCTCACCTCTCTTTGGGTTTGATGCAGTTTTTGACAGCCAGGCTCTGTAGGTGATGTACAAGGCTGTAGATGTGTAGATGTGTTTCCAGCACTGAGTCCCCAGGAAGGATGCCTGATTGCGCTTTCTACCTAAGCCTGTGGTGCCCTGCAGGCAGATGTGTGCTGGCAGGGCAGCCTGGGTGGGTGGCGTGCAGGTACCTGGCTGCCCACGCAGCGATGGGGCAGCACCAGGAGCAGCTCAGCACCACCAGCGAGTGCTCAGCAATGCTGCGCTTGCTGCAGGCAGCCCTCAGAGAGGCGGCAGCGAGGGAATGCAATAGGTCTTGGGGTGAGAAGGCAGGAAAACAATAAAAGAAAGCTCTGCATCTCTCTCTTCCTGACTAGAAAGCAGCACGGTTCGCAGACAAAACAAACTGAAGCACATGAAAACTTAAACTGCGTGGATGAGGGAGCTGCAGGCGGTGCGTGGGCAGGGAGGAGGGGGAGGTGGGTGGGTGGGTGAAGCGGGGCTCGTTGTGCCAGGCGGTGCTGCACGCGGTGATGGCCTGGTGGGGGGCCCTGCTGTGCCCCCACCACGCAGGGCAGATGCTTTTCTGCAGGGCGTGTTTGCCCAGAGTGAGGGGCTGCAAAAGCCCTCTCTCTGAAAAGAGAGGAAGGGATAGGGGAATCTTGCACCACTTGTGGGCAAGGTGATGATCTCCTGTTCTGCAGGGTCTTTAAGCCAAGAGGGCTCAGCCTTGAGTGCTCACCTGTCCCCCCTGCTCCCCATCCCTGAGCACTGTGGGCAGTGGCAGGGAGGGCACAGCTGAGGGTTTGAGCAGGACCGAAGTCCTTCACAGGAGAGACGTGGAGAAACGGAGGCTCCCGAAGTTTCAGAGCTCCACCTGAACCAAGCTCTCGCCACAGAAATAAAGCAATCCCCCACCCCAGCCCTTCAGTCTTTTGAGTTTTGTATTAAACACTCATTATACCTTTGGTGTGACAAATGATTGAAAAGTGTAATTTGAAAGCTAAGCTCCCCATCACACTCTTCCCTATTGTTTATTTGCCAGCTCTGAATGGGTTGACTGCCAAGTAAAGTAATCAGAAGGTAATAGCCTGATATCGGATGAATCCCCAGAGCTGCCAGCAAGCTGGAAAACTACAATCTTGGTGCCGCCTGCAGTATTCATGCACTGAAAATAATTGTGTAAAACAGTGTAGCTGGGCTCAAACTTGGGCTGACATTTTGCGTTGTAAGATTTGCGTTCAGCTCGGTCTGATGTGGTTATTAGTAACTTGCTTGGGGGCAAGACAGCCAAAAGTGTCTCGTGGAGCAATGTTGTGATTCATTTGCCCATGTAGATAAGACAGCATCTTCCCAAACCAAAGCGCATATCTTTATCGTTGTCCCCTCCCTCCATCCCTTTTCGCTTCCCCCTTCTTGCCACGATCCTTGCAAAGCGCTGATTTTATTGAGTGTGGCAAGTGGCAGTTCATTAAAAAGTGGGAGCAGATGGGGAAGGGATTGTAGAAGAAGATTAATGATGCACACCGACAACTAAATAGGCCCAGGTTTCGGAGTAAACACAATCACGCCGGCTTCCTGGGAGCGGGTAATCCTCCCCTGTCAGCTCCGTTCTAGTTAGCCGCCCGCGGAGGCGCTCGGGATTGCTAACGAGAGGGATGGGTGCTGCTGCCCACCGGGACCCCGGCTGCGGTGACGATGCTGTCGGGGGGCACGGAGGGCGAGGGGTCGGATGGGGCTGAGGGTGCTGAGGTTGCAAAGAGACTCGTGCAGCCCTGGGGTCCGTCCGTGCCGAGAGCATCAAACCGAAGGCTTCCTTCAAGGCGGCGTTTCTTCTGCCGGCTCCGCTCAGCCCTGCCCACAGCCCGGAGCATCAGGCTGGGTTCTGCACGTGGCTGCTGGCTGCGAGGGCTCCCGGTTCTGCAGGCGATGAGTGGGGATCGTGGCACCAGGTCGGGCAGGGGACGGGCGGCACCGTGCTGCTGACGGGCAGGTGCCGCTTGGTTTGGCAAACAGAGACGTCAGACCTGACACGGAGGAGCCCGACTGCTCATTAAGCACACTAAATTTCTGTCAGAAGCCTCTTTTCCCTGCCGTGACAAAGTTCACCTTTCCCTACCTGCTTTGCTTGTCTCGGACTTGTGGTCTCTTTTCATTTTTTTTTTGACAGTCCTGACCTATCCGCGAGGCTCTGCTTCCTCGCTAATAGAAAGGCCATACACCAGTGAGCATTTGTGCCGCTTGATTTAAATACAGGGTACATTTGTCTTTCAGCAGGACGGCTGGTTCCTGCCAGCGTCCCCTCAGGAGGACAAGCCTTTCATTATTGATGTGACTGTAATTTTGCTGCAATTTACAGAAAAGTGCCCGACACCTTGGTTCAATGGCGGCGGGGAGGGGAGCGAGACGGGGCTCATTCACTCCGCGTGCGGATCGTCGCGGGGCGCTGCCGGCCGTGCTGACACCTGGGGTGCAGCCCCTGTCCTCCTGCAGCCACCCCATCGGTGTCCCAGCCGTGGGACGTGATGGCTCAGCCCCACTGGGGGCTGCCACCACCGTGGTCCCCAGCGCAGCCATTGCCACATGGCATGCGGGATGCTAGCGGGGCGGGCCGCTGCCCAGCATGGCCACCACAAGGGGTATAAATAATTTAATAACGGAATGTTTGAAATTATATCATCCTAAATAATATAATAAACCCTAATTTACTCGCATTTATCTCCCGGAGTTTTTTTCTGAAAGCAGTAATCTTGCATCTTCCGCAGTGATGGATTAGCAGGAAGGAAACTCCGCTGGGGAATAAAAACCCACATCGTGTAGTTTTTGACATGTTATTATTCAGTTTTATCTCGGGTTGCTCATTCCTGGCCCATTACTCATGTTCACAGGGATTTTTCTCCCCCTTATTTATTTATTTTTACTGTGACCAGAAGCAAGGATGCTAACCAGTCCTCCCTTCTTGATGTGGAGGAGTGGCAGGCACCCGCGTTTGGGGATGCGCTGCGGGATCGGGGATGGTGCCACCCGCTCCCTGCCAGCTGGGAGGGGAGGGACACGGCTTAATCAGTCCGTGAGTCTGCAACTGGTTTAATCTATAGAATAGATTAAAACAGTGAGGTCTTGTTATTTTCAAGGCCCTTAATAAAACAAAAGCAGAGTCCCTCAGTGGGGACGGGGCGGTTCAGGCAGCAGGCGGGGAGGTGGGCGGCTGGGAGGGGCTGGGCGATGCTTCGGGCGGCGGGGGCACCGCGATGCTCCTTCCCCTTCCGACGCTCTGTGCCGAGCGGCTGCAGTCATTAACTCTGAGAACGTGGGAGTCCTCCGTTGGTAGCTTTAATTATTGCTAAAACTCTGTCTTTATTGCTTATTAGCAGTTATGCATGGCAGTACCCAGGATGCAATGCCCTGTAGTTTTTCCCTTGGAGGGAAGGATTTGTGGCTGCATTGCTTAAAGTCACAAAGAGGTTATTAAATAACTGCAAATTACATGAGTAACGCCTGGGATGGTGGTTCTCTTATTTATTACCACTGCTTTGTTTACTCCCAAGCTTCATAGAAAAATTTGAAAACGCGGAGAGCAGCCAGGGCCCTGCGCTCGTGGGGCAGGGAGCGTGCAGTGCGCCGGGCACAGAGCCTGGCCGAGCCCCCGTACCCCTTTCCCCTCAGGGAAAAGCGTAGGCAGAAAGCCCTGTCTGTGTGTGGATGAACCCAGCAGGGTTGTGTTTATTTACATTTACATCCAACACGCCTCTTGCAGGTATGTGCTGCGGGCTGGGAGGTGCACAGCTCTCGGTAGGGAGGGGCTGGCCGGGCACCAAACCCTGGAAGGACTCCAGGATGCAATAACAATAATAAAAACACAAAGCTCATCTGATTGCACGAGGCAGGACTGTTTTAATTCCTCCTCTAGTGACGCAAGCCTAATAGCAGCCGCAGTCCTGACACCGCAGGCAATGTCCCAGGGGCTCTGCTGGGCTCCGGCGCTCCCCGCTTCTGCTGCTGCCAAACGAGCGCTCGTGTTCTCATCAATGTGCTTGGTGGAAAAAACAAAGCTCCCCTCTAGCACCGAGTTAGCAGGACTCAGGCTGAGGCTCTGCATAAGGAGAGACTGGTGGAGGGGGAAAACCGACAGCCAAGTCACACCAGCCTGCCTCGGCTGTCCCACGCTGCTGCTGGGCTCCCAGCACCGCTGCCCCAGCCGGCCCCAGCACCCTTGGCAGCTGTCAGGTTTGCTGCATCTAAACTTTACACCCTGAGCACAATTAGCCAGACAACAAACGCTGTGTTTGACTATCCCTGTCTAAATTTGCTTAGCTCAAGCTGGAATCTGCAGTAAGTAAACGATTTTCTGTTTATATTCAGCACTAATGAAGAGGCAGCGAACGCTGCCCATTAATAACGTAGAAGATGATGGTGTTTGCAGAGGGCCTGTATACAACATGTCATACTTACCGGGGAGCGCCCAACCAGCTATTGATTTCCCAATAAGCACAGGCCTTTCAGTTGCATCTGCATTTGTTTTCTTCCAACAGGGAATTGCCTGTGCTAGGGAGGGCCGGGAGGGCAGCGCGCAGCAGCTGCTGGAGGCTGGCGCATCCCCAGGATGTGCCGGTGCCTAGCGGTGACCCAGCACGGGATGGGGAGCCAGGGGCTGCCCCGCAGCTCTGATCAGTGGGGGGCTTCTAGGGGGAATTGCTGTTCCAGCAGCTTCTGGAAGTGAGAACTAGAGGGAACGTGTGCGAGGCAGGCAGACCTGCTGCTGCCTTGCTGCTCTGCACCCGCTGCCCCAGAGCTCCGGTGCTGGGGTCACCTCCCCACATCCCTGCCGCCTGCCCTTGCAGGGAGCGCAAGGAAATGATGTTTATTTGCAAATACGGATGTTATTGAGCCAAATGAGAGAGATTATTAGGGGCTCGTGGAGTTGTCAGCAAATGCTGTTTAATTAGAGCTCAGACATAACACTCATCATTACCCCGTAGCTCTGCTCTGATCTCAGGCTCCGTACCCCCAGGCTTCCCCAGCTACAATGAGCGCGGCGAAGCCGGCTCTCTCCCCAGCTCCCTCATCAAATACCTGCTCAAGACTCTCAAGGTTAGCGCGATGGGGGTCAGCCGTGTTTAAACGTTGATTACAGAGTCGGCAGGAGCTGCTAAGATTTCTAATTAAGATTAAAGAATGCACACAGCTTATAAATGGTTCTCAGGAATGTATAATTTGATTAGCTTGTTTTCTTGCATCTCTTTCATCCCCAAGTTGGTGGAGATGGCCCCGTCCTGGGGGCTCCCCGGTTGTTCTCCAGCTCCCCGCGGCGCTGGGCTCTCCACCTCCAGAGGTGACACCGGAGAGCCCCGTCCCCACCCGTCCTCCCCTGCCATGGAGCCTGGGCCCTGTGGGCTCTGAAAAACCTCCTGGAGATGTCCTGCAGCAGCCAGGGAGGACTGGTGCAGCAGGGCCAGCACACCACACCAAATCTTCCCTGAGCATCCCCCCTTTGCAGACCTGGGGCGCGAGGGGAAGGCTGGCCCGGCCAAGCTGCTCGGCGGCGCCTGCGTGCGCGAAGGCGTGGGAGCAGAGCCTGCCTGCTGTCAGCCGGGCGGGAAACGTGGTGTTTTGCTTCTGCAAAATTTATTTACACAACTTTGTGCTTATTTATTTTATTTAAATGTCACACGGGGAGGGAAGAGGCATCAGAGCTTGGCTGGTTTGTGCTGTGACAGCCACGGGCTTGAGCAAAGCCGTCACAAGCCTCTCTCTTTGGCGCTGTTGCTGGAGGACACGGAGCTGTGCTCGCAGGCAGCTCCCAGGCAGCTGGAGCCCCCCCGGCTGCTCCCCGTGCCCGTGCTGAGTGCTCGTGCTCTGGGAAGGGGTGCCCCATCCCAGGGCTTCAGGGGTTGGGAGTGTGGGGGAGCCTGGTCCCAATGAGCTGGGGGAATGCAGTGCCGGCGGTGTCGGTGCGTTTTTGGGATGGTTGCTCCTGATTCTTGCATAGAAAGAGGGTGATGGTGGGGAAGGGAGGCTGGTGGCCTCCAAGAGGATGCTGTGCTGTCCCGCTTTGGAGAAGGAGGCTGCCAAAGAAGAGCAAGAAAGAGCATGTGTGCAGGCAGCCCCTGGCCTGGCGGTGGAGATGGAGCTTGGGATTGACCCTGCGCTCCCTTCGGGGCTGGTCATCGGCTGTGACATGTAGGCTACAGAAACCTCCTAGGAATTCTTGCTTTCCTGGAGGTCCACTTGTGGGGAAGGCCCCCCTCGGTGGCGGTCCCCAGCCCCCTGCACAAACCAGCAGCTCACTCGGTGCCAAGCAGCCCCGAGCCTGGCCTGGCCAGAGCAGGCAGGGAGAGCCGGCAAAGAGCTCCGTGCCATACCTGCGTGGGGGGACAGCTGTGCATCAATATTTATTCAAAACTCCCAGGAAACCTGGATGAAGTGTAATTATCTCAGCTCAATCAACTTGGATTAGCATAACTTCAAGTCACCCATCAGACTCGGGTTTGATTTCTGGGATCAAAGCTGCGTGCGGTAGCCGCTGATGAATCGGGTACAGGGGAGGCAGGAGAAGAAAGCCACATGCGCCGCTGTTTTGATATCCCAATTGTTGCCGAGTTAACTTTCTCCTCTCAAACTTCCCTTTCCCCTCCCAGCCTGCAGGAACCGGGGCGGTTTCCACCGTTGGTCCCCGTGGCCGAGTGGAAGCGTGCAGAAAAGCGGCTCAGTTGTCCCAGACATTTATACCTGCAAAAGGAAAGGATCGCATGGTCACACCTTCCATCTGATGGCTTTGGTGTGGTGGTGCTGTTCAGTTTTGGAGGGATGGGGCTGCTCCCGGGGCGAATGAGAGCCCATGGTACTGCTGGCACGTCCCCGGTGCGGGCAGCGGCACCAGCCTGCGAGTGCCAAGCGTGGGCTCTGCGTCCTCGCTGCTACGCAGCATCCCTCCCCACAAACATCTAACCCCCACCTCCACTCCCCTTAATTAAGAACTAAATATAGATCTTAATTAAGGCACTGATGAATTTAATTTAGAGTGGCATTACTGCCTTAACTTCCAGAGCTCGACGCCTTGTTTGTATAATGTATAATATAAGCTAAATGAGTGCTTACTTGTTACCACCATAAATAATTCCCTTGCAAATCCCTTCAGATACGTCTCAGACACTAATCCATCTCCTCCTACAGAATATTCATGGGCACCGGTCCCTTTTCTTCCTACCTCACAGATTTTAATACAAAACCTCCAAACAGCCAGCAAATGTCCCCCCTCCAAAATCCTCAGACACGGGGAGGGAGAGGTGCGAGGGGCAGCAGAGCGGGGCTGCCGAGGCTGCGGGTTGGATTAACTCCACGGTTGCAGGTTCAGCCTGGCAGTCCCCCAAAGCAGCCTTGGCTGTTGATGTGTTCTGGCTGCTGCAGCCCAGGGGCGCAGCTCGGAGCTTGCTCTGCCTCTCCCGGCCACCCTGCACCGAGACGGACGAGGGGAGCTGCGTGACCCTGCCAGGCAGAGGCTTGGAGGGGCTCTGGGACACCCAACTCACGTTCCTGGGGCCGGGCTCCAGACGAGTAGCCAGGAGAGCACAACTCACCTGCCCCCAGCCCACATCTGGTGTGCTGGTCCCAGCCAAAGGGCACCTACAAGGCACTGGCTGGGGTGTGAGGATGTTGCTGGTCCAAGCACCACAGCCTCTCTGGGCAGGAAGAGGTGGCTTAACAGCATCTGAGATGAGCGATCTCCTTCCTCCCAGTCAAAAAAGGGAGGAGCAAAATGAAGATTAAGAGAGCAAAGCAGCGAGATGCTCAGCTGGCGTGTTCAGACAAGAGGAAAAGGTTGAGCCTCTGCCGCCCGCAGTCCCCTCTGCCATCCACCATCCAGGCTAGGGCACAGCCGAGGTCCTACAGGAGGGCGGCACACGGCAGAGAAACCTCAAAGCCCGTGGGGACCATGTAGGCTGTTTGATCTGGCTAGGATAAAATCCCAGAAATTCTCCCACCCCCAGAGCGAGCCTGGCTCTCCCCTGCAGCAGGGGCAGGTTAAGCTGGCTGCCAGGGCCTTCATCGCCCCATCCTCTTCTTCCATGTCCCAAACCACACCGACTCCGGAAGATGGGCAGGAGCAGGGAGGAGACCCCAGGGACCCCCCAGCAGCTGAGCCCTGTGGCTGACCACACGGAGCTGCTACGCACCCGCTGCCAAGACGATGCATCCCCCAGAGGGGCCTCATCGCCCCCCCAGTGCTGAGCTGTTCCCCGGCACGTGGAGCGGGAGCACGGGGGCCGTGCCACGAGGGCGGCTGGGCAGGGGGCACTGCACAGGTACCTGGGTTAGAGCTCAGCTGCCGGGCCCAGCGGGAGGCTGGATAGTCAGGAATCAGCTTCTGCCTTTGATTAAATGACACCCAACAATCAATTTCCTCCGTGGAGCAAGTGCGGGAGAACAGCGCTTGGGAAGATAAAAAATAAAGCCTACATTTGCTCTGCACTCAGCCATGAGCATCATTTTTGTCTTGCGTGCTCAAAGGATTTTTTTTCTGAAGCCCCACTTTTATTCCTTAAACATATAGCAACATAATCAATTGATTTTTTGATACAGCCTAAGCCTGGGGGCGAGCTGGGAGAGGCGGGCTGCCTGCGCTGCCGCCCCGCGCCTCGGCTGCGTCCTGACGCCTCTGCAGGAGGGTTTCTGAGCATGGCGGCTCTGTCTCTTCTGCCTGACACTCACGGAGGTGGGTGCAGCATGGAAGTCACACACGGCCTTCCAGCACCCCGAATAATTATCCTGTTTACACCAGCAAAGCTTGACAGCTGCTGCCAGGGGGGCAGCTCCCTCCCTGGCGTCCCTGGCTGGGCTGCGGGAAGGTTTCTCTATTCCTTCCATGTCCTTAGAGATGAAAGCAAGGAAATAGAACGGGAGCATTTTGGCCTGAAGGTCTTTATGAAGCGGGAAGGGCTGAATAACGGATGAGGGCATGGTGTGGCTGCCCCGGAGGCTGCTGCCCGTGCAGGAGAGCAGGGCTGGGGCGCCGCACTGCTCACTGTTTCTGCCATTTCAACCACAAAGCTCGCAAGGACACAAATCCCTCCTTTGCCTCTTCCTCACCATGGCCACCTGTGCCTGGGTCCGTGGCCAAGCTGCGGCGCGGCTGCCCGGGGCCAGCAGGGGCTGCGAGCCTGGGCTGCCCTCGGGGGGGGCCACGAGTGGCCCGTGCGCGCCCTGCGCGTGCCCTGTGCATCTGCTGCGCATCCCCTGCTGGCGTTTTTCTCACGCCTTCAGCACCTCATGTCACAACATTTCATAACAAATTTAGCTGTCGCTCCATGTTTTATTAGTATAAGTGCCTTAAAAACAGATCAGAGATTCAACTAATTTACTCATTAGTAAAAGGAAATTAGCCATTTGCGATCTCTCCTAATAAAATTAGCCGGGCGACAGATGCTTTGTTGCCATCTTGATCGGGTCACCACGCTGCCGGCATCCAAAGGCAGCCCTGGTGCTGAGCTTTTGGGAGGCCCCGCGGGGCAGCCAGGCACGTCTCCTGCTGCGGGTGCTGCCTCTCCTGCCCTCGGGATGCCCTGGCAGCGGGAGGATGAGTGCCTAACGCACCAGGAACGAAGTTGTTTTGGGCTCTGTAAGGGGGTCAGTGCCGGCTTGGCGAGCTCGGTGTTGCTGGGCACTGTACGAAGCTAATTAGCTGTCTTTGTGGCTGCTCTGCCAAGGCAGCCAGCTCCCCGAGCTGCGAGCAGGAGCCGTCCTGTCCTGTCCCCACTGCCTCACGCAGGACGGCCGGGCTCACAACGTGGCTGCGAGGCGAGGTGGTGCAGAGCAGGGCTCGCACTCTTCCCCAGGAAGGGAGGCGATGGAGGGCCCGTGATTGAGCTATTCAGCGGTTCACAGGGCTGACAAGGAGTGATCAGGCTTTTTGTGATTTTTTTGCCTGCGTACCTCGTCCTGTAGCAGGGACAAAAGAGCTTGGTGAAATGCAAGGGCTGCCCATTGAAAAGCCGGACGAGGCTGGTGCGCAGCGGGCAATCGTCTTCGCCGGGCTCTCTGCACGGGCCCCAGAAATGGTCTGGGCACGTCCCCTGGCAAAGAAAAGGCAGCCAGCCGGAGCTGGAGAAAAGACAAAAGCCAGAGCAATGCCATCGCCCTGCTAATCACTGCGTCTGTCCCCCGCCGAGCTCTCAGCTCTTGCCCTATTCACCGTGCTCTCAGCATTTTCCCTATTCACCCTGGCAATGATGTGACCTGCGGTGCCGGAGAAGACAGCAGATTAACCCCGTGCTTCAGGCAGGGGGACGTCCATCCCCGGCCGGGGTGAGGACACATTTCTCCCCAGCCTGCAGGCAGAGCCCTGCGAGCTGCTCTGCCCGCCCGGGCTGGGCTGATGGGTGCAGGTGGGTGCTGGGCTCGGCACACGCGCTGCTCCCCTCCCTGCCCGTCTGCTCCATTTTCCTGCTCTGTACTGTCCCGGTACAAATCATTTGCTCAGATAACAGATGACGTGTTTATCCCAAGGGATACAAGTCTGAATATTAGGATGTCAAAACTGGCTGCATTTGCAATACGTTACTGTCAAATGGAAAATAAAAAGGGAGTTTCGGTTATTTAATTTGGTACGAGTGCAGGAGAGTGCAGGCAGAGGAGGCTGCAGCTGCTTTCCTGGCTCCTGCGGGGCTCAGGTCCGGACCTTGTGTTCTTCCACCCCGGGCGAGCCCTGCTGGTGTGCAGTCACTTCTTCCTCCCAGAGGAAGGCGAGGGCACGAGCCCGAGGAATTGCTGGTGGGAGGTGGCGTGCTGCTGCGCTGCCTCTCCTCCCCAGCTCAAACTCTCTCTTTAAACTTGGAGAAGCAGCCTCATCTGCGGGCAGGTCGCATGGGGCACATGGCAGCTCATTCATCCATGCCAGGAAAATTTGTACTTTAAAAAAAATTGTTTTAAAAAGGCTTTTTGAAGACAAACATCCCAGTTCCTTGGGGAAGGCTCTGAGTTTGCAGAATACCAATTAAAAATATAAAAGTACTTTTACAAAAAAATCTATAAAGCCAAGTCCTCAGATCAGGAGAAGGGGGTGTGTGTGCGAGGAGGGGGGGATGGCACTTTGTGTCATTTGGCAATAACAAGTTGAGGGGTTGAGGGGAGGGAGGAGGGGCACCGAAGCGATATAGCACGGGTACCAGAGCAGCGTCTGCTGGAAATCAAGGTGGGTTATTTATCCGGGTGTCTCACCCTCTGGCTTGCAGCAGAGTGGCACATCTCTCCCGGACTGCAGAGCAGGGAGTGCAGGGGAGCTGCCCCTCTGGCAGAAATCATTATTTGGGGAGGAAAGAAAAGGAGCAACACGCAATTACAGCTCGCCGTGGTGGTTAACGTGTAAAACGTGCTCCCAGCCTCCGCTGAGGGCTGGCCGATGGACCAGCGCAGCCCTCGCAGGCTGCCTGCGGGCACCGAGCCCACCAAGGTCTCTGCTCTTGTGGGGAGCAAGGGAAAAGGACGAAGCACTGTGCCCGAAGGGATGGGGTGACAACAGGAGCCTTGGGCTCTGCATGGCCCTGGGGGTGCAGAAAGAGCTCCGAGCGGCTGTGTCCTGCTGCTCCCCTGGGGGCGGGCAGCCGGAGGGGCACGGTCCCTTCAGTTCTTGACCGTTTCCCCAAAATACAGGGTGGATGAGACGTGGAGAGGGAGGAAGGATAGCTGAAGGGGCTGGAGAGGAAAACGGTGCCTCTCCGTGTGAAAGCTCCGAGCGTGTAAAATCAGCTATCTCCCCTTCCCAGCTGCTCCCGTGCCGCCTCCTCGCTGCCCGGGGATGTTTCTCCCTTCTTCTAACGAGGCCATGGGGCTGCAGCTCTGCCTTGTGCTAATCCAGGGATCAACAACGCTGGTTCAGCGATGGGGTTTGGGAGCTTTTGGTAGCCAGGGAAAAGAGAGGGTGGATCTTATAAGTGGACACAGGGCATATAGTAAATAAATAGACCTGCAGCCACGAAGCTGTCCTGGCTCACAGCACCCGTGTGAGGAGGGGCTGTGTGAAGGCCATGAGAGCAGGCTGGTGTCTGCTTTTTCTCCAAACTCCCAAATTTCCCTCTGCTGAGAGCGCAAACAGGACAGCTTCTGCGAGTGGACACGTGGCTGAAAGCATCCCTGCCCCAGCCAGAGGGGCTGGCAACACATCTTCCCCCCGAGTGTCTGCACCCCCCAGGGGACGTTTTGCTATTCCTTTCTGCACAACAAACCCATCCTCATGCAACAGGCACCCGCGTGGCCACGGGTCAGGGTGTGTGGAGGGCTTCTGCCCTGGGGCTGGGGCATGTTTGGGGTGGGCGACCACGTCCTGCCCTCCTCTCACTCCAGGACTGTGGCTCAGCACGTGCTTAGAGGCATTTTAGGCAGGGAGTGTTGGTCCCTCTGAGAAATCCCTGCCACCGCTGGCAGGGCTGGTGCCTGCCTCGGGTCACCTTCCAGCCACGGGGCAGTTAGTGTCCTCCTGTCCCTTGGGACACGATGAGTGACGGCCTGCCAGCAGCAGGGACCGGAGCCCTCGTGCTGATGCTAAGATAACACACTGGGTAATAGTTTTCGACATATTTCATTGAAATATAACAAAATATTTGCATAGCATTATTAGATAAATGGGAGCTGACTGGAGGCAGAGCTCATTTGGAAATCCGATATGAAAATTCATTTAAAATGAAAGAATATGGAAGCTTAAGTTTATGGTAATAGACTGATCACAGGGAGTAGCTAATGACTCCCAACAAATACGTCTCAGCCACGATATCCTCTTCCCCTGCGTGGCTGCTGCCCTCCGCATGCTCCTGCGTTCGCTGGCTCTTGTGCAGAGGATGGGAGTGCCTGATGCTGCTGCTGTTAGCAAAACCCTGACTTTTAGGGGTGAAATGGCTGTCAGCTCTGACCCAGCCCAGGATGGAGAAGGGCAGAGCCAGCAGGGCACAGGGACGGGGCAGCTGGGCACGATGGAGCACGGGAAGGGGTTTAGTTTGGGTTTAATTCCCATCTCCCGATGCTAAAGCAGATTGAAATGAAGCGACTGAAAAGCTGCAGATGAGAGGTGGGGAAATTAATAATGTCATAGTAATGGTAGCAATGAGTGGCTGTACATGTGCTAATTAGTTTGGAGCCCTCTCTCCAACTTTATTGCAGTCCGCGTGCCAGTTTAATCAGCTCATCGTGAGCCGAGCAGCGGCGAGAAGCTCTCAGGTGAGCTCGAGCTCTGCTGCCCACCTGAGCTGAGTTCTGCTCATTAACAACCAAGGGCTTCAGCAGGAGCTGCAGGGATAATTGGGCAGATTGAGAGCCTTGAAATAGAGGTAGGCTTCCCCCACCAGCCCTAGGGTTGCAGGACTTGGGCCAGGTGGTGGCCTTCTTGTGCTGCTGGGATGAGGAGGAGCTGCTCTCCAGCCTTGGAAAGCCCAGGCAAGTCCCTCCCCAAAATGTGGGGCTTTTGTACAATTTGTGGGCTTTGGAAGGGAGAAGTGGAGGTCTGATTGTGCGGCGCTGTGTGTGTGAGGGCCGCCTTTCTCTGTGCTGCAGAGGGTCTCTGAGTCCCAAGTTGTGAAGCACTCTGTACCGTATCCTTGCATCTGAATGGCTTCAGGTGCCAGGGGAGTGAATCAGCTGCTGCCTGCCTTGGTGGTTTGAGCTGTGGGGAGCTGCGCTGGGGTCTCTGCTGCCTGGAAGGATGTGCTGCTGTCCCCCGGGAGAGCCGTTCCTCGGGAGCCTTCTGCAGCCCTTCTGTGGCACGCATCAGACCCTGCGCCCTGGCTGGTGGCTGGGATGAGGACGAGTAACGGGGTGCTGAGAAACCTTATCAACCCACAGCAAAACAGGCAGATGGGCTCTGCGAGAGGTTTCCAGGGAGTGTTGGAAGGCAAAAGAAGGGTTGTGTTGTGTGGGACCAAAGACAATGTAAAAAAGGTCTCTGTAGCCACCTGTGACACAGATAAAGGCACGCATTGAATTTCTGGCTTTCAACATTTTAGCTAAGTTTCTCCTTTTAAGTTCCTGGTAGGTGTGGGAGGTGAAGCAGTGTGGGAGGGAAGATGGAAGGAAGAGCAGATGAAAAAGAGGATAAAACATGACACGCAAATAGGCAACTGCACCTTCTTTGTGTCTTTTCAGTCGTTTGCCCTTCATTTGTCACAAAGGTTTGGAGGAAGCCTTGTCTTTGGGGTGTTGGGCGGGATGCTGGGTGCTGAGTCACAGGCGGCCTTTGGGAAGATGTTGGCCAATCCCCCTGGTCCTCATACCAAAATGGGCTGTTGCAGGGGTTTGTTGCTGAAGGAAGGATGAGGGGGCAGAGATGCTGTGCCTGGTGCCCGCTCTTGGGCCCCAGTGAGGGTGCTTGGCTTGGTGTCCCCAAGCCCTGGTGGCCCTGGGGGCAAGGTGGTCCTTGAAGGGCAGCTCCTTCCACACGTGTAGTCCAGGCCTTTTGGTGTGCTGAGGACAGGCTAGCAGAGGGTTAAGCTAATTTAATCCACTTGCTCATTGTACAAAAACAAAGGCAGTCTATCTTTAAATTACATAAAGAGTCTGCAAGCAGCCTTCATTTAGAGCTTTCTTCAGAAACCGGCTGCCCGTGGACTTCTACAGGCAGTCGATACTTTAATCTTGATATTTCACTAACAAAAATGTTTCTCAGAAGGCTAAAAAAAGAAAACTGCTACTCGCAATGTAGAGAGGTAGAGATTTTTCTGCACAAAATCACGCATGAGAATAGCAGGGAGAAAACTTCCCAGCCGGCAGTTTAATAGCAGGCTCCCTCGCCCGCGTGTCGATGGCGTTCCTATTAGTATTCGGCACTGGTGCGAGAGCCACTTAGGCCTAAAGACAGCTTCGCACAGACACAATTGAAATGTTTTTATAAATGACCAGCAGAGTTTGAGTGACATGCCCTTCTTAAGCTAAATAAAATTAAAGATAAACCTTCTAAAAAATACATGAGCTAAACATCTCTTCTGTGCTTCATTATGCAAATGCTCCTGCCCATTGCTGCGGCAATTAGCTGCCTCCCTCAAGGTGCTCGGTGGCTTGGGGGTGGCAGGATGAGAGACCTGGCCTCTCGCCTGTGCACCCCTTCCCCTTCTCCTCCTCCCTGGGGACTGCAAATGAGCCACAGGATCGGAGTGCTGATGGGGTACGAGGAGGTGCTTCCTTGCTGCAGTTGGGATGAAAATACTGGCTGCTTGTTGAAGCTGGTTTTTGGGTGAAGTTTTTAAATGTTCTGCTGTAGATGTTTGCTCAGTTCTGCTGTAAATACTTGCTTGGTTTTGGTGAAAATAAGTGGTGTGGTTGGGGTGTCTCTGCTCACCCTGTCCTTGCTTCAGTGGGGTTGGGAACTGGGTGGGAGACCTATAATTTGTGCTCCTGCTGTGGGTGGCATCGTGCTGCTGCTGTGAGGGGATGCTGGTGCTGGGCTGCTGGGCAGCAGCCCCTGCCGTGCCTCCCCCAAACCACTGCCCTGCTCGCTAGTCAATGGGCTGCGAGTGTTTCTGCTGTGGCTTCCTGTCTAATTGCCTTTGTCCTTGTTAACATGTTCTCCCCTTCTTTGCGCTCCCCCTAATGAGTAACTCCTACTTGATGTACAAGATGTAAGTATACAAGTTATTAATCTTCCACCAAAGCAATTACATCAGCACGAAATTCCTCACTGACGGTGCGCTTGTTCTGCTATTGCCCCCTTATCAGGTTAGCAATTTCAGATCTGCATTAAGTGTTCAGAAATCAATTTTCAGCTTATTTTGTGCTACAAAATTTGCCATGCCTGAATCTGTGATACTAATTGAACAAGAGCAATTGATGTTTTAGTAGTAATTAAAGATGGTAATTATTACCAAATCTCCCCATGGCCCCATGTGCTTGCTTTGGACTTGTCAAAACCAGAGGCAGGCGGAATCAATCTTAATAAAGCTGGTACTTCAAAGTGTCTTCCCAGTGATGGTTTCCCACAAGGTTGGTGATAGTGGTAGAGGAAGATGGGGACAAATTATGAAGCCTTGTAGAATGCAGGGACACTAATGGATGTTTCCTAATTTTTAGAAGTCTTTAACCAAAATGAAAACTTCTCGTTGCTGCTTAATGGAAGAATCCCTGTATGGGTGGTTTGGAGATCACAGGGACGAGGTCTTGTGTGTGGGTAGCCTGGCTGAGCCTGACTTGTCCTCTTGCTAACAGCCTGGAAGGACCCATGCATTTGCCCCTCTCTTCATGCAATGTATAGTGCTGCTTGGTAGCCTTTCCAGACCTCAGGGAGCTGTGCTGCGTGGCGAGATGCTGACCTACCTATTAACACCTATTTTAGGGACACTTTTGCCCTCTGATGCCAGACCCGAGTGCCTGCTGCCATTGCTGACAGCCTGACCGGTGGGTGGGCATGCAGCTCACAGAGCAGCACTAAGCAGCCCGGGCCTCTGGCCCTGAGGAGGAAGAGGGAAAACGCTGGGCAGTGTCTTGCAGGGCCCCCAGCAGGCTGCTGGCTGCAGGCATTTATTTCCCAGGCTTGCTGGTTTCTGTTGCTCTGCAAGGCAAATCCTCCGTCTCTGGTGAGATGGCTTCTGACTGATATTTATACAAGCAAAAGCAGGATCAGGCCTGCTGAATCGCAGTCTGCTTGTCCCCATGGAAACAGATGTGGGATGCTGCAGAGCTGATCTCGCAGCTCGAACTCTGCGCGTCGGCCCTTGTCCCCGGTCCCTCGCAGAAGAGCCCTCCAGCAGGAGGGGGGAGCCAGCCCTGATATCCATTTTGTCTTTGGAGAGCGAGCCCCTTCTCTTTAGGGGAAAAAATGGAAATGTAATCAGATCAGCTTGTATAGTGCAAATAGAAAATCAGTTTTAATAAAGCCAGAAGAAATGCAAAGCAGCTGCTTGTGATGGAAATGGTGTTAAATAGACACCTCTTTAAGAAAAAGCAGCTCCGGGGATGTTGATCGGGGAGGCGCGCAGCCTTGGGCTCGCTCCTGCTGCTCGCTGAGCGGCAGCACCAGCAGCCCGCACAAGCAGGAATGGCTTCGAGGGTTGGTTCATGTGTGGCGAGGTGGGGCAGGGCCCCAAAGGCACCTGCAGACCCCCGGGGTGCCCAGGAGGCTTCCCCTCTGCCTGGGGAGCGGCTCCTGCTGGCTCTGCTCGCTCCGAGGCACTGCAGTTCTTAATTACAGCTCTGAGGAGGCACTTTGGCTTTATTGCTTTCATTTATTACATGCAGACCAGTGTCTGTTTTCTGAAGCAGCTATCTGGTCAAATCGTGGTTGATAAGCAATACTGGCCTGTCTTTTTAAGACAGCCAAAATTTATCACTTTTTATTTATTTATTTATTTTGCAAGTCTGTGGTGGTGGCATGTATTTTTCTTCAAGTGACATTTTGCAAAAGGCTTTATTTTCCCATTCAGCCCTAGGAGAAAAAAAAAAATGAAGGAGCAAGCCAGCTCTGTAATAAAATCCACATGGAGGTAAAGGAGGTACCTTGGCGCTCAGTTGCAGTGGTGCAGTGACTGCTGGACTGCTCAGGTGGTGGAGCAGTTGTCCACCACTATTTATTTTTTAAATTGGGTGCTGAGTGACACCGGGCTTTCTGAGCAGTGGTAGCAGATGGCGTGGTGCTGGGACTTGCTCTGCACCCTGCTGCTGGTCTGTCCATGCTGGGAGCACTGTAGGGGCAAGGAGTGAAGCAGGTGGGACAGGGATGGTGTCTGGGAGAGGCTTGTGAGGCTGTGCCTAGCAATACGTGAGTCTTTAAATCTCTCCCCTTCCTTGCAGGCACAGCTCCACTTATAGTGAAAATTGTCCCAGCAAATGAAACAAAACAAGAAGAAATTTAATGCGTGAAACTGTTATTAGAGCCCTGAGGGACAGGCTCCCTTAAAGCTTCCTTTAATGAGATTACAGGTGTGATGCTTTTTACGTCTGTTATGCTGTGCCAAATGGGTTTCAAGCCTGTTCAGTGCCAGCCGGCTGTGACTTCTGCAGAGCCACGATGGGAAAGCTGAGCAGGGACACCCAGACCCCAGTGAGTGTCCCCAGCTCCCCGGGAGGGCAGAGGCCCCGCTGTCTGAGCGGCTGGCGCAGGCTGTGCTCGCTGCCCCAAGGGCAGGCTCTCCCTTACCGGCTGCACGGAGCAGCAGCTCCATGTCGCTGTACTTGGATGGTGCCCTCGATTCTGTGAGGGCTTTTAGCAAGGTGTCCCGTGGGTCTGCAGCCAGGCACCTGCTGGTCCAGCTCTGAAACAACCTCTGGGTGCAGAGCCCAGGGCAGCATCCCCAGTTTGTCCCCAGCCATAGGCATTCCTGCACTGCTCCTTGCCTGGGGTGGTGCTGGGGAGCAGGGTGAGCCCCAGCTCATGCCGTTGGGAACCACAATCAATCCCCAATTATTGATGGAAACAAATAGGTTAAACCCCCCAGCACTGCTTTTCTCCTCTGTTTCTTTCCTCCAATGGGTGGAAGATGCTCCATGGATAATAAAAGGACAGCGTTTCCCCTTTGATATCAATCCTTGTCTCAAAGGAAAGAGTCAGACGTTTGGAAGGGAGAAAGGAATTGAAAGGCACACAAAGCAAAAGGCACGATCTATAATTGGCCAGCTGTAATTTCATAATTCATCTCTGTGAAACACAATGAAATTAAAAGAGTTTAGATTCCAAAGTGTAATGATCATCAATTAAATTCTGCTGGGGCTGAGCTTCCTTCTCATTTGAATTTTATTTTATTATTATTATTTCTCTGTGATTGCAGGAGGATGAAAACAAAAGCTGCTGCTGTTAGAGGTTGCTGTGGCGGGGCTGGTGGGGAAGCAGTTGGGGAGAATTAGAGACAGCAATTACTGCTGGGTGACAGAGAAAACCGAGGGAAAGGAGGTTTTTCCTCTGCCTTGCACCAGTCTTAGGCAGGGGAATCCATCATTCTGAGTCTAATCAGCTAATGCTGATAAACTGCCAGCAATAACTGACAATTGAACTGTGGGTTTTGGGCTGGGAGTTCATTCATTTTGAAAGTGCCATAACTAACCCATTAAAAACAGAAAAGCAAAAAAGAAAAGCCCTGGCCCCTGCCTGGGTCCCCTAATGAAGGCTGCTGTTTATTCTTTTAAGTGTGGATGATGATGTGTTTAGCAGCTATTGATGCCGGCGGTTTAGCCGAGGCTGGAAAAGCTGCTTGATGCATTGAAGAAAGGCGTTGGTGTTCATCCCTGGCAGCGTTGGTCCTGGGTGCTGTTCCTGCACGTAATGCCGGGGGAGCTGGGCTGAGCCTGCTGCGCTGCTGGTGGGGGGCACCGGGACGGGCTCTGGGCAGGGCAGGGCTGAAGCTTGCTGGGTTACATCTCACAGGATCAGGCTCCGAAAATATGGCGCTGGGGTAGTACATAACAGTGTCTATGGCAGTTCCCTCGGGGAATTACCTCCCATCGATTGGATCGCTTATTGTCTCCGTGTTAAATTACTGATGCAAATAGTCAGGCTATGCTTGCTCTGCTTGCAAGCTGCTTTTTAAATGGTAAAGCCTCGCTTAGGAGTGCAGCTACAGTCGGTGTATGTTCACTTACGTTTCTGTGGTTAAATACACATTGACAAACGCCACAATCGTGCGGTGCTCTGGATAAATGCAGCTCCGGCAAGGTGCAAGCTGAAGCAGGGCGGCAGTGGCTTCCCCTCTTGTACCTCTCTTAGGCAGACAGTGCCTGAAGTTGAGCAGGGGAGAATATGCAGAGAGTGATTTCACACCAGGACAGCAGATCACACAAACTGCTCTCTGCAGGATCTTCTGCACAAGGGCTGAGGAACCAAGGGACACGTGGCAGCTGCCTGGGCTAATTCATTACCCTGAGAACCGGGGTCACTTCCCCAGCCATGCGTCCCCTTGGTCTGCCCCAGAGAGCTCGGCTTTTACCAAGGCCTCCGTCATCGTTTGAAGCTCTGTGGACAGAGGTTTCCAGATTTATATACACGTGGGACCTAGATAGCCAGCTTCCCTTAATTTAAAAGGAGTCGCTTTTCCAGTAAATCACAAAGCTGGGGAGTGGCTGCTGTAGTTGTGCATCCTGTGTTACTGGGAGTGGGGAAGTTCCCAAGCGGCTTCTTGTTTAGCAGGGGAGATTTCTCACCAAAACACCCCGTTGGGGTTGCAGTTTCCAGGTGCTGAGAACCCTTTTATGAAATTTCTCTGCTTAATTACCCTTGCTGTAAAACTGTGCACCTGATGTCTGGTCTGCATTTGTCTGGCTTTCACTTCCAGCAACTGAGTTTTTTACACCTTTGTTGTTAGACTGAAGAGCCCTCTACTATCAATTTTTTTGTTCTCTGTGTAGGTATTTAAAGGCTTTGATCAAGTCACCTCATCACCTTCTCTTTGTTAATCTGGAAAGACTGAACTCCTTGAGACTTTTGCAATAAGGCAGGAATTGTGCCTCTGCGTCCCTCGGCTGCTTTGAAAATCCCAGCCAGAGAGTCTAAGGTTGGGCACCTGAAAACGAGAGGGTATTTAGAGAACTCACCCCATTACGTCTTTGTGCTCCTCTCCCCCTTTTTGCACCGGGCTTTGAGATTAGAGGGCTTGTGCTAGCCACGGTTGGAAAGTTTCTGTTCATTTTCTCTCCTTTTTTCTCCTGTGATGGATGGTAACTCCTCAGAAATGGCGTTCCCAGGGAAGCACTGGCTCTTTTGAGTGTTCCCCCCCGGCTGCACTCTGCCCTGTGCTGGTGTGCCTGCCCCCGTGTGCCTGGGGGAGATGGGGAATTGCTGCTTTCTGCTTGCTTCTCCTTTGCTACTTGGCCTCTGCAGGCAGGGTGAGTGCTGTGTTTGCAAATGTTGTGGTCTGGTATTTTTTCCCCCCTTGGTGGTGGTAGAAGAAAATGTTGTCTGTCTTTGGGGAGGTGGGAGCAGCAGCACATGCGCGTTATTTTCCTGGAGAGCTGAAAATGACTGCGTGTTCATCTTAGAAAGCTTTCATGGATCAGTCAAGGAGGGCTCGCTTTAATCTAGACCCAGCAGACCCTTCTGCACAACATATTTAGGAGGTTGCACAAGTTAGCTCCAGGAAAGCCTCCTGGGAGCCCACTAAAGCCTATCATCAAAGATGCTTAGTCTTTGCAGGAAATATTGTGCAAAGACTAAATGATCCAGAAAGGGTGTATCACCTCAAAGGGGTCTGCTTCCCAGCCTTGCTCTGAATTTCAAATTCCTCTCTGTACTGTGGCCCAGCTCGGTCCCTAAAGGACCAAAGTGCAAGCTGCTCGCTGATGGTTTTCAGGACCAGGCTTACCTGGGCATGTAGCTCAGACGTCCCCAGTGTGCCACATCCCTGGCACTGGGCACGGCAGTGTGGTGGCTTCCAGCAGAAGAGAAAACCACTTGTGCTTGACAATTCCCCTTCCTGCCCTGAGCCCCATGCTCTGGAGAAGGCATTGCATGGGTGAAGGTGCTTAGGGGTGCTGGGGGTGGCTCTGCCCTACGGGGGGCTGGCAGAGCCCATCTGGGTGCTGCTCCCTTGATGCTGACCGCCTCTGAGGTGTGATGCTGCTGGGCAGGGCAGTGCTGGCAGGGGAGGAAGGCTTCCCCCCCCAGCTGCCCTGCTGTAATGACTTGTCAGGAACGTGAGGATGGACGGGGCGCACCAGGCCCTGATGAGATGATACAGCAAAGATTCCATTTCATCTCGAATTTGACATTAAACTTTAATAGTCTCAAGGACAAGAAGCCAAGAGATATCAGATGTAATGAGATAAAGCAAAGTTTCTCTGACAGCAAATTTGATCACAAATGGGCTCTGAGATTGCTTCTTTGATATAAATGAAACATAATTCATCTTCCAGTGCCTTGAATGGGCTGTGAGGCCATGTATAATAACAGTGTCGCCATTGCCTAGCTCTGACAAGTGCCTGCATGGCACGAGGGGACAGGGCCCTGAGACCCTGCTGCTCTCCTCTGCCCCGGAGGGGACCCCGAGGCAGGAAAGTGCTGCCAAGAGCTGGTGAGCAGCTTGCAAGTACCTGTGCTGCTCCCGTGTGCTGCTCTGTGCCCTGGTGTCGGGGGCTGCTGGGGGTGAGAGCGTGGTGGGGCTGTGCTCCTGTCCCAGGGGGTTGCTGTCACCCAGCCCCAGCTGGCTTGGGCAGCACCAAGCTGCTGAGCACCAGCCCTGTCTGTGCAGGGATCTGTGGTTTTTGCTTTTGCAGTGGAAAGCAGAATGTGGATGGTCCCTGCAGAAGTGCCCAAAGGGTCAGTGGGACATGGGACAGGGAGCGCAGTGCTGGCAGAAATCTCGTTCCTGCTTGCTCAGGCTGCTGCAGCCAAAACTGGAGGCCACAAAGCTGAGGTTTGCTCCTCACATGGCTGTGCTGCTTTGCCCAGGTGATGACTTCCCTCCTCCACCAGGACACTGGCGTTTGCAGGTAGTGCATAAGGAAGCAAATAATATTTCTTCTGTGTGGCTGCAGTAACCACTGGGTTCTGTGCTCTGGCATTTTTTGTTTTGCTCCTGCTTGTGTGAGCCCTTGGCTCATGTGTGTTCCCATGAAGGGTTTCCAGCTGCCTGCACACTCAGAGGCTGCTGTGCCTCGCCTGCTCAACCAGCAAGCCGAGGTGCAGCTCCTGCTCTGGAGGACCCAATCCTGTGACCATTGTTAAGGCATAACGAGGAATGACACAAATGAAGCAAATACATCTGAGCTGCCCAGAGACCGAAATAAGTTCACATAGCAGGTTCATTGAACAATTGTGAATAACAAAGCTATTTGCTAAAATCTATCTGATTGCAGTTAGCTGAGCAAAGAAAAGGGCCAAATTAATTGGGTAAATCATTTGTGACAGAGTCAGCCAAGCTCTGGTTGTGAAGATTAATTAGTTGGTGTTTGAAGAGATTGAAAAGAGTTGAAAGATTGCCAAATGCTATCAATTAGTCATTTGGAAAGTAGCACCAGCAAGGAGGGCATGGCACCTGGCTCTGTGGAGCACGGGGAGTTGGTGCTCGGGCCAGGAGGGCGGCAGCCTGATGTTGGAAAACCCAACGATGATCCCAAATCCTGCACTGTTTGTTTGAGCCAGGCCATACCCTGGGCTCAGCAGGGTTTGGGAACAGTGTGAGCCTTGGCAGCTGTTGGAGGAAGGTTTGAGGAGCGGGGTCTGGGGTTGGGAAGGGGAGCAGGGAGCTGTGAGCACCGTGCACAGAGGCAGAGGGTAACAGCTGGAGTATAAATGCAATAGCAAAGCAGGTGGGATATGAGTTTGCTGGGTGCTTTAAAGCCCTCTTTGTGAGAATCAACATGTCCCTGGGTGGCAGAGGAGAGGTCTCATACCAGCTGAGAGCATTTGTCTCAATGGCAACTTGCTCTGTGGAGCTGATCTGCCTGTGCCTGGTGCCCCGGCACTGCTGTGAGCGCTGCTCTGCTCGTCTCCAGCAGCCTGGAGGAAGACCTTGGGGCTGACAGTGCTGACACTGTAATTATAATGGATTCATTTTGCACCATTTCCTGATCTTGTTATTATCTTTGTCATCAGAATTAATTTAGCTCTGTGTTTTTCCTTCCCCTCTCCCTTCCCCTTTCTCATTACAAGTGTCTTGGAGAGGATGTGACAGCCTTGTAATGGGCAGCGTGGCAGGTGAGACGTGGAGGTGATCTCCAGTGGCGTGACCTTTCCTGTTGCCTCGGCTGTGGTGCCGAGCTGTGGGGCCGTGCTCCTGGCCTCATTGTGACACTGGGAGCCTCCGTGCCCTGCCTGCCCCCCAGCTCAGGGGGCATCCCCCGCTGCATCCCTGCCCCTGCCCATGGAGAGATCACGGTGGCAGTGAAACATTCCCTTTCTCCAGGGCTGTGTCGGGCTGGGTTCCAGGGTCTCTCTGTATTTTGCCTACAGGTGTCTCTCTTGAGCAGCTCTGGGGTGCTCTGAATCGGGCTACAAATATCGCACCGAGGGGGGATTGCTCCTGATGCAGCCCCCCTGCACACATCTGGGGGCAAACACCATCAGTCAGCGGGGTGGGACAGAGGCGTCCTGCCACGAGTGCAGCACTTGATACTTTTCTTAATTTGCATGACGAACTTGATTTATTTGTTAATTAACAGACATGCCTGTGATTACCTGTGTTTTAGGTATGGTTTAAGGTGAGGGTTCCCTTTGGGGAGCTGCGGGGAAGGCAGAGGTGATGGGGCAGCTGGGCACAGTCCCATTTGCGTGGGAGGTGCGGGTGTGTGGAGTCAGGAGCCGGACAGATGAGAAATTTGGCTGTGAGCCTCTGCTTGGTGTTCCCCCAGGTCCCCACTGGGTCCTTCCTCTGCACACTGATTGGAGATGTGGGAAACGGGGCTGCCTTGAAGACCACCAGCGCACTTAGCTGAGCGAGTGTTCTCTGCTTGCCTTGGAAGAGGTTTGGTTTGCCCAGGGCCTTACATTTGGTGCAGATTTCTTGTTGTGATTGCAGATACGTTAATTGTCTGTGGGGAAACGAACAGGAGGTTTTTGCATGATAAAGAAGCCTGAAAATCAAGGATGACAGCTGCTTCATTTTCTATTTAAAAAAAAAATTATTATCATTAAATTGCTTCTAGTGGCCTGTAATATTTTTGTACAGTCGCAATTACAGCTCTTGGAGGATTAAACTGCATGCACACACACAACCTGTTAACTTAGTCTAAAGGGCAGCAATGAAGCTCCCCAGTGCAGAGAACCAACACTTCTACCTCACCCCATTTAGCCTAATGAGGCCAGCACGCTGTAAAACCAGAATGCACACAAGCAGGCTTGGATTGTAGGGAACAGAGGTTTGGTCCGGGGCTCAGGACCGACTGGCAGCAGCGCTGGGGCTCCCTGTTAGCATTTGGGTCCAGTGCTGTTGTGCTCCCATTTGTTAGCCTGCCAGCTGTTCTTGCTGGAGAAGGAGTCTGGGATGGTTCTGTGATTTTTTTCCTTTTTTTTCAGTGACAAAAATGACATTTGCTGTTCTCAGATACGTAGCTTAATCGTGCTCCATGAACACAGCCCGTGCTCCTGCTGTGATTCCCCAGCATCTGCTGGAGCTGCAGCCAGCAGCGCTGGGAGGATGGGGCACTGCATCCAGCGTGCTCTCCTCGTGCTTTCCCTTCCTGGCTCTGGAAAATAGCACTCGTGTTTTCCAGTGATGCTGTGCGGTGAGAGATTTTTCATTCCCTTCGCCCCCCCCATGTGTTGCATTGTGCTAAAACGCAATGGGCTGAGTGCAGGCTGTTGATGGGGTCCTTCCTGCCTGAAACTCCTGGTGAATATGAAAAGTCGAATTGATTCCCTCTAATAAATGAAGCAGTTGGATGTCTCATTTGTAACTTGACATCCATGCCGGCGCTTCAGCTGCTGCTTCTCACCCCTGGCTGGGAGATGCACTTATTAAGATGGCATTCTGCGAAGTTATTGCCATTTACCGGGAGCCAATCTATCTGCAATTCGCTTCGGGTCGGGAAGGAGCTGCTGGTGGGGGCAGAGAGCTGGGGGTGGGGGAGAGGTCTGGAAGGGCTTTTGGATGTCTACTTTCTGCCGATAGATCACTGTCTTGTTCATCGTCTGCTGCTGAAGGAGATCATTTGCTAACCTGGCAGGGACTTGGGGTGCACTTTGTGCAGCCTGGGAGTGGCTGCGGTGAGCTGTGCATGTGCCAGCCTCTGCCTGGGCTGCGTGGGGCTGGCCGTGACTTACCGAGGGACATCTTGGTGCAAGGCTACGTGCTGCGGGGCAATCTGTTGGGCATTCCCTTGGTGCCCATCTCTGATCCCCACAAAGCTGATGGAGGTCAAAAATGTTGCCTTTTGTAGAGGAGCAGGAAATGTGGTGGGGACCCTCGTCCTGGGCAGCACCTTATTCTGCGAGGTCTTCGGTGATGGAAACAATTTTGCCCGCTTCCCCTCCCCTCTGCTTTTCTGTTGTGGCTCCTCCGCAAGATTAAAAACAATCACGATAAATCAGAAACCCTCCCTTGGTCTCGGCAAGATGCTGAGAACCAGGAATAAGAGTTTATCCATCCTAAATAATAATGCACTGGAGTTGCCAGCTCCCTGCTGGCTCGATTTGCATGATGCTAAAAATCAATGACCCAGGTGACTCTTTGATGCACAGAGAAGAGAGTCCAAAGGACTCAGTGCTGGACTATCCAGGGACACGCACAGTGCTAGAAGCTATTAACAGTGAGGACATTGTCATGGGCTAAACATGCCCTGGATTTCACACCAATCTAACAAAGGGAGTTAGTTGCTGTGAGTGCAGAGCCTGGGCTGATTAAATCTTTGTTTAAGAGCTCCAGAGCTCCATTACCTACATCAGGAGGGAGTTAATTAAATAAGGAAGGTGGGAGGTGGCAGCTGATGTGGCTGGGGGCATCTCCATGGAGGCACAGCTCCAGCACGGTGCGAGGCTCTGCTCACACGTTTGCTCTCTGGACACCACGCCAGACGAGAGCAAGCCTTCAAACCCTGTCTGGTCACGTCAGGGATGGTGCTTCTCGGAGGGGGTGACGTGCAGGATTTCAGTGCCACTGTCTCTTCTGCAGCCCCTGCTATTCCTTTCCTTTACTCTGGTTTTCCCTGGAAATCAGTTTTTCCAGGAATTTGGGTGCTTCTGGGTCTGCCCCATCCCTGCTGTCAGCACCATCCTGCAGCACTTGGCCTGGTGAGAGCGGAGCAGTGCTTTCCCTGGGGACCTGTGGCTGCCCCTCCTGTTTGTTCCTGCAATTATTCCTCGAACTGCCTCGGTGCAGATGAGGTGTGGGCACTGATGCCCTCCTGTGCAGGGAGTGTTTGGGTACTGGCACTGCTGCCTTTGCTGTCGCTGCCAAGCACTCTTGTGGAGGAGCACAATTCTACCTGGCTCCACGTTTGAGGAGCACAGTGGGGATGAGCTGATGGCAAATCAGCAGAATCCCCCTCCAACACCAATAAAACAAGCTTCTCTCCAGGATCCCTATTTGTTATTTGGGTATCAGGTTGGCCGTAATCTGTTTCCATTTTCATTACGTGTGTCCCTCTCAGGAGCCAGAGGCTCAGTGGCAGGCACCCCGCTGCTTCCATTTGACTGCACGAGGCAGTAGATGAGATTCCTGTCTGCTGCATGGAAGATCCCCGGTGATATCAGCTAGATACGCAAGAGGGACCTGGAGGAATATTTCTGCCTTTATTGGAGTGGAAGACATCGCACGCTATTGTAGTGAGACGCATAATGTCTCCCTGCTCTCACACTTGCTCTCTTCTGATGACTTGTAACAAATCACACAAAGGGTATTTCCACAAGGAGGGACTGTTGCTGGCCTGCACCCAGCAGCACTGGGTGAAACATCCGTGGAGCCTCCCTGCTGGTGGAGCTGGGTGCGGGTTTGGGCTCTGCATCCCCAGGCGATGCTCCTGCACATGTTCAAACCAGCACCAGCTCCTTCCACGGGTTTGTGCTTGGTGAGCTGATGCCAGGGAGGAAGGTGAGCTGCAGTGGAGATGAAATATCACGCAGCACAGCGTAACGTTGCTCGCTTGACATCGCAGAGCCTGGAACCTGTTGGTCCCTCTGGTAGCACTGAGCCTGCTCGGATTTGGCAGTGAATCTCAGGCTTCAGCAGAGCATGGTGGATGCTAGGAACAAGTGTGTCAGTATTTCATTGCCCGCCTGACGTTGTCCTGCGCTGCCCTTCCTGGAAAGAGACAGATGTACTGGCTGTATTTACTGATGGGGAAACAGGGAGAGCGCTGGTGCCTTCCCAAAGCCACCCTCGATCACAGGAGATGCTGCATCAGCTGCTGCATGTTGAGTCTGTGATACGCTGTGGACAGGGCAGCCTGCACAGTGCCTCTTGGCTGAGCTCTCCTCCTCCCAAGCACAGCCCCCACGTGTGGCACCAGCGGGCAGCCCCCGTCCACACTGCCTGGGCACTGCTGGCTCCGGGTGCCAGAGATGCTAAAGCAAATCTAATGAAATATGCAAGAAAGTGGTGCAAATAATTTTAATCTGTCAATGCTGGAGACAGCAAAAAGTGAAAATAATGAAAAGAAGCCCAGATGATGTCTGACATCCTGGCTATATCAGCTGGAACAGACACTTCATTAAAGTGCTGCAGTCCCTGGCCAGGCACGGGAAGGGGAGATGTCAGTTAATGATCTCTTACTTGTGGCACATTGGAGCAGCAGGGCCAAAAACCTCCTCTCCTGGGATGAGCTGGGGAACTGGTGAAATAAGTGGGAAAAGCAGCCTGTAGGAGAAGTTCATGGCAGTGCTGAGGAGAGGTGCTCAGCAGGGATGAGGGGCTGTGCACCCACTAGTGGCGTTGAGGCTGTGTGCCTGCCAAAAGCTTGTGAGATACTAAAAAACAAACAAACAAAAAACACAAACACAAAATCAGGGTTCTCTTGGTTCTGATGGGACTGCTAATTTTTTTTGCTCTCTGCTCCTCAGAGCAAGACAGCCTCAGTCTGTCCTGTGGGAGGCCTGGCAGCCTGGATGCTTTAAAGGGACTGCTAATCTGGTTTGTATAAAATACTGTTGGCTCCTGTCATTAAATGTCTCCTGTTCCTACTGAGGTCAAGTGTGGTCCTCCCATCCATTTCAATGAGAGAAGGGCAGGCCATAAAACATGCTTTATGAGCATTAGCTAATGAATCCCTCCCACGAGGCACGTGTTAGTGAGGTGGTTGGGAATATTTCTTTTTATCCTTCTTGAATAGATTTCCTTGGTGTTCTGTGGGTTTTTACTGCAGAGCAGTGTTGTTTTTTCCAAAGGGGCTGGCAGTGCGTGGACCCATCCTGCACACATGCACATACTGCCTCCAGGCCTGCCACGGAGAGTTTGCTTGTGAATAACCTGTGGATAACTCGATGAATACCTAAATCAGCAGCCGGAGAGCCGCCCGGCTCGCAGGCGCCCGTTATTAATGCACAGACTCCCCCCGAATTGTCAGTTTACTCCAGCTCCGTCTCTGGGAGTGAGTCCCATTTGAATGTTAATACCTCTAAGATGAAACCTGGCTGATTAAATTTTAGACTTGCAAATGGATTTGGTAAATAGATGTTAGGAAAGGCGGGACAGAGACTGCCTGTCTTGATAGCAGATACAGTAAATAGCAGCACTTTGTGATTAGGTGAGAGATTCACTCTCGGAAAATGGGAGTCTCGAGGGGCTGTTTTCTGGTGAGAAATCCTTTAAGTAAATAAATTTATGGCAGTTTTTCTTTTCTCAAACAACGAAAAAATCCCATGGCTGTTTCTTCCAGGTTGTGTGCAGAAGGCTTAATGGAAATAAATAAGCAGAAAGGCTGCCTAGAGCCCTGCTTGGCCCCGTGTTTGCTGGGTGCCATGGGCGGGCGGCTGGGTGCTGGCATCCCAGCCCCACCGGGGGCAGCAGGGGGAGGACGGGGGATCTGCTCCTCCCTTTGGTCTCCTTCAGTGCCCCAGGGCGAGGAGGTTTGGGTGGGCATTGCCTCTGAGGTCGGCACCTGGCTCCGCGGTGGGTGCTGAACCAGATGGGGCAGCACCCTGCAAATGCTGCTGCAGTGAATGTCTAGAAAAATCAGGTGAACAGGGATGGGAGATGCCTCACCGGCTGCTGGAAATTGCCTGGGCTTGGGCTTTGGTTGCTCCTCTTGGCAGAAGGGATAGGCAAGGAGCAGGGAAGTGGCCTTGCAGAGAGCGTGTCACAGTCTGGAAGAGAAATCCTCCCCAGCAGCAGCCTCCGGCCCCAGTTGTGGCTGGGGATGTATTAGTCCTGCTTGGTGTGCAGGTTTATTTTATTTTCCCAGTGAAAAGGAAAGCCTGTATTTGAAATACCTTTAAAAATGCAGATAGTAGGGCAAACCACATTGACCTGTGTGTATAATATAAAAAAAGATTTTAATAACAGTAGTTGTATTCATTCTTATCTGGAGCAGTATGAAATATTAAGAAGAAAGAGAAGAGGAAAAATAAGTGTTGAAGCTGGAGTCTGGATTTAGCACATATTAAACCATTTGTCTTTAGCTCCCCTGCTGAGCTCAACTGTACAGGGCTGCTCGAGCCCTCAAGTCTTGAGAGAAAGCCAGTGCAGACAGGTGATGCCTGAGGAGGAAGAAAGGGCAGCTCGGCTCCCTGGCAGCAGGCGGGTGCTTTCCTGCGAGCTGTTTCCCTTCTGTGTGGGGCTGTGCTGGAGCTGGGCTGCAGCTCAGCCCGGGTGCGTGGGCTGATGGGGTGCAGCTGAGCCTGAGGAGGCCCTAAAATGCCCCGTGGACAGGGCATGCTGCAGGGTCTGGCCCCTCCAGGCAGCTCCCTTGCTTTGCAGGGACTGCTCTCCCCCCATCTTGTAGGGCCGCTCCTTTTCCTGCTGTGTTTGAGCTCTGAGAGCAAGCTCAGGCTCTCAGCTGGGGCAGCCTCTGCAGGGCAGGATGGCTGCAGCTGCTGGGAGCGAGAGGGGAGCACTTTTGTCTCCATCTCTGCCTTCATCTGGTGGAAGCTGCTTCAGAGCATCTCACTGGGATACGGCAGAGCCTTCCCTGGAGCGCTGCCATTCCCAGCATGGGCTGGCTTCCCGACTATCCACGGCCAGAGCAGCCCCGGGTGAGGGCGGTGTGGGGCCAGGTCCTCTGCTTCGGGTGACCAAGTGTGGAGGCAGGACCTCATTATGGCAGTGCCGGGGATTTGTTACCATCAGTCACGAATTATGCTTTCTATTTACATGTCTGAAATTTCCATTACTTTTCTTGTTCCGTATATTGAAACATACATCATCTGTTCATTAAAGCATAATCTCCAAATTATACCGGCTCCGAGCAAACAAGGTTACACTGGCTGCTTGCATTAGAATGGATCAATAGCGTGCTGTGCCTGCTGCTGCTATTTTGGAGGAAGTGGTGCTAAATCCTCATTTATTTGACCCAGGCTGCACGAGGCAAGCTGAGGGATGCCCTGCATGTGGGAGGGGATAGCCGCTGGATTTTCATTCAGCAGATGAAGCAAAACCAAGTTGTGAGACAGCTGGTCTGGCTGGCACGGGGCTGGGAGTGCGCGGAGCACTTGAACATCACTTGATGTGCAAGGGGAGTTGTACGGACAGACAAACCAAGAGGCAGGGAGGTGAAGAGCACAGTATTTTACAAGGTCTGTGCAGTGTTTCTGGGAGCTTTCAATACTTGAGATGGTCTCAGATGTGACATAATTCCCCGGAGGAAATGAATCAGTAGAAATACTCTTTGAAGTGGTAAGCTTAAATAAAAAAGTCAGGTTTAGGTTATCTTCCACATCCTGTTGTTTGTGCAGGTGGTAAGATGTGGGTGCTATGAGCTATGCTGCTCAGGATCCTACCTGGGAAGGCTGGGGAGATCAGAGGGAAGTTACCTAAAATGATCTAATAAAATCCCACTGGAGATTTCTAATCCTTCCCTTCATCTCCTTCAAAACGAAGTGCTTGATTCTTCTCCTGGAAGGAGAGGCCCATGGTTCAGAAGTCAAGTTCCTCGGGGCCACGGAGGCTTCTTTCCCACTGGAAACGACAGCAACCTGTGCTGTACTGGTCCCATCCGTGCACGCCCTGCTTGCTGGTGGTGTAACTCTGGGCTCCCTGCAGCCCGGGATGGCCATGTGCCAGGCTCAGCGCTCCACGCTGCTCGCCGGCAGGAGCACAGCAGGCATTATCATTGAGACACATTGCTGCAGTACCCTGACCACTATCCTCATGGGCACAGTAGCTGGTTTTGATTTGACAGCATTCATGGGAAAGTATTTTAAATAATACATGAAGTTTCCGTGCAGTTCAAGGCTTGTGTGCGCGTTTAACAGCAGCTGCGAAGTGTTATCATCTGATAAACATGCTTGTTATATATTATGTATATAGCATCCAGATTCATAGGGAGGTTTCTCTGGTCATACAGCTGGGCTGTTTGCCGTGCATATGGATTAGGTTATATTACTGCCAGCGTTTACAACAGGGATGTTAAGCTCTACTTGCCTCTGCTCAAAACAGCATTGCAATGTAATGGAGAGTCTAATCACTACATCTAATTACCGAGAAGGGGAAATCAATACAGAAGATTTCTGAGAGTCTTAAAATACCCTAAATTCTCTGCTCTCATCGTGCTGCTTGATAGTTTCAGTGGGAACGTGGGAGTTTTTCTTGGGATTTCTTGGTAACTGTGCAGAGCTCCCTGCCCAGCTCACTCATTTTGCACTGGGGATATCAGAACAATTTAACTTAACTTCTCCTGGCTGGCTCAGGCCACAAGAACCAGAGGGTGGCAGGGCTCTGCCTTTCAGCACACCCCTAGAGCCGTGCCCCTGGGGATGCTGCAGGAGCCCTGCAAAGAGCTCTCGTGCTGGGAGAAGGGACCGTGGTGTGCTCCAAAGGCCCTGATAAACTTAGATTTCAGGCAGACGGAAAAATGGAACTAATTAAAGATAAACAAATGAGTTTGTCCGTTTTCAAAGGTTATATGTATTCTGCAAATCATACCTGCCAGCTTCAGGTGAGGGATCTGGGGGTTTTCGGTGGAGAACAGCAAGGCGAGCTCATGGCGAGGAGCACGAGCTGTGCTCAGCCTGCGCTTTGTTCCACGGCTGGCTTCTGCCAGCTGCTGTGGGGGGGGAGCAGCGGGCTGGAGCTCACAGTCCCGACCCTTGCAGCCCTCGGACCACCAGCCCCGGCTGCCTGGGCCTGGCCCGCAGGCGGCGGCAGCGGTGGGATGTGCCGCGCTGGTGGGGCTGTTGGGCAAAAAGGAGGAAGCTGCGGCTTTGTTTTCCTCTCCAGCTCTTCAGAAGACAGGAGCAAACATTTCCTACATCAGGCAGAGAACACGTTCAGGGCTCAGATTTAATCTCACGTTTATTCACATGCTGATGAGGTCCTTGCTTCCCGTGCCAGGCCCTGTTTGTTGTTGGAGCTTCCCCAACCCTTCCTCAGCCCTTCTCTGAGAGCAGCCTTAGTACAGGCCGGGATTTGGCCACCCTCTGGGCACCTAACGCGGTGCCAGCCCCGAGCAGGAGCTGGTCTGAGGCAGTTGCTGAGCGCCTGCGGGTTCAAAGGGCCCAGGCTCTTGGGCAGCCGCAGCCCTGGCTCCTCAAAGTGCCTTCTTTCCACTGGGCTCTCCACCCCCCTTTCTGAGTGACTGGTTGACAAAATAAATCTGTGGGAGAAGAAGGCATTTCTGATCTGCTGTCATCTTCCCCAAATGCTCCTGATGCATTTTCTTTCCTCATTACACGCGATATGTCAAGTCCTCACCTGTGAGAGTGCGGCTCGACATCTCTTCTGCGTGCAAACCTCCTGAAACGCTTCCATCTCCTGCAGCAGCTGTCTGACAGGGTCCCCGCCACGTCCTCGTGGAGGTGCTTGGCACAGGGGAGCTGCCACACGCCTTCCCGGGTGTCCTGGGGTGTCCCTGCCTCCTGGCCCTGCTGCCCTTTGGGGTGGTTTCCACCTGTGCACCCCTCCCCTCTGCCCCACAGCCCCCATGGGGAGGGTGAGACCCCTCCATCTGGTGTGGAGGTGCCTTCAGCCAGAAAGCAGCCTGCCAGCCTGCTCATCCTCCTCTGAGGCTCTGCTCCTCCAGGCTGTGGGAGCCCTTGGTCTGCACCCACGTGCCTGTTCCTGAGCAGCGAGCAGGCCCCAGCACCTACAGGCCCGTGGGCAGGAGCCGCTGGCTCCAGAAAAGGCTGAAACGCCTCGGCGTGGAGCTTCTGCTTTTTCCTTCTGTAGTTGTGTGCTGCGGAGCCGCGAGCCGAGACCTCCTGTTGGGAAAGAGTCAGGGCTTGGGGAAGGGCGGCGGAGCTGATTCACCTCCAGCACGTCTTTGTGGAGGAGAAGGAGCAATTAGCAGTCTGATAGCAAGATTAATAGCAGATGCTCATAATTAACTCACTATGCATGTAAGCAGCTATTGTCTCCATTTTATCCTGCGTAGATTGATATTCAGGAGTGACTCATTATATAGACAGAACCTATTTTGCCTGCAGAGCGCAGCCACCAGAATGGAAATTGCAATTAGAGCTGACTCTGTCCCTGCCAAAAGATTTCAGAGGAGAATGCGCTGGGGTGGGACAGGCGCCGCTCTCCTCCTGGAGCGCTGCCGCAGTGGGCTGGCTCCAGCCCCGGCCAGGGTGGCCGGCTGCAGCGGTGTTTGCAGGTCTGAGGGACGGTGTCCCCACACACTGCTCCTGTGCTGCTTCCAGGTGGCGGCTGGAAAGCAGCAGGAGCTGTGTGGTGCAGGACGGGTGCTTCCCGGCACCCTGGGTTCATCGCTGCAGAGCTGCTGCTGCTGGGCTGCCTCAGCCTGGTTTTGAGGAGAAGAGCTGAAAAATGCTTGGCGAAACTGGAGAGTGGCCAAAAGCTGCAGAGAGGAACAGAACAAAGTAAGGTCAAATGCAGCAGCTCTTTCCGGCTAGAGCAGTGTTGCTTCTTGCCTGTAAATGCTGTCCGCCCAGCCCTTCCTTGCTGATGTGACCAAACCCTTTGGCACTGGGCTAAGGACTGCACCTGATCGTATCCTGTCTTAGTGCCACACAGTGCCACGTACTGGCTACATCAGCACTCCCTCCTGGAGCTGGGAGCAGTCCTTGCACAGCTCGACAGCCTGCGTGCTGACCCCAGCTGCTGCGATGTACCACCCCAAAATACGGGGAGCAGCAGCAAAGCACGGGCAGTTTGAGCATGCATGTACACTTCAGTGATGTCTGCTCTTGCCTACTGAACTGCAGGGACTTGGACCCGGCTGCTGTGGATATCCCTGTAATTGCCTGTGTCAATTTGGTTTCTTGGAACAGCTTCTCTAAGGATGACCCTCTCTGGAAGGAGAGAGAGAGAGAGAGAGAGGCGTGAAGCTGCTGCTGCACTCTATCTCTTTTTCCCTGCTCGCCATCACCTCTTAAAAGCCCTTCACTCAAGATGGAGTCAGGAAAGGCTTATTCATGTAACCCAATAAAGTATTTTCACACTGCAGAGACACAGGCTGCTGAGCCCAGCAGCAGCACTGGCCCCTTGGCCTGCCCATACACCCTACAAATGCTGTGCATGTTCCTACAGGCAGTCAGATTCTGTGAGGACCCTTGCAGAGCAAGGGCAGGACCTGGGGAGTTTTGCTCCTGCCTGTGGTCCTCGCCCAGTGCAGGCATGGTCTGTAGGGCTGATGGCAGGTTGCATTCCTCAGTACCCAGCACCAGCGATTCAGGAGACTCCCTGTAAGCTGAGCTGTGAAGCTGAGGCACCAAAGTGAAGTTATTCTAGTCCTGTGCTTCCCGTGTACTGCAGCAGTCCTATCAGATATGTCTCCTCGTGCAACAATGTGCCATGCTTCATTAGTTATGCATAACCTGGATTAAACGAACGATACTGTACTGCTGGGGGAACCTCGGCGCTCCTGCCTAATGAGTGTCTGCACCAGCGTGATAGGGTGAAAAACAGAGCGGTGAAAAGGAGCTAAATAATGGTGGTGCGCTCCGCAATAAAGGCGAGGAAGGAGAACCCCTGTAGACTTCGTGGGAAGGGAGTGATAAATGTTATGTAAATAGATTCACCTATAAAACACAGGCACTTCAGAGAGAAATGCAGTGTGTCTGTGCCCAATTTGGGGAAGAAGGCAGAGAAGAGCCTTGGGTGGGATGTTCTTTGCTCTCCTTGGTCAAACTGGGACAGTCCCAGCCATGTTGTGCTGCTGCAGTCAAGTCGGGTGACTTCTTGGTGTGTTCTTAAAGCTCCAGATTAATACCTGGTAAACTGGAAGGGAGCCTTTGTTAAAGAAGAGTTGAGAGTGCGCCTCTAGAGATTCACAGCAGACCAAAAGCCAGCCAAAAAAACCTAAAATGTGGCGGTTTGGAACCCCTCTAATGCCATGCTGGGACAATAGTTTCCATGTTTTCTCCTCTTCGTTGAATTTATTTCTTTGCTCTCACTTGTTAAGCAGCAGGATTAAATAGAATCGGCATGGAAAGGGAACTCTATAGAAAACATAAGAATAATTACAAAAATGCAGCCCAAGTACCTCCATTATAGCCTTGGCTGGTGTGAGTGAATGTAATGGGGTGACCTCCTGTACCCTGCAGGAGGCTGCTTCAGCCAAGTCTGCTGCTCTGGTGCACCAAGGCACCTGTTAAAGCATCCATTAAACGAGATGACAACACACTGATAGAAAAAAAAAAGTCAAATTACTGTTTATTTATTTCTTTGCTCGCATGGCCTTGCTGGTGGATGTTAAACCAACGGCCAAAGGCTGCTCCCGTGGGAGTGCTACCTGCAGCCCCTGTAAAGGCATCCTGTGGGACATGATGGGTTTGTGCTCTGCACATGTGGAAATATCGCTGCGGTGCCCAGCCACCCCCTTGGTCCTGGCCAGGGCTCTGCGGTAGCTGAGGGCCCTGACTCGTGGTGGCTGCACCCTTCTTGCACCTCTGGATGCTGCGCAGCTCTGCCTGCGTGCGGCTTTGCACTGCAGTTTAGCAAAGTATTTAAGTACATGTTTAACTTTTCTAAACCCATGTTTAATATATTTCCAATTAACCAAAGCACTTGAAAATGTGCTGGAATTTAAGCATGCGGTTAATTGCGTTACAGAACTAGCAGCATTGTCAGGTCCAGGTACATACCTAATGATGCTGGATGGATCTGGGAGAGCAGTTGTCCTTCGTCTCACTATGAATCATGCGGGCTTCATTAACTGCCCACACAGCCTGAATGGAGAGGGCCACTTCTGCTGCAAAAACCTTTGCAGGGAAATAGTTTTATTGCTGCTCAGATTGCCGTGACTTGGCTTATGGATGAGAATATTGGTTGTGTTTTCGTGGGCAAGGAGCGGGCACTTGTTTTATGGGCGTGGGACAGTTTGCAAAGGCAGGTTTGGGATTTTAAGGGTTCAGTTTGGATTCTGTTCTCCCTTCAAAGCCTGGCCTGGGGAAGGGATGGTGGGGCAAAGGAAAATGCCCAGACCCCACGCTGGGGCCATGCTGTCCTAGACTGCTGTACCACACTAGGGAGGAGGGAGGTGGGAAATGCAGGGCTGGCTGCTCCTGCAGGCAGAGGATGCGCATCCTCCCCCCGGGAGCACACACTCGTGGCTCTCCTTTCGGAGAAGCCCCCTGCTGCACCGTGCACAAAGAGGCGGCAATCAGTGCCCCGGGGGGCTGGATGCAAATTCACAGTGCTGGGACCTGCGAGCAGCGGGGAGAAGGCGTACAGATGAGAGGGAGGCAGCAGGACCCAAGGCAAAGCAAAAGATGGAATTACGCAGCACTGCCTGCTAACAAATTATCCCATTTGCGTAATCCTTGCACCCCGAGCAGACTTGCTTTCTGATCTCCTCTGAAACTCCGGAGATAATCAAACATTTTTGGCTAATATCATATGCACGCCTAATTAGACAGCCACGATTACCATCTGGGCTTGGTGCGCTCATGCAAGCTGCAGACCCAGGCAGGGGCATTGCTGTGGGGAGCTGCTTGGGGGCAGCCCAGGCACTGCCACCCCTGCCTGCATGTCCCCAGGGAGCGGTGTCCTGCCCTCCTGCCGCCAGAGGGGCTCCTCGCTGCGGATGGACCTGGCAGGCCGGAGCTGCCCGGGGCAGCGCTGGGTGCAGGTACGAGTCCCAGGGTGGTTTCCTTTGAGGGGCTCAGGGTGGGTGCAGCAATGCTGCCCTTGAACTCTGCCACTGCCACGTCGCTTGTGCTGTGTGGTCTTGGACATCCTACGGGGAAGTGGTTTGCAGCTCCGGCTCCTTCCTCTTCCTCCCTCTCCTCTGCTTCACCCTTGGAGAGGTTTCCAGTCCCAGCCCAGCGGTCGCAGCCTCGGCAGGGCGCAGCGTTGGGTGTGCAGCAGGCTGTGCTCCCTGGGGAGGAGGCTGGGAGCAGTCCATGGCTGCTCATTTACACGGCCCCAGCGTGGGGTGAGGGTGCCGGGCTGGCAGGGGGGGAGCATGCTTTTCTGAGCCTCCAGCTCTTCGCTCCCTCATCTCCCTGGCTCGCGTTGCCTACTAACAGACCGCAAAGGCACAGGCATATGGTAATGCATATTTAACTGATATTTACATTCAACATTGTCTCTCTGTAGCACTGCTTCCCTTCCCAAACACTCGGATTCCTCCAGGCTCGCAGCTGGGGAGGCACTGTGGGTTGGTGGTGCCCTTGGCTGGGCTGGGAGAGGCGGTGCTGGGTCTCTGCAGCCCAGTGCTGCTCCTGCTCAGCAGTGCCCTTCGTTAGTGCAAAATGAGCTTGCGGGGGCGGCTTCGTTGGCAAGGAGCTGAAATGCAGTGGCCGGCTTGTTCCAGGCACGCTCCCATCTGGGCAGCTGCTCCTGGGCCAGGGGCTCCAACAGCTCGGTGCGGATAAGGGAAACCTTCTACAAAGCTAGTTTTTAGAGGAAAAAACAAGGACTTTTCAATAGCAGTCTGTGGGAAGGCTCTTCACGGAGCCAGAGCCTGTGCCATGGGCATGGTGCTCCCACGAGCCAGGCTTTCCTCCTGGCTCACACCCATCTCTACTCTTGTCCCACAAACAGCTCCAGCAAAGTGCTCCCCTCCTCTCCTGCTAGCAGCCCTCTGCCTGGGGGAACAAATCCCAAGGGAAGTGCCTCTGTCAGGGCTGGACATGGCGAGGTGTCTCTTGCAAACTCTTACTGATTGTTAAGAAATGCAAAAACCAATTAGGAGTGGAGCAGAACTGTTAAGGCAAAAAAAAAAAAAAAAAAAAAGCTCCTGTTCCAATTGACTCCGCTTCTTAATCTCAGTGCTCAGGAGCTATCGTTATTCCAAACATACAGGCATAATAATTAAACATAATTACTTGTAGGTTCTGGGCTGGTGACTATCTATACCTAACGCTCCTAATGAAATTTCTATTAAGAAATACACCGACTGTTTAATAAATAATAACAATGCCGCGCTGTTGAGCCATTCGGAAGGGGCACAAAGAGTTTGAGGACCCCGGCAGGGCTGGCGTGGCAGCGTTCCTCGGGTGCTGCCCTATCCCCCTGCCTGTGCCGATCCCTTCTGTGAGCGCTGCTGGATGTTGGGGGCCTGGGGAAGGGATCCCTGTGACCCCACAGGGATTTAGTGGGGCGGGTCTGGGAGGAGATGGAGGCCACTTGCCTCTTCCCTCCCACCTGTGCCCGAACCCCGTCAGGCAGAGGTAAAGTAGCTGCGGGTGGTCCTCGCCAAGCTCCCTCAGCCCCTTCAGTCAGAGCAGGAGCTCAGGCCTGCAAGCAGAACTCTGAGAGCAAAGGCTTTAATTGATGTGATTACGCCCTCAAGTGAGAATGGAAGTCGGGCTGGTCTGTAAATTAACGGCACGTGAGAGGTCGCCCTTCCTCAGCAGGCACCGGTGGGTGGCGGTGGCTCCTCGGTGAGGAGCAGAGCCGGTGACAGCCCTGCATGTGTGCTTCGGTGCAGGTGGGTGAAGAACGGGGCCACCGTCCCTGCAGCCTGGGTCGGGGACATGCCCTCGGTCACCAGTGCCACATGTGTCTGCCGCTTCCCTGCTTTGCGGTCAGCAGCGGCTCGAAAGCAGCTGAAAACCCGAGCAGAGCTGGTGGCCGCGCTGCGGGGGTCTCTGCCCTGCAGGGCCAGGGCACGGCGAGCAGGGTCCCCATGGCCCTGGCCCTGTCCTCCCCCAAAGGCCCTGCCCTGGCCCCGGGCTGCCTGCGCAGCGCTTCCGCAAGAGGTGCCTCGGGGCTTTTAATCTGTCTGTATATATGTTAAAAAGCGAATGATTATTTTAGTAACGAGAGCGTCACTGGAGCTCCAGAGAGAGAAATCACCTGTTTAGCACGGAACCCTTTCCTTGAGAATTAATCCTAATTTAGGATCCAATTATAAACATCGAGGGTGATATAACGGCCTGAAACATTAGTCAAGGCAAATTCCATAATTGATGACTGTTAATATGAAGCAGTTTGAAAATGAGGACGCATTTTGTTTTTAAATTTTACCTCCTCCCCCTCCTCTGAGGAATCTGCCAGCTTCTGGAGCAGAGCACTTCAAGAGAACAAAGACCCTTTGAAAGCTCCTTTTTTTCCCCACTTTCAATGCTTATCTGAAAGGACATCTTTTTCCCCTTAGTTTCTGTAATCATAAAAGCACAGGTGACAAACTGCTTCATACCAGGCATCATCAATTCCAAGTCAAGTTTGTTATAAATTATATATATATACGCACACGCACGTATATATATATATATACGCACAGAGAGAAGGCAGCAGCATTCAACATTGGTGCCAGGGGACGATTCCTATCGGATCACCGGGGAAAAGGGAAGCCAACAAACTTGAAGTGACAACTCTTATCGCGGGCTCTCCCTTTGCTGCAGGTGCCGCAGTGCCGGCTCAGCGGCGGTGGGGTATCAGGCAGCTCAGAGCAAGCTCGGCTGGCGGAGGGTGTTCGGCTTTTATCCGGGAGCTGCTGTGATCCTCTTAGCAGTGCCAGGGCCGGGGGGTTGGAGGGACACGTTATTACTCCTCGGCCGCCAGCAATGCTTTGCAAAGGCACCATAGGCGAGTTTTTCTGGGCTTGTAAATACTTTCATCTCCGTGCTGTGCTTTCTGTTACTGCAGGAAAGAAAGATAACTTTTAGTGTTATGGCTCAAAGTTGCCCCGACGTAATGTCAGCGGGCAGCTGATGGAAATTGCTGTGCGCTTTCATTAGCGATATGCTGATGTTTCACCCGGTCCGGGTTGCTCCAGGACAGCTAACGGGCTGCAATGCGGCTGCAGCAGGCGTTTGTTTGGCTTGGGGAGCTGAACATCCCCTCGGTCCATTGTTACACGTAGATGAGGGCTGCAAAATCCAGTTTGTGACATTGCTCGGAGCTCCACGTACGTGCCAGTTATGGACATATCAGCCTGTAGCTGAGGCAAAATATCTGCAAAAGCTGTTTTGTTCACAGAGCTGGATGACAGATCCACAGGTTTAAAGGAAAGGGAAGGGGGCAACGTGTGTGCGCCCAGGGACTGCAATCCAGCCACGTAAATTCCTTCCCTCCAACGGCTGTGAATAATAAATGGGTTCATAAAGATCAGACTGCGCCCAAAAGCCGGGATCCCTCCCTCTCGCAGAGCCAGCATCCCCGGGAGAGGCCTCGGGATGCGGGACGTGGGACACTTGCCCCCGCTGCACCCCGGGGCCGTGCGGGATCGGCTGCGGCTGCCGCGGCGCGTTTCCAAGGTGACTATCGCCTCCGCCAGTCTTTGAACTCGGAGGTGATTTCTTGTCTCTGAACACAACAGCAGGTCCGCGAGCACTTCCCAACGCAGCGCCGAGATGGCTCTGCTGCCCGGGATGCTTTTCTAAGTCTGATCAACAAAGTGTTTTGGTCAGATAAGAGTGACTCGGGTTGTCACGCACTTAAATAAATAAATATGTCTCCCTATAACAAACCTGCTCACCAGCATTGAAAAAGCTTCTTTTCTTTTTTTTTTTTTCTTTTTTTTCTTCCCTCCTCTGTGTTTTTCTTCTCCAACTGAGCCCTGGCTGGGCAGAGGTAACACGGAAATAAAACCTCCTCGGCGAGCTGGGGGCTTGGGAAGCAATATGGGGGGCTCTTGGCAGTGATGGATGGATCGGGAAGGCCATGGACTTCCTTGCATCATCGAGTTTAATGATCTGCAGCCTTGGAGGTGCCACAGGGCACGGGGGAGCCAGTGTGGAGCAGGGGCTGCGGGGCCAGGGCTCTGCTTCCCCTTGCCGTGATGCTCAAGCACTCGTCTCTGTCACGGGTTTTTATCTGTAATCATTTCAGAATGGCAGAAAGTGGAGGGGAAGGAAATCTGAGGCAGTTGAGAGTTGCCCTTAGAGGATAACTTCATTGTTGCAGGCTTTAAAATGTGAGCACCAGAATCTGCTCCTGATTCAGCGCCAAGCAAACACCCGACCCATGCAGTGTTTCACAGCTTTGGTCCTAAAAAATGGGCACACTGCTCAGCGAGCAGAGCAATGCATGGCTGGCTGGGTATATTGGTTATAGCCATGCCATCTCCACGGCCCTCGCTTATTTGCACTGCTATTTCACATCCGCACAGCCGCTGCTCCTTTCCCCAGCGGGGCTGTTGCAGTTGGGAGCCCAGGCCCGTGCAGCGGTGATGCGGGACTGCCTCCCCCCGAGCTGCCGTGGGGCAAAATGAACCTGCACAACATTTAACTTGTCTTCTCCATTTGGCTTCTTTGCGGATTTCTGTGTCACTGGGTTGATAATGATGCATTGTTCCTAGCGAGGTGGAGCCTGCCTGGAAGGGAATGGGCGCTGCTATCACAGGCGGCTCGCAGCAGCCTCTGATCGAGGTGGCTGTCTTCGTGCGAGGACAGCTCCCTGAATTCTTTTAATTTATCTGTATGTCTCTGTGCGTCTGTCTGTCTAGATTTCTGTAGCTCACTTATTCCCAGGGCAGGTGAACGTTTGCAGTGGATGTCTGCCTGCACCATCAGTCTCCTGCCTCTTGCAGGCTGTTGGATACCTCTCCCCAAACCCATCGCGAGGGAGCAGCTCCTTCTGCCTTGGCAGACCCCCGGGAGCCGTGTCGGGTGAGGAGGGGCTGGGGAGACGTCGTCGTGCGGCCCACTCTGTCCTCTGCTGCCAAACCTCCTTCCTGGAGGTTAATTCAGTCTTAATCTCGGGCTCAGCGAGTCACAGGTCGGCACTCCTCTGTGAGGGAGGACAAGATAATCTGCTTATCTCCGAGTCCATCACACTGTCACAGCCCTTTCTGCCTGAGGAGAATTAGTGCAACACTATTAGGGATTACGTCCCCCACCACCAACCCTGACCTCCCGTAAATCTCTCAAGCTTTGGTGCCCGAGTGATGTGCTGTGGGGAAGTCGTGCCAAATGCTAATAGCACTGCATCGTAAATCCCTCCTCCTGCACTTAAAAGCCCGTAATTTCTGTTCCGCCCTGGGCTGCAGCGTGTGCCTAACAGTGGTGTTTGTCAATAGGGGCTGTGGGGGTGGAGGAGGAGAGGAGAGGACCCGCCTGTGTCCCCAGTGTGGTCCTGGGGAAGTGGCTGCCCCTCGCCTTCAGTGTTTGTCGGAGGGGCGACAACCCCCACCATCGCATGGGTACCGGGGCAGTGCAGTTGCCTTCCAAGCCTCTCCCCCCAGCCTGAAAGCACCTGGCCAGATTCTTCCCACCGTCAGCACCATGGCTGCAGGACAGGCACTTACAGAGCCAGGGCTTTGCTGCTGAGCCGCCAGCCCTGCCGCGGCACCACGCGAGGCGCGCAGCCTCTGGGCTCCTTTCGTGGGGCTGCGGAAGCGTTTTCGAGAGCAGGGGTGGTTCCCGTCTGTGCCTGACTTCGGGGATGCCCAAATCTGCTTGCCGCTGGTTTGCAGCGTTTCCCCGTGGGAAGTGAGGTGCAGCCTGGCTTTGCATGGCACGCACACCTCCAGACCTGGGCGGCAGCCTGCGAGCCTGCTGTGCTTTGTGCTGCGCGGTGCGGGAGCACACAGAGCAGCTTTTGGCTCAGGGCCTGAGATTTCAGGAACTTCCGATAATTCAGGGAGGCATCCAGACATACCCCAACACCCAAGGCACCAGCCAGCACCGCGCTGCAGATCTGCAGTTTGATCTTTGTACTCCAGGTACTTCCAGCTTCAGTAAAATGTGTGCTGAAGGAAACTGCTTTCCTTGAGGATGCCTGGAAAAAACAACTTAATAAATGGAGCTGGGGGGCAGGGAAGGGCCCTGCTTGCTTATTAATTGCTAGGAGAGGTGTCACTGACCAGAGGCGGGGAGGCAGGGCAGGAGCCTGCTGGCTGTGCAGGGGCAGGAGAAGCGTCCCTGGCTGCAGGGAAGCGCTGCAGCGCGGCACAGTGATCGCGGCACACGTCAAAGTTTCTCCTTCTCCCTCTGTGACATCCCTTTGTAAGCAGGTTTCAAAGACGGCTCTCTCTTCCTTCCCCTCCTTTAGGAAGGTTTATATAAAACTTTAATTATAGTAGCACTGTTTAAAAGGGATCATTACACCTCATGAACAAACAGCAGTCAAAAGTGCTACACAACTCCGCGGTGAAATATCAGGGTGACAAAATACTCGCGGTGCTATCTGCAGTGTGTCAGCTCGTTCAGTGCTGTATAACACCTCAATTTGTAAGGAAGATCGCGTGCCATGCCCTATGATAAATGTTTAAATGAGGCGTTCAGACGAGTCAGATGTTGAGGAAGGAACCGATTTATCCTTCTGCAGAAAAACATCCCTGGCACACCTGCTAATAACCCTGCAGATGACAAAACCCCCTTTCTGAGCGAGCAGCGCTCGGCTCTGCTGTAGCAGCATGGGGCAGTGGAGGGGATAGGGGAGATCTGAATGCATGCACCTGTGCTAGACACAATTCCTGATTCAGGATGGCAAATGAGTGCTTTCAGGGACTGGCTTTCAGCGGGTTCTCCCCCAGGTTTCGCCCCACCTGTTTCCCGTGCTGTGCCGTGCCACGCTCAGCCGCCTGCAGCACCCGCGGGGCTGGGACCCTGGAGCAGCGAAGCCGGGAGGAGCCACCTGGCTGGTGCCCGGTGCTTTTATCTGCAGAGCTGTAGTTGCTTAGCAAAGGGTGATTTTGCACATGAGGAGGCTCGGGGACGAGGAGGAATGACTCGCCAAGGTGACTGTGGGAGCTGCTCCTGCCTCTCCCGCTGCGAGCCCTGCCCAGCCCCGCGGGACGCCCGCTCCTTGCGGGCATGGCAGCTCGACACCGCGGGTGGCATTCGAGGACAGCGTGGCAAATAATTGCTGAGCACAGGGGAATCAATCTCCAGCGTTAGGGGTGGATGTAGAGTGCCGTAAAGCGAAGGACCAATATAACAGTCTACATAACACCATTAGTCTGGGAGCGAGGCATTTGATATAGAACAAGAGATGGCATGAGCCAACAGGTCTCTACTTTATTTTTTCCTTGCATTTAATACAATGTTCTGGATGCCGCTTTCTATGCTCCATGTGTTTTATTGTTTTGCTCACCCTGAAAGAGGAACTGCTGGAGGTTTGATAAATGGATCGAAATGTTTGGCTGGCTGTCGCCGTGCTTTCCCTGTGCTGTCTGAGCGAGCAGATCGCGTCCCCGCACTGGGGAGACCCAGGGTGGGGTCCCTGGGCATTTGTGGAGGAGGGTGGGAGAGGACAGGGTGCGGGGGGCACAGGAGGGAGCACGTGGGGGACGAGTGGCAGGGACACCCTGGATAAAGGTGGGGGCACCAGCCCCTTTCTCCCCTCCTGCCCAGGGCTCCCACCGAGCTCTAACTGCGCTGCACGGCGCCCAGCCGGCGAGGCAAATGCTAGCTGGGATGGCTCTGGAGCCTGTCCTGATGTCCCTGCTGGAGAGTTAATTCAATTAATGATTTTGTAGATGAAAGGGAGCTGAAGGAGTGCGGGGGGGACCTGGGGAGGGGAGAGTGGAGCCAGAATGGGTAGCAGAAAGCATCCACAGCAGCATCTGCTTCCCCGGAAGCAGCGCAGAGCTCTGATTATCTTCCTTTGATGTTGGCGGCCAAGCCTGGGTCCGTCCAAGTCCCATCAGCTCCATCTCCCCATTAGCGCCGTGCCCCTGCCGTCGCCGTCTGACGGTCTCTGATGAAAGGAGCGGTGCTGAGACCGGGGCGGCCCCGGGCTCCTCGCCAGGACTGCTGCCTGGCGTGGCCGGGGGACGTGGCGTGGGGGCTCCGCTCCCCCAGGTCCTCGCTCTCAGCTGGGATTTCAGGTGTCACCGCGATGCAGAGCCAGCAGGAATGGGGACGCTTGGAGAAGTGGCTGAGCAAACCCAGTTAAGAGCAAGCTGGGGAAGGAACTACCAACCGAGAAAACAATTTTGAAAGACAAATGTAATCTGTGGATCTGAATATCCACAAGTGAAATAGGAGGAAAGATAAAAGGAGCAAAAAGTCGGGGAATCCAAGCAGCGCCGGTTGTACTTCAAAGGGGAAGGGAGCTGGCTTATAGATTTACTGCCAGTTGTGGTTGTGCCTGCACAGAGGAGAGCCAGCATGGGAGAGAGCTAGGGACGCAAAGGAAAGGGAATTTTAAAAGCAGAATTTCAGACGTGTGTTTCCCCCTGGGTGAAATTACACAGAGAAATATTCTGGCAAAATACGAAAGGGACCGAGATGAAAGCGCAGCCCAGAATATACATTGCAAATGACAGCTGTCCGGGAGGGACAGGGCTCGCTCATAAGCAGGATGTGTGCAGTCTGGGGGTCCAACACCCCCAGATTTTTTGGAGGCTGGGAGGCAGAATGGGTATTACCTACAAACAGGTACTGCAAAAGAGCTGATAACTCCCGTTAGACCCCTCAGCTCTGCTCAGTGCTTTGATTCAAGAGCTATTGATTAGAGCTGGGCAAGCCACACAAAAATGAGCCGGGGATACTCATTTGAATCTGCAAGTGTAAGAGGATTTGCAGGGCTGAGAGCTGGAGCGGGCTGAAACAACACGATGTTTCTGAAGGGAGCTCTCCTGTGCAGGCACACCCAGCGCCTAGCTGTGGGGCTGTGTTTGGCCACCTGGGGAACAAAGCCACAGCACCCCCAACCCAGTGCACCAACCTGGGTCCGCAAGGGGACCCTGCTTGTTTCCACCAGCCTCATGGCATGGAAAACATCATTGCGGGGCAAAAAGGGAGAAGCGAGGTGGTGGATGTGGCCCAGGCAGAGTGGGTGTGGGTGCTGCAGGGGTGCGTGGTGCTCGGGATGGAGGGGGTCTGGACCCGCGCCGGCCCCTATCAGGATGCTCGTGCACGGCGTGGGCTGCCCGGGTGTGCTTGCCGTGGTGAGGGGAGATCTATGCACACAAAAGCCAGGAGAGGGTGGAGAATGAAAACAAAGGGAACCCAGCAGCTTCAGAAAGGTTGCTTTTGCTTGCGGCTTAAAGCGCTGGGCAATAATAATCAAGATTTATCGCTTGGCAATCACCATGGCAACGTCAAAACACCAGTGGGAGAGATGCTCTCCTGCTCAGCCGGGGGGGCGGCAGCTCGGGTGCTGCAGTGCCTCCCCTTCTGGTCCTCAACCCAGAAGAAGGCAGAGGCTGAGCAGAACCTCGGGAAGGAAAGCTGGATTTAAATTGTGAAGGAAGGCACAATTCCAGCCTCCCAGCTGCTCTTTGAGTCCTGTTTGGCTACTGGGCCTTGCTGCAGAAATATTAGAGGCAGGATGAGAGCTGAGTGCAAACAGAAGAAAGGCCAGATTTTTGCACTGGCTTAACATGCCGGTGTCTGCAGCTCCCGGCAGTGCTGCGGAGAGACCGGGGGTGTTCCCAGCACGCTGCCCTGCCGCTGGGCAGCCCGGCAGTGGGCAGCACACCGCTGGTCACGTCTCTCCTACCATCACTGCTGAGCCTTCGTAGATATGCTTTTGATAACCAAGCAGCATTTGTTTCGCATACACCAACTCCTTGCTAAGTGGACACGGAAGCACAGAGCTGAGCGAGGTTCAGGGAGGCCAGGTCTGGTCACCATCACCCTGCTCCTTTCCCCCAGGTCCCCAGGGCCGTGCTGCTCCATCCCCAGCTCCTCGGCTGCTGTCCGGACCTGCGAGCGCTCCCCCGGGGCTGGACACACGGAGGGCTGGGGGAAAGGGACCGGGGGCTCAGCCTCCCGTGGCCAGCCGGGAGAGTGGCTGCACTCAGGGGGCTGCTGGTTTCTGAGAGCGCATCGTGCCGGCTATTAAGGCCCGAGTTCCCCCTCACTTGTGTTGCTGTTTGTGAATTGAAGTCAGCACCCTGACTCCTGATTTACGCTGCCGTAGCGCAGAAAGCAAGCCCGGCCCTTTGTGTGTCTATATTGCAGTTTGGGGTGGTGGGGACAGATGCTCTTGCTGGAGGGAGTATATCTGTTGTGACTCGGTGATGAGAGCTACGGCGAGGAATTACAGCCTTGTATTTCAGCGGTGTGTACAGGAGAGCCGTCAGAAGCAGGCAAACCTCTCAATCCATTTATCAAAGAGCTTTGCAGTTCAAGGTAGAGAGAGAGCATGAAACGAGCAGAGAGGCGATCAGTTGCTAAAGCTTTTTAAATAAATAAGGAGATGGGGAAGGGGGTAGAAAGACAGAAGGAGAATTGTTCTTATGATTTACAGAGCTTGAGGGTAAGGGATGAAAGGGGAAATCTTCTGCGGGGTACATCATAAACCTGTGGCACGAGCCGCTTCAGGGCTGGAAGCATTGGAGCTGCATTTTCCAATGGGAAAGTTTAAAAACGACATCTCTCTAGGACATGCCTGCTCAAAGTAATTGCCGCCGTGCAGGTGGAGTGGTTTGCCTCTGCCTCTCGTGGTGGCTGGGGTGAGATTTCGAGGGTTCCTCTGCCAAGAGGGGCACGAGCAGCGTGGGGGACACGGCTCCCCCTCTGTCACCGTCCCCTTCCCAGTTCCTCTGCACCTGGGGGTCCCTCAGAGAGTGGAGGAGAAGAGGCCCCTCTTACAGGAGCTGTTTGTCTTGCCACATCTGTGGGCTTATGGAAGGGTGAGAATGGGGTGGGTGCTTCTAATGGTCACGGTAAAAAAGCAGCGCCTGCCTCTGGGTGGGAGCGTGAGGCTTCCTCCCTGGGGAGGAGGAACTGGGGACCGCCAGCTCCTCTCTCGCAGATCCAGTGCCAGGCTGCAGGGGCTGAACCAGCCTGTGGAGTTAGTAAAATCCTTTATTTTACATTTGATATCTTGTTTGGATCAATATGGATTCCTTGAGCAATTCGGGGGCTTGTAGTCTCCTGATTAGCTGTCCCCTTATCCAGTTAGATTTTTCTTATCTAGAGTAATTGTTGTTCCAAAGTACATCTACGGCTGCAACATGACCTTACAGGCAAGGGTACGATAACGCGGCGCTGGGAGTGATACAGTGCAGCGGTCCCGGAGAAATACGGCTCCCGGTGCTGATTGCCTGCGCTGCCCACCCTCCCGCCAGCCCCTCTGCATTATCTCCCTGTAAATTGTTTATGAAAGCTTTTGTTGCCTTCCCAAGGTGAGACGGGGCAATCCGGAAGGCAAATATATAAATCTAAACCGCTTAAAGGCCCCTGCAGCCACGGGGAGGAGGAGGAGGGATTGTTTACTGCAGCTGCTTGCATATTTTAGTGGCCTGCAGTCTCCCTCCAGTATCTTTTTGTCTGATGCACTTTGATGGTAGTTTATATTAACCGGTGTGGCTCGTAAGTCTATTTACAACCCCAGCATCTTTGGTGAATTTGTGTGAGATGCTCCAGCATGAGATTAGTCAAATTGGAAATAAATTGCTTGTTAAATAAAAAACCTCTACAGATGTGACAGTGATGAATGAGGGAGGCGAAGGGGATGCAGAGAGGTTGCACCTTTCTTGAGACGCCAACGAAAATCTTGGCTTTGCTGAGACAAACTTCGTCAGCTGCGTGGACCCGTGCTCCTCTCGCCTTCCTGACCTCGGGTGCCAGCCAGGGAGCGGCTGGGTTGGAGCACAGGACCCCCGGGGCCGGGAGCTTTCCTGGCTCTGCAAAAGGGCGAGCTGGGGCACAGGGTTCTCCTCGCTGCTGTCGGTGCCAGGGGGATCGGCCCCAGGGCCAGGATGCTCACTCCCAGCCCGGGGATGTTCACCTGTGCTGCTGCTGGGGCAAAAACGCAGTGTTTTGGATCATCAGTGGCTGCGTCTGCTGGGGCTTGGTTCGCTCCTTGCTCCCTCCTTTTTGGTGGGCTCTCTCGTTTCTCCTAATTAGTTCATGGAAGCAAATACAGGACTGACAATAAAGGATAGATTTGTCGGGTCAGGCGCGATACCAGTCCCTCAAATGCCATCTGACACTGGCACAGGCTGTACTCCGAAAACAAACAGCTCTATTAAATTCAGTGCATGCGTGAGCTGCTCTGGAGAGGCTGTCTCCATGGAGCACCTATCTGCTCCTCCTCTTTGTCTTCACTGGAAAAATAAGAGTGGCATGTTTTTGTGTTTTTTTTTTTATTATTTTATTCTTTTCCATGGGATATCCAACTCCAACTTATTTTGCCCTTCTGTAAAAATCATATGGAGATGCATCTGTGCAGCTTTACCTGGAATGAATTATGAGAAACCAGCCACAGAGACAAGGTGCACTGCTGAAAGCAGCCAGTGACTAAAGCCAGGCAACTGTGGTTTTTTTCCCCCAACACCTGGTCAATTATCTCACTGGGAAGGACCAGCGCTGCTAAGTGTCTGAGGCTGAATTTGGCAAACAGCTTTGGCCAAGAAGGTGTGGAGGAAAAGTTTATGAAGAAGGCCAAACAATTCAGAATTTCCAGAATAAATGTGACCACCTTTTGGTTCTGATGCCGCCCCTGCACCTGGGAGGCACGGGTGAGGATGCTCGTGGGCACGAGGGCTCGGGACCGCTGAGCGCTCGCACCGGGGCATCCCATGGGAAGGGGCTGCAAGGTGGGGGCTGGCGGCCCCCTCACACCCACCCCACGCTGCCCTGGCTCTGCTGTGCGAGGCGGGCAGCTCGCCCCCCCCGGGCTGCGGCACGGCTCAGCTCCCCGGCTGGGAGGGGCTGTGTCCCTGGAAGCACCCGGAAAAGTCACCGCTGTTCATGGCATCTTGTTCGCCTCTCGCTTCCCATTGTGCGTAAATTGCCCGGAGAACCTGGAGAATATTGATTTCATTTCTGTGCCGCTTTAGGCCTTTTTCCACTTGGCGAGCAGTGATTTCCCAGCCCGGCCTCGGTCACGGCTCCGTGCTGACAACCGGCTGCGGGGCTGCGCGGGGCTGGCGAGCCACCGCCGAGCGGCCCCGGGTGCCCGCGGAGGAAGGCACTGCTGCTGCAGAGCCGTGAGGGGGAGCTCAGACCATTGCGGTTCTGCAGGGCCTGCACGACCAGCAGCCGCCGGGAACTGCCGGCGTTTTGTTTTGCTGAGGGAAGGCGGCGGAGCAGGGACTCCAGGAGGGCCCTTCTGCCTCTCGCGGGCGCTCCCTGCTGCGCGGGGACCACAGGATTCGGGCCGTGGCCCCAAAGCACCCGCAGCATCCCCGCGTGTGCGCTTGGCGCGGTGGCGGGGCTGGTGCCCACCGCAGCATCCCCGTCCCCGCCTCTACCTCCTGCCTTCTGGGCAAGGTTGTCCCACGCGGTGTGGAGCACATTTCTCAGTGCTTGCTGATGCCCTGCGGCGGTGTGGATGCCGAGGTGTGCGCCTCCATGAGCACCCCCAAGGGGAGAGGGCTTGGGGGCAGCAGGGGGGCGACGGGGGCTCTTGGGGCTTCACCCCGGGGACACAGGAAGGTCCCCTGCCTTGCGGGGAGTCTTGAACTTCTTTCTCCCTTGTCTCTGCTGGCCAGACTCAGGCTTGTAGCAGAAAGAGCAGAAAGCGCAGTAAATACTTGTGCTTCTCTGTAGGACAGTTTTACGGAATAAAGGTAAATTCCTTCCTATGTCTGCAATTATTTTATTATGCAGCACTAATGAAAAATACACTTGAATGTCTAAAAAAGGCCTATGGTAAAGAGTTACTTAATGGAATAAATCACTTTAAATTAAGCAATTATCCCCTTGATTTTTTTTCTTTAAAACACCAGCTGGCTAAAGGTGCTTCAGTTGCGTGTTTAATAACAGCAGTGTGAGTGGTGCAGCACAGGGCAGCGGCGTGATGCTGGCAGAGGTCTGACGGCAGAGCTGTGGTGGGGCATGGAAAATGCCTCCTCCTTTCTGCACCTGATTCTGGACCTGGGATTTAAACTGTTAAGGAACCTGGGGAGAGCTTGCAGGGGGAGCAGGGGGTACAGGGAGCCCCCTTACTTGGGGGCACTGGAGAGAAAAGATGGAGGAGTACCCAGCGAGTAAATCATGCGTTTTAGCAGCGGAGGCAGAAATGATGGGATCAAATGAGGGAGACAGCGTGGCTCTGCTGCGCTGCCCCTGGAGAAGGGCGCTGCTCCGAGAAAGATGACCGGAGCTACCCGATGAGACACCTGTCAAACGCAGTTTCCCAAGCCAGCCTTTACCTAAAGGATGAACACGATTTGCATCAGAAGTCTTTGGAGCTTGTTCAGCTGCTTTCCAAAGGCAGAGCAAGCCTTCCCTTCCAGCCCGCCGCTGCCACTGCAGCCGTGGTTCGCGTGCCGCTGGCAGCAGCGGCTCGGAGGCAGCGCATCGCGGCCGCAGCAGAGCCTCGTCCCGTGGCGATGCCAGGCGGCCGCTGCGAGCGAGGAAAGGAGGTGATAAATAAACAGCTGAGCTCTCTGAGGCGGAAATCAGGCTGTGAGTTGGGCTAAGGTTATCTTGTGATTTATAACTATTAAGGGGCTCACCCCGGGGCATGGGAGGAGCCGTGCAGCGGGTGCCCCCGTGCCAGGCGCGTGGGACCTGTCCCAGATGCTTCCAGCCCAGGGTCGTGGCACTTCAGCCACCCGACCCGGGGCCACTGAGGCACGAAGTGATCCCTGTAGGGTCAGCCCAAGGGCTGCAAGTGCTTGTGCTGGGCCCCGGTGCTACCGCCAGGCCTGGAGGAGCGGGTGGCTGTGCTGAGCCTCGGCCGTGTGCTTGCACCAGGAAGGTGTGATAAGGGCTGGCACACACACGTATCAGCTTTCTGGTCTGCTGAGTGTTCCTGGGCCCTTCACACTCTCTGCTCCCGGTTGCATAAGAGATCTGGCTTTATATAGAAAAACCAAACAGTTTTTGCAACTTTCTGAGCAGCTCCTGTGTGGTCGTGTTTGCCTTTCCCTCATCTCACACACTAGTCGTACCTCAGGGCTGGAGCTGTTTCTTGTTCTTGTTGTCCCCGGCCACCCCAGGGACGTGCTGTGCTGCTCTCATTTGCAGGGTGGCTGATGGCCACTGGCATTTATCCACCTCGTTCCTATTCAGGACCTCACTCCATGCCTATCAACCTGATTTCCCCACCCCCGTGCCACTGGCACCCCCTCCCTATCCCAGCTTTGCCATCAGCACAGGCAGCAGCAGCGCAGCACCCAGCCTCATCCCCCCAACGGTTCCACCCTTCTCTGGCTTATTTGTTGAATATCCTGTAATTAATTAGAAATAAAAGGCTCCTACAGATTAGTGGGTAATTATACTTAATAGGAACAGAATGAATATTCCTGGTCAACCGTTTGAGTTTGGGAGGCAGATGGCACGTAACCCCGTGTTTACCTTCAGGACAGTGCGGTAATTAACCACTTGCTATCTGGTTAATCTGAGCCCTGCCCAGCAAGGCTGCACGAGAGGCAGCTCCGTGCCAGGCTGGTGCTGGGCTGGCTCCTGCCTCGCGGTGGATGGATGGGCAGCCTCATTTCTCTGTCAGCAAGCAGCAGGGCACGTGCAGTCCTGCAGGCCGACAGGGTCTGGAGGGAGAAGCTCGTCAGCTCTAATCACTGCCCGCATTGTTCAAGAGCAAAAGAACTTGCAGAGCTCAGAAGTTCTTGTTGCGAGCTCTCCGACACCTTATTAAACGCCTTGGCTCTGCTCTGACTAGCACTGCAGCAGCTGCCGAGAGCCGTACTGCCGTCAAAGGTCAGCCTGCCCGAGATGGGTGTCTGTCCATCACACCACGCTCCCCGGGGTGGGTGCTGCCTCCCTGAGCAGCTTGGGGTGTCCTGGGCTGGGGCAGAGCCCAGCGCCCCGCCAGGGCTGGAGCAGGGCGTGCAGAGCAGGCTGAGCTGCTGAGCACAGCTGCTTTTGTTATTTATTAGCTCCTTCCTTCCTGCTGCTGCCCCGAGCCCCTAAGATGGATGCAATCATACGGCTCCTTAATCAGGGCCATGGCCCAGCGCTGCGCACGTTGCTGCCCCGGGGAGACGTGTATGAGCAGGTCCCCTTGTTGTACCGGGTTGTGGTGCTTATTTCAAGGTAATTTCCCAGTGTGTTTTCAGGTGGTATTTTCATTTCTTTTTCTTTCTTTCTTTCTTTTTTTTTTTTTTAATGGAGGAGAATCCCTCTCCCCTCGGGAGGTGTTTTCTGCTTGTTAATCTTGCTGCCCGGCTGCAGGTGTGTGTAGATACACCCACACAAGCACGCAGCCTTGTGATCTTTTTCTATCCCTCCTCTTTGCTTTCAGGATCAGGAGCAAACAAATCTCATTCCTCTTTGAGAATTAAGCTGCGACGCAGCTCTTAAACCATGCCCAGTCCTTTCAAAAGCCGGTGGAAACTTTAAACAGAAAGTGCTTCCAAGGCAATTGAGAGCTGTGCAGCGTGTCTCTGCCAGGTGAACCGTGCTCGTGCACAAGCTGTGCTGCTGACGTCTGTTCCCCGTTGAGTTGTGCCGTGCTGTGCGAGCTTTCCCGTTGTCACTGGGGCTGGGGCCAGCTGGTGACCCCCTGTCATGCTGCGTGCCCTGGGGAGGCACCAAAATCAGCCCCAGCCACGTGCTGCTCGCTGTGCGTCTGCGCCACGGAGCCTCTGCCCCTGTGCCATGTGCCTCGGGACGGACACAGCTCTTCTGAGCACACCATAAAAGACTCGGTGAAGGGTTAAGGTGCCGTAGGCCCAATTAACACGACACCCAGAAATCATTCCTGAGGGCCATCGCAACCTCATTTTGCTACAGTAAATATAGCTGGCATTACCTATTCTGGAAATGCATGCGGCTAGTCAATTGAAAAAGGCGGCTGCTGATGGCAGCATGACAAGCAATATCCATAACTGCTTGTAATCTTGCGCAGACATTCAATTGCTCCAATCCAGCTCCATTGAAGATGAAGAGGCTTCTATTATCTTGAGATCCTTCTGCCACCAGTATTGCAAACTGATGCTGACACACGGCCTGGGCACGCTTAGAGCACCGTGCTTATTAAAATACGTATTTTGTCGTCCCTGGCGATACAATGAGACTGAGGGAGAGAAATGGTTATAACACGGGTGGGAAGTGACAAGATTAATGGGCCTCCCACCCAAGGCAGGGCGAGGAAGGGAGCAGCCCCTCTGCTGCCACGGGCACGGCGGGTTCGGGTGCTCACCCCCGGGGTGGCAGGGACCGGCTGCCCGCAGGAGGAGGGGATGCTCTCACGTGGAGCAGCAGGACCTGAGCACGCGGGCGCAGCTCCCTCGCCCCAGGAGGAGGGCTCTCCTTGCAGGCACCTGGAAAAGATTTATTGCTGCTCTTTGAAGCCTGTTTGAATGCAGGCTCTATGATGTGTTCAAATAATATTAATAAATACAACAGCAGCCACAGGGAGAACTTGGTATTTACTGTAAATTCAACATCTAAACAGAGACATCATTTTGTCTTCTACAGTTTAACACCATTCATAATTTTGTATTTTAACAGATTTCCCCTAGGGCCCTGAGATGCCTTCTTTATTTTAGGCTATTCCCAATTACCCGCTGCGCCTCTTAAGAGCTGGCTCCTGGTTGAACACACGCACAACTAAGTTGTCTGAAACAACAGAAACTGTCAGGACACACAGTGTCAGCTCCCCCAGCCCTGTCCCCCCCGTATCCTTAGACCTTTGCAGCCCAGCGCTGGCGTGAGCTCGCTGGTGCCTGCCCCCGGGCCCGTGCCGCCAGCCCATCCTGCCTGATGTATAATTTATCACAAGGCAGTTGCCGCACAGACTTTCTTCTCCTTTGAGGGGCTTGGCAAAACATCGCTTCCTCTCTGGCTGCCAAATCCCTCTGTGTCCTTTTGGGTTTAATCGTGGAGAATTTTCTCTGTTCTCTAGCAGCCAGATCCCCCTCTGGTGCTGCCACCTCTGGTCCCTTGCTGCGGACTGGCCTGAGCAGATCTTCTGCCTTGCAGGGCTTCCCCTGCTTTCTTCTAACTCTTAATCCCTCCTCTCTTCTCTTCTTTTAATGTGGGTCAGCTTGGGGCTGCCCTGTTTCCGCACTGGCCTCCACCTCCCGTCAGGGAGAGGGGAGGATGCTGCAGGGCACCGATGCTGCTGGGCAGGGTGCTCATGGCCTGGGGGCAGCCTGCAGGTTTAGCAGGGACTTGGCCTGCCCCAGGGATGCTGGAGCAAGGCTGGAGGCTTCGTTCTTGACGTGCTCGTTGCTGGTGGCATGAAGGACCCGGTAACGTGTCCAGATGAGGGGCTGTGCCCTGCGCCCTGCTCCGCACCTTGGTGCTGGGCAGTGTGGGGTGAGCCCTGTCTGCACCCAAGGCAGGCACCACCTGCTCCAGTCCCAGCGAAATTCGGGAGCTGGGGAAATGCTATTAAGTGCAGTGATGAGGAGGGGTCAGCAGCGCAGACCCTGCGGTGCCAGACAATGGCCTTATCGCCGCCGGCCGGGCGTAGGGAGGGATTGGCTGGTATCGCTCCAATTTACACGGGATTTGTTTCCCTCTGGGTACTTAGTGCGCGGATCTGGGCGATATCAGACACAGAGTGCTGTACGGTGAATAGGCTTTCCTTCTGCCGGCCACCTCACCAAGGTGCAGGGGTCGCCGTGGTGGGCAATTAGGGTTACCTGGGTGTGGGATGGGGCCGGGAGCTCCCCGCTGCTGGCGATGCGCGGGGTGCACACAGCCCAGCGGTGCGCCTGCCTCTGCGGGGCTGGGGGCACGGCTTTGGGGTATCCGTGTGTCACCTGCAACTGTTCAGAAAAAAATGTTGGTGAAAAATTCACAAAGCCAGGAATGCTCAAAACATGTTGGGCCACGCTGGCTCCCCAAGACACGTGGTCTGAGTCGTTCTGTTGGGGCACGTTTACGCCTGGAGTGAGGCTTGCTTGGTGTGAAGTGCTGTGAGCATCTGGCTGCTGTCCGCACTGCGTGGATGCTCTGTGCTGCTCCTTGCTTCTAATCTGCTGCCCTCGTGGGGGCTTCTGCTGAGAAATGTGCTTTCTGGAACATTCGTGAGAGAGCAGACAGGGTTGCAGGAAAGAAAACGGGCTAAAAATTGGAGCATGTGTCTTGTGAAGTTGTTTGTCTGGGAGGCAGATGCCTTGCAGCGGGTGCAAGCAGCTGGCCGGGGCTCCTCAGTGCATGCGCACAGAAGGCTGGGCTTCCGAGAGGCTCCTGGTTGGATTTTCTTCTCCTTAATAGTTCTGAAATTAGATGCTTTTGATGAAGATGGATTTTTTTTTTTTAAATTCAGAAGGGTTTTTTTCATGCAAAAATACAAATCTTGTCATAGTGAAGAATAGGAAAAATCAAAAAAAAAAAAAATGTTTCCAAATGATTAAAGAGAAAAGCTTGGACTGGTCCAGTCCAGCGGAGAACAAAGCGGAGAGGTGTGAGCTGGGGCAGTCAGGGACGCTGCTTTTCCCTGCACCGGGAGCTGCTGCAGAGCACGGCAGGGAGTGGCCCCGATCCTGGCTGGGTGCAGGGGGGTGCAGAGGGTTGGAGGCAGGGGGTGCTCGGAGGGGAGGAGAGCACCTGCACGGAGGCACCGTGGCTGGGAGGGGTCTGGCCGCCGCCTGCTGCCTTGTGCAAAGCTTCATGGCCATCATGTGGTGCCCTCCCCAGACGCGGGTGATGTGCAGCTGGAGCTGCACGTGCTGCATCGCCTCCATCACCATTTGTTCTTGAACTCCTAGGGCCGGATTTATTGGGGTCTCTGCCATTACCGGATTTCCCAGAAAATTAATTAGCGTCCTTGCAATGGGAAGCTGCTGCCGGCAGACAGAAGGCGTGTCCCAGGGGAGCTGTTGCAGCAGCGGGCACACAAACCGCTCCGGAGCCGAGCGTGCCGCTGCTTGATGTCGGCCGCGAGGGCTTCTGACCCCTCAGCCTCCCGAAATCTTGCAGGCAAGTGAGCCTCCTCTCGAGGCTCCCCGTCCTACAGCCCTGCTCGTGTCGCTCTGCCACCGGTGATATGGGGCGAAGCCGGGACTGGGCTCAGCGCCTGCCTCTGCTTGTGGGGAGGGGGCTCCCGCACCCCCAGCCCCCCAGGCTTGCCTGTGTTTAACAGGAGGTTGAGCCACGTAATGAATTTAGATTTAATTTGCAAGTGAAAAAGATCGTTTTCTTTTGTAGCTTACGCTGCAGCCCAAATGTCTAAGCTTCTAGGGTTTAAGTCTAATTAACTGCATTTCACAGCTTATTTAAAGAAAAGAATGGAGGCATTAAAATTGTAAAATCTAATTTTTAAGTAAATCTTTCAGCACAAAATTAATGTCGCAGTCTCCCAGTCGTCTTGGCAATATATCTCTTGTCTTCAAATTTCAAAATGAGCTTTTGCAAACATGAAATTATTCATTAGACCGTCTGGTAAAAGGATAAATAAGTGTCTTTTCACATCCAAGATCTCCCGTTTTTCTATTTAGCACAAGATTGGCTTACTCAGCCTAACGACGAGCGGCTGCGGGCCCTGCGGCGCAGCAGGTGAGGGGGGAGGCGCGGGGCCCCCGCCTGGGTGAAGGATGCAGGAGCTGCGCCTCTGGGTGCTGGGCTGCCCTTGCACCTCCAGCCGTGTCCAGAAGGGGCCCGAGCCCTCCGCCTTAGGGAGCTCCCGGCATCTCCCACTGACATCGGTGGGAAAACTCAGGGGTTTTGAGGTCCTTGATGAGGTTTTAAAAAAAAACAAAGATTGGCACAAAAGAACGGTGGAAAATAAGCCCCAGAAAATTCTTTTTGTAGCCACAGGTTTTGTGAACCTCTTGAGAAAAAGTAAAAAATTCAGATCCTTTTTTTTTGTTTTTTTTTTTTTTGTAAAGTTTCTTTGTTTTCCCTTTAATAATCCCTTAGCCAGTCCAAGCCTTTGGCACGCAGCCACTGCGAAAGGGCTGTCTGAGTGCAATTAGGAAGGGCTGAGCAGCAGAAGTTGCCCCAAATCTCCTCTTGCCTGGAGCCCAGCCCAGTTGTGCCAGGTCGAGAGCTCTGCGTGCCGCAGGACGCTGCCTGCTCAGCGGGGATGGAGGAGCCACCGCGCTCCCCGACCCTCTCCGCCTGTAGACCTGAGTCTGTCAGGCAAAGAGGGCTCGTTTATGCCCTCATTAAAAAGGAATAGATTTCATGGAAGCAAAAAATATTATTTTAATAACTCCATTTTTATATCACTTTTTAAAAACCCCAGTAATTTGTCTTTTGCTTGATTAAAGTCAAATAATTCGCTGTAGGAGTGACACATTTAGTGCTAATTGCACGATTACTTCTGTGCGTGGCTTCTGAACCTGATGTGTTGACCTTGAGCAGGCGCCGACCCCCGGCAGCACTGGGGTGCAGGCAGCAGGATTGGTCCCTCCTGCCTTTTTCTTGGGGCCCTCACCCAAGCTGGGGAGCTGGATGGAGCCTCTCCACGTGCCCTGTGTGGGATGTCCACACGTGCACATCGGGCACACAGCTGGGCACAAGCACTAGTGTGGGGAGCGGCGGCGCTTGCTCGGATGCCTGCGTACACCCCGCATCAGGCAGCGATTTCAGGCTTTGTTTCCCAACAAAGCAAAGCCTACCCGAAATATTGACAGGCAGTTCAACCGTAAAGCAGAAACAACCCAAGAGTGTTTCAACTTGTATGAAACGCTTTGTTCAACCCCAAGCAAAGCCCGTTGCGGGCGAGCCGAGCACCTTGGAGGGACTTGCGTGAGGAATCAAAGAGCGTGTCTAACTGGAAAGCTGTGTGGAGCCGTTCCCGGCCCTATCGTGCACCAGAAGACAAGTCCTGCCCATGCTGCCCTGAAGTGTAGCAGCTCCGGCCTTACCCTCGAGGAGGAGGATCAAAGCCTTCCCCAAAGCTCCGTTGTTCCTGGGCGAGCGCGGCACCATCTCCTTGGGCTTGCTTTGGGCCCCTCCCCAGCTTCTGTTCAAGATCTGGGGTTTATTTACTTTACAAAACCCTGTAATTATTTTGTAAAGATCTAATTTCACGGTTGTGGTGCCTTTTCCCAAGCTAGGTCAGACACTAATCCTCGCTCAAACCCCGGGCGCTGGAGGATGGCCGGATTCATTATCGGCGCTGACTGATCTTCCCCCCCGAACCGACGAGAAAGGCAGGAGGCGCCGCTCAAGTTTGCAGGGAGAGGCAGATCTGCCAGCCGCATCTGACGCTGTGGGGATGCGCTGCTACAAAAAAGCCCGTTAATTAACAGTGGGAGGCAGAACGCAGGAGAGGAGTAATTAACAGTTAGGGACGTATAGAAAAATTATGCTCATTAGCGCACCCCACGATCCCTGCGTGAGGGCGGGAGGTGGAGGAGCGAGGGGCCTGGGCACGGCCAGGCCTGGAGGGGGCTCTGGGGGCTGCGGGCTTGGGGTCCCGTCCTCAGCAGGGGCTGCACCTTCCCTTCGGGTTGCTGCCTGCCCTGATGCGTGCGTGGGAAAACCTGGTCCAAAGCCTTGTGGAAAGCTGGGTTTAAATAAGAGCGGCTGCGTGCTGTCCTCTGCAATGAGAAGGTGCTGGGGACTTGCCGGGGCTCGGGGCTCCCAGCAGGCTGCGGTGGCCGTGCCTGCTGCCAGCACTGGGGGAGCCGGCGAGGATGCAGCTCCTGCTTGCCCCTGGTTTCCCATCATCCTGGAAGCAGGCAGCACCCACCAGCGGATGCTGTGACGGAGATTTTGATAGGATAATTGGGTAACTTATGTCTAAACCTTTTGAAAAGCCCATTTAGAGCTCTAGATTATCGCCTGGTAATTGAATAAATTAGATTTGTAAGAACAACTTCTGCAGCGAGTGCATCCCCCCTGCTCGCTGTGCTGACAGCCTCGTCTTCCTGCCTCGCACTGTGGAGACAGCCCGGAGCTGCCTCCTGGACTCTGAGGGCTTTCAAGGAAAATAACAAACCAAGCTGGGCTTCTCACATCCCCACGTCTCTGCAGGGCCATGCAGTCCTGGTGGATGGGGCGGGAGAGTGGGTGCGCACCCCAAAACCACGACTAGCATTGGGCAGGCACAGTGGGCGTTAGCTGGAGGTGAAGCTTTCCCAAAGGCCTTTCCAACATAGGGAAAAAAGACAAGAAAAACAATCCTGAAACAAAATTACCAGAAAATGACTTTGACTAAGTGGTACATTTCATTTTAATTTTAATTTTGCACAATATCATACGAATGAAAAACGAAGGACGGCTGAAATCTAATTTCGCATTGGAGAACTGAAGTGTGCTGAGCGCGGTGCTCATCCCATAGAACTGCCCACAGAAGGCAGCGGTCCTGAGGTTGTGTGTCTGGGGTTTTGTGCTCCTGGGAGTGCTCCTTTCCTCTCGGGAAGGCTGAAGGGTGGGTGCTGGAAGAATCCGGGCCTTCATGGGGGCGTTGCCCCCAGGCAAGGGGGGTCTGGGCTGACCCGAATATGAGAAAGCTGATTTTTTTGTGGGGGCTAAGCCAAAGGCACCCCGTGACACGCTGCTTTGGCCAAGCTCTGCCTCCAAGCAGGGCAGAATCCTGCCGGGATGGGGAAGGGAACAGGAGTGGTGCTGCTCAGCCCTTGTCTCGTGGCGTTGCTATTTTTTGAGTAATTCTGAATTACAATGTGTTTCTGTGGGCTCTCTTGTACTCCTGACAATCACACTCTGTGCTAAATCAGTCCGTGGCAATCAATACTTTTCTAATGAATTCTGAATTCCTAATGTCAGGACATTGCATTGCCTGTTTATTTTCTCTCTGCCCTTGTCTTATTCCTCCGCATTATTCCTGTAAGCTGCATAAAATACATTATATATATATATTTTTTCCCTCTCTCCCCTCTGCAGACCTCATTGGAAAAGTTAATGGTGTGTTTCTGGAGTAATTAGAATGATTTAAATGGCCTAGTAACAAAGTTCTTCCGCAGAAGCAGCAACTTCTCACCCTCTGTGTCTGTCATATCTGTGCTAGAAGAACAAGTGGAGAAAGAAAGTGATAGGAAATGGAGGGGAACAGCCCCCCAGTGAGGAGATCCGGGCTGGGATTGTGTGGGAATTCATTATTCATGGCAGGCAGTTCCGCAGGGTTTGCCTGTACACCCGTGAATCGATTACAACAAGCACGCGGCTGCGACCCCAAACCGGTGCTGGCCGAGGCTGCCCAAACAGCACAAGGAGGAGCCCGTCCACGGCTCCACGTCTGTATTTTGGCCCTCGGTGATGCCCAAACAGCACGAGGAGGAGCCCGTCCACGGCTCCACGTCTGTATTTTGGCCCTCGGCGATGGGCTCGCCATGGCAACCTCTCCCCTGGTCTGGCATCGTGATGCTGGCCACGGATGCTGCTCTGAGCACGGGAAGGAGCAGTCAACACTGCACGTTTTGGGGCAGTTTGAGTCCCGGTGGTGACCCACGCTGAGACAGCACCATCCCGATGCCAGGCCTGCCCCGTGTCCCGCAGACCTGCGCGGAGATGCTGAGATGGAGCCTGGCTTTGGAGTCTCCTCTCGTGTTCCCAACAGAGCCTTGGAAATTAAGAATCAATCCGATTATTCAAGCCCATAAACAACATCATAAAAATAACATCAATTTGCACAGAAAGGCGCTGCATTAATGTGCTGAAATAATGATGCACTTTTACAACATAAATTTACAATCAATCTTGCTTTTAACACCGTGAAACAACAGTTGGAGGAGGATCAATCCTTAGCCTGAATTAGATGGCTTGAGTCAGAGATGCTTCAGGGGTTATTTTTGGAAGCTTTTAACAACAGCTCTAGCAGGGCTCTTGCTAACAAATTCGTCGGGTTTGCGTGTGACAGGCATACCCAGGAGCACCCAGGAAATGGGCTCTAATTTTAGGCCACGCAGGAGGTCGTAGCAAAGCCTGTCTGTGCGCTTTGCTCTCCCTCTACACATCGGTGGGGAATAATATGTGATGTTGGAAGCGAAATAAGCAGACATATGTAGCTACAGCAAACAGGCTGGGCTGCTGGCTGGCAACCTGTCCAAGTACAGGTTCACTCCTAGAGATTTTCGGCACCATCTGGGGGCATCAGATGAAGGCAGGACCAGGACGGAGCGTGTCCTCTCAGAGCTGCCCCAGCCTGGGAACCATATGTCCTAGGGAAGGGCAATTGCCCAGATAAAACCAGATAACTGCAACTCCCAGCCCCAGCCGTGCCAAGAAACTCCTCGCTCTTGCTTTCCGTTCCCCTCCATGCTGGAAAATTCACTGCAGGGGCACGCAGCCTCTCGCGGGGTCACGCCGGCTTTGTTGCTGCCAGAGACAGCAGCTTGCTTCCAAGCTCCGCTCTGCACTGATTTAATTTTTCGAAGTACCTCCAAATCTGCTGTCTGCGACGCGGGGCCAGGGCGAGGTGTGTGCGGGCTGGGGCAGTGCCCGGGGACCAGGCTGGGCGCTTCCCAAGCCGTGACCCCCCAGGGAAGGAAGCAGCCGTGGGAGTTATCCATACCCTTAGGGACAAACCCTTTTGGAAAAGATGCTTCTGATAGAAGCCAGCGCCTTGCTTTGCTCTGAGATAGCCGGGCTGGCATAAGGTTGACTCCCGGGTGCTCGCAGGGGAGGCGATCGCAGCCAGCTTGGTGCCACGGGGTGTGGGATTTCTCAGCGGGCACCCTGTGGGGTCAGCGCCGGCTGTGCTGGCAGCTCTGTGCATGCAGCCACTGGTCCCGGTGTCCTTTCTGAAAGCACCTTGCTTCCAGCGAGGGAGCCTGAGTCCTCTGCATCGCTGCAGCCCCTTCCAGGAAAGGCTCAGCCCTTGTTTACTGCGCTGTCCCCAGGCCCTCTCATGACCGCTTTTTAGCTTGCAGAATTTCTATTTTTATTTTTTTTTCCTGTAAATGGGCACCAAAATGAAATCTATGCTTATGGAAAGATTGATTAGTTAACCAACTCAATTATATCTTTAGCCGAGAGCTATATTAAGTAATGCAGCAAAATTATTGCTCTGTGCAGATCCATTTTGTTAAACAGCTGCTCGCAAGACCCAAGAAGGAGAAAATGGAGGTTAGAAATGCTTTTACAGTCCTGGAGACAAAGGGACAGGAGGCAGCGCTGCCGCAGGTAGCTCCAGGGAGGACGGAGCAGCAGAAGGGGCATCTTCTACGTTTTCCTTCCTTGCTGTTGCCATTAGCATTTGTTTTCCTTGGCATGGCCATCTCCTTCCTTCGTCTCGTCCTGCTTTGTGCCACTTCCTCGTGCCCACTCCTGGGGAAGGCACAGGTGGGGAGGATTTGAAATGCAGAGGGAAAATTACAGTAATAATGCTGAGAGCTGGTGCGAAGGATTATCTCTGCAGCAGTCTGTGCGTGCAGAGCCATCCCCGGCTTGCCCATGGGGCTGCCCAGGAGCCACCATAACCCGCCAGCGCCTTTCTGCCCACCCTGATGGGGCTGGGACAGACCTGGGGCCAGCTCCTGCGCTTCTCCATTGCAGCCTGGTGCAGAGTTCACTGACAGGGCTGGGATATCCGGGCTCGTGCTCCCTCCCTGCTGGATAAACCTCCCTGAAGGCTGGGGTTCCCACCGGCAGGGTGGGCGTGAGGCCACGTGGGCTGAGCACGGCACCGCCGGCTGCCTCGGCCCCGTGCTCTGCTGTGCTCAGGCCATTTGCCGTCGTATTTTACAGCAGGCTCAAGTCAGCACTTCATAAATATTGAATTGTGAAATATTTACATACTCTGTGTCCTGGGTTTATAAATAGCAGCGATGGGCAGCGTTCCCCGGCACTGAGCTCGCAGATAAATTCCCGTGGGTGCCTGGCGGAGGCTCCCGGTGCAGGGCAGGCTTGCCTTTGTGGAGGGGTTTTTGGAGGAGTTGCACAGTGTTTGAGCCCTGCTTTCTGCCCTCCGTCCTTCTGCGTGGCTGCTTTTAAAACATTAACAGCTTCCAGGGAGCTCCGGCAGCTCCAATGGGTTTCTTTGTATAATTAAAATGAAGCTGAACTCGTCTTATTCTAAGTGTCTTTTAGGAATACAATTAGCTTCCACACCGCTTTTGTACTTTCTAAACCTTTTAATTTAGTCATACAAGGACAAGGGTGTTATTGCCAGGAACAGGTATGTACTAATGTGAAAGGATCTGGGTCAGACTTGGTTGTAATTAAAATTGTATGCGCCGTGTTTAAGTGCTTTTCTGCATATTACTTTTGCCTTTATGTGTGATTGCAAATGCCATCACAGAGAGAGGGGAAAGGGCTGCTTGTTCACCCGCACAGACCTTTCTGCGCAGGGCTGGGAGAAGCCTCTTTATTCCCACAGAATGGGAAGTGTATGAGCAGCAGCCTTCTGGCGATGCCAGGCTGACCAACAGGTGGTCGAACACAAAGAAATGTAGCCCGCGTTCCGAGCTCCTTCCTTCCCTCCTGCAAAACCACGTAGCTCCAGCTGCAGGATCTGTGGCGGAGGACCGCAGAGGTGCCGTGGTCCTCTGGATCAGCAGAAGTCACGCCGAGTCCTTGTGAAACCCAGAGAAACCTGGATCGATAGAAAAGCCCTGAAACGTGGTTGCTGCTCAGCACCAGGAGCGTCTCAGAGTGTTTCCCAGAGCCTACCGGGCTGTGCAAGGCACCCTCACGCGATGCTGTAGGTGTCATTTCCCCTTCGGGCAGCTCACGCTCCGAGGAGCAGCCACCTTGGCAATGATCCTTCTTCTCTTGCGGGAAAGGTGGAAGAGGAAGGAAATAATTGCACTGATTGGATGTGGAGGGAGGGGGAGCTGGAGGAAGGCTGACTGCCAGTCTAGTGGTAAGAGCAGGTAAAGGAATCCAGATATTTGCTCTCCAGAATCCCTCACGAGCTACAATTTAATTTCAGAAGTTCTTCCCGAAAGCTCTTATAATAAACGTCCTCCGCTGGTTTCGCTGCAGCGTGCAGGTCATAGGAGCGATCCTGCTCCACCAAATCCCTGCACGGCTCAGCTTCCCGGAGCTCTGCACAGCACGGGGGGAGCAGATCGCGTCCTGCTGCCCCAGGCGTATGTGTGCATCCGGAGCAGCAGACAATCCCCGCCATTTAAGATGTCCTTGCCCTGGTGAGAGGTAGGAAGGGGTCAGCCCACTTGAAGAAGGTGCTGGCAGCTTGTTATGGCACAGTCCCTTTGCGGTGGTTGTTGCTTATTTGTGTGTTACTCCTGCCTGTGACTCAATAAAAGGGAGCCCTTCTCCACAAAGCCATGGGGTCGCTCATTAAAGGTCTGCCCGGCAATCTGAGCAGCCTCGTAAAAGTGCCCTATGTATTATTATGATCCACCAGGCTCAGGTGAAATAATGAGTTTTCATTGCCGCGCAATAAAGTTTATGGAAGTTATAAAAAAATGAAGCTGCGTATAGATACAAGCAGGCACCTGGAAAAGCGTAGCAGAGGGCCAGGGGGAGGGAGCGGTGCCTGGCACTTGGCAAATGAATAATGGTGGACTGGTCATAACTGGAGTGCCTGGTGCTGGGGGAGGCACGGGGACCAGGTGGGAGGGCTCGGCGAGTCGGAGAGCGGCTGGATGCGGAGGTGCTGGGAGCTGAAGAGATGGGCATGTATCGAGAGCGATAGTCTATGAATTAAATACCAAAAACACCACCCCATTACAGCTTCACACAGGGGTCACTTGTTTTATTGACTGTGTCACAATTCAATCCATTCCCAGCCTGACATTTCTGGTCCTTCCTCCCTCTCAAAGCTTTTCTTTATACAGCAGCTCAGTTCCCCAAAGGGTTTTTTTTTTTTTTTTCCTCCTTTCTCACTGCAATTCAAAACCTCTGGAGGATTTATGTTTTCTCTAGACCTGGGGCTGCCCAGCCGGTGCAGCTGTGCTGGGGCTGCAGGTGGAGGCCGGTGCTGAGCGGCTGTGCCACGCTGCCCCATTTGGAGCTGGGCGCTTGAGGGTGTCCCGCGGTCACACCTGATGCGTGCCCCTCTTAGGGAGCCCCGCACAATTGTGCATTTCATTTCCCATTTTGCAGATGACAAAACTGAGTTATGGATGTCACATCATTGGGTTTTAATGAAAGCCATTTCTGGTGTTAGGGCGAGCGTGACCAATGCGGCACTGTGGGTGCTGCTGGAGCAGCAGTGTCCCCAAGGAACGAGGAAGGGGACAGCCCGGGGGCAGCCCGGGGACAGCCCAGGGACAGGAGCAGCGGTGTCGCAGTGGAAAAGGGCTGGCACCTGCTGCCTGGTGCTGGCTCCCTGCTGCAAGCCGCCCCGCGGTGTGTTTCTGTCTTATCCTGCCTGCTCTCATCACGAGCTCTCCAGGACATCCTCCGTTTCTCTCTCCATCGCTGTACGATGCCCGGCGCAGATGTTGGCGAGAGCCTTTAGGCTCCCCCACTAATGGTAACAACAGTAACTAAGTTTGATATATATCTTCGTTGTCTGGAGATGAAGAAAGTCTGATGCGTGCAGCTTGAAGTGGAAAAACAACCTTTCACACTGCATTCTGCCCGGGCTTGGGAAAGTCTGACTCCTCGTTCTCTGAGGACTCGGTGGTGGTGGGAGGCTGCGGCGTGCCTCAGCACCAGCCTGCAGCCCCTGGGCACAGCCCTGCACCCGCGGGGCGAAGGACGGGCAGGACGAGAAGGGCTGAGGAGGGGGAGAGATGGGAATATGAAGTACAGAAGCATGCACCCTATTTTCATGCATCGTTTTGGCTGCGGGTGGGCAGAGAGCAGGTGCTGAGCGGCGGCTCGGGGAAGGAGCGATAGCACCGGTACCCAGGAATGATGCTGAGCTGTCCCCGTGCACTGAGCGGTTTTTCCCCTGCTCCCTCTCCTCCTGCACCTCCCTGGGGACCGTGCCCAGGAGCCGGGTGGTCCCACAGGCGCTCGCTCCCGGCGCTCCTGCGGCGGCACAGCCCTGCCCTGCTGCCTCTGCTCCTCCGAGAGGAATCGCCACAGCCGTACTGTGCTGCAAAGTTTGCTATTAAATATTTAATTCGGACTTAACAACTCAATACGTTTGGTGCCATCAAAGGGTCCGGGGCTTGCTCCCAGCCTGCTCTGATTAACAAAGTACCTGGCCGGCAAAGATCTGCTGATCCAGTCACCCAGGGCTTTGTTACACGCTGTTCAATGCCAGTGGAGAGGCAGCATTAACTAGGAAGCATCGATTTCAGCATTAGCCGGCTTTTACATTCGAAAGCAGACAATGCAAGGACCTTCAATTATCTTCAAAGCAACTGAAGGGAAGGAAATTGGTCTTAGATGTGGTAAATAGACTCCACAAACTCTACTGAAGCATGCAAAGATGTACACAAGGGAATTACAGATCCTTGCATAACTGTTTGTAGTCTATTCAAAAATGTGATTGAAATTCTATAGATTTCGTATTCGTCCCCTTTTTTTTGTGGTAATCTGATTCAGGGATTTACTAATCTGATTGGGATTATTATTGTAAGAGGAAACCCTAACTTGCCTTTTCACAAGGGGTCCCTGCCTCTGCTCAGGAGCGCCTGGAAAGAGGGATTTCCACAAACCCGTTTTACCTTTCAGAATCATCTCCCAAATTATCACCACCCGAAGCTGACCACGTGCCATTGTCCCCCGTCAGCCTGCGCCGTGGTGTCAGGAGCCCCCTGGGCAGACGTCCCCGTGCCCCTTGGGCTCTGCCGCTGCCCAGCCGCTCGTGCACATGTCCCTGGGGGGCACACGAGGCGTCCCCAGGCGTGGGGCTCTGGCGGCTGCTCAGTCTGAGCGTGGGGGCTCAAACCCACCCCTGGGTGCTCTCAGGAAGCCAACACCACAGTGCCAGGAACGGGGGCCAAGGCAAATTCATTAAAGAAACTCAACCACAATAATAATGGGACTTCTTCCAGCAGCACTCACACTTCTCTGAGCCTAATGCTAATGGTGTTAGTTGGGGCTCTGTTTTGTCTTCGGGGTTGGAATTTTTTTTCTTTTTTCTGATATCATATTAATTGCCTGCATATGTTGGACCAGATTTTCCCAAGAGCATCTGAGCAGCAGGGGAATGTTTCTAAGACTTCTGAATAATCTGTCTTTCACTGCAGATGCTGAGCACACAAAAATTTGGCCCTCAGTTCTCCCAAGACTCTCAGCCCCCGGAGCTCCCTGGCAGCTGCTGAGCTCCTGCTGGGTGCCACAGGGCATCGCTCCCTGCGCCCATGGGCTTCGCTCCCACCGGGTGCTGAATCCAGCACCCAGCCCCTCGCTCTGCCGTGCTCCCAGGACAGGCATACCCCCGAGGGCTGCTCCCCAGCCCTGGCTCACAGCTCTCCTTCCCTTTGGCAAACAGGGGGGTGAGGGGGGGAATCTTTTGCCTGGGAGAAAGGGTCTGGCTGGAGCTAGAGATGGGGACCCCAGAGCACCCGCTTCTTGCCAAAATGCCTGGCCCCGATCTCATCATCTGCTGTTGCTGCTCTGCGTGGTGCTTTGCTCCTCGTGCCATGGCTCGGGGCTGATCTGCCCCCCACATCTCTCTGCCTGCCCCCATCCGGAGCTGTGGCAACCCGATGTGGCCATCGGGATCCTGGCTGCGCCCATGGGATTCACTCACAGCCTCAACCCTGTGGAAAGAGCCAAGCACGAGAACAGCAGTTTTGTGCTCACCATCCTCTGGTTTTACATGGCAGTGGGGGGACAGGGAAGCAGCGTGCCCGGTTCCTTCTGCGTCCCTTTTCCCCCAAGCATCGTTCTCTAACAGCTTATTAATCCCGACCAGGGCTGCGCCTCTCTCTGCTGCCTTGCACCACTCCCCTTCCATGCAAGGGAGGAAATACCAGCAGGGAAATGACTCTGCTATTGTGCAAAGACTTAAATACGGAAATCCTATTTAAAATGTTTTTTTTTCAAGCCCTGGTGTTTTTCCCAGCCCCAAAAGGTTGTATCGAGCAAATACACCAGATCTTTCAGACAAGGATTATTGACTGGGAGTCACACACCGTGTAAACAGGGGTGGCAGTTTTGATCTGCAGCGCGTCCATGTCAATACTCTAATTGATCCAAACCGAGGGAGTTTAGAGCCCAGAAGGAAATCAGTCTTGGCATGCTGGCGTAGAGCTGTTGTTGCAGAAGGAGCCGCCGCCGTCCGGGCTGGCTCAGCACCCGAGGCTGAGCAGGGGGTGAGTGGGGACACCCCCACAGCACCGCCCGTGGGGGTTCAGGGGGTGCTAGCGGTGCTAGCGGCGTGGCTGAGCAATTTCAAGAGCCTCACCCGGCCTATCAAGGAAACTTTCCTAGAAGCCGTTCATCTCATTTGTTATTTTATGGGAGCAGAATGAATCTCTCGGCGTGTGAGTCAGACGGCGACATTGGGATAGGCACCAATGGGATAAATACAACCGCTTTGACAAGAGAAATTCAGTATTGTCGCTTTCAAAAAGAGATCTGAGCAAGAGAGATGTCTGTGTGTGCAGTGTGGACAGAAAGAGAGTGTGATTTGTGTTGGAGAGAGAGGAGGGAGACGGATGCAGATTCACATTTCATGCGGTATGAAATCACTCTTACATTTTGATTAAATACAGAGCTCCTTTGTAATGAAAAAGCCAAAATATAACCTGCAGACACTTGGTCACGACACAGGAGATCTGAAAGCCTTGCTGAATATTTTATCTCCTCCGCGTACCACCGTTGCCGTGAAATAAAACAAGGGAGGGCAGGAGCTGAGGATGAGGAGGGAGAGGTGCCCGCCGTGGCACCGCACCCCGGGTGGCCTGGCAGGGTGCAGGCGAACGGGGCTGCACCGGGCAGTGCCTGCGGGCACCTGGAGCACCGGGGGCTGGCGTCACCGCAGGGCCACCTCCCGGGTGCACAGGACGGGTACTGCCAGCAGGATGAGCATCGGCACGAGGGTTTCCGGAGCGGCAGTCGCAGCAGTTAGCGCTGTGTTAACGTCAGCCAGCTCTATACAGACTAGCTCACTCCTGCTGTAAAAGGACAGGTCTGTTAATTAGCGCAGAGCACAGTAACCCGCCACATAGTCGCTGTGGATAACAAATACATCTCCTTGACGAGAGAACCTGGCTATCCTGCACCACGTGCGGGCAGCGTCGCTGTTCAGGGGCAGCGTGCCTGCTGCAGGGCACGCAGTGCTCGCAGGGGACTTGTGTGCCACCACGGAGCGCTCCCAAACCACGAGCATCCTGCCTCCAAAGGGGCTCTGGGCAGCAATGGGGCTTGCAAGAGGTTCCTGGTAGCTCCTTGCAGAATATTTTATATTTTTGCCCCCAAATAATCCTTCCGCACTCTGTAATTGCTCTTCTCTAGATGTCTGATCCGTTGTTTGGTAATTAAATCAAGCAGCACAAGTCCAGAAACACCTAGTGAGCTCAGATCTGGCATGATGTCAACACCTCGGAGCTGCCAATCACGGGGTTTTTTCACGCACAGTTGCAGACATCGCTCGGCGCTGATTGTGAACAGATTGTTTAATCTCTCTGGTTTCCGAACCCTCACTTGCTACCCCTTGCCCCCTGCTGCTCTGTGCCCGGTGTGGGACGCGGGGCTGGGGAAGAGACAGAGGGGATGATGCTCAGGATAGCCTGCAGTGTGCCAGCCGTCACCAGGAGCTCCAGAGGTGGCTCTGTTACTGGGATCATCCAGGTGTGGAGCCAAGTGACAGCGCTGGGGTCCCCGTGCCTCTCCCCTCGGCCTGTGGCTGGTGCTGGGTGCCCGCGGGTCGTGGCGCAGAGCCTGGTAGCTGCCAGCAGCCCTTGCCGCGAGCCGGCCGGCCGGCTGGCAGGGGTCACGCTCTGCTCGCCTGGGATGTCCTCCAAACACCGTCCAGTCAGAGGGAATTTTCAGCCTGACTGGTGATTTGGCTTCGTCCTGCAGGTAGCAGAAGGTTTCCTGCAGGGCTGGGGGACTCCAGCAGCTCGGGCAGTGATCGGATGGCAGGCGGAGCCGTGTCCTTTAGGATGGATGGAGTGGGTAGGAGCAGGAGAGGCTGGAGGCTGCAGGTCCCGGCACACAGACCGTCCCCATTGTGCCGAACTGCAGCCACGGGCACAAACCGCGCTGGCAGATGACTGATATGCCCAAAGACTGTTATTTTAGGGATACAGCTTGCCTTTTTCTGGAGCAAGACCCGTTGCCAGGGAAAACGCTCAGAGACGCCTCGCAGAGCCAAAAGAGGCAAAATCCGCCTGGAAAAAAAACTACCCAGGCAACGTGCTCCCCTCTGCCCGGAGAGCTGGGGGCAGAAAGCAGGCGGTGCACGGGGGACCAGAGCAATGGCAAGGGCCACCAAGTCCTGGTGGCTTGGCTTGCTGATGCCGAGCCCGGCCTCATCTTCCCAGCACGATGTGGCCGAGGTGGGGCTCGGGGCTGCGCGGGCAGCACAGGCAGCGGTGGCAGCGCTGCGGGCGATGGGGCGTTCCTCCCTCCGCCGGAGCTATTTATCTTGGGAGAAACAGAGGAATATTTTGTATCTTTGACAAAGCAGCACTTTACGGGCGCTTGACACTTTATTAACTAATCTCTGGTACTTGAGTAATTTATTATGTTTAAGCTGGTGCCATCAAGTCTCTCAGCAGTGTCCGTGTGCGCCGGGAAATAAATTAAAGACTGTCCAGAGATACTTGGCTCATCGCTGTGATTGCTGGGCTAGCATGATGGAGGGCTAAGGTTCTCTCCTCCTGCAAATTGGAAATTAGGAATTAATAAGACAACAGGACCGGGGGCCCCGCTAGCTGTGCCCGGCGGGGAGGCAGTGGCCGGGCTCGGCGGTGCTGCAGCTCCCCGTGGGCCCCCAGCAGAGCTCCCTGCCCTGGGTGCCCCATCCGGGGCTGAGGGTGGTGCAAAGCCCAGAGCCCTGCCAGTGTTTAAGAGATGTAAATGGGATGATGTGGGTAATTACAGGCCTGTCAGGCTAACATCAATCCCGGACAATATAATGGGAGAGCTGATACAGGATCTGATTAATAAAAAATTAAAGGAGGTAATATAATAAATGCCAATCAACACAGGTACATGGAAAATGGATCTTGTCAAACGAAGTTGATATCTTTTTGATTACATTACAAGTTTGCTTGATAAAGGTAATAATGTTGATGTAGTGCAGCTCAGCTTCTGCAGACAGTTGAGTTGGTGCTCCGAAGCGTTTGGAGAAAGGGACTGAAATGCGGTGAGCAAGGTGGCAGACGTTGACGAGATTAAAAACAGGCTGAGTGGCAGATCTCACTGCAAGCAGAAACGTGGCATCTTCGGGGGGTGCAGCGCCTCTGCCAGCATCCCCTCAGCGCTGCTCCTGGCCTCGGGTTTTCTGCTGAGACAGAAGCACAAAGCACACAGCTGTTGGGGCTAGAGCCTGCAGGAGTGGGCAGATCTGGTGTTGGAGTTACCATACGAGGGAGCAGGTCACCGAGAGGCGACGTGATGCAACGTGCAAGCAGGGTACAACCAAGGATGGCCAAATGGAAATCCTGCTCCTGGTTCTGGGGTGCCTGGGGACCCCCCGTGGCCCCTCTGGGCTGGGGCCAGGACCTCTGGCAGCAGGGCTGCCCAGCTCAGAAGTTTAAAGCTCTTCTGACAGCAGCAGCAGCCACAAAATCGTGAGCGGTCCCATCCGTCAGTTTCCATGGCAACTCAAAATTACTCACTTTGGGGAGGAGGGACCAGCCCTCGCGCAAGAGCCTCCCTGCTTCTGTGTGCGCTGGCAGTGGGCTGGGGTGGTGTTTTTCTTCTCACAAGCCACGGGTGACATGAATGCATGGGCAGACTCAGAGGATAATTAAAACATGTACCATTTAATGAATGACAACAATTGAAACTTTAATTACTCAGCCTGTGTCTGTTTATTTCCTCCCCAAATTGCCCAACTCACGAAAGGAAGTAAGAAGGAGTAGGAAAGGAGACTGAGGGCAAAACCTGATTACGTTTATTAAGCCAATACAAAAACTCGGCACTGTAATAATAATTAAATTAATTATAAAAGCAATTTGCTTCCGAAAATGTAATTTGACAGCTTACAGGCTGTTGCACCGATCCAACGGCCTCAGCTTAAAGTAGGCAGGAGGCAAACCCACCCAGAAGGATCGCCGTGCAATTGTAATGAGGTGCCAGGATGGGAGAACAAAACTGCCCCGTGCTCGCTGCGGCACCTGCGGGGGGATGAGGTCCCGTGCCGAAGCACAATGCCGGGCTCTGCAAAGCATCACCTGGGTGTGGGCGCAGGTGTTTGCATCCCGGGGGCCTTCCCCGTGCCTCTGCTCTTGTGTGCGTCTGCGAGAGCCGCTGGCCCCAGGGAAAGAGCCCCCAGGGGCCGGGAGCCAGCCTGGCATGCACGTCCTCTCTACTCCAGCTCCACATGGGCATGGCAGCAATGCAATACCTGGTCTGCAGGAACAAATTCCCACTGTGGGTGTCGCATGAGAGCGGGCAACTGCGGGTGATGCCTTGGCCAGGGTGCATGCATCATCTGTCTGGGTCGCATCCTGCCCAGCAGGGCTCAGCTCCACAGCTCGAGCACCCTGGAAGCATTTCGTGCTCCAGCCGCTGCCCCTGCTCGTCCTTCTCCGCCACCCGGTGCGAGCTCTTCCCCCGTGTCCAGCCTTGAACCAGGGTTCACTGAAAATGAAGGGAAGCGCAAGAGCTGAATGCAAATGGGCATCTCTAACTGCTTGTTCAGAGAAAATAATTTTGGGGATGGCTACACGCTTATAACCTTTCTAATGCCAGGCAGAAGGTGGTTTATGACTTTGTTGAAAATAAAAAATAATCTGCTGAAAGATGAGAAAAGAGCTGGCTTGGAAGTGACAAGTTTTTGGCCTAAACTGCTGGATCTGGAAAGCTGTTCAAAGAAAGCAGATTGCTTTCAACCAGAAACAGTTTGATTGAAAACCTTGTTTTCCATAGGAGAAAAAAAAGTTTTGACAAAACACTTTTATACCAACCTCACTCCTTTCTTGCTACCCACACTGGATGTCGCCTCTCTGCCCGTCATCATTAAGGTGCATGGGATGTGTGTCCGCAGCCGGGGAGGGTGCTGGCGCCTGGGGAGCAGCCGTCACCCAGGGCAGGTTCCTGCTCCCCCAGTGCCTTCCCGCGTCCTCATGGTGGGCAGGGGGATTGGAGCTGAAATCTGGGATAATTACCTGTGGCATTGTTCCCAAATTGCCTCTGATTGCTGTGCAGGGACTGGGTCTGCGTTCCTACAGCCCGCTGGGCTGCATTTTGTGGTTTTTGACTTCTTTTTTTAATGATGGAGGCTGTTTCTTGCCTTCCAAAGTAGGTCAGAACCTCAGTGAGGAGCTTTTCAAACACCCTGGGTTTTGAAGCTGGGAAAAACTATGCTCTTCTTTCTGCCGTCCCGCTCCCTTCTCCAAAGGCACGCTGACATCCAACCACTTTAAACCACTGGGTTTGAGCAGCAAATTATAAGTTAAATTATAAATAATGCCCGGCTTTCCAAGGGCTCTGACTATTACGCCAGACTCGGAGCCATTCACCCAGCCTGTCTCTGCATCCTGGCCAATGCAGTCATTATGTCTACAGGGTGCCTGGCTGCATCGATCGCCTTGAAAAATGCATGAGCTTGCTCCCTTGTCGGGCAGCGCCTGGAGCACGGGAACCTGCGGCAGCCCTGAGCGGGGGCCACGGCCCCAGAGCTGTCCTCTGCCCGCACGGTGAGCCGGGGGCAGCTGGGGGCTCGCGGGCTTCGGGGAGACCTGGGGAAGGACCGGGGTTTCTGTGGGCTTCCAGCAGATCTGGTGCTGATGAGCACAGCCCGACGAGCGCACACTGCCAAAGAAGAGGAGAAAATATTTGGCAGCGGGTGAGGGACGGAGCTTACGTACGTGGTGAGAGCGCTGTGGTGTTGGTGATAACGTGTGCAGGTGCGCTGCCCTTGTGTTCTGTGCTTGCTGCTGGTGGCAGCAGATGCCACCAGAGCTCTAATGGCAGGAGAAGACCAGGGCAAGCTTCAGAGAGAGGACGTCTGAAGGCAGCCACGGAGTGGCTGTGCCATTCCCACGCAGGACTCGGGGAAGATGCTGGAGGTGCTGGCGAGGCTGTTCCTGCAGCTCACCCCGCGCCTCACCCATCGGGCTCCCACGGAGGTGTAATGGATGGGGAAGAGTAGGTTTGAAGGTCTCGGGGGCAGAGAAGACAGCACGTGAGCCATCAGTCAGGTACAAAAGCAAAGAAGTAACATTTCAGTGCAGTAATTTTTAATAATTTATGATTTTCTCTCGGTTCCCAGAGTGTTATTACCTCACTTAATATCATTTACAAATTACACATGATCCCATCAATTGTAGTAAAGTGAGGAAGTGTCTGGGAGATGCTCAGAAATCAAATGCTATGGAGCAAATGAGAATTTATGAAGCTGAGCGGGCTGCAGAGGTGGCAGGGCAGCAGAGCAGTGCCCGGGATGCCACTCACCGGCACGGCTGTGTCCCTGGGCTGCCCTGAGACGTGGGCACTGCGGAGGGGAGGTGGGGGACAAGGGACCGGTGTGCCACCGGATGGGCTTTGCTCAGGGTTGGTTTTCATGTACGTATACAGAGAGAAGCAAGGCAGCAAAGGGAGCGTGTTGTGAGCTGGCTGTGCTGGGGGAGAGCAGAGGGAAGGGGGGCTCTTTGAGGCCGTATAACCCCATCTCCCCACCGTGCCCGCCTGCCCCTCTCTATGTCCCTGTCCCCGCAGGTCTGGCTGTCCTGCCACCCTGACATCCCCAGCCTCCCTTCCCTCTCTTGTCTGCATGTAGGGCTAAGGACTCATTTGGCTAATTATTAAGGAGCAGGGCCTTCCAACTCCGTCCCCCGGGGCTCAGCGTGGCAACCTGCAGAGGTGGATGGTGGCACAGCAGGGAAGTGGCTTGGCTGCCCAGGTCCGGAGCCACGTGTTTCCATGCCTCTGTCTGGCCATCTCCCATCCCCGTCTCTGCACCTCTCAGCCTCCAGGGTGGAGGAACACCAGGGGCACCCGAACTGCCCTCCCCTGGCCGTGTTCCCCAGGGGCAGCCTGGTGGCTCCTAGCAGTGCAGGGTGAAGATGCAGCCCCTCACTGGGGGCTGTGACATGGGGCTGGGGGCTGTGGCACAGGGCTGGGGGCTGCGGCACGGGGCTAGGGGCTGTGGGACGGGGCTGGGGGCTGCGGCACGGGATGTCACCTGTTGCTTTGGCTCTCGCGGTGAGCGTGTGGCTTCGCTGCCATCGCCCAACGGGGCCTCGTTGCACAGGAAGGAGCACACAAATCCTGCTCTGCTGCTAACAGCTCCGTCATTTGGCAGGGGAGAGGCTGAGCCCCTCCCACCCCACGCTGCCTTCTTGTTTGTCTTTTTTTTTTTTTTTTTTAATCGTTTCCTCCTGCAAGAAATAAAGAGCGAAAGAAAGGAAGCGAGCCAGCCCTTTCCCCACTCTTCTCCTCCTCCTCCTCCTCATTAGCGCTGCATCCCAGGGAAAGCGTAATTTCCTTTGTGTCGCTGGTGGCACAGAAATCTTCTCCATGGCAACACGGCCGGTGGCGAGCAGTGCCGGGCCTCCAGGATGCCTGCGAGGGGGGACCGAGCTCCGGGGGCAGCTGGCTGCAGGGAGGCTCTGGTGGCAGCCCGGGGCTGGGCATGTCCCCGTGGGGCGCGGAGCAGGGATGCTGCACGGCTCCAGCACGTCGTGGCACTGCCCGTTGCCTTGCTTTTGTCCAAAGAAAGAAATCGTGGTGAATGTCCAGAGTCCTGCACGGGCTGGGGGTGTTTGTGGGGACAGCAATTAGCCAGAAAATAGCTGGTGGTGTGGGTGGGTGCCTGGTTTGCCCACGTTGCGGTGTGCCAGAAGCACCCGTATGGCACAGCCCCAGCACGGGACATCCCGCTCGTGGCCCTGCTGCTGGCAGCGATGGGGCAGCCGGGGATGTGGCCACCTTTGGAAGCAAGAAACAGGTGACTGTGTGCGCCCATAGGGCTGACCTGGGGCTGCTGGTACGCCCCCCACAAATCAGGCACCCATCCTGCCTCTGTTGCCCCTGGTCCACTGTGTTTCAGCTAGGAGGAAACTTCTTGTAGCTTCCTCCTTGAGACCGCGCTGGGGAAGGGGTGGAAATGATCCTCCGTGCAGCTTCCTGCAGCATTCCTTAATTATCCTTCTCACAAGGTTCAGACACAAGCAAGTCTCTGCAGAGAAAACAGCCCTTTGTTATCTAATAACTCACAGAGAACAGCGATTTGCATACAGCAAGAGGAACAGAAAAAAAGCAGAGGAAAATGCCTCCCTCTGAACATCACAGAAGCATTTGATGGAAATAACTCACCCTGGCCGATCTCCCTGTCTGGAGTTCTCCCCGAGTATCTGGGACGAGTGGGACTCACAGTTCTCTCTTCTTAAAGGCACTGCACTTGGCAGAGCCTTTTAACTAAATTGAATGTCTCTGTCCTGCAAAAATATGCTTACATGCTGCCTTTCATGCCAGCGCACCTGGACACGCTGGTGATTGCACTACAGAAGAGCAAAGCCAGATGAAAAAGCTTATCAAATGTCAGTAGAAATGTAAGTGGTCAAGAGCTGGAGTGCCTGTTCAGCAGTGGTTTTCATCCCAGATTGAGAGGAGGAGTGAACTATCAGGGCTCAGTGTTAACTGCAGGATTTGTGTTGGATTGTAAATGTCTGAGCCTCAGCCGGGGCTCAGACAGCTGCTGGTGCCCCCTGGGCTTCCTGGTCCCCATCCTGCAGGGGCTTGGAGCAAAAGCGTTTGGGAAGGCACCGTGGGTGCTGTCTTGCACGCTGTGGTGTCTCCCCGGCGTGCCCAAGGCTTGTGGCCCAGCCCGGCTGGTGCCAGCCCTTATCCGGGCAGCCACGTGGAGAGAAGGGGCAACTGGAGCTCCTGTCTGCGGAGAGCGGGTTGGGGTGTAGAAAGCTGGAAATGGAAAGGTTTTGATTCGATAAATGTTTGTTGGCATCGGTAAATATACAGAGGGTACGGCTGGACTCAGTGGAAAGGGACGGTCTTATCTACAATCGGATTATTTTTAAGTGAAAAGACAGTAGCAGCTGCTAAAATGCATTGACTTGTTGAAAACATATAGATTTGGATACCAATGCCATAGAGTGCTATCACTTAGGTGTCTCAGCCCATCTGCGTAAAGTAACTATTGATTTTGGTTGATATGCATTGATTCCAAGAAAACTGCCCTGCTTTGAAAATGAACTTCCAGTAGTTTCAAGGGAAAATGCAATGCGCTGTCTCTCTTGCAGGGCTCCCTTGTTTTGTTAAACGTGTCTTGCGTGTTTGAAAAACAGAAGCAAAGCCAAACAAATAGCTCGGAGGGAATTAAAATGCATCGATTCTCAGGGTGGGAATAATGGCCTCCGTTAAAAGCTTTTGGAGACGTTAACATACATTGCTTTGAATAAAGATCTCCCTCTGGCCCACGGCTCCTGCACCTGCTACCATGACAATTATTTGGATGAGAAGGTGGGGAGCTGAAACGCAGCCCTACCGCCCCGGAGCCTCTGTGCTGTGGTGCCAGGCAGGGGGAGACCAGCTTGGAGACAACTTGGAGGGATTAGCTCCTCGGGGCTGACTCTTGTGCATCGCAGAGCCGCAGGATCCAGAGAAGGAGGTTGGGAGGCACTGGGAGACCTCGTCTTGCCCGTCCACTTGCCCCAGGATGGGGTCAGTGCAGCCACGCCATTTCCAATGGGCCTGTGTCTAATATTTTTTAAGTTTCCTAGTGATGATTTCACACCTCCTGGAGTGATCCACACCAATAACATCCTGTAAATGGAGATCTACTGCTTTATACAGTATTGGTTGTATTTCGTGTTCATTTCTTACCTTTTTTAAGCCAGCATTATGTATTTAACAATTACCATTCCATTGCACAGGCGTTTGAAGGCAGTGAGAGGCAACCTCTGCTCTGGGGGTAAGGACCTTGAGGATGTGGTGGTTTCCCTGGTGTCCCTGCCTGGCAGGACAGCCCTGCTCCTCGTCCCCTCTGCTCGTGGGCAGGAGGGGATGCTCTCACACCTCTTATCGGTGCAATTAGTTGCTTATAAAGGGCTCTCACGAAGAGGCACGGTTGGTGGACAGAGCTGTTCCTTGGGGTAGTGCTGGGCTGCCCACAGAGAGCTGCTCCGCAGCCCTTCTCTTCCCGAAGCAGCCGAGGCTTTCCCAAATGGCTGAGAGCATTCCCGTGCCCTGCAGGGTGCCGGGCTGTCCGTCTGTCCCTCGCTGTCTGTCCGTCTGTCCCACCCCAGGTCTCTTTTCCCTCGCGGTCATTTTAATTGGCAGGGAACGGCCAGTAATTCGGCAGCGGGTCTTGGCCAGCCCAACCTAACAGAGCCTTGTCACTTGGATCAACAGGCAGAGTCCATCTGGGAGACCAAGCCCTAGTCCCTCCAGCAAGTCCTTGCTGTTAATTAAAGGTATTAATTGGCATGCAGCCTGCTTGTTTAAAGAGACGGTGGCCTCTGCAGTAATTAGAGATGCACGGAGCTGCCCTCAAACGATGGGTGCAGGCGGGCGGCGGGGCTTTGCTGGCGCGGGGGCTTCTGTCCCTACGTGTGCTCCTGGAGGGGACGGATGCTGCTGCTGTGGCTGGGCACAGAGGTGGGGAGCGTCGGGGTGAATGCACGTCTGGGGCTGTATCCGGCCTTGTCCTCCCCGTGGCCATGCCCTGGCTGCTCTCTGCACCATGTCGGTGCTCCAGGCGCACGGGGCGGGTGCGAGCAGGGGGATTTTATTGTTAGGCACGACGTTTTGTTGAAGCAGATGATTTCTCCTAGGCTCCCTACCTTTTGCTGTTCAATTTTCATTGTAAACCCCAGGAGGGATGTGTTGCGTGCTGTATTTTGCTTTTGCTAAGAAATGGTAATTCCACGGAAAGCCGGCTGCCGCTGCTCGGTGTGAGGGTGCGCAGCCCCAAGGGATGAGCCCGGCGCTGCCCAAGTTTCCCAGGCCCTCCACCTGAACTTCGTTAGAGTCTTTGCAGTTCAATTTCTGAATGTAGTCTGAGAGCAACATGAAAATTAGATCTAATAATGAATGATTACAACTTTCAAGTTAAGTCTAGTTGGTTGACTAATCAATTTGGTTAAGTGAAAATCCATAGCAAATGAGTCAGCCGCAGTACAACATTTCTCCATCCAATTTAAATTAAAATCACCAACCATAATAATTTCACAATTACTCTGTGAGGATGCACCAGGGACTTGCCCCTTGAGAAAGAAAATGTCAAGGACTGCATGAGAGGCACCCGGGGCACGGGGGAGCGAGGAGCAGCCCTCGGCCGCCCGCCTGGGCAGCTGTGAGCGCAGGGACAGGGACGGATGTTCAAGGAGCTGGGGGGCATTGCTGGCTCTGCAGGTGGCACCAAATTGGAGGGTCCTCCCCACCCCAGCACCAAAGCACAGCACCTCACGTCCCCCCAGCCCCAGCCCACCATCCTGCAGGGTGCATCCAGCCTACCAGAGGGGCTTGGCCAATATTTATGTCAAGGGAGCAGAGGAGTGTGAGAGGGGAGCCCAGTCCTGTGGATCAATTTGTAATTTTTCTTTTTTGCTGTGGCAGGAGTGTGAGGGATGCGAACATTAAATCTCCAGGAAAGTCGCCTCTGCAGCAGTCTTTAGTGGTCTGAATTATTTATTTGTGTACAGTTGTGCTACACACCAAGCCGTAAAAAAATAAATAAGACCACAGCAGGCTGCGCCTGTAATGGAGTGGTTGTGTGGTTGGGTGCAGGTCTCCTTGGGACGGGTCTCATCCTGCACACCGGGAGGCTGCAAGGAAGAGGGCCGGGTGCAAGGGCCCAAATGCTTCTTATTCTGCTTTCTGTCGCATCCTCTGCCTCCTCTGTTGCATACGGCAGGTAATTAACGATCCATTCACACGGCAAGCGGAGGGTGAGACAACTCTGGTGGATTAATAATTTAATATTCTTACAGAACTCCATACCTGTGCAAAACACCTGGATGCATTCCTTGCAAACTTCCTTCCAAGCCGCTGGCCCGGCAGGGAAGGCTTCCCAGAGGTTTCTGTGCACGGCCACCGCACACATCCTGCTCGGCGCGGGGAGCGCTGACAGCGGGCGGCTGCTCTGTGCAGGGGGAGAGCTCCCTGGGAGCGCGCTGGCTGCTGCATCCATCTGCACAGTCTCCGCTCTGCCAGGCTCTAACTCGATTGCTTTGTAATGTACTTCTCTGCTGCGGTGTGCACGCAGGCAGAGCTGCGTGAAGCCCGGGCGGTGCCGGTGTGTTACGTGTTGTGCAGGAGGTGCTCGCAGCCTGCGGGGAGCTGGATGGCGGCAGCGCAAGGCGGAGGCGCTCAGCTCTGCAGGGGAATGTGTGGTGGCCTCGTGGGTCAGGGCAGAGTGAAATTCCAGAGGTTTCCCAGCATGGAAACTGGGAAATGGCTGACATGCTTGCTCGAAGGGGAGAAACCACAATTCACTTTGAATAGCGGGGTGGAGAGCGCACCAGCCTGGGGAGCAGAAACCCCCGGGGTCTGCAGCCACCAGCTTCTCCCCAGTGCAGCCAGCTGGGCTGCGGCACTGTTTTGTTCCAGGCTCTGTTTTGTTCCCCTGGCACCTGCCGAAAATACCGGGCTCGCGGGCACTTCGCCTCCTGTGTGACTCGGGCAAAACTTTGTAAGGGCTGTCCTAATAAATAATAGAGCATCTTCCTTCCCTCGCTGTTGTGAAAGCTCCTGCCTGACGCGGGAGAAACCTTTTGATGCATTTTGATAAAAGAGCCAGGCAGTGGTGAGTGAAAGCCAGGAGACATTTATTTAATGCCGCCAACACAAAGGTCCCGGCGCTGACGCCCGCTGCAAAGCGATTGTTCGCCTGCTCCCGAGCTGACGTCTCCGCCTCACCTCTCCCGGGATCGGGGGCTCGGGGCTGTGCTGGGGCCGTGCACAGGCAGGAGGAAGGTCTGGGGGCTGCAGAGGGTCAGCCTCCAGCCCCACCTCTTGGGGACTTTGGGGGGATCAGCCACCAGCCCCAGCTCTTGGGGTTTTGCCCAAGCTGGGTGCTGGCATCAGGGTGCGTGGAGCGGTAACTCCAGGTGTCCGTGGAAGCAGGGCTTTGTACATTCGGTTTTCATCTGCTGGAAGGAAATGATCTTGTTAGGTTAACACTGCAATTATCTCTTCAGAAAGCCTTCACCATCTGAAGATGCTTCTGGAAGAGGCGTCCAGCTGAAATAATGAATCGTGCCAAATTCAAAACGAGCACCGTCCCGTGGGCCTCCGGGAGGACGCGAGCCGAGCCCCAGGTGTCCCTGCTGCGCGAAGCCCTCCTGGCCAGAGGGGCTGGGTGAGGCTGTCCTGAACAGCGAGGCTGTCCTGGTGTTAGTGAGGCTGTCCTGAACTGCTCTGCTCCTTCAGCCGAGCCCCGCCAGCCACGTGTCCTTGAAGGCACGCAGACAGACAGACGGACAGGCCGTGCCCCCGCGCACCGAGCGCTGCCTCCCGCGTTGCTGCTGTCTCCCTGGGGCGTTTTGTCCACCCCCGGCCTCCCCTCGGTGATGCTCACGCACACACGCAGCAGGCTCAGCACAAACACAGCGCTGCGCCTAGCCCAGAAATCTTGGTGTTTTCCTCCCGGAACGCAAAAAGGAGAAGAGACGATGACACGTGGCTCACGTAACAGATGGAGCCATGGATTATTTGGAGCCTCTTGTACTAATTTTACAAATGCTGCATGTCTGCAGGCTTTTAATAGTTGAATTCCTGGCTAAATGGATAAAGAATATGTCCTGTGGGGACTAAAGGCTTCGGGGAATAACTTATGCAAATCCTCCCATCTGAACGCAGGTGGTGACAAGTTTGCTGCAGTTTCTCTCGTGGTGATGGTGGCAAAGATGCAGGCTTGGGTGGCGTGAGCCAAAAAGCCCCAAAAGGACAAAATGATGAAGCTTGCTTGGCCCTGGGTGAGTGTGCCTGGTACTTTGGAGGTACCGAGGCTGCAAGGAGATGATAGCCATTGCCTGGGAAGATGTGAAGGGGCAGGTTATTCGTGGCTCTTTGGGAAGCTCTGTGAGCCCTGTTTGGGGCTGCAGGGAGGAGGCCGCCCGCTGCCCACTCATCCCTGCCTCGAGGGCCCTTTGGGATGCGAAACCTCTGGTTTTATCACTGCTTTAGCTCCAGCTCAGAGGCAGAACCCAGGCAGAGTCACAGCCCAGTTGGGCAGCACAAGCTGAGGTGTTGAAAGATGCATTATGAATGCAAGGTGTAGGGAACAGAAATTATTAAACTCACAGATAGCAACAGAGCTCCCTTTGTGAGCGGTGGAGATGGGAAATTATGCTGAAGCAATGCATTGCAAATCACCCAATGAAAGGCAGAGAAGGCCCTTTTATCCTCCAGGCCCTGAAGTTTTTCCGGTATCTTTGTATGCAGAGGCATTCCTTCAGGGGAGAAAGAGAAGCCAGCAATTTTGTGGCTGATTGGCAGGCTGTCCAGTGCCAATAAAGATATTTGTTTTTTCATACAAGTGCTCACAGACTGAAATCTCACTCTTGCATTTTCCATTACAGAGGAAAATGAAACTTGGACTGCTTTCTCCATTAGAGCTGCTTAGCCTCGGAGTAATAGCGGTGCTTGAGTGACTTGAAAGGAGAAACACTCTGCTCCAGCAAAGCGCCCAGCGCTGACACGCCGCGCGCCTCGCCTCGCCGGGAGCTGGGCGCGGCAGAACCCCCCTGATATTTGTATTTCTCTGAGTTCCACAAGCACCGGGAGGCTGCAGGGCGAGGCGGGGGGACCGGTGCCAGGGTGAGGGATGAGGGTGTGAGGGAGGCTTGGTGCCCACCGTGCTGCACCCGACGCATCCGAGGTGGCTTTGGCGACCTGCTCGGTGTGGCACCAGAGGTGGCAGCAGCGCCGGGATGGGAGCTGCTGCTGCAGAGGGCATCTCTGATTGCCGGGGGATATGGAGATGGATGGAGGCAGTCCTGCTGAGCAGCACAGCCCAGGGATGAGGGGTGGTCCCCCAGATCCCCACCCGTCCCTGTCCCCACGGGTCCCAGCGACCCCCGATGCCTGGGGCCAGGTCCCCTCCCCGCTCCCTCCAGGCCCCGCACTGCCTCCGTGCTCGCGCAGATCCCCGGCAGGGAGGAAGAACATCTGTTAACACAAATGCCTTCCTAATTTCTTCTTAACTCTCACTCGGCATCTGCGCCGAACAAGCCCCGTTCAGCTTGTACGGTGTTTATTTCTGGAACAGGCTCAAAAGCGCCGCGGAGCCGGGAGCAGGGAGGGAAGAGCCGCTAAATCTTTAATAACACGCCGAGTCAGAACTTCTGCCACGCTCCGTCCTAATCACACGGGGGAGAATAACCAGAGACAGAATTTCTTAATAACAAACACCTTTGCAGCAGCTCATTAAATCACTGCATTTCTGAGGCACAGCAGGACACTTGTGTGAATAAATAGTGCAATCTCCTAGTCTGAAGTATTTTCACATCTGAGTTATTTCCCCTGCATATGATCAGCTCCTTCCTTTTTTTTTTTTCCTTTGCTTCCCATCTCTACAACGAATGATTTTCGCTGATGAGCACAATTAACAAATGAGAGACAAAGTCGAAAAAACACATCTCCCCCCCTCCAGTTCTTTCTTTAATGTTGTACAGTTTAACAAATAGCGGAGGAAAATGGAGTGAAGAGAAATTTCTGCTGATGATCTAAAGGCGCAGCTTTTTTCTCCTTTTTGCTGCCTGTCTTTGTAGACAACAAAATGAAAAAAAAAAAAAAGGAAAAAAGAGAGAGAGAGAAAAGAGGGTGGCAATATAAAAGGAAGGAAAGAAAGACCCTCTTCAGGGTATTTATCCAAGCAGCATGTTTGCTCATTTCCTATCCTAGCTCATGCATAACGCCAATGAGATGGAAAGGGCCTGTTTTGCTCCAGAGGTGCTGACGAACTGGGAGACACGCCACACAATTGACTGCAGTGAAATAAATCGAGCAAAAGGTTTCCTTCCACCACCCCCAGCTCTGCAGGGTTCACAGGAGGGGATGGATGCATCCGTCAGTGGCAGTCTCCGCAGGTGCAGATATTTTAACAGGTGAGGGATGTTCCCAGAACCCAGTTCGACCCATCCCAGAGGGATTTTCCTCTCCACAGACGTCTTCCTCCCTCGCTGGGGTGATGCCCAGGGGAAGGGCAGGATGGTGGGCAGGGGGAGGAGAGAAGAGGAGCGCCAGGGCCCTGCTTCTCCTGGGTGGGAGCTGGCAATTGCCAGGGCTCCTGTCCCGGGCAGGGAGACGCAGAGTGAGCCTCCCCGCTCGGCAGCACAAAAAGCAGGGCCGAGCACTCGCTTGTGGCAGAGGCTGATCGGGGCTGCAAGCAAATAAGGGCTGTGAGCAGGGTTTAATAGCACAATTGATTTACTTTTATAAATGCTGCAGTCTAATGTACGTCAGAAAGTGTTGTCTGGGCGATTTCTAGCAATTGATGAGCCTCACCACCCCGGTGGCACAGCTTTCACCGCGGCGCGGGCTGGAGGCAGGGGTGGGGGTGCTGGCAGCTCAGCCCCCTTTGTGCCCTGGGGGGGCCCTGGCTGCTTTCTTGGTGCCTCCTGATGGGGTGCTGCAGGGCTTGGTGCTGTGGGGCTCTGGGGGCTGCTGTCCTGCGAGCCCTCTGCACCCCAAGCCAGCCTCTGGCAGTGGCTCACCGCCCGCCTTCCCCTGGCCCTTGCTCCTCACCTCCACCGCCCCACAGCCCAGGGCTCTGGCTGCTGCTTTGATGTGTGATATGGGGGGAGGACTTTTGTTTTGTTTAAAAAAATAGAATGCCCTTTTTTTTTTCCCCCTCCCTTCTCTGAATGGCCAGGGTGAGGTAATGCATCGGAGATGTGAACTTCAGCAGAGCAGTGCCATAAAGCCTGCAGTAGTGCCTATTCAGTAGTGCAGCTGTCTGAAGAACTCAGGTAATACCGCCAAAATTCCCCGCCCCAGAGCACTCCATCACCTACAGGACCCTGGCCCATGCACTGCGTGGGGACACCGCCACATGCCAGCATCCTGAATTTATACCTGTCCAAGAGACACTTTCTATGAAGCGTTTTCCAGCATGGTCTAATTACAAGGTAAATAAACGGGCCCTCCCTTATAGTTAATTTGCTAGGTAGCTTTATTGCCAACAGGAGAGAGATGACACAGAAGGATATTGCATACAGTGTTGCTGGTAATTATTTTTATTACTTCATATGAGTTTTATAGTGGTAGTAGGGAGAGTTTTGAGTCGCTGCTTTCTGCCAGGTGTAATTAATGTTTTCTGGGACAGCCCAGCACGGCCGAGCTGGGGCCAGGGGCATTACAGCACGCGGGGCCAGCCTGCTGAACCATGCTGGGCATCTCAGGAACGCGCTGAGATACACCAGTGCCTCTGCCCCGTGCCCTGCCGCCCTGCTCCCTTTCTCTGCAACATTTTGGGGAAGGGGTAGGTGTGTGCAGGATCTGGGAGGATTGCTCAGCCGGTTGTTCACCAGCATCGGGGAGCATCCTTGGCCGGGCAAAGAGAGGCACAAGGGGGCTCATCGCTCAAGCACCAGGCGGAGGCGCCTTTGCTTCTGGATTTGTTTCGTTTCCTCCCGCTGAGCAAAGTGTCTATTTCAACAGCAAACTACTGGTGTAAGCAAAGAACTCCTCAGTACTCCAAAGAATATTAAGGTATATAAATGTCTTTATGAAAGATGATGAATTCCTGTAGTCTTCTCTAGTGAATTTTGCTTCTGTAAATCTCACTCTCTCTTTGCATGTGCTAATTGGTCTTAGCATTAATTAATCTGATTTCATTATATTCTCTTTAATTTGTCAAGATATCATTTCTTTATTGGGCAAAGAAACACTTCAGAGGATTGTCACAATTGGAATAATTTCCCCCCTCCCTTTCTTTAAAGTTACCAAGAGAAGTCGTTATCAATTAAGCTAATTTGCATAAGCATTAGGGTAATCGTTTTAGTTTAGCCAAATTTGTGAAAATTTACATAGCAAATTGACCTTCCACATTTTCACTTAAACATATAAAGCGCAAGAGAGAATTGTGTTGGCATTGATAATGAAACGGAGTTTATTTTGCATGGTTCTCTTACTAAAAGAGGCCTAATTAGACCAAGTAATTTTTTATTTCATCCGTAATTGCAAAACAAATAAGCTCTTTGGCAGTTTCTTCCCTTTCCCTTTGCCTGTGTCACATGGATGGGGAGCGCTAATAGGAAAGTTGTGTTCTCCTAATTAAGCCTCATTTGATGTCTGCGCATTCTTCCATCAGAGATCTTTTAGTTTCTTCCAGGTATTCTTCTGCTTGAGTCGTTCAAGCTTCCTGGATCGCCTTTTAATAGACAATTCCCCCAGCCTGATCTGAAGTAACAGGCAAAAAAGGGAAAAAGAAGAAAGAGTAGAACAACACTGAGTGTAAAAAGCAGCGTGGCAATGGCAGCCAGCAGGGTCTCCCTCCGCTGGGTGGGGAGTTAAAGGCGAGAGGCGTTTTTGGCCAGGGAACAGGGCTGGTAGTGCCCCGACCCAGCGTGTCCATCCCCAGGGCTGCGACGTGCGGCTGCTTCCTTCTCCGCAGCCACAACCAGGGGTCACCTCGCTCACCTCGTGCAGCCACTGCCAGCCGAAATCGCAGCTGTGGCAGGCGGGTGAGCGGTGCTGACAGCGGGGTGGCCCGGCCGCTCGTCCTGGGAAGGGGTAAAGCAGCGATGGCATCTCTGAGCGGAACCCCCCGGGGTCGTGACTCAGAGCGATTCGGGAGCACTGACGGAATGAAGGAAATGTGGAAATGTTAATATATGCAGCCCACGCCTCCTGCCGACATGGGCAGGCGGAGATGGAGTTTGCAGCGTAGCTCTGAGCTGCCTGTGGGCATGGGCGAGGGCAGGGGGGGGCTGCCGGTGCCCGAGGGTCCAGGCAGTGCCTGGGCTCGGGGAGAGCCCCCAGCCCCGCAGCAGGTCAGAGCCCAAGCACAGCCCACATCGTGGTGCTCTCTCCATCCTTCCTTGCTCCCAGCAGCGTCCGCTACACCCAAGCGAGGGCGTTTGCGTTTCCTCCCTGCCTTGTCCCCACCTCGCCCACGTGTAAAGGGCAGCACGAGGTGCCAGGCAGTGGAAAATCAGCCTCTCAGGTTGTTAACTGCGCAGAATGCCTTCCCCCCAGCACCATATTTTTTTTGGCCTTGAGTGTTTTTAACGGCAGCCTTCATGGTTTGATGGAGGATTTTACACTAATGCAAGGCATTACCTAGTTAATTTGGCCAGAATAGAGTGTAATTTTGCACGGTCAAAGTCATTGCTACTTGAGCTAAAAGTTCCATTACGGTGCACTGCCCACCTAGCTATTTCAGAGCACGCAGAGATAAGTAGCATTTTATTAATGGGTGTCCTCGGGAGCTTATTTAAAGGATAGCTCCTCGTCTGCATTGGAGATGAACATGGGAAAGAACCAAGGCAGCGAGGGATGCTGGCAGCAGCCATGGGACGTGTCACCCCTGCGGCATGTGGCCGACCACTGTGGGCTGTCTTCTTTCTGCAGCCGATGCTTCAGCCCACGCAGGGCACCTCCACCCGCCTCATTTCAGCACGGGATAAAACGACGTGCACAGTTCGGACCTGTGCGTGTCCTCAAACACATTTCTGAAGGGGCAGCAGGGCCGGCAGGGTGGTGGTCTGGCCGGTTCCAGCACCTGCTGCCCTCCCCACGATGGGTGCATTGCACCGCTCCTGCCTGTGGCTCCCCGGGATGCCCGGTCCCAGGCTGGGATGTGGTTGCGCAAGGACATTATTATGCCAAGCACTGAATAAACACAGAACAAAAAGTTGGCTCCTCTGACTGTAAATAATAAATGATCCTCTTTGATCACCCATGTTGGCTGAGGGCTCCCCAGCCTCACAAAGCTGGGACTTGGAACGAGCGGCGCTCAGCGAAAGGTTGCCCTTTTCCTACAGGCGCCTGAAACGCCAGAGCCGAGCAGGGGCTGCAGCTCAGGACTGGCCAGGCCACCAACACCTCGAAGCCTCCTAGGCGTGGTGTTTTGCTGTAAGGCCGGTCCTTTGCTTTTGGCTCTTCCTTCTCTGCCAAGCCCAGTGCAAAGTCGCTGCCTGCTTGCTCTGCCCTGCCCCTCTACACCTCGCCGCAGCTACTGCTTGTGAGATAAATCCCTTTAATGTGGCGGTTGTTTGTTTTTGAAATTCTTCTGTATTTTTTCCTGCCATCCCGCTGCAGAGCAGCGTACACAACAAAGTAAACCAACCTTGCACAAATTGTCCTGATTCCTGCCTTGCGAGTGGAGACAGCTGTGACTGATTCCAGCAAAATACCTCGCGTCTGGTCTACAAAGCCCGAGCTAATCTCCACGCCGAACCAAAGCGGGTCCTTCCTCATCACATGCTTGCGCTGCCAGAGCAGGGAACGTGGATAATACTTTGGAGCCACTACAAACGCTTCGGAAAAGACTCTGCCATGGTAGCAAACAGCTGGTGCAGCTAATCCATTTTCCAAGCACATTTGCAAGATACATAATTAAGAGTTCTGTTGAGGGGGGAAGCAAAGCAGACCATTAGATTTGTTTATAACATTATGGATAGTGTAATACCCACTCAGGACCTCCTTTTCAGCAAAAGACATTAAGGTGATCCTTAGGAAACGTCTCTGGGATTTCCTGATGATGCCTGCGTGACATTAATTTTGAGTAAATATTTGCAATTCCATTTGCCATATAATTAAGCACAATGAAGGGATCCTGCAGATTTTTTGGACTTGTTAATTGCTAGATCAGTTCAGATGATGATCCCTTTGAGTTCTCTCCTCCGATTTCCATTGTCTCCCTTTAAAATTTCTGTTGTGTTACAATAAGGGAAAGCCAAGATGTGCACGTTCAGCCCCGCAAAGCCCCGCGGAGCTCAGCGGCACTTTTCCAGCATACACCGCCTGAAGATCTGCCCTAAAGCTGTCCCACGCCGCAACAAGAGCAGTACGGCTTGGGGCTAGAAGCCAAAGGCTGCTGTCAGCCACGCTGGTGCATGTTCAGGATGGATCACTGGGCTGAGCGAGGGAGGCTCCCAGTGTCCCCAGTGTCCCCAGCTACGAGTGTGCCACCCAGTGGCTGTGCAGCCCAGCCCGCCTGGTGGCACCCCAAGAAACAGAAGCAAAGGCACAAACCGGAATGGCTTGAGGAAGGAGAGGATGAGCCAGTTCCTTCAGACCCATGGCAGCCACCTTGCCATCAGAGGTGGCAGGGGCAGCGATGAGCATGCTGACGAGCTGTACGTGTGTTGCACGCCCATTAACTCCTTGCCTAGTGAGCAGCGTGGCACTGCTGCGCGTGGCAGAGCCTTTGCAGAGCTCCTCTCTCCACAAACTCTTGCTTCCAAAGCAAACAAATAACTAGTGACCTGGCTGAAAGCAGCCCAGCCTTGGCCCATGCCCAAAACAGCGTTTTTGTTTAAACATAACTGTGTTCAGGGCACCTGCTTCAACACAGCACTGCCGGCTGGGGCTGGAAAGGGAGGCTGCACAAGGGTAGAGCACGCCTGCTATAAAACGCTCATTTCTGCTTAAAAAAAAACTTGCTGTGGTCTTTAATTTGTCTTTAAGACCCACCTAGGATGAAAACAAGGAGGTGTGCTGGGGCTCCTCCCACAGCAGGTGGGAAGAATAATTTGCCTGGGGGGAAATTGGAGGTGCCCATGGATCTGCACAGAGGTTTGCAGTAGACCATGGAGGCCAGGCTGCGGAGATGCACCCAGGGCTCCATCCTGGGGCTTTTGCTGACTGGAGGGGTGTAAGAAAACCCTGCTGCTGACCTGGAGCCTGGTCTTGAGGTGTGGGGCTGTGCTCTGCCTGGCTCCTGGCCACTGTGAGCCCTTTCTCCATGCCTGCTCTGTCTCTCACTGTGCTTTCGTACGGATTCCTTAACTCAGTGGCTCCGTGGATCTGGAAAGGGACTTCATGCTGCGTTTCCATCCTGTCGGGTGTTCAGAGCCTGCCCCACACACATTTAGGAAGCTAAGGACTTTCCTAATTGCAGTGTGAACGAACTGAGGTGGGCTCTTGTCTGTCTAGCTGTCAGGGAGGACAAGTTAGCGGTGAGTCAGAGGCAGAGATGTGGAAATGATGCAGGAGAAAGGGAATAGTCTGTGCTGGGCTTAATCACAGGGGCCAGGTGCTTTACATTTTTTACAACAAACCTCCGTTTCCTCCAGGTGCCTGAGGCTAAGTGCAGCCTGGATGGCGGTGCCGGAGCTCATCAGGCTGACTTGCCTGCCAGGCACTGTCTTTCACAGCGCTGGGCAGCGGCACCGCGAGCGCCCCGCGCCTCTGCACCCACGGCACCTAATTCAGGGCGAGTCCTCGCTGCGTGCTCACTCCTGGAGTGGGCGAGGTGTGCGATGTGGTCGTCAGCCAGCTCCAGCCTTGCCTTGGAAGCTGTTTGCATTGTCGTCATCATCATCATCATTATTTTGCTATTATTTATTGTTATCATAATCAATGTGAGTCCTTCACCGGTGGAAAGGAGGGGATTTTTTTTCTTGTGGAGGGATCCAGGAATCCTCCACCTACCTGTGTAGTATTTATTATGCCTGGTTAAAATCATTAAAGCCTTTGTTAGTGGAGCTGACTGACAAGGAGAGTAGATTAATATTAGAACACCCTGTCAAAAGTGGTGAAAAGGCTGGATTGATTTTATAGGAAGTTTAGTCGGAGTTGTGTGTAAAGCCCTTGGGGGGTTACACTGCAGTGAATCAATCTCCTATATTAGCAAGTCCCTCTGGGAATAGTCAACTTCACTGTTTATTACAGCCAAGGCTGCATATAATAGGGACGGTAGTCAGTCGCCTCCCTCTCCCTCTCTCCTTTCTCATAATTTGCTACTTGCGATTGCAGCCACACAGAGGAGCACCTGAGATAAACAAAGGTGCCCAGGGTCTCTGGTGGCAGCAGAGTGGGGGAGGAGAGGACAAGCAGAGACCCCTGCAGCCGGCCGGGTCCCCTCCTGCCGGCTCAGCACCACTGCCTGCTGAGGGCAGCTCCAGCGCTCCCCGCAGGGCTGCTTTCTGCCTGGGGAGCAGCTCATGTCTTATTTGCCGCGGCAGCTTTCATCCTGGTGCCCAGGTAACGAAAAGAATACACACAGGACGATATCACGGAAAGCTTTTGCAAACAGCAATTAACAGAATCCCACAACGCGTGCATTGGGAGAGTTTTTGGCAGCCCTGGAACAGAGAAAAAAGCCCGCAGTCAAGAGCGATGTGAGCTGGATACCCGTGCACTTGGCTGGGCCTAATTGCATCCAATTACTGCTGTATGGAAATCAGCAGAGGGGCAGCAAGGACGTTGTGGGTTCCCCGCTGTGAGTTGGGGCAGGGGATGCGGACCCCCGCCCCCCCCCCAGCAGCTGCAGCCCCGGCTCCTGAGCGCCCGCCGGTGTCCCAGCCCCTGGTGGCACAGCAGGCTGGTGTGTGGCCACGTCCAGATGTCAGCCTGGCTGTTTCAGAGGAACGTACGCCGGGTGACGCGAGCTAAACCATCAGGAACTAACTGGAGCCTTTTCAGACTCCGGAGACATACCACATTTAGCCGAAAGAGGTTAAAAGGCAATTGTGCTGTGTAAAGAGACCATGAAATAAAAGCTCCTGCTTTACTGGCTCTGGAGCCGGCTGGCCGGGCTGCGAGCACAAAATGAGTTTTCTTTTCTCACTGCCAGTGCCGTAAGCTTTTCTGGTGATGCTGGACATTGCTGCGGGTTAGGATCAGGATAAAGCCCTGCACCTGGAACGTGGTGCCTCCCTGTCTGCACCCCAGCGCTGCTGCCCGGTGCACCAGCTCCTGCTGCACCACGGGGATGAGAGCTTACGGGCCTCTTACTGCACGACGGAGCCCCCGAGGGGATTAACATCTCTGTGGTGTGACAGCTGTAGTTGCAACAGAAGTCCTTTAGGCCAGGAGAAGGAGAGGAAAAGGGAAAAGAGGAGAAGACAGGCAGGGTGTGCGTGACCTCGGAGGGGTACAGGAAGGCTCGGAGATCCTACGCAGAGCAGGTGACTGTTAGGAAGGGGGTCTGCTCCATGTGTGGGTTTCCCTGGCAGTAAAACAGCACCACCAAGTTAATTATAAATATAGGAGTAAAGTAAATTACTTAATTTTCCAGTTAAATGTTTTTTCAAAGGCCTTCCTCTACCGGGCAGCTCCAAGTGATTGAGATGTTGGTGACACCAAATGCCCTAGCCTTCAGTTCTGCTGCTCCTTTTTGGATATTTTTCTTCCAAAAGCTCCCTCGATGGTGCAGAAGGTCCTGCTGCATGCTGCAAAGCAGAGTTTGGTTTCCATGCTCCATTACCTCCTGGCCTCTCTTCTGAGACTGCTGAAGCTGCAGATGGAGGCGGTGCATTGCACGTGGGGAAGCCAGAGCTGTGCACCCGCTGCGGGGCCGGGCTCAGCCCGGCACCTGCAAAGAGAGGGACACGAAGAGAAAAGCCATCCTGCTGCCCAGACTGCTCTGAGACCACAGCCAGAGGGAGTTTTTAGCCCTCTTCACACCCAGTGCAGCAGGGACAGAGCCTGAGATGTTCACCTGAGGGCTGAAAACAAACCGCTGGTTCCTCCCAGATGTGCACGCACTTGCGTGTGTGCACCCCTTTGTGCAGTGCCTAATAAGCCGTATAATTCTCATTCTTCCTCTCCCACTGTCACTTACTTCACTTTTTATCTGCACAACTGAAATTCCTTCCTGCTCCCCCCATCCTCTTCTTTCACTAATGCTCTTCACTTTCAAATGCTAATAATCTGCAGCACTAAAAGGCTTAGAAGTGGTTCTAGATTGTTTGATCTTTGGCCTGTGATCTACTTTCATCTTTCAGCTTTCAAATGTTACTTTGGATTTACTTTAACCTGTTAACATGCTTGGTATTCACAGGCATACACTTTTGGTGAGTTTCGCATCAGATCCACCTGGATTCTAATGAGGGAGGGGAAGGTTACACTTTGCACACCAACTTTTCCGAGTGGACGTTTGCTCATCTGTTGTAGCAGACACAGCAGGGACTTTTTTCCCTTCTCAGGCTTCGATGTTCCCCAGGGGTGCTGACCCGAGGACGGGGATGTGAGGTTACCTGCGGTGAGGGCGAAGCTGGGGATGGCGACAGGCTCAGACCCTGCAGGCACCAGCCTGGACCCCGAGGCAGGGATGTGGCGGGGGGGAATCATGCTCCACCTTCCCCTTTATAATCGCACCTCTAGAGAGAACGGCTTTGAAAGCTCTGCTTTGTTCAAAAGCTCCTCGGGACTGTCTCGTCCTCAGTTAGTGTTGGATGTCTGAGCAGCGGCAGAGACATCAGAGCCTTCCCGAAGCTGTTATAACTTAATCTGGCAGGCCAGCCAGCTCTGCCACCTCTTGCCAAGAGAGGAAGCCAGAGCACTAGATGATTTTCAGACATTAGTGACTGCAATAAATCAGAGAGCAGAAGTTATTGAGTGCTTCACTAATGGACATTTCCTTCTAGAGCATCCCCTCTTGGGCTTCACGGGGGCACTGAGACTGCTTTCACAGGGGGAAGCCAAAGGGAGCCTTGCCAAGGCACGCTCTCCGCTGGAAAATGTGCTGAGGAAGGAGGCTGCAAGGTGAGAGGGAGGCACTGTCTCCAGCTGGTTCGCAGCAAAAGCTGCACGGCGGCAGTGCAGGGGCTCCTAATGTTCCCCTGGTGGGGGGCAGACCTCCACCGGGCCGGTGCAGAAAGCCGTATTTTGGGAGTGGTGCAAAATGTAAGCAAGTGAGGGGAGGTCGTCGTTTCAGGTCAACCTGAAAATGACTTTAAATGCAGAAGGGAGACGTGAGCCGGTCTAAAAGTTGGGTGGCATTTAAATGGTATTGAAGAAAACAATGCATTTGAGCTGAAATGGTGCGTTCAGCCTCAGAGCCAAGCTGCCTGGCGCCCCAGGAGCACTCAGCACCGAGGGACGGGGGTGCCTGAGCTGCTCGCCCCTCGCCTCCGCTGCGGGAGCCCAAGCCGAAGCAATTCGCTCCTCAAGGAGAAGCAAACTGTTTAATATTTAAACCCAAACAGCCCAGGCAAAGCTGCTTTTCTTTTTTATTTATTCTTTTAATTAAATGCCAATTAGAAAGGAAGAGAGAGAAAAAAAGGCATTAAACACTTAAATACACACTACACCCAGGTTGCTCAAAGTTGTTACGAACTAATTAGCTACTTAAGTGATCATTTGAAATTCCATATCAAACAATTCATAATCTGCCCCAAAACCAGCAGCTATCAGTGAGAAGCCCTCAGCTGTGCACGCGGGGGCTCGGCAGCGCCTGCCCTGTACCCACGGTGCCGGACACGCCGTGTCCTCGGAGGTTCCCCTGCACCTCCACGAGTCTCGTGCAGAAAGCTTTGGGGCTGGGCAGGACACAGGTTTCTGCTCGGAACTGTGGCCAGAAGAAAGGGTTGTTGTCAGATGCTCTGGCAGTGCTTTGGTACAAGTTTGCACGCTTGGGAAGTTGCCGTGCCCTTGCACGGTCTTTGTGCTGCTGCAGGTCCTGGCTTGAGCAGTGCTGGTGTTTGTCACCCGCACTGCTGTCTTCCCAACCCGACAAGCTGCTGCCATCCGTTCCAGGCCATTTCAGCCCAAGATGAGGTTTGTGGGAAGCGTTATGGTGACGTTCCCCATGCACCCAGAAGGGGCTCAGCTCCTGTGTGGCTTGCCCAGGATGGCGAAGCTTCCTCTGCGTTCCCCTTCCATGGGAAAGCACTGCCCATCGGGCTGCACCCCACACGTCTGCCCCCACCGCATCCCCCTGAACCCCCCACGTCTGCCCCCACCACATCCCCCTGAACCCCCCTCATCTGTCCCCACTGCGAGGCTGCAGGGCAGGACCTGAGCACCCCGGGTTACGAGGGCTGATCTGTGAGCCCCATCCACAGCCCGCAGCAGAGCAGCACGTAAAGAACAATACGTTAATTAGAGGCAGCGATTCAGCCTCCACCATAATCAATTCCGGCGGTGCCTGCACTGCTTGCACATCCGACAGCCTCTTCCACTCCCTTCTGCAAGATTTATTAATTATCAATCCTGGCTCCTGCGTGGCATGCAGAGGAGAGCGGGAGCGAGGAGGTGGTGTCGGCGGAGGAGATCTGAGAGACGTCTGAAGGGGATTGGCAGGTGTGGGAGACAGCCTGCCTCCTGGGGACTCACCTGGTGATCCTTTTCCTCCCTTTCTCCTGCTTTTCTTTTAATTAGCAGAATGAGCCCGCTGCTCTGCCTGGACAGCAGAGAGGAGTGAGCCGGCCGGGCTGTGCGGCAGCCGCAGGGGGGTCCGGCCGTGCTGGGGCTGGTGCTGGTGCCTGCAGCATCCCCCTACTCCCCGCACCCCGAGCTGAGCCATGGCCCCGTCCGCTCCCCCCCCCAGGCCAGGCCAGCTGCGAGATTTGCTCGTAAACTGCAGTCCTTAGGGAGCGAACAACCATAAGCCCAAATACACCCATTTACAGCGGAAGCGTGGCCATTTCCAAGCCCATCGGCTGATGCCTGCTGGTGACCTTGTGGTTTGATTTCTCTTTTCTTTCCAGGTGGTGCTGGGGAAGCCGTGTTTCTGAGGCTTGCAGGTGGGAGAGGAGGGTGCGGGGCACTGCTGGCTGCTCAGCCTCACAGCCCGGGCCGTGCCCCTTGTCAGGCTAAGCTGGTTTTCATAACGTTAGGAAAAAAAAGGCAGAAACACTTCTTTTTTATGCCCATCCACCCTTCCCCTGCTCTCCTGCCCACCTGCCTGCAGGAGGGGCTCTGGGCCAGGGGCAGCCCAGCCGGCAGCTTCTGTGCCCCCCTCCCAGCTCCCCCCGGCAGAGCGCACGGTGCTGGCACGGGGAGCAGGGGGCACGGCTATTTATTAGCATTAGGGCTAATAGGAAAACATCATTGCAAACTTCAGCCCTCATTTGCTGGCTACGCAATAGCAAAACAAAGCGAGTGAGAGACTGTGAAGGGGGAGTATGTTCTAAATGTGCCTGGGAGGATTCAAAGACTCTTTAAAGTGGGGATGTGGTCTGGGGAAGAGTCTATTTTCAATGCAGATTTGTTTTTGTTTGAATTAGTTGATGCTTATTTTAAGCTCCTGTGGCACATTGTCATCTCTGGATTGCTTGTTTTCCTGTGCCAAAGTCAACCTCAATTTTTTCCCTCCTTTCAAGAGGAACCCGTGATTTTCCCTCTGTTGCACAGTGCATCAGATGGGCAGGACAGACCCAGCTTCTCTAAGTAATGCTGACAAGATTACCTACTGATTGCCGGAGTAAAATGTTGCATTTCAACTAAAGCCCGGGCAGATGGCGGAGGAAAGCGCTGGAAACTTGTCTCTAATTTCTAGTGAAGGCCAAACCTCTCAGGGACTGGCAGTTAGCTCTGGATAAGCCTGCAAAGTTTGGCTGCTCTGCCGAGGCTCATCCCAAGCATCCGCAGCCGTGCGGGTGGCGCTGCTGCTGCTGTCCCGACACAGAACCAGGGGCACGTCTGTCTGCCGGGGGGGCAGATGCCCTGCTGCGCTTCCCTGCACACCCAGCCCACAAGAGCTAACCCGGGGGCACCCCAGTATGTTTTTCTTTAGGAAAGAGTAAACGCTCACTTTGTGCCTGCACAAAAGGCACCGGTGGGTTTAAGCCTAGACTGGGACAACCTCCAGGGATATCCTGTGTAGCCTGGGAACATTTTGCCTTTCATGTTGTACCAGGAGACTTGGAATTTGAACCCTTGTGAAGCAGCAGCAGGTGTTGCTTATCCTCTTGGGAGGCTCGATGCCTTCTCAGAGAAGAACAAACACGGCTCCCCCTGCCCCGGCTGGCTGCTGCCGCACTAGGATGTCCCTGGGCAGGCAGGAGGGCTGGGAGCCCCGGATCCGGCCATGCTGCTGCGAGGAGGAAGTGAGATGAGACAAGACAGACGAAGGAGAGAGAGATGGTGAGATGAGCACATGGACACGGGTCTCTGTCGACAGCCCCTCTCAGCAGGGGAGGACCTGGGGTTTGCACAAGCGAGGTTCACCTCTGCAGGGAACATCGGCACCAGCTCAGCAGGATGATGCTCCCCGCGTCGGGTTGTGCTCGCTGGCTGCCTGAAGCCTCTCCTCTCCCCAGGAGTCAGTGGCAGTGTGGTGTTGACTTCAGCCAGAGCTGTGCCCATGTGGGGCAGCCCAGATCCACAGACACCAACAGAACCCAGTCCAAAAGATCAAATATTAGCTAATTAGCTAATTAATTTCTTATTAGCGGCTAATGGCCAGGAACTTCTCTGGCATCTGTTGCCGTCACTGGCAGGTCGGGCAGCTGCTGAGGAAGCGGGATCCGAAGGAGAGCTCCAAATGAAGCCTCGAGCATCCGCGCTGCTCCGCCGCCCCTCGCGCCCTCCCTGCCCCTTTGTGGTGCCTCTGCTCTTGTTTTTGTGCTCTGTGCCAGAGTCTTTGAAGATGGGCACTTAATACATTATTTAAGGCAATAAATAAAGCTCTTGACCTTTCCTTGAGCTTGCCCCAAGACACTCTTCTGCTCCTACATTTGGGCTGCTCGCTGGTGTCATTACTTAGGCTGCTTTGTTTCCCATTGTGCTTTCATCCTGCCAGATTTTCCCTTCATTAATCACCATCGAAAAGGTCCAGGGCGCAGGAGCAGCTCCCCCCTGGTGCCAGGGAGGAGGACAGGCTCCGAGCCCACGCTCACCTCGTGTGTCCCTGCTCTGCTCAGCCCCCGGGACTCCTCCTGGCCTTCAGCTAGATGCTGCTTGGTCCCTGGCTGCTGTCAGTCCCTCAGATTTCAGCTCAATCATTTCTGAAATGTGGAGCTGTAGCTAAAACGCCTTTGCACTTTAACAGGATTTTTCACAGCCTACACAGCAGAGGCTAGAGTTGCTCATCACCTGCTGTTGTAATCTGCACCGTTAAGCCTTCAGCTCTATACAGAAAGCTTAACTTTGCTTTGCTTATTTGCCTTCTCTATTCCCTCGCATCCGGCAGCCATATTTCAGGGAGGAAAAGTTAATCTTTTTTTTCCCCTGACTCCAGACAAAGGCATTTGAAATGAGATACAAATTGCTGATGAAATTATTGGCTTTGAGCCTCATCTGGGAAAGGCCCACTTAAAAGAGTCGCTGCTAAAGGGAAGAAAGTCATTTTCCAAGACTCTAACTGAGCGCTGTCGGGGATGAAGCCATCTTTTTTCTGCCGGGGGCCAAGACTTTCTCCTGCAGCCACGCTGCCACCGTGGTGGGCACTGCGACTTCCCTCGTTACTGTCCCACGTTGTCAGAAACAGCCAGAAAAGCAGGCGACAAGGTTGTTCTGGGGTCCGAGGTGTAGCAGCCTGGCCAGGCTGTGCCCTGCACCATCAAGTAACTCTGTCTGCTGCTGACGGCACCCGAAAGCTCCTCTGGGGCCGAGCCCAGAAAGGTTCCTGGTGGAAAAAGTCCAAGTTCAAGTGCCAGACGGCCTCGCGCAGGCTGAGGTCTGTGTTGCTTTTTCTCCAGGTTTGCCTGAGATGCCTCGTCCTCGTTCCACGTGTTTCTTCATCTTCTCCAGGGCACTGTTACAGAAACAAGAAAAAGCAGAAGACAGGAACGGTGCCAGAGCTGATGGAGGGGCCCTGCCTGAGGAAGGAGCAGCTGCTGGGGGGCACCTGAGCACCTGCCTGCGTTCGTGCCTCCATCTCACCCCCTAAAAACCTGAGCATCAGCAGTATAAATAGCTCCCCTGGCTTCCCTTCTGCAAGGCTCAATAGGCACAGCCGTGGCAGAGCATCCCTGAGGCGTGCGTTGGCCCAGGCTTTCTGACTGGGGCTGTGGAGGGCTCTCACTTCATTAGAGCTCATTATAAATGCCGTCCTCAAAGATAAATGTACAACGTAACATGGAGGTATGCTCTCTGGTGAAACTGAAAAGTTATAGATGTTAGCTTTGTAGCTTTATGAAAATGCTTTCTTATGGAACCTGAAATGACCAAGATTAGATTGAATTAATATGTACAGGTTTTTTACAAAGATTTCTAGCACAAGCATTTCATAAAAATGCAAATCTCAGCTGAGATTTATAATTAGTAGAGATATGTGTGGAGCTAACAAATTATCAGCGAAGCCAAGCTCTCTGCAGATAATTGCATGGGGCTGTGCTCAGCATCTGATGGCAGCCTCTGGACCCCGCTGCCAGCCGCCGGTTCGGAGGTGCTCTGGGCACCGTGGCACTCATGACGAGCTGGAGCTCAGTTGTACAGCGGGTTACAGGACATATAACGAAGCACCCGGAGCATCCACAGCGACCCTCCCTGGGAGGAAGAGGAGGAGACAGGATGAAGACCTCAAGATCCAGTTGTTCTCAGCAGCGCAGCAACCCCGACACCTCCGTGTGCTCCTTTTCCTTATCAACTGCAGAGGTTTCCATGGGTGCAAGATCAGGATCCTGCTGTGCTGGGAGCTACCAGCTGGCACGAGAGGAGAAGAGCTGCTGTAGTCCAAGATGTGGTGGCCTCATTCTCTCTGTGACAATTCATTCAGAAGATGTGAATTTGTACATACTGTTTTTTCTGCCTTCTTAAGATTTCCTGAGTGTTCCCAAGTTCTAGCCACCACGTGAAAACCTGCAAAGAAAAGTTGTTACAAGTGCTGTGAAGTTTTTGGAGGAGAGGTGAAGCGGAGAAGGGCAGGAAGCCTTTGCAGCAGCGCTGCTTTTCTTCCAGGCAGCCCTCGGCACGTCAAGCTGCGAGGTTTCATTTCTCTTCCATTCTGTCTCTGCCATTTCTTCTGGAGGCCAGAAGGAGACCCTGGTGGAATATTAACTCCGTGGTCGCTGAGCGATTATTTATTACAATCATTGCTTTCGGGTCCTTTGACTCGTCTCTGTTAATTAGACTGCAGGGTGTAATAAACGTGATGGAAAGCGCCCAGGCACGGTTCGGCAGGGGCTGGGGCCGCTGCAGCTCGCGGAGGAGCCGCTGCGCTGGGCGCAGCCACCGCGGCCAGCCTGAGCTCTGACCTCACCCGTCCAGCAGAAGGGCAGAGAGGCTTACAGAGCTGAAATCGTATTAAAAAGGAGACCCAGCACTGAGCTGTGTGACCCTGCTGGAAATGAGTTCAGCAGCTGTGGGCCAGATGTTGCCAGCGGCCACCCTGCGCACGTACGAGCCCCGTTCGGGGGCTGCGTGGCAGCGATGTCCCCAATCCCACAGGGTGAAAATGGGATGCCAGCACAGGACATCTGCATGGAGCTCTTCGTAAAAGTAACCTCTCTGTTTGAAGTGTCAGGGCTCCTCTCTTCCAGTGTCTGCTTCGTGTCCTCTCAATGCTTGGGCTCAGGCCATTGAAGCCTGGCACGGAGCTGCTCACGGAGCTGCTGTGCCCCACGTTACCCATCCTGGCTCTCATCCAGGGCCCAGTCCCCAGGAGGTGAACGGTACCACATGCATCCCGGGGCATCACGGGGCAGGTGGCAGCTGGGCCTGAGGCAAAGCTAACCTGCCCCTGCTCTGCACTGTAGTAATATTAAGAAAGGAAGGAGAAATGAGCTCATTTAAATGGCATTTGAATCCCCACCAGGGACTCTCGCAGAAGCAGGCTGTGAATAGTACGGCTGAGCGCTACGTTGAGAGCTGCGAGCAGCTCTACTCCAACAGTTATTTAAAATTTAAACCCACAAATTAAACAGGTTCTTTTTTTATGATGATAGAGTCCACGTCCCCGGTCCCCAAACACCTCTCCCTCCACGCGGCAGTGCCGGGGGGCTGACGCCAGCTGAAATATCGCTGTTCACGAGCAGCATGCGGGTGCAGCGCGGTCGCTCCCTCCCCACGCAGCCCTGCTGCTTGCGTGTGTCCCTGCCTCTGGCCAGGTGCTTCCAGGCTGGGTTTTGCTGGGACTGAGAGAGGCGAAGCTGCCACCTTCTCCTCACCTCCCCCAGGCCTTGACGGTGCCCTAGAGAGCCGAGGGGAGCTGCAGTCTCAGCTGACTCCTGCTTTGAGTTTTATCTTCAGTTTTTAAATTATCACTCAAAGCAAAGCCATGGTGAGAGGAGAAGAAGTCCTGACATTTGTGTCACAAAAGGAAACCTTTTTTTTCTTTATTCTTTAAAGGCTGGCTTTTCTCCTGCAGCTACCTGTTGCTCTGAATGGATTCAGTGAAAGGAAGCTTTGGGATGGCAACACTGAAATTCTAAGCCCTGCAAGAAGAGCAGACGTAATGGTAGAGAAATGTACGTGTCTTACAAAACAGAAAAAATTAGACATCATTAAGAGCAGCAAGCTTCCCTCTTTGCAATTTAATGATGCAAAGCAATCTCCATAGCACAGCTTTCCCTCCAACACAGCAGGGCGAAGCAGAGTCCTGCTCTGGCTCTGAAGTCATGGGGGGGAGGAGGAATTTTTCCATTGATACTTTTTCCTGCAGAAAAGAGGGTTTTTAATTAAATAAATGGGCTGATGAAATGCGTCTTTGTCCCTCAAAAGTTCACAGGTTTGCCTCAGAAAGGCAAGCACCACTGAATACTTTCTTAATCTACAGCATTCCAGGTCCAGTAGGCCCTGGACAATATATTTAGGCTGTCACGGTTGTCTTTGGCAAAAATGTGCCAGTTCCTCATTTTGTCCCTGTTGTTTTAGGAGGCACACAGCTTCCCTCTTGCTTTCCCTTCCCCTGAGGTGCCAGCCACCTGGGAGAGGCTCATAACCTCCGGGGTCCAGCACCAGGGAGGTTTCTGTTTGCTGAGCAGTGCAATGCAACTTAGGGCAAAAGGGAGAAAGGCAGAAAGAAAGGGAAAGAAAAGCTATTTTATTTCAGTGCAAAACTGTCCACTTTAAATACCCTTTTTATTACATTATCTGCATAGTAATACTAATAATAGATCTTGTTGGCAGTTCTAATGAGGCTGGAGAATATAAAGTTTCTAATAAAGTTAATTGTTGCCTTTAATATTCTCATACATTTATACATGGTAAATCTTTAAAGAAGAAAACACTCACTTCTTTCCTGCTAAGCATTCAGGACTGGTCTGTTCCTTGATGGGCCAAAAGCACGGGCTCAGCAGGCTCCGTTCCCCGAAAGCACAATGCGAATCGGCCCTGAGAAACCTCGGTCAGAGCGTGCGGGGCTGAGCTGGCAGTGGGATGGGAGGGGTTTTGCTTGCTCTGGTGATGGGGTTGACCGATGCCTTAGTTCCCTGCTTCAGTGAGTTTGTTTGCTCTGTGTAATTCTCCAGGGATTGGTGAAAGCAGGTAGAAACAGTGCGATAATGTTAATTTTTTTTTCCTCCAGTATTTCACTTCGGCTTTTTGTTTCAAAAAAAAAAATCCTATTTAAGCCATTTAGTAGGGAGTAGATTGAAAAGCATTACAAACTAAGCAGGACCTTTCTCAGGGTGAAATTAAACTTTTTAAGTCTATCTGAAGTTGAGTTTCTTGCACCAATAGAAAAATCCCTGTTGGTTCGCCCTCCTGCCCCCAGCATGCATTTTGCCTGGGCTCGGGGGTGCCTGGGGAATGCACCACCCTCCTTCCAGCCACGCTCTGCACGTTGTTGGCGCTGGAAGCTGTGCCTGGGCTCTTCCCTGTTCCCTCCTCCTCCTCTCCTTCCCCAGGACGCCGCTAACCTGCTGCTCCAGCGGCGGGTAATTTACAGGAGATGCTGCCATTGGCTGTGCCTGAATTCATAACAGGTGGTTGGATAATTAAGTGTGCTTTATGCACACAACACTGTTTTGCTCAATGTAATTGCAGATTCCATATAAATAATTCACATGGAATTATTATACTGAGGACATCGCCCGCCTCCTCATAATTTGCTTAACTGAAATAGGCTCTTTCATCACTAGCAGTGATTTGCTTTAAGACCATGTACACAGCATCCTTTACAGGCTGACTTCAGTGAAGATTACTGTAAATTTAATTAAGTTATGCAAATTGTTTGTCCACTATGTGGTGAAAGGGTGTAAGGCCACTGGACCGTGCAGACCAAGGGCAGTGAACGGGAGCAGTAAGCCTGACACCTTTTGAAGGAAGTGGATGATTATTAATAATAAAATAATAACAGTGACCAACGCGTAAGCGCTGCCTTTCCTCCTGACAGTGGTTCTTGTGCTTTTTACTAAAGCCTATAGGACACCACAACCGAAGTTTACACACACGGCATGGACAGGGGAGCAGGGAGGGAGGTGACAGTTTTCTTCCCCTGCAGCGTGTCTGAGATGGGGAAGGAGCCATCCAGTGTGACCAGGGAGGTTGCCCACCGGGCAGCCCCGGCTTGCCCCACAGGCAGGGAGCACGGGCAGGGCAGTGCTGTGGCAGGCTGTGCACAGTGCCATCGAGCCAGCAACGCAGCGGGGCCACAACAGGACCCAGCACCTTGCATCTGCATGGCCACGAGCATCCCGCTCCCCCGGCACCCCGCTCCTCCGCGGGACGCCTCTCCTCCCAGCGAGATGCCACCAAGGTTGGCGACTGGGACGGGAACCGGAGCACAAGGTGACCTTATCTCGTGGCAGCAGGCAGGGCAGGGCAGGGCGGTGCAGCTCCCCCCGAGGCCGGGGAGCCCCCGCCGCAGCCCGCTCCGGGTTGCGGTTACCATGGCATGGCGGCTGCTGGCGCCGATAAGGAGGACAAAGCCTCGCCGCTATTCAGCAGCGCTCGCTGAGATGAGGCTGGCAGCTGGGGAGCAAAGATCGCTCCGGTCCTTGCTGTCTCATTGTCTCTTCCTCCTGCCATCTCTCACCACGTTGACTTCAGCCAGATGCCCGGCACGGGGCAGTGAATCCAGCGAGTCCTCGGAGGCTGGGCGCGAGGGCTGGGGGCTGCGCTGGGGCCTGGGGGCCACACTCTGCAGGTGAGGCTCTCTCCGAGGCCAAGGAATGACATCTCCTGCCTCAGAGGGGTAGAGGAGGTGCACATTTGTCTCATCCTTGAGGGAGGTAAACTGCTGCAAAAGCTCAAAAGATTTTTTTTGATAAACAACCGGTGTGGTGAGGGCTGACTCCGCTCACAGCCTCTGGGCTGGCTCCTGTCGTCTCCCCGGGGTGGGGGCAGCAGGGGGGACAGCACACTGCTGGGGTAGGGACAGCAGGGGGGACAGCACACTGCCGCTGCCCTCCTGCCCTCCTTGCCCTGGATTGCTCGGTACACGGCAAACCGGCTGCTCCTTGCCCCTGTGAGCCACCTCCTGGGCCTGATCCACAGAGCCAGGCTCCTGCTGCCTGGTGAGCGGCAGGGCCAGCTCCCTGCCTCCTGCCTCCGCAGCCCGCTGCCCCTCTTTTTATGGGAAATTATGGTGGAAACTCGCAGCTGCTACAGCGACATTAGCCTCTGCACCTCTGTCCTTGGGACCACGGGCCCCGCAGGGATGATGGATGCCATGGCCACCGCTTCCTGGGTGCTGGCTGGTAGCTGGAGGCCGTTGTTTATTGCCTCAGCCCTGATCCTTCCTCCCAGCCTCCACTCCTCTCACCCAGCTGCTGTGCCACCATAAAACACTCCACTTAGGGGGCAGGCTGGAGGGCTCTTGGCAGCACAGGGAGTGATTTAGAGAGGCTGCTGCCTGGCCACACAGAGGCTGTCTCCCCAGCCTGAGCAGGGACACGGGCTCCTGCTCATCACGCTGATTTACAGGGCCAGACCCCTCCACACATGGGCAGGGAGGCTCAACAGTGGCTGACATCTGCAGCACCATCATGCCCTGAGAGCATCAGCTGGAGCTTGCTCTTGACTTGCCAACCTGTACAGCATGGTGACAAGCGCGGAAGACAAAAGGATGCCACAGCAGGTAATGCTTCTGCTGTTACTTGGCTGGAAAAAATACCTGGGGCTTATGTACATACAGCACAGTGATGGCAGTTGGGGAAGTCACGAGGGAGCAGGTTCCACACTCCAGGCTTGGGGCTGGCAATGCAGCTGAATCACACGTGGGCATGTTCAGGAGGAACAAGCAAGGGCTGGGCAAGCACAGGGGGATGCATGGCGTGCCCCTGTCCCCATCCTAGCCCCATCACTAGCTGGGCCCTGTCCCAGTGCAGCTCAGGGGATCCGTCCCTCACCCCTCAGCTGCGGCTCTGCCACACTTAGGGCTGCCCCAAAATAAGGACAGACAGCCCCGGTCTGCTCCAACCAGGTGGGGGGCATCTGGTGGCCCCCGGGACCTGCTCCTAGCCACAGCCCATGGAAATGATCCCCCAGGGCTGAGCCCGGACCCATTCAGGTCCCCGTGGCCCCTGTCCCCTGCCGGGGCTGAGGTCCCTGCACTGCTCCCAGCCAGGGGCTCACCCCCTCCCAGCCCTGGGCACACTCTTGTCATTAGGATTTCTGTGTTTCTAATGAGCACTTGATGAGCTGTCGATTATTCATAAACATGGGAGCACACACTCACCCTCTGCACACACCCTGGGCTCGCGGCGTCACCCGCGGGCTGCAGGCACCTCCTGGTGAAGCAGCAGCGAGAGCTCTCCCCTTCTGCCTAGGGATACGGAATCACTCCAGAAACATTAATTAAGAATGAGTCTACACAACCCCCCTGGGCAGCAGATCGTATGATTATCCCCATCCTACACACAAGGAGGCTCAGGCACAGACAGACTGAGCGACCTATCCAAGGTCACTCAGCATGTCAGTGACAGAGATGGATTTAGAACCCAGGAGGTGGCTTTAAAAAAAATCTCCTTATCTGTATTTTTTATTGCATTTAAAAATAAAACACAGTTATTAAATATCATAATACCCATAATACATTTTAGACTTGAACTGCATCCAGAGATGCTAAATGATAAATATAGCTATTATCAGAATAAGCACTCAGTGAAATTGATAGCTAGCATTTGTTTAATGAGTGTGTATATATACACATAGAGAGGCACACATGTGCGTAGAAGGGGAGAGACTTTTCATGTGAATACAGAAAGGGAAATTCTGATGTAATAGCGTTTTGTCAACTCACAGGGACCGAATGTCCCAGGAAATCATTAAAACAGGAATTCATTCCTGAGCACTTGGCGCTGGCACCAGCGGGCCGCACGCAGCCACGTCTCCAGGAGCAGGCAGCTGGTGCCCTCGCCGCAGGGCCTGGGGGGAATCCCACCTCCGTGCGTGCTCAATAAGCAGCTCGGTGGGGAATCCTAACGTCTCCTGAAGCGTTTGCAGTACAGCACTGAACTGGGGGTGCTGGGGGTGCCTCTCCCCGGGCGTGCTGGTGCCTGGGCTCCTGCTCCGTGAGGAGGCTGCCCAGTGCCTGCGTGCACCAGCTCCTCCCGTGGCACCTGGCATCTCCGTGTGCATGCTTTTAAGTAAGCTCCAATACCCCTGCAGAGAAAGTGTTAAATTCTGTCATGCTAAAGGTCACAGGGAGACCCAATAAACGCCCAGTTTAACAATGGGGAGAAATATTTTTATCGGTAACCTTTCGAGAAGCTAGTTTAATTGCATGCTAACAGTCACTCACTGAGGGCTGCTAGGAGCTACACGGAAGGCAAATGACAACAGTTGAAGGGTCGTTAAAGTTTGACTCTGGGCTTTGCTGAGTTTGACGGGGTGGGTTCCCTGCACGTCTGGCATGTCTCCAGCGCTGCGGGAGCATCCCTGCAGCCAGGCTGGTGGCACAGGGTGGCAGCCAGGAGCCACAGCTGGCACAGACCTGCAACACAAGGGCAGGTGTAGAAAGGGTGGTGGGATGGAAGGTTTTTCAGAGGAATCTGCTGAGTTTGGGGAAGCCATAGCTTTTATTCTCAATGACTTTTTGTATGCAGAATGCAAGAGCTACAGTGCACAGGGCGGAGACAATACCCCACGTGCGTCCCCCAGGAGGGAACCAGCTCCCTGCTCAGTGAGGGGTTGGAGCAGAGCGCCTGGTGGGGACGGGCAGCTGCAGCGCATCACGGGGAGCCTTTAAGTTGGTGCTGCCCAGAGCAGCTTGCTTTTGGCAGGAGAGCTGAGAGGATCAAGAGCTCCTTTCAGGGCTCAAAGAGGTACTGAAGGTGGGCAGAGGGGTGCAGAAGGCACTTTCCTTCTGCTTTTTCAGCCCTCGCCAGCAGAGACAAGGCCAGGAAGGCCCCAAGGCCTGTTCTGAAGCCAGGAGGCTACCACCGGGTAAGTGTGGCATCTTTTCTTTTCAGCCTGATGGTGTGTGCAACGGTCACCGCAACTTGTTCTCCTAGTGCTGCTTCTGTTGGTTGTGGAAATGCTGCAGGCCCCTGCAAGGGCACTGTCCCCAGGTGTCCCTGTGTCCTGCTGGAGGTAGGTGACTGGCTGCTGTGCCGCAGGGCAGAGCTTTAGCCTGCGGGGCTTGTAGTGATGGCTTAAATATTTCCCTGCTCTCTGGTCCGGGGGAGAGAGGCTGCAGCTCTGCTAAATGGCCGAAGGGCTTGGAGTCGGCATAGGTGAAAGTGGTAATGGTGATAATTAAGGGCTAATTGTTTGCTGCTGCTGGCAGTGGGCCACCAGGTGTCCTGGCTGGCACGAAGGCAGAGGCCAAGAGCAGTTCCCCCACTGAGCTCTGGCAGAGGAGAGTGGCTGCAGTTGTGCTGCTCTTTCTGGGAGGGTTTTCTCCAAATCTGCTCAGTGACCTCCCAGGGATGTCCTGTGCCAGGGGAGGAGGTGGGGCTCAGGACTTCTTTTGGGGGCAAGAAAAAAGAGAAAACACTTCTTTCAGTTCAGATTGCTTCCTTGTGGTTCTGTTGCTTTGGCTCAGCTGAGCAAATCATCTAGCTTTGAATTCACTCCACAAGTATTTCTGCTCAGGTGGTGCCCCCTTCTCTAACCTGTAATGATACCTCTGATGTCATGCTTAAACAGGTTGTTTTCCTCTCTATAGTCTTTTAATCTCATAATTTCCAAAACTGCTCTACCTTTATCTTTCTAGACTCTAAGTATCTATTTCCATCCCATCTATAATGGCTTGTTTCAGTTGTTGAGCACTTACAATGCAGAAATTAATGTCTCCATTTTAATAGCTGTAGGGAAAGTAAGGTGCGAGGTGTGCTGCAGTGCAGCAGGGTATCTCGGGGTACCTGGGGGTGAGGTTGGCTGCAGGGTGCGGGAGCTGCACACCCACTGCAGAGCCTGCTGTTCTCTTCCCAAGGGTCGGGTGTTTGCTCTCAGAATATTCAGTCCCCTCCTGTAGCTGGTCTAAGCAAGTCGTATATAGAGTCAGAGGAGTATTTTTCAAAGCAGGCTTCACCTGGAAGAAGCATTTGTGGGAAAGGCTTTGTATGATGACAATCAAAATTGGTACCATGGGAGGAGCAGAAAGGTGTCAGAATTCAGTTCATGCCTACTGCTGCTGGACCTGAGTTGGGGATAGTGAAGCTGAGTCAAAGCAGAGCCCATGTTTAAGGGTGCTGAGCAGCCTTAGACCCTGTGGATTTGGGCAGGCCTAGGCACTGGATGAAGTTCTGGACCTGAGCACTTCAGAGAGGCACACTGCGTGGTTTAGGTTGGACACACAGCCAGGGAGTGCTTGTGGTAGCCTGAACAGCCCCGTGTGTGCTGTGGTAGCCAGAGCTGCTCGATACTAATGGCACTGCTTCCTGCAGGCATGACAAGGCTTCATTAATAAGTGTCAGGATCTGCTGCTGAAGGGGATAGAGTTGTGTACAGTGCTGTTACAACTGCACGAAATGAAACGGGAAATTAAACTTAGGGTGACAGCAGTTGCTGGAGGAAGCGGTCCCTATAGGAAGTCTGGGGGACCTGGGGAAACATCTGCTAAGAGGACAGGACTGAGCGCTTTGGTGATGTCAGATGAGGTACGTGGGGCTGGAAGGGGATGACACAAAGTTATCCCTGTCCTGAGATGTGTGGTGTGCTTTAAAGTGGGCTTCCACCTGGCTGCATGCGAGCACATGGAGCTGGTGGTGCGGGGAGCAGCTCAGCTGGCTCTGTGGCAGCCCTGGGGCTGACCCAGGAGAGCCAGCCTGTCTCCTTGTCCATCCGCAGTCCTGCCCCCGTGCTATTTATTTATGTTTTAGCAGAAGCATAATATAAATAAAGCACCACCATAAAAATGTCAGGAAAAGTTCAAACCTATTCATTATCCATTTCACTCGGATTAAAATTTCCATCAAGGCTGCTTGGTTTTGACTTGAGTTGCTTTCCTTTTAATGAGCTTGATATAGAAGGTAAAAGATGCTAATTCATCCTTACATCTCTATCATCTCTCAGCTTTTGCTATATAAAGCATCAAGGTCGCATTCTGGGGAAATGTCTTTTTACCAAAGGTGCCATAATAATAATGAAGAAGCAATTTGTTTCAGCAAACTGCCTACAGTAATGAAGCTTAATTATAACCGTGTTATTAATACTGCTGCTTAAGGTAATTCACTTCTGAGCGGGGCGCAGAACAGTAAACTATAATTTAAACAAGAATCAAGACCTAATTTAAATCATCAGATCTGCTATGGAGAAAGGCAAACAGAATGACTGTGATCACACGCAGTTTGGAGTTTTCCCTCTGCTTGGCTTCCTGCGAGTGTCTGGAGCTGGGAAGGCTGCTGCAGAATGTCTTGGTGGTTTTCTCATCACCATGCTCCTTTCTAAGGGCTGAAACAGAACAGAAAGCAAACCTTCCCTCTCTGCTTGGGGGGACACGCTAATGTGTGGGCACCCGCAGGCAGCTTTCAACTGCTACCGACCTCTAATGTCTGTATAACAACAAAAAAAAATCTGTATGCTCTAAAAGAAAGGTGATATATACACTTATATGCCTGCAAAAAAGCTTTCAGGGAAGCCCCAAATGGTCCCCAGAAGCTCTCCCCTGCCAGGCATGGCTTTGCCCTGAAATGTCTGGCCCTGTCTCACTGTGGTTTGTGAAATGTATGAAATGCCACTTTTAGTAAAGAGTGATTTTTCTTCTGCTCCATGTTTTTGGGCATTCAGCTGGAGCATTGGGAGTCTTGCAAGTCTCTGGTGCCTCTCATCATGCTGCTTCCTCCCCTCCTGCCTGTCCCCATCTGCATTTCTCCACTCTGGGTCTTTATTTTCCAGGCTGAGCATCTCCATCCAAGTCCCTCCTGTCTAAACCCATTCCTTGCCTGTCAGACACAGACTGTTTCATGAACTTCACTTTCTTCCCTTTTTTCAGCCCTCTGCTTCCCCCCTTTTCCATTACAAGCTCCTTTCCCTTCTCACTGCTGTAAGCCCTGACATCCTCCTTCCCCAAATCCCTCATTATTTCTATTTCTTTCCCGTGCTCTCTCACCTCAAAGCCTCCTTTCCACACCCACTCCCTCCAGCAGCCATCTCTGCCTCTGCTTCAGCACTCAGACGGTTACATGGGCTCCGTGAAGCCAAGTGACATGAAATGATATTTCTGCGTTGCCAGTAATAATGTTTCCTTGCAAACCCCTCTTCAATAGCAAATAGTGAAAACCACAACAGTCTCTTTCCCTTCCCATTCCTCTTCAGGGCTTGCTGTCAAATCTGTATTTCCAAATCCTAGCATGCAAAATTCATTCATCCGTACAGGGTTCAGGCAGCTCAGTTTGCTTGGTGATTATACCCAGGTTCACCCTTGTCACTGCCAGGTGTGGCTCTGTTCGAAATTGTGACAGAGGAGAGGAGGTGTGGAGGAGAAGTAAATATGCTGAGTATTTCTTCTCGGGAAGGGGAAAAAAGCCTCTATCACTGTTCCACTTGACTGCAGCCTCCTGCGGGCTGTTTCGTCTCATATTATCTAAGCTCCGAGGGGGTGTCCAATTTGAGGAACAATAACTATAAAGTCATTTACAGTCCCCCGCTGAGGCACAGCACATGATAGCCTGTGTAAAGCAGCAAACAGATGTGATGGCCTCTTCTGCGGAGCTGCTCTGGGCAGCAGTGCAGGTGGGGTGGGCGCTCCGTGGCGCGGGGCAGGCAGACCCCCCAGCACCGGGAGCTCGCCTCGCCAGCTCCCAGGCCAGCAGCGACACGAGGGCGATGCTTCAGCCCCTGTGCTCCTGCCGTGCTGGCAGCAAGGTCATCAAGGCTGGCGTGGTGCTGATGTGCGGATACCGCCTGCGAGCTGCAGACCTGGCCGAGGCTAGCATTTTCCTTCCAATTTCCTACTGTCATGCGGACGTCGGTGCAGCTCCACGGAGGTTAAAACAGCTGTGATGAGCCCATTCAAGCTGATCCTGCCTGTGGAGCTGGTTCAAGAACAGGAAATTGGATGGAAGAAGATAGCTTAGTGTCCTACCTTCAGAAACGTGCTGGAGCGCTTCCTGCTTGTGAGCAGTGTTAGAGGGGCCCCAGGACGGGATCGGAGGAAGAGGAGAGAATCAGTGCAGGGGCATGGGGGCTGCCCAGTGCTCCTGGGGTGACTGCGATGTGGACCAGGGGCTGTCTGTGTGCAGGGACCTGGCTCCATCCTGTTGCTGCAGGTGCTGGCTGGTTGTAAATGTCCTCCCCACCAAAGCTCCTCTTCACCTGCTTGGTAGCAGTAACTACCTTATCCTGATGCTTGCAATGTTTTTTTCCTTGTGTGTGTGAGGTTTATGAAATATTTTTGGGGGACCATGACAAAGCTAAATTTATGAATGGAAATTATGTTGTCCTGGCACTTGAACTCAGCCCTACTCCTCTTGGTTATTGCCCCAGCTCAGCATGCACAGCCTGAAATCAGGGGCAGCTGCTGGCAGACTCACAAACCTCTCTGCAAACACCTCCCACGCTGAAGGATGGACTCCCACCTGTGTCCTCAGGGGGTCTCCTTGTGGTTGGGGCGTGCCTAGCAAATTTTTTCCTCAGGAGGTTTTGCAGGGCAAAATGTTTTTTTTTTTTTTCAATGCATCTCATCACAAGGCTTTTTGCCAGCCTTGCTGGGAGGCTGGGGCTGGAGCCCTTTGCCTGGGACAGCGATGTACCTCTGCTCACACCACGAGAAGTGTGATGTGCTTGTGTCACATTGAGCTCTGCCCTGGCTGCGAGCAGTGGCGGTGTCTTTGTCACCCCCAAAGAGCTGACATGGGCAGGGGCAAGATATTATCCAGGTCCTTTATCCCCCAGTGCTCCTGCTTGTGCATGCTCTTCCTTTCCTCAGCCTGGCTTCCAGGCTCGCCTTCCCCAGGGGTCCCAGGCTGGTGCTGGGGTGTCTGTGCTGCTGTGGGGTTGCTGCCGGCCCCCTCGGTGCTGGTGGCTTCTGCTGGGCTCTCTTGTCCCGGCTGCCTGCTCTGCCGGCACACTTCAGAGCTGCACTCCCAAGCTACAGGCTTAATCCGTGATAAGAGACTTGATCTCAGCAGGGGAGAGTCAACTGGCAAACACCACAAGTGATATAAAGCAGCCCAGCAGGACTGAATGCATTACCTCGAGATTATTTTCAGAGAAGGAGGGAAGAGGGAAGAACCAGGAAAGACAAGTAAACCCCAGGTATTGAATTTTCCTGTGCACGTGTTGCCTTGTGAATCACCTGCTACTTCCCAAGCCCTCCTCATGCTAACTTTTAAGGTTAAAAACAAGTCCAGCATCTGTCTGGGAGATAAAGCAGTGCAGGTGGTAATGTGGAAAAGCTGTAGGCTCTCATCCCTCTTGCTCGGTGTATCACTCGGCACAGCGGAGAGCCTTTCACCGGGCGTGGGGCTCTGCGAGCTGCTTGGGGGCTGAGAGCCTGAGCTCTCTGAGAACAGGGCGAGAGCCCTGCTCCATCCCGTGTGTCCTGCACCTGGGTGGCATCCTGCTCACCTGCTGTAACCGGCAGAGGAGTTTTATGCTGAAAACAGGAGGTGAAGCTTTAGGTTCCTCTTGCAGCCCCAAGGAGAGAGCCAGGAGTGCTCAAAGAGGTCTCCCGAGGGCTGCAGGGTGTGCTGAGGGGACTGGGGTGCTGTGGGGGGCAGCCAGGCTGAACAGGAGGGGGCTTGTGGAGCCCCCCGGTCCCTCCCAGTGACCTGAGGGCCTTTCTTGTCCCCCAAACCCTGGCTCTCAGCCTCCCTGCATTTTGGCACTGAGGTGAGCCAGCCTCACACTCCCTGGGAGCATCTCCCTAACCCGGCAGCTGCAAGACTGGGGGGTAAATGACCTGTATCCCTTTGGGAGGTCTCCTCGGGGCAAGAGTGAACCAAAGTGAGTTTTGGGAGAACAAATGATAAGGGATACACCTGCTATGTGGGATTTAAAAATATCCCTCTGAACTGGCAGCAGGAATATTCCTGCTAGATCTGTTTAAAGAACAAATTGTTTCAAAATGAACAACTCGATGACAATTTATATGGATGTTCTACATGATTCAATACTGGGGGAAAAAGATGAACCTATTACGGTAATTAACTTATTGCACATCAAAGCAAATGTGCTAAAGAAGCTTTTCTGTGCAGTGGTTTCCTTCTGTTTAAGAAGGAAGTGGAAAAAAAAATAGTGGGAATCGTGTTCTCCCTGCTGTTACGGCTGTCTGGTTGTGAGTTGCTCCCCAAGGGGTTTTCACACCCGGAGACCACCGCAGGGTGACTCGGAAACCTCCCTGGGTCTGTCCGTTCCTCCCCAGAGCCCCTCCAAGGGAAGTCCTTGCCCTGGGCTCCCCAAGGGGCACCCATGGAGCGCAAGGTCAGGGCATCGTGGTCCATCCCGAGCAGTCCCTTAGCTTGGATCTGGTTGAAAGCAGTTCGAGAAGCGGAGAAAAAGTAGTCAGCAGGGAATTCAGGAAGAGCAGAAGTTTTAATTGGGTTTTATCTATTAGTTAATCAGGAAGTATTTCGGTGACAATTAGGTCAAAGCCTCTGGCATATCTGTGAAGCAGACATTCATCATTAGCCCTACCTGGGCTTGCAAAGTGGTATTTATGAGTTTCCAACTGGTGAAAAAGCCCTTCTAAGAAATTAAGGTGAAATTCACACTCTTGACCATGGGGGGAAGGCTGTCAGCTGTGATTGATGGCCAGGAGCAGGGCAGAACAGCTGTTTATTGGGTCCGGCACCGTTTTAGAAACCTTTGTCTGTCAGCAGCAGCTGGTCCTTGAACGGATGCGAAGGTTTGTCTGGGATGGTGGCACCGAGTACTGGGGCTCCTCCAGGAGCTGCCCCTGTTGCTCCAAGCCAAGTGGTAGCAGGAGAGCCCACACGCCACGGGGACCGTGACCCGGGTGGATGGCGTGATGTGACGTGTCTGCGACCACCCATGGCACTGCTGGCTTTCTTTGAGGGGAGCAAAAGGAGCGCCTGCAGTAGAAATGATCTTGGAAGGCCAGCACACGGCACTGGCACAGCAGGCTCCCGCACGCGCAGACGCTGGGTTTTGTGATACGCAGCCTGTGTCTCCGCAGGCTGCTCTAACCTCATTGCTGCAGTGAGAAAATAGTATTTTCCCTGAGACAGTGTGCATGCATGCCAGTCTAAATGAGTATTTTTCACACTGCTCTGTCCAAACATGTTTAAGTCCTTAAAACTTGGTTACGTGCCCAGTGCTCTTCTCCAGGAGAGAATAAGGAAGGGAGCAGCCTGGGGAACTGCTCCTGTGGCTTTGGAGCTGGTGCCTGGGCAAAACTCAGCGCGGGTGAGGTGAATGGTGGCTGGCAGGAAGGAGGGTGAGCACAGGGAGGCCGGGAGCTGGAGAGAATGGCCAGGACCGAGCCTTCCTGTAGGGTCTGGGTCTTCTGCTGGGTGCCACCAGGTCTGCTGCTGCATGGTTTATGACCCCCTTTGTAGGGTCATGAAAATTTGGGGTGGTGCCCAGTGAGACCTGCCTGACACCTCGTCCTGACATCTCCTAAAGCATTTGGATGGCTAAGCTCCTGCCTATTCTCAGGGCTCTCAAAGCCCTTTGTAAACATGTAAAGTTTAACTCCCTTATTACTCCCTTATTGCAGTTTGCACTGGCAGATGAGCAAACTGACTCTATTCCCTGAAATATCTGTGTGGGACGGGATGACTGTGTGTGTAGAAAAGCTATTTAAGCACACTTCAGTTACTCTTCTTTTGTGCTAATACTGGTCCATTCAAACGAAACAATTTATTAGAAGGGGTCAGGCGAAATGGCAGTTGTGTTTGGAAGTCTGAGTAGTTATAATATTGACTAAAGATTGTGTTTTTCAATTTTCAAAACAATGTTAAAGCAGTAGGTGTTCTGGAAAGGAAATTTATTGCAAGTGAAAGATTTGGATACAACTACAAATCATGCTTTTAAATTGTGGAAACAAAATATTTCATTTGGTCTTACCTGGATTTTTTTTCAGGGGTGTTTGCTGGCTCTCATTTTGCTTTGTCATTCACTGACATCTTTTGGATCTTGAATTTTTAGTTCAGTCTGAAATGGGCTTTATTATTTTCAATCTATCAACTTCTCAGCATGTAAAAGAACCTTTTCCCTGGTTTTCAGGTGAATCCCCCAACCGTGGAATTCACTTGGATCAAAAAAGTCCAAGTCTTCTACCCTGCAGGGCACCTTTCAAGACGTGTTTGTTCATTCAGGCTGTGCTGGGGGTTGTACATTGAACGGGAGGTCAGGATTTTCCCTGGGGAGTCAGGGAGAAAGTCTGCTGGGTTGACTTTGTTACTGCAGAGCCTCAGGAAAATGCTCGGACCCAGGCAGGCGAGGCATGGCTGTGGCTCGCTCTCCTCCCGTGTCCATGTGCAGCTGGGCTTTGCTCATGGCTTGCTCCCGGGGGTCCTGTGGTCAGCAGGGTGCAAGCACCCAGCCGAGGGGCTCGCACAGCTCCCTCCGTGTGAGCAGCTACAGTTGATTTCTGGGTGAGGCAACTTCCCAGGCATGAAATGGGGGTGATGGGTTACGTCCCTTTCCCAAAAGAGTGTTGGGATAAATCTGTCCAGTAGATACAGCCTTCTGCATGTGGCGAGCAGCTCAGTAGGGAGAGAAAAGCCAAAGCTGATCTACTGGAACTTTTCTTGCCCTGAAGGATTTCCAAGCAGTAAAGAGGAATAGTAATAAGCTTTACTAATAAGTAAAGCTTTACTAATGAGAATTATTTAACAAAAAAAGACTTATTACAGAAATGTTAATTGGGTGTCTTATTAACAACCTTCTTTCAGCCTGTCCAGCTCTTAGGGTAGGGCGGGGGAAAGGGCAGCCCTGTGCCAAAGTGCCTGCCCTGAGATGCCTGGGGACACGCAGGGGACAGTGCTTGGAGGTGGCACTGGATGGGAGAGGAGTGGAAGAAATTGCCCTGAGTTACTGAGGCCAGGTATCAGCAGCTCTGTTGCTCAGTTACACGAGGTCCCCCTCACTAAAACAAACAAACCTGGCAATGTCTTTGCAAGTTTGCAGGAGCCCTCCTCTTTTAATTAGCTGCAGCAGAGGCTGTTCAGCAGTAAATGTATTGAGCTGCTGGGCACACTGGGTACATCTCTCCTCTAGGTTAAGTGGTGATTACTCCTAATTAGGAGCAAATAAATATTCTGTGCTTTGGACTACTGCAAGTGACCAGTGGAAACCCAGAAGTGTTGGAGAAAGTCTCTGTGCTGGCTGTGAGTCCTTGCTGAAGCCGTCAGCCCCTGCCCTGCTCAGCTCCTCGAGAGGAACTGCAGCTGCTGGGGCCTTGGTGTGCAGTGGGGCAGGACGTGGGTATCCTCCGGGTGCACAGGACCAGCCCTGTCGGGCAGGCAGCAAGCGATACACAGGCAAAGAGCACAATCTGGGTAGCAGCCTTGTCTGAACAGTGCCTATCCAGCAGGGCTGCTCCTTCAAGTAGGCGCTGATATCTTCAGTGTCCAGGCTGCGTGTTGTAGATGGAAGGATGTGCATAAATGCATGAAAAGCTGGGGGAGGCTTTCACACACCTGTAAAGAGAACAGCAGAGGCTGAATTTCTGTGCTGAGCAAGTCAATAGAGCTACACCACAAAGGAGCTGTGAGCCCTAGGTGAAGCTGGCGTGCAGTCCTCTCTCCCCCTGCTGCCAAGCATCCTGCTCTTTACTTGCTAAGGTGTTCCTACATCTCCCTTTGCTCCCCACAGCTCCTGTTCCACAATACCGTGCCCTTGGTCTCTCCCCATTTCCAGCCTCCCTGGAGGTTCTTCCTCCACTGCAGCCCTGAGTGCCCGACTCCCCGGTGTGTCTTACAGCCTGGCCCCAGGCGAGTGATTCACCCTGCCCCTTTGGCACAGTTTCTGCAGTGGCAGAATAAGGCTAATAATAATTACCCGGCTTGCAGGGATGCTGGAAGGCCTAATTAGCTAATGTCCATTAATGTGGTGCCTGCACCTGGAATTGCTGTTGCTGTGTTTCTGGTGCCTTTGGATTCCTTTTCCCTCCTGCTTCCCAACTGCAGGCTGGTTACAGTACGTCCTGGAAGGAAGGATGAAATGCGACTGCAGCTTTGTCTTTTATTACGTTTCTGTTCTGTAATAAACAGCAGTGGGTATTCATTATTATTTAAACACCCCATGCTTCTGAAGTCTTATTTAGGCGGCGTTTTTCCACAGCATATGTTGGAATTTACAGTAAGTGCAGTCACTCTACAGTCAACATTTGGTTTCTTTCACCCACAGACTGTGGTGCTAATTAGGGGAGGTTTTCCCTTGTTATCTTGGAGGTCAGGCATAGCAATTAGCATTTTGCAGAGATCTAAGAATAGAAGTGGCAGAGCTCAGCCTGCGGGAAGGCAGGTGGGGGGACATGGCCCTGTGTCCCCAGGGTGCTCTGTTTGTCTTGGAGGTGCTCGGAGGACCTGGATCCCCTTGGAGCAGCTCTGACCCTGCTGTGCTTTCTGTACCACGTCACGATCCAGTGTGACCTCTGGGCAGCCCTCATACATCCAGCCCTCCATTGTGCTGCTGCTTTTTGGTTGCCGTCATCAAACCAGGCCAGTGTGTCCTGCAAAAAGAAAACGTGCAGTTGCCTTTCCTTATCAGAAGGGTTCTGCTCCTCCACTGGCATCTGGTGCAGAGGTGATGCCACCCTAAGCAGGGACCCCCAGACTCCTGACCTGTCCCTGTGCCAGCTCATGGAAACATGAGGACCACAAAGTGATCATATCCTAGGTTGGAAATAGGAAAAAACCACAATTTTAATCCACTGAAGAACCAACCAGTGCCTGTGCTTTTGCTTTCTCAGCAGCAACCCACCTGAAGAGGGCTATTGAGCTTCATGGCCAAGCTTAGGAACTAGATTAATTAATGAAGGGCTGGGGTGGGCTGTCCTTGATCCTATGCTCCCAGGCATTAGCCTGCGATGAGCTTCTGAAGTGTTAACGGGGCTGGTCAGGGTGCAGTGTAAATAAGGGCACCGGAGCCTGTCCTGGTGTATTTGCACAGTGCACAATGCAAAGCTTTCCAGGCACGGGCTTTGATATTGTAGAATCAAATTAAACTTTTTCCTCCTCTGAACTCCCTCCTAGCCAGTGATGCCAGCTCTGTGGGATAAAGAGCACCGCAACCTCCAGTCACCATGGCTGCTCTAGCAATTTCGCCTTTTATACACACGCGCAGCCTAACAATAGCAGAATGGGTCCCTGCAGGCAGGGAATATCAAGCAAAGCCGCTTTTGTGATTCTGCCTGCAGTGCAAAGCGAGCCCTGCTTCGTAGCTCTAGATATTATCTGCAAGCTGCTCTGTGTAACTTTATTTAGATCTTTCTGCATTAATTGCATGGAGAAGGGCTCAAAAGTTCAGAATGTGAGAGAGGAATCTTTGATGTAGGAGGCTGTTGTCTCTGAATAAAGCTTTATATTATTATGTAAAACATAAAGGGCATTAGTTAGGAAACTGTGCTGATTAATTTAAGAACTCTGTCTTCGCCAGCTCTTCCCCCTCCTTTGTTTAATGAGAGAGGGGAGGGAGTCACTTGGGAAATGAACCTCTTGCTGCAGGCTTCGGGCAGAGAGAGCATGTGAGAGGGAGAGGCTGCTCCTCTGCACGGGTCTTGTGTCCCAGCCCAGCCAGTGCTGCTGCTGAAGGTGTAACGAGAAAACTGCACCTTTCCCCCCTGCCAAAATCAATAGGGAGACCTAGGGGGTCACCTAATTGGATACTGCTCACCAAGAGGCCGCTACAGCAAGAAACCCAACCACAGTGCTTCAGACTGCCTGCCAGATCATAAATCATATTCCGAGCCTGGCGCAGGCTGCTCCCTGTCTCGATGCTTCATTGATTGGGAGCTGTGGCTCTGCCCTGCACGAGAGAGCAGGGGGCTGTGGGGATGTGCCCGGGGCCGTGCTGGGCAGAGCAGAGCGGGACTGCCCGACCTCATGGTCGCACCGCCTTCCCCTGTGTTTGTCTAGCAAGGACATTTTCTTTGTTTAAACAAGGGGAATTACTTGGTTTTGCTTATTTATTTTGGCACTGGCTTTGGGAACAGTCCAAGGATGTTGGCTAAACAAAAGCTAATTAATTGGTGGTGGCTGGTGTTGCCCAGCCACCACAGGGTCCTGCAGTGAGCAGGCTGCTGAGGCTGGGACGGGAGCCGGGCCTCCCGCTCTGCCCCGCCGGGGGCTGCAGCTGCTTCTGCTTGCTCCCTTCCTCTCCATTTCATTGTTCATCTCCTCCCCTACTTGCCTAACTGCCTGCAGATTCCTGTCACTAAATCACCTGCCGATAGGGGATGGTTCCAGCTGCACCTCAGGGATGTGAGGGTAAGGAAAAGGGGCTGATGTGAACAGTGGTTGAAAAAACAAATCCATTGGAAAACACTGGGCAAAGATAACTGGACAATGAGCCTTACCAAGCCCCAGATGGAGCTGAGGTGGCTCTGTTCTTGGGGATGCTTCCTTGGGATGTTCGGCTCTGCCTGGAGCTCACCTTCCATCAAGCAGTAAGCCTTGTGTTAACCAGGTCAGTCTCCCTGATTCACCTGCAATTAACAAAAACGCTCACTGCCATATAGTTAGCAGTGGCCTGAATTAGAGCTGCCTCAAGGTTTGGGGTGTCAAGCTCAAAGGCGGGCTGTGTCTGGAAAAAGGCACATAACACGATGGGTCTCTGAGGTGTGTGGGGCTCCGGCTGCCTGCTCTGCTGCTAATGCACCTCTACTGCAACATCCTTGGAAAAATGCAAGGAGCTTGCTTGAGAGCCTGTGTGCTGTCAGATACACCCAGAAGGATTGCTTCAAGAGGAGCAGGAATAATCACCACAGACCCAAGATAAAAAAAAATAATAATCAAAGATTAATCCTAAAAACTCTCCTTTAATCTTTGTGCTTCCAGACCTAGTCTCCCTTTCATCTAGGACTTTGCTGTTCTCTAGTTTTTCTATGGTTACAGAAACCACAAGGCTGTAAGAGGGAAAGGGAAAAAAAATAAAAGATTAAATTAATGAGCAGGTAAGCAGGTTTATTATTTCATCTGATCCTTCCTTCCTTCCTGCTAATTTCTCTGAGCCAATTTGGGAGGTAGAGCCTATAACATTAACTTTGTGACAGACTATTGTATCCATTTTCTTCCTTAAACCATTTATCTGAATGATATTAAGATCCAATTTGCATAGCTACTTTAAGGAACAGTGCAGTGAGCGTGTATCAGCCAAGCTGTGGCGTCTGACAGGAAGAGCATTTGCTGGCATAAAAATAATGAAACAGATACTTTCAGCTGCTTGTAATTATAGAATATACACTACGCCATAATTACACAGTAGCAACAATAGCATCCGCAGCCACAGCACACGAGCAGGCTCTGGGCCAGGAAGCAACTCACCTTTGTGGGATCTGCCCGGCAGAAGCTGCCCCCGAAGGCTCTCTGTCCGAAAGGAGCTGGAGAGCGCGAAGATGTGCTGCTGAGGAAGTGCGGTGGCCTTTCTAAAGGCTCCAGGAAAAAACTACACTGCCTTTGAAATGAGTGGGTAGAGCTGTAATTATGGAGAAGATGCAAAGGAAACTGCAGCAGAATCTGGGGAGCGCTTGCAGAAGTGGGAGGCAAAACGCCTGCTTGGAAAATGGGTGAGCATCCTCCAGAGCGTGGCTGAAGGCTGTCCTAATGTCTGCTTCAACTTTAAGGCCAAGGTTAGACATCTCTATGCACTGGGCATGTGAGCAGCTTCTCCACAGGACTTGGAGATGTGCTGGGCAGCAGCTTGCATCCAAGCCATGGTTTGAAATAATTGAAATGGAAAATGGGGAAAGGTGTGAGAGAGGAGTGCCAAAGTGTCCAGGCACTGAGCCTGCCCTGTCCATCGGGGCTGCCCAGAGGCGAGCAGAGGGATGGGGCACTGGTCCCTAACATTCCCCAGGTGCACCTCCAAGAGCACCCCAGCCTCCCTGTGCTGGGGTAGAGGAATTGCAGCCCTGCAGGCCATGACCACAGCATCTGTCACTGGGCCCCAAAACTCAATTTCCCACCTCTTCCAAGCACTTTTCACTGAGTGAAAACCGTCCTTGAGCAGGATCTGGCCGGGTGCTTTAAGCACACAGGACAGCAGCGTCCATGTGCTGCTGAGCTCTCCGTGGGGACTGCCTGCAAAATGCCAGGACGTGCTGCTGCACAGAGAGAAACCTCGGTTCTTAAGGATTCATCTGAGGAGGAGGAGAGGGGGGTTGTGTGTGGGGAAGTGGTTGTTGTGAAGGAGGGGCTTGGAGTCGCAGCAAAGCCAGGAGTTACACTGTGCAAGAGCTGGCCCCGGGGAGGCAGCGGTCTCTGAGGACCCATTGCACTTCTTGTGCCAGCATCTGAGTCTAATCCCTACTTCTAGCTCATTAATTGAACCACAAGACAAAGTTTAAGGCCAAGTCCTCAGCTGCAGTAAGTCAATCACCTCTGGTGGAGCCGAGCCAGCACTCGCTGGCTGGTGTGGGCTCTCTGGTCCCTTACACTGCTCCTACTTGAAATACTAGTGGCACACTTTGGTGGAGAGATTAAAGTGGTTTCTGTTTTATTTATGGCGTTGTGCTCTTCAGAACTGCTCTGACTAGCTCTGGTCATTCACAGCTTCCAAAAAGGGTCCATAGGAAGCACGGGGGGCTGCCACACCTGCTGGCCATCCAGGGGGACAGCCTTGGTCCTGGCTGTCCTCTAAAGCTGTGGAAGGAGATGAACAACTCCACCAAGATGTCAGGGGTCCTGCTTGTTCCTCTGCTGTTCTCTGTCTCTAAAATCACACCAAAATAGTTCTGCAGTCCTGTATACTGAGCTGGCTCTGAAATAAGAGGGTTATTTGAGGAGCATCTGAGCACCTCAGGCCTCATGACAAATGCTTATGTGGTGGGAGAGGGATGTGGGAATTCGGGATTGAAGAGAAGCACTGGAAGGAGGTTCCCCGTGGACCACAACCTGCCTGGTGGTTTCTGGGTTTCCTGCCCTGCGGCAGCAAGGAAGGACACAGCCAATCCATCAGGAAGAGCGGGTGGCCACATCCTGGATCCCGCGTCCCATCAATCCAGCAAGTGAGCAGCCAAAGGCGATTCACCATTGATTGGGCCCCGGTGGAAGTGCTTCCAGCCCTGGGCTGGGCTGCTGCCAGGCGGCGAGCACAGCACGAAGCAAGGTGTGCATGGTGGGGGAAGTGAGTTATGGCCGCTCACGGAGGTCTGTGTCCAGGGCACTTCTCAGTGACCCATTCAGGAAAGCACCAGCAGTGATGGATTCTCTGTTGGGTCTGTCTTGCTGGGTGATAAAGCCTTAACTTAATAGTTATGAACTGGACACAGGAAATAGCCTGGAGCGATATGCACTGTGCTGAAGGCTGGTGTTTTTAAGCCTTCCTGATTTACAGCACTGGGCTGAGTTAACTCTGCTGTGGTCACACCTTGTGGCCTTGGCTGGGTGAATACCCGGTCCCCAGCCTGTGGCTCTGGAAGGGAGCACAGGACTGAGCTCAGCGCGTGGTGTCCGCAAACGACTGGTGGTTTTAATCCCAAGTGGAGCAGCAGGACAAACCCCTGCCGGCTCCTCCGTGTGTGCCCCAGCTGGGATCAGCCCCCGCAAGCCAAGTCCCTGTGTTGAGAGAAGCGAGCCCGCTGCTTTGCACCACACCTGAGCTCGGGGAAAGCCTTCCTGCCTTGGGGGCGAGGTGCAGCTTCTCTGGCTTGCACCGGGCTTGTCTGCATCGCGTGGAAGGAAGGAGGCGTGGGGGGGACCCCGCTGTGGGGATGTGGGGGCTCCACAGGCCCCGCTCTGCCTCCAGGACTTGCTCCTTTTGCTTCCTCAAACTTTTGTTTTTAATGATGTTTGTTACAAAGCTGTTTTGCTGCTTTGTTTCTCTCCATCTGCCGCCTCCTTTCAATCCAATTATTGCCTTGTTGATGGTTCCTTGAATTTAAGTGATGGCTTTCATTTGACCCCTGACTTTGAGGTCCGTCTCTCACAGCCCTATCCAGCACTCTCTGGCAAGTTTCTTCATTTCATCTTCAGCTGCTGGAGCTGCCTGGACTTCTCTGAAGTGTCGGTGCTGTCTCCGAAGTAGAAAGCTTTTCAATTAAGAATTATTTTTTTAGGACTCATTAAGGGGTGCACTTCTTTGTGGGTAATTATTATTAATGGCCTTTCTTTTTAGCAGAGGCTCGCTACACTTGCAAAGAAGGGGAATGCTGACAGAGCTGTGCACACGGGGGGGCGAGGGGGTGCGTAACTGGAAGTGACGGAGAGTAATGTCTCTTACGTTCCTTCATTAGTGGCACAACACTTCTAAGGGAATGTGTGATGGGGAGCGGCAGGGCACGGTTCCCCCCCAGCAGCCCGTGCCACCCCCTGCACCCAGCACAAGCGCAGCTGAGGCAGGCAGCTCAGCGCCGGGCAGGGGAGGGTCTGCTGCGGGGCTCCACGCCTTGCATCCCTCCGTTATCCCTGAAAACAGGCAGGCTTCGATTTCCATGGAAATCCTTTTGTCTGTGAATCCCCGAGCGTTTCATGCTCCTTACAGAGCCAACCGCGCAACACTCTGCAAAGACAACTAATTGTATCGTTATCGTTGTGCAAATGAGGAAACAGACGCTTCGGGCTCCTGAAGCAAATTGGAGGCTGAATGGGGAGCAGCACAGCCAGCCTCCGCTGCTGGGGCTCCTCCGTTCCCCGGAGCTGCCCTCCTCCTGCTGCTGTGCCCCTTGCCACGGGCCAGAGGGCTTCCTGTAGGCCCCCGGTTTCTTCCTTCCTCCAGTTCCCTTTTCTGGGCACACGCTTTGTGCCCCCCGAAGTCTTCAGGTCCCAGGGACTGCTTAATGTGGGCTGGAGGAGCCCATGCAGACCTGCAAGCACTCAGTAATTCAGTTTTCAGCAAAGCCAGGGCAGGTGGACACGGGCTTGCTGGTGTCTGTGCCACGGGCAGTCAGTTCCTCCCTCCTCTCTCCTGGCCTCCCCCTTCCCCTGTGCATCAAAGCGTCTCCAGCACACTCCTGTGCATGACCTGCTTCTGTATCCAGAGCCACTCACCTCGGCGTGAAAGCTCATAATGCTGCGGTGATCCCGGGTGCTCAGAGTCCCCCACCCACCCGCAGGCAAAATGCAAACCACAGCCCAGAGCGAGGTGCTCTGGGCAGAGAACGGCACAGCGCATCCCTCCCCAAACGCCAGTGCCTTGCCAGCACTGCTAGTGCAGAAAGCAGAAAATGGGACACGTCCCTAGGAAGCCCAGGTCTCAGCTTCTCTGGGAGATTTGAGCAGAGATGAGTGCAAATGCTATATCCAGGAAACTCCTCCGTCTGCCAAAGGAAAGCAATGGAGTGAAAAAGGCGAGGGGCGGACGTTTGCAGAACAGAAGCGCTCCCAGGGCCACTTGAGCAGGAAGGACATGCTGTCTGCTCTTACGGTGCTTCGTGGTGCCAGGAGCCTGCAGGGTGCGGTGGGGAGGCGGAGCAAGTTGTGCTGTCCCCAGGCGAGCCCCCAGGACCCCAGCAGGAGCCTCTGTGGGCAGGGGCTGCACGAAGGGCATGCAGCGGTCGCAGGGTTCGTGTGCGATTCAAGTGGGGTACAGCCAAGAGCAGGATGATGCTGCAAAGCCATTCCTAGGGAACGTGACTGTGCCCTGACTTATGAGCAGTTGCTTGGTGAGTTTCTCTCTGTGAGTTAATGCAAAGTTTCCCGTGCTACTGACAGCTGAGCCTACACTTAAAGGAATTAAACTCCTCCTGTGGCCCTGTGCTGCTGAGGGATTAAAATACGAACTGTGCCATGGCTCACCAGTGGGCATCTCTGCAATCTCCCCCCATGTGCTCTGTGGAAAGGCAGTGCACCAAGCCCCGGGCATTGATGTGGGGACCCCTGCCCACCTGGGGACAGAGATCTGCTCACTTGGATGCCCTGGCTCAGGCTCTCTGCAAAAGCAGGCAGGACAGCCAGCATCAGCTACACCTGCTGCTGCTGAGGAGGGCTGAGCTGCACACGACAGCCAGAAAACTACTTTATTATTTTATTTTTATTATCTTTTTAATGAAAGCTGAGGCTCTGGAGAAGGATGGGGAGGCCTTTGCATGACCCCACCAAAATATCTCATTATCCTTCAAGGATGGGCAAACACCCACACTGATAAACACTTGACTAATGGACAAGCCTCTACATCATAAACATTGCCTCCCTGTTTGCACTAATTGTCCTCCTTGTCACTGCTCTTTGCAGAGTGACAAATGATTTGGTTTTAATGGAGATCAAATTCCCCTGTCACTCTTAAGTAATCCCTTTAAGCCAAGGATGAGTCATGTGGACAGGACAGAGCATGTGGGGGAGAAGATTTCAAAAGAGATGTTCCCTCTGTACCTGAGTCATCAATAACAGCGATTCCAGACCAATTTTCCCCACAGGCATATTTTCTCAGCCAAAGCCACTTTGTTTCCTGTAGCAGAAGCAATATTTATCCTTCCCCATGCTGCAGGACCAAGCGAGCACTTGATGGAATTAAAAGGCAACTCATTTAAAACTGGTGCACAAGTGCATTTGAGACAACTCATGGATAAAGGGTCATTTTCCAGTGATAACTTGGTAAGGAGTAAAAGAATGATGACTGATGTCCAGTTACTTTTGTGAGTTGTTTAATAGACTAGAAGTGGGCCAGACTTACAGTGTTCAAGACGTGGATGCCAACCTGAACGGTCCCAAACTCTGAGGACTCATTTGCATGATGGGTTTCTGTGTACTCCGCTCTTGGAACTAAACACTAAAGGAAAAAGTATCAAATCCCCAAGTCCTCAGCCAAAGTTAATGAAAGTGTTATACGTGAGGTAAAGACTGCTGCTCCCTCTGTTCAGGCAGCATACCAGGAGGAGAAAGTCCTCCATTATCTAGGGCGTTCACACAGCAGTTCAGAAGAGTTTACAGAAAGCCTTCATTTACCGGGGGCCACGAAGCATCTCTCAGTGCCTGTTACAAACTTCAGATCTAGAGAAAAAGAGAAACATAACAAATGTGAGACAGTGAGAGCAGGAGAATGGAAAGCATTGACCTTAGGCCTTCTCAATAGCAAGGAATTTCTTTATACCTAAAGAAAAAAGAGAGATTACTACGATTGCTGTTAATATGATCCGAAGGAAAAAAATTCTTCTCAACCCCAAATCTGTCAATTTAAACATAAGCTAAAGAGCAAAAGATGGCAACCAGGCAGCTGAGAGCCACGTGGTGCCGTGCCGGTGTTAGTGCACCTCGGCTTGTACTGCTGCTTGCTGTGACCGAGCGCCAGTACTGCGAGGACAGCAATTAAAAAACCAGCCAGACATCACCAAGTAGGGAACCTTTCTGCTCCTCATCTGCAGAGGCCAGCAAAGGAGTCGTGATATTTGGTGTTAATGTAATATTCACATGGTAAAAGCATGTTAGCCCATGTTTTTGTCCGACAGGAGATGATTGTCACATCAGAGGCTTTATTCTGGCTCAGAAAACAGAAAAGCACTGTGAAGCGCAGAGATTTACCTGGAAGATATGTCAGGAAAGAAATCAAACAAGCCACAAACAACTCCCTTTCAAAAATTATCTCGGGGAGTTAATGATGTAACAAGCCTTCAAGATCCAGCTGGGCGAAAAAAAAAAAATCTTCCAGCTGCGATTTGATAGCAGCCTCCCATAGCTAGGAAGTTATTAAAAATCTTGCCCCAAGGAAGGGCCCACTGTACGACCGCTGCCTCATGGTTTCCAGATGATCATTCTATGATTTTCTGAGGTGATTTTTTTTTATTTTAGAAAATAAATTTAAAAATAAAAAAATAAGAAAAAAAAATCCCTAACTTAGCTTCTCATCTGCCTGATTCTCTTATTCTCTGTTTTTTAGTTGCAGCTAGCAGAAAGTAGAAGAGTAATTTCCCAGGCTTATGCAGTGCTTTCTGCCCGGAGCTGCACAGCTCGAGCCTGGTGCATCTGAAGCCCTCTGCAGCCACCTCTGCGGGTGCCACGGAGCCTCCTCGCTCCATTGACTTCTGTGACCCTGCAGCCGCTGGAGCAGCTGGGGGATGGCACGTACCTGCTCATCTTTCAGCTTTTGTTTCTGTCTGCCAGAGTTTAAACTCTCCGGGGCTGGGACTGCTTCTTTCAGGGTCTGTGGAGTGTGGCAGACGGGGCCCACCAGGACCCGCAGCCGCCAGGAGGACGTCGGCAGTTGCTGTGGCTGGTAACGCGGGCGACGGATGCCGGACGGAGACACGGTATGGGAACAACTGATCGCGTGTCCTGTTGGGCTCCCAGGTGGCAAGTCAGCTCTTGCTGGATTTCTTTATTTCTGTGGACTAGAGATGAGCCCAAAATGTGGCTGCTGAGCATCAATTTGTAGAACCCATGTGTACGCCACAGTCCTCCGCTGACATTGCTGCGCTAGCAGAGGTGAGAAGCAGAGTGGGGAAACTGGGCCAGCAAAACCTTTCATGTAGCAGCACTTAAACCAGCAAAGCTGTGATTAGCAGGAACGTCTTGCTCATGTGAGGTAATTTTATTATGCTATTTTAGCAGACAGCATTGAGGATATGACCTTGTCCGCGCTAGGAGGACACAGCTGTGTCCCTGCTAGAGCTCGCTGAGACCCGGCCTGCGAGGGATGGAGCGAGGCGTGCCTGAGCCCAGGAAAGGCCGTGTGCTACCTGCCTTCCCAAAGTATAGTGTTATGGGAAAATAAATAAATGAAAAGATGACATTTGGTCACTCTCCAAGGACATGGGATGGACAGCAGGAAAGCAGCTGGACTCGGTGGAAATGAGGTTTCCACACCAGCTGCTAGGAGAGAGCGATGCAGCTGCAGGAGCGGCACTGGGGCCAGCGGCCAGGGAAGGGCAAAAAGCTGCTGCTGGAAGTGTCCGAGGGCACCAAAAGGCCCTTTGCCCGGGGGCTGGGGCATGGACTGGTGCTCCCTGAGAACTCTTCTGGCCCACCCTTCTGCCACTTCCACAGCATCCCAGTCCCACCGGCAGGCACAAGGATCTGCCTTCACTGCAGTGCACCCGTCCCCCACCCCTAATTTGGATTCATTTCCCTCTTAAAGAGCTATCACATTATTACATTATCACATTATGCAAACCAAACATCACAAAAAGGCAGATAGTTAACAAACAGACTGCGAGATTAGGGTTTGCCTGTGGGATCCAGCCTAATCAACTGGCCTCCTTATCTGCCTCTGATCAGGGCGACACGCTTCCGCATCCCGCCGAGCCAGGCAGCGCCGCGGTCCCAGAGGAGTGGAACAGCATCTCAATTACATATCTATTTTTTTATCACGCTGCTGAAGTAATGAGGGTCCCAAGCTCTAAACTGCTAAATATCACTTGAAGTCAAAGAGACAAATATGCACTAATTACAGGGAAAAGGCAGCATCCAAACAGGCGCTCTGGTTCAGGAGCGTGGCTCCGCTGCTGCCAGCCCCCCGCAGGTGTTCGGAGCTGCTTCTGCATTTTCCCAGAGACCTTCTGTAATTGTTGTGCACTTTTTGCATGGCAACAGGACATAGGAGAAGCTTGCTGGGGAGGCACAGCAGGCTTTGGAGGTGGAACATGTGAACCAACAGGAAGAGCACAGGGTGCCTGGTTTTTGGCCAAGCACAGCACTGTGTCCCCATGGCAGGCTCCGGCTGTGCACCCTGAGGGACAGCAGCTCACAGAGCACACTTCCATCACAAGTACCCTGCTTTGTGCACCCTCTGAAGGGGCTGGGGCAGAGCCTGGGGCAGAGGCATGTTCTCACTATGCCCACCACCCCTGTTCCTCACCCCCTTGGCTGCAGCTGCAGCTAATCCTTCTTAGATCATCCCATATAACCTGTTCAGCTGTAAATCGCTTCCTGCTGAGCACCCATAATACACAGATTGGAGGTAACTTTACTCCAGAGAGCCAATTAGTGCAAATCTAGGCCTGGTAATTACAGTGTGATAAGATCCTGGCTGCTGATATCTCTGGGCAGATAAGGCACAAGGAAGCAATCTCCTAATGCAATGGCAGTTATTATTAAAGCTTCACCTCAGTCCCATAAAGCCTTTGGTAGGTTCAGCTTCAGGCCTGTGCTTGTGCCACTAAGAGCAAGCTGGTGCTCCAAGAGCAAGGCAGGAGCTGGAGGGAAGAGCTGCAGCCTCCCTGCTGTGTCTGCAGCACCCAGGCATTGCCCAGCACCAGCTCCTCCCTGCTGCAGCCTCTGCTGCTGGCCAGCTCCTGTGAGCAGAGGTGAAAATCCCCTCCTCAGCTTGCAAAGCCCAACCTCAGGTCTCCCGGTGGTCGGTGAACATCAGCAGGTGAGTATTTATCTGCCTGGGTTCTGCAGAAGCTGCTGCTTGTGCTGTGCCTGGTGGGAAACCTCGGTGCCCAGGTGGATGCGGAGGGCTCTGGGAGCAGGGGTGCACCCTGTGCTGGGGGCTGGAAGTGCTCTGTGCTGTCACTTGTTTAGCCCCAGGGTAGGCTGGAGTGCTCCAGCTGATGTGCTGGTTCCACATTTCCCTCTACCTGTGGATAAGAAGTGGAGGGTCCAGAACAGGCTTGATTGTGTTGGGGGAAAAGAGGATTTCTGCTGAGGAAAGAGCGCCTGGGCAGGACTATCTGCTATCTAAAGCCTCCATGCTGTGCTGGAATAACTCCCCTGAATACGAGTGAAAATCAGGTCACGCACACGTTTTGGAGGCGTTCATGTCTTTGGATCTGATGTACTTTTAAGGATGGCACTGCTGCACCCTGTCTGCGCAGCTCTGAGTAATTTGCAGATGGTCCCAAACTTCTCCTCCTACTCCAGCCCCCAGTAATAAAACAAGTTAATTATTCCCACGCTGTGAAACCTGAGACTGAGGGTTATGCATTTCACTTTAAGATGTGAAAGGGGGCTAGAGTACTTGCAACTTCTGTTGGTGTAAATCAGGATTAATTCAGAGGAAGCCAGCATGGGGATTTTTGTATTTATATATACATATATTCAGGATCAAAATTCCTTTATATACAAATAAAGGAATTTCTATTCTGAATTAGGTGGATAGAGGACAATGGGGAAAGCAAAGACAGCAGAAATGCCATCCACATACCTTGTGTGGGATGTTGCAGTGAGGCAGCAGACAACACAGCCTTGCACCCCGGCCTGCTCTAGAGCCGTGCTTTGGGCATTCAGTATGCATGAAGTGTGTGGCTTTAACCAACTGGTTAGAGTAATTGTTATGAAATTAGAAGCTGTATAACACCAGGAACAGGGTAGTAAAGGATCCTAAACTTCCCTGACGGTTCTGGTTGTTAATGTCTGCCTGTAGCTTAATTACATCATCAATTGCATTAAATAATGCAGGACCTAACTGGGATTTAATGAATACATTGCAAAGGATAAATTGGACTTACAATGTAACTGGTGTCCCTTTACGGAATCGGGGAAAAACTGGAACACACATTCAATTTCAGCACAGTAAAACTGGATAAATAAACAAGTGTTATAAGCCCAGCCAGGAGCAGCAGCAGCTCCCCCGAAACGAGGAGGGGAAGGCTTCTGGTGTGCGAGCCCCAAGCATTGGGGTGGCACCAGCGGTGCCTGGCTGGGGAACGGGGTCCTGTGGGGTGCTGGGCTCTGACACGGGGGGCTGCTGCCCTCAACCTGGGGCGGGGGGGGGGCAGGCAGGCAGGCAGGAGGTGTTTTTTGGGCAGAGCGAGGTGAACTGGTAGCAAGCACAGCATCATGGCTCAGGAGCTGTGCAGAGAGGGAAAGGAGGAGGAGGGAAAGCACGCAGAGGCTGTGGAGCTGAGAACAGCTATTAGTCACCGCAGAGGAGAAAATGGCAGGAGCAGGTGGAACAGCAGGGCAGCCAGAATCTGCTCCAGCACGCGGGGAGCAGGCAATGGGACCTGGGTCTGCCTGTGGGGCCGATGGCCCTGTCCCCTCCTGGTGTTTCACTGTGGCCCTGGGGGCACTTCCCCAGCCAGCCCCCTGCCTCGTGGGCTGTGACAGCCCATGCAGGACATGGGATAAAGCAGCGGACCCATTTTCTCCACATTTCGCTAAAAGCTGTTTGCTTTTTTTTGCTTAAATGACTACAGTGTTTGCTCTAGGGGTTCTGAAGCACCCAGCCAAATTTCCTGTGTTGACGAGGAGCAAACAGTCCGGCAGAACGGGAGTTCCCTGCAACAAGCGATGTTTGCAGAGAAAATCCAGAGGCGTTCAGTGTGCTCCAAGCTGTTGCTTCATTGAGAGCGAGCACTGACAGTGCTTGTTCTGTGTCATGATAAACCCCACCTAAGAGAGCTATAGCATCCTGGGATGACTGGAGGAGGGAATGCAAACTGATAGGCAAGCTGCTGCTAAAAGGCATGTGACACCGGTTTCAGCATGAGACCAGCTGTCTTCAATTTAAATCACAACAGGTTGAGTAGAGGAGTCCATCAAGGAGGAACGAGCTATTCCTATGGCGACCAGGCTGCAGGAATCGCTGCGGTTTGCGGGGCGATGCAGACGGAACCGAAGCCCGGGGAGCATCCCCTCCTGACAAACAGGCTCCTGGTGCTGCTGACTCATCAAGTGGTCAAGCGAGTACAGAAACAGGTCTTTCAAATATTTATTCCGTGCCCCCCAAAAGCGTTGTCACCAGTGTGCCCTGTTCCTTTATTTTCCTGGCTGGAACCAACCCTGAATTCTGATGTCCTTCCCCCCCTCGGAGATGAACCCACCGAGCCAGGGGTTGCTTCTATTATCCGTGCAGTGATCAGCCTATTGTCAGAGCTTGCAAATACACAAATAACAACAGCAACCCAAGTGGGAGGGCAGCGTGCTGGAGGCATCACTCTGGGGCTGTCAATTCAGTATCTCTCACTAGTGCTAACCATGCTTTAAAATTATAATAAAGCACAAAGGGAGCTCAGGCAGAAAGGTAACAAGCTGTGATGCCAGGGAGCAGCCTCAGCTGAAATCTTCAGTCTGTAGAGCACCAAAAACACAGGTTTGCAGATTCTCCAGCTTTCCTGCTCATTCATCACCTCTGCCTCGTCCATCTCCCCAGTCCCCCATCTGTTGGCCTCTCCACAAATGCCACTTTGCCCCCTCCTGGGCTCCTTCTAAGCAGATGACACTTTTTTTTCTTTAAACCAAGTTCTGTTAATTGTTTAGCTGCTAACAGCGAGGCCTCCCAGAGACACCTGAGCCCATAGGTGTGTGCAGGAATAGTCCTGTCCTCCTGCAAGGCAGCCTGGGCTGGGGGGCCACAGGCACCAGCTGAGGAAGGAGACCCATCAGCTCACTCCTTCGCTGCTCTCTCTCCACGCTGGGGTGTGTGAGCTGCAGGCACAGGAGAAGAGGTGCTGGGCTGAAGGCAGTCCCATGGCATGGGGCTTTGCTGCGGAGGGCTCAGCAGGGCAGTGCCCGCGTCCCTGCTCCCTCCTCGGTGGCGTGGGCGCAGCCCTCCCCGATGGTATGATATCCTTCCCTCCGCGTATCCCTGTAATAAGGCGGGGATGCGGCGAGCGCACGGCAGTGACCGATGCGCGGGGCTGATTGTCTGTGTGGAGATGCTGAAAGGGGTCGCGACTCTCTAAGTGCTCGTCAGAATGAAGGATGACAGCCTCAGACAATGAGACACTTCTCTTCCCTTCTCTCATGCTGTTAATGAGTGCTTGGGCATCCGGCACTGCAGGTTGTTTTATTTTATTTTCCCTCTGTTATTCCTCTATCTATTTATTTGTTTAATTAATTTATTTATTTTAGGGTTCTCCCTCCTTTTTCCACCTCTGTCCTTCCCCTGCCTTCCCTCTGGCTTCTGCAGCTATTTGTGTTGGAGCCCAAGCAGTTAGTGCTCTGAAGATTTAATTAGGCACTTGGATGAAACCTGGAAGTGGAGCCTTTGCTGGGACTGAGTCTGCCAGAGCCCCCTTGTCCCCCCACCAGCTCTATCCTGAGGCCACCCTGCAGCAGCAGAGGGGAGCGTGGGGACACGGGAGCACCCTGGGGACCTCGCGGTGTTCCTTTGGTGCTGGGGGTGGCTGAATCCACTTTTTCCTCGCTCTGGGAGCTGCTGGGTGGGACGTGATGGGGCATGGAGCAGGATGTGCACGAGGAGGACACGTACAGCCCAAAGCCACCCCAGCCCTGCCCGGTGGGCGCTTCCTCCCATGCACGAGCAGAGCTGGACCTGCAATGGGGCCACATCCTCCCCAGGGATGTGGGCCTGGGGCTGGCAGAACAGGGGTGGAAATGTGGGGTTGCCACCCGGGAGAAAGCTGGGAAGGATTTAAGCAAAGGCTAAATCAGAAGTCCCTTGCTGTGAGTGACTGGGGCAGCTAATTAGAACCGACAGAACATATCTTTTCTTCCCAGAGAGGAAACTCAGCTGAAAATGAAAGTGCATTTGTCAAAAAAAAAAAAAAGTCTCCCCAGCTGTTGTTCCCCTGAACAATCTGCAAAATGCTGGAGGACGGGATCGATCGTGTTTTCTCATCTAAGTTGATGGGGAGCAGGGCTGGGGGAGCGCTTCTGCCCCGATAGCCGGGGTTGGCATGCAGGAGGGAGGCGCGGAGGGGCGAGGTCCTGCAGCAGGGCTGGGTCTGGGGGAGCCGTGGGTGCCTGCAGCTCTTTTATGGCCGTGGTCCCAGCTGTGCCTGGGGAGGGACAAGGCGGACCAGGGGCTCTGGATGCAGGGCTGATGGCCCAGGGAAGGATGGCTGTATCTGTTTATCTAAAGAAACCTGGATTGTTGAGCGTCCCCAAACTTTTGCTTTCTTGCCTTTTTTTCCATGCCTCTCAGAAATAAGGTTTATCTGGCTTTGAAGGTCTTATTCTGGGGACATTGCCTTTAAAAAAAAAAAAAAAAAAAACCTCCACGGCATCTTTTCCCATTCTCAGGGTGACACAAATGACTGATTTTCATGCAATGTTGCGAGTGCCTTTCAGAGGCACAATGGAAGGTTCCCTGACAATGTCACACGTCTATTCAAAACAACCTGCACGCCACTCACAGGCCCACACATTTGCACAGCGCTTGTTCTCCGCTGCGATAAGGCATGTTAGGGTTTTTATTTTTTTCCCCCTATTCTATGTGAGAAATAATTCTGGTCTTTTAAGTCCCTGGCTTTTTTGATCATTTTTTTTTTCTCCTTATTACTGAACAATAGGACTCATCCTGCTTTTATTCATTACGTGATCTTGCGTTGCAGCAGCCCGACGTCAGTGATGAGCTGGAGGAGGAGCAGTGGGTGAGACGAAGGCTGACCCAGAGGTGAGCTGTGGAAGGCAGAGACACCCTCTTGCTCCCAGTTAACGTGTGCCCAGATCGGGCACCTCCATTGTGCAGCCTGCATGGCTACTGCTTGGGTAAAACCAAACCTGGCCTCTGATGAGTGCCCTGGCCCATCCTGCCTTCCCAGGGACAAAAATTCCGGTGCCTCGGCCCAAAGCTGCTGGTGCCAAGGCGGTGCCCCAGCAGGGACAGAGCATCCAAGCCTGGGCTCCCGCAGGTCTGACCCCGTACGTGATGGTGACGCTGGGGCAGCCCCCTCTTTGCTTGCTGTTGAACACGTACGTGCGGGAGGAACTGCAAGTACTGCCTTCCACCGGCGTCAGCACATAAAGTACGAGCAGCTACTAATAAATTTCTTACTGAATTGACAGTTTGGGGGGGTTCTGCTTTAACACAAGGAAAAAAAAAATCTCTCTTCCCTATGTCTCCACCTATCTCTCTCTCTCCCTTTTATTTTTTTAAAAGGATCGGTTAGACACAGGGACTCCAGCGTGAATAAACTCAGATTTATGTCCCCATCAGTAGGATCCTTAAACTTCCTAAGTACTTAAAACGTACACATTTTAACTTGAAAAATTATCAGGTTTGTCTAAAGGAAAATTTTCTAACATAAAACAGGAAACTCATTTGAAGGGAGAAATTCTCCAGTGAAGCGAACCCAGGCAGTCATAAAAAAGTTAAACCAGGCATAAAGGGAAATGTCAGATGTGTGGGAGAGCCAGATGTCTCTCTATTTTTTCTTTTTTTTATATATATTTTTATAACCTAGATCAGATTATAGGAGAATATATGAATGTATCAAGCAGGGAGGGGTACGCAGAGTGAGGAAGAGAATTTCGCTTCCAGCCTTTAACTTGATGTAATGCAGAGCGCTCTACAAAGAAAAACATTTTTTTTATTTCTAAATAAAGCACTTTAGAGTGACACATTTATTGCTGGCAAAGAATTACTCAAACAAGAGACATTGCCAGCTATTTATTTTAAAAGCTTTTTTTTTTTTTCCAAGTTTGGAGGGGAGAAAAAAAGATCAAAACCCCTTTCCACTCTTTTCAATATTCCCTTAAAAGCTTTAAAATAAAGTGACTCTTCTGTTCCTAAATCTCCTTTCTGGCGTTTGCAGGTCCACTGGGCATGAGGGACCTGCAAGCCCCCTGGGGGGGTCCCATGGGTGCGTGGTGCAGTGGGGGCTGCGTGTGGGGCTGGCCGAGGGGCTGTAGTTGGTGAATTGAGCAAAGCCTTGCAAGGGATTTCCCTGAGATGAGCCCTGCGTGTTTTGCTCTTGCTACTTTGCTAAGGCTTAGGTTATAATTTTTCAGGCTTCTTGATGGCCAGGCCATATTGGAATGAATGGGCGCTGGATTTCTGAGCCCCTGAGATAGCTCGGAAATAGCTTTTGCGCTTACTTGCACCAGGAGCTCACGTTCCCAGCTGCTGCAGCTCCCTGGTGCCTGCTACTCAGCGCTGGCAGAGCCAGGAGTGCATCCACACGCAGCTTCCAGGGAGAGAAGAGAAATATGGACCCTGAGGCTTTCCTGGCTGAGCATGCAGCAACCTGTAAATTACACGCGGTGCTCAAGTTGGGCAAAGTGCTGCATGCTGTGCTGTTCCCCAAGACTTTAAAATATTAAATGCTAAGTCACTCGTATATCTATTTATCCAAAGCAGTGTGAGTCCTAAGAGCCCATTGCTAAAATGTACCATGCTGACTTGGTTCCAAAGGAATAAGAATAAAGAAGGCAAGAGGAGTAACTGATGATCGTATGTCAGGAGAACCCTTTTCTGAGGCATGCGGGCAGGGAAGTGATGGGGCAGGATGGGTGCTGGCTTGGATTTGCTGGTGCCATCAGCCACGACACCTTCAGTTTGCCATCGTTGTAGGAGCCAGACTTGGCTGTCCTGTTGAGTGTCAGACCTGCCGAGCCGTGGCATTTGTCACGCACAGTTCGTGCTTAACTTTGAAATAGTCCCAGTGCCAGGTTTTGACTTCTTTATCAAAACTTTCCATTTCTGAAGTCAAATCAGCTTTCCTTTCTTACACTGAATGAGTGGTAAAAGAGACTTCGAAAATTTAAAGGTCAAAATTGATACATTCTGCGCCTGACATTTTTCATAGATTTTCCTGCATTTTGGGTCAATGCTGTCTGTCGAGGGCTCAAGCACATGGTGAGAGGTGGAGTGGTGTTGCTGGACTTAGCACAAGGAGAGGGCGCGTTGCTGACCGCAGTGCCCCCGTACCCGCACTGCTCGTGGTGCTGTGCGCAGGGAAGGCGCTGGCACAGGGGCTCAGCTTCTGCAGGTGAGCAGCACGTCCAGGTGTCAGCCCAAATGGCCAACACAACCAGAAACATTCGGAAAGCTGTGATAGTTCCTACAAGGTCGGGATATGTGAAACACCTCATTAAATTGCTCAAACACTGAGTCGTGTCTTTAACCAAGGCCTTTTAATGTCAGTTCCTACAGACTAAATAGCAGAGCATTAGCATACCTGTCAAGGCTTCCCCGTTAACCTCTTCTGCAAGCATGATTTAAGTGCCTTTCTCAGCCTATGGCACATTTCCCTTCTATCTTTTTCAAAAAAGAGAAAGAGAAGAAAAATAGAGCTTTTCACATCAGGCTCCAGAGATCCTCTCTGGTTGAATTCAGGTTTGTTTTACAACATGGCAAATCTGTTCAACACAAAAGAAAAGCATTCCTGTAACACAGAGAGAACGTAGCTTGGGATATTTTTCAGCCAGAGCTTGGAATAGCTCTCCTCTGCTATGCTTTTAATCCAGCATGGACTCAGGCATTGGATTGAGAGAAGAAGTGTGGATCAAGCAGAGATCCAGGAGCCATGGGATGAGAACTGAGTCCTTGGGCTGATCTCATACTTTCTTGCCTTCTCTTCTCTGTCTGACACCAAATCCCTTTTAATTCGTCTGAGTGGTGTTACATTTGTCATTTCATTAGCTTTTCATCTCAGCTACTTTCTTTCCCCCATAGATTATTCTATTTCTCCAGTTTTCCCCCCTTTCTGTTCTTTTTACTCTATAATTGGATCATTTGCAGTTTATAGGAAAGATGAGAAACAAAAGGTATTGACAACCCAAGCATCCAAAATTATGTGTCAAGCTCAAAAAATGAGATGAAAAGAAAATCTGGATCTTCTTTCTTTGCATTCTGATTTCTGAATCCACGCAGCTCATTAGTTTCCTGTGTTCAGGGCTTTTTCTGTGTCTGAGAAAAGCAGAAATCTACTTTTAACAAGAGCTGAGGTTCTCACGTAATCAGTTGACTCCAGTGGCTGGGGATTTATGAGACACAATGGTATAAAGACCCATGATAACAGTTCAGCGTTAAATTCGGGTTTCTCTTTGCTGGGTGAAGCTTTAATTTCAAGCCTAATGTTTTTACACTGTCCCTTTAAAAAGATGATCAATTATTCTCAGGAACAAAACAAATGGCGTTTGTAATGTGGATTACTTCTACTCTGAGCGAGTAGCTCGTCACTAATTGGGTGATGACTGCCTGCTAGGACCGCACCGCACAAAATACTTACTTCCAGCAAAACAAGAGCTCCGAGGAAATCTGCTTTCAGCTTCATTTGCTGAGACGGTGCGTTGCTCCCATTACTGCTGAACTTTGGTTTTAGCAGCTGTATTTTAGTGCATGACTTTTGCCTGCTGGAGCCCAGGGGCCCGGCCCCTCCCGGCGGGGCAGGCGGTGTGCCCAGTGCTGGTGCGCCTCCTTGGCTGGAATTATTTTTTAAAAATAATATATTTTTTCTAAGCTATAGATCAAGTCATACGGCTTGTTTTCTTTGTAAGGGAACCAAAGGGTGAGTTTGAAGAGGAGAGGCTGTGCTTGGGACAATCTCTGCTGGAGCATCTGACCGAGGCTCAGACCAATTAATGCTGGAAGGAGCCCAATCCATCCATCTCGGCAAATTCCCCTCAAGGGGCCACCCCATTAGTAGCAAATAACTAATTATTGCTGTCAGCTTTAATAAAAAAACATTAGCTGAAAGATACTTTTCCCGCGTAACTTTCTAATGCTGCATAAATTACTGGAGTCAAAACTAACTTCTAAATTGAGCAATTTCAGACATTTGTCAGACTCCAAGAAACGCTTTAATTAGCATTGGTTAATAAAGTGTTTGGGTAATTAGGAGAACATTTGTCCTGCCTGTGCATTTTTTTCCTCTTGCTTACAATAATTTGAAAAATTTAATTGGAGTCCAGGCTTCAAGAATTATTTGTTTTTTCTCTTTTTTTTTTTTCCTCCCTTTTTTACCTTTTCTTTGTAACAAAATATTTGTGAAACTATTAGTAATTACTAGCGGAAGTAGCCCTTACTGATCAAGTTCTGCAACTTTTCGTTTTTTTGTCTCTTGCTGGCAGTTTTTTTCTGAAGTTGAAGGCGCAGGAGCTGGAGTGCTCTCAGTCCCCAGGGACAGATCAAATAGCAGCCGAAGCAGCTGATTCCCCCCAGGGCGCCAGGAATGATGCTCGTGGGGCGCATCTCTTGTCTGCAGCAAACATGTTGGTGCCAGGGACGCTGCTTTCTAGAGCTGCTCCCGGGCTAAGGAGGCAGGGGCTGCGCTTCGCTTCTATCCAGCAAGCTGTCACTCAGCCAGAAATCAGCATTTAAGATCTCACCTTCCCTCTGTGCCCTCGCAGTGTCTGACAGCCGCTCTGCATGGTGGTTTGTCTGCGGGGCGTACGGCAGCATCCATTCTGTGCTTGTACCGCGTGTTGGCTTCGAACCGATGCCCGTTGCCTGACTCTGACTTGAACAATTCCAGCGCGGTATTTTTCCAGGGGGTAGAATTTTTCATTTTCCCCTGTCCAGCAAACTGTAAGAGCCACCAGCCAAATTACCACTTTCTCTTGTGTAACTGCTCTTTAATTTTGCCGGCTGGACCCAGGTGGCTCAGAGGATCAGCGCGGGAATGCAAGAGCGGTGCAGAGCTCAGGCTTCAGCGCCGGGGGCAGGGGCAGAGGCTGGCAGGGAAGGAGTTAAGGGCAGCCTTGGCTGGAGGACCAGCAGAGCTGAGCTGCAGCAGGTGTTTGCCAGGGGAATCAGGGCCTTCCCTGGCTATGAAAGGGCTGGTGCTGGGGCGCTGTGGGCTTTAGTGGTGGTGGCTGAGGTTTGCAAGCTAGAAGGAAGATGGGGAAAGAGAGGGAAATGTTATTTTTAGCCCTGTTTCTTACAGTGGTGTTTGAGGACAGAGCTGCAGGCAGTAGCTGTTGCGCGGGGTCTCTGTGGCAGACCTGCGTCGTGTTCTCAAGAGCGGGCGATGGAGAGGGGCAGCGTGCCCGGGGACGAGCGCCGCGTGTGGATGAGGCTCCGGGGGCTCGCTGGGTTCAGGCTCCTTTCAAGATTTCCACCTCGCACTTGTGCTGTAGGAAGCTCTTCTCTGCTCTTGAAACAGCTGCTTGAGCCTTTCTGCTACTGTCTTTCCCCAGCTATGCTCAGTACCTAGCAGCCAGCCCAGCCCCGGCAGCCAGTTTAAAGCAGCTCAACTCTTTGGTGGAGAAAAGAGGTGTTTGACAAACGCTTGTGCTTCAGATCTTAAAAATTTAAGGTCTAGCTAGTCTGGAAGATATCCTCACTGAAAGGTATTCAATTTTTCAATTAAAGAAGCCAAGTAGGTGTACTTCACATTTTTCAAAACCGTTTTTAGTGAGAGCTGCTCAAACTCTGGCTAAAACCCAACGCTGCTGCTCTCAGCAGGTCCAGGGGCTGCATCTTAGCTGAATATGTCACATTTATTATTGCATCTTAGCCTTTCTAATCGATACATTAACTTCCTCTCCTATTAGCTGGTTTGTCTGGGTTACAGAAGCGTGGGAGCAACCAGAAACACAGGGGTTTCTGCTGCCGTTTGGGCTATTTGCAGCGAGGAGCCCATCTGCACGTGGCAGGCAGCCCTCTGCCCTCTGCCTTCCCATCTGTGGAGCCCCTCCTTGGGGGATGAGGGGCTGGAGGGGCCGCTCGGCCCCGTGGCACCCAGGAGCTGTGCTCACTGATGCTGGCACTGCCTGGGTGCCACCTCATCCTGCCAGCAGGCTCCAGCCCCGCGCAGGGCGATGCCGCACAGCCAGTCCTCGCGGGGAAGGGCAGGGCTGGCTTCCAGCCCCTCAATCAGCTCAGCAACAAATAGAGGCCCCCTGGGGAACGAAACCTAGCACGTTCCAGTCCTTTAACCCATGGTGATATGTCACTGATCAGCACAATTGGTTCTAATAGCTCCCCAGGTAGATTCAGGAGAGCAACGAGTTGAACATAAAAATCCCTTTATTATTGCCATTTTGCTTTTATATACCCATCAAGCTTTCATATTTAATCTCCTACATCACAATAGCTGATCATTTTTAACATTTGACATTGATAAAGTGCCCGCTGCTATTATTCTGACATACTATAAAACATTACACCCATTTGCAATAGAAAAGGCAAAGAATCAATACTCAGCCCCATTTTCCAGCTCGGCAGTAAATCACAGAGAGCCTAACAAATTGTTTTAAATATAAGCACCTTCAGAACCAATAAAGAATCCAACCAATCCCTGTCCATTGTCATATCTGTCAAACATCCTTTCTGTTAAATGGGCATGTGGGTGTTCATCCAAAAAAGGCCACGTTGTTCCCCCAGAAGAAAGTCTTGTGGAGTTTGGAGGTGGGCAGCTCGGGGTACTTGTTGCAGGATGCTCCGTGAGTTTCCTTGAGCATCTCGTCTGGGCATCAGGTGATGCCTTGCAACTTACCTCTGACAAAGCTGGAGATGATTAAGCCCGTAAGTTAAACGTGATTCAGGAGGTGAAGTACTTCACCCCATGACACAAAAGAGCCAAACCAATGCCAGATCCCCAAGCAAAACCAATCGCTCCCAATTCCCACCTGTTCCACAGCTGGGCTGCAGAGTTGGTCCTTTCTGGAGGTGTCCCAGAAAATCTCCCTGGATTACTGCTGGGCTTTTTTAAGCTGCTGGAGAAAAATGAACCTGCCGTAAGCGTGGGTGCCTGCGTGTCCCCTGGGCATCTCTCCTCGGGCAGCAGCAGGGCTCAGAGTGGGCTGGGGGCTGCTCAGGATACCTTCGGGTGCGCAGTCCTGCTTGCAGAAGCGTCTCTGTCAGACTGAGGGCTGAATTCCCCAGCAGAGTAAGTTACTGCCTGAAATTTTGTACGCGGTTGTCCCTCCTTGTCAGCTCCGTAAGCTTATTAGTCCCTGGGTTTACTGGCGCGTTTGCTTAGCAGTGAGTTGTGTGCGTCCCTGTTTAACCTCCGCCTATCCATCTTCTCCGTGTGCACCTCAGAGCGCAATCACTGCACGGTGGGCACTTAGTCACAGAAAGGTAAAACAAAAAAAATCCACATCACTTTAATGTCTGAGATAATGTAAACCTTGCGTGCATAGTTTAAAAAATGTTTTCAGCACGTATGCTGTCAAATAGCTCCTAAATAATACAGTTTACCTGAGTTGACTGATTTATAGGAACCTGGCTCCGAGACCCCAAGGACGACATTTTAAACACATCTTCCTTTCATTTGCAAGGGATTAAATGAACATGTTTTGACAAGATTGATCATATGGAGGTTCAGACTATTTCTCTCCGTGGCTCCAATGTATAGCTTGTAGAACTGATAGAATATTATTGTGTCTCATTAAAGTAATGCATGGCTGGCAGCTGCTGCTGCATGCAGGAGAATAATGCGGGGAGGAGTTCCCGAGCAGCCGGGCTGCACCAGCCTGCAGGAGGCTCCGGCCGAGGAAACGCACGCGATGCAGCTCCTCATCGCTGGCTCCTGCGTGACCTTCCTCAGCCTCCCACAGTGATTCGCTTTGTCCCTTATTAGACATTTATTTAATGTGTGTTCCTCAATGTTGGCCTCCAAAAGCATTGCTTGGAGCTAAATCGTGCCATTAACATCGGCTGGGAGTAGGAGACGGATTCTAATTCCTCTGTTTCTCTGCAGGGAAGTTATTCCCTCTTTAACAATAATGTTCATATTATTCTTGCCAATAACTAAATTACAGGACGGGCAATGCCCACTAACGTCTGTTGGTGCTTACAGTGATGTCTGAGGAGTCCAGTTTTGTCTTTTAGGCCCTTATTTTGCAAAATATTCTGCTGTTTGGGGCACCGAGCCTTGTTGAGAGAATCAGATTTGCCCCTACAAGATGAGGGGTGTTGGAGTTCATATTCATTTCAATTTCATTAACCTCATGGTCATTGTTTTAGGCTGTCCACCCTCCTTAGCTTTAGGGGGAAAAAAAAATCTTTACAACCAGAAAAAAACATCTTTAAGAAATGAAGCTTTTGAAGAATCTAATTTGCTTGTTCTTGCTGCAAATTGCGCCATGACATTTAGGGAGACTGGCTTGCCGTCCTCCTGGTGGAGGGGGAATCTCAGTTCTGGCTGTGCCCCGGCTCCTGCCGGGATGTGCACGGTGGTGCAGGCTGAGCGTCTCCAACCCCCACGCAGGGTTAGTGACACTTGTAATGTCTCATCAAGGTGCTGCATTTAAAGGCAAGAGCTTGGCATCCCTGGTGCCATGCTGGATGCCTGCCCTCGAGCACGGCTTTCCGTGCGAGCTTGGCTGCGATCAGCTCTCACACTGTTTTCTGTTAAACTCCTGCCAGCACCAGCAGGAGCCTTGGGAAGGGAGTCGGAGCATCTCGGGAAGGCGAGACAGCTGCTGCGACAGGCTGAGCGCAGAGGAGGGGATGCCCCTCGCAGGGGACCCTCTGCTGGGGGGCAGTGGGGGGCCGGCAGCACCACCAAGCCCCCCGCAAGGCCCCCCACAGGGCTCAGCCGGCTGGGGGAGGCTGCGCAGCCCCGCAGGAGAGCCCGTGGAGGAAGGCTCCGTCCGGGGGTCTCCGTTGTGGGGATTCTCGTGTGTCTGCAGCTGGTCAGCGAGTACTCCAGGTACCCGTACGCTGTTCCCCTGCTTGAGGTAGGGACGAGGAACTGGCTGTGCACCAGCCTCCTTCCCACCTCTACCTGGCCCACCTGGAGCTTCGCTGAAATTAATTTGCAGCCAAGAACTCTCCCTTTGGGTTGGAAAGCAGAGCCCTGCTTCATCTGTGAGCTGAATGCGTAGCTACCAAAAGGTTCTGCGGGGCCAGCCTGGTGCCCGTCCATCCTGCACGCCTGGTGCTTTCCTCTGCTGCTGAGTCACGGCCATTCATTGCGCTGCCCCTAGGCAGGCAGCCAGATCCAAGTGGGAGAGGACTTCTCTGCACTGCTCTTGGCTTGTAGACATGACTTATCTCCTTCCTGGCTCAGCCCGGGCTTGGGAAGCTGTTGCCCCTGGATGGCAGGTGAAGACAGAAATCTTCTAGGTATTTGCTGGCAATTTGCATTCCTGAATTATGCATGGGTAGAAAAAACAGAAATAAAGTACAAGGAACAGGAAATCATTGTGGTGTTTTTAATCTGAAAGGTGAGATCGAACCGCTGTTTGTAGGCTGCCTTTAATGGACCCTCAATTGGTAATTAGTGTTATGTTATCACATATCTTTAATAGAATATTGATGCCTTTGGCAGAGATATAATCCCAGTGTCAAGAGTAATTCCCCTCTTTCCAGTGTGTTGCACTTATTACACGCAGGCCTAACAGAGTCAGTCGTGAGGCTCGGCTGATGCATCCCAAATCAATTAGATGCAGCACTTCACCACAAGTGACTTACAGCACGTCAGAGAAATGCATATTAATGATTTGCTTTGGGAGCACGAACTGGCAGGGAGGAAGTACCAGCTTTGTCTGACTACCACTTGCTCTTTGTTTTGGTTCAGGGAAAGCCTTTGGGATTGCAGACTGCTTCCTGGATTGCTTCCCCTCCCCACAGCTGATGCTTTTGGGATTGCAGGCTAAGGTGCTGCAGGAGTGGGACTTGCTTCAGGAAGGCAGCTTAGAGCTGGGGCCCCCTGGGGCAGCTCCGTGGTGGTTCTCTCTGCAAGGGATCTGCAGGGATTTCTGTGCCCCAGCCAAACTCCCAGGCATCTGCCCTCTGTGTTCCCTCATTGCCAGCTTGGGATAAGCATCCCAGTACTGTGCAGGTGTCCTCTGGAGCCCTTCAAGCATGGGGTGTGAGGGGGCATGAGGACACTGTCCCTCTTTTCGGCAGCAGCTGGAGAGGGTGGTGAAGGAGGACTGAAGCACAGCTTGCTTACAAATTCCTGGGCTCTGTGTTTCTGTGCTAGGGCATCGTATTTTCAGCAAGCTCTTTGCTGCCATGTAGCCATCCTGGCTGCCGTGGAGAACCACTCCACACCGCTGTGCAGGAGCATCAGCGCAGAGCATGCACCTTCACAGCAGGTACAGCGAAGCCAGACAAAGCTCTTGATTCATTTATCAAAGTGCTTTCAGTTTCCATTTGAAAGCAGCTGAAACAATAATAAATACTAAGCACCGAAAGTTAATCTCTATCCACAGCATTGTAATAAATGAGAAGTTAAACAAAAATCAATGCAGACCTGTTAATTCTGGCCGGCTCCTGAGCTCTCAGCTGAGCTCAGCTCAGCCCTGGTGGGACTCCCGTGTCCAGCCCCTTCCCTCCGGCATGGGCATCCTCTCCCACAGCGTATCCTGGGACAGGGAAACTCCATCATTTTCATGTTCATACCCAGAGCTGGGGAGCTAGACCTTCACGAGAGCCTTTTACTCGGCTGGAGCCTGAGAGAGGTCTTATTTGGGAATGAGAATCAGGCCCTTGAATTATTTAGCCAAGTTCATTGTATTTCTTGTAGTTCAGCACTATTGTAAGAATTGCTTAATGAATCGCACACTGGCTCTTCCTGATGTGCACGCACAGTGGCACGTTTCAGAAAGATAATGCAATCTTCCAGCAACCACTTCTCAAATGACAGCAAAGGGAAATTGGGATCAATACTTCCCCTGTTATCTCCATCTGCTAAAGACTTTGGTGTTCCTGGATCTGGGAGCTTGCTGCTCGCAGCGAAGCTTCCCCTCGCCTTGGTCACAGGAACGAAAGTCAAACCCACCAGAGCCCTCGTTTCCTCTGCTTTCTTCAAGGATTTCTCAGCCATCTTTCAAGGGCACTTGCAGCCCACAGGGTGGAGGACTGCAGACAGCATCCTTCAGCCTGTCTGATCACAGCGATACCACGGCTCCGCTGTGCCCGGGGAGGCTTTCTGCAGGGGCTGCATCTTAAAAGCTGCACTGAACCCTGTACTCTGAAACCTGTACTCTGCTCCCTAAGCCCACAGATGTGTGGCGAGGTCCCTCGTGGGACTGGAGCTGTTGTTTCCCCCCCGGGATGGCTCCTCCATCGCCCTCGTGCCGGGGTGGCACTCACAGCTGTGATGGATGTGTTTGTGGGAGCGGTGCTGCGTCCCAGCGGAGCGATGTTGTGCATGTTCCTGGTACATCGTAATGTCAAATATCAATCATGCATGATAAACACAGTTTGAAAGCAAAGGACACTTCAGAAGGATGAGAGAGGAATTTCAGGATTTATTTGGTTCTGATGGGTGCCCGGTGAGGGCCAGGTCCTCCCCCGCAGGGTGGTGCGGGAGAGGTGCCAGCCTAACAGCAGTTCCTGGAGGCACTGCTGTTCTGTGCAAGCCCAGCACTTTGATTTCCCCCTGGGACAAAAGAATTGGATTGCTGCAGAAACTGCTGTACCGAGACAGCCATAAACAACATCCCACACTTGAGATTGATACCAGTAACCCCAAGCCCTGGAAACGTCTGCGCTGGCAAAGCATTTCTGCAGAGCATTTCAGGACAGAGAGGACTCTCCTTTCCACAGGACCCTAAAAGTCCTTCCCTCACTTTGTTCTGGCTCTCCCTTGTCCCCCCGCTTGCCTCCACCAAGGGGAGCTGCAAACCCGTCTGAGAAGGAAGGATGGTTCCAGCTTTGGGCTCTGGAGCTGGGCCTCCTGTTGCCTCCCACTGCTCTTCCCCCTTCTCTCCTCGCCCCAGGACACCCCAGAGCCGTGGCTTCGTGGCCCCTGGGCAGCCCGTGCTGCTGCCCTTCGAGCCCAGCAGTGCCCCTGGGAGCCCTGCACAGGGAGCAGAGCCTGGCCAGAGACGTGGACAAGGGTGAGCTCAGCTCCCTGCAGCCCTGGCACGGCCCCGTGTACGCCGAGGGTAAACTGGGCTCCTTGCTTCCAGCTGAGGTGGATTGCAGGCTGCTGCCTGGCTTCGCATCCCTCACCCAGGAGCAGTGAGTGAAGGGTGCTGCGTGGGTGCCTCCGCCAACAGCAGCCTGCACCGGGCTGCCCGCGGGCACCTTGTGCTGGAGCGGGCACGGTGAATCTGCTGGTGCTCTGCTGCTTCCATCTGCACGGCTCCCTGACTTTTTTTTTTTTTCCCCCTTTTGGTGCTTTCAGCCTCAATTAAGTAAAGTAGCTTAGTATGTGCCTACATTACAAGCTTGGTCCCATTGACATTTACACTTAAGTGTGTTTTGTTTTGTGTATTTTTTTTTTTTTTTTTTTAAGCACCATACTGTAGGGAAGCTTTTAAATAGCCTTGTTTCCATTTTGTTGCATGTCAGTGCTGATGACAAGGTACAAAACTCTCTGGGAGACGGAGTGAGGAAGTCCACGTGTGCACATGCTGCAGAACCTGCTCCTCTTCCTACAGAAACCTGCTTTCAGTAACTCATTTGCCTCCTGTGTTTTCTGCAAAACTCCGAGGTATGTTGCCCAAGCTCCATGTATAAAAGAGGAAAGCTACAAAAATGTCGCAGCCACGAGCTCTGAAGCTAAGCGTGCTGGAAGTGTTTGCACCACTGCCTAGCACCCGGAGCAGGTACAGCATGAGCCATGTGAGCGTGGCAATGGGCTGGTCTCCTCCAGGAAGCACATCCACGCAGGAGGTGCTCTCAGGGCTGTGGGCAGCTGCCACCAGCGCCTGTGACATCCCTTGGCTGCTGTGGCAGGAGCAGGAAAGATTTGATCCATCGCTTTTAAATAAATCCCGGAGCTGGGACACGGCGCACGGGAGTTGCCATCAGGCTATTTCTGCTTAAGAATTCTCCCCGTGAGTTTCAAAGCCTGGATGTATTTAACTTTTAGCAAAACACCGGCAATCAGAAATCTTTTCTTCGTAGACACAAAAGCATCAGCACCGAGGTCTCCCAGATAATGATGGCGATGCACATTAGCATATATTTTCTTGAGAACTGAACTGTCATAAGGCTAGCCTTGAAAGCTATTCAGAGTATTTACAGCTTTTATGAGGCCCCCCGGGAGAGAATAATCTTAAAGTACTGCAGACACTGCTTGGAAGAACTGTGAAAAACATTCAATTTAGGAACAATTTTGTCTCCATCTATCTATTTTTTGTCAGCACTTGCTCCTGCCACAGGTTGTTTCCCAACCCAAAGCCTGGGTCTCTTCTGCTGTAGCAGTGGGTCACAGCAGAAGTGGCTCTGATGTCCCAGGCAGGGAACAAAGGGTTTGTGGAGGGAAAGAGCAGTGGTGGGTGAAAAGCTTCAGGAAAGAAAACAGTGTTTTCATGCAAATACCTCTTTGGAAATAAGAAAGAGAGGAAGAGAAATACAAGAAGATAAAGCAGCCGAATTGTCTCTAAACAGTGTGTTTTCAGTTTTCCGGGAGGCATCAGTGGATTTCTGAGTCTACCCGAATGCATGTGTCGTGTCCTATTACCCCATCCTCAGGATGCTGTAACCATGTCAACCAGAAAGGAAGAAAAAGAAAGGGGAAAAGAAAAAAAAAAAAAAAGGGAAAACAGCCTGAAACCCACTATCCTTTTGGATTATGCAAAACACATGAGTACCTGATCCAGCTTTCTAAATTACAGGGTTTTACAGCTTTCTGTTTATAGTGGGATGTCACAAATTGTAATGATCTGCTATATCATTATGGGAGCAGATGCCAAACTTAGATCTCTAAATGTTTATAAAAAGACTCTTACTCGCTGTACTGCTGCAAAGGGGTTTCGGAGCTCATTGGCAAGTTGGGAGGACTGGGGGAAGGTTTGCCCAGGGGCGTGCACACATGCAAACACAGCTGCAAATCTGCTTGCATGTGGAGCCCTTCCCACGTGCAGGCGCTGCTGCAAGCCATGGTGCTGTGCCGTGAGGGGTCTGATCCTGCCCTCAATGCTCACCTACACAAGCACGCTGGTCGAACCTGCACACCCTTAGGTGTGATCTGCTAGCTACAGTGTGGGCCCAGGTGGCAGTAATTCAGCAAATACGAGAGTAAGGACATGAAGAGCCCAGGACCTACTGAATGGTTACCGCGAGCCGCACGTATCCGGCACGTACTCGTGCAAAAATGCCTACCCAATCCCGAAGTTTCACTGTCCTATTATTTAATTAAAGCTGCACTGCAACAGTCATTACTTGATTCTCATTTTTTCTATTTCTTGAAGACCTGAGCGCAAAGCAGAAACAATCCATTCCAGCTGTGTTCCCTGTAAGTAAATGAAAACAGCAAGTCAAGAGACTCTGAGCGGCCAGCTTGGACCAAACATAACAGGCAGAAAATTCCTCTAGCTATCTGGAAGATAATTTCTAAGTGGTAACAACAGCCATGGAAATGAATAGCGCTTTAAATGCTGCGTATGGCTGGTGCCGTACAAATACCCCAGCCGAGCAGTTTGTCCCACCTTAGCTGAAGCATAAATCCAGCGTCCAGGGGCGCTGCCTCTGCTGGGCAAGGGGGCGTCACTGGTGTCACTGGTGCTCCTGGCCCTGGGGAACAGGGCTAGCACACTGCTCGTGCTGCTCGTGGACTGGGTGCCAGCACCTGCATCTGCTGTGCAAGTGATGGGAGGCTTATTAAAACAGCAAAATCCTTCCCTGTGTGAAACAACCCAAGAGGAGCACCAGGCAGTGCCCCTCTTTGCAAAGGTTTGCCAAAAAGCAAGCGCGTGTACAAATAGAAAAAGAAATAAAAGAATTCTTGGAGCTCATCTTCTGGGCACAGCAGAGCAAACGGCATGTTTTATTCAGCAAGGAGCAGCTGCAATACCTGGAGCAGAAATTCAGCTTGTTGAGGCCTAATCTAGGTAGATCACTGAAGCTTTGGAGAGTCTAAACAGTCAGAGAGCAGAAGATCTTTCCTTTGTTGTAAGCAATATGCTTCTGCAGACCTGCTGTGCTCATGGCTCCCAGCACAACCAAGTGCATCAGGAGGACACGCAGACCCTGCCTTGATGTGGACTTTCACAATGCTGAGCCCCTCACACGGCAGCCTGGGACTATAACCTCCACAGTCTGCTTTTCACTACTCCAAAACTCCCAAATGCCTCACTTTCAGGCTATGGCATTTCACTGAAACAACGTGCCAGCAGGGACAGGCTATCAGAGAGATACCTGAGGCTGGATTCTGCAGAGACAGGAGATGGATAGATAATGGTGACTGGCAATCACTGGCACTGATTTAGGATAGCAAGCATCCAACATGAGGTCTCAGCAAACGGTGCAATATCTACTTGCAGAAACACCAAGAAAAATCCAGAAGCTTATTCCTGTGATCTCCTTGCCATCTGCAATGCCTCTCCCCCAGCCCAACCTGCAGGGCAGGGCAGGGCCCAGGGGATGTGCTGCTGTTCCCCACACCCAGCTCACACGCTCGAAACCCAGGTCTGGGGCTCTGAGTGTGCTTTGGCTGCTGCTCTGCATCCCGGGAGAAAATTCAGGGTGCATCTAAGCCTGCAGCCTGCTTCTGCTCTTTGAGGTCAGACAGATGAGGTCATGACACGATTTTATTCTCCTTTCTTCTGCGTGCTGGGATTCAGAAGATAAAGTTAGTAAAATTCCTCCTGTTCAGGGCAAAGAGCAGAACTTGCAAGGCAGAAGTCTGGCAAATAAAATCCCTCACGTGCCTGGGACACGAGGCACTCAGGGATGTGCTGAGGCTGGGCTGGAGCGAGGCAGGCGAGACCCCCTGCTCCTGTGGAGCTCAACACGGCACGGAGCCGCCTGTGCCCCTGCCCGTTGGTGCAGGGCCACTGGGGAGACCCTGCCCTTGGTCCCTTCCCTTTCCAGTCCCCAGTGGGTTTCCCCAGGAGCTGAGGGATTCCCCCAGCCTGTGGGAGCACGCAAGGGGCCTCCCCTCTCCCTCACCCAGCTGTGACCTGGGAAGCTCTCACAGTATCACCTTCCTCCATGCAGCCAAGCGAACACAAAGGCAGAGCAGAGCCATCCCCTCGCTCCTTCTCCAGCTCCCAAAGTGCTGACAACTCCGTTCTGAGCCGGCTCTTCAATATTTCATATAAAGCACACACAGAGCCCGGAGTTTCTCTTAGCAATTTCGATCCGAGTTTTTCTATTTTTAAGCTACGTTTGTGTCAGCCAGGGATCAGAGCACGCCGCCCCTGAGCCAGGAGTTACGGAGCGTGGGAGCTGCCCCAAGCTTGGGCATCCCCACGGCTTCGCCTCCCCTCGGCTTGCTGCACGGAGGGGACAGGAGCGTCCTCGTGGGGTGGCTTTGGAGCAGGAAGGCTGCTTGTCCCAGCTCCCGGCCTGCATGCCGCAGACACAGCAGAGGGGCTCGCCAGCACTCCCAGCAAATGGCTCCCAGCGTGAGAAATGATTTAGGGGAGATGGTTTAAAAGTCAGGATGATTAATGCGTGTGACTTCTCTGGCACGCTGGAAATGATAAATCAAGAAGGAATGGGAAAGCAGTGCATAAATTCAGAGGGTGTCTGCTTGGGGCTGCTGTGGGGGAATGCAAGGCTCGTCCTGGGAGGCCCCCATCGTCCTCGCTGCTGGGTGGTGAGGGCGCAGCAGGGCGCCGAGCCGGGGCCTTGCTCGGAGTGCCTGCAGCAGGACATGCGTGTGTACCAGGAGCCTTGCACACACCTGGGGCTCTCCTGGCGGGGGGCAGAGTGCGGTCCCATCCAGATCCCCTGCAGCCTCCCAAAATGGGACTGAATTGTCTGCACTGCAAAGGTTCTGGAGGCATCTTCACGCATCTCCCAGAAACCCAGGAAAAATCTTTGAGGAGTAAGGAAGCAAAAGGCCTGCATGCAGACAGGAAAGAAAGATTTTATTACAAAAATATGCCAGAGAGACTCTTTAATAATGCCATTCATCTTTCTGTCAAATACGTCACACTAATGTAGTGAAAAGGAACCTTGAGAAGATGAATTAAGACTTAAATACATTAAAATGACTTAAGGAATATTTAAATACAATACAATTTTTTTTGTGTGTGTGTGTAGACTTGTTCCATGCAAAAGTCTGTCTGACATTTCACAGGCCGGCACAAAGCCTGTGAAGTATGTGTGCAGCTGTGCATAAGCAATGCCACTTCCAATAGAAGCAAGACTTAAATCAGTCTTTTCTTTGGACCAGAGATAAGCGGGATGCAATTAGCTGGCATGGAACCGTCGCCAGGAGTGAACATAAGAGCTGAATTCCCCTGCAAATCTTCTGCATCCCCACTGCCCTTCGCAAGCAACAGGAAGCTTGAAGAGGGAGGTATTTTGCCTCGGTGCTGGCTGCTTTTAAATTCCAGTCTGCTGGTAACCTTCACCCGAACATTTCCACCTGCTGCTTCCTCCAAAGGGATATGCATTAACAAGGACATATTTATTTTACTGCGTGAAAAACACCACTGTTCTCTCCTTTATCCCAGAAAGAGAAACATATCTCAATTTACAGGCTATGAGGCCACAATTCCGTACAGCCTCTGCTGGAGCACCACGGCTGGGAGCAGCCAGGACAGTGCCCGCAGCTGAGCCCAGCACCAGGGCACAGGACTGCAGACCCAAAGCAGTGCAAGCACACCCTGAACAGGGGGCACATGTTGGCACAGGGGGCGATGCTTGGCGGCCACGCTGGGGACCAGAGCAGGGATGCACCCACGGGACGAGCCCTCTCCATGTCCCAGGAGCAGCCCCGGCAGGTGCCAGCTCCCTGCCCGAGCTAATCACACTGCAAGCAAGCACTGAGGACACACAGAGACCCCCCCCCCCTCCTCCCGAAACACCACTTTTGTTCTGTCTCTGAATGAATAAATTTGAAAAAAAAGAGAGGAGAAAAAAAAAAAAAGAGAGAAAAAGAAAATTGCCTGGAGCTGCTTCTTGTTCTGCAATGTTAGGACTAAAAATAGCTCGGCAGAGAGACTTTCTGCCTATCGGTGCCGCGAGTGGAGCAGATGCCTTCGCCTCCCTCTCAGAGGAGGCAGAGAAGTCTCTGCTTGTGTCTATTTATTTATTTATCTTATGGCAAGGGTCTTGGTTTACTTTTAGTTTGTTTTTGCTTCTCAGCCCTAAGTGCTTCATCAGAGAGAAGCCGCAGAAAAACACCGAGAGTAATTCAGCTTCTAGGAAATAAAAAAAAAGAAGGGGAGCGTTGCCAAAGCACAAAACTCAGTCAGTGCAGGATGCACCACGCTGCAAAAATTGAACTTTCCCTGCCATGCAGTGGTCTTTGAAAGCATTCAATTATCTCCCCGCGCCTATAGAAAATGTTGGAATTGCTTCCCAAAGTCTTTAAAGGCTCGCTCTCCGTATAAAAGACGCGCAGCAGCTCCGTGGCAGGGGAAATTAAAAACCCTCGACAACAATCTGTTTGTTTACCTTGGGAGCAGCGAGAGACCCAGGTTCATCTGGAAACATCCTCGCCTTGTCTGCGTCCGCCCTGCTCCCGGCCACGCGCCCTGGTGAGAGCAGGGCTGGCCTCGGGCGGGCATCGCCCCGAGGTCTTCAGGGGAGGAGGAGGAAGATGAAAGGCAAACGTTCCCCGCATCACAGGGCCAGGGGGGTTGAGGTCGGATGGGTGTAGAGCAGAGAGCAGCGCGCGTGTCCTCACCTGGCACGCTGGCAGCCTGCAGAGCTGCAGCCATCAGAGGTCACCAAGTTAAATGTAGCTGGATTTAGAGGAGCTGCGTAATTTTATGATTAATAATAACATTTGTAACCGTGCATAGAAGACAGAGGGCTAATCATCTCTCATGCTGGAGGTGACGAGCTAATGGCTCTGCGGGTCAGGAAGGGTCCCCCCGCCGCACGGGGCTGCCCGGTGCCCACAGAGGTTGCGGTGTCACCTCCCGCTGAAGGGCAGGACACTGGCTGCTGCCAGGGCAAGATGCCACCCCCGGCAGACCAGTGCACCCGTCAAATAATGTGTTTCTATGTAATTAAACTCAACACCAGTCACCCTTGATTCAAAGCCACCTTGGGAGAGCTGGAGGGTAATGAATCACAGCCTCCGACCACGGCAAGGGATGTGCAGAGCCTCCACCGAGCTCTTCCCAGCCTGGCTTTGCCGACTCGTGACACTCACCCCCAGGCAGTGCCGCTGGACACAGCCTCTGCCCTTCCTGCCACATCCTGCTGGCACGCTTGGGATGCAGGAAAGCAAGGGATGAGGGATTTTCCTCCTGCACAGAAGCCACAGCCCCCCAGACTGGGGAGGCAGGTACCCCTTCCCCAGCAGGGGCAGCAGCCGCTGCTCAGTGCCCCCCGGTTCTGGGGTGCGGGTCCCTCCCTGATGCTTCCCTGCAGCTCCTGGCTCTGAAGCCCATCAGAAAAGCATTTTCTTGGCTGGCCTCCCTGTCCCTAATGCTCGTCTGCTATCACGATGCCGAATTGAGGGCACGGAAATTTCAATGCAGCAGAAGCACACAGCACTGCTCTCGGTCTGGGTGACCTTCTCACTGTCAGAAAACGTATCCTTTCTGAGAGTCTTCTGGCTGCAAACATCTCCCACAGCCAGCTTAAACGAGACAAGAGGCTTTCACTGTATGGGTAATGTCGTTAGGGCAAACTGTTTTTCTAAGATCACAATTCTCCAACTATTAAACTGCAGGTGCAGTAACTCCGGCTTTGTCTCCTCTCCTGGAGCTGGCTATTACCGGGTGCGCTCATTATTATACTGAGCAGAAATCCTTCTGAGTTATTCCAACATATAATACATGTCAAAATGCAGCGATACCCTGTTGCCATGCTGCATGCATATTTATGGTGCATCATCCTAGGGCGGGCAGAGCTGGTGCTGGGCAAGGCCTCATAAACATCACCCTTCTGCACCGTCAGTCTGCCCCACTTTCTTGTTGCTGTCTTATCTTTAGACGTAGTCTCATGCCTGAAATGCAAACTGATGAGTTAACAGATGTGACAAATAACTGGTATATAATTGGTGTAACTTGTCAGAGGCATTCTGGTGCGCTCCTGCTTGTATGTGCTGCAGTCATGCTGCATTTTAGACTACCCTGATCTCCAACTCCTGTCTCCACAGAATATACAGTGAGGATCTGAGCACGCGTACACATACAAGTGCACGGAGAAAGAGAGTGAGAGCTTGCACTTGTCTTTCAGTTCCTAATCAGGACGTGTTATCTCCCTGCCAGCCTGCGCCGCGCTGAAGTTTGGGACGACATGACAGAACGCACCAGTACAACATCATTTAAAGGCATCCTGCTGGGTTCAGATTTGATGCCCACTGTTTCCTGGAATGTGATCCAATATTTGGTGAAAAACTAGCAGATTAGACACTATCCGAAAGCAAATGATTTGCAATAGCCACGAGCAGTTCCCTGAAAATCAGCTTATGATGTGGCTTGGCACACTCGCAGGCTCCCGATGGGGAGGGCAGTGCCCGTGCCTGCCCACGGTGGTGCTCAGGGCTGTGCCAGCACCCCCAGCACCCTTCTGCACCCAGCACTTGGGGCTGCTGAGCATAACGAGCTGTGTGCTGTCCTGCCACCGCCCATGGCCCTAACCACAGTGGTCTTTGCCTTTCTGTCTAGTCTCAGCCTCTCTTCTCCCCATCCCCTTTCCCTTGGCAGAAACCCATTACTGGTTGTGATATATTCTCGGTCAACCTCAGACAAGTTTTCCCCCTTGCCTTTATTTTATGTCCTCTGCAGGATTTCATGAGCTTTAGAATATTTTGCTTCCTTTTCCTACGATGTGTTTTATGAGATTTTAATTATTATTGTTTATTATTATTGTGTTTTAATTGTCTGCTTGGGTCCCTCCATGCTCTTGAGTGAGCAATTTATAAATAACATTATTTTTATTATTACTATTATTTGTATAGCTTTCTCATATCCTTCACATCTCCCCTCTGCCCCTTTACTCTTTTACAGGCCTATATGTTATGTTCCTTTATGTCTCCTCATAAGTCAGACCCTCCAAACCCTCTTGTCTTTGTTTCCACTCGATTTTAACGCTCTTTTGTTTTTCTTTCAGTGAAGAACTGTAAACCACGTTCCCAATGCTGGTGCCGGAGCTCAGCACTGGAGGAGTTCCCCTCGGGGGTAGCCCTGCGGCAGCGAAGGGACCACCCTCAGGCTGCAGCAGGCAGGCAGAGCCCGCAGAGCTGGGTTGGGGGAGGACTGGAGCCCCACAGCCCCGCATGGAGCCCCGCAGCCCTGCACGGAGCCCCACACGGAGCCCCTCACCCAGCACGGGCAGAGCAAGGGTGCGTGCCCAGCTGCGCCCATCGGGGAGCCGCCTGCGCCAGCCAGGGCACTGGGAGCAGCTGAGGCTGTACAGGGGGTGTTTAACGAGGGGTGGTCCCCATGATAAAGAAGCTCTTGGTGCTTCCTCCTCCTTTTCTCCAGTGGGTTTGTCCCAGCTGTAGGGGCTGGTGAGGTGCTGGGTGCTCCCCAGGAGCCTGCGGAGCTGCCAGGTAGGGAAGGGTGCGGGGCTGGGGAAGCAGGGGGTGAGTGCTCCTCCTTGCAGGGGGCTCACACATGCCCAGAGCTACCGAGCTGCCTGGCAACGAAGTCTGGCTGTTTCAAAAAGGTTGAAGCTTTGCAGGTACAGAAATGTGCTCTGCTCCTCTGCAGGAGACCTGGTATCAGCATCTCCCCAAACTGGATACCCCACTGCAAGCTGGGCACCGTGAGCAGTGAGCGTTCCCTCGTTTTGCATTTCTGTATCAGGCCGGAGATGTGGACATCTCCTACCAGAGCCCAAGCCCAGCAGCCTGGGGGTGGTTTAGGTGCAGACGTGACTTTGTGCTGGGTGCCAACCTCCAAGTGAATGTTGTTATTGAAGCCTTGCGGCCAGAAGCTCCCTAGCTTGAGCTGGAGCTCTGCAAAATCAGCAGTTTTGTGGCAGAGCTTTGGCATTCCCTGAAGCAGCCCAGGCTGAGAGCGAGATATCACAAAGGGTGCGAGGAGCTCAGGCAGGTGTGAGCGGGGTGTTGTGCAAGCAGGGGTGTGCGTGTCCGCACGGCTGCCCCTCTGCTCGGGGAGCAGCAGCCGGCAGAGCCTGAGCGGCTGAGTTCATTTCTCCTTTATGCTCATTCTCAATGAATATCTCTGCTAATGAGTTTGCTGGCAGGAACAACTGCATGGACAGCAGTTTTTATGTTAGTGCCTGCTAGAAATGAATTTGAAGCTCATAAAGAGAAGGGTTTTCAACCAAAGCCTGGTGCTGGAGGGGTGCCTGGGAGAGCCACAGTGTCCAGGGCCGAAATCCCCGTCTGGGGTCAGCTATGCAATTACTGGGACAAGTGTGCTGGGGAAGATGATAAAGTTTTGCTTATTGACAACTGGAAAAGGGAAATAGAGGGAAAAAGTGCACATTATTGTTTGCTAGATATCGTTTGCTGAGCTCTACTTTTGTTCTTTTATCAGAGGACTAACCTGCGATAAGCGCCACGCTCCCTCCGCTATCTTGAGCAGCTGGTAGCGGATTCATTTCCCTCCCGAGCACAGGGCTCGCTTCTGGTAGCTCTAATGAGGAGGAAGGCAAATCCAACCTGGTGAGCAAGTGTCTATTACACCTCTCTCGAAGAAAAGATTTTTAGAGCTGGATTAAATGGGTTTGGGGAAAATGTCTTTGGGATTGGAGATACAAATGGCTTTTTGAGCAAAACAAAAGCATTCATTTTTAAAGCCCAAACTGTTTCATTAAACATGTTCAGGCTTTGTTTGTTTATGTCAGAAGTGATAGGCTCGTATGGGCCTGAAAATTGAAAACTTTTAAGTGTTCTATCTTGGACTTTCAATGAAAAAGCAAATCCTTTTCAAAGGTGATATGGAAGAATAAGAACAATTAAAAATTTATTTCCTGGGAGAAAAAACATTATTAGAACTATTGAAAAAAGAAGTTCATGTGTGTATTTTCAGGCAAACTTCTCTCGCCTTTAAAGGGATGAGCTCTCATCTGGTCTGAATAGAATAGCACAGGGGTCCTTTTGTGCCATTTGAAGCTGGGGAAGGGAGTCTGTCTAGGGATGCAGAAATGCTTTGCTAACACCTGACATTTGAGGCAATCTGCCCTTTTCCAAAGGCAAACTCCTTAGAAGTATTTTCATGAGCGATAGAGATAATCAGGCTGAAATCCCAGCTCCCCTGAAATCAATGGACTCTTTTTCAGCCACCTTAATGGGGCCGGCGCTTCTCTCCTAATCTCTGCCAGCGCTGAATTAGCAGCAGCACGGGGTAGAGCTGCCAGGGGATGGGGAGCACGGTGGTGCTGTAACTGTTTGTCCTCGCTCCTTCAGCAGGGAGCTTCCCAAATCTGATGGAAAGAGTGGGGAGAGGGACCTGGGACAGGAAGGAACCTACTGAAGTGATTAACCCAAAGTAATTCCAAGAGCTACAGAGGCTAGGACTAGAAAGAGAATGTGGGCATGCAGAGTAGACAAAGCAAGCGAGGCAAAACCCAGACTTGAAAGACCAAAAGGAAAGACTGACCTTACCCAAAATCAAGGAAAGGTGATGTGAAAGTCAGCCTTGAAGCCGAGTTAATGCTGCAGAGCCACTCTGGAGAGGGAGGATGCTGCTCTGGGAAAGGGTGCGATGTCGTACTTCAAACAGCCTGTCATCTGAGTATCTTTCCTGGATTTCACACTGTTTATCTTACACCCATAGCATGCATGATCATCTGGAAAAAAATAAATGTAGCTTGTGACTGTCTTCAGTGGCTAGAAAATAGTTAAAGGCTGCATGCCTGCCTGGTAATTCAGCAAAAGATTTAAGGACAGGCCGTGACCTCCTTCCAGGGTTGAGACAAGTCAGAGCAGACCTCGGGGCACTGCAGCCTGTGCGGGGAGCAGGGGAGCTCTTTGGTTTGTGCTGCTTGTGAATCTGCAGCTTCCCCTTGCCCGCTGCTCTGTCAGGAGCCTGCGGCAGAGCCGAGCGCGGCACCAGCTCCTCGCTGGCCTGTTAGGGACCATCGCTGCCTTGCTGGGCTCAGCCTGCGGCAGCAGTGGATGTCAGATATGCCTGTGCATGTGTGAAAAGCTGATGGGCTTTTCACAGCATCCTTTTGCTCGTACAGGGCTTGTGGGGCTGGTCGTGCCTGTTTCCCATCTGCACCGCTGTCTGAACAAGCCCTTCCCTGTGCTGGCGTGACACCTCCTCTCTCGGCTCTGCAGTTTTGGCCTCTCCGCTAACAGAAGTGTAATGAGTGCCAGCAATACCTTGTAGCCCTACAAAAGGGAACTCTTGTTCCTTTCCTGACATGCCCCAGATGCGCTGTATTTCCCCGGAGGGTTTTGCATAGGCTGCCGAAGTGCCCAGGGAGATCAGCAGCTCGGCTGCTGGATGAGATGTGTGCTGCATCGCGAAAGGGACAGGGCAGTGCCTGGAGCCGCTGTGCTCTGCATAAAGCAGGCGCCGTGCTCGGAGCGCACGCCACTTGATGGAACATTGGTAGTCAGCGTGCAGCTCCACTGCTGGTGATTTGATCTCGGATGAGGGTCCCGATATAACTAGCTTTGCAAAGCCAAGGCTCTGCAGCCGCACGGGGTTCCCTCTCCGGGGCCACGCTGTAGCTGTGCCCCAGCCCTCTGCTGAGCATGTGCTCATGGGGGAAGCAGCCTCTCTGGGGATGCTCAGCAGCTGACCTGTGCCTGTCCTTAATTACAGACCCAAATGCCCAGCTCCTGCAGGGCCCAGCATCCCCGCTGGACCTCGGGGAGGGATGGATGTGCCTTCGCCCAGCTGCCTTGCTTGGCCTGGAGAGGCTGGCGGTGCTGAGCCAGCGCGGCTCCAGCTGATGTGTCTGCTCACAGAGCCTTTGTAGCTGCCTGGTGGGGACTTGTAACCAGAGAGCTCTCCCGTGGTCTGTTCCTAGGGGGGACTTTGAGCTCTGTTGATAAAAACTCAGCATCTTTCATCCACACGGGCAGTGATTATGCTCCAGCTGGTGAGAATCCCCTTGCCAGGGGAGCAGGATCCACGCCCCACCACGACTGGGCAGAAATCTTTCTTCTACTTAGTGAATCCTTCGGTTTTCGTCCTGTTTCCAAGGGACAATAATCTGCAGAGTGTAAGGTCACTCTCAGCTCTGATTCAGTGGAGAAGGATGAAGAGGAAACATATCGCAGCTCCGTGCTTTGTTCTCCAAGCCCAGGCTGGAGTCCAGGCTGGCTTGGCTGACACCGCCCGTGCAAAGCCTGCAGCTAGCAGCCTATACCTGACCCCTGGTCTGGAGCACAATGCAGCAGATAAACAGTGGTGGGTTCTGGAGGACTGGGCTCTGCAGCTCGGCCAGAGCGTGTATTGATCCTGCTAACAAAAGAAACACATTTAGAACAAGACAAAACTAAGCAGCCCTTTGTAAAGCAAAAGCAGCTGGCTCAACTAATTAAATGTTAAAAATTCCAGCAAGACGAGTGTACCAGAAAATAAACAGGCACTGTAGCCAGGATGGAAAGTGTTGGAAATGATCTATGCATTTTCCTGTCTCTCTGCATGCATTTGTATGGATGCTGGTACTGGTGTAGCCATGCGTTCACATGTCCGTGTTGATGTGCGTTGGTGAGTGTGAGTTTCCATATTGATCCCTGCAGTGGGAAACTGCAGGGATGTGCACCCATGCATCATCCAACGCCTTTCGTGTCTGTGTTCACGTATGCATCTGGCTATGCAGATGAGTGGTTCTTGCCTTCCTGAGCTTGCAGCCAGGCTGCAGGTGTGTGGGTGCTGCGTGCCCCCTGGGGTGCCCACGCCGGTGGGGTGCTGCCTGCGAGGCACGTCTGTCTTGGTGGCGTGTGCTGGGAGGCATTTCCATTAGGCTTTATTTAATGGCTTGGGGGAGGGGGGTAAATATTTGTTGGCAGTGGTTTTGCAAATCGCCACTTTGCAGGGAGGAAATAAGAGCCATCCATTTGTGCTAGCACTATTAAAGATTTTCTATAAAGTGCCTACATTTCCAGTACAGCTGAATGGATTTCATTGCAGAAAACTGTTAGGGCAGAGAAGCACAGTGGAGGAAAATATCATATACTATGATTCACAAACACATAAAAATACCCTTCCCAGTTCGTCTGTTCTTCCGCCACACAACAAACACCTTGAGAGTCATTCTCTAACGTATGGACGCATTTGAAAATGGAAGTTGGATTTGAACATTATTCATTAAGACCTCGGATTAGTTCACTTCTCCGCTTAGCTCCTAAAAGCTAGCATGCCAAGTCAGGCTAAAACACATTTTAAGGCTGTCTTGGTCACAAGACAGCTCTAACAGCCACTGTATTTTTCTACATCAATATTTCTGTATTGAGCTTAAAAAAAAAATAGCTTAATTCCTTGCTCCTTGCGTTGAATTAATCAGATAACTGAATGTAGGTGGAGAAAGAAAATCAACATTTTTCTTGGCAGGCACGTCTAACTTCAAGGGCCATAGCTCTTCCTGCAGACAGGATCACAATGTTTAAATGATAAAGAAAGGGGACGGAGGGTGTCCGTGGGGTGGCTGCCACCTGAATCCCCTGTGGCTGGGAATGGTAACAATCAAGACATTCCTAAAGAGCCAGTAGGATAATTTACAATCAGACGTTGATATGGCAGTTTTTACAAACATATCAACTCCCACCTTGGAAGCATTGTTACTGGGAAGTTATGTTCACTATTTTACTGCCTGTCACACACACAGACAACACTGTGTGATGATGGCTGTAAACCCCTGTTGCAATTAGCATGTTAGTTGGGCAGGAACAAACTAGTCTGCCACCGTGAAAATAATTTTTAGCAAACTTGAAATAGGTATTTCCCAAAGCTTGGAATTATACACTACTTTATGTTGCTCAACGCTCTTGAACTTTGAAGTCAGAGCTAAAGTTGGAGATGAGCGCCAGGGCTACGCTGAGCGATCGCAACAGATGCGTGCTCTGTGCTGCCGTGCAGCAGGGAGCAGACAAGTGACTTCTCTCGGGAGAAGAAGCGCGACCAAGGAGGATGCTGCAACCTGCTCCGAGCCCTGCCAGGTGCCTCGAAGCCCTTTTCCTGCCTCTGTAGCCTCGGTGCTGCTCCTGGGGTTGCAAACTGCACAGTTCTTAGCCCCTGCCGGTGGTTGTGCCTGGTTCTGCCCAGCCTGTGGCAATGCTCTGCTGTGTGGGGGAGAAGTGCAGTGTGGTGGCACAGGAAAAACAGCCCCAAACAGATGCCATTTAATTCGCAGCTTAAATATAAGTACAGGAAAGCTTGGTAACTGGCACTGCAGTTAGGCGTGAGGCTGCAGCAACATCTCCTTCCACTGCCAATGGGTAAAAACATCACAGCTGTGCTTACTGCTGTTCCTGTGTATATTTAGTTTCATTTAATGACAGTGTGGGGCATTTTGATACAAACATATGGATGATGTGACCATATTTCGATGATTACTCAGCTAACCAGTTGCTGTACCTAGTCTACCACGATGCCTGGTTCCGTACGAGGGACTGGAAATGGCTGTCCTGGGCACCCAGGTAAGGGTTCTATTGCAACGCTTTGACCACTGGAAGTGTCCCCTAAGGTCAGTTTTCTTCCAGGCTATGAGCAGAAGAGATACCGGATGATAGAGGCACCTAATTGGAGCAAACCAAGCAGGCAGCATGGCAGTGCTGGGGGTGTCAAACGCTTGCTGTCAGCCGGCTGAACAAGCTATAGGCCAAGGCACCAGTTCCTCTGAATAATTTCATAGGACCTCTGTGAGAAGCATGAGCAGCTTGTGGGCAAAGAATCAAAATTCATAGAATAAATTATACGTGCTAAATTATTTGCCCAGCTTTGCTGATTATCTGCAGTTAAAAAAGTTGGAGAGAGCTGAGCTGCTCCACGTATAAACAACATACGGGTGCTTTCAGTTGGGAGGCACTTCGTTTTCGGGGGTGGGGGGAGCTGCAGCCCCGGGGTCTGGCGTGCCCCCCACTCCCTGGTCATGCTGGTGTGAGCCCCCCCCCCCCCCCCGGGCTGCAGTGTCTGTTCATGGGATGGGGAGATTTCACACCTGGTGCCAGGGCTGAGTGCTGCCTCGTAGAGAAATTATAGTACCAACATGTATGCGAACATAAAGCTGTAGTTAACAGCTCGGGGTGGTTTACCACAACATTACTCAGCTACCTGCAGTTTCACAGTGATGTTTCTATGTGTGAGATGGATTTACTGTTTGCTAACTGAATGAAATGAGGTTTATGACATTATCTATACTGTTATAGAGCACTTAATGTCATAAATAGAGTTCAGCCTAAACATTAGAGCAGGCACTCCAGTTACTGTGCACTGCTTTTTCAGCCCTAGTGCCCAGAAATAGTGCCTGTCCTCTACCTTAGGTTGCAGAAGAGTAGCAGAGACCTGTAGTAGTGAAGCAGGGGTCACTGAAGTACCCAGGTTTGATTTGTTTCCCATTCAGCCGTGAAGGCTAAGATGATCAGGCAAATATTTGGGGAAAGCAGTGTTTTGCAGTTCAAATCCACTGATCCATAAACACTGTGAATATGACCCTGCATATGCAGGCGATGCTCCCAGCTCTGTGTAAGACACTTTAATGTGCTTTTAGTCCAGTCAAGAGCATGTCCAGGGTTTGCAGACCAAGTGATGCTGCTTGCAGAGATTGAGAGTCATGTTCCGTGTATGTTTGACCAAACTTTTACTTGCACTGTGAAGAAGAGGCAGCACATGGTGGGTCAGTCTATTGAGGGTATTTTATTGAACCTGATGATGAATTGCATCTTGATGACTTCCTCTACATCAATGGAGCTGAACTGGCTTGGGGAAACTGTTTGATTTAAGAAGAATAGGCCTAATTTTGGAAGTGCTTCACACCCATCAATCTAAGTGAAATTCATTTATCTGAGGCACAGCTGATATGTCTCCCATTTACATAGTATTAAGTGCCTCAAAGTCCTTGATATATTGAAACTCACAGCAGGGGAAAAGGCTGGTGTTGCCATCCCCATTTCACAGATGGAGAAGAGAATTCACAGTGTAATCAAATAAGTCACCAAGCCAGAGCAGGCTTCTGCCCCCAGACAAAAAGCTGCCTCCGCTCACAGCCTGCTGCTCCAGCGTGCTGGCCCATCCTCTGTGTGAGTGCAGCTCTGAGCATCCGGTGTCCTTGCTCACGTTTTTTCCCATGAAATGGGAAATGAAGTTCTCCAGGTAATTAAATGTCTCACTAGTGAAACCTTTGTCACCAAATGCCAACATTTGGCTGCCCAGGCCCTTTGCTTGTGGCCCCTCTCAGCTTCCTGGTCGCCGCCGCTACCTGCAGCTCGCTGGCGGCACGCGCGCTGCTTCAGAAATAATCATGCGTCAGAAAAATCCATTAAGAGACAGTGACAATGTGTATTGTGTAGTGACCTTTAGGGCCCTTGATTCCACCTAGCTAATGATCGGTTTGGGAAGGAGAGGCTGAGCAGAGATGCAGAGCGAGGGTAGCAGCAGGAAGGTGTGGGGCAGGGGGAGGGAGCGGGTAGGACCCTGCCCCAGGAGAAGCCCCTGCAGCTCTAATGGGGAAGTCACAAACGCACGAGCCTGAAAACTCTATTAGTGGAGAGGTTTTGAATCAGAGTGGACGAAGCAGCTGTGTGTACATTTGGGCCTGACATATATAGCAGGAGACTGGACAGAAGGAGTCTTCAAAGTATTTTCCATCCCTGATTTAATGTGATTTTATGAAGTGTTTGGAATAGTGGCTGAAAAGCAGGGCTGGAAGGCAGACTGGGAATCACAGCAGTATCTGATGGAAGAGATATTTAGAGGGAAGAGACATATGGCATCTTAAATAAAAAGAACCTACTCAGTGGTTAATCTCCACTTGAAAAACATCCAGGACAGACTCGTCCATCTACCATCGCACACCCCACCATGCAGCCTGCTGTCCGATGATGCAGACACCGCAGTTAATGCCATGGCTTTTCCCTGCCTCTACCTGGCTCGGCCAGCCCCTTCCAAAGCGCATACCGGTGTGAAATGGCACCGAGGCGCAGCCCAGCAGCGCTCCCCGGGTGCGAGGACAAAGCAGGCTGGCAGGCACCCCAGCCCCACAGCCCTGCTGCCAGCTCCCTTGGGGGGTGATGGCCTCTCCATCTCCAGCCCGGGCTGCGATGGGTGCTGCTCTTGGAAGGGCATGGGGTGGGGAATGATTTTTCATTCACCGCAGAGTGCTGCTGTTTCACCAGCTAATGTTCCCCTCTTGCTGCCTGCTCATATGCACCGATTTATGGTCTAGCTTGAGACTAACAACTCTGCAAATCAGTGGCAAGGTGGGGATTTGTTTTCACATTCCCCTCAGCCAAGGACTGGAGTATTGATGAATGTCTAGCTCTGGTTTGATGTGAAAACATTTGTTATGGTGCCTGGGGCTGGGGTATTGGGTAGCACGCAGGCGAGGGCAGCTGGGGTGGGTGGGACAGCAGGAGGGCATGCTCCCACCTCCGGGGAGTTGGAGGAGAAGGATGGAGGAGAGGAAGCGACAGCAGGGCTCCAGGGCCTCGCAAAAGCTCCCTGACTTCCACGAGCTTCTGTTTTGCAAAGAAAAAAGCAAGGTTGCTCCAAGGAGGAATTCCTGGGAGCCCTGGAGATGAGCAGCTTTAAGGAGCAGGGCAGGGGAATTGGAGCTCGCTCCCCACCTCTCCTCAGGTCCTGACAAAAATTCAGCCCAAATCAGCAGCTGGAGGCAGGGAGGCTGGGCAGCGGGCGGGGGTGAGGAGAAGGGGCTTTGCCCCCCTCAGCAGCCTCAGTTTGTCAGCCTGCCCTTATAGCCCTGCTCTTGGTGGCCTGAAAACAGAAGTAGTCTGGAAAAACAAGTGCCTCCTTCCCGCAACCCTCTGTGGGCACTTAGGGCAATGATGAAATATTCTAGCAATCACATAATGTTTATTTAATGCCAAAACTATCCTAGCCACTTTATAAACAAGCATGAGTAATGGGAGAGAGAGGGGAGCAGAAGTTTCTCTTTCTTCCTCTCAGATCATCTGAGTATGCAGTTCTGCCTTGATTTATCCTTGTTGCAACCTTATTGACTTACTGGGGATGTAAATCAAGCAAACCAACACTTTACCCGGAATTCCAGTTATTTATACAGAGATTGAAAGGATATAATTACAGCTGCTAAATACGGCCAGGCAGAGAGGAGAGGCACAGGTGTCCATCGTCTTGGAGATTAGGGATGGAAAAGTCCACTCTGGCACCCTGCCCATCTCTGCGGATTAGAGCTCGCTTTTGCTTTTGCTGCTCTGCTGACGTGGAGGATGTGGGAGCAGCAGCCCTGGGCTGACATACGGAGCTTGGATATATTTAGTGTTTGGCAGGCAGTCCATCAGGCTTTTGGAAAGGGCCTAGCAGTGACTCTTTCTCATTCTCCATCTCATATGTCCAACCTGTTCTGGGAAGAGGCCTGCAGAGAAGCAATAGATAAATCCTACGTGTGGCTCCTTTCACCTCTCAGCCGGGAGCCAGTGCATCTCCTGCGGGATGTAGGCACCTGCATGTGCTGTCACTGTGTGTTTGTTAGCAGGTGTGAGCTCGTGCGTGTGTGCAGCAGGAGCACACAAGTGCATCCCAGCCTGGGGATGCTCCCAAATGGGGGCAGTGGAGGCTGGGGCCGTCCAGCCTCATGGCTGCACAATTGCAGAAACTAGCAGCTGTAAATAGCTCCAGAGATGTGCTGGCATTGCATGAGATGGTGCTGCTGGTGGGGACCTCCCCAGCCTGGGGCCTAGGATCCATCCCAGGTCACCTCGCCTGTAAGTAACATCCCAGACCCAGGGGAGGGGGAGCAGCAAATCCTTTTCCTCCTGAAACTGTCCCCATGGCATTAAGTGATGACAACTGATGGCGTTGCTTGTCTTGATTTGGCTGTGGGTTGTTGTTGTGGTGGGAGCAGGAAAGCAGAGGTGGGACCGAGCAGTGTGTCACCTTCCAGAGGGGGACACGAGGGACTGGGCAGCAGCTGGCCGGGCCGCTGGGATGCCTCGAAGTCCGCCTGACATCATCTTCATTAGCTGATTCACTCTGGCCGCTTGGGAAAAGCTCCTGACAAATGATTTAGAGTCCCAGTGAAAGCACGGCACAGTGGGAGATGTCTCTGGCCACTGGCGACCGGCTGCCAAGCAAACTTTCTTTGCTTCTCTTCCGGGCGCTAAATTAGTCTCTCTCCACAGAACAGCAATCTGCTGTTAATTAAGGAATATCTGTGGAGGTGACAACACCAGTCTGGATGAAAAGTAGAACAGGAGAGACTTTTCCCTTGCCGTTTGCTCCGTCCTGCCGGCTCATGGCAGCCCCTGAAGCCCAGCCTCCAGCCGGGGTGGCAGCGGCAGTCGCAGGAGCCTGCGTGCGGGCTGTGTGCGGGCTGCCCACGCCGCTCCTGTCCGCGCGCCGCCAGGACGGCACATTAAAATAAAACTGTTACATGCTCGAAGGGATTTCAGCTATGGATGGGATGGTGGGAAAGAGATTAACGGCGCTTCTTCCCCCCTGGTACCAGCTTGACTGGCAGCTTGGGTAAAGAAGAGCCCACTCTAAACGCTCCCAGGGGCCCCGGGAGGAACTCATTACGTCTAGACTGGCAGTAGCCGGCAGTTCTGCTTTGTGAGCTGTGAAACTAATGTTTATCCACCACTCAGTTAGACTCAGCACCATTTAAAGAGTTCGGGGTATTAAGCAGGAGGAATAAGAAGTATAGTACCCGGCGTGCTGTTAAGGCACACCTTCAGGAGGACGGGAGCAGGACCTGGTCCCCATCAGCGGCTGTGAGCGGGCCCATCGGGAGGCGCAGCGTGCCGGTGTGCATCGCCTGGGGCTTTGCTCACTGAAAGGAAGGGGCTGGCTAAGGAGCAATAAGCAGATAGAGAAGTGCCTCCTGCGCAGGAGGTACTGGAGGGGTGACACAACTACACTGCCACACCAAGCCTCTGCTGACAGCTACCCCAAAAACTGCCAGGTGCCCCGGGGCTGGGGAAGGAGGCAAGGTGCTGCACAGGCAGCTCCTGGGGTGGCGATTGCCCGGACAGCGGGGCCCTTGGCTAATCGGGGAAGTCTGGAGAGAGCAAGGAGTGTGAAAGGGAAGGCAAGAGAGAGCAGCGGGAAGGGAGAGGGAGTTGGAACACGCTCCCAGAGCCTGTCTTGTTTCGTTATTTTTTTTATCTATTTGTTTGCAATCAGTGATGACCCCTGACACGTTTTGCCTGTGAGTTTGTTCAGCAGGGAGCTCAGCAAGCAGAGGGCCTGGGGCCGCCAGCAGCACCACCCAGCAGTGCTGGCGGGGCGATGGGCGCATGACGCGGGGATGGAGGAGAGGCACAAGCCCGAGGCTGGCAGTTTGGCTCGCTGTTTGGTCAGCAGGAGCACTGCTGCCCAGGGATCTTACCCGGCTGGCCGCCCAGAGAGGACTTTACAGTTAGACCCTGGCTCTCCTGCTGACCGCCGGTGCAATCAATGGCTGTTACCGACGTGTCTGCTCTGCAGACTGGGGATGAAAGCGGCTCCCAGAGCTGCGTGCAGCAGTCCGTCTGGGAAGCTCGGGAGGGGAGAGAGGAGCTGTGATGGGAAGGAGCAGAGGAAGAGCCAAGCCGTGTGCCCGAATGCATGATGATAGGTTATTTCCAAATGTTTTAAATAAGAAAAAAATATATATTGGCCCCCTACTGGCTTCTTTCTTAATCATCCTCAGCTGGCAAATACAAAGAGATGTTCCCGTTGTTACTGTTTTAGGAGCAGTAGGGAGAAGGCTGCTGCATGCCATACATCCTGGGTAATTACAGGGGCTGGCTGGAAATTTTCCACCTAAACGTTTTCCCAGTATAAAACAGGGTCTCAACAAAAGTGCAAATTTGCATGTGAAAATGGAAGTGAAAAAAAACCCTGACATTTCCAAGTAAAAAATGTCTCGTCTTTCCATTCCAGAGTAAATGTCCCTGTTTAGTTTTCCATTGCACTTCGGGGGTTGGGGGTGGGGAACAGATACTGAAATATCTGAATCTGCTATGGAAAGGAGATGCTGATTTTTCAAAAGGAAATTGCATAGCAGAAATAGCTTAAAACCCAAAATAAATCCAGGGTTGTCAGAGTCTTCAGTATCTGTTTTAATTATTACTCTAGTGGGATTTTCTCAGAGATTATATTTCCACAGTGGTAACTGTTCTCACTTTATTTTATAGCCTTGGCTATTTGTTAGCTGCGAACAAGCATGATCGTTTCTGCGAAACGTTTTCAGGATGTGTTCAAAAGCAGAAAGCGCCGACTTTCATCTGCCCCCTTATAGCAAGCTCTGCTGCCTTCCCCAGCACGAGCAGCAGCGCCTGCACTCACCTGCTGCCCTGCGGCCTTATCCTGCAAGCCCCGAGGATGTGCTGACATCGGCCAGGCAGCTCGGTGCCTCAGATAAATGTGCTTCAGTGTTTTGCTACGGTGGAGCCTGAGAGCGGCAGGGTTTGATGTTTTGTAGTGCTTGCAGGATTCGGCCTTTGTAAGTTATATGCCAACAGAGGGAGGGAAATGGGATGCCAGGGACAGCTTGCTGCAACGCATAGCCCGCGTCTCTCTAGTCCCATAATTTTTGTTGGGAAGTTTTATCTTTTTAATTTGTTACATATCATGCATCGTCTGATTAATTATTGTTTCTCTGCGGGGAGGACTAGAGTTTATAGAGCAATATAGCACCAGCGTTAGCTTTATACACCCTCAAAGCCCAGAGGACGTTTGGCAGAGTACTTATGCAATGTTCTATCGATAATAATGACTCAGCATTTGGCCAGTTTGTGGGTATATCAGAAGCACTTTATTAAAATGTGCATAGTATACGCATTGAGCATAAATACAGGCAGGAGCTGTGGAGCACAGTGCTGTGTGCCCGTCAGGCAGGGCCGGGTGCCTGCAGCCTCCGTCCTGTCCCCCCCTCGCCTCCACGAAGCCCCAGCAAGGCAGAGGTTTAATTGCCGCCGCGGCCTGGGATGCATCGAGCCGCCTGGCGTGTCCTTCAGCGCCAAGAATGCAGAAATAGCCACAATAAAATTCCCTTTACAGCCACATCCCTCAGTCAGCTGCGTAAGAGCCCTCTCCCTGAAGAAGTGTTCCCTTACAGCAAACGATATTAAGAAGGTTGTATAAGTGATTGGGGAAGGTGCTGCGGCAGGACTAACAGCAATGAAATGCAGTTGAACATTTCCAGCGCTGAGTAAACCATATGTCTTCATAATTTGATTGTGCCCTGGTCCCCTAGGTGCCTCCCAGCTCTATTGAACACCGATGGAGTTATTTAGAATCATAAATAATATTATCAAAGAGGGTCTACTGGGTAAACAGAGTCAGTGTATAAATTGTTGGAGCGCGATATTGATTGTTCTTAGCTGACTAATGAATTATTCTGTTTAAGGGCCCATGGAAATAATGTTCAACATTTTTGAGGCGAGGGCCCTTTGAAGAATTTCCCCCAAGTGCTGCTTGGCTTTGTTGTTTTGGCCACCACGGCCAGCACAAGCGCCGCCAGCGACCGTGCCGTTGTGAGCCCACGTAGCGCAGCAGGCAACGCCGGCAGCGTGCGGCCGGGGGCTGGGGCGAGCGGGGAGAGGTTTATTAAGGATGGCAGCTTGTCACGGGCAATTCACAAAACATTTTCCTAACCTTTGATCCTCCTAGCTTCATCTTTTCCTCCTCGTTTTTCATCTTCTCCCCTCCGTCTTCACTTTGCAGGTGGCTGCAGGAGGCATTGCGGGGGGAGCTCCCCTTGGGTGCCCACCCGATGCTGCCCCTGCTCGTACCCTCCTGCGCTGCCCCTCGCGCACGGTGGATCAGCGACCCCAGCGCTCCGTGCGGGCAGCAGAGCCTCTGGACACAGAAGGGCACAAAAAGCTGTCCCCATCCTGCCCTGCCCCTGCCCTCGGGGCTCCCTTGCCTGCACAGGACGTCTCAGGAGCCAAATCCAGGAGCCTGCTGGTGGAGGTGCAATGATCCAAGCTGCACCAGAAGCCTCACCTTTGACTTGACACATGCTGGCCACCCGAGGCTTCCCACCACCTGCTGAAAACGCGTGCTTTTCCCCATTTTCAGGGGACTGGGGGACTTCTCCCACCTGTTGCTCTTCCCCCATTTTCCAGGCTTGCGGCTGTTTGAGTGGTAGCGGTCTGGAGCCTTTCCCCAGAGACACATTAACTGCCTTGAGCCCTGCCCCAGAACAGGGTGAAATGAGCTCTGCTTTTTTAACAGAACTTCAATTTTTCCCCCACCTGTATAATACATTCTGCTAAATTTATAGTTTTTCAATCCCTTTGATGTAAGGCTCTCAGAACACTTCCCAGCTAATCTTACACAGCGGTGCCTGAAGTGCTGAAGGCACTGGCTGGAAATGTGGCAGGGAACCAGAAAACAATTATCGGCATTTTGGAGGGTGGGGCAGCATTAAGAGAGAGCTAATTTTAAAATGAATTATGCCATTAAAATATTTTTGTTCCCTTTGTCTGCTTTTTCAGCCACAAAGTCATCAGAAGAGAAGCAGCGCTGGCGCGTCCAGGTGAGCTGTCCCTGGGGTGGGGAGAGCTGCCCATGGGAAGGCTGCAGGGGGAGCTTTGGTGCTCCTGCCAGGGACACACAAAAAGTGGCTTCTGGTGGTGACAAAGCAGGGAAACAACTGCTCATGGTGCTCCGATATTTTTAAATGAGGCATTTGATGGGATGTGGATTGTGCCTTTGCGGCCATCTGCAGGCAGCAGCGTGGTCCTCAGCCCACGCTGGAGCCCAATCCAAACCCTTCGTGATGCGAGATGCCAGCATCCCTGGGGCTGACTTCATAATCCTGCCAGAGCCACTTTCCGCATTCTCAGAGGACTTCCCCCAGCACAGTTTGATTGGTACAAATTCAAACTCTGCCTTAAAAGTTTCTAATTTTGTGCAATTTTCTCTTTGTGCTTTCCTTTGTGGTTTGGAACCTTTCAATTTTGTCTTCTCTGAAATGCCCATGAAATGACCACTCTCGCACACAAAGCCCAAGCACTGTCGAGAGCTTTGGAGGCAAAGTTTCCTTTATTTGGAAACAAGCCCTCTGCACTCCAGGATTGCACTTGTCTACTAATCATACCAAATGTTTGCACAGAGATTGACCCATTCAGCAGCTTGTCATGAAAACCTCTATCGCAAGTTGCTTTTCACTCAGTAACCAATAATTCATACATTTCAAACCTTGTTTCCGTCTTACATTGGGTATTGAATCGTCATAAGTTATTTAAAGTTGAAAGTAAAGCAAAATAATGCTGTAATTCCGGCTGCCACAAGTCCAGAGATTTGCAGCCTTTGCCTGAGGAGGACGGGTGGCATAAAGGCACGTCTTGTACGGCCCTACTGCAGCGGGCCTCTAGGTGAGGAAGCAATGACACTCTGCATCTTGAAAGCATGTTAGAGGGTTATGAGGAGGCTTTGTGTAGAGCATAATTTACTATTATTAAAATGCTAAATTGCAGGAATAGCTTTTCCCTGCCACCATCCCTCCCCGAATTCGTGCCCAGATCCACGCTGTGCCAGTTTGCTGTTATTTGGGGATGAGCCCGTGGCAGCAGGGTGCCCTTTGAGGGAGGCATGTCAGGAAGACACTGCCCTCATGAGACGTTCGCCTTCACGAGAGCTGCTTCCTCCTATGGCCACTGCTGCAAGGGAAGAACTTTGGCTCCTGGCAATTAGCACTGATTTTACCATAGTATCTTGTATTTTAGTGCATTTTCTTTCCTTCTCCCTGCCCCCTTCTGAGCTGCGATTGCTTCTCTAGTTTTTAAAGTAGGCACATTATTTTCCCTCACAAATAGAGTTGGGTCAATTTTCATAGCCTTTTTGCCATCCCATTAAGCATTACTGAATTTGCCATTTTTCTTTGATATGACAGTATTTCTTTCTCCACTCACTTTGCTTTCCTTCCTCAAGCTCATGAAGATGTTTGGTCATAGCTATGGGTTTAACATCCATTAGAATCCAAGAAACCCAAGCATTTGCTTAAATTTAAGCAAAAATTTAAACACTGCCACAACTTTTCCAATGGACAGGATTAGCCAGGGCCTCCGCTCAGTGTCTCTCCAGAAGTAAAGTGGGTTTGGTCTCCGGAGGCAATTTATTTAGCTAATGAAAGTCTCGGGGGCTCCTTGAGGCTGCTCATCCACAGCTCCTCACAGGAGTCCTCTGCCTGAACAAGAGCTCCGTGTGTGCGAGGACAGGAAGGGGTTAACCCAAGCCACCCCAGGACCTTAATGTCCAGCATAATTCAGACCATTTAATTAGCGTCCCATGCTCAGCATGTTCGATAGTGTTTTCCCCCCAGGGAGAAGTGTGCCGTATATTGCCTGTTATCTTTCAAGTACTAGGAACAGAATGCTTTTTCAGTAACCTCATCAAAGGATAAGCTAGGATTCAGATAAGCTTTTCAAGGAGGAAGTCAGGGTTATAATTTTCAGAGACTTCTGAATGTCACCTCCAATTTTCAGCTCCTCAATTGGAGCGGCCGCATTTGGAAGCCACCCAGCCTCAGATATTGAAATGGGTGACCTGTGGGCGCAGGCCGTCTCCATTCCTGGTCATCCTCAGTATGGCAGATCCGGAGTTGAAAGTGCTCGGGATTTCTGACTTTATAATAACGTGGTTTCTCAGAAGTGCAAATTACAGAGGAATTGGTGCTAAACTCCCTATTAACTACCGAGTCCAAGAAATCCTTAGTGTCCCAAATTACCTGTCACTTTCTCTCTAACACAGCATAATTCTGTCACTTAAAAAAAAGGCCATAATTTGAAATTTCAGTGAAATTTCTAATTGAATCTGCAACTGGCATTGCAGGCGTGCTGTTCCCCGTTCAGCGTGCCCGTCGCAGGGGCCGCTCCCCGGCTCACGTCCCAGCTGCTCCCCAGCCCCGCGGGGCCGTGCCGGTAATTTCCACGGTGCCCCCCCTGCTCCCGCGCTGAGCCTGGTGGCAGCTCATCAGAAGGGGTTCGAGAAGGTCAGGCATTCTCAAAAGTCACTTATAAATATTTAGATCTGGGTAGCTGGAAAACACAGGGCTGCCTCTCCTGCTGCCTTTCTCCCACAAAAACGTTGAAATGCAAGCCTTCTGCACCAGCTTTTGTTATCTTCTTTATAGACTCGGAGGCAGGTCTGCTTTGTGTTTGTCAGTGGGCATGAGGAAAGGTCAGCACATATAGGAATGAGAGAGGAAAGTATAGATTGAGACATCTAGACACCTACATGTATAGACATTAAGGGATGAAAGCTGAAGGTGGTTGAAAGAGGGGCTTTTAATCACCTGTGTGGGAAACTCAGACCACAACTCCCAGTCTGGTGTGACTGGGAAATGAGCGTCCCATCTGGCACATCCCATCTTGTCACCCTGTCCCCTTGTAAACCCGACAAAATTGCATTGGAGCTCAGGGGCAGTGCCACTGTGCCCCAGAGCCACCACCTGTCCAGGCGGCCCCAGCTCATGCTTGTGCCGCGCAGGGCAGGCAATAATTGCCCCAGAGCAGGTAAATAACTAATAAATAAATAGCGTGCCTGCAGGAGGGGCTCGGTGCACAGCTGGACACTCGCTGCCAGCCCCGCCACCCCTGCGGGCACACACACATGGGCAGACTCGTGTTAGCCACAGCGCTGGGGGTGCGTGGGACCCGCGGGATGCTCAGAGCCCTGAGCAGCTCCCGTCCCGTCACCGTGGGGCTGGACGCACCCGAGGGCACGGCGCCAGGGAGGCGCTGGGAAGGGTGACGGAGAGTTGTGCAGAGGCAGGGTTAACAGCCCGCTGCATCTATAATAAACCATGTCTCGTGGGAGAAATTAGCTTATTAGGAAGGATTTGAATATGGAAAGGTGGATGGTTCTCCAGATTAGGAGATGGAGGGCAGATGTGGGTGATGGCAGTGACAAGCTTGTGAGAAATCAGACTCCGAGCTTATGTATTCAGGGGAATGTTTTGTTGTGAATTAGAAATGGGTTTTGTCAGTGTTTCCATTTGCCTTTTGTTCTAAAACATGGACCTCAGGATTTCCACAAAAAAACAATGACCAAAATGTTCTCTTCCTACAGCAAATACCTGCTGGAAGGGAGAGCAAGCATGAAAGTTAATGTCAGTCCTGGTATTTCTGCCTATTTTTTTTATTTTATTTTATTTTATTTGCTGAACACCTTTGAGCCCTGACAGCTCATTCCTCTCTGTGCTCGTTGCCAGCTGCAGTCATCCCTTTCCCTCTGTTTCTTCCCGTGCAATTCCCACAACTTCAGAACTGCTGCTTTGGGCTTATCCCAGCAGGGGAAGAAAATCGGGTCCCTTGAGTCTGTTTGCAAATGCACTGAGGCTTAGGTTTTTCTCCCTATAAGTGGCAATGCTGTTAAACTGCCTTGTCTGGCAGATTTTCAGCCCTGTGTAAGCGCACAAATCTGGTTCACACATGCTTAAAAACTCGCTCCTGTCTCAGTGAGCAGCAGGGCTCCCAGGCCTAATTGCTCTCTCTGGCCTCAACTCGCCATTGATTTCCCATTCTCTGTTCCCTTCCTCCGCTGTCCAAAGCTGTTTTCCTGCTGATGCCCCCAGCACAGGTGTGCTCGGTTCGCCCCTTTATCGCGGTGGGAAGCTCCTGTTTCCAGCTGCTGGCACTTCGGTATAAATAGACACTACAAAGGGTTGCCTCTGTTTGGCTTGGTTGGGGATGGGTCAGTTTGGTGCTGCTGTGTCCTGGGAGGAAGATGAGGATGCTGACAAGGTTGTGGACAGCCCGGGTGAGTCGCTTCTGATCTCATATCTCGTACCGTGTCTGCTGCTGTGTGTCAGAGAGCTGGGAAGCCAGCGAGGGTTGTCTAAGGCAGAATGTCCCTAGGGAGGGATGCTGGCAGTTGCCAGCAGGAGTTGATGCTCTTTGCTCCAGTGTGTTTTCTAGCTTTAACCGCTGAGGCAGTGTTTCTGAGGGAATGATGTTCTGGGAATGTCTTGTGCAAATGGTTTTAAGAGGAAGCAAAACTCTGGACTGGTGAATAAGTGAGCACTGGCAGAACAGCCAGCCGGAGCACCAGCAGCTGTCCTGATCCTCTCTGCCCTGCAAAGCCTCTCTGGGGCTGGCAGTGCCTGGGCCTGTGCTTCTGAGAAAGTGGAGTCAGGAAAGGAAATAGAAAAGGAGAAAAATCAGTGTGGGTGACAGTGAGCTGCGTGTGCAGCGTGCCCTGCTTTGTGTTGGGCTCTGCCTGCAAAATGGAGGAAAAGGGACAACGTTTGGCTCTGTTTAAAGGAATGGGGCTCCCTAGCCCTGGCACCTGAGGGAGCGCATGGGCTGCAGGCAGCTGGGATGCTCTGCTGTCCCCAGAGAGCTGCTTGGGTTTGAAACAGCAGCTCCAGGACAGAGAACTCCCCAACAGCTCCTTGCCTTTCTTTCCCCTCTATTTTCTTTCCTTTTTTTCCCCTCTTGGCTGAATCAATAATTAAGTATATTCTAAGTAGTGCAGTTTTGCTTGATTTTTTTTCCATTTGGCTCGTGCATTAGTTGGAAATGAAATATTTAGAGGACAGAATATAGTAATAAAGCCAAGACACTTTTTCTGCTAGTATATTTTATTTATTTTGTTTAATAATGAGGTTCTGTATCTCTACCCCCTTCTGTATCCTTCTGCATCAATGGCTTTTTCCTCTTCCCCTTTCCTTTGGAGGCAGAAGATAATATCCCCCTTTTAAAAAAATAATAAAGTCAGGCTTGTCTAACAAATCAGGTCCTATGCTCTGATGTTGTAAGTGTTCAAAGGAGTTTCCCAGAAGGCTTAGAGAGGAGCAGTCCAGCATCTCCACACTGATGCTCCTGTTAACCAATGATTTGTTTGCAAGGGCAAAGCAAAAGGAATTCCTTCATTTAAAAATTATTTTTTCCCTGATGCTAACCCTTTAACAATTCCCCGGAAAGAGAACGAATGCTTTCCACACGTGAACAGAACTCACCCTGCACTGTTACTGTTTCCTCTGTTCTTCTGCATTTTCACTTGCTATATATATAATATTATATGTGTGTGTGTATATATAACATCTGACTTTTTTGTGGTCTTTTCCTTATCTCTGTCTGTAGTTTTGAGACGCTTGCAAGAATTTATTCCCTGGGGAATTTCATGAATAAATTACTGCCGCTAAGAGTGAAGCGGGGATGAGGACTGAGGCGGGTGTGCGTGCTGAGCAGCTGGTCCTGGCAAGGACGCAGTCCCTGCTGCAGCTTCAGCCCTTGGTGTACCGCCGTGTTCTCCGGGCAGTGCTGTGAGATCCCGGGGTCAGGGGCTTTGCTGTGCTCGGGGCTGGGTGCTGAGGGGTTGTTGTCCCAGGAGAAAGCGCTTGGCATGCGGCATGGACACTTGTGTGGGGGGAGAGGTCTAAGCACGGGCTGGCAGGGCATAAAGCTATTTATCTTGCTGCTGTCTCACAGACCTCAAGCTATGTAGTTCTTCTTCCCTCAACAGATGTAGTTGGGAAATGCCTGTTCTCTCTGCAGGGAATCTTAGTGGTTTCAACTCTTTTCCCCATTCTGCTTTTGGAATGTAAAAGCAAATTTAAATCCCTCAGACAGAAATTACTCCAAGGAAATTGATATAGTATACACTAAAGCACTTCATTCCAAAAAACTTCAAAATATTTCACTGAGACTTTCATCAAAACATGTTTACAGTACAAAAAAAAAAAAAAACAAGTGAGTGTATTTGAAATTGAGTATTTCTCACAAACAGCGTGTGTAGAAGTGCATGCTGCCTGACAAGCAAGTGAAGCTCTCCAGCCAAGGAAACTGGAAGTGGGGTCCCAGGCTCAGGTACATTCACGTGCGCTTCAGAAGGTGTTTTCTGCTGGCATTGTCAATTCCCAAAGCTTCTCGGTCATTGCTGCTGCTTCACAAAGGTGCGATCAGGAAAAAAAAAATAGCAAAACAAAAACCCTCCAACCTCCTGTTTCAGGTGTGAAAGAGCTTAAGATAACTAATTACTCGCACAGCTTGCCTCTCTGGGCTCTCCTGCGCTTCGGATAAATATTTTGTATACATTTGAACTTGGAAACGAGGGAGTTGCACCGTGTTGGCTGTTCTGGGTCTCGCTGTGTTGGAGAAGTCAGTGTGTTTTTCTTCAGCAAATGGGGTGCAGAAAACTGATGTTTTTCTAATATTTGTTCAGCCCGTTGTCTGGTGCTGCGTACTTCCTAGAGCACAGCCTTGGGCTGTTGTTTTGGGCTGCTCCCACTTTTTAAGAATTCTTTGGTACCCTCCTGGCTTTGGGGCTCTGCAGGCGGGGACGGGGAGGTGAGGGGGCCCTGGGCTCCAGGGATGCTCGCAGGAGGCGCCGCGCTGAACGCGCTGAGTAACGCCCAGCTTTTAGCAGTGCCGGCCTGCACCTCGCTGTGTGCTGGGCTCTGCACATCCCTCCTGCCTCTGCTGACAGGCTGGGGCTCACGGGGCACCCCGGGTGAGGGCCTGACCTGGGGACCGGCCACCCCGCTGCTGCTGCCACGCGTGACACGCGGCTGTCCCCGGGGGGGTGGCCGTGCAAATGCGAGCAGGGCAAGCGGGGCACCAGGCTCCTTTCTGGAGTGTGGCTGCGGTCCCTGGCAGCCTCCGGCTGTAATTTCCTCCTATCTGCCGGTTGGAATCTCCGTCCTATTTGCAGCAGCACAGGGGGAGTTTTTCCCTTCCATTACCAGTTCTGCGGATGCAACTGTTGCTTTTAACTCTCCAAGCGAGTTTCAAGGCAGTGCTGAGTTAAGCAAGGCTGGGGACAGCAGAGCAGGGCTCCTCACTAATAGGTCTCCCCGGCAGGCAGGAGGAACTCTTTCTAGTCGGCTCTTTGTAGTTAATTCTTGATAATAGTCCTCCCATTGTTAATATTGTTGTTAAACTCCTGCATTCTCACCGAGTGAAAGCTAATTATAATAATTAACAGAGAACTTGTGAACTTGTCAAACTGGTAATTATAAACCACGGGGACTTTTATCATTAAGAGATGCCATTCAGGAGGGGGGGAAGAAGGGGTGCAAAACCTCTTTTGATTAACTGTGTGCCCGTGATGAGTCACGCCGCTGCCCAGCCGCCAGCTCTCCGGGGACCTGGATTGCTCTCCTCCAGCTACCACAGAGACCATCTAAACCAGTGCTGGCATCGTGTTCTCCAAATAAACAAGTGACGAAGACAAACACTGGCTGCAAATCTGCCAGCAGCCCCAGGACAGCCAGGCAGGGCTGCTGCCAGGACGTGCTGCAGGCGCTCGCTGTGATGCTGCTCCAGAGGGTGGGTGAGGGCGCTCAGCTTGTGCTTTTCTCTCCTTGTCTTTCCTTCTCCTCCTGCCATTTCCTTTCCTTGAGGAGGAGGAGGAGGAGGACAACCCTGTGGTCCATGATGTTCCTGTGTGCTCCTGCTGCCACATTCCTCTGGCAGGGAGATGGGCGCTGACCTGTGCATTTCTCTGTGTAATCTCTTCCTCCCCTGTCCCCAGAGGACAGGATAACCCAGCATGCTGCTGATAAATCAGCACTGGTGCTGGTGCTCCCTCCTCCCACCGCACCCAGAGGTTCTTGCTGAGGGTCCTGGGTGCATTATTCAGTAAAAGAAGCCCTTTCTTTGAGGGACTGTTTATATAGTTGCTAGAATAAATTATATGTTTCTCTCCATGCGCACTATATTTTAGCTACATGCACGCATTTATATGTGCACAGTTTTTGATGAAACGAATAACAGAGCATTCTTGCTTTGTGCTTTTGATAAAGTCAAAGGCTGAAATATCTAAGCTAGGCAGAGCTCTGGAGGCCTGGCTCACTCTGGGAGGTGGCTCCAAAGAGCCCACAATTTGTGGAATGGCAGGGATGAACGCAGGAGCTGATTTCCAAATTAACCCATGTGCCTCTGCCGGGCTGCTCTGTGGCAGGGGATTGCTCACCAGCAGCAGCACAGGTACTGGGGGCGGAAAGTGCAGGGGCACCTATCATCCTGCAATGTGGTGATGCCTGGTTTTGGGCTGAACAAAACCAGTGAGAAAATGCTTCTCATGGACAGATGCTTGAACAGAATCTGATCATTTAATTTCTGCCTAGGCAGGTTTTGGCTCGCTCCTCTAGGAGAGTTGCTCACAGGTTTTTGTGGGATCTACATCTCCTTCCTTAGCTGTTTCTCAGTAGAAACCCATAAGATGTCTGAATAAGTTTTGGGGCCCAGGAAGCTGCCCACACCGTTTGCTAGAAAAACATCCCTTCGCTGTGCTGAGCCCTGCCCCGCTCAGCAGCATCGCTCCTTGCTCTCCGCATGTCGCAGCTCGCACGGCAAGTTTTGCTCTGATATTTTCCAAGTTTCCTCTCTTGTCTATTGTGAGTTTTCTCTCCTGGACAGTAAACAACAAATGGTCCTTTTCACCCAAGAGATAAGATTGTTCATCTTCCAAAGTCACCGGCACTTGTGCGCTGGGTCTGGAGCAGTTTGAATAATGAGCCTTCGGGAGGACTCGTGTTTCTCTTCGTGTCCTTTTCTTAACAAAGATCTGAGACTCCCAAGGCAGCGGCAGCTCCGCCAGGCACAGAATGCGACAGGGGCCGCTTCTGAAGGGCACAAGTTACCAAGAAGATTTTCTTCTTTTCTCCTCCACTTTTCCAATTGTACTTTTGTCAGGCACAGGCGCCGAACAATTGGTCCTTTATAGAGAAATTCCCACCAGGAGCGACATAAACATTGCTGCACAGATCCCCATTCTCCGCTATCTTGCAGCGGTTCACATTTACATTTCAATCTAAAAAGTGAACCAGAACTTCCTTGAGTCCTGAAAGCCTTGCTTTTGTGGCTTTTTGGTGTTGCATTTCCCATCCTCCCGTGGCTTTTCTCTTCTGCATCCCCCAGCTGCCTCTTGCAACCTGCCCCTCAGTGTTTCTGTCTGCTTCCTTCCAGCTCTGCTGGGCACTGCCCTCAGAAGGGAAGGATGCTTTTCTCCCCTGTCTCAGTGGAGGGGTATCCAGGCCCTGGAAAAGGTGGAAGATGGAAAGGTTTCCAGCAGAGATGTCTTTGTGACAAGAAAAAATCTTCTGTAGCCGTGGCAGCCAGAAGGGTGGTTTTCATCAGTCACTTCAGCATCTTCCCTGGCTGTGTCGAGAGCCCATTGACATACTGCAAACCCAGAGCTACCTAACACCGGGGTGGGAGCGGTGTTTTATGGGGAAAGCACTTAAGTGCATGCTCAAGATCATCCACTGCAGGGCTCTTTCTAAGCACCTGCTTAGTGCTAAGCACGTGCACAGTCCCCACTTCCATGGCCGATGGCCTTTACCTAGATGTGCTGCAAGTCCTGTCCCACCTTCTCCGTCCCTTCCAGCTCCAGTCCCATGCAGGATGCAGAGCAGGGTGTACTTTTTCAGAGGAGCAGCACTGCAAACTGCTTTTCAGACCAGTTGCGAAACTTGCCTGGCTTGGCTAAAAAGCCAGCTGGAAAAATTCCCCTGAGAGCTGTGTGGCATTTTGCATTGGCAACTTCTGCCCACAACTGGAGTCTGCTGTAGCCCTGAAAATAGACACATGAAAATATGCAAATTTAAAAATAAAGGAAGGCTTTCACTCAGAAGTGAGGTAGTGAGAATGAAATTCATTCTCCCCACTTTCTGTTGCAGCCACAGAAAAGGAAGAAATGCTGTTTCCCAGCCTCCAAACTGGTGAAGACAGACCTGAAAAATTGAGCTTTTTCTTTCCTTATGTGCCCTCCAGAAGCTGCGAGCCAGCTGCTTTTCCCATTTCCCTGGGCAATGCCCAGTGCAGGGAGGATCTGAGCCATGCCTGGCACCCAGTGCCCTCACGCAGTGCTGGAGCTGTGGGACAGATGGGGGAAGAAAGGAGCCTGCTTGCTCACCTCGCCCTCTCCCCTGCATCCACAGAGCCTGCTGCAGGAGCAGGTGCCTCTCTGGCCGAAGCAGTGCACAGTGGCCTGGTGCACAGAGCCATTGGAACAGCGCGTTTGAGCATTTAAAATACATTAAAGGAGCACTCCCTTTGAAGTGAGAAACTATCTCTATTTAATCAGAGAGAAACAACTTTTCAAAAGATTTTTTTCCCCTCTTCTTTACCTTCAGCTGTCTGGCTTCTCCTGTGGATAGTACCATGAATAAAACATGCATATCCCAATTAAATCTTGATTTAATTTCTCTTCTTTGCAAAGCTGATGAACTCGAGTGCTTTCATAAAGACATGAACATTAGCATTCTTTTGAGATGCACAAGCCGGTCGGAGGAACAAGGGACTCAAATAATCACCCACATCTCTCTTGGCCTTGCCAAGCTCTGCGCTGACTTAGAGAAGAAAACCTCGGCTGGGATAATCCTCCGGAGCAGCGGCTGTGCTTGGCCCCGTGGTGGAGGGCAGCTGAGGTGCAGGTACCACAGCTGAGAGCGGGAGGAGGAGAGGAAAGCTGATGGTTGGCTTCATGTCAGCTGCCACAGCAGCTACAGGCAGGACAGTGCGCTCGGTGCCCAGCTCTGCTGGCTGGTTTGTGCCTGAGCTGCAGCTGCACTGTGCGGATGGGCTACAAGTGCCCTATCCGTCCACCCACCCTATCCATCCATCCATCTGTCCACCTTATCCATCCATCCACCCTATCCATTCGTCCCATCGCTCCATCAGAGCTCAGCTCGCTGGCAAAGGCTGCACAAAACTGAAAGCCACTCTTTGTTACTTCTCCAGCTGCCTGAGAAGGTGAAGAGAAACAAGCCCACTTGTTCTTCACTGAGATTTTTATTGTTTTCTTTCTGGCAGATAAGAAATAGCTTCTAAATGATCACTTTACCAGTGCACCGGGGCAGGGACTGTTATTTAGTGCATTCCTGAAGGCTCCTCACTTTAAAAACAGAAAACAAAGATTGTGCTAATATTTTTACACACAGCAGAAAAGCGCACAGAAACACGTGAGTCCAAGCAGGCTATTTTTAATGAAAACAGTTCGTTCAGACCAGCTTCAGGAGCCGTCAGTACAGCTGGTCTGTGTCTCGTGAGCTTCCCTGGAGAGGGTCCCGCAGGTGGCCCCAGGGCTGGTCCCTGTGCTTGGGCACTGTCAGACGGTGGTGGCACGTAAACATCCCCAATTCCAAGTGCATGTGCTGCTGCTCTATCACAGCTGGTCAGTGTTTTCCAGCTTTTGTGTTTTTTATGGAAAAAAACAGGCTGGCTTGAGCAAAAATAGTTTGTCATAAGTTTTTTTTCATATACGCAACATCTAAAAAATAATGCTCTTCACACTGATGTTGTTCTGCCCATTGTTCTGCCCATCGTTCCAGCCTTGTAGCACTAATCGGTGCTCTAATTTTAGTGGATTTCATATAATGCTTTAAATTACCTGTGGTGCAGTTGTGGTGCAGTGCATTCATGTTTTTCCCTGTTGTCTTAGGGCCTTATCATACAAAAATACAACCCATGCCTATTTTTCCATGCCAGAAGCATTTCTGTTGTATCCAATGATCTTACACTGCAGCCTAGTATGAAATGATTCTCACAGAAAAATTTGGTAAATGGTGTTTCAACAAAGTTTTATTTCTGCAATCTACTAATACACAGAAAATGTCATCTCTCCAGCAAAGTCTGAGTTTTCATTAAAAAAGAAATGAAACCATTACAACACACAACACTTCAAACTTTCTTTGCTGGGAACATTTCTCTTTTAAGAAGTCCGTAAAAACCTCTCCGAACAAATTTCAACCAGAAAATTGTTTTTGTCGTTCCATTTTTAATAGGGATTTTTTAAAATTCATTTCCCGCATAGCTCTATAAGGAGCTGCCGAAATGTCACCATGGTGATTGTCCTCATGACATTTCCATTCAGGAATTAAAGCAGGGAAACAAACACATCTGTCGGGCTGCTGAGCGTCCTGGCCAGAGCGGTGCTGGTGGTGGGGCAGGAGGTGAAGTTCACCTGGACCCCTGACTTCAGGTGGGCAGGGTTCGCTGCCCGTGCCTCAGTTTCCCCACCTCGCGATGCAGCCGGGCGGGCACTGCGAGTGCCGCCAGGGTCACGCTGCTGATGAAAAGAAATAGCCTTGCAGCAGCCAAGATAAAGAAACGCTCGATGGGAAAGCGTGTAATGCGGCCGTTTTCATGGGTCATTGCAGGAGATTATGAATTCCACTTACAGCCCAAACGGCTGCAATAGCCTTCACCAAAGCTAAATGTGCTCCGCAGGCCGGAGGTGACTTTGCTGGGGGACGCGGCCGGGCTCAGCGCCGTGCCCAGCCTGGGGACCCCGGGGGCTGTGCTGCCCGGCTCTGGTTACAGCGCCTGGCTTTGTGAGTTTCTGAAGCCACCCCATAACTGACCCTTCATGCAGCAAATGTCACGGAGTATATATGTGTTTTTAAAAACAGAGGAACTGAATTAGAAGCAAATTTTCTTCTGCTCGCTTTGATTCCTCATCCGTCTCCTGCCACCTTCCCAGCAGCGTGCTGAGCGCTCCCCAGCTCCTGGCTGCTCGCACCGAGCTCCTTTACCTGCCTGGTGATCGATGAGCGTTCTGGGCACCTAATTTATTTTGTAAAAATAGTGATTTATTTATACCAAAAAAAAGTTTTGCTAGGAGTTGCTTCTGATTTACGGATGTGCTGTTGTATATATATGGCCTTGTAAATATTCAATTTATTGGCTAAGCTTCCAGGGCTGCACCAGACCCTGCAAGCTCTGGCCTTGGCAGCACCAGCGCATGTTTTCTGATGCGGCAGGAGGTCCTTGGCTGTGCTGGTGCTTGCTGCAGGGGCTGAAGTGTCCTCTTCATCCTCTCCGTGCTGTAAGAAATGGCCCTGGGGCAGCCCCTTGCCCAGGCAGGGCACCAGCCATGTCCCATGTAGCACAGCCCTTGGTGGCACCCATCCCTCCTCTTCCTCAGCAGAGATGCAGGCTGTGCCTGGTGGGCAGCAGCAGAAAAGGGGGGGTGCCACGAGCTTCACAGCTCCTCTTGTTGGAAACCAAAAAGGTGCAGAAAGAGCTGCCGCGCTCCCCAGTTAATTGCCAAGCAAAGGTGTTGCATGCAGGGGGGAAGGCAAGGAATAAAGTGCTTTTACCTGCTCAGCTGGATAATTAAAAGCTGCCTGAAGCACTGCTAACCTTTTTTCATCACGGCATCATTCATTATAAAGCCAGAAAGAATTAACTATGCTGCATTATCAGATAGAGAAAAATATTAATAGCAAAAATGGGAAAGAGAAAGGAGAAATTTTGGGTAAGTTAATTAAACTACTCATCCTCAATGACTTATTAAGTAGCTGGACAGGCTTCTTTGGGTTTAGTGTGTCCCTGAGAGTGTGAGATGCTATCTTGGAGGAGGAAACTTGTCAGCTTGAGCAACTTTTCCATCTCAAGCCCGGTGCATGCGTGGTCTTTCCAGTCCTTGAGGGTGGCCGCTGTCCTGGCCAGCTCCCTGGGTGCAAACTATGGGCTTGTGGTGCTCCGGGGCTGTCTCCTCGTGTGACCCCATCTCCTCCCCATCATCCTCACTCCCTGCAACTTTGTTGGTGCTGGGACACCAGGACAGAGCTGTGCACTGACCAAAACGCAGCTGCCCCAGAGCTCTACAGTGTGGTGAAACCCCTTGGGTTTTTTTCGGGCACCCCCCTGCTGATGCCAGGAGTTTTACTGGCAGCCCACTGCTGGCTGGGCTTTGGGTGAGCTCTTCTGGGAGCCCTGCACAGGTACGGCGTGCTTGTGCAGGCAGATGGCACCGACTGCGCTGCGAGCCCACGCAGCCCCGCTCCGGAGGCTCTGCTTGTTAGCAGCTCTGCTTACAACACACCTCGCCAGTAACCAAACCTGACAGCTACGTCCCATAAACCACAACTGATGGGCTCTGCAGCTCCTCCTCACTCTGCAGTTGCATAATTTCATATCCAGTGCTGCTGAAAAAAAATGGGGACATTTCTCCCTGTGACAGTTGAGCTCTCAAACCATGATAAATCACGTCGCATAGATATTGTCTCTCAAACTAACCTTTGGGTACGTGTGTAAGTGATAGTAAAACACTGCAGCCTGCATGGGGTTAATTAAGAGAGGCACCCTTGTGCTAAGTTGCAGGGCAAAGCTCAATTAAGTTGGGAACTGAAATGGATAATTCCATTAAAATGGATTTATTCACTGTGCTGCTGCTGATACGCGTCATGCTGAGGAATATTTTCAATGAAAGTTTGTATTTTACTAACTTTGCTTGCCTGCCCTTATCACCACCGAATGACTGCAGGAAGCTATTTGTACAGGCAGCAGAGCCACATCCGCAGCCCTCCTTGCTGCCTGCCTCCCCAGGCTGGGGGGGACTTGTGAGACCAAGTGCCTGGTTGCTTCAGACAATGCTGGGGGAAGGTCCAGGAGCTGTGCTCGAGGCTGGGGAATGTGAGCTCACGAAGCACAGCACGTGGAAGGGCTGCCAGGTACCTGAAAACCACCTGGTCCTGCCCAGCTGCCTGGGTGTAGCACCACCAGCAGGGAAAATGCAGGTTTTTGGTGGTGGTGAGGAGGTGATGTGGGTTTCACGGCATGCAGCAGCTCTTGGAGGCCACGCGGGCTTGTTCTGCAGTCGCAGTGACACGGAGCCAGCCCGGAGCTGCCTGCGTGGCCAAGGGTGGCCCCGAGCTGTGCACCTCCAGGGCAGGGGGCCGGGCTGTTACATGGCTCATCCAGATGCGTGTGATCGCTCGAGGCCCCCAGTAATAATGGGAGATGTAAAAAGCTGATCTTTGAAGTGAAAAGAGACAAAGCTCAGTACAGAAGGCAACAGTAAATGGGACACAACTCAGCTCTCACTTGATCTCAGCACCAAGTTATTGGCTTTCCATGAGGTTTCCACACGACAGCCTGGATCTGTTTGCAAAGTGCCGGGGAGATTTCCTTCCTCTGTTTCGGGTGCCGCAGTCGCACGCACGCAGGTGCCAGAGCCCCTCCGAGTGCCCCGCATGCCATCCATGCAGTGGGGAGGAGGAAGCTCTTCCTGCAGAGGAGCACATCCACGCAGGGGTAATTAACCGACAATCACAGAGTTAAGCAAATACAGACTGACAGCAGCCCTGGCTTGCTTGTAACCTGTGCCTTTGCTAACATTAGTTCTACAGCTAGACCTGCTGTCTGTTGACATGTTGTTTCTCCTCGTTAATAAATAACTGCCTGAAACAATTATTCTACAAGAAACCACCCTTATTATTTTTACCTATTCATTTATTTGTTTGGGCTGTAAAAAGTATAGGGAAAATTATAAAGCTCAGGATGCCTCTGTGAGCAAAGAGCCCGGCTATTCCTGTGTGACCTCTTCCTCCCAGGCACAATTTCAGAAAACATCTAGAAATTTAGTTTTAAACCTTAGTGCACAAGTCATTCCCCTCTGCCTTCCTGTCTCAGCATCGGCAGTCTCCTCGTAGCCCTAAAGCTGAGCTTAGCTCGGAGCAGTGGCCTCGGATCTCCAGGACGATGCTGGTGAAGGCTTTGTGCATGTGTGGAGAGGGGAGATGGCTTCTGGCCTTGGGTACCCATGGGTGCCAGGGTCTTGGGGAGGAGTCGTACGCCTGGCCTCTGGCAGGCTGGAGCTGGGTGCTTGCTCAGCTCTGCAGGAGGAGGAGAACAGGCAGGGGATCACCATGCCCTCGCCACAGCCATCTGCAGGCAGCAGCTGCACCCAGGTGCCGAGCACCGGTGGTCCGGCCAGCACAGCCATTCATCTGAGAAGCATTGTGCTGCAAAGAAGGAAACGAAAAACAACTCTTGAACATTTAAGAACCAAAACTGTTTCATTCTTTCCGAAGGTCAGCTGCTTTAAAGTCAGTTCAAGCCACTAGGGCACCTTTCAGTTTCATTTCTTCTGTTTAATTCTCACCAGTTCATTAAAGTCTGACCTTCCATGCTCTTGGCAACAGCTCGCAATGGCCAGCGAGAGACAGGCCATTCTGTTTTCAAGGCTGTTAAACTGCCAGGGATATTTTAGGTTCTCTTCTTAATATTTTTGATAGCAACTCATAAGTCACTATCAGAAACCTTAGCGTGCGGCACAGAGTAGAAAAGCAAGAGATAATGTGAGAGAATAGAAGAACGAAACCACTGAATACCATTTTTTGTGAGCTGCAGAAAGGTCAGGCAAGATTCTGGACAGTTATCTCATTGTGCTCACTGATAAAGCAGAGGAGAGCTCATAGCCACCAGCGGCTCCTTCAAACAAAGAGATATTTAATTAAACACCACCAAAAGAAAAGGAAGGGTAAGTGCTCTGGAGAGAGATTCCTACGACCAGCCAGGCTTTAAGACACGTGAAAGCTGAGATCTAATCTTCCCAAGAGAGCTCAGGGGAGTGCCTGGGTTCAACCCAGAAATACCCCAAGACAGGCTCGGGGGGCTTTGGGGAAAAACCGGGCACCGTGCACCAGTGCTGTGTGCATCCTGGGTGAGAGCAGAGCAGTGTGAGCCACAGCTGGCATCTCCTGCCCATGTGAACACAAGGGAACCCCAGTCTTGTGTGGTGTGGCAATAACATAAAGGCCAGAGGTGGTGCTGGTGGCTGGGGAGCAGGGCCGTGAGGATGGTGCGCAGCCGCTCTGCAGCAGCTGACACCAAGAAGGTGGCCCCATCCCTTGCACAGGGCTCCCCAGATCCCCACAGCCCACTTGGTGGCCCGGCTCTCCAAAGGTAAAGCTTCAAGGGGCAGAAGAGCTGCTCTTCTTTCTGGTTTGTGGTCCAGGAGCTACAGCAGCCTTTGCCAAAGTCTGAAGCCACACTTTGAGAGGAAGGGGCTTTTAACCGCCTGCTGAGATCACGGCCGAGCAGCCTGGCTATGGCTGCTGAGGGCATTTAGACATCACATTTTATTTGTTCATCTAATTAAAACAGAGGTAGAGCTGGCTCTTCCCTGCCTAAGTGTCCAGTGCCATTTTGCAGAAGGTGTTGATTGTGCTGCTGCAGCTTGCAGTAGAGATTTGTAGCGAATTGGGTCCCATAAGAGTTGCAGTTTAACAAAAACACTAGCATGATTTATTATCTCCTGTGTTAAGGGAGCAGCCTCTCTCTCCAGGTAAAAAACACCCTCTGAATCTGCTTTCCTAATTTGCATAGGTAATGGTCATATCATTAACAGCTCATTAGGAACAGAGCGGTGTGACAAAACAAAAATTCAGAAACACTGAGCTGGAGAGGAACGTAGTCCCCTGCCTTGGCAAGGAAACGCTATGGCATTCAAAACCGTGGGTTAAAAAAGAGAGAGCCGTGTCTGGGAGACAGTAAAATATAAAGGGAAGAGCCATGGGTCATTTAGATCTTATGAAATGTAACATATGAGGAGCGATTTGCAGAATGAAGGTTAAAATTGTCTTGTTGTGGACATTGCGAGCCTAAACTGCTTGTTACGGGGAGCTTGCTCATTGCCTTCAAGGTGAAACGGATGGGGAGGAGATAATTGAATTCTGGTGGAGAGTGGAGGGAATGGGATGGTGCTGCCGGCGCCTCGCATCCCTTATTGCTCTCAGGCCATACTGGGGATGCCCCTCTCCTCCCCGGAGTACCGGCATTGGACCCGGTGCTGCGTGGGGCCAGGACCAGCCGTTCCCGAATCCTGCCCTCCCCGTGGCACCACCAGCACTCTGCTCCTGTAAGTGCTGCGTGAATTACCTTGGCAATTTAAAGAATGGGAGAAAGTAATAAGTTGAATATGAGGCAGTCCTGTCCAGCAGGTGCTTTTGTCAGGAGAGAAAGCCCTGGAGCCCTCAGATGAAGAAGAAAAAAAATAAAACAGGTGGAAAAAAATTGGATAACATATAAATTAAAAAAGAATAGGGCTGGTTTCAATCAATAACCCTTGAATTATTGACTGCTTGTACCATTACAGTCTCATACCCCAGTAATCTTGTGGGGAACTCCTGGCAGAGCGCAGCCGGGGAGGCGAGATGGCCGTTGTCAGGAGCCGTAATTCATTCCAGCTCCGAGTGATAGGCACAGCATGCAATTTTTTTTCCAGAAGTGATCCAGTGTCATTGCAAATAATGTGACATCATTATATCGAAGCCATATTAAATATTATCAAAAGAGCTATCTCGCATGCCTGGCAAGCTGTCAGTGCAGACGGGAGAACTTGTTTGAGCAGGGACATTTGCTTTCCCTTTTGTCAGCTCGGGTTAGACAGCTTTCTGTCTTTCCAGACTTGCCGCTGCCCCAAAGTTTTTCTGTTTGAAAAGTTTGTTGAGGGAAAAGGAGCTAAAAGCATTTGAATTTAAAGATTAAATTAAAAACATGCACCTTTCAAATGAGTAACCAATTTCAAAATACGTATAAAATCACCACATCGGTACAAAGGTAATTCTTGTGCAAAATGTGACCTTCCCAGCCCTGATGGCTCCTGGCCAAGCTCACACCACGTGCGAGAGCCAAGAACCACGGGGCACAGTGCTGCCTCTCGAGGTGATTTGGTGCTCCCCTGTAAGGGTCCTCCTCGGCCGCTGGAGCAGCTCACGGTATTGATCGGGAAATACATCTTTCTGCCCATACAAACTTCTGAGAAAAATCTTTGTTTGGAAATAAAACATTGCTTAAAAAATCTTAGGGTTTTTTTTTTTTTTCCCAAACCAATGACCATGTTTTCTGGTTAAAAAAATAGAAAGAAAGGAAAAATAAGAAAATATATGCTGCTGATAATGTGTGAGTAGCTGTTTTTGTGAATAATTTTTCTCCATTTCATGGAGGCCAGGAAGCAGGCATCTTATGTTTAACATGTTCAGTCATTACTGCCTTAGGAGAGATGCAAACTACTGAGGTGGCTGTAAAAGCTTCTGGTCTGTAATTTGAAAAGAAAATAGTGATTTGGGGAGTCTCTGTTTTTGGATGACCAAATGGGAATGCTTCAGAGGCACTAATTTTCAGAAAGGATTAATCAACCACTCCCTTAAGGAAGGGAAGAAGGAAAAAACCAGCCTCTCTGCCTGCTGTGTCTCATCCTTGAAGAGTGCGGGGAGGATGGAGAGAGGGAAGGGGTGTCCCTGCCCCGTCCTGCTGCACCCAGAGCCCGCTGTGACTCGGAGGGGCTGATCTCAGCTCTGTGCACACTGCGGGTGGCAGGCATGGGGCTGGAAAGAGCAGCTCCGAGTCCCTGTTCCTCCTGCAGAGCCAGGCTCCGACCCCACAGCACCTGGCTGCGTGAGCGTGCGCTCGTTGCAGCTCCGGGTTCAGAAAGCTGTTCTTCACATCACCGACACCGGCAAGCCTCTGTGCCCCCTGATATCCTCGCAATAATCTTGTCTTCAAAGCTGCATTGGGTTTTTGGAGCAGAGAGAGGGAAGGAAAGGATGGGAGTGCTAGGGAAGGCATACAGCGTATGGCTTTCTCTAGGGCATTGTGTCCAAATAGAAAAGCAAGGGTCTGATGATTTTTATTATTAAGATTTACAGCTAGGAGTTATTTTCCTTGGCAATACTGTCCACTGCCTTTATGAACAGCAATTACAAAGCGTTTGGTATCCTGGAAAGCAACAGGCTCGGGAAGAAACTTTCAGAGAGCAGCACTCTGAGGAGCAAACGTGTTTGGTAAAAAATGCTGGGGTTCATTAAGGTAAAACGCAGGGGGCAGCCCTTCCTTGGGAACCCTCCATCTCCCAAGGGCACCCCTTGCTCATCAGCCAGCAGGGTGGCAGCCAGCCCTGGGGGGGTGTGGAGCCTGCCCGGATCCTCTGGGGGCTGATCTGCAAATCCGTCTGTGGTGCAGGCAGAAGGCCTGGGACACCAGACTTCTTCCCAACTGCAGCCCTAGGCATCTCGTAATTTATTCTTGGGATTAAGTGAAAGGGAAAAGTCTCCCCTTCGTTTGTCTGCCCCATTCCTGCCTGGTGGGGTGGCTGCTCTGCCCCCTGGGCACAACAGTCCCCTGTGCCCGAGGGCTTCCACCTTCAGGGGGAAACGTAACCCCAGTGCTGCTCACCTGCTTTGAAAGGAACGGGAGAGAATGTCTTAAAATAATGACAGACCGTGGTAGCTCTAGCAAGTTAAGTTATTGTTGGAATGCAATATTAATGATAAGGATGTGACCATTTTTAAAGCGGTCATCCCAAAAGCAGCTGTTACTATTTCCATGTTGGTCTCCCTGACTGTGTTATTGAGGTAATACTTTACCATGAATTCTGGTAGCTGAGGGGCTGCTTTCTTAATGTATTGCGTGAAGATTTCTCCTATTTATAAGCAATAATTCCTTTTCTTCGCTTAACCACAGGCAGAGATGGGAAAATAATCAATGAAGTCAGAAGCAACATGTTTGTTATGTCTTTTACAAATGAAAAAAGGAATTAGACTGAGAAATAAAAGATCTTGGGAGCCCTGTAATTTTTAAAGCTTGTATTTAAAAATAACCCTGTCAGAGTGCTGCTGCTATCATTGCTCGTCTGCACCGGGCATTTGCTTCAGCCTCCACACAACTCAATATTTATATATGAGAAAGTAAATGTTTGGAAGATAAAAAATAAATCAGGTTAAAGTCCCGCTGCGGAAGCTGGGATTTGGTAACAGAGGAAGAAAACTGCAGAGCAGAGCCAGCCTCCCACCGTGGGCAGCGCTGCGGAGCTGGGGAAGGGGCCGGAGTGCTCGGGATGCAGGGGACCTCGGGCTTGTTTAGACGGGAGAGCTGAGGGCCCATTTCTCCACATATATGAGAGCATTTGGACCTGCTAAAACTGGACGCATTAGAGAAAAATTGGGCTTTTTTTTGAAATGCATCCAGAGGTCAGGGTGAGCAATGGCAGTGCCTCACCTGGCAGCCTGGAAGCAGGTGCTGGGGGCCCCAGTTTGGATTCTCCTTGTCTCTCTGCTGGGTTAAGCAGAAGCACTGGTCCATTCCCCTGGTTCCTTCTGCTGGCATTTCCTGCTCAAAATCACTGTGGTGCACCAAGTAAATTGCAAGTAAAACTCAGTGGTGATAACCTGCAGCCTACAGGGTGACGAGAGGGTAAGGGACAGGCAGAGCTTGTTTTGCTTTGAGGAATTGCTTCTCCTTTCCTCGCCTCCCAAAAATGTTAACTCTGGCCTCTGCAGCCACGTCCCTGTGCAGGCCCCTGATGTGATGCCACCAATACTTGTTGTGAGCACTCACCCTCCAAAGCCCTCCTTGTCACCCACGTGCATCCTCCCCACGAGGAGCCAGAGTTAGAGACCAAGGGCTGAGACGGGCTCGCTCCAGGCGCTCTTCTTGGCTGCTTGGAGGTGGCATTGTCACAGCAGGGGCACACGGGGGGCACAGGGGACACATACGGAGGCAGGCTGAGCTGCACCGAGACATTTGCCTTCTCAGGCACATTGCGATGGGCTCTGCCCACGCTGCCTGGCGGGGAGCTATAGCACTGGCAGGAAAGTGGGCGAGGGTTGAGCGAGGAGGTCTTTTTGTTGCTTGCTTTTACTGGACCTGGAACAAACGGGTTGTAATCCTTCCTGATGGTCATTTGTGCTAGAGAAAAATAATTGGAGGGTCTTGCCTCCCCTTTTTTTCCCCGCACGCAATCTGATACGCACTGCTAGAAAAGCGCTGGGAACCCGGTACTGGCTGTTCCTCTGTCAGGGATAAGCAGAGCTGGAGTCTGGCTTGCAAAACACTCAGAGATCCTTTGGGAAGAAAGGCTGTACGTAAATACCAAACTCAGTGTCTTATTATCTTCCTGGGCTGCTGTTCCTGTCCCCCCTGCCTCCGAGCGAGGCGTTTGGAGTCCTGTTTGTTTTGCTGCGGCTGGCACGCTTGGCTGTAACCGACAGCAATTTACAGAAGCCGCGAGTTTGGTTCACCCTATTCCGCGCTCATAAATTAATCTCCCAGGATTAGACTCCGTGTGCCGGTAACACTCCTGGGGCACTTTATTTACACATTAATAATAATAAGAATAATAAAAAGAGAAAAGCAGGACAAGTTCTGACAACTTTCAATAACGGTCTGAAATAAAAACAGGAGCTGGCTCCTTTGTGTCTGGAGGTAATGCTGTCCACTCAGCGCCAGGGGTTCAGCCTCCCCTTTCCAGGTACCTTTTTAAGACACCATTTTCTTTCTTTAAAGCAATGTCACCCAGGAGGGTGTCTGTCTGAGTAACCTGTGTCAATGCTTTGATTTCCTTGTTCGTTGTCACTGCTGCTATTCTGTTCTTTAATTGTTGTGTTATTTTAGGACAGAAGCGCAGTTGGGGGATTTATTATTTATTGCTGTGTTGCCTATCAGACAATTCTCTCAAGTTGTTAAGTGTAAACCCAACTCTGTGCCGAGGAGATATCTTACAAGCGTAATATTGAGCTGCTGTGCTGTCAAAACAGAACTGCTCCCCAGCCATTGCCCCATAAAACTGGAGACGATCCCTCACTGCGCTCCTCCTCCAGGGACAGGTACTTCACTTCTGCAGCATGCCCTGGGAATCTGCCGGAGATTTATATTTTTGAATCGGTGCCAGGGTTGAAGGGTTTTTGACACCCTGGGCTGCACCCTATGTCAGATGAATTGGCTTTGGTCCATTGGCAGCCATCTCTCCGAGCACCACGTTGAGCACCGCAGGGGTGTGCAGTGATGCCCGCTGCTCCCTGCCCACACACCCCTCGGTCGCCTGTTGTGTAGGAAGGGCTGAGGCAAAGCCGAGGGGAACCAAAGGAAAGCCCCATCAGCACCGGGGGGGGTTATTTTCTTAGATGCTGAAAACTACAGAAAGAGTGAGGTGGGCAGCTGGGTGCAAGGCAAACCCCAGCATGGGGATTTCCAGCGGGTTGATACGGGTGGGATCTGAGGCTTCTCCAGGCGCTCCTCTCCGCTCCTCCTTCTTGGAGCCGTTCTGCTCATTGAGAGGGAAGAAGGTAGCATCAGCTCCTTGGCATTTGGAGATGCACTTAAACAACCAGCAAAACACTGACAGCTGCCACCGCCATTTGGAAATGTTTGGGAGAGCTGGCAGTGGTGAGCAGGCGCCCGGCCAACATTTCTGTTTGCACTTTCTGCTTTTCTGCGTGTGTGTGTGTGTGTTTCTTCCCAGAGCGGGAACATTTGAACATCTCCAAATGTGGAGGGATAATAAAAGGCAGGAAAGTAGTACTCCATTGACTGGGTTGCGAAAAAACAGGACTATTAATGCTAAGCTTCAGCCTGTGGAACACAGAAAATGGTATTAAAGGATTTGCTTTTCATGACCATAATTCAGAGTTAATGTACATTTGATGTTCAATGTATGAACCACAGGTGATTTCAAACTGGCACAGCCTTTTCTAAATAGTGTTTTAATCTTAGGTGTTTTTTTTTCTTTTTTTCTTTTTTTTTTTTTTAAAGGTTCAGATACTCAGCCTGTCAGACAAGCAGAGAAAAAAAATCAGGCAAAGCTAGGCATAAGGATCCAATGTGGGCAAAGGCTTTTGTTCAGTCTTTTATTGAGGTTTTACCTCTAATCTCTGCCTTTTTGATGCAATTTAAGATTAAGGAAATGAAAGGCAAGGCTGTCTGTGAATGGTTATACAAACAGGACAGCCAAGGGGTGCTTATAAGTCAGTTTTGTAAGAGGCTTTGGGCTGCTTTCCCCAGGAAAAGAGAAGGCAGAGGCTTGGCACACGTGGCGGTGGAGGAGGGAGCAGGCGGGCACTGGGATGGGGCTGATCCTGCCCGGATTTGTGAGCGAGTGGGCAGGGCAGGGGGAGCAGAGGAAGGAGAGCTGAAGACAACCTGGGAAAACAGTTCAGTGCACTCGTCTTGAGGTGGCAAGCTGTAGCGCACAGCCTGCAGGGGCTGCAGAATTGCTGCCTCTGGAGAGGATTTGTGCGTGCATGGTCGTGCTGCCTATGCCGGCCTGGCCCAGGAGCATTTGTAAGCACGTGTGCGCCAGCAGCTGCACAGCCTCCTCCCAAACCTGGTCCCAGTGAGCGCGGGGACGGGGCTGCCTGGGCACAGCTGGAGGCTCTTTGGGTCGAATATCCCACCCGCACGTGGGAATCTGTGGCTGATTGGAGCAGTGGTTCAGATGCTGGGCAAAACAGACCTTCCTCCTGATCCAGAGGCACTTCTTACCAGCTAGAGTCCAGTCCCTGATTAGTCTTTATGGATATCATTCATGCTCTTTATCATGATAAAAAACATAAATTTCAGGCTCCGTGGGGAATAGAGCAGGCTCTCTGAACACAGGATCAGCCAGCTCATTTTTCCAGCAGGATCCCAGCAGCTCAGCAAACACAGGCTGGAATAAATCCATCTCTATTTTGTCTGCACCATCTCCACTGGAAATGTGTACTTGATGACCTTTCTTGAGCTTCCCATGCTGCAGAGCCCAACCTGCAGAGTCCAGCACTGGGAGCGCTCTGTCCTTGCTGCAGAACAGGGCTCATTTGGTCTGTTCAGGGTCCTCAGCTCCTGCAGCAACGGGGAAAGGGTCTGGGTCTGCTCTATTTCTTGGATGAACTGGAAAAATGCTCCCGTCCCCAGGCAAAAATCCATCGCCACATGCAGTCAGGCAGCAATCATATTTGTATTCACAGAAGGTGGATCCCTTAAAACACTCAGAAAACAGGGGGAAAAACAAGTTCCTGCCAGGAAAAACATCTCAAATAATCAAACCCCTTCACATAGCACTGGTGATAAATTGGCACTACTTATCCTGACGAGCTGAAAGGTCATGAGCAGACCTTACAAAATAATTATTAAATAACTTTGCCATTTGTTCAGGATCAGTTGCAACCTCATTACTGGGACCAGGAGATGATATCTCTGCATCCTGGGCACAGATCCAAAGAGGTCATTAGTAACAATTGTCCCAAATTTTGCAAGGGGAGGAAAGATTTATCTTCAATTAACACATGTAACTTTCCAGGCTTTTGTCTTTCTGGTAAACAATCTGTGAGGAGTCTGAAGACATATCTTCTATCATTATATTATATGTATTTCAGTAGCCTTGAAGGGGGCGAAGGGCAGAGTCAGAAAGAAATGTTCTGTCATTGCAAAGCTTTAAACTCAGCAAAGAATAAAGAGCCATAAATTAAAACCTCCTTAGTCCACAAGACTTCTTGCCTTACCTACAGCAAGCTGCATTGATCATAGGTGCTCATTTATATCCACATCAAGCCTTTGGGTGCGTGTTCGTGTAACCGAGGTGACCTGCAGCTCCTAAGAGCTCCGAGATGAGCAAGGAGCCCCTCGCCCCCGCTCCCGAGAGCCTCCGCAGCCAGTGCTGGCTCCTCTCTCCTCCCGCCCGCGGCCCTCCCATGCGCCAGCAGCATTATCAGCCCAAGGCAGAATATTTCTTTAAACTTGAAATGAGTTTTGTTGATCAAAAACTGGCAAATGGGAATGCGTCCAACAAGGGTGGGTTGCTGCAAGTTAAACAAACAAAGATTTCTACAGCCCACTGCAAGCTCATTAATATTTCCAGACAAATTAAACACTACTTGAGGCTTTGGCAAAAAAAAGGCAAAATTTTCATCGAGCCTTTCCCCCCAGCTTGTCAACCACCTCTAATTATTCAGGCAACTATGAGTAAAGCCCAGCTAGTTCATCCTTACTTCTTGTCTGTAGCTAGTCAAAATTAAATGGAAACTGAACTCTGCACCCGTGAGACTTCTTGGAACAGAATTTGCTCTGTTTTAAGCTGCTCCCCCACTGGATGATTTCTCCCATGCATTACTAGGCTTACAAACTCACAATTCAGGAGCAAGCAGAAGCTGTCTGTAAACCATTCTGCATTAACAATTTTAAAGAAATCTGTGAATGATAAACACACAAAGACAATAAGTTCAGGCTCCACTTAAAGGAGGATTTAAGCCTGAACGAGTGCATGTTAATAACCGAGCGTGTGTGCTCTGAGACTGACTTTGAACTCAATTCCCCTGACTTTTCTGGGCCTTTCTGATGCTCCTCAGTCATCTTGGGTTTCCCCATGCTCCCCCGTCGGAGCCCTGGCAGCTACACTACACCAGCACTGGGAGCAGAGCGTGGTGTCGGTGGTAATGGGATCAGCCAGCAAGATCCATTAGTCTAACAGTTTGCCCTTCGCTTTTGTTGTGCTGAAAATTTAATTGGCTGCTGATTCAAAGAAGAAAAATCCTTCCTCTTTACTTTAATCTGGCAGTCGCTTTTGTCCTCTTGGGACTTCAGCACTGGCCACTGATTCTTTGAGGACAATCAAAATGGTCTTAGAAGAATTTCCAATACCTTATATTCCTGATTCAGTTTATTAGAAAGTGTATGTCATACTGCAGCTAACAGACAGCAGGACTCACGTCCCAGGATTCAGCTCCCAGAGGAGCGAAGAGACACTCAATAGCTCGCCCTTATAGTTATCCAAGTGGATTGGAAGCTGATTGAAAACGCACAACGCTGCCGTCCAGACGGGGCTTGAGCTCTGCTCTGCTCCCACGGGCACGTGCTTGCACAGCCAGCTGCCCGCTGCTGCTTGGGGCCAGTCCCGTGCCCCAGCCAGGGAAAGCAGCGACTGACCAGGGGCTGGAGGAAGCTCTTGTCCTCCTCCTTCCAGAAAACCAAGGATCATAGCCCTGAGGTGGGGCTCCAGAGGGACTCAGAACGCACCCGAACGGCAGCGGCATGTGGTTTCCTTCAGTCCTTGTTGCATGGACCCAGCGTGTGCGCTCGGTCCAGGAGGTACAAGTGAGAGCCCCAGCCTGATCGTGGGGGCATACTGAATGTGAGTCGCAGTTCCAGTGCCTGAGGAAATAAAGGAAGGAGAAGTCACTGAGCCTGTTGTTCTCCTGCAGCACCAGGGTTCAGCTCTGACCCAGCTGAAGTAACGGAGAGCATCTATTATTTAATGCCCATATGGTGTCCTATGCAAAATACACCGATGCCCTGAGTCTATTTCTGATACGTGAGTAATTGTTATCAAGTAGATGAGTTTCTTCTCAGCAGTATTAAAGAAAACTGGGCAGGCTCTGGAACTGTCAGTTTCACACCAAGATTTTAACCTGTTCCCAGGTGTCCCAGGCCAACACATGTCCCATCACTGCATGCTGGCTGCATTCAGGACTGAGCTGCAAACAAACCAGCATCAAAAAATAGGGCTGGATGCTCATCCCGAAGGGCCAGCTAATCTGTCCCCTGCCTCCAGGGCATGACCAGTCCCACCTAAACTCTTCCTGACAGATGCTTCTCCAATCTGTTCCCTGAAAAGGGAATTTTCCATGCTCTCCCCAGGCAATCTATCCCAAGACTTAACTAGCCATGCCATTAGAGGCATTCACTGGATGCTTGCTCTTTTCAAAGCTTTTACTAGCTTTGCCATTAGAAGTGTGTTTCTGATGTCTAACATGAATGCTCCTTGCTGCAGTTTATGTTTATCTTGTCATACTCATAGTGAACATGAAAAACTGTTTATTCTCTTCCTTTTTGGAGCTTTCCTTTAAATGTTTGAAGCCTGCTTTCACGTCTCCCCTCATCTTTTTTCTATAGAATAAGCAAACTGACTTTTTCCTCAACTTTCATCATGTATCAATGTTTTAAAATCTCTGATTGCTCTTGTTGCTTCTCCCTGAACCTTCTCCAGTTGGCTCACACCTTCGCTGATGTGTGAAGCCTGAAATTGGACACAGTATTTGTAACCGAGCTTTAACAGAAGCACGGTGTGCAGCTTTTTGTGCCTTACAGGAACCTCTCCTGTGCATGCACGCAGCACCAATCCCTTAATGCTCTCCTTCCAAAGCCGGGATCTTGTGGAAGGTGGTGGACACGGTTTCTGAGCCGCTCCTCTCCTGCAGCTGGTGCTAATCCAGGACTCTTTCTGGGTTTTCTGCTCTCCTTGAGCTACCCCACAAGCCGCATTCTCGTGGAGCTGGGCAGGGGAGCAGAGCTGGGAAGTTTTCACGTAGCCCTGAGCTAAACGCCCTTCAGCCGTGACAGCAGCACACAGCATTCGCGCTGACTGTGCCTTTTTTTTGCCTAATTGACAAAAAAAAGCAGCAGTGGCCCCTCCTTTTTGTTCGTGTCAACAGCACACAGCAATGGTTTATCACACTTCCCCTGCAAAGCTGCTTGCCTCGCAAGCTATAGGGGAGATGTGAAGTCGTGGGTAGAACAGCAAATGAAACCTCTCCCGATCATTGGCAATGCAGAGAAAAGCTGATGTTTAACTTTCTGGAGCTTTTCCCCTGGAGCAGCTCAGCGTGGGGGCAAAGAGAAGGTGGGGAGCGGGGAGGAAGAGAGAGGGACTCAGAAAAGTGGCAGAAGAAACATGCCACCAGAGCTTTCATTTAAATAAAGAGCAAAGTAACATTGTGCTCCATTGATTACACATTTTTTCTGACTGTTGTGACATTTGCAGGAAGGCTAATTTATTCAAGCATGGAAATCTTTAAAAACTTAATTAAGTTATTTCTGCTATTTCCATGCCTTATTGTTTTGACTTCACATTTAACTTTTATTTCTGTTTTTTTATTTTATTTTATTTTATTTATTTTTTTTTATTTTTTTTAAACTAGGAGGGGAAGAAATTGAAGGAAAGAGGAAGGTCCTGTGGTGACCCCAGTTTCTACCTTTTGTGACTGCTGCCTGGGGACCTGTCCCACAGGAGATGGGCTCTGGTTTTGGTGGCCTGCAGGCGGGTGCCTGGGCGTAGGGCCATGATGGAGAGCCTGAGAGGTGCTGCTGCTGCTTCCCGTGGAGCAGCTGCCATCTGCTCCTGGCTGGCCGCCGGCAGGAGACCCCCGTGCCCCCCCCCAGCTGTCCTTGGGGCCGGGAGCTCCCGCAGGCACCTGCACCGACCCTTCTGCCCCCGGGGACGGCGCTTTGCTGAGCACGGCGCCGCTCTGGGAGGGCGCGAGGCACTGCCAGCAAGCCGAAATGCTGCGTTAATAAAGTTTCTGTCAGTAAATTCACTAATTAAGACTCACAGATGGAGCTGTAAGAAATGCTTGTGGTGAAACCCAGGAAGTGTGAAAATTGCCCGCTTTTGGAGGCATGCGGCAAGTCTGGAAAAGAGATGAGAAAAACCTTTAGGAGTTTCAAGAAGTGTCACCTGCGTCTGAGGAGCTGGGGTGAGAGCAGAAGCCAGGTGAGAGCGTTGCTGTTTCTCAATGAACCGCTGCTTGGCCAGGTGATGCGGCCGTGATTTTACAGCAAAGCCGTGGGGGAGCAAGGCTTGAAGCGAGGCCAGTTTCTGAAGTCCCAGCTTAGCACCCTAATCACCAGGTCTCCTTGTCCGTGACAGCAAAGCCGTATGCAAGGAGGAATTGCTACCGCTATTAAAAACACCAGAGCCATAAAGAGCTCCAGCCGTAAAAGACAAAGTGCTATAAACCATCCCAGCGGCAGCAGTTGGGGCTGTGAGAAGAGAGCAATCCCCTTGCTGTCCAACATTTGCCAAGCATTAGACTAATTTCCCTAGGGGCTGCAGACGAGACATTCAGTATTCTTGCTATACCTCTGTGTATTATTTTTAAGCCGTTAATCTCAGCCTCATATTCTGACTCAAGAACCTTCACAGGAGAAATGGATGGCGTGCCTCCCCCAAACAGTGTGACAATTCACGGCGGTGCTGGCTGCACCACGCTAATGGGTGTTGCTCTCAGCTGCTTTTTTCCCCCTTCCATTCCCGCAGGCACTGGTTAGAGGGGATGTGCGTGTCCCCACTGTGCGTGGCCGGGGTTTCCCACCATTCACCAGCAGTGGTGGCTGTAGCAGGGCTTTGCTGGGCACCTTTGGCTGGCACAGCAGGAGAGCCAGGAGGAGACGTGCTCCATGCCCCCCCCCCCCGCTGCTGCAGGCTCCAGCCACACATCCCAGCGCTGCAGAGATCCGTAATGGTTGTTTCTGGCCAGAGAGAACCAAAGGGAGCCACAGGTTGCAGGGAGCTGCGCTGCACTCAGCAGGAAGGAAATCTACTTTCTTCTCTGCTGTAGCATTTCTTTATTTCCTCCCTCTGTAGCTAAGGCAACATTTGTATTTGTCAGCCTATGGCTATCCTTTGCATATGGAATACATTTGCTTTGGGTGTTTGCCATTAACATTTTCATTTCTGTTTAGTGTCAGGAGTTTTCGATTACTGGCCGTGCAGAGCAGTGAGCTTTTGTTTTCATGCTCTCTTTGTTTTCATTTCCACATACCGTCCGAGTAAATTACAGGACGGGAGCCCTGCCCTAGGGAGCGAAGGGAGAAATCTAGTTACCAAACTATATTTGGATTTGGCTGTTCTCCGGCGGTCGCTGGCTTGCAGGGTCTGGGTTTATCCAAGATCATATTGTACTTCAATGAGCAAGCAGAAAAAGCAGAGACTGAACAAATCGCTTGTCCTGAGTGTCACCCCTCATCGTCCCTCTCTGTGTTCCCCTCCTCAGTGGCACATGCCCTGAGGGGGCACCATGCTTGGTGCAGGGGGCCAGGGGCACGAGGACAGGTCCGTGGCAGCCCCAGGACAAGGACCTTCTTCTCTTCCTTATTCCAGTCCTGCTTTACCTCTCCCTTGTTTTATGTCTCCACTTTATAACTTAACTCCATGAAGTCAAGTACAGATAAAATTGCTTTATCCAGTAAAGAAACGAGGACCGAGTAAATGCACATCCCGACTGAAACAGCAAGCTCCATATTTCTGAAGTGCTGCTTCCCTAAAATATAATTAAGCCATAATGTTTAGATGCGAGCAGTTGAAAGAGCAATAAATGGCTGCCAGGTCAGGTAAACACCAGAGCAAAAGCAAAGTGTTTAGCAAAGCTGAAAGCCCTTTATTGTGTGTATGCAACGTGCTCCTGAACATTATTGCATTACCCAGGCTGTCACCAGCAAGTGAGCAGCGAACCGGGGGGAGCAGGCATGAGAAGCAGCCGTGGGGTGCAGAGTCTGCTTGTCTTCAGTCCGAGTCCCCTCCTGAACAGACCCAACCCCTCCTCAGCTCTGTTTTTACCCCACTTAACAACCCCAAGGAACAGGAATCCTCATTAACAAATCACCTGCAGCACACATTGATAACCCATGGGCAAAACCTTCACAGTGCTTCCGTGACAGAGCTGTGTTAGTGGGGCTATAAAATTAATTTGTCTTAGCACAGCACCCAGGGACCCTTGAAGGGCCTCAGAGCCTGAGCATGTTTACCCACAGGGCTAGACTTTCCAAAGGATTAAGGATGGGGAAAGTTATGTCTGACAATGGCCTTTATGCTCTGAAGCACCATGCTTCTGAAAAACATCCTAGTAATAATCAGCAGCTGCAGGAACACGCTCTGTGGATGTGTTTCTATCTTGCATCCCCTCCAACCATGCTCCTCGGCTGCTGCTGAGGCCAGGCCAGCACGGCTCCAGACCTCACCAGAAAGCTGGAAAACTGCAGGAAGTTACAGTGCTTGAGGAACAGATGCTTAAGCTCGGAATTTTTAGAAAGGTTATCCTGGTCATTGTGCAAGCAAATTAATCCCCCTGTGATCAAGTAAGCTTTCCCCTTTCCCCATTCCCTTTCCATTTTCCCATTCCCTTTTCCTTTTTCTCTTAGCTGGTTAAAAAAAGGAAAAAAAATGAAAAAGAAAAAAGAAAACATTTAGTATCTCCCACTGGCCTGCAGATCTGCTTTGAACATCTAAAAATGCCCTCATTGTGCTGCTTCTCCTAAACAGCTATCATCTGAATTGCTCGCCGCTGCCCGCCAGCCCCGCTCCAGCTCCCATCAATGTCACACGCCCCATCTCTCCGCTCTCCAGCCTTCACGCGTGCAATGTATCCGCAATGGCAAGGTCTATAACACAGTCCACGATATTCAGGATGCTCGTGTCACAAATGAGCAGGCCGGAATCTGTGCTCAGACTTCCAGAAAAAAAGCTCGGAGGTAGAACAAAAGCTGTTTCAGCTTCCCTGATCCAGAGGCCGCTCCAGAGGAGCGTGTCTTGGGGGCAGCCTGGAGCCCCGTGGGGCTGCTCCCCCTGCAGCAGGTGCTGAGGAGCCCGGCTGGGCGGTGGGAGCTGGTGGTCCCCCTGCTCCGGAGCTGCTGCTCAACCGGAGACATCTCCGGGGCTGCTCGGTGCAAGGCCAGGTCAGACCTGCAGTTTGTCCCTGCCGTGTTTTATGTACGTTGGTGTGGCTGTAATCTGTGAAAGAATTTAATTGATTGGAAGCCAGTCTATATCCAGCAGAATATATTGCAGTACATCATTGATTTCAAATGCAGTAAAATTTGACTAGTTTCATATAGGGCTAAATATTTTTTAAGTAATGCAACATCTCTTTTTAAATCAGTGTGACAAACATTTTATGGCATATGTAATACAGGCATGAGAAAATATACTGTCCTTTCTTGTAGCTAAATTTCAGAAGGCACTGGGCAAACTCCAGCTCAGCAAGGAGAAATGAGGCAAATAAATCCAGCAGCTGTTTAATAACTGCACACACATCACCTCGAACAGGCACACAGCCTCATACCCTCACACAAGCAACCACCTTCCAGGCAGTCCCCACGGCAAACACACCTACCCACATGCCCAGCCCCAAGCATAACACCTCAACTCTGTAATTACAGGTATGATCTCTCGTTTGTATGCTGCCAGGAGCATTTGTGCACCCTGCCCCACCATACCACCCGCAGAGCATCCATCCCAAAAACAGGGTACGAGATGCAAGCCTTCGCCCACCCCTGGACAGACAGAGATGGTGCAAGGAAAGGACATCTCAGGAGCCATCCTGATTGCTGCAGCGAACAGAGATATGAAGGAGAAGGCATGAAGATTGTCCTCTGATGACTGTAAGAGCACACTGCGCAAGGAAAAAGTTGCAAGATTGCAAAACTGTAGAGTTTTGCAACTATACCAAATGCTGTTAACCTCTGATTTAGAGTCTGGGTTTCCTTTGACTTAAAATGATTTTAAAGGTTTCTGCACTCCAGCAATCTAATTACCCAAAAGATTTCTGTTAGGCTTTTTTTCTGCCCCTTTATTTCTAAAGAGGTCTTTCTAAGAATGCCACTAGGTTAGAGTCATTTGGGCATATAATGCAAACAGGGCCATTTATTGTATTTTTATGAGGGTAATACTGCACCATCTAATAAATTTTACAGGAAGGATTCAATACAGAAAATGCTGAGATTCAGCCACAGCAGGGTCAGCCAATGTTAGCTCTAATTTCAGATGAAAGTAGTTAAGGAAGGAAAATATGTATTTTTTTATTCTTACATTTTGGAAGTGGTAGGGAAGGATGGAAGCTAAGGAAAAACCAAGTGAACACAAAGACTATTGAAAGAGCAGATACAAATGAACTGGCTCAAACAGAACAAGAAAGTCCCAAGCTGCCCATGCAAATGCTACATCTTAACAGATTTTGAAAACATTCGCTTTCTCCTTCATCAGTTTGAATTTCTTTGTGAGGTCTGAAAACACTAGCTTGTGTTTGGCTGTGGGACAGGAATTTTATGCCAAGAAGAAACGCATGGTTTGTGATGGAGAGATGCAAGAATCCCCCCATGCTCTTAGAGTCATGGGAAGTCTTTCCCACCCAGCCTCAGCCTCCGAGCTCTGTGGCCATGGGACCCTCGGGGTGGTCGGGGAGCCCCAGCACTCGTGTGGCCTTGCAAAGACCGGCAAGTCTCGCCTTCCCGAAGAGCTCGGGCTGCCTTTCTGCCCATGGAAAGCAGCAGGCCAATTTGCACTTGGTTTTGCAGCTCTGTTTCTCTTAATCAGTTCATTACAGCAAGTAGGGGAATCAATGAAAACAGGTTATTGATCAGAAATTCATAAGTTAAAATTGTGTTGCTAGTACTAGTTCATTTCTCAATGGCAGAGACAAATCTATACCTCCCCTCCTCTGGAAAAACCTCAGCCAGCGCAATTTTTAATAGCTTTCTTCAAATGCTGCTAGCACACCCCGGCAATAAGAAAGCACTTGAGGCAGCTCTGCTGCTGCACACCGCAGATGGAAGGGCTCAGGCTCCTGGCTGGGACAATCTCCCTGCCCAGCTCCGGACATTTAGGACAGAATACGGCCCAGCAGCTCGGAGGCTGCGGGACGTGTGGTGCCCACGTGCACAAGGTGCTGCAGTAAAACACGTGCCAGAGTCTGCAGCTGTGACGAAGCCCAAGGACTCTGGGGCTGTTCCTGTGTTGTCAGTTTGGAAATCGGCCGCTCATCACAGCCCCAGTGCCTCAGCTCCCTCCCTCCCCTCCGCCGGCTCTGCGGGACAGCGGAGCTTCTGGGGGAGCCACGGCAAGGCAGGGGTGCACGTCCAGATGTGCAGAGCTGCTGGAACGGTTTGTGGTGCCGAGCTGCTGGGGTGGGTGTGTGTGGTGTTACGTGGGAAGCAGTGAGCACAGATCTCACCCGTCTGCGTCAGCTCCTGGGCGGGCGGGCTGCAGTACCACCGCTGCACGAGGCTTTGACAGCTAATCTGATCTTTCATGCTTCTCTTGTTCTCCCCGCTCACCACTGATAGACAAAAATTCCCAGCAAATGACTGGTTTCATGGGCTGTTTCCTCTGCTGTCAATACCGGAAATTGAGAACTGTCATCACTGTCCCTTCCCACGAAATAAATAGTTCAATTACTTATTGCTACTGCTTCGAGAACTAATTGCACTGCTAATTGTTTTTTTTCCTGGGAGCAGTGTTACTTTTTTTGCACACCAATGGCTTTAGGCTCTTTAAGGGTTTTATAAAGCATATTTCATCAAACATGATTCAGGAACGAACTCAGTGAGATGACATTTCCTTTCCAATTTTCTGTTTATATTATCGGAGAGGGGATTGCTGGAAGCCCAGGGCTGTTGCTGCTAACCTGATTCATTCCATACACACAGACAGGACTGAACGCAGACGAATTTTACTGTATTGGCTGGTGTCTATATGTAATGATAATAATAATACATTTTATCTACCTCCTGTGAAACTCAAGAGGAGTTTTCCCAGTAAGTTCAACAGAAAGATGATCAAGCTACTACTTAAATTCTAGCCGGAGAACCTCAGATCACTTTTCTTCCACCATTTCATATTCTTACAATGCTGGTGATGTGAGGGCAATATTCCTGCTCTTAGTTTTGATTAGTTTTTGTGTCTGTGACAGAGATGGGAGCAGCATCTAGGATCCTCGTGCATCCCTTACGTGAAGCCAACTTGGGAGAAAGTCTCACGCTTTCTCCTACAGCTTGAAGCAGGCTGCGCTGCTAAAATGCAAGCCCTCTTTCTCCAGAGTGCTGATTTGACAGCTGCTGCTGGATTTACAAAGGTTAAGGCTGATTTTCCATTCTGGCCAGATGGGTTAACGCTCTCCCTGACCGAGAGTGCAGCCAGCCCGCGGCACAGCCGGCGCTGGAAGGGCTGGGGGCGTGAGGCTGGGAGCCCAGCACCGCCAGCTGAGGTGCTGAGCGGCTCCGAGCCGGAAACGGGATGGGAGGCGAAGAGAGTTGCAGGGAGACCGCTCTCGGGGTGAGCTTGCAGAGAGATTACAGTGGAGGATGTTTTTACCAGAGGCCCCTCCAAGGCTTCCTGCAAGTTGAAAGGAAAGCTAAATTAGAGGGCTTTATTCTTCATGTCTTTTTAACTATTTTGCTCATGCTACCAGACAGAGAACAAAGGAACCAGTTGCTGGCAGCCTCACCAGCACAGAAAAACCGGCTGCAGAGTCCTTGTTGGCAACACGGTGTTTGCTAGATGTGCAGAGAGCAACATCTTTAACAGGGATATTATAATCAGCCATGGTGCGGCTGAGAGCTGGGATCTCGGGCCGTGAAGAGGCGTCCTGCAGTGAGGCTGCAGCGCTGGATGCGGGGAGGACTTGGGCTGGGGGCTGCACAGCTCCTGCAAATGGGCGAGAACCGGGGAACGGCTGGGCTGCGAGAGCAAAGCCCCGCTGCTTGCAAAGAGACAAAACACCCAGACCTTCCCCTGCACGCACAGGGCTTGGTGGAGCAGGAAGAGGCTTCTGCATCCAAGTCCTGTCGATGGCAGCCTTCCCCCCGGAGCTAGCTTGCTTCCCACGCAGGATGGAGGCGGGCAGCAATACGACCCCTGTGCTGTCCAGGTTGATGCTGTCCAGGCTGATGCAGCCCATCCCATAGCCCCCACACATCCCCTACCCGCTGCTGTGCAGCCCCTGCCGCTGCCCGGGCAGGCTATGGGAGCTCACACCCCTGCCTTGGCCAGGATCGCAGGGTGCAGGGCATGGTCTGAGTGCTTGGCACGGGAATATCAAACCCCGTTCGTGTGAAAACATCACCCCAGCCACCGGCCTGGTGCTGCTATTAAATGCTTCCATTTACAGAAGCTCTCCTTCTTCTGGCTAATTCAGAATGATGATAAATCTTCCCACTTAAAATGCACCCCAAAGAATGACAACATAAATCATTTATTAACTGGAATTAGTTTACAAGCTTTCTAACCCCTTCCATGCTAGGAGTGCCTTCTGACTGCTGGAAAAGAGACGTAGCCAAGGAGCCTCCGCTCTGCTTTTCCATGTGCTCCATCTCCCACTCATCCTGCACCCGCCTTTCCTCCCAGACTGGACCCCTCCTTGCCCGATGCTTTGCCTGCCTTGAGGTCTCAGCACAAAGCCACCCCTTTCCTTCACCTGGCAAGAAATGAGGTATGTGACTCTGCTCTAATTTCCCCAGTATTAGGAGAAAAGCGGGAGCTTCTGTCAGGCCAATTCTCTTTCCTGATTCTTTACAATGAAATGCAGCAACAAGGGAATCATAATACTTCATTATACTACAATACAGTGAGCAATTTACATGCTTCTCTCTCTCTCTCTCTCTTTTTTTTTTTTTTTAATGGTGCCAGTGCACCTGAAGGTGGAAAGGAGCTGTAAAAATAAACAAACACACATTTATCCCAAAGTCTTGCTCCAAAGCACCAGGTCCCCTGCGGTCGGTGCCCTTGCCCTGACTCCCGCACGGGACGGGAGAAGTCCCAGTGCTGCCGGGGCAGCCGAGCTGGAAGAGGTTGCTTTGTGTTAGCTCAGATGTGATCCCAGAGCACTTCAGCTCAGGTCTTTTTTCTGCCTCTCCTCTGCTCCTTCTTCTCAGTAGGATGCTCCAGCTTGGGTGCGTTGTCAGCTCCTGACTGGTCTCTGCCAACCCATATGAACCACTCCTTAGCCAGATTATGGCCAATGATTCAGCGGCTGTGGTGGGATCTTGTGTCTCACATTAAATCAATGGAACTTCTTTGCATTGACAGGCCCTTGCCACTTAAGTAGACAAGAAACAGGTACGAATGGATGCTGCAGGTTCCTCCCTACCGTGAGGCATAAATCTCAAGGGAACGGCAGCAGAAAGGTGAAAAACTGCTGGAAACACAGCAGAGGATTCATGATTTATTCGGAGTTTTTCTTCTATACGTGAATGACAAAATGATAGCAGCCTTCTTCCTGCCAAGGGTTAGCAATTAGTATGGCAAAAGGAAAAGGTAATTTGATGGTGAGTTTGGCAAAGAGCTCTTATACATGCCTTGATGTTGCACTGCTATTCTAAAGACAATAATGTATAAAATCACCTTTGACAACGCATTGCACCCTGGCAATCCTTCAGGGAGATTTTTGCTTAAATAAGAGCCAGGCAAGGGCTCCACCACGGAAAATGCTTACTGTTTGTCTGTGACAAGCGAGGTCCCGCTTAAGCACGCTGCACATTTAAAAAGTTTGTAAGCATTCTTGTGACAGTATAAAAATGGTTGGAGGGCATCAGATGCTAGGATAATGAGGTTGGTATAATTAGCCTTGATGGATAGGTAACGAGATAGAGAAGCATGGATGGGAATTAATAGATTAAACAGCCAGATTAACTACTACTGTTTAAACAGTGACTCGTGACCCAACCCTCCAGCTGCTAGTGATCTGTCTCAGCTAGCTCTGCTATAAAGCTGCAAGGCAGGGCAGCCTACCCCTTTTCCTTGTAGGTTGGTTGTGTCTTATTGGAAGGAGGAATGCTAAAGTCATTACATCCCCTTCCCTCCCGTTCCAAGGGGAGCCAGGCTATGCTGCTGTGAGTAGAAATGTCATTTCTGAAATGTAATTTGGCTGGAGAACGCTGCAGGACAGCAGCAGCTGTAGAGGCAAATCCAAATAATGCTCAGCACTGTAATTGTGTATGTTTAAAAAAAAAAAAAGAGAGAAAGAAAGAAAAAAAAGGGAGAGAGAGAGTGGCCTCCTCTCCTCTGCTGGGTATTACAGATGTAGCTGTCATCCTATTTCCTTCACTGAGTGGTTGTAGGTGTTCGGTGCTGATACTCCTGGGTGTTGTACAGAGATTGGAATATAATTTCTGATGCACAGAGGTCAAGCTGCACGGCTGTACAGGCAAGTCGTAGGTCTGACAAGGACTTAGCGAGCTCAGAGCCTGATCCAAGTCCCTCTGCGAGGAAGGCTGGGCTGGCTTGGATGTGCCAAGGGGGGCGAGGCGCCACAAGCAGTGTCTGGGAGCCTCCTTGGCACTTCCCTCTGTCCTCAGCTTTATCTCCACTTGGGTGTGCAGCTCCCAGGGCCCTATCTGTGTCCTCCTCTCTACCCTGTGTGTCCTGCCATTGTGTATTTGGGACTAAATGCCTAGGAGGTGATGGAACCTAGATCCCTCTGGTCCCTTGTTCTTCCCTGCTGGAAAACACAGTAAGGGGCTCGCGTGCAGGTTGGTCCTCGTGCGCTCCCCACCTGCTGCCCCCCCCCCCAAATAACCTCTCTGTGGTCTGCTGTACAGACTGCATCACCTGTGAATGACCAATTCTAGCTGCACGCTAAAGTTCTGTTAAATCACTTAAGATGCTCTGCAGCAGAAATATAATATTGTTTTACTGTGCCCTAAATTAGATGGTGTGCTTTATATAGACATTAATCAATACATGAAAGAGACACCATTAGGGAAGACAGAGTTCTTAGCTTTTAAATGAACTCTTTGCTGTGTTACATCCTAGATTGTGAAAATTGAAATCAATTTATCAATCTAATTTTCTTTTCACAATTTATGCTTTTATTTTTCAATTCGCTCTAATCAGGCAGCAGAGCTAAAGAGCAACAGCTTCTGTGTGCAGTCAATGTCTTCTTCCAGGTTTGCCATGAATTCACAGTAGGCTGCTCCTGTTCGTGGCAGGGGATACACTCTATTAGATGGGATACAAAAGTGATGTTCTCTTGTGCTATGTGATCATTAGAGTTTTTGTGTTCTCTTCATTGTAATGTTGAATTAACCCACTCCAGTAATGTCATCCAACTCTCCTAAATTATTCATCCTTTTCAACTGGCTATGGGAGTCTTCCACTTCCTATCCTACGCTCCTTTGCAGTAAATAAACAGTGGTTGCAGAGATGGCTGTATTTCAGCAGCAAAGGAAGATCTCGATAGATTTTCTCATCCTTCACGGGAGGTACTCTGAGGTTCGGTTAACTTGTGCTTGTGAAGCAGCCAGAGCCTCTGAAGGATGGGATTGCTGTGAAGAAGTGCAAAGCGTTCCTATTATAGACTGAATATTTCCTTCCAAACATATTAGCCAGGTAATCCCCAATGGTGTTTTGCCATTCTGCACTGTTCCAGCTTTTGGTTTCTTCAGGTAGTAAATGTTTCCTGTTTCTAACAAGCTGGGAATCTGATGAAAGCATAGAGAAAACAACCAAGCAGCAGAAGAAACAAACTGTGCAGAAAGCAGTATATTGCTCCTATAGGGTATCTTCAAGTTTGCCTCATAATGATCCGGCAGCTGTGAATCTATACAAACTAGCAATGTTCCAAAGGGCTGTAATTATTAATCTGCTAACGCAGACACAATATACTCAGCCTTCCTCTCATCCTCTCCTAGGAATGGAAAATAATGCTGTAGTGGCAATTACCTTAATGCAATTATCTGAAATGTGAAATTTCATAACAACGCTTCATGTCCTGGTTTTTAGAGAACGGTAAGGAAGCAGGGGCTCTCCCAGAACTGCTGTGCTGCTTTGCTTCAGCTTTTCATCCCGTCAACCCACACGTCCTCATCTCCTGCTGCTGCAGGGAGCCTGCTCGGACAGCGGCGGTGGGCGAGGAGGTGCAGAGCTGCTCCACGTCGGTCCGGCCAGCGCTCGTCCCTCCCAGCCAGCGTTTCAGCTCCTGAGCAGTGCTCAGTGCCATGGGTGTTAGCAGAGCTGTGTTCTGAATAAGGATTCCTGAGATCAAATGGCATCATATGAGCAGACAAGGCAGAGCTCACCCCAATAACCGAATAGACGTAGCTTAGGTGAATTTGTCTTGCTTAGACACAGCTCTTTGTAGCCCTTACCGAGGATAAGGAAAATATAGGAAGCCATCCTTATGGTAATCCCTGGGTTAATGGTAAGCATTAACGAAGCGATTCCTCCAGCCTGCAGAACCCATAGCAACCAGTCATTAAGGACACTCAGCGTGAGGATCCAAGCTAAAGAAAGTTCCTTGAAACACTTGCACACGCACATACCAATCAGACAAGAAAATGTTCTGCAATTTGTTCAAGACAGACTTGAAGACTATTTCAGTGGCCCCATCTCTGAGGAAGGAAGGAACTAATTGCAAAAGGATTTTTAAAAGAAAGATTGTAACTAGCCCCAAACAGTGAAATGGATTTTAGTTCCTCTGCTCTGATAAATATTTAATTATCAAATGTAATGTGAGGATTGGGTTTTGTTCTTGGTTGTTTTGGTAGGCTTTTGTTTGTTTTTATACATACATTTATTTATTTATATTCTGCATTTCCATTGTGACTGACATTCTTGTGTGGCATCTTCAGGCTGATATCTCTTATAATTAGATGGAATTGTCTTTTCATAACGCTAATCTAAACTGACTAATTACTCAATGAATATTTAGCTCCTTGCACAGGCAAACAGTAAGCAGGGAAGCAGCCCTCGCCACCTGCCTGGTTCCCAACTAACTCCGCCAAGGGCACAGGAGGGCCATGGGTGCTGGGGGTGAGGTGTGGGTGGTGCTGGGCGCCCCCCTGCTGGAGCGGCGCCCCGAGACTTCTGTGGAGCCCAGCACCCCCCCTCGTCGCTCTCGTGGCCTGTTTTCCTCTCCCCTCCTGGTAGAATCCTGCACGATTCTTAGCATTTCATTTTTTAAAATCTCATCCCGAGGATGTAATTGCTTGAAAACGTTTATTTACTTAAGGGACTCTTTACTGAAAACTCCAGGCTCTTGACTACTAATATCATACATTTACGTAATTGTGTAATTAGAAATCAAATGACGAATGTTTATTTAGGCTCCATTTTTCACTCATGCCTCCAGTTCTCCCTGTTCCAAGCGCGGCACACTGCTCCGGGCTGATTTCTGCTCTTCTGTGCTCTTGAGCACATGGCCTTTTGCAATATCACCCTCTCTCCAGCTCAGCAACCTTGCAAATGCCCACACTTAATTCCTCCCTGGCCTCTACTCAAGGCTGATGAATTATTACTCATGCAAAATCTCATTAAAATCATTGAGAATTTGCACAAATGAAGCACCCCAGGATCTGGCAGAATAGCCCTACTCTGCTGCCTTACAGAATCTGTATTAGAGCTGCATCCTTAGCCAATGTACATCACCATCGATGTATGCTGCTGGCTCTAACTAACCCCTACTCCATCCCACATAAACGGCAGTCTTCTTGTATCTCATTTCGTGCAGCAGAATTTTTCCCAGCAGGATTGATAACAATATAGCCTCGTAAATAATGTTCCCCAATGGGATGCTGTATTGGTGTCTGGCTATTAATGGTTGTGTATTTTTCTTCATAATGTTCAACTGCCTTATTTATGATTAATGGGGCTCACTGTCTTTCTAAGGAGTAGTAGAATGGTTATTACTGGCTGGTTTGTTGTTTTTTAATATATATTCTTTTTTCAAATTGAAGTGTTTGTTACTGTTAAAGCCCTCTGCTGTTAAAGGCGTCCTTAAAAGCAAAATGGGAATGTTTGTTTTTCAGTCTCTGGCCATGTGTGACACTTCACACGTACAGCTTGTTCCTGCAAAGGTGACTCCCTCCCCCTGTGTGCCTGCTGCATCCCTGGCGTTCCCTCCTCGAACACAAAATATTCTCAAAATGCATCAGCTTTGGGGGAGCCCGAGTGTCATAAAGCTTCAGCTTCAGTCAGCTGTGCCTCTCACTGCATGAAGGTCTCTATATCTGGCATTTGATGGCCCCAGCCTTATAAGTAGCCATAAAAATGTAAGGGCAACTGCACCTTAAGGTATTGTTTCCACATCATCTCTCCCTGATACATGCAGGCACGTTGCTGTGTGTTAGCAGCCGGTCCTGGCTGGGGATAAATGACTAGCATCGGTTGCAATAAGTGTTACTGAAGGGAGATTTAAAGGTCTTCCCATCTTCAGTCTTTACTAGAAGCTGTTTCGATGAGCACCCTCGATTACATCATTCAGAGCATCTGGGCTGAAGCTTCAGCAGCTACAGACTGCGGGTCTGGGTGCCAGGCGGGCACCCCGTGGTGCTGGCTGTGGGGAGGGAAGGGAGGTCCCCGGCTACACACAGCTCCCACTGGGGAGGATGCTGGAGCTGGTAGGTATGCTTGATGTTGGCTTTCATCGTTTCGTGATTCCCACTGAAACTACACCCATCGGTTAGGGACTCTGAAAGTGCAGGGGAATAAAACTCCTAATTTAAAACGGTCCCAAAAATGCCTTTTGGCAACTTTATTGCGTGGTTCTCACAAGAAAAGGAACAGATGCAGTTTAAGTTTCTGCTGCACACAGGAGCCACTTTGATAATTCTGTTGATAGCTTACAAAAGGCGTGGTGACAGGAGGTTTGTTTTCACTGAGAGCGAGAGCGAGGTGTGCTGTGGGGCCTTGCCGGGACCCTCCTGGATGTGCGCCCGAGCTCACCGGCACCACGCAGCTTTCCATGGAGCCCAGCGAATAGGAGGAGGTTTGTGCCTCCAGGGAAACTGGGCCTGTGCATTTCCGTGGTGGAAATCTCAAGAGATTGTGTTAACTCCAAGAGGGATGTTAACAACCCTGCTGGCACCAGATCCCTATCAGTGTGAGAACGGGGAGCTCAGTGTCCACCTCAGCCCCAGTCCCCACCAGCTTGGCTTTGGCTGAGGAAGGCCACAGGGAGCTACCAACTGTAAGTGCTGGCTGCGACTCTGCTGCTGAAATAATGAGATAACCCCAGCAAAACCAGTGGCAACCCTGCCAGCATCCCAGTGCCGTGTCCCCCTGCCCAGCAGATGGGTCCCTGCTGTCCAGATGTTGTCACCAGGAAGTCCTGTCAGGGGTTGCTGGCCAGGGTCTCGTTCTCGCCTGTCAGACTTGACATCTTCAGTGTATAATTAAATGCCAGGACGCGAGCAGCAGAGCAGGTGCATGCTAATGAGGAGATCAATTTTAATTATGATTTTAATTAAACACCCAATCCGGTAGGAAATATGACAAGCAGGCTAGAAATGCAAAATTTATAATGAGGAAAAAGAATGGCAAGAGAAAGGAGACAGAAACAAGGAGCGTGCACCAGCAGAGTGCTGGGGACAGCGCTGCGGTAAGGCGAAGCGGCTGCTGGGCGGGAGGGATGTCCTGCTGGGGCTGGGGCAGCCAGGTGGGCGCCCACGGGCAGGACAGACCCGGGCAGGCTGTGCCTTCCCAGGAGCCTCGCTGGAAGCAGGACATTGCCAGGCGTTCTCCAGGCAGTGCAAGGCATGGATGAAACCCCTCTGGTTCCCCTTTGTGAAGCATTTGCAGTTGCACTGACCCATCTAAACATTTGTTTACTATGAGTGCACAATACATGTGAGATGAAGGATGGGTTGGTGGTGGAAAGCCAGGGCTGAAATTGAGGGCATCTTGGTCCATTCCCTCCCTAACCAAGCCTGCGTCCTTCCCCAGCCTCGGCTCGCAGAAGAGGGATGACAGCACCTGGCTGCCCCTGGGCTGTGAGCCCCTCAGGGTGGGCTGTGGCTGTGAGCGAATCGCTCTGCTCAGCAGGATGCTCTCAGCACAATCAGAAGACAAAAAAGAAGCTGGAATTGTCTTGCTGTTGCTGTAACTCAATAAAGAAAGCCTGATGCTCAAAAAAAATGCGTAATGTTCTGCTGTTGTTTTTTCCATCCCTGTTCCCTGTAGGTCCTATACAATCCCAGCGGGTGGGCTGGGCAGCCCCCTGCCAGAACCCTTTTGGCGGGGGCAGGCGGTGCCTTTGCTGCCTGCTCAGCAGAGGCTGCAGTAGCTGGATGTATGGCACTGGAAGACGGGGACAATGCGACTGCACCTCTGTTTAAAAACAGATGTGTCGATTTAGGCTCCGTGGCAAAACACAGGAGGAGGGGGAAATCGGCTCGATGGTAGCCAGCTGAGAAAGGAACAAAACGGAGAGGAGAGCCAGGGACTTGTGTGCTCGGGTAAACAATGGGGCGTGCAACCACACAGCAAAAATAAGCTATAAAGGGAATTACCACTAAATGGAGATCTTTGGCGAGATGCTTCACAGAGGCCCGTGTCACGGGGGGCTGCGGTTTTGGATCACGGATCAGAGGGAACCTTTAGGATCCCTCAGTGCACAACCCAGTATGTGTGACTGCTCTGGATTAAGTCCTATGTGACCCAGGCATGCTGCAAGAGAGCAAATTCATCCCTGATTTCAAGTTTCCCCAGAGCAGGGAATCCCCCACTGTTCCCGCAGTTGATAATTTTCACTGCATTGCTCATCCAAATCCGTTTGGCTCCAGCTCTCAACATGCTGTCTTTGCAATAGCATGCCTTTAACCCATAGATGTGTGAGACACTTCAGGCAGGTTTTTCTCTCCCCAGCATGGGCACAGGTAGACTGGAGTCAGCTCGTTCTGTCGCTCCTGTCTTGACGTGTGTGCCCATCGAGCTCCTGAGGTGCGGAGGAGGGTGGTGGCACCCCAGCTTGGTGCCCTCCCCATGGGACAGCAGCACGGTCCCACGGAAGGACGGGAGGCAAGGCACGCTCCGCTGGCACAAGGCCCAGGGAGAGGAAAGGCCGCGGTAAGTGCCGACTGTCTCGTCAGCTAATCAGAATTGAATGCTCCCGATTATGTATTTAACGTGAGCACAGATGCTGGGAGCGGGGTTTTTAAGCTCATCAGTTATCTGAACTCACCCCTGGGCCCCGTCCCTCCCTCTAGTCTCCCCCTGACTCTGCAGAGATATTGATTTTGCTGTTTTTCACTATTACATATTATAAATTGACTTCAGCAACCCTTTTCCCTAACTAATGAGGCCATTAGCGATAGGGCGTAGGCGGACAGGCGGCTAACCCGAGATCAATCAGACGGGGTATCAGTCTGCGCCGCGAGACAGCCACAGGCGTGGGCCCCGCAAAACACAGTGCAACTGGTACCCGGTACCCGTACCCAGTGCCCGTACCCGCTGCCTCCCCTGGCCACGTCCCTAAGGGATGCTGCACGGGGGTGTGCGAGGACCGTGAATCCACAGGGCTCGATGTGTAGATGCAGAGGCCGTAAGGAATTTGAGGTGGCTGTCTGGGAGCGTGCCATTTCCCAGAGCTGTTCTGCAATTCTCTGCACCTTTCTGTGCAGTTTGGCTCCTGGCCTTGGTGTCTGAATTAGGGTGAATTATGAGGACCTGTGAATGGAGCCATTTGGTTGCAACAAGCCCCGTTCCCGACCTTCCCCGAAACAAGGAGGCTCAGAGGCAGCCCCGTCAGGGAGAAGCCAGCATCCTTCCGCAGCCCTGACCAGCCACTCCCCCGCCGGGCCCGGCTTTTGTTTGCTGGCTTGAAGCTTGCTTTGTGGATTTCTCCCTCCCGTTTAATTAGCTGCTTTGAGAGCTCAGGCAGAAACCGAAAAGCACTGGCCTGTGTTTTTTACATAGCATGAGAGCCTCCCTGCATTTTTACCTTTCACCCTCTGGAAATGTCAGAGCAGCAGGGAATCCATGCTGCTTTGTTGCCTCTACTGTTTTAATAACTTTATGGCTCGCAGTCCTCTGGTGGCCTGTTCTGCCCACCTCCCTCTCGGAAGAGGAGAGCGCGCAGGGAGATAACAGCCCATCTGATGTAGAGGAGGCAGGGAACAGGAGCACCACATATATCTTTAACCCTGTGCGTCGGTTGGGTCATTTCATTTAGGCAGCAAGGTATTTTCTGCCGCCTGAGCAGCAGAGTCCCATGCACTCTTCACACATTGTCCCAGTAAATCATTCTGGCCGGATAAAAACGAAAGGGACTGTTAGTTACTTATCTGGGTCTCAATTTAAAAGCCTGCAGTTAAGGGGGGAGCGGGTGTGCAAGGAGGGAGGGGGCTGGCGGGGAGCAGGGCACCTCGCTCACCTCTGGCAGTGGGTGATTGTTAGAGCTGAGCCACCTCTGGCTGCAGGAAGCAATTTGTCTCCGAGAGGCTGACAGGGGCTCCTTTTTTCTCCACTTACTCCTTGCTCAGAAATAAAAGGGGCATCCGCTCACATGAAAAGCAGGGAAGGCTCCAGGTTTCCCTTGTAAGGTCTCTCCCAAGCTGGCACAGACTGGCAATTTGTACAAATGACACTTCCCTGGGAGGAAAAAAAAAAAAAAAAAGAAGAAGAAAGACCCACCCCAGCTTCCAATTTGTGCCTCATCAGTCTGCTCCAGCTCCTCTTCTCCTGACTTTCAACCTAATTTGTGATACTCTGGCTCTGTTCTCCATCTCCCCAGTGGCTGGCCACTGTCAAAACAGGCCAGCCCTTCCCTGGCAAGCAGCGATGATCGCAGGGACAAGTGGAACTGCCCCGGCTGCTGGGTTATTCTGCATCCTGCCGAGGCCGTGCTCCTGCTGGTCCTGAGCGCGGCACGGCCCGCGATGGGGACCCAGCCCTGGCATCAGCACTTGGCCGTGCATGGGCGCCCAGGCCAATGAATCCACATTAGCTCTCAAAGCGGATTAGTTAAACCCTAGCAAACTCCTTTGTGGGTGTTTTTATTCAGTATTAGAGTGGTTCTAATTCGATTTATCTTAATTCACTTACAATTTGCGTATAATTAAACTACAGTGAACCAGGGGATCTGATTTACCCAGCACCAGTGAAATCTGATGAGGACTGTGAATCAGCCATCTCAGTTCACTGCACAGTGTATTAATATAAATTGAAATCAATGGTGTTTTACATTAATGCTTTCTTGAATGTCCATATACGTGCATGTCTGGAAGAGAGCATTGAAGGCATTTGTCTTCAGGGAAAAACACCGACTCCTCTCCTTTGTGCTCATGCACAGCACCCAGGATCAGCTCTTGGGCTTCTTATCCATTCTCCCTATTTCCCCACATCTTCCCAGAAAATGCACTGTCTGAAATGATCTGAAGTTGCCTATTTAGCTGCTGTCGTGCTGCAGGCGAAGGGCTAGGATGGGAAGACTCGAGCCCAGCTGGAGAGGCGCTCTGGACTACGAGGGCAGACTTCTGGGCACCCTGGGCGCAGGAGCCTCCCCTTCCCGCCCCTCAGCTCCATTCAGAGCCAGATGCTGGGAAACAACCCTTAAATCCAGAATTCTCGTGTTACAAAGCGGTGGAGCGGTTGCAGTTAGATACTCTCGCACACTCGAAACGACAAAGCCAAGCACCCTGTTGTTGTAAGTGCCATAGTTATAATGCACGCCTGTAATAACCAGGTGCAGGGAGAGCGAGAGAAAGCGTGTTCCTGGATCTGAATAGCATCCTGTCCCCGCAAATGACCACGGATATCTTCGTCTGGCACGCAGCTGGCCGGGAGGCGAGCAGGAGCCGTGCAACTTTGGTTTAACGCCTCCCTCTCATCACCGTGTTTGTCTGGCTAAACACTGCTGCAAGGAAAGCTGATTGCCGGGCAGCGAGCTCCAAACCCTCCTGGAAGGAGCAACAGAAGCCTGTGATGGGGAAAAAAGAAGGCAGGGCCCCGCTCCCTGCAGCTCCGGCTCCAACAGCTCCAAGCGCCGGTCCCGGGTGCTGCGCACCCACCGCCGGCCGCCCCTCCCCAGCCCGGGGCCTGCCCAGGAGGCGAACGTTTGCTTTGGTTTGTAAAATGATCCGTGTAATTAGGCAAAAGAGTTAAACGGAAGGATTTATTCCTACAAAAGTGTCTCCTAATGGCACTAACACCTGACAAAAGGGGGTCATTATCACAAGATAATGGACCTTGTCAACATTAAGCTCTCTTAGGACGCAATTCAACACACTCAATTATCTTCTAATCAGGGCCATTTTGTCAGAGGTTATTGCCCTAAGGAATCAATTAGATTATATATACGTCATTAATATTTTATGGAGAAATCGTTCGCACGAAAGTGTTAAATACCTCCGCAAGGCTCCTGCCCGCCCCCGGGGCAGGCGCTCGGGGTGCGGGGCGGTGCGGGGCGGTGCGGGGCGGGTGCCCCGAGCCGGGCTGGCAGCACCCAGCCCTGGTGCTCAGCCCTGGTGCTCAGCCCTGGTGCTCAGCCCGGGGCCCCAGCGCCTTCGGGCTCCATCCGCATCCAGCTGAGCTTCGGCGCTGCCTGCGGGTCCCTGTCGTCGGCCCCGGGGAGGACGTGGCCGGTAGGGCTGCTCTCACGTGCTCCCAGCCCGCTGGCTCTGAAGTTATTTTAATGCTCCGAGTTATATTTAACTCAAGCCATAATAGTTTGGCACTTAGAAACCTCTCTGTTTTATTAAGTAAGGCATTTGGATACTTGCAAGTGATGCTAGTTGGAAAATGGAGCTGCAGAAAATTGCGGAGAAAGTGATTTATTTTCATTAACTTTTTTTTTTTTTTTTCCAGAAAAACAGTTCTCTGCCACCTGCCCATTACTCGATTCATCCAGTACATGTCATCTCCTGGACTGGAAGCTCCTGGAGGCAAAGCCTGCTATTCGCCGTGTGTGGGCACATCACCTGCTGTAATGGGGCTATGACTAGGTAAAGGCTTCTAAAAATGCCACCTCAGTGAAACCGTTACAATAATTATGATGATTGTACAGGGTGCCAAATGTCCTTAACATCCAAAGATTTCAGTTCTCGAGCAACATCCATTAAAATTAATCCCTTTGGGAGGCTTTTTCCAAATATTTCTGTGGTGGGTTCATGCTGTTTTCATTCTCTCAGGTGGATTTTTGTGCTGGTAAAAATACAATGTAGAGAGTGAACTTAATATAAGGAAAATAAGTATAATAACCTAGTGGCGTTACAAAATGTTGCAATATTCCTGCATCATCCAAGCTTTCTGTGTGTAAATAAAGAATTCAGCTTCTCATTGCCCTGTTCCCTGGTGACATCGCCCTCCCACACTCCTACGCCTGTTGCAGCGTGGCACCTATTGAGTACCTGAATTTTGATGCTTACCAAAACCTTGTCCGGCTCTTTGTTCCCTCTGATGGACTTGTCAGAAGCCCTCTCAAAAGAAATAAAGCTCCTTAAGAAGTGGCAGTACAGTCTAAGGCAATGAGTTCTTTGACATGTGTTTGCAGGGTCTCCGGGCATCACGGTGCAGAGCGTGTTAGAGGTGCAGAGAAACCCCCCCGCCCCACTCCATGTCTCCTCTTCTTGCATCTGATCTCCTAGATGCAAAAGGCAAGTGTTTCACATTAATGGGGATTGACATATGGTAGGACTTTCTTTTTTTTAAAGTAGTTCTTCTCATTCCCTAGGCAGTTTTGATGTGAATATTAATATTAGCATAATTTCATGATGATTAGAGAACACAATTAGGGGCTATTAATAATGACACAAATAATGACATTTAAGGCCTCATTTTCATGTGAGTAATACTCTGTCTGGTGGTATTTAAACAGCTCTGTCTAGCACAATTACTGCGGTGCCAAGGTGCAAACGCATAATCGCAGTATCAATCATGCAGCTCCTTGCCAGCTCCTGCCCCCTGCAAAAAGAACTGGCAGTTCAGTGTCTCTCGTCACCTGCAACGAGGCTGGAAGGGACGGGGATGTCAGCGAGCGGAGATGTTGTTGCAGAAGAGTCTGGAGAAACTCTGACAGCGCCACAAAGTCAGCAAGCTGCTCCAGTGAGAGGCTGCCTGATGGGAGAGGGTGTTGCCATCTAAGAACGTCCATAAGCGTTCACATCAACTTCTGCTCCCCTGAGCACAGTCACAACACCAGTGACCCGGCAGCTCGTGTTGTGGCAGGTCACAACTAGAACAGCACGGAGAAACGATAGGCCAGCACCGTTTGGAGGCTCGGGGGGACTGGATGGCAGTTTTCCAGTTCCACACCATCTGGGAAAGCTCCGGGACCTGGCTTCTGTTCTTGGTCTGCAGGGCATCCTCAGGCAAAACCCTCATCTCCCTGAACCTTAGTTTCCTTGGCCTTGGGGATAAAGAAGGAAAACTTTGCCGTAATATTAGTATAGCACTGTGCCTGTAACTTGCTGTTATCCTGCTGCCATTCTGACTGTAGCCGCGTATCTGCCTTGCTCTCAAAAGCTCCCATTTCACTGAGAATTCCCCCAGCAAACTGTGTGAAATGCCACGAGAATCCCACCTGATCTTCCCTGTGATCTCCAGGAGGCTGTCTCCCACACCCCACTGCAAAATCACCCCCTAATGGACTTGTTCCAGCTTAACTCCACTGAATTCGGGCATTGAAAACGCCCCATTTCTTTTACAATACGCTCACTGCCGAGATCAGCCCTTGGAAGTGGCCGTGCTGTGCTAATGTGAGTTAATGGAAACCTCTGAATCAATTTTTTGCTCCCTGAAGAAAATCCCCCTGCTTTATGCAGCAAAAGCTGTAATACTGAAAATGGCTTCAGATTTTTGATAGAGAAGAAGGGGACGGGGAGGAAGGTGTGCTGTAGCTCCACAACGAGGGGTCAAGTGTGGCTTCTCGGGCTGCTGGCTGGTCTCATGCGGTGCCTCCCTGGTGGCACCATTCTGTCCACGTCCGGGGGGCTCAGAGGAAGTGTGCCTCCTCTCACCTGGCAGAGAATAGCGGTTCTGGGGTAGCAACCACCTTCTCAATTACAAAATCCCATGTATCTGGAACCCCAGAAGCACAGAGGCAGATGGCAACGCAGGGCTGTTGGGTCCCATATGGGACCATGTGCAATGCCAAGCTTGCAGACCATTGCCCCCAGCCATCCCAGAGGATCTCCCATCTGCACATAGAACCTGGCCGGGCTGGGGCATCCCTCTTAGACACTGTAATTCATTTTCGATAGAGAAGGTGAGTGACTAAACAATCTAGGCCCTCCTTCTTCAAGTCCTACCTACCAAAGTCCTCTGATGGTCTCACAGGAACAGCTAAAAGAAAGTCCTGAAAGATCCTGGTCTTATGCAGTGGCCAAAGATCCACATGTTGCTTAGATGCTAAGGCTGCGTTTTACTTGGATCCTGACGTGACTGTCAGTGGTACAAGTGTGTGTGCAGGAATCCCCCAGGCAGCGGATGCAGAAGTGCGCTCCATTTGTTAGGCATTATGTACACCTATAATTCACACATACAACACGCTGCAATAAACAAAGTATTTTCATTAAATTCTTAAGACAAACAGCTTCAGGCTATCCTGCATCTCAATGCACATACAAACATCTCAGTAAAATTCTGCTCATTCAGACTTAACGTTTAATTTCACAGAGAGCATTTTCATACAATCAGGCACTCAATTTTGCATGCACAGTCTGGTGCCTGCAGTTACTTTGCAAGTGCAAAGGCTCATGTATGGACCTGGAAAGGAGGTACTCAAATTCTGGCAGCCTGATTTACAGGCAGAAATGGGTAGGTTTTGAATGGCCACCAGGAATGGAAACAACTTTGCAGGCAGGGCTCTCAGACCTCTTGCAATTTGCAGGCTAAGATTTCCCGAAATTATCATGGGTTCATCCACTCTTAAGGTTCTCAACTGAGACAGATTTTTGGGAGATGTGTTGCTGAGAATTTTGTCAAAACGCGGTCTGCGTGAGGGCCTCTCCATTTGGACCCCACAAAGACAAGGAGTCCTTTTCCCTTTCCTGCATGTTTTTGATGTTTTCAAAAATACCTTAAGTCCTTGCTGAGGCTGTAGGAGATGTTTCAGAGGTCATGCACCTGTCTCTGGACAAGCTCTGCAGCCGTACTCAGTGCTGAAGAAGAGCACAAGCAGTGTCAGAGGGAACAAAGACCAGAAATCAGGCTGGTGTTTGGGCAAGGCAAGGAGCATCGCACTTCCCAAGAGAGCGCTCCCCAGAGCTGGTGCTTGCGAAGCAGGCAGAAGATCACCCTGGAGAAAAGCAACCCCTGCGGGGTTCCTGAGGCTTCCTCTTCAAACCCTGCGACCTCCTGACACCTCCTGACAGCGCAAAGCCAGCCAAGGCCTTGTGTTTCCCCCAGCGAAGGCAGGACTGCTGGTGGGAGGGGGCAAGGCTCTACAATAGACAGCAAACGCCACCAAGCAAGCTATTAAACTTTAATCAAACAATGCAGAAGGCTACAGAGATAATACTAAAATTTAATGAGCCAGTCTTGTTGGCTTCCCGGAAGAACTGCATTACGGTAAATGTGTTGCTCCTGAAAGGGGTCTGACTTTCAGATACCATCCACAAACCCTCCCTAGTCTTTGTTCACCAGAAGAAACGACGTGTGAAGTAGTTCATTATGGCTGGTTAAATGAGTTTTTTTTCTCTCCCTCCTCCAGATACCGATTGTTTCTTTTGCTTTCTCATCTCCCTGCAAGTTATTTATTCCAGAATTTTGTCTCCTGCTTTAGAGCACAGAAACTGAAAGGCCTCGCAGTCCAGCGTAAATGCAGACCCTCTTTGAATAAGTGGGATGTTAAATTGGTTTAGTCAGCCTGCCTCAACCTGCAGTGATCTTTTCTCTGGGTGCCCCTTGATCCTGCTAAGGGGTTCAGTCCCAGTTTCCTCCCAGCCTCAGCTACCCTACTCCCTGGTGCCCAGGAACACTTAATGCAGTCCTCGAGCAAGTTCATGCTGGCATGACGGTAGGGTTGTGGCTCAGTTTTACTGCTCTGGGTTCTCAAAGCACAAAACCAGCTGCTAAATCTAAACCTTCTTTTGCTCTCTACCTTGCAGCTTGTGGGATGCAAAGGTAGCAGGCTGCATTAGCCCAACACTGGGGGAGAGAGGGGAAAACATCTTTAATGCAGATTGTGACAAACATTGCAGCCAAACTCCTGGGTGGGCCTGGAGATGGTGGGGCGAGCGTTTCTCTCACTGGGGCATTTGGGGTTCCTGCAGCCATGCTGCCGAGTCCAGCATCCTACTGCTGTGGTTAACCAAGAATCAGCACACAGGTTTTGGATGGACAGGAAGGAAAAGCACAAAACAATTTTTTTTTTTTTTTTTCAGCTAAGAACATGCTCTACCTCCCAGTTTAGGATGCAAGCAGCATAGCATCCAGAACTGCACAGCTGCATGGAGCAATTCAAAAATTGTCTTGTTGGACTACAATGTGCCAATTTTTCAAATTTACAGCCATTTTCAGTATTACAGCTTGTGGCACTAAAGCCAGGAGGATTTTCTTCAGGGAGCAAGAATTGATTCAGAGGTTACCATTACTGCATGCTACCGCAGCATGGCCTCTCCTGGAGCAGCTGTAGGGCGGGAGGCTTTTAAACACTGGAAGGGGGAGGCTTCGGTGACCAGATTGCACGGACCTCAGGGCAGAGAGATGATGCTTGGATACTGCAGGAAACGGGAGGGCAAAACAGCCAGTCGGAGCACCCCGTCTAGACTGAGCAGGGTTGGCAGCGTTTCCCGCACCATTTTAATATGCCTAGTTGAACTCAAGGCTTAGGAAAGTAAATTAGTCCTTGGGCTGGAGCCAGGTCCGTGGTACTCTTGTGCTCTGCTTGCAGCTCACAGAAATGCAGTTAATTTGGGGACTGATTGCGGTGATGCTTCAGGGTAATATGTAAGGGGGTGACAGTCAGGTGGGGCCCCACGAGAACACATGCAGTGACTGGGCTTCAGAGTGGGTTTGGCCATGGCTGTTTTGGCTGCACTTCCACCTGCATCTCCAGCCTCGGCTTATTTATATGATAGGAAAATGTCACTCACTGCTCTGCTAAGGCAGGCTTTCCCAAAAATCCCCTTCAAAAGCATTTCTGGGCAGTACCTGGCCCAGCTCGGAGCTGCTGTCATGATGAGCAGCACCCACTGCAGCCAGCAGCTCCGTCTGGCAGGACGAAGCACAGTGGCAATGCCTTTCACTGCCGGGCCATGAAACCTGCTTCAGCTGCTGTGGGCTTTTCTCTGTTCCCCTCCCCAGCTTCCCATCACCTTGCCTTTATTATTATTATTTAACAAATATTTGTTATTATTTGCATTTCATTATTACTCCTGGTGAGATGAGCTCTGCTCTTGCTGTGCAGTGGCTCTCTGGGGGGCTGCAGGGCAGTGCTGGGGGCAGGTGGGGCAGGGCAGACTGATGATGGTCACCCCAAGGGCTTGCAGCTGTTTGGCACTGGGGAGGCCATATAGTGGGGTGGGGGCTGCTGCCCTGGGGGTGTTGTGGTGGAGCCATGGTGAGTGGGGGGGCTCTGTGGGCATGCAATGGCCCCCACCTGCCTGGGGAGCCGCTGGGCTGGGAGGGGGAGCTTGTACTGCTAAGTGCTGACAGGACGTCGCTGTCAACACAATGTTCCGCCTTGATGAACCTTCATATATAAAGATATTTAATGAATTAGTTAATTAATGACTGGAGTTTGATTGATGGATCATACGGAGTTCTCAGCAGGGTGAGCCTGACCCTGGGATATTGCTGCTGTTGCTTAAATGCATCCCCTCGCTGGTCCGAAGCACTCCGTGTTCTGGTAATTTGCATGCATTAAGTGTAGCTCCTTAATAGGATGTAATGTTAGTGAAAAGCCAAAAGCATAGCAGCTGTAACTTAAAAGACAGCCCCATTACTGCAAGCCTTATAATTAGGGTAAGAGGGAGACTTGTGCTGCCATATGTTAAACTCTTTTGAGGTTAATAGCTCTGTAAGATTTTGCAATTTAAAAAAATTAGTCTTGAGGAATGATGACAAGGCTCATCAATGAGACTGTTCAAATGGGGGGCCAGGGATGCTCTGCCCTGCTGCAGCCTCATCGCTCAACTTGCCAGGCTCTGGAGACGGAGATGCTTGCAGGCATCCTGTGCCCTCGGTCACTGCTGTCCTGCCCTCCTCTCCCCAAGCCCTTCTGTAAAAATCTTTATTTCTGTCCTCTGTTCCCTTTGCCTGCTATCTGTGCCTCCCCAGCTGCGCCCAGGGGGTGGTCGTGGCTTTGTTTTACCAGCTGTGGACAGCGTGTGTTAGCAGCCCTTCTCTAGCTGCACTGCTTTTTTTGCAGCCAACTTCTTTAAATTAGAAGTAACAGCTGATGCCTCTAGGTCCCTGGTCTAGTGTTTGGCTGATATGCTGGGGTGGGTAAAAATAACCCTTCTGCAGTACTTGCTCATTAAAGTCCTTGTCCTGTGTAATCTCTGGAAAGTGCCCTCTGCTTCAGGTAGCAGCGCCCTCAGCGAACGAGGGCTCTGCGAGGCTGGGCTGGGTCAGGGCTCTGTGTCAGGGGGAGCCCGCTCCTGGTGCTCTGTGTTTTCCCCAGCCAAGGTGGGAGTCTCATCTTGGTGGGGGCTGAGAATCACACCTCTTGTGTTTTCCTCCATAGCTGCTTTTCTTGCTATCCTGTGTCATGTGGGCAGATTATTCTACCTTACTAGCCACAATTTCCTCATCCATAAAACTGAGACTAAAAATGTGCTTGTTAAGGGCATCACAGGGCCGCCTGCATCTACAAGGGCTTTGAAGTCCTCTTGTTAAAAGTACCGTGGAAGTGCAAGGCATTTATTATTATTATTACGTGAGATGGGTGGCTATCAGGCAGCAGCCAGGCTCTGAGGTCTGTTATGTCCGCGGTGGGCTGGGTGCCAGGACCCTCGGAGCACCCCTGATGCTCGTGCAGTTGGTGCTGGCATCTGGTGCTGGTTGCCCAGGTGAGGAGTTCTTTGGGCATTGGCTTGTTTACTCCTGTTGCTAAATGACTGGTAAATAGTATTTGTAAATAGTGAAGAGGAAAAAGATGGGACTACTTGTTTTGGGAAGGTTACACGTGAAGCTTTGTTGCAGAGGCCGCAGCAGGGCTGTTCCGCTTTGGCTGTGTATGGGTGCAAATGGGCCCACACGGTAGGAAGCGAGGATGGATGGTGGTGCTGAGATCAAGTCAGACAGGCTTGCTAAATATTAATGTTCTCAGCTACAATTGTGGAAGACTTTAAGGTCATCCTGAAATCATTTTAATAGTTTCCTTCCTCCCTCCCTATTAAAGTGTTTAATTGCTTTTTTATTTAAATGCATCAAGATTTCCTGATACGGTAGTCCTTTTGGCACACTTGTCCTCCTCAGAGGAGCTGGAGAAACTGAAAAAAAAATTCTCGAAACTTCAGGTTATGGCTGTATTTGGGATAAGATATGAGGTTGTTAAATCCTTTCCATCAGAGTTGGAGTATCGTGGTTTTGGGGCTATTTTGAGTATTGAACTGGGTTTCAGCTTTGTAAGTTCATGTTCCTTTCTTTCACTACTTGAAGAAAGAAGCCTCAGCTTTTCAAGTACTTCAAGCTGCTCAACTACCATTGTTTCTGGGATACTGCTTGTGTGCTTTCTGAGGAGTTTGGGTGCAAGGCAGTTATGGATTTCTGCTGGGGAGATGCACTTCTGGGGACCCTTAGGTGGTCTGACATCTTGAGCAGGGTTGTTTCAGTGTTGTATGGTACCTGGCATGACAGAGTCCAGGTCTGTTGTGTTTAGTGGCACCTATGTAGCTGATAAACATACTGCTTGGCAGCCTACCCCTCAGGAACAGACAGCAAGCTGCCTTTTTCCCTTCCCCATCGTATGCTTCAATGTCAAAGGCAAAATCACCATCTTTGGATCAATAGCAAAGCCATTAAAGTGTGTCTTCCATTTCTTTGTGTGATGCTGCTGTGTTCATCACTCCATTGGCAACTGTTTTATAACAAGTTCATTTCTTCTTGTAGCGGGAAATACTTCACTGTCCTGTCCTCATTTCTGCAGGTCGACCATGAGATGGTTGATCCCTTAGCAGAGAAGACGGGTTAGAGAGGTTTTTGGAGTGGAGTAGCTATATGGCTGCAAGTTTCCAGCAGAGAGGAGGAGCTGCCAGCCTACAGCTTGCTCACGCTTCAAAATATAGCTGCACCTGGGGCAGCAGCAGTGCAAGAGCATGAATAAATTGCTTAGACTCCTTTTGCTCAAAGGGACTTACACATTTGCAAGCATATTCTAAAGCATAACTCTCCTACACAGGAGCATGAAAAGCCCTTCACTGCCCTCTTTCACATTCTTCTGAGAAATCTGCCCAGGCTATCATGCTTACAGGGAGCAAGCTGGATTGGCAGGCTTGAGGTCTGGTACAGCCTATGGATCACTTCACTACCCATTTTATTCCTGGTTCAGCATCTGTAACTAGCTGATGCACAGAGCATGTGCAGTGTCTGGACATCACCCGATGTATCATGATATGCTCAATGTATTTTCTTAGGTACCTTGGTGCTGGAACACCCTCAGCACCATACTGAGAACTGAGACTGGTCAGTTGTAACTGTAAATCTTATTTGTGCTCTCCTTTAATTGTCTATATTGAGCAGGCATGCCAGGATGTTTTGGTCGTGCGCTTCCCTTGGCTCTGTTTGCTGGGAACAAAGCTTAATCCAGCAGCTCATCTGGGTTTCCATCTACTTGGTCCCTAAGAAGCATTTTGCAAGTTAGGTGGAGCTGATTTGCAACAGGTTCGCTGAAATCTGCCAGCTAGTATGTCCTCGAGCTCCAACAGGTTGTGCAGCTGGCAGAGTCGTGCTGGCATGGGGTGGTGTCCTCCCCCTGGCTATCCTGCCTCTGCCAGCACTTCCCTGCACGCAGCTTATCTCCCTGCATGCAGCACCCGGTGCAGAAATCCTGCCCCCCCGGGTGGTGGGACCTGAGCTGCAGGCAGGGCTGTTCCTGCCTGGGGTACCGAGCTGCCAGTATCCTCCCCAGAGCTCCACGATGCTCAGCATCCTGTTCCAGCAGCTTCTTCCATGTTTGAGGAGAATGATATCTTAGTTGTCTGAAGAGACCCTACTTTGTAATCATTTCTGCTGGGCCTGGAGTTTGGGCCTTGTTTCCAGCTAGTAGGAAAAATCAATAATGCTTAAATTATTCAATTAAAAGCACCGTCTGCCAGTTCCTCCTCCTCTGTGATGCGGCCGTCTCCTGCAGGCAGGAGCGCCTGCTGACTGCATGCCGCTGGCACCCCGGCCCCTTCCACACTGCGGGGGCACCAGCAGCCTGTCTGGTGGGGAGCTGCTTGCTGAGGCAGCATCCAGCAGCCTGTGAATGCCTTCTTGTCCTGCCTGAGGTCTTGTTTGGGCTCTGAGAGGTTTTCAACAATGGCAGAGATCTGGTCTGGCTGCAAACTTCTGGAGGAAGAGGTGTGCATTGAAGAATGGAGCAGTGGTGCCTCGTCCTGCTCTGAAGAGGTTTAAGGGCTTTGTGAGTTCTGACTTTCCAATAAACCCCATCAGAGGTGGCAGAACCAGGGTACCCACCCGGTGCTCCTCCTGGACGTGGGCTGCATCCCCACTGCTCTTGGCATGGTGTAGCACTGCTGGGCTGGGTGGGGGGACGTGGATCTGGAGCTGAGACTGCTCCAGCTGAAGGAAAACTCATGTCAGGGGCCTGTGACCTGCGGCCAGCACAGCGAGAAGCTGGCTGGTGGGTGACGAGTGAGGACAGTGAGCAAAACAGAAATCAATCTTCTGGCACTGGTTAAATAATGATTGTGTTGTCCGAACAGCAAAGAAATACCCTTTGGATAGCGTGACAGAAAACCTTATGGATGCTGTCAAACATGCCCTTAGTTCCTGCAGGCACATCGTTGATATAGTTCCCTCTGTGAGGTGAGACAAACGACCTCTTCAGCTAGAGCAGGTCCGGTAGCCTCCGTCCCTGCCCGGGTGGTGGCGGGTACTGGAGAAAATGGGATTTGCAGAGCTGCTGCTGGCAGGCCTGGATAGCCAGGCCCTAGCAGGCCACAACAGCGCAGCCCTGGGCAGCTGCTGGAGCCCTGAGCTCGTGGTGCTGGGGTGGGTGCTGTAATGCCACCTGTCCCATCTCCTGTCACCTGTGGTGGCCCCCTGACTCCTTCTGTGCTCCTCCCAAAAACAGTGGGTAGTGGCACTGGGTTATGCTTCCTGGAGTGGGCCTGGTGTCCCCTCCTGTGTGCTGCAGGCAGGGAGGGCAGCCAGGCCAGGCAGGCTTTCTTGTAGCACTGATACCGTCTACTTGCTATTATTCCTCACCCCTCCAACTGGCATTATCCTGCCTATGCTGAATGCTGATGAGGTGTAAATACTGCTCTGATGTCAAACTTCAGCTAAATTGCCTCAGATACAGTATGCTGAGCAGCACTTTAGTTCACGCAAGCTGGGGAAGGGGGGTGTTGAATAATGCTTTTACTGTTTTATACCTCCTTCTACCAGAAGACTTCCAAGCCCTTTGCAAATATTAGCAAAGAAGGCAGGTGAGGATTAGTGTTCCTGCTTAACAGATATATAAAGCAGAAAGCTGTGCAGGAATGGCAGGGTCTGTGCAGGAATGGCAGGGTCTGTGCAGTCGGTGGGTGTTGGTGCGAGGATGAGGACCTGGGGCTCTGCCAGGGCCACCTCTGTGCTCTAGCTTGCTCCCCAAAAGCCCCTCTCCTGCTGGCCTCACGATAACCTGTGTGCCCCTGGCTCTGTCAGGAGCTGAGCTTTCTCGCAGCTCTGCCTGCTAGCCTCGGTTAGGATTTTAGGAATGAGTGTTACTTGGCATCTGTCCTGTAAGCAGTGATTAGGAGCTGCCACTCCTCAGTGCTTTCAGGTGTCCTGGAGGACAGAAGTGTCAGAGTAATTAACTCTCAGGCAAGCCCAGTGTCCTAGATACCTCCTGCTCTTGGTATAAAACACTGGGACTGAGAATCCTAAATACAGAGAAACCCGTCATGTTTCTTTCCCCATGGTTTTGTTTCACTCTTTAAATTATTTAATTGATTAGCCCTTTCCTTTTATATATCCGTGTTAAGCTGGTTTCCACAGTAACAACCAAAACTGGAACCCAAAGCTTGGAGTCATATTTGAGTAAATAATGCCAAAAACAGTCTTTGAATATTTAATCAAATTCACTGTCATGCCCCTTTTATCTTTATTTTCTGTGAATCTCCCACAAACAGATTTAACGGAAACACAAAAACAGTAGAGGACATCCTTCAGGTGAGACAGAGCTGGGTGCAGACCTAACCCTCCAGCCTTAGGTCTGCTGACAAAATTGTTCTTGGGCAGAACAACTCCTCTGCGCCCTGTAAAGTACATGTCTGTAAATGCATCCTGCTGTGATGCCTTTGTGCAACAACACGAGGCTGTTGACTCATGTTCAATTTGTGACCTGCTGTAACCCCGAGCTTTCTGCAGTCCTGGTTTTCCAGCAGTACCTTACAAGTTAATTAGATTCCCTGGACTTTTCGATCACACTTCCAGTTTATCAGAATCACAATTGATCCTTAGCTTATCCTCCAACGTGCTGACAGCCCTAGTGTGGTGTCATCTGCAAGTCTAATAATTCTTTCTATTCCATCATTTAGGTCATGAATGAAAATACTGAGTAGTGCTTGACCTCAGACCCCAGCAGTGTCCCTGGCAGATACATCCTTCTGTTTTGACAGCAGACCATTTATAATACTCTTTGCATACAGTAATTTATCCCCTGATATAAATGTATTCTCTGGTAACAGTTTGAATTATGTGTTTTTGCACCTCCAAAAAGTCATTCCTCCTGGAATAGTCCTGTGAAGTCAACTCTGCAAAGCAATGGTTGGCTCCAGGAGACCTGATAAACTGGAGCTCCGTGGCTCACAAAGGGATGGCTGACCTAAATGGGATGGCTCTCATCGAGCAGCACTCCTATGAGAGCACTGTGGGACTGTTAGCTATGTGCCTGATCTAGTTAGGCTTTCTAATCATGGTCCAGTGTCCTTACCTTATTTCACCAGGAATACACCTTGAAGTCAAGTGGCACAAATCAGAGCACTGCAGTCTTAAGCACTAGTTGCAGTTGCTAAATCTAAATGGATTCCTCTCTGCTAAGTCCTCCATAGTAGGAAAAAGGACGACAGCAAGACCTGTAGCTTTGGAGTGGGAAACAAGAAATTGTGTCCCAAATCTACCTTTCCATGCCACACAAATCAGTGCATGGCATTGCAGATGCAACATCAGGACAAAGAATGTGGAATTTATTTGTTTGCCTGGAGCTGAGCTTAAAAGATGCTTGTAGGCAGAGTAAGTGCTTGTAGCACTTCATAAAAATCTGGCCCCACGCTCTCCAAAGTAAATGCTGTTAGTCTCAGCATCTGGCCTTGTAGATATGAATCATAGCCAGGTAAGAAAGTATGGTTTGTTCTGCCCCCCAGATTTGAAAGAATTGCAGGGATTTATTTTTCAGAGAACCTTACATCAACTTTTCTTAAACAGAATTTTGAGGGGGAAGAGATCTGGGGAAGGGGAAGAATTTCAACAAGCACCGTGTGTTCTTATTTCAAGTCAGACACAGAGGTGAATGTGGAGGCTGTTGCAATAATGCCATGTTACAAGTCAGCAGTACAGGCTGTCTGGGGGAAGGGTTTTAGCCTCTTTTATCCCTGATGCTGCTGCATGGAGCAAGAGGTTTAACACTGACAATATTGTCAACCTGCAGTGATTATCTTGGTTAACCTCTAGGCAGATCAATTATCCTTTCTGACAAGAAATATAATATTAATACCCAGTTGTGTTCGTTTACTTACAATAGCTCTTTGGTACTTTTCCATAGTATCACAACACGTCTTAATCAGATGGTGAGTGGGCTTAATTAGCCGAAGTATAGGTTTTATTTTTGATTTCTATGACTACTTAATCTAATGGAAACACATTATCTGCTCTGAGGTCTGCAGTTTTCCATTTGTAATTATTGCTGCTCTTAATTGATGGTGCATCAGGGGTTGTGGCTGCAATATGGAAGTTGAAATACGTCTCCTTTCTTGAGTACAGCTTCTAATATGTCACTGCTAAAGGGTCTGTGCCCTTATATGCTTGAGCAGATGGACTCCCGTTTTTTACTTGTGGGGTACCTGGCATCTGTCAAAGGAAGGAGAAAGTTCTTTGGGACTATGGAATACTTAGCGTCTGTTGTGCAGAAGCTATGCGTTTGTAAAGTTTATCATGCCATTTCGTGGTGGGACTCAGATGATTACAATGCCTGTATATAGTATCTGGAAGCTGTTCAGGTAAAGGAAGCAAAACAGCTTATAAATTTCCAAAACGAGGCCTGGCATTTATGACTAAAACCTCACATTTCAGGACATGCAGATGGTTAGGAAAGAACAGCTTGGAAGGATGGGCTAATATAAAATTATTAATTGTAACATTTTTTTTGCACCTTTTTTCAAACAAGGGCTACGGGCTCCTGTTGAAATAGGCGGCAGCTCTGGTTTGATGCAGCTGCTGTGAAGTGCTGGGTAGCCTGAGGGCAGTCATGCTACCTCTGTGTTGCCATGCTGCACTAGTATTTTGTACGCTCTTGGTGGCTGGAGTTTGCAAGGCTAAGTGGCTTGGCCTCTTCCGTCTTCCCTGGAGAGAAGAAATGGAGCTGATTTGTCTGCAGGGGTGGCAGTGCCTGTATGGCCCCTTACCAGAGGGCCACCGATGTGCAGTTACATGCAGCACTGTTGGAGATGTACCTGAAAAGGTGGAAGTGTAAAAGCGTGTTTTGCAGCTCCAGTATCTTCATGAGTTTTGGGTGTTGCCTTTTCCAGCTTCTGCCAGCAGAGGGAATATATGTAAATGTGCCAAATACTCTTTCTCCTCTATTTGTTGCCATTAAAAGGACACAGCTTAGCTCCAGAGCAGGCAACTGGGCAGGCAGGTAGGTATTCAGAACCAGGTGTTGTCTCTTGGGCCACATCAGCCCATGCTCAGGACCTGAGGGCTTTCCCATGTGCTCAGCAGCCAGTGCGCTGGGGGGCGGTTTGTTTTACAAAATATTTGCACCGATTCCTTTGTGCCCGACCTGCTTCAGTGACAAGGAGAAGCTGAAGACTCTTCCCCAGCCTCTTACAGGGTGACTGATCAGATAATGTTCTCTAAGCAAATGCACAAATAACATGAATTGGGGTTGGCACTGAGCAGTGAGGTGTAAAAAAAGCAATTTGAGGTGTTCTAAGAAAATGCCAGAGCCTCTAAGATGTGATTGCCTGTCGGGAAGCCATGCCCGGAGTGCAGAGCTGCTGCGCCACTGGGAGCACTGCTGGCGAGGCACCGGGGAGAGCAGAGGGGGTCTTGTGGGTAGGACGAGGTTGGGCTCCCCACGCGACGCTCAGCTGATCACGTAGTCTCCCTTGGCTGCAGCACCTCAGCTCTAAGAATTGGTTGCTTTATGCTGCAGAGTGTTCAGGGCAGAGCTGCCCGTGTGCAGCACCGAGCATGGTGGTGCTCTGAGCAGGGAGCTGATCGGGGCGGTGCTGGAAGGGAGCTGACCGCCGGAATGGGAATGGGATGGGAGTTGTTTCCCCCTCCCTTGTGGAGGGTGAACAAGCAGAGCAGCAGTACTGGCACAGCCAGAATCATTTGCTGTTTTCCAGAGACAACTGCACCTTTTTGCTGAATGCACATTCCTCTGCACATGGTGCTGTGTGTGTGTGCATAGCTTTGATTCTGGGACACGGCCCTTATCCGTGCCCACTCCGGCCCCCATTTCTGAAGTTGAATCTGCCTGCCGGCTTCTTCCCTGGGAACAGCCTAGCGAGCTGCACAGGAGGGTTCAGCTTTCCAAGCTTTTGCCATGATTCAATTGCTCGTGCTCCAGCACAAGCCATTCCCATAGCAGTTTCCCTAGGTGCTGGGTGCCCCCGCCGTGTCTGGCCCCCGTCCCATGGGGTCGCTCAGGGAGCCGGCTCTCCCCACGCCCTCTGCTCCAGCCGAGCCCCCGCTGCTGCGGGTGCTGCTCTCCCGTCGCTTCTGTGCCAGCCTGTCTGGAGAGAGGCAGATGATATCCGAGATGGCAGCCTTGCATTTCTGCTCCATTTCCCTCCAGCCTCTGCCGCCTCCCTCTCCTTTTGTAACATTTATTAGCCAGGGAGAGGCGAGGCTGAAGCACCACGCAGAGGTGGTGTGCAGCCCCTGAGTAACCTCGCTGCTGAGCACCGTGCCTTTGTGCTCCCCCCATCTCCTCTCGGTGGAGTAATAAGACCTCACCTCTGTGCCCCAGCCACCCTGTGTAATACTGGTGTTCCTCGTTAGCGCTGCAGAACCAACATCTGTCTCTTTTATGGTGTCTGTTTACATTGGGAAACTTCTGGGGGAAGCTCTTTATTGTTAAAAATAAAAGGCAGGTTATAAGAGACCTGGGAATTCCAAGAATTTGTATTATTTGGAAATCACTGAAGTTTCACCTTTAATGGATGAGTGGCTTGCAGCCTTTGTGGGCTTGTGGACATCTGAGCGGCATTAGGTAGCCAGCCTGGCTACCTGGGGGCGTGGGAGGGAGCCCGTCAGGTGCCGAGAGCTGGGATGCTCCAGGAGCCTCCCTACTCTGCTGACTTGAGCAGAAATCCAGCAGGGTCCCACGCGTTTAGACACATTGCTGGGTTAGACAGACCACTGCTTTCCACATCACTTCTGGAAAGCCAAATTGTGCAGCTGTACGTGGAGGACAGGGCTGCTCCTCACTAGACCTTGCATACCTGTTTCACTGCAGAGCTCACATCTGAGTTTCTCTTTTCTCTGCCTGCTGTTCTCTGCCTGGCAGAAGAAAAGGGACTTCAATGCAAGGGGCCACGACGGAGGTCAGAACCACCGAGGGCTGCGAGCTTTCTGTCCATCGCAGAGAAAGGAGGGGGGCAGGATGGATGGCGGTGTGGGGCCATGGCAAGTGAGAACTGGCTGCAGGGTGAGATGCGGAGCAGAGGGAAGCAAGCACTGCAACCCAAGTGAAGGGTCATACTCAGGATGACAAGAGGAGAACCTGTTTCAAATATCCCTGTTGTTTGCAGCTGGTGTGCCCGGTTGGTGCAGCTCTGCCAGCTGGATCTGCTGTGTTTGGTAGGTGGCCTTTTGATGTGGTGGCCATTCTTGGTGCAAAACCAAAGGTGCTGGTGAGGCTTCAGATGAGCAGCTGGAAAGCTGCCTTCCTCTCCTGAACGCTCCTGGTGCTTTCTTAGCATGTCTTCACTGCTGCTTGAACATAATGCCAGGACAGGAGCTAAAATACTCTTTCAGATAAGGATGTGAGGGTGTTATCTGGAAGCCTGCAGATACTGTATGTCAGGGGTAAGGTCACTGAAAAGAGGGAGGTGGTGGAGATGGAGATTAGGTGATTTGGAGATGGCTTGAGGGATTTACTGGAGAGACAGAGCTCCTGTGGAGCATGAATGGGCAATAGCACCTCTGATGGATTATAGGGCACCTTGTTCAGAGGCTTTCCATGTTGCTGCAGACACCAGCAGGGAAGAGAAGGGGAAATCTTGCATTGAAAGGAAGCTGCAAAGCTCCAGATAGTTACATCCCTTGTTATTTCTCTACCTGCCCAGAAAGTATGTTATCATCCCGGCAGAGCTGAGGCAGCGACTTGCCACATGTCAGCCCGGCAGCAGGGGCTGAATCGTTTCGGCAGCAGCACGGCCACACGAGGAGCGAGACGGGTGGGGACAGGATGGCTTTTCTGTGTCTGAGCTTCCCATGGCATGGGCTCTGCTAGGAAATTCATGTTGCTGTCCCCCTGGGAGCCCCCCTCCTCTGTGCCTCGCTGTGTTCATCCCCAAACAGCTTACTTCGGTGCGGAGGTGTTTCTGCGAGCTTGTTCCAGGCTCTAGGACGAATGTGCTGTCGCTGACCTCCTCTAGATGCTTCTGCCTTTCGGATCTGCCCCTTCATATCCTATTTCAAACCTACTTTCAGTAAAAGCACAGTTTACCGTCTTGATTATATTATACTGGGGCTTTTCTTTGCCCCTTTATTGCTACAGAAAATAAACGGTGAGCTGATACTGCTGTGCAATCGCTGTCAAGGATATGAACCTCGGGTAATCAGCCACGAGATCACATCTTATCAGCTGGAGCTAAGCAGCGAGACCCCCGCACCACAGCTGGGCAAACTGTATCAGACTTCAGCCACTACTGTTAAGGGCACAGAAACTAAGAATAGGGATTTGCAGGTCTGGCAAGGCTTACGTCTTGGCCGTGAGGATCTCCCCCAAACTTTCTTCTGGCTGCCTTCCTAGACTGGCTTTTTTCCTCAGTTGTGTTTGTTTTAGATGGGTGTTGCACTTTGTAATTGGTATTTAGTAAATGTCCTCAAGCCCACACTGCAGCCTGGCAGCGATGTTCCCAACTCAAGGCAGGTGCCCCCCGTCCAGCCGCTGCTGCTCCAGCCCCTGCGGCCGGCTCCTGCCTGCTCTGCCTGCTCCTGCCCCTCTGGTCCCGGAGACCATGCTAGCATTTAGATCAGGGCCAGCACCAGGCTACAAGGACACTTCTCGTTCACCCGTGTTACAACGAGCCTGGATGCTCTGATAGCTGTGTGAGCACACAGTCCCTTCTGTAGTCCCACTAAGCCGTTGTCCTTATTTCCTGTGACAGTAAGCTCCCCAACTTAATTACAGGGTGGAAAACAATTTCTTTTTATCAGCTTGGGCTTTCCTACTGCCTACCTTCATTGAAAACCCCAGTTTTCATATCTTATGAGATGGTGGTGAAGTACCAATCTGCCTTTTCTGGATCATCCATTTTCTTTTTATTGTCTCCTCTTATCAGTTGCCACTCCAAAGGCAGAGTTTCTTTCTTTTTAAATCTCTCTTCATTTCCGAGTTTCCCAGGAGCTCTTCCCCTCTCCTCTGAACACCACCTACTCCTTTGGTCTCCGTTTTGTGCTGGGAGGTCAGACTGGGCGCAGTGCTGCGGGTGGGATTCCAGCAGCATCCCCTGCCAGAGCTTTGCTGCCCTTCACTGCTGAGCAAGAGCTTTCAGCGAGCTGTCTGCGAGGCTGGCAGGCCCTTGAGCTGAGCTGACAGGATTAATTTAAAATCCCATATGGTGGAAGAGTTGACTCTTCCCTCCCAGATCGCTCCCTGCATGGATAGCAATCCCCAGCCGGTGTCTTGTTGCCATCTTACCTGGGTTTCCTCTGATCTCCGAAGCTCTTTGGTCTTCCCTGAAGCTGGCAAATCGCAGCAGCTGTCCTGTCCATGTGGTGGTGTGATTCTTGCCTCTTTCTTGGGTAATAAAGCACATCAAAGTCTGTAATAGGACACCCTGAGTGCACAGGGGTTCCCAAAGTATGGGGCAGCCTCCCCATGACCTGGTGACTGTGGCGGTGCCAGCAGGGGGGTGGCAGCCTGCATTGTTCGGGGGGGCAAACCTGGGGCTGTCGGACCTGGGCAGCTTTGCCTTAAAGCAGGGGAGTTGAGACCTGGATTCTGCTTGCAAGTTTGACTTGATTTAATATAACGTTGGGCAAGTGAATTAATCTTTCTATATTTGTTCCTTCTGCAGCTCCCAGCGTTGAGGTTCTGTTGGTTAATGTTTATAAAAGTCTTTTGAAATGTGGCTGTTGGCACGTGGGTCCAACAAAGAAGCAACAGCGAACAATAAAAGAATATTTTCCAAAATACAGTGTAGTAAAAGCAACTGAGATAAGGTCTGCTCTCATTAATTTAAAAAATGATATTTTTCTTTCTTCTTTCAATAAAAACTGTCTGCGTGATAAACTGACATCTTAAACAATTGTTTAAGCAGCACAGGTTTAAATATATACTTCCTGCATATGCTGCTGATGAGTCACTAGTCAAAGTTATTTATCAGATGTGATCATTCTGTACTAGACAGTGTAAGACTGAGCTCTTTTCTTCCCAGAGCTACACAGTTACTGTGAACAATGAGGGCGCTAAAGTTTTGCCCGTGATTAAATGATTTTGAGTCAATTCTAACATCTTTTGGGAAGCTGGAGAGTTCCAGAGATGGGTATACATGGTACTGAGGACGCAACATTTTCTGTACTCTGAAGGAATAAGCAAAGCTTAAGCCATTCACAAGAAATGCCTTTAGAAATGCATTTTGGGAATCTCAGACGCGTGGAGCTCTGCTGTCAGTTTTTGAACACTTACAATCCTGTTCCTTTTGATTGCAAATACACAAACACTCTTCAGCTAATGTAAGAGTAACTCGCTATGCAGAGAAAAGAACAAACAGACTATACAAAAGGCTGACAATATGTGCAGTGAGAAAACTGATTTAATAAATGTATATAGACGTGCATGCACACGATAAGCTTTTATTTGTGTCAACATCAGATGGTAAGTAACAAGTATAAACAATTTAAGGAAGGTGGTTCATAAGATATCTACCAAAAATTAGCACTGAAGTATTTTACCGAGTCATTTTAGAGTCCTGAAGTGATCAGAGCTCTTGGCATTTGTGATTTGCCTTCAGCATGGCTAATAATTGTAATCAAAGTAAATCTGGGAGCATATTCACTTCAACAAATGCTCAGTAGTGTTGAGTGAGGTGACGGCTGCCTTTATGGACTGCACATCAAGAACTGGGCTCAGTGCGCTATGATCTAATGACGATAAGGTTGATGAAGTCATAAATAGGATGAGGAGTCATTACTCTGTGTAGCCTTAATCCAGCATTTGGTGCCATTACTGATGTAGGTGACTTTGGAAGGCGATGCTGAGACAAATGGCTTCAGTGGGCGGCTGCCCGTGCTGGTCGCTGCAGAAGCCTGACCCCACGCGCGGTGCTGATGAGCGCTGCGACGAGATCCTGCCCGTGCCCGCCGGAGGACAGGGTCTCTTTCTTCTGCTGCTCGCAGGGTTGGTCTCCTGCACAAAACACCTCTATTTTCTTTTAATCAAATTGTCACCAGGAGACACATCTGTTACTGCTTGCTTTGCCGCTTTCATCGGAGGTGAGGACGGAGCCGTCCTTTTGAGCTTGCCTCTGTTTATGCAACGCACTTCAGCCAGGCAGGGCTACTCGGGTATCAAAGGCAGAGACTGGAGAGGTGGCCTGCCGGCATTTGCATATAAAATTGCAAACCGAAATACAAACACCAGAAAGATGTGAAGATCAGTGTGAAGGGTGAGCATGAAAGGCACTGGCAGGCCCCAGAAGCGGGGGGAGTGAGGGCAGGTAGGGAGAGGGAAGCAGCGAGATATGAAAGAGAGAGAAAATGAACACACTGAATATTTTAACTAACAGAAAAGTTTCTTGTACTGAAGACAGATGATGAAAGAGAGACAGTGAGGAATTATTAGGACAGAAGATAAGGAAACAGCAGAGATAGGAAATAATTATTTTGTATCTGTCTTTATAAATGAAAATGAAGGGCATTAACTTAAATAGGATTTAGATTTTCAGGGACAGAAGGGGATGAATTAGGAAGTGTTCAGATAACAGAAGAAATGATTATTAAAGGTCGGGGGCTCTTGAAACCGACGCCGCTCCTCAGCTGCGCAGCCGGCGAGGAGCCTGCGGCCGCTCCGGGGATGCTCGGGGGCCTGGTGCTGGGCAGGGACCGCTCCGGTCCCACCAGAGCAGAGCCGGGGAGCTGGGCAGCCCTGCAGAGCCCCCAGTGCCGCTGACTCGTGTACCAGGCTCGGTCAGAGGCCTGCAGAAGAGAAAGCGGGGGAAGCTCTGCGGGGAGAAGTGAGGCCCTTCTACACGGCCGGCTGAGAGATGGTGCTGGGAGCAGGTGGAGCTGACGGGCTGCTGGAGTCGCCTGGGGAGGGCTGGCAGAATATTAATGGTGTTAGTGTTTGGAAGAGCTCTAGGCTGCATATTCCCTTCCTGGAAGCTGCCCTCTGGGATTTAGGCGTTAGTATTTTGTCTGTGCTTTGTAATCGAGGTCTGAGCAGCCCACCTGCTTCAGCTGAACTTCTGCAACGGGGATATGCGCGCGGTCCATTTTCTCTCTAAAACCCCCTGCCCGTGGCAAAGATTTCCGCAACAAAGATGCTGGTGTTTAGGATAATGATAATTAGGAACAGTTTCTAATATTGCTGTGGAGGTGGGAAAAAAAAAAACGACAGCCCCAGTAAGAACTTCCTAGAGGTGTTTTTATCCCCCTTGCACACATACAACAAAATTCAGCAAGTCAAGCATTTTATAAAGTTCTTAAGCCAAACAGCCCTAGGCCCTATTACATTTTCATGCTCTTAGAAGAGCACTTTCAAAATTCTTTTCATTTGCACTTAGTTTAATTTCAGATGATGCTTTCATAAATCAGCTTCACCACTTTGCATGCAAAGCTTGGTACGTGTGGTTATTTGTAAGCATAAAACCTTATGTCTGTAACTAAAAATGTTTGTTTGTCTGGTTTAGTGGAACAAATAGGTAGGTTTGAATATGCCAATAATCACAAATATGGAGGTTAGGCTGAGTGATTCATTTAAAACTGCAGGTCAAGATTTCCCAAAGAGATTAATGGTGTCAAGCCTAATGTCTGAAACTGAGCTATTTGAACAAAACCTGACCTTTGGGGGCTGCGTGCTAACTACTTTCTAAAAACAGCATTGGAAGTGCTTTCCTTTGGGTGTTGAACCTCATGAGCCACTTATGAAAATCCCTGCCACTGCTCCAGTGCTGGCTATCCAACCTGATATGAACTTTTAACTTTCACCCAATAAACAAGATATAATAGGCTTTAAATAAACTAAATAACAGTAATTTCTCTTAACCTCAGACTCTTAATAACACTTGTCCCTCATATTACTCTGATATACTCAATTTCCCTGTTAATGGCCTTGTTTTGGATGGTGTTGCAGTCCTACACAGGCTCAGAAGAATCCTTTCAGTTTTCCCATAGGTTTCTGCTTTTGTGCAGAGCCGCTGGTGGGTCTGCACACTTTGTCTCTTGAAGAGGAGCTGAGGCTGGGTTTGGAGTGTGCCTTGGGGCTGGGCTGACTTTAATCTCATCCTCCAACAGCATCAGATAGCCAGCTAATACCCTGGTCTGCCACAGCTGGAGAATTGAGGGATACGTGAGGCTGCAGCTTACTGCCTGCTTGAGCCCCTCTGCCCGGTGTTAACTACACCCAGACTCTGTCCATGGAGAAAGCTAAGTGATGTAGCTGTGTAATCCTCCTGTTAAAATCCTGTATGGGAAAAGCTAGAGGAGTTCCATATGCTTGTTGCCTAAAAGAAGAGCAGGATCAACCTCTTGAGTGGGCGAGTTGCTTATTTATAACTCTCCCACTGAGCTTGAGTTTGTTTAATTTTCTGGAGCAGCACAGTGCTTGTGAATGTGGCTGTATAAATTTTCTAACAATAGCCTGTGTCTATATATAAACCTGAAGACACTGCAGTCCATGGTGCATTCAAATGAACAGGATGATGCATGATATATGGCATGCCATAGGTAATCTTGGATCTTAGGTTGCTGCTGGTCTTATCAGTCCTGAAAATCAGAGTGGAAACAGTAGGTTTGCCTCACTCCTGTATATAGCTTAAGAACAGCAACCTGATTTTTCAGTACCGCCTGTTATTGTCCTCTGCTGTTGCAATTTAGTGCTACCTGATGTGTTCAGACCGACATATTGCTGGTCCCTCTCTGTCTTTTAGCACTGGTTCTTGTGCCCAATTCACTGTTACACCCTATGAGCGTTATGCTGAAGCAGCTACAGCAGGTCCGTGTGGGATATTGGCATTGGTTTGTATGGACCCTTGAATCTGGTGGCACGTGCCAGCAGAAGACGAAGGCAGTCAGTGGTGGGGAGGGTTGCGGGGAAACAATGGGGTAAATGGCAGTGTGAAAGGCAGCAGTGTCAGCACATCAGCAGGCAAATTGCTCAGGGTTTTTAAATAGACATAATTCAAAAGAGGTTTTTAAGAGATGTCCATTATACTGTTAATTGCTAATTGATAAAATCTGACAGAGTAAAGGCCTGAATCTGCATGAGGGAAGCTAAGCTTGTCCTATAAATTACCCAAAGAGAGCTGGAGTTTCCTTCTTGGCTATTCTGTCAGCAAGAATAGGTCTGTTCACCTGTTAAAGTAGAAAACCATGATCACAAGGAGATTTAGAACACAGTTGTGGGAAAGAATCAAAAGGCGAAGTTGCCTTTTCAAATAGCTAACTGCAGAGCATCTCCAGGCAGGGGGCAGCCAAACAAAGGGCACCTCGGGAGCTGGGGCTCCTGTGTGCGGGATGCCCAGGCACACCTGGGCCGGTTATAGGGAGGGTGTGGGAGCACTTAAGGAGCTCCCTGTGAGTAGGAGATACTCACCAAGCTACAGGCAGAGGGGGTGCCGAGGTGGTGCGGTATTGGGGAAATGTCTGAAAAGCAGAAGGAATTTCTGGATTGGTAAAGTATAATTGTGGTATTTTTCAAGTAAGTCCTTTTAAAGATCAGATATATCCACTTGGCAAAAGGGACAAGCTGATATTGCTACTTGGTCTTTGTAGTGGAACCAGTTCTGAATGTAACCTGGGCCTTACTGAAGGGATTTGGGAACTTGCTTTTGGAAGAGCAGGCTTACCTGTATGGTCTAAGAACAATTTATACCCTAAGTAAGCTTACTGGGCATGTGTACAGCCTAAATTCATAGACGCTGTTCAGAGTGGATGCACTTGCTGTTTGGCGCAGGGCAGCAATAACAAGTTATGTGCTGTCTTAATGGAGCAAAGTAAATTCCATCAGCTCCAGAGCTATACACTGAACCCAGGGAGGGGTTGCCTCAACCTCTGGATAAGCTGAGTCACAGTATGACCATTTCATGTCATGCAAAACAAAAGGTGCAATTTAAAATACCATCCTTTGGATGTATCGAGCAGTATATGGTTGTCAAAACTGGATTTCTTTAAGCCAATGGTCCAGAATAAGCTGGTAATGAAGAGTTGTTTGACAGCAGAAAAGTGGAAAGCATGCATATGAGAATAATACATGAGTTTCTAGTTTTTCATAAACTTAATTGACTTTTCCCACATACAGCTACATACACAGAAAGTAATTCAGTGTAAGTTCATGTTAGGGAATGAGATTGCATAAATAAATTGCATGCATATAAGGTGTATAACAGGACATTCCAGCAGCGGTGCATGTGTATCTGAGGCCAGAAGGGAAATTCTTGTGCTCAGTGGACTGCAGCACTGGTAGGCTTGTTGATCTACTGCTGTATATAACCTACTTCTCAGCTTATTTTGTATCAGTTGTAAAGCTTAAAAGCAAAGGTGTTTTCTTCAATACACACAACTTTTGCTTGTGTTACAACTGCTATGCAAATGGCTTGTATTATCATGGTCAAAGATTAGGCATCTTCCTTGCAGATTCAGTATTCGTACACAGAAAGCACGTTTCCTATGAAGCTAGCATAAAGGATAAATGCCTCATTCCTTGGTGTGTGTTTTTTTTTTTCCACATCATTCCTCCACAGTCTTGAAGAAATATCTGACAAGACCTATTATTTTTCCAGTTATCCAAACTGTCCACATCTTAACAGCTTCCTACTTCAGTTGAGACAGTCTGAAAAGTTTAATATCATTTCAAATCAGAGAGCCAATAAAACTTGACATTATTAATATGATGTCAAGGGGTTTTCCAACTGCTTAGGGAAAAACAATGTGTCGCATTAAGCATAGCTCCTTGCATGGTGAAATATTAAGTGACTTTTCAATGAGTACCAGCTGGAGCTATTAGTTTTTCTTTGCTGCAGTTGATACTGAGAAAAGGTCTGGTCGAGAACCTTTTATGAAGACATTAGCTGAATCTGTGCAATCAGAAAGGCTTGTGATTTCCGAGGGACTGCTCTCTATTGGGGGCTGCATATGCAAGTATGAATTATTAAAGGCTGTAAATACATTTGTCAGGATGTGCTTTCTCTCCCCCTTAATGCACTTGTTACACTAGGGAGTCTGGATCATCTACTGGGAATTTGATCTTAGATTTTAATAAACTGAACCAACTTCTTAATCTTCTCCCGCACCTTCCACTGGGAGCTGAAAAACAAGGGAGTGTTACAGACTTCATTTTCTGTGGTCTAATTCATGGTTGGACTGTGGTAGTTTGCTCTGGGTGTTGCTGCTGGATGTTGCCTAATACTAGCCCTACACTTTGACCTAGAAAGCCTGCCTTGGCTCTGGACGTTAATTTTTCAGAAAGGACTTCCCCCGGGTATAGCCATTGCTGCTTTCCTGGCTGGCTTGTTTTTCTCATTGGTGCCTGGGTGGCTTTGAACAGGCAGGAGGCCTGATGTTTCTGCAATCTTTCTTTTACCTTCAAGTTATTGTAAAAGAAAATTGCTTCATCTCTTTGTCTGTCCAGACTAAACATGTTCTGCACAAAAAAGTTAAAATATTTTTTTTTAGAATGCTTTTGGTAACACACCCTGGGATCAAGTAGTTATTTAGTGTGCTTAAGGCTTTTTACAGCACATTAAAGCCTCATCTACACTAGCTGTTTACAATGTGTATGTGTTAGTGCATGTTCTTAAACACACCTCTGGATTCTGGTCTTGACTGTGCCTCTTTTTCTTGTTTCCCCACTCGTACAATAAGTAATGCTTTGATGCCTCACAGGGGAAGTGTAAGTATTTAATTTAACTTTTATGCAGTTCTTTGACAATGTAAAGATACTGAATATAAAGCAGAGTTTCAGGGAAGTTGAGGCAGTGATGTTCCACTTTTATCTCTGATAGGAGTTCACACATCTGAGCCCCAATCCCTCAAAACCCCAGGACTTCCAGCCAACCATATTGTTGCCTGAAGGCCATAACTATTTTTGACATTTTTAGCCTATAAAACCGTAAATCCTCCTTTGACATTACAATACACCAGAACCGTTTTATTACTGTAGCTGCTAATTCAGTTGCAGTCATACTTCTGCAAGGCACCGCAGGTGCAGTGGAAATCGGAGTAGCAAATGCGGTTCGATAGCTCCCTTCCAAGGACACGACCATCCCATGCACAGCCCGGGTCTGTCCCATGGGGGAAGCAGCCGCTGCTCCCCCCCCGGCAGTGGGGGCTGCTCGGCCTCAGGCAGCTCTCGGACCCTTGAGGCAGGAGCACGGGGCTCCTGTTCTCAGCCAGGGTGCCTGTCCCTTCCTGCGCTCGGCCTTTACCCACCCTTGCAATGAATTTCCCTCCCTAGGAAGGGAGCGATGAGAAATGGATGCCCGGGGAGCCATCTAGCAGTCACGGGTAAATGCCACCCCCACGCAGAGGGCACCTGCCCGCAGCTGGTGCTGAGACTTGGGGCATCTCCCTGGGGTCTGGATGCGATCGCTCAGCTTTGCCTCTCAGCTCATCCTGTTTGAGGGTTTTCTGCTTCTCCAAGGCACAGATCTGCTTTTCCCAGCCTGTGCTGGCCACCAAGGGATCCTGCTCCCCAAAAGATCACGTGCAGCTGTGCTTGATTTCTCCCTGGGCTGCTGAGGAGCAGCAGGAGGAGCATCCTCTGCAGGCAGGGTGAGCCCTGGGACCTGGGCGCTGCTTCGGCTCCCGAATCTGCCGGCCATGTGCAGGAAAGCAGGCGGCTGTACACAGCCTTCACCGAGGAGGAAGCCTCTTGCTGCCTCTTCCCTGCTGCACAACCTTCCTTCACCTTCTTTCTTTTAATGTCTTAATCAAGTGGCTGATAAGAGAAGTGATCCATGAAAAGGACGGGTATCTTGACAAGACACAGAAGCTTGTGGCAGCACTTTCCCCACAGATCAGCATCCTCCACGAGAGGGAGAGACAAAAAAGACAGATTTTTGTACCCTTAAGCTTCCACCACTGCAGTTCAAAAGACCAATCTTTACAGAAAATAAATTTAAAGGAGAATTTTTGATGTATATGATGGTCTCTTGTGGTTGACAGGAGTGCTGCTGGCAGTATATGGAGTATGCAAAGCCAGAGTTGGGATTACTTAAAAGTGTCTGTAGTTCTTTGATTAACCAGTGTGTATTTTATTTTTTATATGGCACAATCAGAGCCCTACATTGATAATATCTTGCTATTATTGTTCAATACATGAAACTCCCCTTTTTCCTGCGGTGTGTAGCTGCTTTTTAGGGCACTTTTTAAAGAATTCATTCTCTGCATATTAAATTTATGGCTTTAAAGCCGGCTTTGTGCACTTGGGTGTAATCGTGGCGTGGTGTCATGCACTCAGTCTCACGAAGAGGAATTTGTGGGTGTGAAAGCACTGAAAGGGAAGGGTCTGTGCCGTGATGGCCACAGTGCTTGCAGGGGGAGACCCGTGGCACTCTCCTCCTCCCCGCTGGCTGGTGATGTCCTGTGGGTACCGGTGCCCATCTCTGCTCCCCCCTTGCTGCTCAGTGCCTGGCGCCACTTGGGGCTGGTGGCACGGAGGGTGCCGATAGAGCTGTCATGACGGGAGCAGTGTCACTGTGTTTCGGTTCTCTGCCTCTTTTACAAGGGTGCAAGTGAGGCACCACGAGGGAGGTGTCGTGCCGGAGATTATCCATCAGGTCGCCAGCACAGCCAGGAACAGATGCGAGGCCTCCGCTCTCCTAAATGACTGCATTTTCTTTGTACCCTGCCTCATCAGCTGCCTTGTTCAGCTGTTTCCTGGGTCTGGGCTACAGGCATGTGAGAAGTTTGCAAAATAAAGAGATAATAATAGTAAACTCCAAGAAGGCAGAAGTGAGCAATCCGAAACTTGAGCTGCTTCAAGCGGGAAGTTCAGCAGCTGTAGCGAAACAAAGAAGGAAAGCATTTTCAGCACCCAGGGTGGGCTTGGGTTTCGGGTTGCTGCTGCCTCGTGTTTTTGTGTTTTGCTTCTGGAAAGGGAGCACCTGGCCCCCGTCTGCCCCTGCCCAGTGCAGGGAGTGGGGCAGCAGGCGGCGGGGCAAGGCTCCTGTGCCAGGCATCTTCACCTCCAGCCAGAAGCTTGTCCCTGCCCGAAAGACCTCGCTGCCTTCCCAGCAAGTGTAGAATTTGAAGCCAGGCTATCAACTCTAGCTGGAATCTGTCAGGCTGGTCTCTTCTGCTTTTATCCTGTGATTTTTATTTATTTATTTTGCTTCTGGCCTCTCTGCTGCCAGCAATACCTGTTCCCGAGTCAGACTGAGCTGGTGTAGTATTAAGGATCGTAATCCTTATGATCCTGTGTGATCCATACATCCTGTGTGATGTAATAACACTCCAGCTCTCCCCTCTGCAGCTGTATTGCTTTTGCAGTGCTGATGGCCCTAATGACTTGTTCTTGTCAGTTGACTAAGCAGACAGGGCTCCTGGGGTGTAGCGCAGCCGGAGAGGAGCTAAATCAAGGTGCCTTATTTCCTTGCAGACTTGCTTCCACCTTCTTTCTGAAAGGGGGAAAAATCATATGAAGATTACTTAGCTCATTCTTAGGGAAGCTTTGGCTTCGCTAAAAGAAATGCCATCTGTTTCTGTGCACTGAATTTATGCAGGGAAGACAGCAGTGTTAATAAACAGTGTGTAACAGCCTCGGTCCACCTCCGTTAGAGCTGTCCGGGGAAGGACGAGTGGTGCTGGGCCAGGGGAGAGCCCGGGAAGAAAAAGCAAGGTGCTGAGGCTGGAGCTGGTCGGGTGTGGTGTGCTCAGCACTGCAGGATCGGAAATGAAGAGGGAAGGGATGCTCAGCCCTTTGATTATTTTCCTCCTTTTATAATGCCTTCACTTGAAATAGAAATGAAGGTAGAGAGTAAATTTCACATCCAAAGATGGGTGTCTGGTTCTGAATAGGATCGATTTAGGGTCAGTACTTCAACAGCTCAGAGGATTTGGGTTTCAAAAGTTCCCAACCATTACTGCAGTCAGATATTTCTAAAGGGCCCAGCGTGATGACATTTACAGCCAGATTTTTCAAAAACAGTGTAGTACTTCAGATGCTGAACTCCTGAAAATCTAGTCATTTAATTTGTTAAATGAGAGCGAAGGTCTCTTCAGATAATCTCTGTCATTGTAAGAGTGGAGCTCTTCTGTGGGAAAAGCAGTCTATTCCTAACCAAATCTCCTTTCAGGTTTGAAGCACATTAGCCTAGAGTCACTTTAAAGCACATTTTAAAGGCTGAGAGCAACCTAAAGAGGGAAACGAGACCCAATATCAATTAGCTGAAATTTGCATGGCTTGTCACTTAAATTCGGAGATGTTTTGTCTGTGACAATGTTGTCTGCCTTCATTGGAGACAACTTGCTGAACTATGGCATTTCCCCTGTACGCGCCTTGCTGGAATCGGGAAGGATACTGCACAAGTCTGCGTGAGTGAGTGATGGGTCTCCGAAGGCAAATAAAAATACTTCTGTGACAATTCACTTCCAAGATTTCAGGCGCATCTTTTTCTTAAGAGACTCTGGTGGGCTGAGCACTGTCTGGGGAAACACAACTCTGAATTCATTACTCCCTCCAGCTGCAGATTTTGTAGGGTTTGGGCAAGTCACTTAATCTGCCCCTGCTCCTGCCCCGTCATGTCGGCCCAGTAATTCTTTCCAGCTAAATGCGGGTGTCCTGAGGGAGGAGCGGCTGGGGGGAGATCTACCGCTTCTGCCGGTGGTGATCTTTCCCTCCCTATGTATAATAATCCTGAAGTGATGAAATAACGACTAGTCAATACCTGCCCCTTTCATCTGGCAGTCTCTATTTGCACAGTTTAAGGGCCTGATTTTCAGACGTCCAAGCTCTCGGAGAGCATGAGGGCTCAAACATGAGCCTGGGGATGGCTGCAGCAGCCACAGCACGATGCTGTCCCCTGTGTGTGCACTCCTTTCCAAAGACATTTCTCTGAACACAGCGTGTAGGTGTAGAGTGTGGATAAATACCAACCGATGGGCTGAACCTCTTATTGACCTTTAACTGCTTGGTAACTGATTCTCTCCCATAATAAATATCTCCTGCAATTAATAGTCAATTGGTACTTAATTAATGAAGCAATAACAACGGAACAGAACATTGTCACAGGATAATGGTCTCCTGCAGCCATTATACTGTAGCTGTCCCACTAAATCAAAATTAAGTGCAGTGCTACGTCTGTTTGGAGCAGGAGGGATGTGCTGCTGCACCGGCAGGCTCCCTGCTGCCCGCCCCAGCCCACGGCTGCAGCAGGGCGCTCTGAGCAACCCCGTCTCTGTGCCAGCAAAGCAGAGAAAAGGCTCTGGAGTAAAGCAGGCAGGTAATTGTAGTGAAGGTTAAGAGTACAGAACAAATGGAGGCTTTAAATAATCCCCCCTGAAGGTCTCGAGTAGCCACCTGGTAGGGCTGCAGCATGCGGGGCTGGATGCTGGCAGCGGCTGCTGTGGACTGCGCGCAGGGGGACGGCTCAGCTCACACCACGAGGAGTTCAGTGCCCTGGGTCCTGCCTTTCCTTGTGCCAACCTTTCGGTAGAAATGATGTGGGCTGCTCTGGGGGGCTGTCAGGAGCGAATGCTGGAGCCTTTCCTCTAGGGACAGGGCTCTCTGGGCAGTGAGTGCCAGGTTGTAAAACATCCCATGGCTCGCTCCTGCGCCCCGTCCTTCCCTGAAGTGCAGGCTGTTGCCTTAAAGGTGACTCAAAACATGTGAACGCCAGCTTCCTGTTCGTTTTTTTAAAAAGTCCCATTTTTCTGTCTTGTCAGGTCTATTTAAGTATTTAATGAGGTGAGATAGTACCAATAAATTTAACACAGCACAATAACTCTGATGTGGGCCACAGCCTCATAAACTTCCATCCCTGGGACGGGAGGGTGATCCACTCGCCCAGGCTGCACCACTGTGATTGCTGTGCTCAGGCACTCTGAAGGTTGGCCAAGGACTTCAGAGGCTCTGCCACAAACAGGAGCATGCTCGCCGGGACGGGCTGCAGGGGGCTTCCCGGGCATGAAGCTGTTTAATTGGCAGTGGGGACGCAGGGGATGGGGCTAAATCCTGCTGGGATGGTGGACAACTGTTTTATCCTGTACTGCTCGTGTTACAGCCCATGGAGGCCTCTGAGGGCTCATCAGCAGGAACAGCTGGTGCTGTAGCAAGCAGAGCTGACTTTCAGCTGATTTCCTCCTGGGGACCCCCAGGAGCAATGTCCTCTTCACTCATGAATAGTGACTTAGTACAGGCAGGCTGAGAAATCAGGCAGGCGCTTCGAAGCCTGTGGGTGCTGGGCTTGCACCAAAACTCCATGGCTTGTGGTGCCCACGCCCGCACCCCATGCGGGAGGACAGCGTGCACACACGATTGTCTCCTTGTCTGCTGCAGCTGATCCCTGTGGCTGGTTTGAGTGGGTGAGCCCTGCGGTGGAGCCGAGGGTCCTGGTGCTGAGCAGGGCCAGTGAGCTCAGGCACCGTGGTCCTGGCGGTTCCACCACATCCAGCCTCCGAGAAAGAGCTGGGTGGCTTTGCACTGCTGCGGAGCATAGAGAAATGGTTAACTTTGAATGTCTCCTGAATGAGTAATCTCACAGATATTCCGCCCCCCCCCCCCCCCCCCCCCCGCCCTGCACACACGCTACGTGCAAATCTGTTTGCAAGCAGCTTGCTTTCTTGGAGGAGGACTTGGAATTGTTAGCTGGCTCCTGTATCCCGTGTACTGAGGCATCCCTTCCTGTGACTGGCTTTGGCAATGACATTTCTCTTGATCTGAATGTTGGGGTTTTTTTTCTGAGTGGAGAGGATGGGGAAAGATGAGTTTAAAGCTGTTTCATGTGGAGGCATCTGTGAGTTTAAGATTCATTCTGGTACTTTGGCATGAGCGTTTGTGGCTGATGCAAAGTAATACTGAAGTTTGGAAGAATCGTCTCTGGCTTTGTATCTGTCTCAAGATTTTAATTGCTTCTCTAGTCTGATATTGCCCATTCAGCAGGTGCAAGAGTTGAACTATTAGCTAAATCATCTGTTTTTCATGGGTCCTATACATTCTAGTAGTATGCAGAAGTAAATTACAGCGATTTCATGATTTTCCTCTTTTTGCTTCTGGCACTGACCCCTCTGCGCTGGGGAGTAAGAACAGCATCTGTGCTATCCATCGGCTGTATCTGGGCCCACTGGAGCACCCTGTTTACACCAATCCTGTACAAATTCATTTTGTGTTCTTCTCTATAAATAGCTTTCCAGTGCCTGCCCATACTAAAAAACCATCATACTCCATAACTGGCCAGGCACAAATCTAATTATCCCAGAAGGGGAGGGAGTGGAGAGAAGAAAGCACATAGAAATTTCATCATCTAACCTTGTGAAATCTGTATGACTTGGAGCTCCAGAGCCTTTGCTTTCAGAGTACAGCTCACCTTCAGAAGCATGGGTTCCTTAAGCACACTTCTTTTTAGCTGTTTTTTTCTTTCTTTTTCTTTTTTTTTTGCTCTGTGCACTGTGCTAAGGGACATACTGAGAGTAGTTTATTACAGCTTTCTGTTTCGTTCTGCTGCAGTACAGTAGAAATAATGCAATCATGTCTCAGCTCCATATGGTCTCAGAGGCTGAGAAGCAGAACAACCTTTTGCTTTGTTTGTGTTTTCACTTACAGCATTGGGGGATGCCGTGGGGAGCTGCTGGCTCGGCTGCTGTCGTCCCCCCCCCTCTGCTGTGCCCTGCTCCCCAAAATGCCACGGCGCAGCGGTGTCCCGGTGTTCGGAATGATGGTGTGGCTAGAGAAGAAATACTGTGCTTGGAAAACAGCCATCGTTTATCTAAATATTTGTGTTTGTATGTGTGGGCTCCATATTGCAGAGAGCAAGCGCGGTTCTGTAGCCTCTCCACTACAGCAGGTCAGACCATACGATCCGAAGCTGCCTGCCAGGTTTGAAACATGCAAGTGTGTTGCCTTGTGCGGCAGCAAATAACCTTGTGCTGCCTGTTGGATGAGACTGGGGTGCGAAGAGCACCAGGCTGCAGCGATGAGAGCCCTGACTGTAGGAAATCAGGGGGTGTCTCCTGGGTTTGGGAGCTGGGGGACCCTGGAGGAGCCGTGTGTCGGCGCTGCTGAGGGTCGCCACTTCGGCTTCAGAGGACCCCCTGAAGCATCCTGGTCTCATTTGGTTCACTCTCATAACAAAAATTTCATTGTTAATGGTGGCTTCTAAGAACTGAAGCCAGGAGTGGGGAAATGGCATTGCTGTAAGATACAGCTGATTTTTTTTTCAGATTTCTCAGAATTTGGCAGGCCACAAATTGGGCACACAGCGTTGGGCATGAACATGATCCAAAGCACCCAGTTCTGCATCTGATGCCCAGATTTGTTATCAGTGAGCTGCTCCAAACAGTGCTGCTCTGACCAGGGGATCTGATTCAGCTAAATGGAGAATTAAACTGTTCTTTGAACAAAGAGTTGAAAGGTGCAAGGCCTGTACGGTGTGGATCGATGCAGTGCACACAAATTCCTGAACCGCTGGGTTTGCTTGGCTTCGGAGGTCGTGAACTCTGCTAAATTCTTTCAGCCTCTGGTTCTGGAGCTCCATGAAACAAACCTGGGGAGAAGGAAAACATTCCTGGTGCCCGTGTGCCCCTGCACAGAGCTGCACAAACAAATGGTTCCAATTATGAAATGGAGTTTGCATGCACTGTGTTATTTCACCCAGTGCCGGAGGGTCTGAATTTCCTCACTACTATGGATAAAGTCCGTCAGCCAACATCTACACTCGTGTAAAAACATAAAATCGAGCTTTGTCTTTCGTCAGAAAAATAAACTACGTGCCACAGAGCAGAATAGCGGAGGGAGCACCGGCAGGGCTGAGCAGAGCAGTGCTGGGCAGCAAGGCAGGGAGAGAGCCAGGCTCAGGACACCGCTGCAGGAGCTGGGGCACCCTGCACGGCTGCAAATGCCATTTTCCTGGGGAGAGGACAAAGCAGTAAGGCACTGGGGCTAGGGGTCTGCTGCATTGCTTAAACACCCTGCTGTTGGGCATGGGTGGTATGTAGAGAGACCCTGAGGGAAGGCACAGGGAAGCAGCTTGAAAAATCAGGAAGGGTTGTGCACAAAGATGTACAGCAGCTTGAGAAGGCGTCTTTTCCTTTTGGAGCTGTGCAGATGGACAAGACCAATGAGCCAAGCTGCAGTGAGACTCAATATGGCCCGCTTCCGATTTATTTGGATCAGGGAGCACCCCGGCAGTACAGGAATATGACACCTCTCTTGTCGGCGGATGCTGGGTCAAAACGTTCCTGTGTTATCAGTGAAGTATTTCCTACTTGGCACTTAACTTAAGTAGGTCTCAAAACACTTCGCAGAAGAAGACAGGAAATAAAATTGTGCTGGGGGAAAACTTGGGCACAAAGCTTTGCCCCAGCTGCAGCAGGACAGTGGCAAAGGAGAGGGGAGAGCTGCTGCTTCCCCAGCGTCAGCTGGTGGCTTTGTTCTCCCAGACTTGCTGCCCGCCTTTATAAATGCAGGATGGGAAAGGCCCTGCCAAAGGTCTTCCAGGCTACAAGGACGTGGTGAAAGGAGGGAGGGCAGCCCATGCCAGAGCACTGAGCAGCATCCTGCACCCCTGCCCAAGGCATGGTGCCTGGAGGCACCCAAATGTGCACAGAGCCCAGGCCTGCTGGCTTGAGCATCCTCAGGCAAAAGCACCGCGTCTCACCTCCCCACACAAAACATTTTTCTGTCTTCTGCAAGATACTTTTATTTGAAGAGCTCTCACGATGAGCATAATTTTTCAAATTACTTGTTCTTTCTTTGCCTTCCATGTGTATGCTTGCGCTTTTCCTGCCTCACATTGACGTCATGTTTTAGTACAGCAGCAATAACATTCGGCCTGAGGATAAATTCGTGCATGTGAGAAATAAGAGGGCTTCACCTGTGATGTGTCTGCCCAAGTGCTCAAGCAGAGCAGTCCAGCCCTTGGGATGCTGTTTGTCTAAATTCTCTGAAACCCACGGCTATAATTAGGCTGCACTCTGGGTATTTATAACCCTTCATGGCTTTACGCTTAGCGTTTTTAAGTGCAGAGTAGAAATTGGGGCTGGCGAGGTAAAGCTCACCAGAATAAACAGTGCGGTCCAGGCAGGTGTATTCTGCAGGGAAGTCTGAAGCGGGGGAGCCCAGGGCCCCCAGCTGCCTGGAGCTGGGAGGACGTGCCCCGCAGCCCTCCGTCCCAGGCTGTGATCTCAGCTCCGCAGCCCTGAGCGGGAATGTGAGACCTGCAAGGGGAACCTGGGGGAGTGATGCTGCTTGTTCAGAAGGAAGTGTCTGGTCAGTGATTAACCAGCGGTTTTTGTGATGTGAGGGCTCTGGCCTGACTTGTGAGGGTGTCTGTCCACAGAGCAGCCAAGTTCAGGATGTAAACACTGAAGTTCCTTAAATGTAATGCCTCTCAGTACCTGGGAGGGGGCTGGTGCTTGGAAAATGTTTGTGGTGGTGGTGTCACAGCAGCCTTTTGAAGGGCGTGTGCTTTATTTCCATTGCACTTTCAACCAAAGGCTAGAGTAGGTGGGTCTCCACAAGAATCTCTCTCTGGGCAGAGGGGGAAAAACTGCTGGAGGATGGAGAAGCCAGGTTAAAGGAGCCTCTGTATGCAGGAGGTGGAGGAGCTTTGGGAGGGTATCAGGATGCTGCCTCTATCTCCCTCCCTTTGCTACTCAGCGGAGCAGGAGAGTTGGCTGTGAAAAGCTGGCTAAATAGGAGAATATAGTTGCTAGCAACTAAAAAAGTAAAAACAAAACCAAAAACCCTCAAGACCTGTGGAATGCTTATTTGCCTCCAGTAACTGATTCCTGTTATGCAAATTGACAACATGCGTATACACAATTCAATATATTGAATATTTGATGTTTTACTGGAAAGTGGGGCATTAGTAGTGGATGATGGTAAAGTGAACTGCTGCCTGGGCTAGCAAATCGACCAGTGCTTGAGCTGGGAGGACAAGTGAATCTCAGTGCTCCGCGTGCAGGCTGGCAGCCCTTACTCTGGTGGTGCAAATGGCCTTGGGACGGGAGCTGTCTGTGTTCGGGACCTGATTGCTTCGGTTGCGTTCAGGCAAACGCATCCAGAACGCAGGGCCTGGGTGCCAGCCTGCTCAGCTCCTAATCCAGTGTTCGAGGCACGCTCCGTGCCGTGTTGTTAAATGCCCTACATATGGATGAATGTTTCTTTAAAGCCTTTAAGAGTAAGTAGCAGCAAAAGAGATCCTTGGCTGCTTGACAACCCAAATGTGGTAGAAATTCCATATGTTTCTGGCTTTAACCTTCCCCAGAGTGCCCCATTTTCTCCATGTTTTGATTTTTAGATCAGGCTTAAGCAACTATTCTCATTGGTCCAGTTGCTGGTGGGAAGTGCTCTCATCTCCAGTCTTTTGTTGCTGAAGCAAATTAGGCAGAGTTTCAGCTCCCTTACCTTCACACATGCTGCCAAGTAAATCCTGCAACTTTTGGGGGTGACGACATAAATTTGCAATGGTGTTCTGCAAAAGCACCCTACCAAACCAGAGCTGTCTAGCATCCATAACAAGCTTATCAAAGAGTTTCTTTGCAGTGAGATCTGAGCCCTCCAGGTTTTGATTCATAGCAGGTGAAGGCAGAGTGTGCTGAAACCTGATTGAAATGTGCGAGGTCAACAAAATAGAGCAGAGAGTGCACAATAATTGGGGAAGAAGCAGCAGCCTTGCTTTCTGCATGTGTTCATGTGATGCTTGTACTTTAATCTCCCATTTCCAAAGGGAAGCCTGTCTTGCATACTTTATTATAGTGTTCATTTGCACAGGAGGTCTCCTGGTTTTTTTTGGTCTTGTTTTTTTTTTTTTTTTAAAAAAAAGGGGGGAGGGGGGGACATAACTAAAATTACTGCTGACTTTACTCTCCTCCTTTCTTGTGAAACCGAAAAGAGAAAAGCCTCCCTCCCTCCCACCCAGCAGGGGTGCAGGGAGAGGAGTGGTACCTGACATTCATTTTAAGGATTCTTACCTCTTGCAGAGTTTGAGCCCTTTTTCTTACTGCAGTGCTGATGTTTACTACAGATGAGCAGATTTGAAAATGAGGAAAGCCTTCTGTGCTCTTTTGGAAGCTAAAATCTCTTGAACGATGAGGTCTGAGGGCTGAAAGAGCTGGGCTCCTTGGGGCAAAATGTATTTGCTAGGACAGATCTTACCTCTGCCTGGGAGAATTGTCACAGATTTGGGGATCTCTGACCTTTCTCAGAGATTTGGGGAAGAGGTAGGAAGAGTTTTAAGTAAATGTTTTCCCAAAAGGCTATAACATTTTGTTGAAAATGCTCCATTCCCTAACATCTGTGCAAATTAAACCTTTCTTTTCTTTCAAGTGTTTGTCTGGGGGAGGGGGAGGGCTCCCTTCTCTTCTGCATTCTGCCTCTGAAATGGAATATATTAAAAGGTAAATAAAAAAAAAAAACAGGGAAGGGGAGAAGGGGAGACAGGAAGGGGAAAGAAATCTGTCCCCTTTTCCCTCCTTCCCATCTGTTGTTTAATCACCAGCTGTTTGTCCTTAAGCTTGGATTACAACCTCTTCATCAGCCTCTTCTGTGCAACACCTTGTGCAGCGGGGCCTTTGAATCCCACACACCGCATTATGCATGCACCGCGTGCGGAAAGAGCCTCGCATCTGAAAATCTGGGGGAGATCTCTAGCCCCATAGCTGTCTCTCCTGTAGAAATGTTAATTTCTCCTCTCTGCATGTTCCTACTTGAGATGTCTCTGCTGGAAATCCCTTTGTGATGGTGCCTGGGTCTCATGCCTTCACCCCAGGGTACAAGCGCTTAGGGTCACCACCTTTCCTCCTTGCAGAGGAAATGAACCTAAATGCTAGCAAGTGTGATAAACAATCAGCCCTTATGCACGTGTAGGGAATGCTGTGGCAGCATATTATTTACCCTCTAACAGGGAATGAATAAATGAGAATTGGTTTCAAGAGCTCAGCTGGGAGGCAATGCCCAGGCACAAGCTTGGACCTGGAGCAGTGGCGGGGCAGGAGCAGTCCAGCGGCTGCTCACCAGCTTTGTGCCATGTGTCTGTGCTGTCTCTGAGCCCGTACGGGCTGCCTGACTCACAGAGGGGTCTGTGACAAGCACACGAGCTGATGGTGGTTGATGGAGTTAGAAGCCAAGAGTGATGCTGCATTTTTAGCGCAGGTGCCAACTCGGCCTCCATCTGGAGTAGCCGTAGGAGAAGTCAGCATAAAACCTGGGGACTGCTTAACAAGCTCTTTAGTGCTACTGAATGTGCTGAGCTCATCCAGGGAATGCGTGGGTGCCAAGTGTTTTCTACTGACGGACTTAATGCTGTAGGATGGGGAGCCCTCGGTCTGCTCCCTCTGCTTCCCGGCTACCTTTGGGGGACGGCTGAGCAGCCCCGCAGCCAGCCCTGCACTTCTAGAGCTGCTGCTTTATGCAGAGGGAGAAACATTGTGCTGCTCCTCATCACCCTTCCCTTCAGACTCTTGCTGGTGAACCAATTCTGGCTCTGAGTGCAGATGTGCAGGTTTCCTCCTTGGCACTGTCCGCACGTGCCCGCTTTGTGGGTTTGTGCTTCAGACCCCTGCCCGGTGACAGCAGCTGCAGCAACAAGAGTTCAGCTGCACCACAGTTGCCTGAAGACATAGCTACTGGAGCCTAATTATCACCAAAACGGATCACTACCTCACTGCAGACACCAGCCTGATTAACAAACATCCCCAGCCAGATGAGAGCTCCCTGCACAACCCACACGGAGAGCCTCGGTGCTCTGCAACAAAGGAGGTGTAGGTTTAAAGAGGCGACATCTCGCTGTGCATGCAGTGAAGCACCAAGCAGTGCCTGCTACATCTTTATTAATGATACCGGTATCAAATGTGAACTATTCGTAGACACCTGTGTCAATCGGAGAGGACAAGACAAAAGCAGAAATCCGGGGCTGCAAAACTGCATCCAAAATATTTTTATAGATTAGCCTGACTTCTTTTTCAGGGGGGAAAAATGTTCAAAGCAAAACAGGGCATGGTGAGCAGCCTGGTACAGAAAGCTTGGAATCGATCGATTTAGCTGAGTTCACACTCCTACCAGAATTGAAGGAGAGAGAGGGCTAAGGTTTTTGGGACACGGCTCACAGCAGAGCCGCGAGAATTTCTTGGCAGAATTCCTTCTCGCATGAAGCAGCTGCGCAGTGTGGACGGGCGTTGTTCTGATGTCCTGTGCACAGACAGCTGGCCAGGTGTTTCACAGTGTGTTGTGAAATATGTGCAGGTTTGATGTGAAATATGTGAAGGTTTGATCGAGGGAAGAGAGGAAGAATAGGTTCCCCTGGTCAGAATTGCACCAGAAGGAGTTTGAGGTGGCAGGCAGGGTTAATGCTGCTGGGCTGGCGGGTTGGCACGTGGATTCAGGCAGGATGGGCCCCAGTACAGCTCTGACACCGGAGTAAGCCTCAGAAAAAGAGGAAAATACTGTATTTGTAAGCAAGTCTCAGATAACAGCTTGCTCGGTCACCATGGGGTCATCTGCTGCCATGTACTTTAGGTGAAGTCTGTGAACAGTAGCTTTAAAATAGCTTTTAATCTCTGATTTCCTGGGAAACACAGTAATGCAGGAGTAAGGAGCTGCCTGGAGTCAGCGAAGGCCGTACATTTGTTGGTTAATGCCTCACCAGCAAAGCAGAGGTTCGTTAGAGGAGGGCTAATCATTTACAAGCTTTAAGTTTAGATGCACGGCTTAAATTTCATTGCGTCATGCCCTGAGTATGTGCACTAGTGTCCTGGCTGCAGGCTGGTGCTGCGGGTTTGGTCTTTGTGCCCCTTGATGGGAGAGATTGGCAGTGCAGCACGTGTCTCAGTCCGACGCTTGCATGGGCTTGCTGCTGCTTGTCTGGTAAACATCAATGTCAGTCTGTGTCTGGAAAGAAAAATCATATTGCAGTGAAACTGCAAGCATGGTGAGTCTTGATATTTGCATTTTAAAAAAGCTTCAGTCCTTTGTCTTCTCCGTGTATTAAAAGGAGGATAAAAGAGTGCAAACCTCAGCCCTGGACTTGTGGAGCAGGGCTTTTGGGGCACGACCAGGAGCAGCTCAAAGCCTCTAACAGACACCAGGACTGGAATAACGCACGATGTGTTTGCACGTCAAACTCACGCCTCCAAGATGTAAGGCTTGCTCAGGACTCAAACGTCTGGGTTTAGACAGAGCGGCTAGGGCAGTTGGTCCCCCTGGCACCCCAGGCTCCGTCCTGCTCCCACTAACACCGTGCTGGGCATCACCTCGTGTCAGGGCAGCCGGGACCCTGCAGGTGGCTCTGCCCTGCTGGTTCCTCGTCCCCATCCCTGCCCCAGAGACCTTTGTGCCTCCCACCTCAGCCCGCAGGCTCACCTGCGAATTTCATGTTCGAAACCACCATTGATTTTCCTGACTAATGCACCTTGCTACACTGTGCAACACACACCAGACAAAACAAAAAGAACTCAATCAGCCACTTAAACAAAAATAAAATAATAATAATAATAAAAAAATCAAACAAACCCCACCGGCTTCCCATTATAGGCTGGGCGGATCAGGCAGTTATAACTTGAAAGGGTTCCCATTGACCCATAGCACTCAGTTAAAATGAAGGTAGCAGTGCAAATACAGGCTGAAGATGTGGGCTCAGGAGAGCTCTTCCCTTACATAAAAAGAACATTTTGCTTTTTTCTTTCTTGTTACCTGCAAATGAGAAAGAAATGCTGTGCTCCTCCACTCTGTGTAGCATTATTCCAACCATACCAACTCTCAGCTCCCTTTTCCCTTAGCTAATAAGTAATCATGAGGAGGTTTGTGGCCTTGTTTATTATATTTGGCCCAGAAAATGCTTTTTTCCTGTCCTCCTCCCCCGCCTCTTTCAGTAAAATGCTTTCTGAGATTTATTTGTAAGCCTGTAAATACAGAGTAAATAGCTTTAATTTAATTTACTGGGCTCCTGTAAGAAACTGTATCTGCAAGCAGGAATTGTTTCAGCCTCTGCTGAGCTGAGAAGTGCCTGTGGATGCTGGATGGTCAGGTCTTTCTGATTTTTTTTTTCTCCCCTCTTTCCCCCTCCTAAGGGAGAAACTGTTTCTTTGCCTTCTGCTGCCTCCGGGAGCTTTGTTTGCACTGCGCTCTGTGCGTAGGTCGGATGCGTGGTGCCGAACATGACAAATTGCCATTCTGACCCTGAGAAATGGAAGGCAGTGAGTGATCTGATCCTGCAATGAGGCCCATACATCTGTTGTCCCAGCTTGCTTTTAAGGTGGCAGTGTGACAGATCCAGAGAGGACATCTTCCTGCCTTTTGCCCAGACTTCAGTTCTGAGGAGGCTGTTTCAGTTTTTTCTCTCTGGTCTTGGAGGATTCACGGATTCTGGCAAATATTTGGCAGACAGAGCTTGATGCCTGTCTCTTTCTGTAAACTTTGTGTCTACAGAGCTGTGACTTCGGTGCGGAGTTTTATGAATGGGGAACGTTGGTGGCATATGGGAAGCAGCGCTGAGCCTAAAATCATGGTGAGAAAAAAGGGGGAGGACGTGTGATGACATTCGCTGAAGGTTGGAAGGAATGAGGCTCCTGCGTTGGTCTGTCTGGATGGGTGCCCGGGTGCCTGCAGAGCCTGGCTGTAAGGGGGGGTCGGTCGGCCGAAAGCTGCTGACTGTTGCCATGTAACAGAGCTGCTCCTCAGCCGACTGCCAAATGTCTAATGTGGGGGACCCCATGTGCAAATCTGTCTGCGGCTTGTAAATGGACAAGGACAGTATCAAGAATCAGATTATCAGCATCCCACCCGGCGCTCTGTTGTGCGGCGGGTGCGTTGCTCTCTTCCTTCGCCCTCCGCCCTGCGCTCCAGCAGATAGCACACGTCCTCCCCAGCGCAGCGACGTGCGTGCTCCCTCAGCTCCTCTCGGCACAAATGTGACGGAATCACAGCCGAGTTATGTCAGTCCTTAACCCACGCTCCCAGGACCCGTGGATACAATCGCTGGTCACGGCAGTTCCCGTGCGAAGCGAGCAGCTCTCTGGCTGGTAAAGGGGAGCGGCAGCAGCACAATTCCACTTCCTTTTGGAAGGACAACGCTGGTGATGAAATGAGATTGCTACACCGCTTTCTCTCCTGCTTTCCAGTGCTTTCTTGTCCACGTCCCCTCCCTCCCGGCCCAGCGTCGCTCCTGGGGCTGCAGGGAGAAGCCGCTCGTCCCCGTGCTGTTCGGTAGCAGCGCGCTCCATGGCCACGAGCCCAGAGCAGAACGGGTGGGAATACAGGCAAAGCTGGCAGCCTTGGCACGTTATCCAAGATAAATCCTGGATAAATGAGTCACTGACGCAGGAGGCTTGCTACACCCTGTTTCGCCCCTGTAACAGTGGCTGGCACTCTCCCAGTTAATCAAGTGTTGCTTGTGCACCAGCTCGTGCGCGGGGCTCGAGTGCTGCTCCTGGCTTGCTCATCTGCCAGTGACGAGCCCGAAGCGAGGAGGGTGGCTGCGTTGCTTGCCTCTGTGTGTGTGTGGTTTTATTCTTCGAGTTATGAGATTTGCCAACTTTTTTTTTTTTTTATTTTGCATCAATTTATTAGGAGTTTACCCCCCCACACACCTCTTTTATTTTGTTAGCTGCCTTGGTTAAGTCTGACAGCTTATTTAGAACGGGCTGGTGCCCAGAGGTAGAATTTGCAAACAAATAACTTTCACCCAACATGACAGTGTGCAATAGATTGCAAAAATCCTAGGCAATGCTCTCTGACATGACAGTGACAATAGGAGTTTTGTCCTCATTAGTTTTCCCAACATAAAGACTTCCAGCTCTGCCCAGCCCTTATTGCCTGTCAGTAGGAACAGACTTCAACAACACCCCACTGCTTTGCAACAAGCCGGCGCTGTCGCGGTGATTTGAGGAGCGAGGACACCCTTCTCCCTACTCTCCCCAGCCACAGTGATGCAGGGCTGGACGAGCCCTGGTCGTTCATCTGTAGCAGGATTTGGCCCCTCTATGAATGAGTCATTTGTGTGAATTTGAATCCACATCTGGTTTTGGATAGGGGGAAGAAGGGAGGGGAAGACAGTTGCCTTCCCATTTGCTGCTTAGCATAGATCTAAGAGTTATAGCAACTGTTGTTCTCTTCTGTGGTCATAGCAACTTCTAAATTAATTTTGCTTACTTTTAATCTGAAGTATTTGCTGTTCCCAAATGGGTTGTCCTCTCCAGCACTGGTCTCAATTACTTTGTTATGATCAGAGTGTGTGTGGTGGCAGGGGAAGAGGAGGAGCAAATTGTACCACTGCTTAAAAAGTGCTCCGGTCTGGGGGTTATGGCAGGAGGACAGGGGGTGATTTTCCTTCCTCTGCAAGGGACTCGGAACTGGGGATGGAGGGATGCCCCTCTTTAAAACAGCTTGTTCCTTGGGCAGGACATCTGATAGCGCAACCGCTTATCTAACAGAAAACCAAGTTATGCTATGGTTTCAGGATCACCGTCTCCCTTATTTAAGACTTGGGACTTGGAGCTCCCAGGGGAGCGAGGAACCCTTTCTCCATCCCTTCCCACTCCCAAGCTGCCATTAACAAATGCCTTTGGAGCAGCTGTTGAATGTCCATGGAGAAAAACCGACAGTCTCCCTGAGAAAGGAGACTGATGACACACTTCTCCTGCTTGGGTGCAAGGGGGCTACCATTTTTCCTAATTAGTCATGATGTCTTGCCCATCGCAGGAATAAATAGCAAGCTTTCCCTAAGGATGTGAGATGAGAAGCACTATTTATCGTTGCTCTCTGAGGAAGCTGACAACATGACAGGTGAAATATCAGGAATAATTAAGAAAAATAAGGGCTTATGTACTTTATTGCATCAACAGCAGGGATGTATTGCCAGCTCCTCGTGGATTCTCATTGTATGCCCCCATCCTGACATCATCTGTAAATATTGTATTTTCTCAGAGCTGCACTCCTGTGCTTCTGTAGTGCCTCTCACCCGGGGCCCTTGGCAACTGCCGAACATCCCTGCAGGCACGAGTGCTGCTTATTGTTCCCTTTTAGCCGCTTAAATGAAACAAAGGTGCCTGCTCGGTGACTCAGTGATGGCTTCGATCCGCAGTCCGGCAGTCCTGGTTCTCAGCTGCCTGCTGAGCTGCTTTAAAACATCGCCTCCTCCTTACCCTTAACGCTGCCTCTGCTTCTCTGTCCCTGTTTCTCTGACCACTGTTTTCACAGCAAAGCCAGGATCTTCTTTCTTCTTGGAATAGTCTTTGCTTCTACACAGCGTTCATGAATTTTTCACTTAATAGTCCTGGGTTTGCTTTGTGCCACTGAGCTTTCCTGGAGATATGAACATGTTGGGTAACAAATGTGCGTGTTTAGTAAATACTATTTTCCAGTGAGCTCTTTGTCTGGGAGAGAGGAAGGAGAAATCACTAACCTGCGTATGAGCAAAGGACTTATGGATTTTAGACTGAACCTTTTTACAAATTGTTGACTTCAGAAAAGTGGCTGGGAAGCAGATCCCTCTGAGACAGGCGCTCTGGGAAGGCTACGGCTGCCCTTACCACTTACGAACCAATGCATCTTTTTTCTGTCTGGTAGTGAAAGCTCTTGGCTGCATTAGGGAGAGCATCTACTGACTTTGAACTACAGCTTTTTGCACCATCCCTACAGAAATCGATGGCGAGTGACGGCCCAGAGCTGGGGGAGCAGGGCAGGGGGGGGAGCAGCTCCGAGGACCTGGTTCCCATTAAGTGTGAGCCGTGCCCCTGGGGTGCTCCCTGCTCCGCTCGGGCTGAGGCTGCGCTCCCGTGCCTGGCTGAATATTAAGTTAAAGCTGCAGCCCGCCTGCATTAGGAAGATCTGTTTGCTTATGAGGCAGGACAGCTGGAGAGCTCAGAAACTGTATCTATTCAAACAATGTGAAAATCTGATTACAGCAAGTGTCACTGGGCATCACTTAACTCTTCCTCTGCAGCCCTGGCTTTGGCTGACAAGCATAATAGATCTCTTGGATACATCTTGTGCTGAAATAAAATGCCTGGTCAAAAGTGCTTAAAATCCTTCAAGTTTAGAGTTTGCTAATCATGTCTCTCATTTGTTGGCTCAATGTGATTTTCGGGCTGTCCGTCCTACATTAAGCCTCATTAAGATTGTGTAGCAGCATTCATAAACGTGGTCAGTAAAATGTATCTTTTTTTAGGCACTTAGGAGAAAAGAAATTGTATGTCACAGTCCTCATCTTGTCCCCTTTGACCATATGCTGTAAGTGTTCATTGGAACTTTTTAAGAGGCTTTTGAAAGAGATCTTTTGTTAGAGGGGGAGGAGAAAGCTAGCAGCAAACAACTCCTGAACTGGGAAATGCTGCTCCTGGGGCACTTATATTTAGCTCACTTGCAGCAGTGTCCCTTCAATTTATACTTACACTTTTGTTCCTTTTAACTACCAGCACTAAGGGTCTAAAAGAGACACCAGCCAGGGATAGGCAGTTTCTCCTTGTGGAGGTGAAGGTATTTTTAACACAATGCCCAAGAAAAAAGAATTTGTTTCCTCCAACATTCAGTCAAAATCAGTGCTGTGAAGGATCTCTCATGGCAAGCAAAGCCTGTGCACTTCTGTCCACAAAAGCATCACATGCAGCAATGGAAGCAAAATCAAATACAAAAGCTGGAGAGGTGTACTGGAAAACAAAGGTAGAAGTTCATCCCTGCTCGGTGGCCTGCGATGACTCACTCCTGAGGCTAAGCACTGCGAGGGAGGCAGGCAAGCCACCCACATTAATTCAAAATATGCAGGGTGGCCGGAATCCCAGCCCAGCAAAAGGAGAGGATGGGGTTGCGTTGCAATGAGAGCCAGGTCTCTGCCAAAATGAAGACTGGTTTTTGTTCTTTTAAATATTTATAGAGTGCTGTAGTACCTTGTGCTACAGCCCGTGTTCCCAGAGGCTTTGGAGTAGGAAAAGTGTCCAGAGCAGGCTCTGCTGGCTAGCAGCACTGCTGTGAGATGCTGCTTCGGAGCCTGTCCTTGGGGATTTTTCATCTCCCGTTTGATTTACGGACCGAGTGGCCCCAGGGCGTGAGTGCAGAAGCGTGAGTATGTTTCAGCTGTGGCTGGATCCAAAAAATAGGTATTTCGTGCCCCATGCCATATGCCAGTGAAGTGTGTTGTCTTGGGAGAGGTGTCCTGCTGGCCCAGCAGATAAGGAGCAAGGCAAAGGTGGGGGAGAAGCTGTTAAAAATAAGCAGTGGCTTCAAGACAGACCGGAACAGGCCAGATTTCATGAAATGGCTTACTCGTAGCCATGGTACGGTTCCTTTTGTTCTGCCAGAGAACCTGGGGCTCTGTTGCTGGGCCTGGCTGCTCGCTGTGAGCCGCGGGGCCGGAGCAGGGCTCTCAGGGTGCGTGGTGAGCATTCGCCGCCCATCCCCTGCTCATCGCCCTGCACCGTCGGTGCTGTGATCTGGCAATGTCCTTGCAGGCTGGCCATCCTGCCGAGCACAGACCTTCCTTCCCCTGCGCTGTCTTTAACGTGTTTGCTTTTGGTAGCTGGCTGCTAACAAGTCAGACAAGTCTTGGGTTTAAATGTGTGATTCCTCAATTCTCCCAGCAAATAAGCCAAGATAAGACCCTGACCTTTGAAGCCACTTGTAATTTAATACAGCTTAAGTAGTAAACATTGAACAGTTGCAAAGGAATATGATCAAAGCCATTGATTTCTTTGTAGTGACATAGTGACTTTCTGAATAATTCCCAATAATGAGAAAATCTGAGAAAATTGAAACCTGTTTGTAGATATTATAAGCCTGAATGATCAAATAAATAATTAGCAAGCTACTCATTTAAGCTCTGCGTACGAGAAAGCAAGAAAATCCTTAAATGCTGCTAAAAATGCTAGACTGAATATCTTTTGGGGGAAAAATAGAAAAAAATCACCCCAGGCAGAATGGAAGATGGCTTTCTTTCTCTGGAATAAGAGCAGTATGCTTACTATGGAGAACCAATGGCTGCATCGATATATTTCTAAACTTCTGCCATTGGACAGTTTGTATTTCTTTTCTGGTCTGTGCATTAGTTTGAGAGCACTAACTGTGAGCTGACCCAATGTAACACTTAGACTCCAGAAGAGGACTGAGGTGTTGTTAAGTAGTTATGTACCCATTTGTGTGTTTGTTTTTTGAAGTTATAAAAACAATAATATAAAAATATTATTGTTTCTGCGTGGCAGCAGTGTCAGTTTCCAGATGTCCTGTTGGTAAATGGCGATCAAAGATCCCACAGGGCTGCTGGGGGCCGTGGGGAGGATGAGGTGCAGAAGGGTGGGAAAAGGCAGCATGGAAGTGTGAAGCATCACCGCTCACACTCCCAGCATCAACTCCCAGACCTTGTTTCATGTGCCTGCCTCTGCCACTGCAAAATTGCAGTAGCAATAGTTATCTGACCCTTCGGTACAGACAGTGTGGAAAGCAGAAGTCAGCACAACACTAATGGTAAGCAGTGCTCTTTGAAATATTTCTTTCTGCATCCTAGGAAAAGGGGTATTTGAATGTTTGTTAAAGAACTTAATCGCAGTTGAATTCATTTAGTATGGGCAGTCTATGATGCCCCAGTAGAGGACTTTTTAGAGCACCATTAGTGTTGTGCAGACTCCCTCTTTGCGTTTGGAAAGGATGAAGCTCACTGGTGACGAGGCCTGAAGAAACAGAAGCGATTTGTGGGAACTTCCCCGGGAGCACGCGGCGCATCCAGCACGGCTCCTCCTGCCTGCTGGGGTGCAAGCGGCCGTGCTGCCGGCTTTGTTCTCCTCGGCCAGCTGTATAAACACAGCGCTTAACCCTGCGGAGCAAACCTTTACCCTGTGTCCTGACCCTGTCCTCTGAAGTACACCTCGCACTTACTGCGCTTCTGCCGGAGGAAATCAGCTCTTATTTGCACTGCAGGCTTCTGCCTTCGTCCATAATGAAATCCTCATTTTTATCAAGAATGAATGCTTTGGGGTCCCGCCTGAACGTGGAGCCCTGCATGTGTGCTCCCCTCCTTGCTGCCGTTCACCCGCCGCCGCTGTGCTGCCACTCTTCAGCAGCGTGGGTCCTGCTCCTTGGCCTAAGCCAGAACGCTGGGCCTGGTCTCACCCAGGAAGCGTTAACTAAAAATTGCTTCTGTTTTAAGTTCTGTCGGGTCTGGGGGAATGACTTTTCCTTGCTTCTTCCTTGCCCTGGAAACAGAGGGCATACAGTGTTAAATGTTGTGCTTGTGTAACGTGTGGTACGATGCTCTGAAACAGTCGTAACAGATGCAGGAATTTAGTGGTGCTTGTGAGTTATTTACTGGTGGGGAAGAAAGCAGCATTTCTGATTTCTGTTGCACACCAAATGCCTACCTGATTATGGGCTCCTACACTTCCAAAGATGCCTTTCCCAACAAGCACGTTCAGTGGGATGTTTGCCTACCCCATGCAGAGACACCCTGCTCTCAAAAGTCAGGCTTGTCTGGGTTTTCATATGCAGTCCTGTTGGCTTTCAGATGTCAGTATTTCAGTTTTGTCTTGTGGCTGCTGTTCAAAGCACAAAAATAGGGTGGCCAAAAATCCGGATGCAGCAGATAATGCTGACAGTCATATCAGGGCAGCTCTGCCTCTCAGGGCAGGAAGCCACCATTTATTGCTAATGCCAGGACGAGGCTCAAAGTGGATGTCCTCGAAACACAGCCGCGCTCTTCCCCAGCCCTTCAGACAGAAATGAAAAGCCTTTCATGTTCTGCGGGGGTGGAGAGCACAATTTGTGGTGACCTGTCTCTGGCTGGTATTTGAAAGGTCACTTTGAGTACGACACACTCTGAGCCCATTGACTTGGGGAGAGAAAAAAAAAAAAAAAGCCCCAGCCCTGTACAGAAGGGAAAAGCGGGGTAGAGGAAGCGAAAATAGAACTGGCCACAGCCATTGTTTAAAACTAACAAAGAGCCACTGAAAGGCTCCGCTCGCTGTCAATAGCCCAGGCGAGGGCGGCCGCTGGGTGGGCAGCTGGGGCCGGGCTGCGCGGACACTGGAGCCTCCGCTCGGCTCCTGCGGCCGGTGGCGAACGCCTGCAGGAGCTGGGGCTGTGGGGAGGAATGGGAGCGTGCAGAGGGCTTGGATGGACCATTGGTTCCCTCCTGGCGGCGAGGGGTGGGTGGTCAAACCCCTGTCAGAGACCTGCGGTTGCCCAACAGACCAAGGGTGACATTGTTTAAATCCCTGTGGCCTATCCGCAGTCCTCCGGAATGGATACATGCATCGGTTTGTGCCCTGTGTGTGCCTGCCTAACGCTGAGCATCGAGAGATCGAGTGGTGTGGGACCTGGTGGCAAGCAGCTCCGCGGGGACCCGGCACACCTCCCACCCCGTGGGTTCGGTGGAGAGGCAAGCGTCTCCCCACCGCCCGGTGCGCAGGATGTGTGCGCCCAGCCGGGCATGCCTCCCAGGGGCTGGTGCTGATGGCGCAGGTGCTCCAGGCGCAGGCACGTTGAGTCCCTACAAACTGAAATGTAGCCTGAAGGGGGCTTCACCCCACAACCACAGTTGGATCATTACCTTGGAAGCAGCCGAGGCCAGGAAAGAAACGATTTGCCCTAAAGAGCTCAGCCAACTGTCAGCTGTTTTGTGAGCATTAGTGAAAAATAAGGAGAAAGAGCAGCATTAGCCCTGCATCCATGCAGTAATCTGTCATATAACAAGGAAAGTATTGGCACATTGTCATGTTTCAAACACTGCTAATCAATGTCTCATAGAAAAAAAAAAATCACCCTGAATGCACCCGGCAGCACGGTGCTGGCTGAGCAGCTGGAAGCTGGCAGGGGTCAGGGGCAGAGGGACAGCTGCCCCGTGCCTCTCGGGGGCAAGGGGCTGGGGACAGCAGGCAAGGAGAGGACCCTGGGCGGTTCTCCCTCAGCTTTTAGTATTTGTAGAGCACACGTAGCTGCAATTTTAAGAAGGCTAGCAGAAGATCAAACGGTAAGTTTTCAGCTAGAGCCATGCTGAAGGGTTAGCCTGTTCCCTCCATAGTGGTTAAATCCCAGGAAGAGCCTCTTATTTCGGGGCGTAGGTGATCTCCTTTCTCCCTGAGCATTGTGGCTGGTGTTCAGAAAGGTGGACAAAGTTGCATCAAATAACGAACTGGTCTTCGTCAGAGGTTACGGTCCTTGCACAGGGAACAAATGGAACAAGTTGAGGGGAACAGGGGTGGATGGTCACAAGAAGGGAAAGTTTCAGTGACTGAGACCCAGATTCAATTTGTTATATTGTCTTACCTTCTGTGTGGGACTGGATAAATTAATCTCTAGCTCACTGCCCTGCCTGGAAAATGGGGATAATAGCATCTCGGAGTTGCTCTGTGGGTGGTAAATGCGTATGAAAGACACAGGATGCTCTAATGCTACCATCTTGGGAACAGTTCGAGTGCAGTAGACAGGAGAAGCCTAACAACTGCTATCTCATTCACTTGTGTCTCCCATAATTAATTACAATATGTAGTGGTAGACATTTGAGTGGTTGAGAGGGGAAAGGGAAGACTCAAACTTGTAACTAAATTTCTGGAGTCAGGAGGGAAAAATTGAATTTTGCCCTGCTAAGTAGTGCAAAAAGGATGCAAGGGGAAAACAGAAGGGAGGAGACAGCATCTCCTGGCCCAAGCGTGTGGAAAGAGAATAATCGAGGGGCAAAGGTGATGCTTTTAGGTAGGTAGGTATTTTGGAAAATGGCTTTTTCTTATTGACATGTCAGGGGAGAGACTAAAAGGGTCTTTGCCAGTTAGTGATGGGAACCTTTTCTGCTGCAGGCACAAACCCAGAGGGGGTCCCAGGCAGTGGGATGTGCCTGGAAAGGCAAAGTTCTGCAGTGGCAGAAAGGGATTTATCAAAATCACTTAATGGATTTATCCTTCTAATTTCCCTGAGCTCTTCCAAGCTCTGGATATAAGCAATGAGGGCAAGTTTACGCACTGATTATAGAAGTGATGGATCTAAAGAAAAAGAAGAGGTTTGAAGGGTTGAAATTTACTGCAAAGTCTGGCCCAGGAATGACCCCCTTTCTCCTCCTTTGAATTTTTTCATCTTGTGCAGAAAAATGCAGCTGGTCAGCTTGACAAGTGGAAACTGTAGCTTTGTCATTAATGTGCAATGCTGAAACAATGATGTATGGCTGGCAATAGATCATGTTGGGTTTCCGCAGAGCAGGGAAGACTAAGGCATGAGACTAATTCATGATGCATGAACGCATTGATCTTCCTGGCTCTGAAAATACAATGTAATGAACCCCCGCTAACACATCATTTTTATGCCACTGCACCTCACTAATATCTAATGATTTCACCTTGCTCTGAGATAAAACATAATTGTATGGGAGTTCCAGCTTTGTTCTTCAATATCTGAGTAGAGTTAACGAATTATGTTTTGCTCTGTAGCTATCGGCAAGTTGGGACAAGCTTACAAAAAATGCAATTATTGGGCTAAGATGCATGCTTAAAGCACTGTGTGTGTGTATATGTAATACTGTGTGCGTATATATGTGTGTGTGTGTACACACATCTGCTGGGGGCATATGTGAGAACATACACCGCTTATGCATGTGCCTACTAGTAACTGAAGCAGTTAAAAAATGGAATTGTAAAGATGTTGAGAAGCAGGTGTCCAGGCTTAGGGATTTCTGGATTTCATCCATCCTACTGGTGCTCAGAAAATGGCAGTAACTTAGAGATGGAGGCTGCCCTGTAAACGTTGTTGTTTGCAGCATTCCAGCTGGTGATTTGAAAGCACAACAATCATTTCTTCCAAAGTCCACAATCCTTTTGAAGACCAACCTGCCACAGTTTGCCCTTGCAAAGCATGAGCCAGCCAGTTTCTTCCCCAGCCAGACAAAGCATTTTTCTTAATAAAATAGCTTTGAGTTCCTTTTGATAATTTTAAGTGCTAACACACTCCTGTTTGTACTTCACCTGGATGAAGCTGTTTTTTTATTGTGGTGGTGGTGGTGGTGATTTTTTTCCTGCTTACTGTCTGTCCATAAGCAAATGCTCTCTCTCTCTCTTCTGAATCATTCCACACGTCCTGGTTTGAGGGGTTGGTAGCAGGGACTTTTCCTCCTCAGCCTGCCCAAGCCGATGCGTGCGGTCGGGGAGCGAGATGGCGTGGATCAGCGGTGGGGATGCTTCTGACCGTGTCAGTCGTGGGCTGTCAAAACCTCGACAGCAGCCAGGCTGTCTGGGGACTGCTGCAGATCACCCTGGCTGGCAGCGGTTTGTCTTGCCATATTATCTGTAGTCACCTGTCTCCTCTTGTTTTATTTAGTGATTGGAAGCTCTTTTGGGGGCGAGCAAGTGGTAAACTCCTGTTTGTTGTACATCATCTGCTGCAGTTGGGGTCCTGGCCCCTGACTGTGGCTTTTAAGTACGATTGCAGTACAAAAAATGAGCAAGAGCTAGTAAATGTGAGTTGAAGGTGAAGATGTTTGTGGATTCTTCAAAGGAAAACCCTACTGTTACAAAATAAGTCAATGAAAATCTAACCATTCTTGACAGTGAAAGCTGAAGTAATGTTGTACCTAATTTGAAATTCCCTCTAGGCTGAGTAAGACTTTTCCTTTCATGTGTGATGTTTGTATCCCTTCTGGGAGCCCTTTCCTCTGTACCATGGTTGGTTACATGTGGTGTTGACAGATGATTAAGACATGAAGTCTCTTAAATCAGAGGAACAGTCAAAGTTTTGCATTGTGTGCTCAGGTGTTTACCCACAGCATTTTAATCATTTCAGGCTGGCTTTGAGGTTTTGGACTTGCTGCCTCTTGCATCTTTAGGTGTCCACAGCAAATGAGATGCTGAAGGGAACAACAAACCCCAGTCGTACGAGCCAGATACCAGAGGGGAGAGCAGTCCCTTACGGGTAGCGATGCAGTAGGAGTGCAAGATCTTACTGGTGCATCTGGTTTCCAGCTTCTGTAGTACTCTGCTTGTCACCTCCTCAAAGGTAAACTTCTAAGTTTAGGAAACTGCAATTCCTGCTCTGCAAAACTGTGCCTCTGCATGTTTTTGAATGTTTCCAAAACACGAGGGTTAGACAGCATTGCCGCAATGGGCTCGTGTTCTGACGCCTTGTCACACGAGCCCACGCTGGGTTTTTGGGTATTTGGGTGGGGCAGACAACACCCATGAGTCATCTTGCTGCGGAGAAGATATGGCTTTTGATGTGATCAAAGGGGCTTTTTTTTTATTTTATTTTTTATTTTTTCCCCCAGCTGCATGTATGCATGTAACAAACAACCCCAAAGCCTGCCACACCGCGATGTCTGTCTGGAGCCGGCTGCTGCTGGAGCTGCCCCAGCCTGTGCCTCCCAGCAGCCAGGCGCTCAGATCGAGCTGTCCCTCGCGTGGGGACAGCAGCTCCCCCGGGGGATGGAGGACGTGAGCATCACGGGGGATGAGGCGAAGTGCCCGCCAGGACTCCATTAGCTCTGACGCCTTCTCTTTATGACAGACCTGTAGCTTCCCTCGGCACTTATTTTGATGGCTTTCTTTCTCCCCCCATCCCCATGATCTCCATGTCTTGACTTTTGCAGGCACTTTTCTCCTATAAGAATATTAAGCATATTTAAAAAACACTTAAATGCTAATGTGAAACCTGAAAAGAGGATGTCAAACGCAAGAGACACTCTGAAGACATGATGTCTCTGTAGAAGGATTTGACCCTGGTAATCTAATTTGCTTTACATTTCAAATGATACTTCATTCTCTTATTATAAGGCTCTGTGTCATTGGCTCATAAAGATTACAATTTCTTGTCTCCCAATTGTAATAAATCCAATTCAAGCACCCTCTTGATTTGAAATTTGTCACAACAACATGCGGAGGGCACAGTTCCTGAGTTTTATGGTGAGGGTGCATTAGACTCATCTGCAGAAAAGATGACGCAAGACTGTAAAATGATTCGTCCCTCTTTCTCAATTGGATCTGTGTGTTTAAAAAAAAAAATCTAAATTATAGCTTATTCCTTATTATCCAACAGTAAAAAGGCTAGACCGGCAGGGGAGCCAGACTGGCTAGATTTTTTTTGTGCTTTATCGTTACACTAGGGAATAAGCTGGTTTCTTTAAAACCATCTGAAAATATTTCATCTTGCTTCATCAGACTTGGGAGCTTAACCTTTCTGCTTATAATTATTGGAGATGATAGAAAACCGATCAGTATTTTGTGCATGTATCTTATCAGGCACTAAATAATATAGTCACAGTGGCTGATGCATAGCTGCTTTGTACCAATACATAATCCTGTTGACCAGACAAAGTCCTGTCTTAATGGACGGGCAGAAATAAGGCGTTCAGTTCACATGAAGTTTTGTACTTATGTTGTTGGCATCCAGGTACTGCAGCTGTGGAGAGCAGGAGCTTTGCTAGGTGCTGTGCTGTTCACAGAGTGATTTTTTGGTCCACGTCCATGGTGTTTGTTTCAGTGACAGTGCTGTGCTAGCTGTTCTACAGCACATTTTTTGTTCCAGATTACATCTGTAGGAGAATGTGTATGTAAACACTGAACCCAGGTATGCCTCGGCAGATGTTGATGAAGGTGTGGTGCAGATCCCAGCCTCACAGCCGAGCATGAACTTCGCACTTCACATGCTGCCAGGCACCTGCGTAGCTGGGATAAGCTCTCATCTTTTTTCATTCTGCCTCTGATCTGCACTCGGTTTTCCCCGTGGTGTGCTCCTGGCCATTTTTCCTTCAGGGACTTCCTTTATGCCCTGCTCTGCAATGGCTGAACAAGAGCACAAGCTATGCCAAGGCTTAATGAACCCTCCTGGAAGGAGAAGCTGGCACTCGGGGGCGTCTCTGACAATGCTGCTGAGATCAGGGAGGGGGGAAATGCACACCAGCCTGTGCTCCGTGCCGCTGATGTACAAACATGTGCTTTGTTGAAGTGGGGAGCTGAGCTGCCTCCCAAGTTTTAACACCCAGTAGGGCTCCAGGGTTTCATGTGGCAGCTGCCTAGCTGATAAATATAGCTGACACACATCTCGAGCTAGAAATGCAACTACCCTCCGCCTGCCACCGCACTGTGCAAAGCCTCTCTCGTGTCTTGCTTGGCATCAGGCATTGGCTTGCTCCAAACGGCTTTTGTGTGAAGCTTAAAGCAGGCATCTCTCCCCCGCTTCGCATCGGAAACTTGAAATACTTTGCAGGGGAGCAGCACAGACCAAGGCTTGCCGGGCTGCTTTTCCCCTCACCGAACCGAGAATAGAGCGCAACAACAGTTGCCTCCCACGGTCCTGGGCTGCCGTTTCATTTCCTGCCTGTATGCATCAATGACAAGATTGTCTGGAGTGGAAGGGAAATTCCTTTAATGAAAGCCACGGTGCACCTTTCCAGGCTCTTTCCGGTGTGTAGAAGCAATCTTAAATTCATGAAACTAGACCGCCTGCCCTTTGTAACTTGGCTCGGTGAGCCCTTGCCTCAGTGATAGTGTCTCAGGGTGCCAAGCTGCAGCCAAAAGGGAGAGGGGGCATGCTGCAGATCCAGGCTTGGTTGCTCTAGTTTGCTCCGTGCACAGGATAGCAGAGGAGCTAGGGAGGTGACAGCAGTGCATCTGGTTATCAGCCATCGGTGGCACAAAAATGCTTTTTTGGACAGTCTCAAATAAATACATGCAAGAGCTTTTGCTTGGAGAGAACTTTTGTACTTTTAGTGGCTGTTGCTCCTCAGGGTTTTTTTTTTGTTTTCTTTTTTAACAAAGGTTTTAGCCAAGCAAAAAATCCCATCTGTACAGCTTTTTTATTAAAAGATAAAAAAGGAGAAGTTCATAGGAGTTAGCATTAAGTCACGGTCCGTAGCAATCTAAGGTATTCACTGGCTGGGGACTCTCTCTGTTTATTTCAAATACCCCTTTATCATTTTGTTGAAAGAGCGGTGTTCTCTGTAAAGCTCTGCCAATTGAAAAAAGAATCAGATAATGAAGACTGATGCTGCACTGATGACAGCCCTTCAGATCCTCAATAGGATTTCTCCAAAATCAAAAGACTTTTTTGTTTTATTGTCACACTTGTGGCTTAAAAAATAATTAAATTTAATCTTCTAGGTCTCGAACGAAAATGAAAATTTAAAAACAGGCCCCCCACATGCAGGAAAAAGACAAAGCAAATGCAAATATCCAGTAGGTGTTAAAGAAAATTTTGTAAATTATAAATGAAAATACCGTATTTACAGTGGGTGCTGAGCATATGCGCTTTACAAAGACTACATTATTGCTCTCAGCAAGTGGGACTGGTCTTTGTGTGTGCCTGCAGTGTTTGTCGCAAGGGAATTAAAGTCAACGTATTTATACACTTGTATAAATGTTGCTTTCACTTACTGGTTTGGCACCAGTAGTTTTTGAATCACTTGGGAATGCACTATCTTTTCCATGTAAATGCCGCTCCAGCAAAATACTTAGACATGTATGTGACTGCCCACAAACATGCAGGGTGCACATGCTGCAAGTTGAGCCTCTGCTTAGATATTTGCTGAAGTGGAGCTGCTGTTTCCTTCCCTGCAATAAGGAAAGGCTCTCCAGACTGTCAGCAGGCTGTGTTTGGTGCCGTATTAGCTACCACCAAGAAGCTGTGAATGCTGCAGTGAAATGTGGCAGCTGTTCCTCAGCACTCGGGAGCGGGGAGCTCCGACAACCCTTACCTGAAACGCCGCGTTGTTAGAGGGGCGCGTTTTGCCTTAAGCTCTGTGCTGGTGGTCTGTTGTGTCATCCCGGCAGGTCAGTGCACTGCTGCAACTTGGCTTTCCCATCTGCAGAAGGGCAGCATGGCACGTGCACCTTCAGCGTGCCGCGAGGCTGGGGGTCACCTGCCCGGCGGTGCGGGGCGCAGCTGCCCCTTGGGGCACACCGTCGTGGCAGGGCAGCCTGCTCGACCTTTCTCCGCTCTCCAGTGTAGGGCTGTAACTGATTAGGACCAAACCAGGTGTTTTCCCCTAAAATTGTCCCCACCAGCAACTGAGGCTCCCCCCTGCCCTGCCGGGGAGACCCTGGCTGCTCCCTGGGCACAGGTCCTTGTGTGCGGCGCCCCGCACGCTGCCGGGCTGGGATGACGCAAGGTTCTCCTCTCCTCCGCAGTGATGGCAGCAGTAGTTCTGCTTTGTATTTTGGCATCTGTTTTATACCTTTTAAAATTTTGAACAAATTTGTTGTTCATCACAGTGGGAGCCAGATAAATAAAATATATTGGGAGATATTTGTACTGTAACTAAAGTACTCAATTTCTATAGGGAGAGCGTAGCAAATGACAACTTTGTCACAGTACGTGGAAGAATGAAAATTAAGCTTTGCATTTTTACCTGATCTTTAAGCAGGCTGAACTCAGTGCTTCCTTCTGGGGACAGGTAAATGGAGATGCGGGGAGCCCTGCCAGCTGGGGGAAGCACGCAACAGTTCCTTCAGATGAGCTTCTAAATCTGAAATGCTATAACTTGATTAATCCTTTTCTGGATTCCTTTTGACAAACTCCTAAATTTTCAAAGAGTTACACAGGATTTAGCCCCATGCCAGCTTTAATGTGAATTGTGTGGCTAAAATTCCATGCAGTTCTTTGAAAATTTCAGAGCCGGTGCTTTTCACAAGATCGACAACTGTTTTATTTCTCTTGACAGAGTATGTGGAGTGAACAAACACTGCCATTTGTAGAGAAATCTTTTTGGTCTCTCAGTCTCTATAGCACCTTTAATCTGAGACTCAAAGAGCTGTGTAAGAATGGAAAGTCCCACAGTACCTGCAAAAGTTAAATGCGGTGTGCATTATCTTCATTTTCTAGAGCGGAAAACTTGGGCTTTTTTAGGTTATCTTTTCCCCTTCTTAGATTCATACAGTAAGCGAATGGCAATGCTGGAGGACAAGACAGAAAGCCATTTTGGCTAGTGAGTAATCTTGGTTCACCAGTCTTTGTGAAAGTAAAGAACGGAAACCATCAGTTTGCTGCATTTACTTATGAAATGGACGTAGTTAACGTCAGCTGCTTCAAATCAGTCAGAAGCCAGGTGAAGTTGAATCCTCCAACCCCATCCCCAGTAGCAGCCACAGAGGCATTACCAGTGATCTGCACTGGAGCTGCTTCCGTCTCTAGCCTCATGTGTTGGCAGCGACTTCTATTCATCCAAAGAGCCAGGGCTTGCTTACGCTACCAAGTTTCATTCAAGATGTCTCAAAACATTGCCCAACGTTGGGTCCAAAGCCCGTGCGACGGGAAGGTAAAGCACAACTAACATTTCTCATTCTTTCTACTCCTGTTGTCTTCTGTGTGTGTTTGAAACAGGGGGTTTGGCTCTTTCTCCAGAAGTATGCCACAGATTGCAATTCTCATTTTTAAGTTTATTTCTGCTCTTGACTTAAAAACTGAATTAACAAACAATTGATTATCAGTTTTAAAATGCAAAAACACCATCTGGTCTTTGAGATGTGCTAAATTGCTGGGGGGCGGGAGGGGCAGGAATGATGAATCTGAAGGACTGCCACAAGTGGCACAGGAAAGGTTCCTGTGCGAAATTCCTGCTGCTCGTAACCCCTAACATGCAGAGACGAGACTTGAAACGTGATCCTCCACACGCGTACCTCTGAGGCTCCCGTTCCTCAGAGGGGCTTTGGTTACGGGGTGCTGCAGCATTTCAGCCCACAACACCAACATGCACAGCTCCCCCACGCCATGCAATGAGGGAAAACCAAACCACCTTGCTGGGGGTAACTGGGGGCTGTGCTACAGCAGCTCAGCCATACGATGGGGGAACCTAAAGCAGCTGAAGCAGCAGAGAGCAGGGGATGTTACCCCTGGCACCCCGCTACCACAGGCCCCCAGGTTCTCCCTGGTGCCACGTGCCGCACGGATGCCGACAGGCCTTCACAACCCAGAGGGCCGTAGCCTGCGCTCAGCCTCGCTTCTGGAGCAGGAACAGACGGGTTTTTCCATCGCTCTGTGGCTCCTGGCTGCTTCCCATGAGAGACAGGTCACAGCCAGTCTCAAGAATGAGTGGCTGCTTGTCAGTGGGATGTGTCACTTCGGGAGCAACCTTGTCATGTAAGGCCAACAATTATATCAGCTATATTTGTGGGTCAGGTCAACCTTCATCAGACCTTTCTCTCCTCTCCCCTTCCCTTGCTCCTGCTACCACTCCCATATTAGCGAGCTGCTGTCTCTCGCTGCCTGTAAGTTGAGCCCTCGCTGATTTAATACAGCTTTCAATCACTGCCAATGGGGCTCACGCTTCAATATCATAACTGCTAAACACACTGTGACAAATAATCTGAGGCTAAGCTTCCAGGACAGAGGAAATCGTTTTCCTCTTGAAATTAAAGTTGATGCATAATGGAATGCAATAAGATGTTTCCAGCAGGAACACAGCCAGTTTTAGTGCATCTCGAGTCCCTTTTTGTCTGCTGAACGAGACGTCGCAGGTTACGGAAGTCATTTCCTAGAGTTCAGGATTTGCAATTTGCATTCTATAATCTCCCGGTCATTTAGCAGCAGATAATTTGTCATGGTTTGTTTTAGCTGTTGTGATATTGATATTTATTATGCAAATTGTATTTCCTACTACTTATTGTTCTGCACCCTATGAATACTTAAATTATTATAAACCTTTTTACTTAATATGGGTTGTCTCCCAATTTGATCTTTGAGCAGCAGTAGGTCATAATGCACAATATTGTACAAAAGGGTCTAAAACACGTAATTAAAAATAGACAAACAAGATAATCTGGTGCCTGATGACACAGAGGCAAATGGAGCCTCTATGCAAAGTCTCTCAAGCCCAAGCTGTTTACCAGCACTAAAGTCCTTCTGGAGGGAAGGGAATTTAGCGTCGTGGACAAAGACAAACTCTTTCTTCTAAACTGGAGGATAAATCCGGCTTAGCTGCACAGTTGTGATGGGCAGGGTAGCCTGAAACTCCGTGTACGTGGCCCTGGGCGAGCGCTTGCCATCTCTCCAGGGCAAAGACGTGTGGCAGCCCGGGAGGGCACGGGGCACGGCTCAGGGGTGGGGGCAGGCTGCGGGTGGGGGCTCCCCCGAGCCCTGCGCTGGGACCCAGCGCTTGCCCCGAGCCGTTTCAGCTGCGGGCTCGGCAGGGACGTGCTGATAAAGTTGGGCCGAGAACTCACCTGCCCAGGTTAGCGCGGAATAACCCACTTAGCGACGGCAGCATCGTCCGACGGCCCCTCCGCCCACCCGCCCCCGGCAGTGCCCGTGCAGGCCCGCGGTGGCTCAGGAGGGGAGCCTGGGGCCCGGCTCCCGTTCCCCGGGCACTCCGAGCCCGCCGCCGGCTCCCGGCCGCCTGCCGCGGGGTGCCGAGGCCCGGCTGCGCCGCGGGACCGCGGCCCCCGGGTGGGCGGACGGCGGGTACCGGGCAGCGGGGCTGCCGCCGGGCTCGGTCCGTCCCCGCCGGGGCTCGCCCGGCCGCGCCGCGCCTCTCCCGCGGCCGCTGGGAGGCTCAACATCGCCTCCAGCGGCCCGGCTGCCGGCCCCGGCCGCGGCGGCCCCCGGGGGGGCGCGGGTGGGCGACACGCGGTGGGGGGGGGGGGGAGGGAACGACGACACGGCGGGGGGGCTGTGACACGCGTGGGGTGCGGGACGCGGGGCGGCGAGGGGGGAGAGCGGGGAGCGGGGGCGGGCGGGCGGCCGCGGAGCGGGGCTCCCACGCGTGTCGCGGCCCCACCCGCGCGTGTCGCGATATCCCCACGCACGTCGCGGCACCCCCACGCGTGTCGCGAGCGGCGCCGCCCGTTCCCCAAACCCCGCCGCTGCTCGCCCTTCCCGGCCCCTCGCCCCGGCCCCGCGGCCCCCTGCCCTCTCCCCCCCACCAACCCCGTTTTTCCGCCGCCGGGGGGCACCGGGCCGCGCCCCCCCCCCCCCCCTTCCTTTTGCCCCCCCCGTCGGGGAGGAGCGAGGCCGCGGCGCTGCCCCTCCCCGCGCCGTGACGCGGCCGCATCTCATTAGCGGTGCGCGCGGTCGCTAGGTGCCGGCCGGGGCGCAGAGCCGAGCAGGTGCCGGCGATGGCGGCTCGCGCCCAGCCCCGCGGCCCCGCGCCCCGCCGCGCCCCCCCGGGCCGCCTCCTGCCGCTGCCGCCGCTGCTGCTGCTGCTCTCGGCCGCCGCCGTCATCCCCAGAGGTAGGGCGCGCACCGGACCCCCCCCCCCCCCCCCCGCCCTCCCACCGCGGGGCTGGACCCGGCCCGCACCGCCCGCAGGGGGGCGCCGCGGGGCTGCGGGGCGGGTGGGGGGCAGCGGGAGCCCGGCGCCCCGTCGGTCCGTCCGTCCGTCCGTCGGTCCGTCCGTCCGTCCCGCGAGGGGGGGAGCGGCGCCGTGCGGGGGCCCCCGCTGGGCGCGGGCGGTGCCCGCGGAGCCGCCCCCGGGGCTCGGGGCGGGCGGCGGTGGCGGTGGTGGTGGCGGCGCCCCCGGGCTGCCCGCTCCGCCGGGGGGCGTTGGGCGGCGCGGGGCGGGCGCGGCGGCGGCGGCTCGGTGCCGGTTTCCATGGCAGCGGCTGCTGGCCGCGGGGGGGCTCGCCGGGCGGCCGCCGACCTGTTGGCAGCGGCGTGCAACTCCGTCCGTCCGTCCGTCCGTCCGTCCGTCCGTCCGCGCGGCTGCAGCCCGCACCGTCCCGGCGGCTTCGGGCTGAGCGGGCGGTACCGGAGCGGGGCTGCCCCGGAGCCCCTGAGCCCCCGCTGCCCGAGGGGAAGCCCGGCCGGGCCCGGCTCTCTGCAGCAGGGCCGTGCCGGTGCCCGTCGGGGCCGCCCCGTGCCCGCGCCCCGCCGCCGTGCCCGCACAAGGCTCCATTTAGCGGCCGCCGCGCCGAGCGGAGCTGGCGTGCCGTGCCCGGGACGAGGCGGCGGAACAAGCGAGCCATTGAGCGATCTGTTGCGTTCCGCTGATACGGGGAGGGGGGGGGGGGCGAAGGCGCGGGCAGCGCGGCCGAACAAAGAGCTTTATTCACGGCCGCGCTCTGCCCGCTCCCGGCGGCGGGGGCCGAGCCCGACGGGGGGCACCGCTGCGGGCCCCGGGGTCTCGTGGGTCGGCCCCGTCCCCGCGGTTTTTCTCGGTGCGGTGTTTGCGGCTGCTCCGCGGCCCCCGGAGTCTGTCGGGGGTGGAAACGAGCCGCCGGTGGCAGCCCCTTTTATTAGGAGCTGGGGAAACGCTTGTGTCGCTCCGGCGCGGCGCGTCTGCGCTCGGCGGCAGCCGCCCAGATGTTTCTGTGATTAACGCGTTGTCCTCGTAGTTTTTCGGGTGGCTCGTGTCGAGGTGGGCTTTTGGGATCTGCGCTCGGTTCAGCTCGGTACGTAGTGAGTTGTCTGACGGTCTGACCCGCGGAGGGCTTCCACTTCAACCAGCCTAAAATAAAAACAAAAGCCCAGCTGGGGGATAACTCCGCTCGTTCTTTGTTTTGCCGTCTGCCTCCCAACATCTTCCCTCGCGTTTCAAATCGTTTTTAAGGGCCGCTTTTAGCCAAGGGCTTGTGCGGTGTCACAACAGCACGAGGCTGGTAGCCGGAGCCCCGCTGCTGGCCGTACCAGCCTGCTCCAGACGCCGGAGCAGGAACCGCTGGGAAGGAACAAGCGCGGGCTCGGTGCTGCAGTTAAATGCCTGTGCCTGACGTGTGCACTCGATGTTTTCCGATAGCGAAAAGCACCGCACGGTATGAACCGAGATGGCGATGCTGTTGGTGGAAGATAACTGTCTAGCGATTCCAGTGCTCTGTCACAAATAAAGGATAACATCCTAAAAGTCCTGCTTTAATGTATTTTAGACAAAACTTCTCAACACTGAAGACTTCTGGCTTTTTCTCTTTTTTTTTTTTTTGTTTTTTTTTGATTGCTATTTCCTTCCATTTCTCCCCTGTCTTTTAAAAGCTATTAGTTTGTTAGCCTCAGTACTCCTGGAAGAGAAAACGAGCGGTGTGGCAGTCAGTGTCTGGCAGTGATTGCTGGCCGCGCTGCGTCTCTGGTACCGCTTGCCACGCGAGGAACGCCAGCCCCGCGCCGTATCGCGGTGCAGCAGCAGCCTGCGATCCGGAGCACACGTCGGAGTCTGCTGCGATCGCTTCGCTGCCCGGCTGGAGCTCGGGCAGTCGGGCTAGCGATAGGCAACGCTAGGGCTCTGTTTAAACTAAGCTGGCACCTGGAGATGAATCCGTGCATTTCTGCAGCACCTTTTTATCTGATCTCAGTGCTTTACAGTTAATTAAACTTTGTAACACCCCTGCGAAGTAGGACGAGAGCTGAAGAATGGTTTCGGCTAACGCTGAGATGCAGTCAGCACTGGAGTACGGCAGCTGCCTGGCGGCGCACTGCCATGTTGCGCGGCAGTTTAGAAAGAATAACTTCCCAGCCGAAGCCGCGGGAGGCGTTCAGAGAAGCGGTGCCAGCATCGCTCCGAAGCCCAGTCGTGGCGCTGGGTGCGACGGCTGCGCTGACGCGGGGGTGCTGCGGGTGTGCCTCGGGACAAGCAGTGGTCACAACTGCACGCTGCGGTATCTGCCGACATGAAGCAAGCCCCGTACGCAATAGGCCAGGGAAAGACCTTTGCTCCTTTGTAAATACGGAGTCAGTTTCTAAGGAGCTTTTGTGTGCAAGCAAGACAAAGCTTCTGATCTGCAACGGTTTCGCTGAGACTTGGCTGGGCTCTTGCATTGGAAAATACACTGACGTTCTGCTTGTGTTCTGCATGAAATGCAAACACTTGAGGAAAATTGCAAGGAAGAGGCTGGTAAATAAAGTAATCCATCTGGATTGCAGCTTGGGCTCATTTGTCTTGCATGTAGGCAGTTGGGCACAGGTTTATAAGCACGACAATCTGGCTGAGAAACCACTGCCAAAGAGCCTCCTGTGATTTCCAAGGATGGGAAGACTCGCGAGGAGTCGGCTCTGCTCTGTGCAGGATCTACACACAAGAGGGGGAAGTTCCTCGCACCTTTGGCCCGATGGACACCTGTTGGGTTTATTGCTGGCAGCGCTGGATGTCACGATATGCACTGGATGTCGCGATACGCCTTGGCAAGAGCGGGGGCTCCTAGCGGTTCCCCCTGCAGAGGTGGCTGGGTTGCACCTGAGGCCGGGAGGAGAAGACGCGCTCCTCTTGTGCGCGCCCGTCCTTATCAGTGTCTGGTCTGTTGATGTTGCTTTGCTGTTTTCTGTGCTTGTATTTCGCTCTGTCTCTTCTGGGTGTGTAAATAAAGAAGGCTTTGTAATCAAAGAGCCCTGACTCAGTAACTGAAGATGGCTTGGCGTTGCTTCCTCAGGTCTGTGCCAGAGCTGAACGCGTGTTTGGGGGGGCAGAGGCGTGCGGACCTGGGCTCTGCCCTGTCGCCTGGCTATAAAGGGATGGGTCGGCTTCCTCGCCCTCCGTCTGTCTGGGGCCACCCGGAATAAAGCGTTTGTTTTAGGCTGGGTCTGCTCTCTCTTTGAAATGACTGTTTAAATGCTCCTAATAACATGTTTGCTCAAAAACCTACTTTACAAAATAGCTTTCTGATATTACATGTAGGCAGATTTTTCTGGCGTTTCTGTTTAGCGCCAGCTTTTCTAGAGATTATTGTCATAATTTTAAAAGGGATTTTAACAACTGGTGCCTTTTTTTTGACAGTGTAGCAGTACTCCTATCTTGAATGCAGGGGCTCTGCATATCCAAAAAAAATGAAGTTGCTTTCTGTGGTTCAGGGAGATACGATTTTAACAGACTTCAGAAGCTTTAAATGTAATGCAAGCTGTAAGTCTGCAGCATTCACTGCAGCTGGAATTCAGCCAGTAAGTAAATACTTATGCAGCGGTTTGAGAGTACAAGCAAAGCCGCACGTGTAATCTGTATCTCTTCTGAGAAATGGGATGCTACATGAAAAAAGTTGTATTTGTTCCTCTGAAGAATATTATGTGCTGTTCTCTAGTGGTGCAAACCCACTGGCACTAAATAAAGAGACTTTGTTTGGAAACCTGCAATGAAGGAGAGACCCTAGCTGGAATGTTGTAATTACGAGTGGTATGTACTTGTTTAAGTTTCATAAATCAGTTACTTCCCTGGTGATTTAATTGCATGCTGCAGCTAGCAGCTGCTGTTGTGGTTAACGGGAGCTCCACCACAGAGCTCTTTGAAGGTCGTCCAGTGCTGGCTTGGAAGCTTTGGTGTGCTTGGCTTCATGACCAGGCACCACGGGAGAATGCTGGTGGAAGAGGCTATTTTTGCATGTGTGGTAGGCGTTTTTGAAAAAAAAAACTACCGAGAGGCTTCAATCAAACATGTAGTAATTGAAACGGGAGTATTTCACAACAGAGCTTGGCGGCTGGGACACACGTTGGTGCGCGGTGTCTGGTGCCGTTGCTCTCAGCTGGTGGCTGGTCGTGGTTGAGCCCTGCCCCTGCATTTGGGTGCTCGGTTCCTTGGTTTGCAAGCGCAAAGAGCCCGACTGCAAGCGACGCGTGTGGCAGCTGGCTCCTCTTCTGATGCTTGCCTGCACGTGAACAGTATCTGCCTGGTTTCTCTTGGCTTTTTTCCCCCCCAGAATAAGCTTTTTTCCATCTTTCCTCGTGTATTTGTTACCTGGTGATTTTGTTGGTTTTCCTGTTATCCTGCACATTGGGCTGCGCCTTAAGTCTTTGTATGGCAAATGAGTTAGCTGTTAGGGAGCTGTGCTAAGTGTGCTGGATGGGGCTTTGGAAATCTGACTTCGGGGTTAATCTCATTCATCTGTTCAGCGTGTATTATCATGAGTGATAACAGTACCTGAACAGCAGCGTTTTCATAGTTGGTGTTTACCTGCTGAACGTGCTGAGTGGCTTTTCTGTTTTAGTTAAAACACTTAATTGGGCAGTGCTAGGAACTCCTTCTGGCCTGCATGTGTAGTCAGTTGAAATCAGTGATGTCCCCGTTTGGGCCAGTATGATGTTCCTACTCAACAGTTCAGTTTGAGTTGATTATGTTCTTTTGTAGTTTAAAATTTTGAGTAATAACATCAAACCCTAATGGATATCTCAAGGTGGTGCTACTATAACAATTGAGACCCCGTTAAGATACTAGTATAGAGGACCAAAATGGTATTTAAGCACATCTCTGCTCAGAAATATAAAACTTTCAAGGGATGTCTTAACATCAAAACTAAAGAGAATTTTCAGTTTATTTTTTTTTTTTGTCACTGGAAATGCTTGCACATCTTGGTGTCTGTTGGCTGTTGTTCACATCTGGAGGTGCTGTGTTGTCTTTCCTGGTTTATATTTTTACCTTTCCAGGGCATGTGTGGGTAGCTTCAGCCCCTGGGGATCGCAACGCTGCAATCGGGATTGCATAAACGGCTTTCCCGGTTCACAGGGCTTTCTCTGAAGGGTAGATGGAAATGATGTTCATGGCCAGGGCTTGGCTTTTTTTTGTAACTTCTAAAGCAGCAGCAGTAAATATTTCTGTGGGTTCCGCCTGATCAATGAAGTCAGTGTCAGCCCCTTCCCTCCTGTTAGTGGCAATATGAGGGAAATGTAATTGTTGAGGAGACGACGGGCTCTGAGCTGTACGAGATGACAGGCGTTCTTTTAAAATGCAGGTGTATGTTTGGCAGTGCTGGGGAATAGTTGTGTTAGAAACCTACTTTCCCTGCCAAGACCAGCTGTGAAGTGTTTGCCCTTAACAATTTATATTACTGGCCCAATCCTTCACTAGGTCAGACAGCAAAAGTCCGTGGCTGGTACTACATTTTCCAGACTCCTTGGCGAAGCAAGGAAAGCTTAATAGCAAGAAACTGTAGTTGAGCGTTTTGCTCAAATGGTTTTCTCTGAGAAGGTTCAGGTACTGATTAGCTTACATGACAGTGAACTTCTCTTATCTCTTGTATGTTCAGCATCTTGAAAGTGAGGGAACTCTTTGAAAAATGCATTTGACAATTACATTAACGGTGTCTGGTGCCGTGTACAGGATTAAGCTGCCGGAGGGCACAGGCAAGCCCTCGCTGGCTTTTAGGGAAGGTGTGGGACTGTGCGGTTCATTCCCTTTGGGTTTCCTGCAGGATGGCGATCTGCTGCTGACCACCAGGCGCTGGGTACCGGCTCCCCAGCCAGCTCTGGGAGGCGGCAGGGAGGAGGCAGGCGTTTCACATACAGGGCTCGAGGCAGTGCCAGCGCGTTACTCTCATCGGGGTGAAGGCAGCTTGCACGTTCCCTCTGGTTTTGTAGCGATGCAACATAACTATGCGAGCTCTGCACTGCTGACGTGCAAAGCGCGGGCGCTTATCCGGGGTGAGGAGTTGAAGCGTGGGCTGTTAATCCCCTACAGGCAGGGGAGCGGCTGGAGGCGAGGCACGGTGGGCGGTGGTGGTCTCCAGACCACCTGAGGGGCGGTGGAGATGCAAATGGAGCTGTTGGAGTTGAGGAGATCCACAAGCCTGGCACATCGCCTCCTGAAGTTACACTGGCTCTTGACAAGCACTGGGTGTATAAAACACTGGGTTTGGGTTACGGCTGTGAATGAACCTCTTTGATCTTGTTTTGTCCTTTTTTTAACAGTTCGTAAGCGACCGAATCTGATTTATAATCTCTTCAAAGATCTGCATCCAGAATGGAAGTGTTACTTGTATTCCCCAAGCTATTGCAAAGCGTCATGAGTTGATCTTCTCTGAGGCGGACTCGAGTGGTTTTTTTCCGTTCACAAAGATGTACTTGAGTGCTAATCCAAAACATGACAACTTTTGTGAGCTTGGACCTGAGAGATCTCAAAATTTGATGTGGAAGCACACCTCTTTCTTAAAGCAGTAGTGCCAGCCGTGGATGTGATCTTCTCATGGCCAGCATGAGACCAAAGCAGGACTTAGCAGGCGGTAGCAGGAGAGGTCCGAGACTGCCATGGCCTCCAGTTCGTGCATCCGCTTCGTGCCAGTTACCACAGCATGTATCCCTCCTTGGGAGTGTGACAAGGGAGACAGAAGTACCAAGCAGCAAAGTGACATTCCCCTCCCTCCCTTGCTCCCCCCGTTCAGTAATAGAAATACGAGTGAGTCTGCAGCATCAAAAGAGAGATCACAGTAATCGGATCAAGCATGAGAAACTGCTTGTTGCTGCCTCTCTGTTTTTAAATGAGGCTGCCTGGCAGCTTCCCTCTCAGAACACTTCTAAATATTGGTGATGTTCAGCTTTAGAGCTGGGGTTACAGTGAAGTAGGGCTTTACTAAAATAAGGCTAGAAAGAAAACTTTCCTTGTGTGCTCTGAGCATTATGCATAAGCTCTGAGCTAACGCGCTAAAAGAAAGGAGTGTCGTGCCCTCGCGGCCTTTATGTCGTACCTGAGAAGAGGAACGCTGGTCTCCAACTCTAATTGCAGAGACAGCACTTTCACTTCGTGCGTTTTATTGCAGTAGTGCTCTTCTGAAATGTGTTCTGTGACACTGATACATCTGTGACCTTGGCAAAGGTACATGGCTTTCTTGAAAGCCGTTCTCTTCCCTGCCCTGCCGCCACAGTGGGGCATGGGATAACGTTTGGGCAACAGCTGCTCTTTGCTCATAGAAAGGCGTTGAAATTCTATGGCTGGGTCAAATAGGGGAGAAAAGCTGCTGGCTCTTGTGTATGGCTTACTTGCAAAGATAGAAGTGACTTCTTCAGCCACAATTGTCTCTTGTGCCTTCTACTGTGCCTGTTGGAGGCATGTGGACGTCCATCCCAGTTCCTAATGTTTGCTGTGCTCCGTAACATCAAAACTGTCACTTACCGTACAGTTGTAAAGCTATAATTGCCTTTGGGTACACAGTTGTGTTTGCTCAAGCATTATGTACGGATTAGTTGGTCGAGGTTTGTAGAAGAATGACAAGTATTTTTTTAAACTTTCCTAAAGGAGAAAGTGATTCCCAACTTCTTGCTGGACATTGCAGATAAGATGGCTTGCTTTTGGGAATACTGCTCTAAAAGGTACTCATCAGTTCTTTTAAAACATTGCTTGAAGTAAGGTTTTTTGTTATGCCACAAATAATCCAATGATGCGGTAAAGTTGTGTTGGGTAAACCTAAACAAAATTGTTGTTGCATAAACCAGGACAGACATGAAAACCCTGTACTGCTTTGTGGAGTTAGGTTATTTGGTGGGAAACATCTAATTCTCACTGGTTTCATTATAATGAAGACCTAAAATATTCTCATTTAGAGACTTACTGCTGTAGCTTTTGGTTTTTTTTAAATTTGGATTCTAAGTTATTTTGCTTCTAAACGTGGGCTATCCATTTGTACTCCCATTACTTGCCTCTTTGATATCCTTATCCACGTTAGCTCACCTGTACTTAGGTTATGAAGTCAGAAGGAAAATACTTCAGTAGAAGCAGAGAAGCTCTTGTGAGCTGCCCTTCCTGCTTTCCCCAGCCTGTGTAAAAGTAGGTGCTCCTTCTACCTGAATTGAGGGTAGTCACTGCCGTGTACCTGTGAGCTCCTTCAACAAGAAAGTATGCTGTGTTGTTCTTGCTGTCGGCAGCTCGTTAGAAACGCTCATGCCTAGATCCCTTTTCCTGCCTTAATTGGGGGAAGACTTCTGGATAACTTCGTTATGTTGCTTCATGTTGAGATCCTGAATGATGCTGTTTTTTGTTACCATTTCGTGACGACTGTCTGGCTTGGGCTTCTGGAGTCGGGTGGATAGTTGGTCACCAAACATCAAAACTGTTAATGCTTGTCAGTGATGGTCAGCTTTGTCAAACTCAGGTGTGAAGAGGGAGGACGGTTTGGGTTAGTTGAGCCTGTTTGGAGTAAGCGTGCTTTTTCGGGATGGGTGCAGCAGAAGCAAAACAAAGCAAAACCCTTTCTTATCGTAGGAAGTGCTTTCATGGTGACAGTGAGAATCTAGGTCATTTAACAGCAACTCGTTCTCTAAGCAGATTAAATTTTTTTTTTTACCACCCTAGTTTTTTACCATGCTGTGCAGAGTCCGTAGAAACTACGCCCAGTTCCTTAGCACATATTAACCAACAGGGGGTCAAATTAAATTGATGTGCGGAAACATTTTGATTTGCAGTTGAGCAGTGGGTGTAGTTTGGTTGTAATAGGGCATCCTGCTGAGTGAGCTGGTATTTCCTTTGCCCTTCTGCAAACTAATACTGTCTGTTATGTGAGGGAAGCGATTGTGCTTCTGGATATGGACGGTAGAACAGAAGAGGATGCGCGAGCTCGGTGTGTGTGGGTGGAGGAGAGGAGCAGAGATCCCTGCCGGGAGCAGTGTGATTTGGCAGAAAGCTCTGTGGCTTGGCGTCGGTACCCGTATTGATACAGCATGCTCCTAATCTGTCCGTTGTAAATGCTTACAGCAGCTCATGGTGGGAATAAGGCAGAACCCATTTAACTTGTTCCAGCTTCTCGTTCTTAGTCACTGTTGAAGTCTGGGTGTGTGGAAAGATTCTTCTGGGTGTGTAAAAACAGAGTATAATTTTCCTTTGTCGTTTGAATTTTTCACTTTTGAACTTCATTTTCTAATAGCTTAACTGCTGCTCAAATGAAGACTTATGCTGTGTCATTAAGAGTGGATGTATAAGGTCATGATTGCATGACTGTTGTTTTCTGCTATACCGCAGTTAAGCACTGTTCTTCCTCCTTGCTCAGCTTCTGGTTTGAGGGTGGCTCTGAAATGGATATTTCTCATTAACCTTGTAGGCAGAACTACTGAAAATGACTCTTATGCTCAGGTTTTTGAGCTCTGCCCATTTAAACAATTTTTAGTTTGATTTAAAGGTCTTAATCATTCCATATAATCTTTAGTAGAATGTACACGTGTTAATCAACTCTACCGAAGCCGAACCTGCCAGTGACTGCTTCTTTTGCCTGTCAAGTGTAGTTGCACTTTTTTTTTTAAATAAAAGCAAGGATTAAAGTGGGATAGATAGGAGATTAACACCATTCCCTTTGGACATCTTCAGGGAAAGATGGAGAAAATTGTAGACGAGAAATAAAGAAAATACTTGGAGGCAAATCATTTATTGCTATGTAGCAGTACATAGAGCCTTGTAAACGGGGGTTTATAGCAAAACCAATGATGTAGCTTTTTAAATCTCTGGGAGGATTTTGGATACACAGTTATATGCCTCCCTCCTCTAGGCTCTTTTTCGTAAATTGGATCTTAAGTTTTCAAGTATGTTAGCACAACACGATGTATGTAGAATGCAGCTCTGAAGGGGTGTTTATATGTTAGATAAAGCTGTTATTTTGTCTTTATTTTGGGTAGCTTTTCATTTTTAATTTCATGTTGAAGTTGGATGAGTCTATTGATCTCGCTCCTGGTTGAGATCACAGAGGTTGTCTTTAGTAAGAGCTCCTCTTAAATATAACTTAACTATTTACCACAGAATTAGTTTTGTATTTCCTTGCAAGATTGAAATGTTTTGTGGACTACCCATTGTATTTGCAATTCGCCTTTTCCTCTCTGACACCTCTCCTTCCCACCCACACACCACACCCCTTCAAAATCTGACTTCTTAGCGTTTGTGCAAGACTACCAAGGCAGGAATAGGGAAGAAAAATAGGTGGACGTATGCGAGTGGCGTACATTGGCAGCTCGGGTCCAACGTTTTTATTAACTTCTGGAATTAATCCTCAGGGAATGCACAGCCATGTGCAATGAGTCAGTGTTTGTGGAACGGTGTTGTGCATCTAGAGGGTAAGACATCTCGAACAGCTTAAAGAAACTTGTGGTACATGCAAATAACCGAGGAATTAAGAACTTACACTACTTGTATGTACTCAGTGGGTGAAGAGGTAGCTTGACTTTTTATGAGTAATATGTTACAGCAGCAGTGAGTAGTTAAATCTGCTTTCTGGAACAGGCTTAAAATGGAGTGTAATCTTCAGGGTTTTGCCATGCTGTGGAGTCTTTCACTGTGGAATTTCACAGCACCGGTCGCTATGCCCCTAGAATTTTCTTTGCAATTTCTTTAGGTTGGTTTCTTCTCATGGACTTTATTACAAACAGCTCCTGGAGGGGCGTTAGGGTTACTGGTAAGCAGCACTGGTGCTGGTTTCTGCGAGGCCTCTGAGGTGCTGCCCAGGGTGGTGGCTCTCCAGGGCACCAGCGGAGGTGCCTGACTGGTATGCGGCCTGCTGGCAGGTACAGGCTTCCTGCGGTGGTGGCAGCAGGCCGTCCTGGCCAGCAGGAAGGCCTTACTGGGAAGGTCTTACTGCCCTGGCCGAGCCCAGCACGGGGGCACTGGTAGTCCTGGTCAGCATGCCCTGAGGGACTCCCGGGAGGGTGCTGGCTGACAGGCCGGCGCTGCCTCCTGCAGTGGTGCAAGCTGGAAAAAGGGTGCTGTGTTCGCCCGTCAACCCCCATGTCACTTATAAATCCTTTCATAAAACAGAGAGTAACGTCAATTAATTCTGCGGTGAATAAACAAGCATTAGGGAGCTATTTTAGGCCTGGTCATCTGCCTATCCATCTGGGGAGAGCCAAACGGACTGACCTATAGCGCTGGCTTTCTGTGTTGATATCTATGAAAAGATTTCGTGCTGAAATTAATGGGAACATTGTCTGGTGAGCGCAGACTAAAGGGGGTGTGGGAATATTGTTGAAAAATGGTGTAGATTGTTTGCTGCTGCTGGGTTTCATTGCCTGAAGAATGAACCTTGCACTTCCAACTGTCACTGAATTCACTAGGGAAACCTTTAGAAATGCAGCTTTCCTTTGCTTTAAATAAAATATCTGTTGTAGAAGGTCAAGAAACTGGTGTCCATTAAAGATGCAATCCAAAACAATATTAAAGTTTTAGTAACTTAATATTTTTGTTGTGCCAAAAAAATCAGATTCCTTAAAGAATAACTTTTCCTTGCTCAGCTGATTTATAAATGCCTAAGAAATCTTTTGCCTAAACCTCTGTAAAAGTTGCATTTGAATGAACTAGCTAAAGAGTCATTTTTGTCAGTTTAATAAGCATAATAAAACGGTAAATCTTAGTGAAAAAAGCACCTCTGAAATGGGTATCTTTTCATTTTAAATTGGTTCCTAGGATTTATAAGGAATTCAAAGGCAGATAGAATGAACAGCTCCGGGTAGATATTGAAGCAACATGTTCCTATTTTTCTGGAAAATATATGGATAGTGTGGAATAGAAGCCAAGCTCTGAGAAACTACAGCACATAAATTACTACTCGCGTGGCTTGCAGCAGTGGCAGAAGTAGTCCTGGGTGTTCCCTTTGGTTTTGCAGTCAGTGCTCAGAGTGGTTGCTGTTTCCTCCTGTGCATTGACTTCAGCAATTTAACTTATCTGTATCTGTTTCTCACAATTTGTGATTTTGTATGTTAGTCTTCTCTCGGAGTGACTTTTTTTCAGCATCCATTTGTCCAGGTTATCAGCATGCAGAGGAGAGCTGACTTGTATTTACATGATTTAGTTGTAAATATGGTAAGCGTTGATAGATATTGTTGTCATAAGTGCTTACAGCTACTGGACTGATTACTGAATTTCTTCTGTGAAAATCTGTACAAGCTATGCATACTATCAGCTTCCCAAGGGAAGTGTGTGAAATGAGCTTGTGGCTTTTCATGGAGAAATCAAATCCTAGGTGTGGCTGTATTGTGCTAATTTATTGGGGAAGTGTTGTCTGGCAACAACTGGGGTTCTGAGGCTTTAATGAAGGAAAAATAAAAGGCGATTGTTTGAGTGTTGTTTTTTTTTGGGGGGGGGGGGGGAACAGATGCCATTGTGTGGAATACTATTTGGGGAGGATATGAGTAGAAAACATCTGTAATGTTATACACAAGGGGCTTGGAGTGAGTGATGTTAATCGTTGCCACTGGGGTTGAAGGAACAAATGCATTATTTGCTAGTAGTTTCTTTTTAATTGACTAATACGCTTTGCCTGAACTACCGTTGTTTAATAGCATTACTTCCAGGGTGCTTTACATATCTATCTAGACCCCCTGTGTTTCCAAATGACTGTTTCTAGGAAATGTCTTTCCAAATGCAGTAATCCTGGATTTGGCAAAATATTCCCTAGGGGGTGTGGCATCTAGAGGGCTCTCTGCAGACATAAGGAACATCCTCAAGTTGCCGAAGATACTCGGTTCTTGTATTTTGGACCACTGAAAAATGACAGTTTGGGGGCGTAATTTGAGATTTTGAGGTATTTTAAGGTGGCGGTGGTTATTACATTTAATATACAAACAAACACGGAGAGGGAGAAACAAGGCAGGTAACAGATGGTGCCTCCTGTACTTGCATGTGGCTTCATCAGTGCTGTATACTGCCAGCTGCTGGGAGGATGAAATGCTGGACTTACTGCCGATGACTTGAACTCAGCACACTCCTAAGTAATCAAAGTTTATAAGCTGATTTGCGAAAGCGTGATGCTGCAAGGCAGTGGTAAATGGAGATGCAGTCTGTTCACTGGTTAGTTATAACGCCCTTGATGCTGAATTTAGACCACAGACTTTTTTTTTTATCTTAAGTATCAGTCTCACCCCACCCTGTCCGAGTAATTTCCTGTGTAATACCAACGCTTACAGTCTTAAATCTCTCACAGCAGCTTAGACTATGTGAGGAAAACCTAGGAGTTGCGTCCCAGTTCTTATGGCCTTAGCTTTTCAGGATACCAGCCATCTCAGCAGCACAGTACGTGTGAAATCAGAACTGTGCACGCTGCTCAGTGAAGGCACTTCTCAGTTTGGAGCTGCTTTGTCAGGCATATAGACAAGTAGGAAGGGATATCTATTTCTTCTCAGGAGGGATGAATTGCAACTACAAAACCGGTCCCTTTGGTAGGAAATGGAGTTGCTTGTCTGGATTTGCAGCTCAGTTTAATTTGTTTACCTTTCAGCACCTTGATTCAGGAGTGTTTTGCCTGAGAGGGGGGGAAAAAAATATGTACTTCTGGGGTCAGGAAAAAGGGAGGATAGGAATCCTGAGTACTTAATATGGGCAGTGTAAGCTTTGCAGAGTCACACATCCAGATGGATTACATGAGGAACTTGACATCTTGTTTAAAAACAAATCATTCATTATGTAGCAATGAATAATCAAGCATTACAGTTTCATCTCTGGAGGTTCCTTTTTTTGGTTGGAATTTTGATAGTTCAGTAATTAAAGGCTGAAAGCTATTACACTGTCTACATGTTGATCAATTGGTAATTAAAAAGTTGATGATAGATATGGTATTTCATGGGACTGGTTTGTTACGATCAGATTTCCTTAGTGTGTTTTGAAAATTGTCATTTAACTTAGCACTTAAGCATTTTTCAATATTCATGGACTATTTTATTTGAATTTTATAAATGCGTTTAAATTATCAAAATTTGCATACAGTAATTTGAGATTCTGGATCGCATGATTTTAATATGATCTGAAAGGTTAGTTTCCTCTCCGTCTGTGGAAATACATTTCCAGCCTATGTAAATGTTCTTCCTCTCGATACTATATAATTCTTTGGCTGTTGTATCATTAATTTGCTGTGGCAGATTGCTGTGGCTGGCTTAATCAGCCTGAATCTAAGGCAAATACTTAAGCGTACTTGAGGTATGACCCTTGTCACAGGATTCGTTCCTTGTAAGTCATTCAACTTTCGTGCTGGCTGCTTAATCTGCACCTGATGTCAAAGTGCTAATTGGGACCAAAGTGATTCAGGCTCCCGGGCTGTTGTGTTGACTGAAACACCTGCATTTTCCTGCACGTGTGGTCCCTCAGGTCAGGGTGCAGTTTGAGGTGCTGTGACAGTGTCACGGCTCTGGCACAACCCTGGCTCACGCATCCTTGTTAGAGTGGTCCTATCAAACACAGGAGTGGGATTCAGATGCTGCAGGGCCCTAGGGAGCTGCCTTACCCAGGGCTGCCCTCCTGAACCTCAGGTGTGTCTTCAGACGGGAACAACTATGCAGGAAGTATGTATCTGCTGCTGTTTTAAGACTGGGTTTTCAGTATTGCAGTAGAATCCATAATAAGGCTAAATTCCTCTGGTTTTGTAGTTGTAGGTACAAAGTAAACAAACACAATTCCGAAAGGAGAGTATGTCAAGTTGTCAGTAGTGTTCACTCACGTTGTAAACTGTTTCCTTTGTATTGCTTTAGCGTCTGGGGATTTGGTGACTGTCTTGGTTACTGCAAGTAGCGAAGACGATTCCTCTCCTGGAGAGTGTCTAAACCTAGACTTCACGGCAGAGGACTGGAGGCTTCTTTCAGTTACCATCATCTTGTATGTGGGTTTTGTATGTAGAGCTTCAAGTATAATCAGTGGAAGAGGAAATAGCATGTCTGAAGCATGCTTCGAGGGTTTCTCGTGAGGGCTGCAAAGGTCAAGTTAGGCTCACCGTGTGTGCCGTGAAGGTGACAGACCGGGCAGAATTCCTGCCTTCCCTTTCAGTAAGATGAAGGCATTAATCTCGTCCCCAGGAGAGGCTGCTGCAGACTGCTTGTTTGCAACAGCAGTGTTAAATGAAAAGAACTGGAAGAATCTTAAGTGGAAGACTATCAAAATGCTGCTTTATTTAAATTGAAGGATTTTGTCAAATTGAATTTTCAAAGGGACAAGTAATGCTGGTAAGTAACGTACTTAAAAAGCACAGAATTGTGCTACAGTATCAAAATCCTGGGTTGTACAGGACAGTTTGTCCTATCTTTGGAGCTCCTGCTTTTTCAGCTTTTGGCTTCCCTGCTTGATGAATATTTGAAAAGCCTGGAGGCCTACTGAGCCTCTTACAGCTAAGGGAAGGGTGAAGATAAGTTTTTGATAATACAATCAGGGATAAAGCAGTCCAAAATGAAGGAAAACTGTGTTGGTAATGGCCTCCTTGATGGAAGATTCATTGCTTCAGGAGCCTAATCTGAGACCAAGATGAAGCCCAAACCTGACACTCTTCAGAGCATAATGCAAGATTTACAGGTCTGCCACACTCCAGAGATTAAAAATAAAAAAACCTCCAAGCCTCCCTTTATACCCTTGAAAAACTTCAGGGGAAAAAGAGGAGATTTGTTTTCTTGTGAATATTTAATAAATAAAACAAACAAAAAACAAAACAATCACACAAAAAACTTTGCTATGTTTGTGCCAAGGCATTCAGATTCCTCCCTTCTCTGATGCTCACAGGCCTGCGGCTGGCAGGGAGTTGTTGGGGTACGATATTCTTGGGTGAATGCAGCAGCTGCAGTGCACAATGAGCAGGGCTTGTATGGGTGCTGGGTGAGCTCGGCTCTTCAGAAACCCTTCTTGAGCAGTCGTCGGCTTGGCTGGGGTGAGCCTGGCCAAGTGCCCTACCTGAGCTGTGCTCCTGGAATGGTTTCGCTGTAGTTGGCTTGAACATAGAGAGCCACTTAAGATCCCTGCCAAGCTGATCTACTGGAAAACACTTTCCTATAACTTAATCTGGCAATTCCTAATAAACTTGGGAAGGCAGGCAGGACTCTGCTAACAGACACCTGAGAAGATGCCTGTTTTGGGTCATGAGCCTCTCCATCACACCGTGGGGCATTCAGCGCTGTGGTGCTTCAGGAGAGCCAAGAGGCAACAGCACAAAAGTCAGATCCTCGGAACTGCAAGGGAAGAGAAGGGCAGAGGCTGTCCCAGCTCTCACGTTTGACTACTGGGAAGTCCTTCTGTACTCCAAGACAGAGCTATTTGCATTCATATCATGGTATAAACACTCATAGTTGCTTCACCCGGTCCTTTGAGACAGACAGCGTGTGGGATGACCGGTTTCTGCATGAGATGAAGATATGACATCAGTGTGTTAACATTAATGACTTAGATGCTTTCTGAAAAAAAGCACTCTGTCCTTAGATACTTGTTGCTTTGTGACAGCTGGTTCCAGTAATTTGTTTTTATAGGGCAGTTTGTAGTAAATGAATGACATGTTGAATATTTTACTGAGATTTTAGATTATCTAAAGAATACTTTCCGGTTTACTAATTGGTAGATAATGCTGCGTACATTGATGTTGACATGAGCAAATGGATTTAAAATGATTTTGAAGCAAGCCTCATTAAAAGATGTTCTAATTCAGTCAACAGGAAATGTCAACTAATATGTCCGTACTCGCTCTCTCAGCCCAGATTGGGGTAGTGTTGGAGCCTTTATGGGTCGGTATTAATTATAGGCAAGTATGACTGCTGCATGGGGATATTGATAAGTCTTGTTAAATTCTGGATGACAAATTCTGTGAATTCAGTTCATTAGAAGGTGGTAAATGTGAAAGCTGTGTAATTAGCTGTCTTACAGAGTTCCTTTTGGCCTTTGATGAACCATCCAGGCGAGGGAAGGGAGACCTAAAAGCAGTCTTGTTCTGAAAAATGCCTAGGACAAATGAACAGACATAACTGGAAGGTGTGGTCAGGTTGATTTGGTATGTGGTTGAGCCTCTTGAAAGTTCTGGAGGCAGGTGGTGATTCTGGAAAGTTTTCTAAAAGCTGATTTTCCACAATCTGGGAGCTGAGTTGCAGGATCCCTATAACTGTCTTAAAGCAGGCTTGGTAGAAATGGGAAGGAAGCTCCGTGTTGCAGTCTGAGCTGCTGTTGAGGCTGTCTCTTTTTATGCATGTAATATTTGCCTGTAGCCGTGAGAAAAGAAGGCAGAAAACCTCTAAGGGCCCACTTGCATATATATGTTGCCATGATGCACAGGGCTTTTGTTGGCAAAGGTGATCTGATCATCCAGCTAGATACTGATGAGCAGTTACAGTCCAAGAGCATCCTAAGCAAGGAGGTAGATTTTGCTGCCTCCTCAGGCTTTCAGTAAATCGCTGTAGTGACAGTACTACTCCAGGCCCATTTTGTTGTAGATGGGGGGAGATTCTTTACTCACCCAGATTAGGATCTGCCAAATGTGGGTTTTCTGACAACCAAATAACTAAGCTCTCTTTACAAATCTAGATGGCACTAGACCATGCTACATGAATTTGATACGGAAGAAAAAGGGATCTTTGGTGTGAAAGCCTTGCAGGATGACCAGTTTGTTCATGGTTCTGGAAGTAGGTAGACCCCAGGCTGTGTTGATGAGACAGTCCATCAAGTGCAATGGTAGAGTGGTGAGGCTCTGCTTTCAGTTCAACACTGGCTAATTTTTGTTCTGTTCTGTGCCATCCCGATAGACTTTGTGCAGATGAGCCTGCTGGTTTTTCTTAAAACTCCGCAATAATAAATGATATAGAAGGTTATTGCAAGCATCACTTGCTTGCTGACCACCATCAAAACTTCAGAGTGCACAGAAGGATGTAGCTTTGCTCTCTTGCAAATAGTGTGTAAAGTTTTAAATTCATAAGTATGGATTTGCTTAAACCTCCGGTATTTATTTCTTTAAGACAAATGGGAGAATCAGTACATGCGTAGCTCTGGTCCAGCATTAACCCTTTTCTCTTTCAGGGAAAAAGAGCATCTCTGAAGCTTAGTAAATTAAGAAAAAAATGCTTTGGAGACATGACTAACATATCAAATATTCACTATGTTGCGTAAATCTATTATGGGTGTAATGTAATGTTGTCTCTAAAGAGATTCGTGGCTGTTGGGGCAAGTGAGGAAGCAATCCTTTTCAGTAAACTGTGGCTTGATGCATACATTTTTAAACAAACCTGGAGAAACTTAGACTTCTCTTACAGCATTGTCGTGGTTCTGTTCCACTTACTCTCTCTAGTTGCAGCCATCTGGCTTGCTTAGGGAGCATGGTGTTCACTGAAATAAGACTAATGTTTGAAATATCTGACTTTGCTAATTGGGGAACGAGTGTAAAGGAGAAGCTATCTATAGTCTTCGTCAGCACTCTTTAAATCTTGGAGAAATGGGGAGCAGAACACTGCAGTGAAGTCATGAGAAAGTGCTGGAGTGTGGGGAGAGGGGAAAAATTTCCTTCAGAAGTAAAAGCAGCCTTTGCTTGTAGTGCAACTGACGTTTCTTCGACGAAGTGTAAGTGATTGTGGCATCAGAAATAAGCTCCTGTAGTCTCTGTGCAGTCTGTAGTACTGCATTTCCAACTCCCACGGTCCACATCCAATGTTTTTGTTGTGTTTACTGTGTGTGTGCATGGAGCAGTTGCACACAGGGAGGGAAAGCAGTGTGTGCAATGTCACAGCTACTGTCATGTGGGCAGGGATGCAACTTGCTCTCCAGACCTCCTTTGTATTGGCAATACAAATGCTGACAGTCTTTACGTCTGTTTCCCTACTGTTGTCTTGTTTCCCAGATAGTTATTTATGTCGATGGCTTTCATACTATGTGTTACACAGTGCCTAGTGCAAGGCAGCATTCACTTTTGTTATGCCTTCTGGTTGCTGCCCTATTCCAAATTAACAAAATCATTGCTAATGTTAGAGCAGAACTTTCCCTACCAAACCTAAGAATAGAGTAATAATATAAAACAGGAAATGAATTCCTCTTCTTGTTACTTCTGTAATCCCATCTGATGCTTGTGGGCCAACCCGTTTCCTCTCTTATGGGCATGCCAGACTGTTCAAATGGGACTTGAGCCACTTTGAGTTTTTGTTTATGTCGAAAACTAACAAATATGAACATTATTCATTTAGAGAATAATCCTGTCAGTAGACTACATGTAGGCATAATCGAAGGATACTTAATGTGCTACGTTACCTGGGATATTGGGGGTTATTTTTATTATATTCTGAAAGTAATCTGCAAGATCTGATATGAAGAGACACAAAAGGTTAGTTGAAAGCAGACAAGAACTGAATCATTGAATTGAATAAAAACTGCATTGTGCAAGCTGTAATGCTCCTTTCCATTCATTACTGCAATTATAATTATGGAACCCAAAGTATTTAATTGGCCTCACATACTCTTTACACTGAATAGATTGCATTGTTACTATTTAAAAAAAAATATCCTCTTATGCATTGCAAATACATGTACGTGTTGCTCTCTGGTTCTCAAGAGGTTTCTTTGTTTATATGATGAGTGATTAACTGAATTATGGATCTTCCCTATGTTGTGTCAAACTAAAATCAAATGGAAGAAGAATTCTTCCCATGCATCAGATGAAATTAAATGGAAGCTTAAAAAATACAGCTTCCTACATTAAAAACCCGACCGAAAAACAAAGTGATTTTGGCCATTAAAACTGATTTCAGAAGTATGGCAGCCCCTAAAATAGATTTTAAAGAAAAAAGGTAAGCAAAGTAAAGCTAAAATACTGATTTCAAGGCTCAGTAGGCGTTTTGCAGAACTGACTTTTGGACCAGTGCTCTGCAGGCAAAACTTCAGTAAGGCAAAGCATAGTCACCTAAAAGGATGTATTTTGGCCTTAAAGGGTCTCCCAATCGTTGTTCCTCTAACAATTAGTAACAATGATTTTGTTATTTCAATTAATGAAAACTGCTTGTCAGGCAGAAGGGAAGATGGCTTGACCCAGTTTGTATCCCTGTGTGTGTGTGTGTGTTTTAAACTATACACGCACATTAAACTTAGTAGTCAAAACTGTAGAGGGAAAAGGGCTGCATCTTCTGCTTGGCTCCACTTTCAGGGTAGCTGATCTATACGTCTGAGAGATTTCCATGTCCAGGTATGGTGGGTTGGCATGCTGGTTTGTGAAATCACTTGTTTTGTTTTCCTCTCCTGCCCAAAGCTGTATCAAGATTTTGAAAGCATGGTACTACCAGTGTGTGTTCATAGGAAAAATTTGTCGGCTGAGCTCACATCTGTCTATTTGGCTTCGATGCCCACGTTGCTCCGGGTTAACATGTTGTTGCATGTTACCTTCATGACTGTAACTCCTGTGGTGTGTGCTCGTACTCTGTATCACGCAAAGTACCTTCTCTGTCTCATTTTGGGTGAGCTAGCTCAAATTATCTTGCTTTATGCACCTTTGCTTTTTGTGTATTGTGTGTGAAACAAGCAGACATGTTTAATTACAAAGCAGTAATTCCATCAGCAAGGCTCTAGTGAGCCCTTTGAATGTAGGGGAAGCCTATTTGTTCTTCATTAAGAACAGAAAGGTGCAGAAAGGTTTGTTTTTCCACACTTATTTCTGCATCCCTGTTTGATGCTCGTACAGTATTTATTGTCCTTTCCTGATCTTTTAATGTTTCCACAAATGGAAGGACGGTGGGTTCTGATATACCCAGATCGTAACTTCCCACTTAAATGGCTTTTTAAATGGAGCGTTTTTCTGAATTGCTGCTTCTTCTTGTTGGCTAATCTTCGCTGAGGGGTTGGTGGGGGATGAGGACTGAAATCGTCATACACAAAGATGCTGTGTGTAACACTTGGCAGGGAGACTTGAAATTGGATTACAAGCTACTATTCCAGCAAGTAAATGTCCATGGTGTTTTTATAGCTTATCTCTATTCATCTATGTTTGCAGGGCTTTGCTTGCCAAGTGTTAATGTAAACACTCTATTTTGAGACATCGGTCCATTTGCCTTCTGGACATGCTTCTTTTATAAGGTGGTAGTAAACCTCCGTACATAAAAATAAAATAGCCCTGTGGTCATAACTGCACACAAACTAATGTTACTGATGCAAAGCGTCTGACAGCAATTGCCACCTGTGTCAGCAATTCAGGGCACTCTAACTGAAGCCCGGTGTCAGGAAAATACTCTTGCTTTAGGCACCAGAGCTTGCCCTGGCCTTCATCTTGTCTTCTGGCTTTGGAGCTGCTCCTTTGGGCTCCAGTATGGGGCCGGAATGAGTCGCTAGCTGTGCCATGCAGCTAACAAAGGTGGTTTTCTAGGCTCTGTGTCCCACCGGTGGGTTCCTCACAGGCCGTCAGCAGGTACACCTGCGGCCCTGGGCGGCCTTGCCGAGGTGCCGCAGCCCTCTCACAAGGAGCTCCTTGGGCCTCGCTCCTCTGACAGCTTCTCCGCGCTGTTGAGTTTCTTAAGCCCGCCTTGGGGCTTTGTGGCTCGAACCTCGCCCGTGTGTCTACAAGCTGTATGGCTGTAGAACTGTTCCTGGTCCTGCTGGGCGGCCACGGTCTGCTGAATACAAGTGAGAGCTGCTTAAACACAGTCCAGGGTCCTCCTGGGTTGAAGACAGAGCCCCTTGGGAACCAGAGCGGTCTGGTGACGTGTTCCAGCGGTGAAGCTGGAGGTACCCTGTGGCTGAATTGGGAAGAATTACTCTGGCTTTCAACAGAGTTGCTTGACTCTTCTAGAAAAAGTTTTATAGACTTGATGCTCAGTGAAAAATGGGTAATAGTTCAAACTCTTACAGGGATTTAGGAAACTTTTTTAGGATATTGTTGATTTGACTTAAATTGTGTATAAACATCGCCTGAAACTGACTGGAGAGGAGAAAAATGAGCAAAGCTTGCACGTCTAGCCAAGCAGTAGGTCATGCTGGTGGTATGTGTTGCACAGTATTTTAGAATAGACTGTCCAAGCTCTCCGACCTCTACAGCCTGGAGAAGATGTGGGGAATTCCAGTACTAGAGGGATCTTGTTGTCAAACACTCTGTTTTGTGGTTCAGAGTACCTGAAATGTGTCAGTGATGTTGAGTGGAATGCAAATCACAAATGTCCATTACACTTTGTTGAATAAACACATTTGCACTTGTGTATAATGAAATACCTTTATACTGCCTTATAACTAACACGCTTATTCTGCAGCCCTTCCTTTTAGGACAGGGGAACTCAAGGGTCAGCTGTGCTCTGACTTTATGAGAAATGTGTGTGATCAGCTCCCAGAGTGACAAATGGTAACTGTCGCTTAATTTTTATCCCCAATTATGTATCTCTGGGACCAATTTTTCAGGTGGAATGCTGGAGCCATTAAAAAGAAATAAGTAAACTATGCTGTATTCCATCATTTTTGGCAGCTGCCCAGTGGTCTGTAGCTTTAATATGTGCCTTTCTATATGGATATTTTTCATAAGGCTTCTGCAAGAGGACTGTTTAACACTTTTTGACTTAATTTATGAAGATGCAAGTTGTAAGTAAATCTTGAGCCAAGCTCTTACATGTGGAGCAAATACTGTTTCAGTACTATTGTTCCCAGAATTTATAGGTAAATTGGTAGTAGATATGTTTAATACTTCATTCTCAATATTTCCAGCCTCAAATAAGGCAGACTCTTCCCTGAATCATAAATGTTTAAGGGAAGTGACATTGCATTGCTCTGCTTGTTTTTTACTTATCGGATTAGAGCTAGATAAACTGGTTTGTGCTTTTCACTTTTTGGCAGTTCAGTGGTTTCTGCAACACAGTTGTAATTTAAAGGCTGGCAGAACCTTAGTTTTATTGGAAGCATTAATATACCATATAGAGGCTTAAGCATTATCAAGTTTTGCCAGTTGCTCTTAATATTTTCTATAGAAAGCAATAAAGATCATGGTTTTGGGATGCAATAATATTCAACTAAATTTTCAGTGCTCCTATGTATGTTGTGAAGGTTCTTGCCTCCTCTGTTGCGGGGGGCAGAAGTCCTATGTCATCTGGTGATGCAGGATTTCCAACCCATTAGTTTACTTTCAAGTAAGAAGTTTTATGGTGTGTTGTAGGTGATTTGGCATTTTCAAAGGTAGCTTAAGGGAAGCTGGATTTCCTTGGAAGTTGAAGGAGTCTTGTTGTCGGCTTCATGTTCACTTCAGACTGCTAGGTGAGTTTTTGATAAGGGGCCCTTTTGCTTTGTCAGGGAATTTGTCCTCCTGTTGGTGTGGTCTACTTTCTTATCAAGCTGCCTATTACCATAAAGGTGTATGATTTGTGAGTAGCCTTCTGCTGTTGATGTCTGCCTTTTGTTCTTCTCAAGCGGTTCATCAGCCATTTTAGGAAGGGAGCACAGGTATTTTATCGTGAGTGACATAAGAAGCTTTACATTGTGTGCCACTTTGCAGTTACTAATATACTTAATGAGCTTACTAAGTTGCAGAAACTATGTACAAGCGTATTGGTTTCTTTAGCAGATTGATGTGTTTATGTGCATGTAAATCTATGTACAACGAAAGCTGCTTAGCAGCTGCAGTTGTAAACGCACACTAGGCTTGTTGGACACGCAGTCTTGGTTACTGCTGTTGACACAATGAAGTAACTCCAGTTGGTTAGCACAGTTCTTTCCCAGGAAATACTGGAGGCTAGCGTGTGCTAAATTTTGATCCCAGAGGGGATTTTCTGACAAACTTGTCATCTTCTTTAAAGCACGGTGAATATTCTTAGCATGCCAACGCAGCTGTAAATTGAACGTGTCCTTTTGTATGCGTTGGCCCAGGCCAGTGAACTGGATTGCCCCTGCTCGTGCATGGGTGAGAAGAAGAAAAAGCGAGGTTGGTTGCCTGCGCTTACCGGGCAGAAGGGCTATCTGTCACTGTCACAGCCTCGCCCTGCCTGGATTGCTTCTGCTTCCGTCAGACAGAGATGAACGGTGACTGCTGACACCTTTGTGGAGTCTTCTTGGAGACCTATCCTTTTCAAAGCAAATGTTTTCTAGTGAATGAGGGGTTTAGTTTGCTAGTAATAACCCTGAAGAAGTTGATGAATGTAGCACTTCTCCCAGGTCAGCCTGTGCTGTCCGTGGCATGGGAAGGAGCAGGGCCAGCCACGCTTGCAGACGCTGCCCTTCTCGCAGCACAGTCATGTTCCCGGGCAAATTGTAGCTTTGTAGATCTTGGTTCTTTCCTACACCCTTCTAGGATGTGGAGCTCCCTTAATTTCTGTGGGAAATCCAGTCTGTGGTATTTAACAACTGTCTGCATAAATAATAAACAGATGAGTAAACTTGGGAAAAAACACCCCAAAATAAACATCCCAGGTGTCTCGTCCTCATTCACAAACCATCGTGTATCACATGATTCAGATGCATTTCCCGTCTATGGATTTCAGGTTGAATAACTTCAGCATACTTGATAGCAACACGAAAGAAACGGGGATGGCATGCAAAGTCGTGTTCTGTGTGCTGCCTTCTGCTCGCTGTGAGCCAGTCCTGGGACGGCTTTGATAACTCCTGCCTCTCGGATCCAAGGCTCTCTGCCCCTACAAGGTGGTGAACCACATCGTGAGGTGATTATGTGTATGTACATTGAAAACTAGTCTGCGGTCTCCCAAGTGTAAGAAAACGCTTCGCATTTTGCACTGGTACAGTTTGAGCCTTGCTTTGTGAAGTAGATGCATGTCTGATGTTAAGCTTCAATTGATATTGTCAAGCTATTTTTTAAACAGTTACACATGAAGAAAGCAGTTGATGTCCTTTTCGAAAGTTATTTCTCACTGTACGATGTGATTGGAATGAATGACAGACTACATCTAATTGCAGGCTGTGTTATTTAAACCTTCTGCAGTGGAGTTCACACCTGTTTTGTAGTTCCATTGTTACCTTTGCAGTTCCACGTTCAGGATAAATGTATCTATATGGGTATACTGATGAATAATTTCCCTTCATCATTATTATTTAATAAATAGTTAGCTCTCACCATCGTGTTCTGTTTGGTACTTGGCAGAGATTTTGGGAGGACATAGTTACGATGTTTCTGTACTCCCCTTGGTGTTTCTTCCCCTGCTGGTTATAAATGAACCATTGCAGCCCTTGCACAACTTCTGAATGGACAATGCAGTTCTTGTGCAAGTCCAGCGTGTCTCCCACTTGTCCGGGGAAGTCAGTGCTGAGGACTGGAAGATAATGAAGTTAATGAGTACACCACAGAGTCAGCAGTATTCTTGTATTGAGAACACAACAAATGGAAGATGATGTCCTTGGTTAAACTAATTTCATCAGAGGTTCGCTTTGAGAAGCACGGCTTTGTGTGAGCATGGGCTCTAGCTGCGCGCCTTGCTGCTGGCAGCGGGCCCCCTCGCTTGTACGGAGGTGACCTGGGCCGTGACCCAGTTTCCACCTGCGCTTTGACGAGCGTAGCTTTAAGAGGCCAGCTAGTTTGACTTGAAACTGCAAGTAGATTACTAAAATACATGCGCTTTTCAATAAAGGTGTGCTAGAGATTTATTTCAGTGTATCGAATTTTACTTAGTGCTTATTAGTCACTATTGTTAAAAATAAGTGCTCGCTGATACCGTTACGTTAAAGGTGAAGATGTTCCGAAGCGCAAGGAAAGCACGTGTTCGTAGGTGTTCATTACAGCTTAACTGCTGGTGTCATTCTTTCCAGAGAGCATTAGAGATCCTATTCTGTGGAAAGATTTAACCCCTTGAAAAACAACAGAGAAGACGGTCAAAACACTTGCAAGGTTAATATCAGTTAAGAAATAGCTTTTAAAACCAGGCAAGCTCAAAAGATGGCACTTCTTGAATAAAACACGTTTCTGCTTTTGAAAAAAAAATCCATCTGAAGAAATCACATTTTTCATGGAAAAGCTCAGCGATAGAAAGTACAGGTATAAGCACCCTAGATAATAGGAAGGGAGCTGAAAGAGATTATCTTTATTTCTGAGATAGGATCAGATGTATTAGATAATTTCTAATTTAGTTTTGAAAATCCTCCAGTTACAGGGATCCTGTAATGTTCCTTGTCAGCCTTTACACATGCTTAGCTGTCCTGATAGTTTTCGTATTTATAAGTTTTCTAACTATTAAGTTTAAACCTTCCTTGCTGAAGAGGCTTGTGCTGTAAAATTGCTCAATGGGATTTAAACACATGTGCAGCAAATTGCTGAGGGCTGGAGCACAGGTGCACTGGATATAGTGTTTTTCTTCCATTGACCTTAACCAAAGAAGCAAAAGGATTCAGCAAACATTGTTCCAGGTAATGTGATTTGCTGAAAAAGTATATATTTTTAAGGTGTTTGCTACAGAGGTCTAAAATTACGTGGACATTTTGCCGCCCTCAACAAGAAAAAATGCATCTCCAGTTAAGTTCCATAATAAAAATAGTGCTTTAATAGAGACCTTTTCCTTAAAAGCTCAAGTATTTTAATGAAACTTGCTTCATCGTAAATCAAAGCACTTACTGCTCTGTAACCACAAAGTCTGACTCGGGGCTGGCAGTTCTTTTATCTTGGTGAACAGTTCTGACACTGTTCGTCTGATTTGTTTCATTATTTTTCTTTCAGAATAGTACATCATCTGCAGAAACTAATTCTTTAGGTGTCAGTTCACGGATTCAGCAGTAATCTAAGCCCCGTGCTCGTGCTCCACAGCAGCACTGCACCGCGAGACCCGGAGAAGCGGTATTGATCCCCCGGTGCCTTAAACAGTAACACGTTTACAGCCCTCGCTCCTTGGATCCCTCCCCAAAACCTCCTCCTTCCACGGCCCGGCGAAGAGCAGAGGCCCCGTGCCCCCCGAGGGCTGGGCGAGCTCCCCGCGGCCAGGCGGGCGCAGCGGCCGCTGGAGGCTCGCGGCGGATCAATAGCAATTCTGTTATGGGCCAGATGTCAAAGCACAGAAATATGCTTTCAAATCCCAGGGACTTGCTGTGACAGCTAGTGTGCTAAAAGACATTTGCTTGGCAATCAAAGGCATTAATAGTGGTTTTTGTTGACCACCTGTTCGGGGGAGGTTTTTAATTACCTTTTTGGTTGCTGGCCAGCGTGATAATGCTGCTACATGTTTCCTTTCCTCTGTTTGGTTCCCCCAGCTTGAACACAAAGCAAGCATTAAATTGCCTTTTCAGAAGTGTTGAAGCCTTTGGAAGGGGCGGCATGCTTATTCCATATCTTAGTTGTATCTTGAAACCTGGGGTGACAGGAAGTTGAATTTCAAGGGAAAAGGCTAAGAATAGGCTTCAGGAGTAATTGGCAGTCTTTATGCTGCTCGCTTTGTTCGGGAAGTTTGCATGCCGGAGGATGGCTTGGGAAAGGCACTTCATTACAAGTGGCATGAGCTGGAAGGAGAAAGGACTGCTGGTGCTCTGTGTAATTTTTGGATGCAATCTTCTAATCTGAGAACTTGAAAATGCAGAGCCTGACACCTGAAGGGTGTTTATTCCAGTGTGGATCATCAACCTTCAGATTCCTGTTAAGAGACCTCTGTCTCCTGAGCTAATGCAGAAACTTTGCGGTAAGCTGTTATTTTCTGTGTGAACCAGTCAAGAGAAGAGGGATGAAATGCGCGCTGGTGAATGGGTTTTATAGATACTCGTTGACAGCAGCAGAGGATTGCAGCATTCTGGCCTTGCTTTGGGAGCTCTGGCAATGCTTTGCTCATAGATTTTCTGTGCTTTTACCCCAGGCTGTCTCATTTTCTGCTCACTTTTCTTTTTGGTATCTACCAGCTCATGTAGCCTCTCATTTGTCTCCTTTCTGATTCTGGAGGTGGGGGTGGCAGCAGTTGCACCCCTGCTGGTGGGCTGGCTCCGTGCTCCCTCCCTTCTGGCTTATCTTCAGGAAAAGCTGTGTGAAGCCCCCATGTTCATGGGCACAGGGACTGGAGGGGGTCATGCAGGCAGGGGCTGTGCAGGAAGGAATTGGGCTCAGTGCAGGTGTGGGGTCTCCAGATGTTTGAGATGCCAAATTCTGCTGACCCTCTCCTGAGCACATACAGTCAGATGGGACTTGGCCCATCTTGCACAGATTTTTCCATCAAAAATTAAGGTAAATTGCTGTCACAGAAGTGATGCTCTCTCCACTGCACCCCCTCCTTTCCCCCAGCTTCTTTGTCAAATTTCAAGGCTCGTTCCTGAGCATGCGGTTGCTGGAGATGCTGCCTACGGGCACTGACAGTAAAAATCCTTCTGCAAGGAAAATGGGGGTTCCTCCAAGCTGGACGTGAAGCAGACCCAAAACATTTTGGCTGAAAATCTGCTGTTCTCTGCCATGAGCGTGGGTTCCGCTACTCTGTCCCCTTCCTGCCCTAAGAGAAAGAAACCATCTGCCTCCCCAGGCCAGCCTGGGGTCAGGGCTTGTGGCGCTGCTTTATGCCGAATTTCCAAGGATTCGGACTTGCCACTGACCATCTAGATATGCTTTCCATGGTTGTAGCGGGCACCTTTGGAGTGCGGGTGGTCAAGGAGTGAGGAAGTGGAGATGCTGTGGCGGGGCTGGGTGGAACAAAGCCTCCCTGCCCTGGCGGAGGAGCTTCCGTGGGGCCGGGAGCCGCCGCTCCCGCAGCGAGCCCCTTGCCGCTCCAGCCTCCGCCAGCGTGGTTGTCAAAGCTGTCTTTGATGTGGGGAGAGGATAATTCTGACCTACCTCTGAGAGCTGTTAAGGATTAATGGTTACACAGGGCTTTGAATATGTCAAGCTTTATGTAAATACCAGATACGACTTTTTTATTAATACCCCCCACATGCTCTCAAGTAAATAACCCCTGCCGTGTGCGCGGTGCCTGAAGGCAGGCAGGGCAGCGCGGTGCCAGCAGCCAGGACATCCCATGGCAGCTGCTGGGCACCGCAGACCCTCGCCCGCGTGCCCCCGAGAGGGTCTGTGCTCCCTGCCTGCGCCCCACGGTGAGATTGCAGATGAACCGTCAGGTAGGAACGGAGCCACTTAGCACTAGGCATTTAAATGAGTAGGCAGTAGCCCTTGGGGGCAGGCTGGCTTGGTACCAGCTTTATTAATTATTACTTTTTTTTTTAATCTGCAAAAACAGTCATCCTCTGAAATGCCACTTCAAGGTTTAAAAGTAAGTTATATGGGATGAAAGGAGAGGTTTTTTTTTTTCTTTGTGCAGAGAAAACGTTAAAATATTCTGTCATTTTGAACTAAGTTCCATTAATTTATAACTTGGCTTACTCTTAATATGGGATGCTTAAAGAGGGAGGATTAACCTGTGGTTTATAGCTCCTCTGCCCTTGTTTATATGTGTCTGTAACAACAGACAAAAAAACCCTTTACATCTAACCTTTCCTGTATATTTCTTATATAAGGCTGTGTCAGGCTTTTACTGCTCCATTCAGGAACTCATTTCCAAAACTTTGTTATGCATAAGAAACTATGGAGGGTGGGAATTGACTTTTTGCCAGTTACTTACTTAAACTGAAGAGATCTTTGCATTCAAATTACTTATCTGGAGTGCTGGCAGGCTAATAAATTCAAGGGGCTGTTCTAGCCACTGTCAATCTCAAATGTAATCCTATTAAAATAATTGAGTATTTTCAGGGTAGAGAATTCCCTCTTCCTGCTGTCCACGGCACACAAGAGAAAACATGAAAGGCAGCCTGGAGTGTCCTCCGAATGTCATTGAGCCGACCCCGCGTGCGTTGTGTAATTCCCTTCTGCCAGGACTTGGCCAGCTGCAGCACGCCGTGGGGGCACAAAGTTTGTAACGCAGTAATGTAGGGCAGTCCGTACTCCAACTTCTTGCCTTTTTTTTTTGGAAGTGATGTCAGTGGTTTTGGCCTTGCTCTGTGTTTCGATTGGGCTAGTTCACCTTGATTACAATGGGAGACTTTTTGTTGTCCTCTGGGATTTGCACAGGGAATGCAAGGAATGTCAAACACAACCTGACCTGCTCTTTCAGGGGCCATCCCATGCAACTGCCAGCGTTGTGCAGTTAATTCAGGTGGGAGGCTACTAACCCCGTCGCAAATTCCTTTTTTTTCCTGATCCTTACAGATGCTGAGATAGGTGCTAGCAATCTCTTTGGCCATGTTTTTGCTTTTGTTTTTCATTTGAAAGTCAGATCGGTTCTTTGTTTTGTAGTGTGGCCCCACGAACAGTTGTTTCACCAGAGCTAGGACAATGGAAGCTCTTTGTGGTGATGCTGCTGTCGAAGCCCCCAGGACATCAAAGCAGAGCTTCTGTTGCTTTTTCAGAGATGACAGTTTCTCCAGTTTGTCTTTTGATAATCTTCAAATGCAGGCATGACCTGAATTTACGACATGGAGAAAGAAAAACGGTAGGAAAAATCTCTGAAAGCTTTTAAGGTATCTTTGACAGCAGTAAACTAGAGAAAATAAGCGCAAGTTCTTTCCTCTCCCCTTTATTTTTGCAGGTCACTTTAGAGGAAATCAGAGCAAATCCGAATACTTCAAAAACAACCCTCAACCCAATTTCCACCAGCAACCAACCAGAAGTCTCCTGCCATGCAGCCCGCAAACCTCAAATTCTCTTTGGCAGGCTTGTGTGAAAACCATCTCTGTATTACTTGCCACAAACAGGACATGGGTTTCATGAAGTACCCCTGATCTAGGAAAGTAAACAAATTTATTTTCCGTAGTATGTCGAATCACTGCCGAAGCTTTTACATGGTGGTGCAGCACTTCGGCACAGACAGCTGACCTGAATGTTTTCCTATCTTGGTGTTACCTTTGCATCCAGCAAGCTCAAAAGAGAGCGTTGTTTGGCTGGAGAGAAACGATGGGATGCGGAGGTGATTCCTGTTGCTTGTATCCTCATAATTATAAGGGTGTGATATTGTTTAGCCCAGTTTTTCTGCAGAGCATAATCTAAAATGTGTGCCCGTCTTGCTTTGTGGCTTGTGTGTGTTCCATTTCATCCATGAGCTTGTGTTACCTTGAATTGAATTGGTTTATGGCATGCTGTTTTCGGTAAAGCGGCAAAAGAAATGGTCACATAATTCAGCAGGGCTTGCCCTTGGAGTGATTTAGTTACGCTGGGTGATGGCTGAGGAACCTTATTGATTTGGAGCTCCCATTGGAGCTGAATTCGGAAAGCTTTGCAGCACCTGCAAGACACTCGCCTGAATAGAGCTACTGAGAAAAGCATTTCAGTTATTGGCATTGCTCCTAATGCATTTTGTATGTGTCTATACCACAGGGAGAAATGTGTGGTTATTGTTGAAATATTATCTACACAGGTTTTCAGAAGATGAAGAAAAGGCACTTTGCTGCAATAACTGTTGTGGACATGCTATTGTGATAATGCTTTGGCGTTTTTATATTGAGATGTGGCTCAATATATTTTCGCCTTGCTGTGTACATTTTTAAAAACAGTCAAGCAGAGATATTTGATAAATGGTGCTTTGAAGGCTGCTTTCTGCTGTCCAGTAATTTTGGCTTGAAACGTTTATTTGAATTGTTATTTAGTTTAATCTACTTGGATCTAGATAGTAATACGTATCAGCTGCTCTAGTAGCTGTGCTATGTATTAAGCATGAAATAACATTGATAATAGGAATCTGAGGGAATAAATGAATCTCTCTGAATTGCTTTATATTGGTAAGCTGATTTGGATGAACTCGAGGTAACAGATTTTTCTTTTGTCATGGCTTTGCAATGTATGTTGCGGTCTGCTGGAAGCAGCTCTAAATATGTCTTGTAGCCACCGTAACTGTGTGAGGAAATGTCCTTTCTGTGTGATGATTTTGCAGGAAGGTTTTATAATTGTTTTCCGTAACAGCACCAAACCTGTGGCTTTTTCTCAAACCCTTCTTCAATATGGCTCATAAAACTCCTTTAAATGTGGGGGGGGGGCTTTATGCAAAAGGCAGTTACTTAGCACTGGCCTCAAGGGAAATGGTACAGTGTGGAAAAACCTGGAGGTGAAAATAGGAAACCTGTGTTGTAGCTCAACATTTTTGTCTTGTTTTCTAGCTTTTCACCATCTTTTATCCTTACAAAACAAAATGGAGTTTGTCTAATCACCAAAGTTGCAGAGTAAGTACTTGTGTCTAGGGTGATAGTTGTCAGTGCCAAGAAATAGAATTGAGCAGAATTAAACCAAAACCTGATTAGTGACCTACTTACAAGAAGCAGGAGGTTCTTGGATTCTAGCTTAAGTAAATTCCAAATACTGTATTTAATTGTTTCTCCCTGATTAATAACATCTAAGTATAATATCTGTCAGGATTTTTAAAACAAGGAAGCAACTTTAAAGCATTACATTTACTTTACCTTGGGAGAACTTAATTAGCTGTCAACCACACTGCACATGAATGGTGACTTTTGAATGAAATTATCAAATCTCTATTCCTGAGGCATTTTTTCACCCTACTTCCACAATAGAGGGGAACAGGAGAGATTTGTTTAGGTAGAAGCAAAAGTAATTTTAGGAAAATGCTTTTGTGCATGCGGTTTTCTTGTATTAATTACAGAAGCATATAAACGTTCTGTTCCTGTGTGAAAGTGAGTGACTTACACAGAGGGGTTATTAAATCAGGTTGGAAGTGCACTTCCAAGCAGGTACAAGATTGTGGCCTTGTGGTTCTCCATTTAATGGGCTAATTTCTTATGGGATTGAACTTCTATCATTCAACTGCATACCACGGTAATTTACTTATTTTACAAATGCAATAAATAGATCAAAGCCAGCAAATCAGTTGAACAGTCCTAATTTAGAGCTCCTTGCTTTTGCCATCACGTGATGGCAAAAATGTGGCATGGTTATTGGGAAATTTGATGCATTGGTGAAGATGGTGAAGAGAGTTGAGGACATAGTGGTAAAGCAAAGGAAAGCAAAGCAATTTGAAGTATTAAAATATCTTAGTGTTTTGATAGGTTTGTTGGCAGTGATGTGAGTTGGTGAGACAGTGTGTGAGTATAAACAGCTTTACTGGAGCATTAATGTTAAATATAACTTGCTTCTTCTACCCAGTGTGTGCCTAATGCTAGGGTGAGCATGTTATCCAAATGAATTCTCTAAACCTGTGTTTTAAGGACCAGCCTCTTGCCTTTAGGTCTGATGGATCTGGTGATCGTGTCCTTCTTCAGTGGTTTCTCACCAATGTTCTCATAATGACTAAAGCAAACACATGGATGACAAAAAAAAAAAAAAAAGTAAATTAAAATTTTTTTTGCTAAAATGGGGATATTTGCATATCCTTCAGAAATTTGATGCATGCCTACCGTGATAATCAAACCTCCAGTCATAGCTTAATTATATGGTCTGATTTTAGCGTGTTGGTTTTTCTTCCACCCTAAGAGCCCTGAACAAGAAAGAAATCTAGATACAGCAAACATCTCCTGAGAGATGTTTGTTAAATGCTCTTGTAGTGCTCTAAGCTTGGTGTTTATCGAGAGGCGAGGTGATATGGCACTCAGTTTTAAGTTCTGGCTGTATTGGAACTTAGAGTAAGTTCTAAGGTTCTTGTATGGGTCAGGTACCACGAGGCTATTTCTGTGTGCTACACTATGGTTGTGTTGTATGAAGTATCTTCTGTCATGGTGGCATCTTCAGGTTTTATTTTGAACTGTATTGTAATTCATCTGTTCGCGGCGATGCGTGTGTTTTGCAAAGCATATCTGTGGCTTCTCTAATCATTCTTGAAGAAATGTTGTTCTGTCACCTTGTGAATGATCTGAGAGGAAAGTTTGTGAGGCAGTGTAACACGAGCTAGAAATGCTCCAGCCGTTTATAAGTGATTATATTCAGTCCACAGTGTCCAAGCACCATAATGAATGAAGTCAGTACCACTAATGGCACTGATAAAAGCAAATTCTACCTTTATTTCCTGTAGTCACTACATCATCTCGACCAATGGAAGCCATAACAGGATTTTCACACAAGATGGGCATTAAATTGGTGATGATGCGTGAGCTGCTCACATCTGCTGGGCTGTCACTCCCGGTAGCTGGCGCTTCTGCAGTTAACCTGTGTTTAGCTGTAACTTCATTCTTGGTTTGTTTCTTAACTTGTTTGATTATATACTAAAACTGATTCCTTTACATCTATTATTTACATGAACTATGCAACACTGTCTCTAGTTTAAGGCAGGGGCTGTGCATGGTGTAAAAGCCTGACCAAAGTGATACTGATGTTTGCTGGCAGTGGATGGCCTCGCAGCGAGCGTGAGAAGTGCTCATCTCATCTCTTGCTGAAGTGGGTATGGGCATTACGAATCTTTTTTTTTTTTTTTTTTCCCTGTTTTCTTAAGTCTTGATTTGACTTGAAAATGAGAAGGCCTTGTACTGGTCATTGGGATCAGAAATGCTGGAGTTGTATTTAGAAATCCCCTCTGATGTGCTGAATCTTGATTTTACCGTAATTGTTACTGCTGACTTGAGGTTTCTGAGCCAAGTGCAGGGGTACTTGCAGTTCTGTTTTTCTTTTTTCTTTGAGGAATGGGTGGGTGGTATTTGACTTGTGTATGCTAATGCCTTGGTAAACTTCTATCCTTCATCCCATGACTGAAGTCCTCCTGTTGTCTCAGTGGGGACAGACGTTTGCTAAATCTGCTTGGAAATGGGGACGTGTGAGACAATAAGGGAAAGGACTGTTCTGGCAAAAACTGAAATACGTAACGTTGGGGTTGTTTTTTTCAATCCAGAACTGCCCTTCAACTCCACTGTCACAAGTCTTTGCAGACCTTCTGATTGAGCTTCCTTGCCTTCCAAAGCAATATTGAGAGAAACTGTAAAGTGCTCCCCACATATTTGTGGCAACTTGTGACAAACAATTTAAAATTTGGCAGATGTAACAAAATTGTTAGCTGTATCCTGACACTACTTCTGGGGCTTAGGAATGTGTTTTTGTAGCAGATGGAGCTATTAGTTAGCTGTGCTATCTTGAAGAATTGCTTTCCCAGGTAATCAGCTCTGCTCATTTAGGATGTCGTTTCCCCACCTCGATATGTCAGCCGAGGAAGCAGGAATGATTAATCACTGCGGCTTGGACACTGCACAAGAATAACTGCGTAGAGGGAATCATTCTGTGGAGCACCAATGCCACAGGGAGTTTAAAGTGCTCTGATGCAAAGCAAACAAGATGGAAAAGATGACCGTGATGCTTCCTGATGGCTGTGTGTCAGTGCATAGAGTTTCTGTGGCAACCTGAAGATTTGCAATTCATAGAAAGCCTGGAGCGAGACAAAACTTCTAAGCCCTGGCTGTCACTGCTGTGGAACGGGTGCCACCAACACCTGGCAACCTTCTTCCATTGCTTGCTTTTCACGCTTGGCAGAATAAATCATATAAGAGTAACGTGCACAGTTAACCCTTCTTAAAATGTGTACTTTCAACATTTCCAATTAATCTTGTACAAAAGAAAGGCTTCTGAGAAGTGTTTGAAAAAATAGCATTTGCTATTGATCTTAACTGCAGCCTTATCGTTGAAAATACTGCTTTCTTGTGGACAGATCAACAACAACAACAAAAATAATGTAAAATAAGCAAATCTGTATTTCTTTTGGATTAGACTGAAAATGAGGTGTGGTTTTTTTCAATTACTAGTATTCTTAAATTGCCAATAAAGGTTAATCTTTCTTCTTTTCTCATCTAGCAGATCTCAAGCTCAAGTCTTTTTGACGTCTACTTCTATTTTCATTTAACCTCTTTAAAAGTAATTTGGAATATTTTTGCAAGACTTGGTGTTGTGATGTACAATATAAACATAAGGTGCCAAAGGTTCCTAAGGTGCCTGGGATTTGTGATATGAAAGGGCATCAACTTGAAGTAGGTGGAAACCACTAAGCGAAAGCTATGGTAGTTAATACCGGCAAGCTTAATCTTTGCGAAGCTGTCAACTTGAAAAACGGACACTGGAAACTTATTAGCAGGACTGCTCTTGTTAAGTGTTAGTCTTCATTGCAGTTTGGGCTGTACAGCAACTGGTGAACTCCGAGTACAAAAATTGTAGCAGCATTAAACCTTTTGTAGTGAGTTTCATGGTAGATGAGTAGTCTGGTGTGAAATCTGAAGGACTGCATCACAAAGTTCACCCGTGGCATTTGGTATAAGCAGGTTGCCCTGGTGTCGCTGGCGCTGTCTCAGTAAGCATGCAATGAATTGGTCAAATACAGTGGTAGTGCTGGCAGCTGTGCTAACCTCACCTCACAGTGGATGCTTCCCAACTTTATCTTAAAAAGTCACTGCAGCGTTGGAATACCTCTTCCAGAAACTTGCTTTGAGGGCCCATTTGGAAATGTAGTGCTTCCTGTGGCTTCTTGAGGGATTTTTGTTTTCCCCCTCTGAGTGCAGTGCTGGTGTCTGCAATGCACATCTGTCTGCACTCGCTGCTGGTAGAATAACAAATTTGTTTCCTTAGCGTAGCTTGAGGCTTGTGTACCTTTGCATTTTCTGCATTCTCTGCACCTAATCCTAGATGTTTCCAAAGTTAAATAAAAGGTCATGCATATTTTATACATCTGATGTAAGCATGTTATTCTGTACTTACATAAAGACAGACCGAGTAAGAAGCTGCATGCATAGTAAGTAGGATAATATACTGCTCAGGGCTGGTTGTTTTCTGGAGTGTGTGCTGGCCCCAAGGCATTGAGACATTTAATTTGTAGCGTAGCAAAGATATTTACCTTGAAGCATGTTTGTGAACCTTATCCATACCTAGTTTAGTCATGTCTGTTTCTGAAAACATTTTTGTTTATTTTCAAAGCACCTAATGCCTGTAGCAAAATTTTGAAGTTAATTGCCTGGATATATACTGCAAGGAAAATGAAGTGTTACAAGAAGATAGCTGTAGATAGAGGGGCTGAGAGAATAACCTCGGGGCATCTGCCTGTGAGCAGACATGTAAAAATATTAATTTTTGAACTTTTGACTTCAAATGTTTTGTGTAAAAATGTTTAAATACTCTTTCTATCAGATTTGATCTTTTGAGTCACAGGACCTTGTTGTGGTTGGCAGAGCTCGTGTAACATATTTCTTTTTAAATGATCTCTGAAGTTGTCAAGTACTTTTTTATGAAAGTGCTTGATGGAAAGCTGTACAATTTGTTCAGGCAGTAGCGTAGAATGAGTTGTGTTTTTTCAGTGGAAACTGAGTTGGTTTTTTGAAACTGTTAACATTTAGGAGAAGGCTTGTTGTGTGAGCGCTCACAGGAATGGAAGCACAGCTTCTTCTTTGTTTTTGCAAACAAATGTGTGAAAATACACGGCGGAGTACATGTGCTCAGGTATGGGCTGGGGCAGCAAGCTTGTTTCTTGAAACTGGAAAGTTATTCCTAAAACACAAAATAAAAACTACAGGGGTGTGGGCTTTGTTTTTCAAGATGTTTATATGTCAACTTTCACAATTTGTCTGCCCCCTCCTCCCCTCATGTGTTGCCATTATGATGGATGAATTTCTTGGCTACTGGCTCCATAGTTGTGACTGAGTAGGAGCATCCTGACACGCAAAATCACAGCAGATTGTGGCTGAGTCATAAATGACTGAACTAGTTAGATTATCACTTCCTACACAGGCTCTCTGAAGTTGTCCTGAGAATCCAAATGAAGGGAACTTCCACTGGCAGTGGGAAAAGCTCTGAAGACTTTTATGCAAGTACACAAATAAAAAATAAAATTAATTACTGACTGTTACTTCTGAATATCAGAATGGATAACCCAAGCCTGAGTGTTCCTTGCAGGTGACCTTGCAAACCTTCTGTGGGCTGCAGAACTTCTTTTCTAAGCAGTGAAGATGCCTTTGAAGGCCACATATTTCTGGCAGTGACTCTGGAATTGTCTTGAAACAGGTAGTCAGATACTGCTCGAACATCAGCTAGCCAACAAGCAAACAGCATTGTTCATCAAGATTAACCATTTACATGTAAATAATTCAGACCTAAGAAACGTATCTTTAAGAGAAGTATCTTTAAAAAAATGTATCTTAAATTCTGGGATATTTCACGAATCAAGAAGGATTGGGCTGCTCCAATGAAATTCTCATGTTTCAGTCTTGAGCCTCGTTCCCCGGGGAATGGGGAAGCATTTTTCACATATTGCTGAGTCCGTTTTTGACCCTAATAAGGCAAATGGACAAGAAAAGAAGAGCAGCAGGGATATGTCAGATGAAAAATTAAGTGTTTTGAAATTGATTATACGCTGCAGCAACGTGGTCGTCTTTCTAGTAGGAAACTGTAAACAAAACAAATTGGATCAATTACCTCTTTCTTTGCAGCAGCCATTGCAATTAGTGAGCACCTGGAGTGCAAAACGTGTTTCCCAGGTGGAGTCAAAATAAAACGCTGGGTGGCCCCAGGCCTCGTGCCTGCACCGGCTGCGCTCGCCGGCACGGGAGCAGCGCCGCTGCCTGCTGCTCCTCACCAGCTTGGCAAGGGCTGAGCTGGCGCTGCTCGTGGCGCGGCTCCGAGACGTGTCCTTCAAGCCCAGGTGTGCTGCGTGGCAGCTTCAATCAGCATGGTCACCTGCTCAGGGTACATGGATAGGAAATAAAAAACAAACCACATCGTTTCTGCGTGTGGTAACTTGCAGGCAGCCTTCAGCAATCAAGGTCCCTTCCTCAGTGCATTTCTGCAGCGGTTTCCAGACAGGCGTGGTTCAAGTTCTGCACGTGGCTAGATGTTTTGCCAAGCCTGGGACTTGATGAAATGAGGTGCCATGTTGGGAAAATAGTTATGCTCGCAGACTTGAGTCCATGAAGTGTACCTTTAATAAGAAGTGTCACTTGTCAAAATAAATGAGCAAGATTTTTATTGCATGTTCATTCGCTTGTAAAATTTGCTAGTCTGCAGTGGCTCTTAATCATTAATGTGAATTAGCCAGGTTCTTCTGTAGTTTAATTACTAGTATGTCATGTTTACATTCTCTCTTGATGAACTAATGGTTACATTATATGCACAGTTTCATTATAGGTAATGGGCAAAATAAAAAATACCAAAGATGTGTGTAGATGCTGTAAAGTGCTTAATCTGTGGAAGATTGAGGTGTAATTGCAGCTGGGGGCAGAAGTCTGGGTAGGAGCTCTGGATTGTCAAGTCCAACCCTGTAAGCTGTTCATAGCGACTGGAGGACGATGAACTATCCTAGTCCAGGGCATGTTATGCTCCTGTGCAGGAACTGCTGCTCAGTACATGTGTCTCTGATAATACTTGTTGCTTGCTTGGGATTCTTCTTTCTGTTGACATTATGTTGCTTTGTGGTGGTGTTTGACTGTATTATTCCATATTCACAGCTTGTTTCTCATAGCAAGGTTTAATTATGTTGATAGGCAAAAGCAGGAATGCTTTCTATTGTTTCTTACTTCATTGTTCCTTGAGGATTAATGAGAAAATTGGCAGAAAATTGACCAGAGGTACAGACTTTTGAAAGGATTTTTTCCTTCTATGATATTACTTACAGCTTTTCAATAACTGTGAGAGCTTTTAAGCTATGTCACACTGTGGATATGTTGTATGTTAATTGTTTGACTTGGTTTTTATAAGATGACTGAGCTACAGTATTTAAACAGAATGGCAGGTGGAGCCATAGATAACATTGAACTGAAATTCATTGCGAGAGATGTACTCCTACAGATTGTCTGAAATTTAGCTGTGGCTTTACTCATCTTCTTAGGTAAGTAAAGCAGAGCCAGTTATGCAGCAAGCTCTGTGCCTGGAAAGTTGGTCTGTTGGAAGCGTAGCCTGGCTGAGCTTTAGAGGTGGCTGCCAACTCGTCCTCCAAGTGGCAGCAATTGTACTGCCTTTTTCTTCCTTGACCTCTTGCTCAAAATGAAATTCTTAATTGCTAAGAAAACTGAGTCGTACTGTATGTTGTCAAGGAGACAAATAAAGCCTGTTGAACTCACAGAAACAGCATTAAAGACATTGGCATGTTTCCTCTTAGTTCTATAAGCGAGCGGTTTGTGACACTGAAGTTCTCCAGATGTTATGTACAGCTGTTGCCTGAACAATATAGATTTCAAAATGACATACCTGAATACAAAAAAAGCAACTTTCTCCTTCCTCTTATCTGTGCTCCTAGGGAATTCTCTATTTACCTTGGTAATGCAGGCTTCTAAGTAGCTGCTCTTGATAATGACTATGTAAGAGCAGACAAGATGTGCAGAGGTCGTAATTGGAAAGGGAAATAACATTTAAGAAGTGAGAAACTGAAGATGCTTTCCATATGGAATAAAATGTAATCAACCTTTTAAATGCAAGGAGTGCTGACTCCTTCTTTGGGCAAAAAATAGTCTGTAAATCACCTGTAGCAGTTCTGCTGGGTAAGTCACCTTGTTACAAATAAATGGAAAACGAGGCTTAGCGTCCAGCATCAATTTATTGCTTTTATATTTTCAGTCATGTTATTTGTTTACCTGCAGCTGAGAGGATACAAGCAAATTCAGAAATGGTGGTGTAGGAGAACTTTTGTGCTGTTTTCCACATTCATAATGGTGAGCATGTTTTGTGTTCGGAGCACGTTTGAGGTCTGAGCACATTTGGCTTTGAGCTGGTGCTTGTGTGCGCTAGTGCGAGCGGGGAGCACTGAGCAGGTGCTGCTTCCCTGCTTGCACACGTAGGGCTCTGCCTCTCTGCAAGGCACTGAGAAGGTGCAGGGACTCGCAGTTCTTCTAAGAATAGTTATTTCTGGATTTACTTGCATGAATGGATCTAAATGATTTCCATAACAATTGTCTCTGGAAATTCCAGTACTTGAGGAGTTCTTACTGTTTTTAAGTGAAGAGACAATGAGGTAAAAGCAGTTTATGCTGAAGCAGTTGCTGGTCCATGGCTAACCTTGGGGTAGGATTCTGGTGTCCTGACTTTACTATTAGCAAGTCACTTTCTTCCATTGATCATTGAAATAAAGGGTGTTAAGGGCCTTAAGCTTCATATGGAGCCGTTACAAGACACATCAAGAATCTAACCATGGAGGTATCTCTGAGCGATGGACGATCAAGTTGCTTAAAGTTCAGATGCTCTACCGCAGTTTGCTTGGATTACATTGAAGGTGGCTTTCCACACACACACCTGTCTTTTATCTCTGGGCTTGGAAGAATCCAGATGCATGCCCGTCAGTGTGTCTGCTTAAATTAGAGGTGACAAATTATTGATAATTAGCATTGCTTTTTGTTTTACCATTGCAAAATGTGAATTTATAAAAGCCAATTTATTTTTATCTTTGGCCTCAGGAACTCCAGAGCAGTTGTACTTATTCTTAATTGCTTGTTTTATGGGTGAAAATTAGGCTGTAATGTGAACTGCAGTGTGAGGAGACTTGGTTAGAACGCTTGCAATGTTTGAATGGCAAGGAGAAAAAACAGTGCTGAGGTTTGTCTAATACTTCACAAATTCCAATTTTTATTAAATTTAACAATGCAACCATTTCTAACCATTCTATAACTAAATATAGTAATGAAATTTTATTTGAAGTCAGGAATGTTATCCAGATATGACTTGATGTGTGTAAGATACTGCACATCAATGGAGTGGTACAGATTGTGTTAAATGGGCCTGAAATAATCTTCAGGAAAGAAAATCGTTTTCTATTCTTCTTGACACAAAGTGTTTGTCACAGATATGCATTCTTATCCGCATCTTGTTAGTGAAATCATTATACTTTTCATTACAACTTTTATGCAAATATGCTGGTTTTCCTTGATTAGGTTTGCATGAACACGCTGTAATTACAGGCTGAGGTGATATTAATGTGTAACAATTAAATATGTAATTACTATGTGTAATTACAGCTAGGAGAGCGCGTTGTAATAGCCCGTGCACCATGCCGCCTCACGGGCAGGGTGTCGCCCACAGGAGCCAGCAGTTGTGATTTTATGCCCATTTGTACCAACAGATCTTTCGGCAGAGATATCTTTAGGTGGAAGGGGCTGTTATAGCTGTAGACACGCAGGGTTTTACCTGCACGCCTCCCACAGGAGCTGCAGGGCTCCGGGAGCACACCCGGTGGCCCGGCCATGGGCCTGGTCCCTGCGTGGCTGGCTGGCGTCCTCGCCTCAGGAGCTGGCATTCCTCGAGCCTCTTCCTCTTCGGGCAGGGATTTGGCGCACACAGCGTTTCCCTCTTCCTCCCCATCTCCTCACAAAGGGAGCCAGCGGCGGAGGAGCCTCGTGTGCCCCCGTCTGGCTTTCCAGAAAGCTCTCCCAGCTCGCGTCCCACTGTCGCTGCGGTGCTGGGCGGGTGCCCGAGGACGCCCTGCAGCTGCGGCCTCCCGCCGACGGGCACCAGAGGATGGGTGCTAGCGCAGCTCAGGGCCACGTATTTAAGATGTGACATGATGCAGGCATGATAAAGGCAGATCATCAGCAAAGGTCAGGTATATTCCATTTGATATCTGATACATCCACAGGAATAGATCTGTTCCTGGTGGGAGGAAGGACTTGGTGCCCAGACAGGGGGGTTAATTTTTAGCTTCAGCCTGCTGGTGCAACTCGTCAGTTCTGCTGGGCTTGGGGAAGGTTTTGTTAATGTGTATGGGGAGGAGAAAGAGACCTGTGCCTGGGAGGTATTTTCAGCCTTCCCGTGCGGTGCTTCCCTTTCTGCAGACGAGCAGAGGCTGTGAGGAGAAGCTTCGTGCTCAGGGACTCTGGGGCTCTGCTGGGGGTCCACGAGAGCTCTTGCTGAGCCTTTCTCTACCACTTAAAAACCTGCTGTGACTTGGAGCTTTGCTAAAGAGAATGACTTAAGGCTAGCTCTTCAACCACGTCTTCTGGACGTGCAGGAGTGCCTGTTTTACCTGGCTCTTAGGACAGCTGGGGGTTGGTTGGTTATGTATATCTAGAGATGAGATCTGTTTTCCTCTTAGTACGGTTTTACTCTGATGCTGTGAGGATGATTTTGCTTTAGCTCCTTTCCATTGATGTGTAGACCAGGCAACAAGAATGCCTGGGGGGTACATCTTGAAGAGGGCTACCATGAAGCAGATAAAATGGTAATACTTTTTCTGCTGGAAGAATACCAATGAGGGACTTGAGGAACCTCCTCAACTGAGGTTTTCTCTGTACTAGAAAAGTAGCCGAGGAAGAATACAGATCTAGCCCAGTTAAAAATGCTCCCGATACCTGCATTGCAGTGAGGACACAGCCTAATGGCTAGGGTTTCCGAAACATAAGAAGGAAGAAAGTTTGAGGTGATGGGAGTTTCCTGACAGTGTCCTAATACTGCCTTGTATGAACGCTGCACGCACGCATGTTCCTGCATGGCGTGGGGGCTGGCTTGTCCTGATGCAGCATCGCTTCGTGGGGGACGCAGGAACAGAAGTGTCTCTGGTACAAGGGATCAGTCTGTGCTGTGGTTGCAGACCCCCCAGTGGGAATTTTTCCTCTGTATGACGCTTTGCTGTGTCTTCAGTTGGCACTGGCAGAAAGAATATACCTGCTAAAATTTTCCTCTTGGAACAAAGTTCAATGGTCTTTTCCAGGGGATTAAGTATTGAGACATTTTCAGATACTGAGGATATCCATTTCTTGCTCTGAGCGAGTTTCAAAGGGTTTGTTTCTATTTGTCAGTCCCTGATGGGGGAGAAGGGATTCCATGTCAGCAGTTGTGGAAATGTACTTTTAGAGATGACTGAATGTAATTAAGAGATGTGTTGGCAAAGGCATGTATTTAAACGTCTTTGCTTTTTTCACAGAATCCTTATTCAAGTGTTCCTGTAGCTGTAATTTCTTTATTTTTGGTTTGGAGTTTGGGTTTTTCTGTCAGCTGATAATGCAACAAGAGCTTCTCTGGTGGCTTTCTTGGAGAGGCAGCGCAGCCTCTGCTTGTTTCCTTCCCGCTGCCTTGCATCCCAGAGCTTGAATTGTGATGGGATTCCTAATGCAAAAGCACAACTTGCTATCTGTAGCTTGAAGAAATGAGTTATTGTGCCAGTAAGAATTGTTTGAAGAATTAAAATTGACCCATTTCCTTCAGGCACAGCGAAGTTAATACTCAAGAGTGTTAACATCGTAGGAGTGATTTGAGAAGTATTATTCATCAAATCCCTGTGCTAATATGTATGTAGGTATAAATAAAAAGGCCTCAAAGGTTGTTTCAGTATTTATTAACCTATCCTCTTCTTCAGGGGCCTAACGTGGCTGCAAAAGCTTGGTCAAGGCTTTTAGTTAGTTGTCTGTGCGCTGTTTCCCACTTCACTGAAGCAGAGAAACCTCTTCCAGGAAAAAAGGCTGTGTCAACCCCTGCTGCAGGAAGCTGCCACCTTCTTGACTACTGTTGCTTACTGTGCCCGTCTCTTGTTAATGGTGTCCTGTCCTGAGTACTACTGTCTGCCAACTTAGGGCTGTTGTCATATACCGGCACAAAACCAAGTAACTTCCAGCAGTTGCAGATAGAGTTCCTCTTGCTGCAACCTGAGCAGCTGTGGGCTCTGGAGTGAGCCGCAACTGAGGTGGTGCCCGTGCCATCACCAAAACATGCACAGAAGCTCAGGACAGGTCTGCTCCTGTGAAACTTTATGTGATAGACAGCATTAGATCTTGCACTTTTAATTTTTCTAAGATTTAGCTTGGAGCTAGGGTCTGTATTCGCTGTATTTTAATACTACAGCATAAAAGCACCATTTTTCTTTATCTAGATTTTTGCATGTAACTTACTATATTTGTACTCATTTTTATTTTTTCTCTGTTTTCTTTAGGTAAGTGGATACGATTTGAATGTTAAATGTTCTGCATTGGACAGCTGCTGAATCTGGACGCTGGAAACCATGAGCCAGTTGTCAGCTGAGAGATGCTTCCTTAGTAAGTCTAGAAACACCGGACGGCGAGAGCTGTGGTGTCTCCCTGCAGCACGGATGGGGGTCAGCCTTGTGTTGGTCAGAGACACTCACCTTCTGGATGCTGGCATTTTCGGTGGCTTGTTTGGATAGGCAGTGGCCTTTCCTGTCACCTGGGAAGTGCTGATAACTTTGGGTGGCAGGTTGCCTTTTTTTTTTTTCTTTAAAGCATCTACAGTGGTTTTTTTTTTGTTTTGTTTTGTTTTTTTTCTTCCTTTCTCTGGGATTCTCCCACTTGGTTGAGGAGAGGAGAACTCACACTTCCTCTCTCACCACTGCTATGAAAACCCATTTAGTCTTTCCCATACAATGATTTTTCGGTCTGATTTTTTCCATTCTATGCTTAGGATTGTTGTTCTTCAAAGAGTAAATTTTAAATACAATTTGATTCCTTGGCTTGGGAGTGTTCTTCAGCTTAGTGTTGAAAGGGAGCATGAGGTAAGAGGCAGGATTTTCTTTTTTTTTTTTTTTTTAAATAATGCTTAACCTAGAATTAAATTCAGAGGAGTGCCTGGAGAAAATAAGATCTGTGATCAGATTCTCAGAATACTTTTTTGTCTTATCTAATAAGCAAGAGAAGCTAGTAGAGGGAATTATATGCTGGAAGGGGAATTTTAATAGCAACAGATATGCAAAGAAGAAAGCATCTCAAGTGAATAAAGAATGCAGACTGGTAAATGACAGATCTTTTCCCTGTTTGAAGAATGCAACTGTTTTGTGGTACAACCTAAAACCTGGCCTTCCCCACCGGAGCTAGAGAAAACTCAGCGTCTACCTTGAGGTTCTGAGGTTGTGAGAATCCATAGTTCTTGCCTGTTGATGTGGAAGCCTCCCAACCAGAAATAAATTAGGATAAAGTAGCAGTTCCAAAACCATTCTGTAGCATCCTCACTTCTGATTGCACAAACCTCATCTATGTAAACGAATTTGTTTTGCAGCCCCACTTCTAAGGGGTGATACTTCTGAGTGATACACATCCATAATTTCAGTTCAGTTACTTATTGGAGAGGACGTTGCATTTTAATGCAGGTACAATCATGATCAGCTATCTGAACACAGGGGGCAGTTTCCTTCTTTTACTAATGCCAGGGCATGTTACAGGAAAATACTGGGAGTTGGCTGCTCTCAGAGTCTTTTTGTCTAAGAATCCAGTTAAATACCAGCATTTTGTCTAATGCCTGGAGGTGTCATTTAAGCAGCTGTGTTCTAGAGGCAGGGCTCTGGGGAAAACACAGGGTTGGCTTTTCTTTGTTTCAAATGTGTTGTCATAAGTTGGAGTGTATGCAGGAGGCAGTCTTACAAGATCTGAGTACTATTGGCAGTTGAGGAGCTGGTGCCATTCAGGGTCAGTTATGTGACTGTACTGTAGCTAATTCCAATTAAAGCAGAAAGCATTTTCAATTTTTTAAAAAAGAAAATGTTAAAAGCTTTAATTTACTGCAGTGAACTGTGGCTCATGGTCTAAGCTGGGCAGACAAGTCCCATTGTGCAGGCCTCCATGTTAAAGTAACACAAATTCTGGTTTTCAACGATGCGTGTGTGGTGACATAAAGGACTGAATGAGCCAGCCTGTGTAGTTGCAGGTACTGGCTAGGGGCAGAAGCTGCGAGGTGCTGTCCCAGATGAGCTGCCCTCTTCAGCTCTGGAGCCACGGACTGCTGTGCACAGGTTGCTGTTTTCAGCCAGGATGCTCGAGACGTGCGGACGGTGAGGCTCAGCAGGCTCTGCGCGCCTGCCTTTCGTATGCAAAACCAGATGTGTGGAGTGGTCTGCTAATTAGAAGGGAAAAATGGGAATGGGAGCAAAATAAATTATCATTCCAAGTAGGAGCCATTTAGTAAAAAATACTTGTGTAATGTGTTAGAATCCCTTTTTTGAGCAATAACACCCTCATCGTTGTATTCAAACACTGAGATAAATGCATCAATCTAAATTCATGATTTTGGTTTTTTCATATAGTTGCTAATTATTGAACATAACTAGTTTATTCATAATTTCTTTTCTCCTTCTGCTTGATAGCCTTAATCCTGTATTTGTGCGGCTGTCATTCCCATGGTAACAGACTAGTTTCTGAAGCAGAAGATTATTAAATACAGAATAGTACATTAAAATAATGTTAAGGTTCTGACTTAGAGACTTTCACATGGGGGCAAACTTCAAAAAAAGAGAACATTTTTACAAAAAGCAATTTACTTTGCCAGTAATGTTCTCTATTCCCATAGCTATTACTGAAGAGATTTGAGTAACAGCCTGCTCCCTCGCAACCCATCTCCTCCTCCCGCTTTGCAGAGAAATCCTAATCTTGTGTTTGTGTCGTCAGTCTGTTTCCATGGTAACTGTCACAAATGTATCGTGACCTCACAACAGGATGGCAAAGGACGAAAATGCGCGTTGAGAGGCGGTATTAAAAATGATCATCAAAAACAAAGAAAAACCTCAAGCCCTGGTGGGCGTAACAAGACATAATAGAGAAAAAGGCAATGGGGTTGTGGTACGCTGGTCTGGTAGCTTGTATGTGTACATATATAGCCACAATTACTTTGCCTCCTGATCTTGCTTTGCAGAAACTTTCCTATAAAACCATGTTAACACTCTATTTATTCCATCGCCTTCGTGGCAGTGTCGGGTGTCCAAGGTGGCAACAGTACAGCAAAAGGGTGAACAGATGGTTTCCTTTAACTTGTGATTTGAATAGCAGGGCTGACAGCTGAATGGGCACGCTACCTTTTTGTAGTGTCAAACGTTTACCCTTTTAGCTTCTGGAATCTGTTTTCTGCCATGGGTCATATATGAGTGGGGACAAGGCACTAATTGTGGCTTTGCTGCAGCATGGAACCCTGTAGAAAGCAAATTTGTGGTGATCTGCAATAAAGGACTTCAACAAGGTGCATTTTACACGTTTACAAAAACAGATTTTCATTAATTAAAACTGAAGCTAAAATTTGAAAGAGGATTAGGAAGGATTAATAAAGAAAGGTAGTGAAGAGGCTTGATTATCTGCCGTGGAGATATCGGCTGAACATGTCGCGGATGATGAGATGGAGTAGAAAATTTGTGCATACCTGGGATTGGTGGATGTGGCAACTTCTGATGCTCTTTGCTCATTTGTGCTGACCAGGCTGATGCGGTAAGTTTCCCAAAGAGAAATTTGCCCCTGTAAGTGCCCTGACAAGAGCTGCTCCTCTTTTCCTCTGCTCAGAGCAGGTGGGAGAGAAGCTCTTGGCATAAGGTAACGTGGAAGCAGGGTTGGGTGTCCCTGCTGTCAGGACAGAGGCTTTTACTTCCTCCTTTTGGAGAAGAAGCACGTTGTCCGGGGGTTTGGTTTTGGTGATCTGCTTTCCTTGGGATTTGAGAGGGATGTTAGCAGGTACATTTGAAGGCATCTTGCCAACGCTTTCATCCTGCAGCCAGCAAGAGATGACTTTGGCTGCTGCTGGGCTGTGGTGCTTGCCTCTGGTGACTTTCCTGGAGCAAATGCATCCGCTGATGTCAGGAGCACGGAGCCGTGCTACCACTTTGACAGCCTCTTTTGTGATTCTTTTCAGAGCCCTCAGTTAAGATAGTATTATTGGCAATTTTGGTGTATCATGATGGCTAGCAGCGCTAAGGAGGGGTCTCCAAAGGGAGGTTCTTGTTCTCATCCAAGGAGCTGTGTGTACAAGTATGATCCAGCCCCTGAGGGGAGGGCTGAGAAGGACCGAGGTATGCCGGCTGGTCCGCGCAAGTGGGGTTTGGAGCAAGTGCTTGTATTACACTGCCTTTGAGCTTGACCATTTCCTAAATACCAAGCATGTAGCACACAAAGATGATAAAAATAGAGAACTACATACAGAAAGTTACTGCTGCTTGAATGCTATCTTCATTTGCAGATGCTTAAAGCAGTGAAGCCATGTAGAGAAAGTGTGGCTGTCTGCATACTTCATGTATTTTTAATACAATCCTTTATAGCACTAATAAGATCTTTGTGCAGCTTGAGCTTCAGCAAGTGTTGCTGGCCACACCGAATAATAATCGGTATGTGTACACTAGATTTTTGCAGACAGCTGCAAACTTTTTCTGTGCACGCTGTGTGGCTGTGGATGCGCGGTGCCTGCGTTCCTGGCTTGCCCCTCGTGCCAGCACGCAGCGAAGCGATGTGCGGCCACACGAGAGGAATTCAGAATGGGCCAGGCTGGGGCGAGGGCGGGGTGAACTGGTCTGAATGGAAAAAGCCTCTTGTGGGCATTTCCAGCCGTGTGCTGGGGTGGTGCTCACAAGAACAGCATCGCCTTGATGCCTTTTTTTTTTTTTTTTTAATCCCTTTTTTTCTCTAGGAGTAACATGTAGGGCTCGATTGATTTGTATAACATGTGCTTCAGTATTCCCTTTCTCTTTTAAGCAGTTTCTCTGTCCTCTTACTTGTAAAGAGCTTAAGCATCATTTTCCTCTTCAATTGGTGATGCGGGAAGAGTTGAGCACACACAGATTTCTGCGTTCCATAAACCATAAGGTCCTGCCTGCAACTTAAATCTCTTTATTTGCTTTGTTATTGCTTTTCACATATGTTTGGTTATAACAAACAAGTTTTCCCTCTGGAGATGGACTTTAAAAAAAAAAAAGAAAGAAAGAAAAAGGGGGAGAAAAAAGGCTATAAGGAAACATTATCAGAGTATCTTGTTTCACTCTTCGCCTTAAGAAATACTTGACTTCAAAATAAAATAGCAGTAGGTCTCCTAGTTTTTGTACCTTTCCTTTGTTCCATTTGTAATGTGTGCTGGCTAACTTTTGTTTTAGACTACAGCCTACAGTGACTTCACAAGACAGTTTTGTAAAATGATAGTGCTGTAACACTTTCTTCAGTGGATTTCGATGTTTCTTCCACCACTGACACGTTCCTGTGGCAGCTTCCACTTGTGTGGGAGTGTGCATCCCCTGTGAGTATCCTTCATAGGTGCATGTACAAGAGGGAAATGACAAAGTTAGCGAAAAATATCCTTTGAAAGTAGGGCATCTTCGTTTCTTGTCTCTTGCAGAGCTGCTTCTGTTTTGTAACTGTCGTCTTTTCCCTCCCTCCCCAGCCAGCCCTCTGCCTCGTGGGTAATTTATGACCGAGTTCACTGAAATTCTGCATTTGGCTGATACATTGAAAAATCCATTTGCTATCAATGACTTCCTTTAATATAAAAGGAAGTAGATTTATGGGAAGAGGAGCACTGGCATCACAAGTACCCTTTATCTTTCCTCTTTTAGTTCATTCACTCCTAACCTGTGTCTGTTTGAACCAGGAGCATTATTGGTGTTCTGAAAGATTAGGATTTGAAACCGTAAATTTAACTCTGATTTCTGCCTCCTGGGAGATAACCTGAGGACACGGGGCTTCAGTTGCATTAAAACACAGAGGTATGCTCCCTTCTGTGCTGTGCCCATTTTTTAATATTTTCTTGAGCTTTTCCCATTGAAGATAGAGGGTGAGGAATGAAAGTCTGAACTGGGAAGCAATGATTTTTACTTTTAACTTGATTCTTTCCCTGCTTTTGTGCAAAAATATGATGGGGCTTTAAAAATGATGTAATAACTGACTTTTAAGGATATAATCCAAAGTGAAAGTCACAGTTACGACCTCTGAATGGAAAATGTTTCCAGAAGTCGGTGTAAATCTGCAGTAAGTGGTAAGGTGGTGTGACCAGCAGCCGCTGAACCCATGGCACCGGAGAGGCGATGGGAGACGATGGGCTGAGCGCAGCTACCGAAAGGTCACCGCAGTGGTGCCTGTGGATTGAGCACCGATCAACAAGTTATCTTCAAATTATCTTCTCTGCCTCACTTTTCAATTCAAGAGCCATGCCAGTGTGCTAATCCCTGGGCTCCAGGAAATGTGAAAGAGCTCTGGAGCAGCAAGGCAGGGCAAAATTAAATTGGCATTGGGGTTGCTTGGTTGAAGGGGACAGGAGATGACGTATGAACCCAATGCAGTTTGACTTCTAGAACAAATGAATTGGAGGTAAAAATATTTCTCCCAAAAAAGGGGTAGAAAAGCACTGTGGTTTGTAATGGAGTACTCAGCCTAAAATAATTTTAGTGGGTTTCATGGAAAGATCACTTCCAATGTTAATTGACGTGCCTTTTTGCTTGAAAAGGATAATGTTACTAAGTGAGTAATGAGGCTGTTTTTCAAGACATCGGAAAGCTGAATTGGGATATTTTCCAAAGTCTGGCAAGTGCAGAGGTTGAGCCGCTGCTGGCGAGATGAAATGCCTTGCTGAGGTCTGGCCAGGCAGGTGACCAAGGACCGTGGCCCAGTCGAGTGCTGGGGACGTGGGGCGGTGAGCGGGGCGATGTCGGCGGTGTGCTGCTGTGTGCGCCGGTGCTGCTGTGCACCTGCCCCGGGATGCTGCATCTGAAGCTCGAGCCCGCAGCAGCAGCCAGCGGCCGCTCCTCTACATGGGGTGCATGGGGGATGCTCGGCTGTCCCCATCGAGCCGCATGCCCACGCACTGCTCAGCTCCTCTGTAAAGGATAGGAACGCAGTGACGAACCGGCGGAACACAAGGCTGCAGCAAAGGCAGTGTGCTTCCAAAAAATGAACAAGAATTAGATGGAAAATTCTTGCATTTTGTTCATTTTGATGAATTCCTTAAGTTGGATGTCTAATTGTGCTCAATTATTGCAGTCTAGTGCAGATAGGTTAATAGTTTCTAGACATTGATGTGCATTGATTTCTTTCTTGGGCTTCGAGACAATAGTCAATTTATAAAGAACGACTAACTTTGGTTTACTGTCAATTGTTAGGGTTTTTTTGCATTGCTGCTGCTGTATTATTGGCAGCCATTAAATTGATTCAATTTGAAAACTGAATGAGAAATTAGTGTGTTCTTATGTGGACATGTTTCAACTAAATTATTAAATGAAGTGGTTGACTTTTCTATCTGAATTAAACAAGTAGAAAAACTATAATTAACTATTTCATTGACTGGGGAGAAGCTGGAAAATTGACGTAAGGTGTTGACCTCTGATTTTTTTTTTCTTCCCTGTTCTGTGGAAGCCAGGGTGAGCTTTAACAGGGATAAAAGACGAGACTGGTATATATAATTTGCTCCCAGAAATAAAAATGTTTTCATTTCATTCTTGCACATCTCTTTTGCTTTATTTCGCCTTTCCCTCGGAAAGGTTATCTGGCAGTTTCTGATACTTGCCAGTGCAATGATCCTTACAGCTCTGTATCGTATCGCTCACCCTTGTAAAGAGGTGCCTTTGGATGTGCCAGAGGCGCGGGCTCCTTGGGAGACCTTGCAGTGCACCGACAATACTGAACGCAGTTTTAATTATGGCTCAGAGGGATGGGGGGGAAAGATGTTTTTTTTTTTCCTTCAGTAGGAAAGGCACGTAGCTGCTCCAGTGACAAACACTCTGAAGCTTTGCTGTCCGCCTTCCTGTGTGTCTGTGTCCCAAGCACTGTGCAGAAGGCATGTTTCAGTTCTTGAGCTCTGCAGCAGAAACAGGCTTGGCCCAGGGTGAATTGCATGCCCTCCGCTTACCCCTTGTGATATAAATGAAGTGGTCTGCAACTACAGCGTCTCGGTACAGTACACTTTGAAGATGCTTCACTAGTATATACCATTATTTATACTCGATCTGCATTTGTACTCTGCAAGACCAGTTACGTGGCACTAACCTGCTCTTTTTGGAAACAGACACGGATGTTGATGGCTGGGCAGAGATGAGGTGCAGCTGGTCACAGCCCTGCCCTGAGATCTGGGACTGGAATTCAGGCAGTTTTCTCTCCTGTTTCTTGTTGGGCCTGGCATTTGTTTTGGTTGGTTTTCATGATTAATGAGCACGTTGCACGGCCTTCCCTGCCCTCGCCCTGCTTTGTACTCTTCTGGCGCTTTGTAGCTCTCCTAGCACCGGTGCCTGCGGCAGTCTGACTTAACTTGGCTGTACCCACTTACTGGTTGTTGGCTTTTCTTAAAGAAAAGAAAGAAAGCAATGCAGCACTACCGTTGGTTTGGATATTTGCCTAATAAAACGTGTGCCACTTATATGTCATAATCAACTTTTCCGGGAAGATTCCAGCAAGTCTCGAATAATACAAGGTGCTTCGTTCAAGTCTCGGGGATGCTAGCAGATGTCCTGCACCCGTTGTTAGGCCAAGATTCAACAGCTGCTCTGCTGCCAAATATGTTAAGTATGATGGGTAGACATTTACTTGGCACAGCTGCCCATTCCTGGTAAAATGCTAGAAAATGCATCATATTATTATCTTGTGAACTTTGAAGCTCACAGATGGAAAGCAGCATGTAATAAATGATTGGTGAGAGTCCATTATAATAGCCATTGCAAAACCTCCCCCCGGCTCCACGGGGGTGCATGGCCCTGGTTTACAGATAGAGAAACGGAGAAGTGTGTAAGTGGGAGAAACTGAAGTTTGTAGCAGCGGCAAGTCTTCCAGATGTTGAACATTTCAGCCTAGTGTCCATCCTTACACAAGAGAGAGTGGTACTAGCCAGGTTGCAAGGGCTGTGGTTAGTATTGACCAGCAATGTAAACTGGTAATTATACAGAAGTCCCTTGTACGTGAAGTACCACCAGCTGTTTATTACAGAAGAGTACATCATTGTTTTCTGAGTAGCAGGCATTTTTCTTTGCTTTATTTGCATGCAAAATAACATACACTTTTTTGAAAGCTGGGTACATGTGGATCTGTATAACGCTACAAACAGAGATGAAGGATCACATTTTTTAGCAATACATGCTACACTACTTTGATCTAGGAAAATACTTGCTTTTTATTAAGAATATCCAAGTCACTCTCCTAATACAAAATTATATTAAGCATATAAAATTGGATTTCTTGGCACTGTGTGGCATTAGTAATTAATTTTTTGTTGTTGTTCAAACGTAATGCATTTTTTCTATCTCAGGTCTGCATCTAAATGCCATAAAGCAATGTTACTATCTTTATTAACTTAAGGTTTCACTAGGAATTGCTTGGGACTTTATGGAGTACGTTGTATTTTGCTACGAGGTGGATGTGGCAGGTACAGTTATGTTTACCTGATTTGGGAAACAGAGAATGCATTTTATTTTATTTATTTTTAATTGGATAAGCCAGCCCAGCATACCTTGATGAGGTTCTTCACTATAATGAAAGCTACTGGGTGACCTGGGGAAGCAATATTTTAGTTCTGCAACCAAAAATTCTTGGAAGTCTTGTATGACACTGGTGGGGTCTGTTAAGTTTGTTCACATATCCCTGTCTTATTCATGGCAGCTCCTTTAACCTTACCTTATCTATTTTTAATCATACTATGCTGTAATAAGTATATATGATAGCTAGTTTGGTGGGAAAAGCTAAAATTACTGTGAATACAGGCTTTCTGTAAGGTTTCTGAGAGCAATAATAGGATGCATTTGCGATATAGTGTTGCAAAAAGGTGAGCTATCCATCAAATGCATGATCTTGGATTTGAGTCTTCTATTTAGATTAAGCACGTTTCAACAGCATTGTCCCCAAACCAGAGTGAAATATAAAGACGCTTGAAGGATTCAATTACGTTAGCAAATAGTGTGAACAGGAACTGGGTAAGAGGAAGGTTGTAGGGCAGTGGAATGCAAGCTGTGGATTCATGTCATTTGGGGATAAAAGCTTTATTTTTGTTAGCCCTCCCATTCACATAGCATCCCTACAAGCTGCTTGTTTGGTGTATTTTATGAAGATGTCCCTCTACGTGTTTTTAGTGTTTTACATGATATGTATGCGACGTTTTGTGAATTTAGCTATCACTAGACTGTGGTGGGTGCACGTAGACACTCTCAGCTGCCTTAGTGTTCATGAAGTCAGTCTTTCAAGCCAGTGTGGAGCAGATGTTATTTTCATCTTTGCAGCTGGGTACACAAGAATGCTGCTTTGAACCCTTTGCTCTACATCGTACTGGTTTTACTTGCATTGTCGGTGCTGGCTGGGGGTACAGGAAGCAGAGTTTTGTTGCTTCCTTGTAAAATTAATGCCGGTGAAAAAAGTTGTCAGGAAACTGTGTCTTTTGCCACACTACAAGATTCAGGGGAACAGAGTAGAATTTAACAATTTAACTACTCTGGCATTGTAAACTCACTTTCCTACAGCTTCAGTCTGGGAGTGCAGTTACAGCTCGTGCTTGCTGGTGGGATGCTTTCTTCCTCTTGAGGTAACCACAGTCGCTGAAATGTTCCTTTTCTGACAGTCTAGCACCTGGCAATTAAGGAAACCATATGATACTTGTACTTTTGTCATCTTTATCCTGTCTAAAATCCTTAGTACTGCCGATTGAGGTATGTGCGATCGTGCAACACTCGTGCTGTTGAGACGTGGTCCCGTGCTGTGAGCCTGGTCCCAAGCCTTCCCTTCCACTTCTGTGGGGTGGCAGAGAAAGTTCTGTAGGTCAGCTTGGAATCAGCATGCTTGCAAGGAAAAAAATTAAACTTGACTTCAAAGGACAACTCTGACACGGTCAATTAATAATTAAAACAGTTTTTTAATGAGCTATGCAATTACCTGTGTGTCCCTGGAGATGATAGTTTATGGTATTATTGCACAGTGCCCTTTCTTTAGTCATGGCAGATGACATCTGTAATTTAAAGCAGCCTAGACATTAAAGTGACAGAACTTTCATTAACCTTGTCTAAAGTTTGTTAATGACAAATGTCTCTTAAAAAAAAAAAAAGCTATTGTCAAAACATGAATCTAGCAAAAAGAAGCCTTTAATCCTGTGGTCTGAATGGTTTCTTTCCTGTTAACAAGCAGGTGTGAGTCTTCCTGATGTCAGCAGGGGATCTGTGTATTGAGGAGACTTTTGTTTCCCTCCCCGTTTCGAAATATTTAAGTTGGACAGCTCAGTATCTGGTGAGGTGGCACGTTCACCATGTGTTTTTCTTGCTCGAGTTTTCTGCTTCTGTAGCTATCAGTAGTTCAGGCATCAGGTATGCCTTACACTTGTGACTTGAGTTCAGTTTATGAAGTTCTTCTTCATACATGTTCTTCTTACGTGTTCTTCTGGGCACAGTAGGAGGGCTCCGAGAAGCAGCATTTTGCAGAGGGCTGGAGCTCCAGACCCTCTTCTCCTTGATTAGCTTTACAGAAGCCTGACCAAAAAACAGCAGCGGTGTCCATTTCCCAGCTGTGAATGACATACAAACCGCTGTCTGCTTGTTGGTCCTTGGAGATGCTCAGGGAGCTTCTGAACCCCGTATTTCCCCCGGCTATGCCGGCACCAGGCTGTGGCAGGGCCCCGCTGTGCCGTGGCGCGGGGACGGGGACCTGGGCATGGGGGCCAGGAGCCTGCATCCCCCGTGCTGCCGCCCACGTGAACCCCTGTGCTGGCTGCCCTCCGAGCACCGCCGACGCCTTGTTTGCTGTGCTGAAACGTGCGTTGGGTTTTAATTTCTTCACCGCTCTTAATTCCTGGCTTTTATGGCTTACGGGGGCTGGTGTTGGTGTAGGAAGGAGAGGCAGGATGCAAGAATCGTGCGTTTTGTTTATGCATCTATCAGGCACCCTGTCTGAGACTATTCGGATGCTTCCGTAAATACCTAGTTATGATATATTGGTGAAGCTGGCAGCCTTAACTCCTCAAATGTGAGTTCTCAGACGCAGTGCTTTCCATTTGTGGCACTGAGAAGTTAATTTAGTTTCCTCTGGAATCTAGATTAAAGACAGAAGTTATCTGCTTGAATCATGAGCAACTTTGTAGGAAAGGGATCAGCCACAGGGAAGGCTGGTGGGGAGAGATGCATTAGCAAGGAGATTGCTTTGAAAAGGATAAGTCAGATCTTAACATCTCAGTATTGAATGTCAGGCTGTTTGGAAATGGAATTTTTGCAGAGGCATCAATGGAGATGCTGTAGGAGAAAACATTTTGTTTGGTATTATCGTCTCCCATATGAAACCAGTAGGAGGTGGCTTTTTTTTTAATTATCTTCAGGTGAACTTTTAAGAGTTCATAGCAACTCATTAGTGTCCTATTACTTCAGACATTGTTAAACCTGATGAATTTTTGCTTCCAATCCTGTGAGATTTAAAGACCTATTAATATTGACTGCTGTATTTAGGAAGCGTATTTCATTCAGAACACAGTTACTTCTAACGTATTTCAAGATGATGAGAGCTGTATTTCATCTGCCAGAAAGAAATGTTATTTCCCATTTTAAATTAGCAATAAGGAATGTAAATGTCTGTGTAACAGTAACAATGTATTTCATGCCTTTCTATTTGTTGTGACAAATTGGATTTAAAAAAACTCGCTTCTGCAAGAGTGTTTTATTTGCCCAGAGGAAGGGATTTGCGATACGTGCTGGAGCCCTTTGCTATTAATGTAAGTGTGTGTGTGTATACATGTTGGTGTGATTGGACAGAGAAAGCATGTGCAAGCATTTCCTCGTTCTTGCTCAAGTTTGTCAGAATTTGAGATGCAGGTACTTGAACAGAAGGAGTTACCTTCCTTTTGACTGTGGTTTGGCAGTAAGACTGGGATGCTGTTGCTCCTTTCTGTTATTTCCACTGATCTTTTATAGTCTTTTTTTTGTTTTTTTTTTTTTTTGTTAACAAGGGGGTAGTACCCATGTCTCTTGCAGGATGTCACTTGCATTCTCACCACTGTCTTCAGTTTGTAATGAGCCAAGGCCAATGACAGCAGCCTGCCATTGCATCTTCTTGCACATACGAGCTGAATGTGGCATGGACTTTCTGTCTTGGTAAGTAGGCTCTATTTCTACTTAATGAGTAGTTTTGAGGTTTTAGGTCTTTAATTCAGATTTAAAAGATAGCTAAAGACAAAATCACATGATGCTTTCCTTTTTGTGGTGTTAATGAAGTTTTAGTCAGTGCAAATAGCATCTTCACATCCTCCAAAGGTAATGGAGTGGGATGGATATGAGCCTCTAGCCTGTTGTTATGCCATTTTATGGAGGTATTGCTAATTCCAGTTTTCCCTGCTAATCTTCTCAGTATAGATTTCTAGTTGGTCTTTCATTAACATGAGATCAATATGGAATCGATTTGGGACGGATCTGTAATTTGGGAAGGAAACAAAACAACTTGATACTAATGAAGTAGTTAAAAACAGATGTAGACTTTCTATAATCACTTCAGTTTTTGCTATTTTGTAGTTTTCCAACTGAAAAAGTAAACTTCTCAGATGAAGGGCAGTTTCTTACAAGGATGTAAATAACTGTTTACTGTGTGGCTTTTTAATAATGTCATTGTCCACTGCATTTTTATTTTTTTTACTATTTGTTCACAAAACCTTGAATTCTAATGCAATGTGTCAACCTAAGGATTCCCTTAAAAATGTGTAGTGCACCTGCAAACCACCACTTCTTAATAAAGACAAGACAAAACAAAACAGATCCTATGGATTACTGTCATTGAAATTCAGAGAAAAAGGGCAGAGAGGTTGCTGTGGACAACATTATTAGTAGTGGATTTTGAAGGTAGCTTAGACTTACAGCCTTGTTTGAGTGTCTTGTGATCCCAGAAACACTTTTTTAAAGCCTCTGTACGCCTAAAAGAGGAAACATCCTTTCCTGCCTAGCAGGTTTGACCTTCTCCAGTGTGAAGGTAGTGCACCCTTGTGATTATTAGTCAATTCAACTAGTAATGGAGCTGCTGAAAATAGATGGGGAATAGCAATTATGTGTATTTATCTAAGTAAAACATAACAAGTATTCCCTGGATAAATGTATCATGTTGCCAAATTTTTGTCTACAAATCGTTAAAACTGGTTATGCAAGCATGTTTGCAAATGCACATGACTCTAGGGACTGTGCTTTTGTATAAAATAGCCCATTAATCTGAACAAAATGTTTTAAATAGTTTTAGATGATTTATTCCTAAAAGCTTAGTGTCTCTGATGTAACAAGTAGCAAATGAGCAGATGTGCTGATACTTGTTCTTATGTGCGGTAGATGGGCTTGAGAGGAATCTCCACTTGCACTGACGTTGTAGTTCTGCATAACGTTGGGCCCCGGCAGTAGAGAGAGCTAAATTGTAAGAACGTTCAGTCGCAGGCTTTCTTGTGTGTTTAATTGCTGATTTGCTAGAGATATGCAAAAAGGCTGGAGAATGTATATGGCTTGATGGTTTGAATTACTCATCCTATTTGTATAAGCTAATAAAGGAGAGTACAATACGCAAACATGCATGCTCTTAAGCTATGAAGCAGGCCAGAGAGCCTAGCTGTATTCTGGCATTCTTCAGAGGTTTTTCGGAATCAGTTGGCTTTCACTGCAGGTGACAGTTATTACTTGGCTGTTTGAATTTAGGAGGTGTATAAACTAGTAAATTGGTTGGCAAGCTGAAATTAGTTCATAACCTACATTTTTAAGTAAAATTAGGTAAATAGTTGAAAGAACTGCTGCATATATGTCAAAAGAACTGAATAGCCTTGGAAGAAGGTTGTGCATATCAAGTACAGTTTTAGGAACTGACTGTATTACAGAACACTTTTTAATAAATTCTTTCTTGCAATTTGCCTGTATGTTTTGCAGACTATGTTCAATTAACACAGGGCAGTGGTTGCAAAGATGGGCTTGTGCCATCTGATAAGTATGACCAAGGTTACCTTGTGATGGGCCTCGGGGTGGGGCAGTTATCTCTGCTTCAGCAAGTTACCACAGATAGGTAATAGTGCTTGAGTTCAGATGAAGGTAGTGTGAACCAGTTAAAATGAGTGCTTTCCTATCCTTTTTCTTAATTTGAAGTTCAACTCCATAGCCACCCCTGTAAGTAGCAGGAGTCTTTCTTAGTTGTTGCAGAACAGGGTTGTGGGGGTCTGTCACTTGCTTTAACTTGATCCTTCATCTCAGAATAATTTCTTTCAGTTACAATTTTCTGTAAATTCTGCTGTCTTAGGCCAGTGTGTCCTGAGCTGGAAGACGACTTCGTGGTCTTTCAAAGTCATCTTGTCCCTGCCCTTGTTGCCTGGGCTGGGATCAGGTTTCCCCAACCCATTCCTGACAGGCAGTCATCATCAGCTCGTTTTTAAAACAGCTGTGACTGCCTTAAGCAATCTATTTCTGTGGGGTTTTTTCATGCTTGAATAAACCTGCCATGCTGTGGTTTAAACCTGTTGCAGTTTGCCAGATCTGTAATGTATATGCAGAGCAGTGTATTTTCATTGCAGCTACCTCTTAGGTATTTGGAGACCATTATTTTTTTCCTATGTCCTCTCTAGCATAAGCAAGTTCAGTTTCTGTGCAAGTTGTGTCATTTTAGAGAATGCACAACTGCAGTGAACCAAGCACGAACCCAGCTGCGAGGAGATACCTGTTTTTTACCCCTCTTGCCAGGTTAGTTTTCAGTCTGGGATGCTAACTCGCTGTGCAGGCACACCAGTACTAGTACCAAGGCACGAGCTGGAGAGGACGTAGTGAGGACAGGTGAGGCTGTTCCCTATTGGACTGCTTTACCACTTCTCACTGGTTTAGCTCATCTCTGGATCTGTTGTAAAGTCAGAATGGCTGCTTCAGGACCCCTTGATTAATGAAGGTAATATAATGTTGGTGGAGAAATGTCTGGTATGGATTGCTTTGCTTCTTAGGATGGTGGGTTGCTCACTGGGTAGCTCCTTTTAATCGCAGCTGGCTATTGCATTGTTTTATTGCAGACAGTTCTTCTGATATTGAAGAAGGCTAAAGGAATGGGAACAGATTTGGTTTAAAAGATAGTGAAATAGCTGGTGCCTAGCTAACTTGTGATATTGCTGCTCTTGGTGTTTTATAACCACAAAAATATCAAATGCTGTACAGTTCGGGACTTACGATGTTGGGGGGAAGCAAGGTTAAATAGCATCTCACACCTTTCACTTCACATCTCATTATTCATTGCTAATAGAAGCCTAGACCATCTGTCTCTGCACAGAACATTTGTATGTGACAGGCATAGTAGATGTTACAAAACTTTCTCTCTGAGATGTTTATTTATGGTGTGTTCTGCTGTTGGTGTTCCTGTGCCTCCTGCAGCTCTCCAGCTCTTAAAGAGGAAACCACAAGCTTAGCGGCTGCTGCAGGTAACCAGTTGGGATGCTGCAGCTTCACTATGCATTTCCTAAGCTATCAAGAGCTATGGGTGTTGCTTCCTTTCCTCTTACATTCTGTTGACTTGTAAACTACCTCCCAAAAATCCCTCTGAATTTTTGCCACGTATTAGAAATGCGCATCGGGCAACAAACTGTGTATTTTTGCTGGTATCCAATAGGTATCGTGGTTTTGCCACATAGACGCATTTCATTCCATTGGTGCTGGATATCTGCCCGAGACTTGGGGATAGGAAACAGGCCATCCTATCAGGATTGCAGTAGCATCACGATTGTTAACCATAATAAAGAACTTGCTGCAGTTCTTGCTCCCTCTGCTCCAGCCTGTGCCTTACAGCCTCCGTACCATGCTATTTGGACGCCTCTGTCCGCTGAACTGGGCAGCTGGGGGCAAACTGGGGCAGACGGGTGCCCGTTAACACCCAGAGGTGGACTGGGAAAGAGGGGAGGAAGGGCGTTTTCCTCAGTTACATAGCGTGCACAGAGCTCCCGAGATGCCGTCTCTTGGTTTCCCTGCAGTTTTGCTGTAGAAATACTTAGAATATCAAATACCCATCTTCCCTGGAGGGAAAAAGCTGCTGTGGGATTTTTTTTAAAATTCTTTTGTGTTTTCTTGCTGCAGCAGTAAGGAAAAATATCCGCTGCTTTCCATCAGTTAAATTGACGCTTATAAAAGATTTAACAAATGCCTTCTTCCAAACATTTATATGGTTTGTGAATTCAAGCAGTAACCAGAAAAGCAAACACAAAGGGTTGTGTTGAGTAAGAATCCCTCCTGTTCAGGTTTCGGTCATCTTGGTGGCTGTGGCGCAGTTCAGTTGCTTTCTCGGCTGTTTGCAGCCCATTGCCTCCTCATTTCTCCCCTCCCTGCCGCAAAGGAGATAGACTTTGAGTTTCTGAATTAGTTCAAAATTGCAGAGGGCGGTAGGAGAAATAAAAGGGAGCAAAATTAACTTTTTTTTTTGTGGCTGTTTAATGACTGTGACATCTAAATCTGGACTCTTTGCATTAAGAAGCAGAGCTACTGAGTCACGGTCCTGCAGAAAGAAGCAAAGGCATACAAATTGTAAGTAAGAGCTTCAGGTTTTGATACATAGCACATACTGTAGTCAGCAGTGCACGGAGTACTTGCAAGTACTTGCAGGTACTAGTACAGCAGAGCAGAGAGTTGCTTAAACAAAGCACACGCGCGCTGGCTGCGGTGATGCCTCTTAAGCAGCCCGTAACCAGGAGTTACAGCGAAGGAGACTGCTTTACTGCCTGAATCTGTATGTACATATGTTGTGTGTCTCTACGTGAGCAGCTGGTATGAAGGACAGAGATCAATTTAAATGCTGAATAATTTAAGGCAAAAGTGCAGCATGCTACGCATTAAGTCTGGCCACTTAAGTAAGAGATGATAGATTCCTGCAGAATCCATTATTCTCACTTTTCGGAGACATTTTAGGGAGACAGCCTTCCTAAGGGGATTGAGGTCATCACTCTTTCCTTTTTAAGACCTGGTGAATTGCCTCTTGGACACTTTATCTTATGAATGACATGGTGTTCAGTCTAGGGGTTCTGCTGACAGCATGAACTATACAAATACAGTTCAGTTTGTGAACATCAGCAGAATCTGAGATTGAAATACTACTGTAGCGTTTATGATTTAGTCATGGAATGTAACGAATTTTCAACAGTAAATGCATCGGGTCTTGAGGTGGTTTTATCCTCTGCAAAGTTCTAAGTTAGATGCCAGTAGGATATCAGTATTCATTTTATAGATTTTTTTTCCAGAAGATTTTTCCCATTTTTGCTAGTCTGATGTTGTTCATATTCAGGTTTTTTGCTATCAATAACTGTAGAAGCAGTCCTAGCAGTGCTTGCAGAAATTGCTTTGTCTGTGCTTTATTCTTTCTATTATTTATTGGTCGGCACTAAAACGTGATTATTTTTCTGTATTCCTGTTGAGATACATCTTTGAAAGATGCTATCCAAAGATGCAAAATCTGCAGTTTTCTTCTACTGATTAATTTGCAGGAGAACAACTGTTTTTATTACAGGTAGCTGATTTGAAAATTAATCCTTTGGAAGTTGAATGTTAAGAGCTCGCATATTTTTTATACTTAAAGATAGATCTCAGATGTGTGGTGAGGCAGTAGGTGTATTTCCTTTGAAATAATGTATGTGATACACAGTTTTTTTTCAGGGTTAGTAAGAACTACCTCACTGCAAAGCTGGACTTGCAGTGCTCTGTCTTCATTGCTGCTAAATTCCCCGTAAGTGTTGCCTGGATTTCTAGAGTACTCCTTATTCTCTTGTTCAGCAGGAAGCCAAGGCATTGCATCGTTTTTTTTCCTGGTGCTTTACTGGGAAAATGTACAGCCTTCTTCACGCTACTGGAGGGTTTGTGTGAAGACAGGAGAGGAGAGCCTGCAGTGAGGATGCACGGTGGGCCACGCAGGCGTGAGGCTGGGTGCAGCCAGTGCCTGTCGGAGGCATCTGAAGGAGAGCCCTGCTCCCTGCAGGGGCTGCCAACCCATGATGAAATGCTGCCGGCAGGTTTATGTGAATAGGATGGAGGGATTGGGGTGAAGAGACAATGAAGAGCCCATGCTATAACTCAGTGTTGAAACGCTGATGTGGGAACGGTTGGTACAGTTGCTGGAGTTTTCTGCTTGCAAAGGTGTAGATACACAGATATGAGCGTAGGCTGAATGCATGTCTTTCCAGCCTCTTAAAAATCTCAGTTTTGAAACACCTTTATAACATCTGAGCTATTCCTGCAGGCTTGAACTAGAAGAGGTGGAAGAAGAGAACTGGAAGCTGAGATTCCTTGTCTGAGATAGCCCTTTTGTACGAGGCTCCCGCTGGTCCTTTTACCCTAGACTTTTACGAACAGAGGAGAAACCTGTGCTGTACTTCTCAAACAACAATTTTGTCAGCATAAGCATCTTGCCCAGATAAGTGTTCTTTAATAAACCTAGCAGTACTATTCTACTGGCCTGCAGTTCTGGATTAAAATTGACTGAGATGAATAATTTATCTAGAGGTTCTGCCAACCCATGGCCTTGCTCTACTCAGCAAGGAATAACTTTATTAGTATGGATAGCGTGAGGATGATCCATCTGTTTGGGAAGGGGTTGTTCTTGGGAACGATATTGAGGTAGATTGTCAGATCAGATGAAGCTGAAGTTCTTAAATAAGCTTTTAAGTAGGATTTGAAATTCAGGAATGTTTTTATTTGGTTATGCTCAAAATCTGGTAGCAGGGAGAAGTTATAATGGTACAAGAAACAAGTTGCTTAACTTACCATCTGCAATGAATCTCTATTGGCAATACATGTCTTTGAGCAGTATATTTGGCCACTGAGCTGGAAAATTGTTATCATTTGTGAAAAGGCTATTTTTAGTCTGCAACATCTGTGGAACACCATTTCCTCAAACTTTCACTATCTTTTGACAAGTCAGCCAGATGTGACTCACTTGAGCATATTGGATGGAGAGGAAAAAACAATGCATTGTGTTTACCAGAAATGCAAACATGACCTTTTTAGTATGAAGGCAGCCTTTATTCCAATCTCATGGAAGAGGCAATAAGAAAAGATTGATTTTTATCGTCAGTATTAAACATTCTTACAATTTAGTATTTTGGTATAATGTTGTTGTGGAAGTCATCTTGAACAGACTTCTGTAAAAATGTAATTTTCTCTCTACTAATTTCAGAATTGAAAGGCAAGATGACTGACTATTACATTACTGTTCTCACACCGTGCGTCATCTTCTGTAATGAACTCCACTTAAACCAAGATGTTCTGAATTGGCCTTCATTGCTAAGTGCGTGTGAAAACGGTGGGGTTCAGTGGCAGTTGTTTCACTTTTCCCAGAAATACTGCTCTACTTCAGAATTCAAAGATGTTTGCTTTCCATGTCACAGTTTCTACAGTCAAGTTTGGCTTTTCGCTGCTCCATAAGCTTCCATCAGTAATAAGCACAGCCAATAATGCTGAAGCTGCCAGGTCGCTCCCATGACACAGTGGCTCGTGCTCCATTTTGATTCGTGACCTTGTTAACCTTGCCAATATTCAAGTCCTTTCTTTTTGTTTTAAGTATGTCTGTGATCAGATGTGAGTGGACGAGGAACACTGTTATAGCCCAAAAAAGTCCAGAGTGTGTTAACAGAACAGCTTGAATCCACCAGAGCAGAGCTTCTGCTCGGCGTAGTCGCAGAGAGCCGGCTCTTTGGAGGAAGGGTGGCCTTCGGTTGGCTGTGTGTAACGGATGGCTCGCAGTGGAGAGTTCCTTCTCCTGCAAGATAACCACTGAGAAAGCTGTTGAACGTTATTGGCTTTTTATGAATGATGAGATGCATCTTGTATTCACTGTTTGGGTGTCTTCAGTTTAGAGATTGTCACACTCTGAAAATTGCATTACCATCATTTACTGGAGCTGGCGCTTGGCTCGGGAGCTGCAGCTCTTCAGCTCCGAGTCGTCCTGCAGCACAGGCAGGCGGTGGCTGTGCAGCGGGTGCAGCGCCCTGCTGTCACAAGGCGGCTTGTGTGCGGGCGGAGATTCCTACTGAAATGGCTTGCAGCTTGAGATGCTACTGAGTAGGAGTTGGACCTTGACTTGAGGTCTCAAAAACAGGTTTGGCTTAAAATCGGTTGCTAACTACTATAATCAGAAGCAGATTTGTTTAAGTTACTTTTAAAATTGGATAGCATAAGTTAACTTACAGCAATATATTAACTACTTGCTTCCTGCCCTCGTGCAGACATACATCCACAGGGAAGAATTGGCCCTGAAGCTCGTGACAACTCTTTGGGAATGTTTTGTGGAGGTTTTTTTTGTAATCCTGGTATGGTCTTCAAACCATTGCAAGCCGAAACAGAATAACCGCGGTAGACTACGTGAACTAAACAGTGCGTTTTACTGCGTGTGAAAACTTGCTGCATCAAGTGCATCTTATCCTTCAACACTGTTTAGTCAAAGCAAATAAACCCCAAGAAATATTACCTTCCAGGCTTTGACTGAGGTGTTAGAATAGGAGTTAGTCCTTGACATTTGATGTCTCTGAAACAGGTTTGGCTTAAATTCACTTGTTTACTACTGTAGTCATGAGCAGATTTGTTAGACAGGGCTAATTATATGTGCATGTTCCAAAATCATTTGGAAACTGTATCATTTGTTGCTTTTGAAACACTTTAAAATATGCAAATATTTCATACAATGAAGAGAACTGATTTCTCCAGGAATCCACAAATGGTGCTAAAGAAAAACATGACTTTTTTTGGAGCCCCAAAGCGAATTCATTTCTTGAAAAGTCAGGGAAGGAGGAGAGGGAATTCTCCCATCTATACTGCTTCGTATAAATGCATGTCATCCCAGATGAAAAATGAACAGGTGTAGTATTTATTTACTCTTCTGCACAGGAATTTGTTAAACAAGTAGTGGGAAGATTACCAGGAAATCCATTCAGTTACAAAAGAATTGATCTGTGGTGGTATTTGTCTACGTGGTCTGGCTGCTTTGCGACACAGCCCAGCAGCTACAAATGGCTTGCATCAATGTACTGGTGCATGGAGATGATGTTGGTACCACCTTTACCGGTTTTAATCCCTAAGTTCTTGAAATGAAATTCCTCAAACCACAAAATTTTAAGTATGTGTAGGTTGCTAATTACTAAGTGTTCAATTCATATCATAATTAGTATGTTTTTACTGAAATTTGAATGTTTGTTGCATTTGCCCTCCTCCTTCCTTCCCATGTTCCTTCAATTACTTTGCGGTGCAGCTGTTGAGTCTAGCTCAGCATTGCACCTGAGCACTGTCAGGTCATCACAGCCACTTCACCTCCCCTTTTGTCTTTCACAGGTCATGATGTAACCTTTGCTTCGTGGTGGGGTTGAGGCTTTTTACTGATCTGTGCATTTCTGGAAACAGTATTGTAAAGAGGAAAAAAAATATATAATCTTCATGTGTGGTAAATACATCCGTTTAAAGCTGCTAGCTTGAAGGCAAATGTTGAGGCTACCCTTGTACCTTATGCTAGCAGTTGGAGTGGATGTTGATGTTGTAATGTTGGCTGGCTTCAGGTTTACCCTGCAAATTGCTAGATGTTGGGATCTTAAAGTGTTTCCTTTAGGGCAAAAAGTATCATACAAGGAAACCTCCTTGAAAGCTGTTAGCATGATGGGAGTTGCCAATGGCTTTCATATTATTTGGATAATTTAAATTAAAAAAAAAAAAAAGCCTCCTTATTTTGTTTTTTCTTTGCTTGAAACCATGTCTATCTGCCAACCTTTCCGAAATGTCATGATGTAATTATTTTAACAGGCAGTCTGTGCTCCTTTATTTGGGGGATATTAACCTTTCTAAACAAAAGGAATGTTAATATACATTGGAGATGCAACTAATGGGATTTCATTTTTCTTATTAGAAAAGACTTGAATTCTCTTTTTAAATTATTGTAAAAGAATTCAGCAAGTCAAGTAATTGCCTTCAGCTAATCCATGATAGCAAATTTGAACGTGAATATCCAGATCATTTTGTATGGATTGGAACAAGTAATGTGATTTTCTTGTTTTTTATTTGCTTTAGCTAAACAGTGTTGAAGGGTGATATAAATTCATTGAAGTTGGGACAAAGAAAATGCTAATTATTAATGTGCTAAGTTCTGATACGCTATAAAATGTACTGTTTAATTTGGGAAGCCTATTGTGGCCTATTTATATTTCATAGCATATGGATTCAAAGCTCGTATTCATATTAGGTTCAGTAACTTTCCATGATAGTCTTGAAATTTCAACGCAGTTCATGGGAATTTCTCCATGGTTTAGAGATGCTAAGCAAATCAGGTGAATGGCTCATAACTCCAAAGGATGTGGTTATTTTTGGTTCCTCTGATACCATGAGTCAGCTTTTGGTATGATGCCTGTTGCCTGCTAAATTAGGAAATTGAGATTCTAGCAGAAAGTGAGGTGCTATTTGGATGTGCTGGTCTGGACATATTTGTATGCATTTTTATAATATTTTATAGAGTTTGGCTGAAGTTGAGCGTATTAATTAAAAGTTTGTATATGTGCAATCTATACTTAAAGCTGTCTGCTGGTTACCAAATAGCTGTTTGGCTTGTAATGTTATTTTCAGTGCAAACACTATTACTTTTATGAGCTGATGCTGCATTTCAAGCCATTTATTCCCCCCCCCCCCCATAGTGCCTTGCAGTTGGAATGTGTCTAGATAAGTATCCCAGACTCTAAAGGATTTATCTTTCAATCTTGGTTTTAAAAGAATATTTCAAAGCACTCTAATCACCTTGCTTTATCTGCAGTGAACCTAATGTATTTTGCAGTGCTATAACTGCTTCAGCACCTCTCTTGAAGTTATAAAGAAGCAATGCTTACAGTTAACAGATACATAATAGAATTTAATATAACCCCTTGATGCATAAAGGAGGATAAGTGGAAAGCAAAGTTGATTGCATGTCTGGAAGAATATTTGTGCCTGATTTATGTTCTAATTTTAGCATTGGGTTTTCTTTGTGATAAGAAAATGTCACATTAGCATGGCCCTTTTAATCTAATACAGTTCTAGTGAAAACAAACACCAGTGCTGAGCCTGTACTTCAGGCTTTCCCAAACTTAGTAATCTGATGACTTTGTTAGAACATTGTCTGGGTTACAGTAATCTTCATACCTTTTTTTTTTTAAAGAAATATCTGAATAATAGTTTTGTTTCTTTCTTTCTCCTCAGTCTCAGCAATGCCCATGAGTAACTGGCTCCTTATCAGCTGCTTGGGGAGATGTGCTTATGATAGTTAATCCTTGCATATGGAATCAGTAGCTCAGAAGGTTTTTTAGGCACCAATGGTGTTTGTTAGAGGTTGAAATAAAGCAACCCCCAAAGCCTGAAGCTCCGAAGCTGTCAAACACACAGCACTGTTGAAATATACAAGCTAAGGTATTTCTTTTCAGCACTTAAGTGTTTGCATCAGCTTTTTGCTACAGATAAAACTCAACAATTGTCAGTTCCCTAGGTGTCATGACCCAGGATTTGAAATTCCAGGCTTGCCCAAAGTTTCAGGTGTGACTGCCCGGTGTGGGAGCTGCTCACTTAAGACCCTGGAGATCTAATCTTTTGTGGAACTGGAGACTGCTTCTGAACTAATTATGATAAACAGAAATTGATAAATCATCTTGATTCTGTAGGAAGAAAATGAGTATTAAATTTGATTAGTAAATGACAGGTTTTAGCCTGGTAATTTGCAGTCTTTATTAACAAACTTGTAAAACTTATCAATAACACAAGAAACCTTTTTATTTGTGCGACTTTATTGCAGCTGCTATCTTTTTTTTTTATTTTTGCAGAAAAAGTAATGCTGATATTCTCATCTTCACTGATGCTTATTAACATCCTAGGATCCATTTCATTTTTATACAGTGCCTTTCTCTAGTTATATGCCATAGATGAGTCACTAGCATGTTTTGATTCCTGGTAGTTCTCTGCTTGCTTTGCCAAATCCCCCAAGATTTCTTTTTGAGGTGATACGTGGTAGATAACCACGACTTAAATCCTGTCCACAGACTTTGTGTGGGATTTTTGGGTTTTTATCAGGCGGCGGTATGAAACATGCAGTGGAGAAAATAGTAGCCATATGTAGTATACTCGTGTCAAAAGTTGGGAAGAGCTGCAGAGGAATGCTTTCGGAATCTTTTCCGAGTTACCTTGGCTACGCAGCGCTCCCGGGGGAGGAGGGCACCTGCAGGAGCTCCTTCGGACCGAGCGGGGACGGTGCTGGGCGCGCTCGCCCTCCTCATCATCAGGGATAACGAGCGGGCTCACGTGGAACAACGCGGCTCTTCTCACAAAGGCTGCCTGGCTGCTCCTCAGAAGCCACCTGTGCCTGAGACAAAAGAAGTGGAGCTGCTGATAGCACTTGATATCATCTGGTCATTCGTTAGCCACGTCAGCATGCGCGGTGCCGTAGTTTCCCTGTAGGATTAGTGATTTTGGAGGTGGGTGTGTGAGGTGGCACGGCTGTGTGGCGGCTTGATGTGACAGCATTCGAGGACGCCGAGCAAGCAGCAGCTAAGTGCTTCTAGGAGAGCCTGCAGAACAAAGATTTTTCCTGAAGGCCTTCAGGGTGCATTTACGCTCAAGCCGAAAGTGTTGGTAATAATGGCAGTGCTGTCACCCTGCATCAGGAGGATTCCAACTACAAAAACATTTGCTGGTAATATTTGGCAAGAGAAGTGGAACTGTCGATTGCAGAGATCCTGACAAATTGAGCGGAGCTGCAGCCACCGCGGTGAGGGCAAGGCTTCCTCTGTGGAGCGAGGAGAACGTGGAGGTTTATTATGCAAATTTGCAGTTTGGAGTTGCATCGTGTCCGCTTGGGATGATGCTGTTAAAAGTTATGCTGCTTTTGTAGATAAACACTAAGACATCCGCTTTCAACTTCACATTCTTTAACCTTGTTTTATTCCTTGCTGAGTGCTGACATTTCAAGGCAGATGAAAATCATACTAAATTTAGCCATGAGAGAAGTCCCCTATTCTTCCTCTCCCCCCTCCGCACGCTCCCCGTTCCAGGCACAGTGTCTGAATTCTTTTGATTAGTTTTGCCCTTGGTTTCTGCCTCAGATGTGAAGTTTTCTAAAGCAGCGATGACAAATAATGTATTTTTTCGTTAGGCAGGCGCTCGGGTTGCAGCTGTCCCAGTGCTGGCCTCCAGCAGGGGCTGTGCCTACAGGCCTCGGGTGCCCGCTGGAGGCCCGCACCGGGTCCTGGCCCGCAGGGACCCGCTGTGTATGGCCACCCTGGTTAGCGGCCTGCTCGGGAAGAGCACCGTGTGCCCCCGGGGCGCTGGAGGCCTCTTCAGGCCCTTCCAGCCGTGAATCCTTGGGCAAACCACTTGTTAGAGCTGGTAATTGTGAGTATCAGACGCCTCATTAAGGCACTGACAGAGCACGTCCGTACCTGTCCCAGCTGTCCCTCGGAGAACACATCCTCAGATGTTCCCCCAGCAAATTTAGGCCTATGACTGAGCAAAGGCAAATTATTCTGCTGTGTTATGATGGCTATTCAAACCAGAACCCTCTGGGGAAGAAACTTTTTGAGGCAGCTGTGCTTCAAAATTTTATTTGAGTTCCTGTCTTTGCATTTGGACAAGCAGAGTTGGCCCTTGATAGTTGCAAGCTCTGCTCCAAATAGAGTTAAAGAGATTGCAGCTGCTTCAGCTGCGCCTGGAATTGGCAGATAAACAGGTGAGGTGTGTAAAGTAAGATACCCAAACTCCCCCTCTCATCACTAAAAAGGAAAGCTCTAATATCTTGAGACCGTATGTGTGAATTTGGTCATCCGTTCTATCACAGGGAGTATTATGAAAGATTTTTGTTCACAGCTGGCTCATCTTTTCCAAAGACGTCTTGATGAATTGTTTCCCACAGCTGACCAATGAATTTTGTCCGGTCTTGAATAGCCAGTAACTCAGCTCATCTGCCCTACCAGTGTATTTGCTGCATCTTGATTGTTGCATTGTTTTCCAGCCTTTCATTTAGCACCAGTTGGTTTGCATTTTTAATAAGGAGAATTTGGTGACATCTAAGGATTAAATAACCCCTATCAGTTGTGAAATTAAGTTCTCTTGAGTGTTAAAATGCTACTTAGATGGCGAGCGTGCATTTCTATTATTAGTCCTAGGCATACAGCTGAAAAATGAGACTTAAATGTAATGTTATCTCCTTATGTAGCCACTTAAACTTGCATGTGTCTTTCTTGGAACAAAATGCACCTGCGTAAATCTTGTAATTTTATCCGACACAGAGCAAAGGCGAGGCAAAACTTGAACTGCCGTTGCTTCTGGCACAAAGCCATTGTGCCATGGATGAGGACATACTGGATGCTAGCAAGTTCTTTGGACTAGTAAAAACTGTTTGTAACAGCTGTTATGACAAACAGGAGAATGCTGCAAGGGAGTGTGCATTGGTTTTGTTGAGTCGTGGGGTGTGAGTTCTTCTGTCATCTGTGGTAAAATGTTGTGCTGCTACTAAATGCTCAGCTAAACATTAAGGGTGCTATGGCTGAAAGATGCGCTGGAAATTTTCTCTTTAAGTAATAGCACTTTGCATATGCCATTAAGCTTTTTGCTTTTTTAAAAACTACCCGTATTCTTTGCTTATGAAACAAAAATAACACGAGTACTATTTCAATTTAGGATCAAAACTTGGATTTCCCCAACCCAAATCTCATTTCCTTATATTACTATTTATAAGAAAATTATGGCTTCTGAAGATTCTTTTGAAATTGATATGTTCTTTAGCTATTACACTGATAACATTCTTGAGCAAAACATAGCAGTGGCTCTTCAGTATGATAAATTGACACTGTTTTTTAGGTTCTCTATTAACTTTGTTCCCGAAGAATCAAATTAAAGCGATCTTCTATTATAGTATAGAAGAACCTGCACATACAGCTGTTTTTTTTATGGTAGTCATAGTTCTTAAGGTAAGTTAAAGTTATTTCAATTGTTACTTATCTTTGCAGTGACGGTCATGACAAATGGCTGGTGTAATTTCTTCCCTTAGTAGATGGATATAAAGTGGAGATATTACATGGGCTTCTCACTGAATTCATAAATTTTTAGATTGGGAACATTGAATTAGATATTGAAACATTTAACTTGACAAGAAGATAGAGAATTGTTTTCTGATTTTGTTGGTAAAATAAAGTGAGACTCAGTTGCTGAAATTTATGTTGGCAACTTTTTGTTGCTGTATAGTTTAGATACAGGAAGAACAAATAATCCGGCAGATAAAGATTGCTGGGCTTTATTTTAAAGTAGGTGTACATTTTTTTTCCCCTGCCATATGAAAAGCTGTGAATTAGTGTGCAGGATCTCAGGTGTGTAGCAGATGGGTTGATCTGCCAGCAGGGACTTGAAAGGAGAATGGGGACCTCGGGGGGAAGGCGGTGAGGGGCTGTGCCCTTTATCCACATTTAGGTGGATGCAACAAGTGAGGGCTTTGCAAAGTGTTTGTGGAGAAAGATGTGAACTGATGAACTCAGGTTTTGGGGACGTCGTGTTGTATAATGCAAATAGGAAAATATTAGTTGAGTACCTTTTCCCAGCAATATCTTTTTTTATTTACGTCTGCTAATTCAAAAAGATAGTGGTGTTTGGTTTAATGCACAATCACACAGAGGCGAACCCTCTGCAGCTGTCTGTCGGCTAGCTGATGCAGATGGGAGTAGGAGAAAGATCTCCAGAAGCTGAAGCGACATGGCACGGAGCTGCAGAGCAGCGGCTTGCAGCAGCACCAGTGGTGGTGCTGTGAATAGTCTGGCTCTGTGCTCTCTAGGCTAGCTCAGCTCCTTTGCCCCAGGACTGGTGGATGTGTAGAGCCAAGGGTACGACTCAGCTCCTTCCGTGGCATTACTGTTTGTGTTCTAAAGACATGAGTTTAAGCCAGGCGGTATCGGTGTGAGGTCCGTGAGATTTGCTGATGTGTGCTTTTTTCCCCATGAAATGAAGTTATATTTAGCATGATGATAATTGGGTACTGCCCTTCAAAATGCATCATTTTATCATTTTAGTTAGCAAGATAGATAAGAAAGGAGCGAATCAGCTGAAATGCAAAACTGACACTTGTGGCTCCCCGACTGTATCTACAGTGCTTATAGTTTCCCTTATAAAAGGCAAGGAAAACTTGGCTTTGGTTTTGCCAGCTATAAAGAAAATATTTTGATATGAGCTCATGACTCATCTGAGATAAAAAGGAGAGAAGCACGAGCACTAGAGCCGCGCGTGGCTTCCCCAACTAGCAGAGGAAGGAGCCAAGTCTGGGAATACGGCACAGCAGGGCTGAGGCTGAACAGCAGCTCGCTTCGTTCTGCGGGCGCTGGTGCCCTAAGCCTGGGAAGCTGTGGTGCCCACTCCGTTCCCATTTCTTTTCTCAACGATTGGGACCTCAGTATCAGCAGTGGACTACTATACTACCAGGCTGTCTCTGAATGCATCCTAAGCTCACTTCATCCATAATCCAGTACAGACTCCTTTCCTTTGCAAAGGTACAATAAAAACGTATTCTCTCTAAAAGGGTTGAATGACCTCCTTGCAGTCACCTCCTTCATCTGTGTATCCTTCAGACTGCAAGTACAAGGCTGCTGCTGAAACTGCTTCCCTCTTCTGGGACGGCACTGGGAGGAAGGCTTTGCCCCCTCCTAGGTACTGCACAGTGCACTGGTTGGTGGTTTGAAGTCGTGTGTTGGTGCTTTTTGCTACCTTTTCCCCTGCTGCCCTTATGCCAGTGCATTTTTTGTCTTTTGGCCTGTTCTTTCTTCTGCTACACACTCTTCTTCATTTCATCTCCTGTTAGGACGGGCATGGTGGCACTGGGATGGCAGGGCATGTGCCTGCCCTGCCGGCAGGTGAATGCCGAGGTGTGAAAGCTGGGGTGCAGTTTTCTTAAAGACGTGGCTGCTACTGTGGCTGTTCAAAGGACCTAACGCACGAGAAACAATTTGCATTGGGATGCTGATAGCGCTGTCCCTCTTCATCTTCATGCTTGAGCTCCCTCTGTCCTCGTGGTCCGACTGCTGGGAGAACAGGTAGCGCTGAGGACACTGGTTTCTGCCCTTTGTCTCCCGGTGCAGTGTGTGACTGGCACGTTGACTTTTTCTCCTCTCCCTAAAAGCATTTTTCAGCCTGTTTTTATTTCCTAGTTTGCTCTCGGTGGCCAGCCCTGGTGCTTTTGGGGCAGCGTGGTGTTGGGTAGTGCTGCAGGCTCCGGTCAGTGGCGGGCAGGCTAGGACGGACGGCCCTCCCCAGGAGGAGGGTTTCTTTTGGACAGCAGAAGGCCAACCAATCTTGTGTGACTGCAGGAAAGTTTTGGAATCTTGAATCTCTAAGTGATTGCATAACTGAACTAAAGTAAAACTTGATATTATTTTATCCCATAATGCTTCAAATTGGCTCGAGTCTGGATGTTATTACACAGACTGGAAAACAGATTGGCATAATATTAAATCAGAATTTATTAGATCTGGAGGAGGAGCCCGCGAGATGCTGCAGGGATTGTTGTTAAACTAGCTTGTTAATAAAGGTTCTTTAAATAAAAAGAAGGCAAGGGTTGGGGGGGAATAGCTTATTAATCTTGTGTGAGTTGTTGGGGAGGTGCTGTGTATGCAGGAGAGCAGAAGGATGACAGAGTGTTCTAGAATTACTTAAAAACGAGAAAGGAAATTAAACTACCTGGAAGTGTTTTAATGAATCCACCTAGGGAGTATCGACTGACTCTCTTCTGGGAGAAGTGAGGAAAGGGCAGCACGGGTACGCAGCTTTCGGTGGGTGCCAGTGACAGGACTCGACGTGAGCTTTGATAAAAGGGATGCAAAACAGTTGTGCAGCTCCTGGTGGCTCAGGCCTGGAGCTGAGATGCAGGCAGCACGGTCGGCGTTGCTCTGCGCACACGAGAGCGTGCTCCTCATTTCAGGGCTGAAACAGAGAATCTGGGCTTCGGACCTGCCGCTCTCCCTCCGGGACGTGGCTGCAGCTCGACAAAAGCGCCGAGAGCGCGGCCGGGAGCTGGGCGCAGGCGGCAGGACGGGGCTGCAGCGAGGGGAGGGCATCGCGTTCTGCTGTGTCTAAAGCAATCAACCTCCCTGCTGCAGGAGCCGTGCTCAGACCTGTGTCCAGGAAGAGAATTGGAAATAGCAGGGTGAAGCATAAGCTGAGCAATGTGAAGCGATGAGATTTATTAGACTGGAATAGTCTCCCAAGAGGAACGATGGAGGCTTAATGACTTGTCATTTCTGGGCTAGAACGGGCAGAGCACTTGGGTGTATGTTGTAGCAAGCAGTTTTGTGGGCAGGCAAATGGACAGGCCAGGCAGCGTAAGAAATCTCTTTCACTTGTAAGTTTTGATATACAGGGCTCTAAATGATACTCATTTAGTGTTTGTCTTTAATTTGTTGGATAGTTTATTCAGAAAAGATGACTAATTTTTTTTATGTGCTTCAGGATGGTTAACCATCACAAAAATAAGATGTCTGTCTCAAGGTGGTTGCAGGGAAAATGGCTCTTAAAATAAATAAAATAAATGCATGTAAATCCAAGGGAGTTCAATAGGAGGAGGAAAAAAAGCAAAGGCTATAGCATGGAAATCAGGTACTATGCAGCTCTTACTGAGTGTTATCCCTTAAAGATTATATCTAGAATGAGACGTACAGCAAACCAAATGCATTCACACACATGGACATGCACATAATACAATGTTGATTTTATTCAGTATAGAATTCTAAATATTAATTTGGAGCCATATCAGTGTGCTAGTTATATGGTGTCATGCAAATGAACAGAATACTTTGGTCTTCTAGGGACTGTTTGTTCAGTATAATTGCAGCTTTAAACAAATTCAGTGGTCAGAAAGCTATAAAACATTTGCAGGCAAAAGCATGCTTTGAATATTCATCTTTTTTAAGTGCTACCAAGTGACATCTAAGACAAACTGGGCAGATATGGGTGCCAGGCAAAACAGAGAGCAGGGGATCTTACTGGCTAATTGGTATTCTAGATGTAAATCTTAAATTAGTGTGAGATATTTTAAAATGGATTTTTAAATGCCAGGCACATAAGAGACAGAATTGATATTAATATTAATGGGCTTAAAAGATATTTAGTGAAATATTTGTATAATTTAATTTTCTACATAATCAAGTCGGAAAACTATCAAGTGACCACAGGGCTCACAGATTTCAGTCTGCGTAGTCCACCAGCTATGCCTGGATGCCCAGAACATTAGCACATAACTTAAGCTTCCCGTGACTGCTTACACTAGGACGGTGTGTGCTCGGTGAGCGTGCGAGAGTGGGAGAGCAAGAGGCAAGCCAAAGTCTGCTGGCGTTTTACGCTCCGTAATGGCCTAAGGAGCAACGGGAGCAGTTAACCCCGGGTAGAGGGGAAGGGCTCGTGTCCTTGGGAGTGTGCCGTCCCACGGCAGGGAGTGTTTCTCTAAGCAAACAAGAGCTCAGAAGAAAGGTTGGTATCTCCTGCAGACAGAAATGAAATGAGGACAGTTACAGGAGGAGGAAGAGATGGGAGAAACTAAAACATTAATGAAGATATAAAGCACTGCACCTACAGCGGGAGCAGCGTGATGTTCTTGCTCATCTATCCACGTGGAGCTAGCTGGAGCTTGAAATTTTAAAGCCTGGGTGGGGAAGAGAGGCAAGGATGGGCAGCTCATTGCAGTGCTGCAGTGGCACTGGCAGCCGGCTTAACGGCTCCAGGGTGTTGTGCATGGGAGTGAGTCGCCCTCTGGGATGGAGGGGCACCTGTCTTTTAAATTCGACAGCAGATTGTTTTTTTAGGATCTTTTTTGGAAAATCTCAGTGAGGCGGAATGTATTACATGCTGTAGGGCTAGGCAAACACCTTGGTGAACAGCATCTGCCCAGATTACGTGATGTGGCCCATGGTTTTGAGAGGCAAAAACACCCCTTAAAGTCTTCAGCAGCGAATGCTCTAAAGTTAATTTACTGACTAGAGGCCTGTTAAAGATGGGGCGTGGAGCTGCGGTGAGTTACTGCGCTGGGGCCGGAGTTGGCAGAGCCAGGCTCTGGTGCCGGGGCGCCCAGGCTCTGCTCCTGCAGCTACCTCAGGTACCCTGCAGCTCTGCTTTCTGCACGTCCTCCTCCTCTCAGCAAGGAGTTTGCCTCCACCTACAGGAAGCAGAAAGAAAAATAAATATATAAATAATAGAAATCACAGCGCCTTCTGTTAGTCCTCATCTTTCCGGGAGGCTCAGTAAAGCGTCTCATCAGGCTTGATTGCTGAGTAAAGCACTCAGATGTGCTACTGAAAGGTGCCATGGTGGTCTGAAGACTTCTTACCCATTAGACAGGTTTTAATTCACCTTTTCTCGTAACCCAAACCTCAAAAAGGAAAAGGCGTAAGAGCTGACAAGCTAGTAATTGAATTTTGGTTGGCATTAGTGAGGCTTCCACTGGGGTTCGTGGTTGAAAGACAAAGCAGATATTTCTGAGGAGAACATTAATAATGCTGGAAGGTTTAAAAGACAGCAGCTTTGCGTAAAGTGGAGCATTGAGTACTGTCCAGATGGAACAGGCTGCAGGCAAACAGCACGGTAACTGTCTCAATCTCCTGTCTGTGCATAGGAAGAGAGGACCGGGCTGAATTATTCACATCGATCACACCAGACAGGTTGGGCAGGAGCTTCAGGAAAGTGGATGTGCTAGAAATCCCTTTTCACATAAAAATGATAAAAAGGAGAATGCGGGACCTTTTCTGCCTGCTCTGGAGCTGGAGCTGAGGCTGCTGAGTTGGACTGGAAGGAGGTGATGGTACCCGCGTGCTGACGGCCCCGCTGGCTCTGCCCCACAGCCAGAGGGTTCGGGGGGTGGTGATGCTCCTGCAGCGTCCCCTCTGCTGAAACACTGCGTGCCTCGTGCTTGCTCAGCTTCTCCAGCAGTGTCTGCGAGGTGGCCTCACCGACAGCACCGTCCCTGTCATTCCCTGCAGTCCTTCAGCAGATCCCAGTGAGCTGCTGCCCAAACCAAGCCCAGCCACTGCCTCTTCCTGCTGCCCGCGCACCGGTCTGTGAGCGCTCCTGCACGGCTTTGGCTTTCCCTCTTAGCAACGTGACACCAAAAGCAACCTGTGACCGTCTTGGGCTCGTTTTGGGTTAAGCACTGCTATTTTAGGTGTGTTCCATTCTTAGTTCTGTTTCCCTTTTCTCTGTTTACTTACGCAGAAGAAAAAAACAAAGCACTGACAACTCCGCTATTGCTTCTCTACAGAAAATATGGGAATCTCTCAGTTCCTGTTTCGTTCCTCAAGTCGAGGAACATCAGCAGGGTTCAGCTTTCACCTACTGCTGTATTTGAAGGGTTATTGCTGTGCAGGCTCAAATAAGTTGTTTTAATATGAATCCTGGGGATGAGCTTTGTTTTGTCCGCATAACAAATGTCTAATGGGGTGTCCCTGGAAGGACTTACCCCTCTAGGACTTCGCAAACGTAAGCGCTCAGCAGTTTCAAATACCCGTGTTGTAGTTGTGTGCGAATAACCGACAACCGGCAAACAACCAGTGCAAGAGCTTTTAATTAGGATATTGTAAAAGGGGAGGATATGGGAACACGGCTTTGGGGCAGCATTGTGCGGATGCCTGGAGCGAGAGGAAGGGGCTGAGGCCGTGGGCAGGCGGGCAAAGAGGACGCCTCGGGGGCTCGGGCTGCCAGGCCCCGTGTCACGGCATCGATCGGTGTCACACTGCCGGAATTATGTTCTTGTGTGCCAGGTGGATTGAGTAATGTGTGAGTGACGTCTGGCCGAAAGAAATTCCACCCTCCGTATTTTATATAGAGAATACCTGACAGTAAAGCTGTGTGATGACCTTTATCTTTATGAGCTGTGAGAATTAAGGAGTTCTGTATTTTAGTTTAATTAAGCAATAAGGCATAACAGATGGTGCTTTTCTGGGTGATTATTGAATGTCTCTGGTTTGACTGAGAAGTGCAGTAACACGGCACGCAGAAGCGTATTGTCATTTGAGATATTTGAGGTATCTGCGAACATGTGTCTGATCTAGCTATCTGTCATCAGTGGTGTTATCAACCAAGTGTCTGCACCTCTTCGCTTTCTGCAGCCTTTTGTACACGGAGTGCCGGTGATGCAGCTACGCGCTGCCCGGAGGCGTTGCGAGTGTTTGGCAAAGCAGATCATTACGGGGAGCCTTTGCCTGAGCGGTCCTGGCTGGAGCTGGGAGCTGCAGCTCCAGGAAGCACAGCCTGCTTTACCTCATCTCAGGTGACTGATTAAGGGGCAGCGCTAACAACCCTGGCTCTGATCACTTTGGCAGAAATACCTGCTTACTCTTTGTCCCTGGAAACAAAATTGATTCCCTTTCTTCCCCAGCACTTAGAGGTCTCATCAGACTTGGGCAGCTTTTTGCGATTGGAAGAACGGTGTAAAAATAACTTTAAAATTGTGAATTTAGGGTAGAAAAAGGAACATTTTTATGAAATGAAGACCATTGCTCATGTAGTACAGCAGGACTTTATTTAACAAACATTTCAAGTTAACTTACCAAACTCAGAACTGAGACGTAGGAAGCTTCTGGAAATTTGTTTTCAGTCCCATTTAGCCAAGGTGTCTGTGTGATGTAGGACGCATTCTTCTAATAAAATTGACAAATAAGTTACCCTTGAATTCCTAACACCATATAGATTCAAAGCAAAGAAACAATCCAGCACGTATTGAGGCACGTCTTCCTGAAGGCATTGCAAGGCTGACAAGATCGCTTTGTTATCAGCACAGGGAGAAAAAAATCGAGAAGCACAATGGCCAGGAAATCGGTAACTTGGGTATTTTGTGACCAACTTCTGTTGTTGTGGATTGAGTACACCCAGGGTATCAAAGACTGTGTTATTACAATATTTGTATGCATAAACTAGGTTAAGAATTGAGCGCGTTTAGGCACTCAGGCTCAGGAAGCCCAGAAGAGCTGAATTTGAGGCAGGTTGATCTGCTGTATGTTTTTTCTGACTACAAGAGAGCTTTGCAAATCTTCTGTGTTCTGCACACTTGCAGCGACCATATTTACTCCAGAGGATGTTAAAAAGCTGCAGAAGCAAGGAGAAGCATGGAATTAATTGAGCAAATCTCACCAAGCTGTGGCTCTTCCAGGCGAGTGCCGGACGGGTAACTCAAGTTGCAGTTACTCCTGTGGCATGCAATAACTTCCCCTTTTTTTGCCCCCTAATACCATCAAAGATGTGAATTACTTGCAGCCTGGCACTAAGCTTATATTTTAGATCGCTGACTAATATGCCAAAGTTTTCTCATTAATGGAATATTTGAAATGATCAAAATGAAATAGATTCACTTGCTGGCTGTAGAGTTGTCATAAGGATGATCTATGGGGAGTTTTTAATATAGCGATAGTTTCTTTGGAGAAAATCACACGTTTGTCTCAATCTTGTGCTGTTACAAGGAGACACAGCTTTGTATTTTAAATCACAAACTTTGAAAATCAGTAAGTACCCAAGAAAGCTTTACATTGCACTTTTGAAAAACTATTTTTTCCTGCATCTTTTCTCGACCTTTCCATTTGTTTAATAAACTGTTTTCCTGTTACCCCTTTTAGTACCTTGAATTGTGTGTTGTGTAGGGCACTGCCCCGTGAAGTGCCCGGGGGATGACCGAAGTGCCTTCCTGCTGCCGGCAGCTGCGCCAGAGATGACGACGTGCAGTGCAGGTTTGCTCTGCTCTGCCTGAGACTTGCACGTGACTCCTGAGTGCTCTCTCCTGTGTTGCAAGCATGACCCCAAGAAGCTTTAAAACAAAGGTGGTTAGTTCGTAGTGCAGTTCAAGCGCAGCACCTCTTGGGCTCAGCGCGGCTGTGTCGCTGCAAGCACTTGGCTGCGCAGCCAGAGAGCTTTGCTCGGCTGCATCGCGGGTCCCTGAGTGCTGCAAGCGTGCCTGTGCCTTCGCAGGACTTCGGGCTTCTGGATCTTTCCCTGGAGCGTCTGAAGTTCAAACTGCTAGGGTGCTTTGGTCCTGTTCACATCCAATGCTAGGTTTGAGTTTGGCATTAAATGCAAGGTGGTCCATTTGCACTGATGGTATTTCTGCAGAGCAGAAATGTGCCAGGTCAGTGTTAGCGCTCAGCCTGGCGTGGTGTCTCCCACGAGAAGTGGTCTCTGCAAAGCTGCCATTTTGGATGCACTATTTAAGAACTGTGCAACACAATTAAAGTAAATTCTTGGTTGTAGATTACTTGGCTTTATGCCATTTTCAGAGACAATGTCCCACTTAAATAGCTTGGATTGAGCTGAGAAGAATAATTGCTGCTATGAAATAATTTTGCAATTACCACTGTAATTAAGGGCAGTTTGTTAATGAAAGTGCTTGGTGAATAATGACTGCAGGGCACTCCATCTTGCAGCTTCATACCAGATGATTGGTTCATGTGGTGGAAATGGTTAGGGAATCAGTGACACAGCTGTCACAGTTGCAGGATGGATGTAAATACCCAGTGCTCCTCGTGATGAAGTGCAATCGTTAGCCTTCTGCCCTATGGGAACTGGTCATACAAGGAAAAATAAACTTAAAATATGATGGTGAATGCTATTGCTGACGGCTTTTAAAGTCCCCTTTTTTTCCCCAATCATGTTAATTTGATATGCAGATGCCCTTAGCAAGCTGATTCATTGTTCAGTTGGGAACCTCTGAATCAATTTTTCAGGAACATGAACTTACTTGGGCTATATTTTTGTGGCTCTAGTTGTTTTTTAAGCTTGTTTTCCCACATGATTTTTTTTTTAGAACACAAACTGTGGTGTTTTTTCTATTATATAGGTTTAAAAAATAAAAGTTAAAAAGTGTAGCTATTTACATGTGTCAGTATATACGTATCTCTTAGCTCTAAAATCTAAAATTGTCTGTTTGTAGGTAAGAAGTCTTGATATTCTTTTGTGTTCCAGTGTTAAACTAACCAGGCATTTTAAAGCACTGAATAGAGGCAGCCAGTGATAGATGCATTGTCCATAGCCTGGGGATGAGTAAAGACTTACTGAAGCAAATATAATAATGGTGCCAACGCTGGCATTGGGCAAGTGATTTTCAGAAGCCTCCAATGTTTACTGTATGACCCAATGCCTTGTTTTTTATTACTCTTGGCTCCTTGTGGTGCACACAAGCAGATTTTGCAGCATCAGAGGAGGGTTGGGGTTGGGGAGGACTCATTGCCTCTAAAATGGGTGCCGAGAACTCCAGGAACCAGGTCACTCCTCTGATCAGTTTGGGTATTAGTATTAGGCTAGTAGGGGAAAAGAATGAATTTTGGGGTGATACTTTCTTTCAGATGGCTGTTAATGTACTTCCTCCTGGAGGGCACAATCATTGCCTTGTACTGGTGAAATTGAAGCGGAAGGAACTTGTGGGAGAGGTGGGAACGAGATAGATTTAGGATGCACTGAAGAACAAAGTCTTCTTGAAAGTGCAGCTAAAAAGGAGATAGTTTGGCTGAGTGGCTAAGGTCCTAGGTCCAAGATAAAAACCTAACTGCAACATGCCATTTTGTATTTTAAAACAGTCCAGGAGAGGAAAACACCACTTTTTCTGAATCCTTTTGCTCTACAATAATCTGGATAGGAAGGGAATTCTACAGTAAAAGTGATCCATTTAGAGAAAAAGAAACTGTTTTTGTTGGTGCGTCATTTTAGAGATTGAAGAGAGGAATGGAACAACTAGGCAGCATCTGAATGTTAATATTGAAAGTCACTAAACACTTCAGATTTTTTTTTTTTTACCAACTGCATTACTATATAGCAGTGTCTCTTGTTTTAATTGGATTTGCAAACACTGAAAAAGCATGATTTACAAGGTCTGCTTCAATATGCACGGCAAGGTCTTTGGAACTGCTGAGGTGTTCATTTGACCATCAGCGTGAAATAATTCGGGTTCTGTATGTTCAGTTTGTTCAAACAGTGGAAGCGCCATGAAGTGTGCGAGGAGAGGGAGGCGTGCAGGAGGAGCGAGGGTCTGGCCGTGTACCCGGCTGCCATTTTCCGAGCCCTGCTGGTTAGTGCTGTCTCATGGAGAAACACCAGTGTAAATAGAAGGAAGCAGCCCGTCTTCCGTTTGTACGAAGCTTGTCAAAGGTTTTATAGATCTCCATAATGAAGATGGATCAGGTTCATTCTCGTTGCCAGTTACTCTATCAAAATAGTGCTAATTACTGCAGTTGCACATGTTACATGCTACCACGTTCTTTGGTAGCTTAAAAGCACGTTTTGTACCGCTTACAAAAGAGGGAATTAAAGCAACTTTTTCTGTTCTATTTTTGGAAAAGTAGTTAGTAAAGGAGAATGAAATTGATTTTGGTGTCACAAAGGACATTTCTGACAGGAGCATACTTTGAAATGATTCAAGGCATCTGTTTCTGTTGCAGACACCCAATGCTGCTAAGAGCTGTACCTAAATTAAACTGTTTAACATGTCAACTCTGGATATGAATGCAATTTACATCCCGGTGGCATGGCTGGAATTTTTATCGTTTAATGAACTTTCTCACTCGATTTGGAAACAAAGTCTCTGCCACGGCGACTGTTTTTGTAGCGGCGCGGATCTTCAGGTGCCGTCGCGGTGCCCCTCGGGATGGAGAGGGCCGGGCTGGGCGGCGCGGGCACGCTTGCCATGGCCAGAGCCACCCGCTCCTGTGCGCTGAGGCGAACCGAAATCCAAGTGGGTGGACAGAACGAGCTGTGCTGGGGCAGGTGGGACAGCTCTGCCTACGGGGCTGCCGGAGGGACGGCCCGGGGCCGTTCGGCTGACCCGTCCTGTGCTCCTGCCACCAGTCTGACAGCCTGGAATGGTTTTTTCGTGGTGCTTGGTTTTTTTTGCTTGCCTTTTTTTTTTTTTTTTCTGTCTAAGGTAATTATTTTTTATGCTTCTCTCTTTACCATCTCTTACCATTAAGGCAAATAACTCTGGTTTTGGAGAGTGGAGCAGTCTTTGTGTGTGCGCAGTAAGGAAGAAAAAGGGTTGCAGGCAGGTCTGCCGTGTGCTGTGTCGTGTGCTGGATCATCCGCAGCACTGAGGAGATGGGGTTAAGGGGAAGAACATGGGACATGGTGCAGCAACGGGTGCTTTTAGAGTATATTTTACTGCCATCTTTAACAACCAGAATGATCAGTCAGTTAAACGGGGCAAAAAAATGTTGCACCTTCCAGAAGGCGGTCTCCCCATCCTCACCCCTCTGCAGGTTTTGAAGAAAGCTAATGTTTCAAGGTGAGCATTAAATTAACGTGAGGGACTTGTAGAGCCCTACAATTAAAAGACCTTTTACTTTCCCCACTTCAGAACAGATCTGATGGTTTATTGCTGAAGTCTTGGCTCGGAGCCTGGCTGACCTTGGATCTCTGCCTTTTAAGGATCAGCGGGGTTTCTTGTGCGCTGTTGTGGCCTTTTATGCTAAGAACAAGCAGCCATTGTGGCTATGGTGGGTTTTGAAGAAGGCCGGGAAACTTGATTTTTTTTTTCCCTTTCGAATGCATCTCCCAGTTGACACTTACTATGCCGGTTAGGTTTTTGTGAAGGTTAGATACGTTTTCTGTTTAGATACCTATCTTTTCAAGCGCTCCTAAGCTGCTTCAGTCTGATGAGGAGTCCATGAAAGAACATGCTACAAATGCCTGTTAAAATCCTGAAAATGCAGTGTCTGCTGCAGAGCCCTGCACGTTGCCAGCTCTGACACACCTTTGGCAAACAGTCCAGAAACGACAGAAGGGCTGATCCAGCCCTCTTGAGATCAGCATTTTGGAGTAGGACGCCGATGCCACTGTCCTGCCTTGTTCCCACTCTGCGTGATTTTCTTCCTGTGCAACAGCAGGCAATAAATAAGGGGTAACACAGGGAAGGGATCAGAGCGGCAGAAGTGAGGTTTGTGGCAGACCGATGTGGATTTGTTGTTTCTAAACTGCTTTAGAGCTTTTCTCCTCTCTCCTTATGTTACTTCTTTTATTGAACTCCATGCTTTTCTTCAAAACCATCATGGCTGCCATAAAAAGGACGTACGTGTGTTGGGGAGGGAGGCTCCTGTGGTATGGTGTTAGAAAGCGTGTGCTTGGGCTGTGTTTTTCTTTTAAAAAACAAACAAAACCCAAACAAACAAACAAAAAACCCCACTGAAACTCCTGATGGAAAATGCTGTAGATAAATACAGAGTCATAGTCTGGACTGTTGAAGTAAAACATTGTATTGAAAATCCTACCCTATGCGCTTAAAATAGAGCATTAAATATGCTTGTGCTGTTTTTGACATGTTAGGAGGATTGCATTAATGCAATTTAGGTATTCCTTTACTGAAAGTAAATTTTCACTCAACTTGAGTCATCTGCTTCAAGGGGAGAATAAATATTAGAGTGCTAACATAAGGAGAGTATTTAAGAGGTCATGGGTGACATGTCATTATCATTTGTATTAGTTTACATTGGCTGAAAGGATAAAAAGGGAAACAAGAATATTGACTTATGTAACTTAATATTGAATTAGCATCCCTTTGCAAAGGGCTTCTGGTTTCACTCCTGTCGGTAAATAGTTTCCATCCCAACATGGACTGGAAGAGTCCAGAACAGCGGAGCAGGGTTGTATTCATCACTTCTGACTGTGTTTTTCTGTCTTTCATGATTGCACGAAGTACCTTGAAATTTCTAAGACCTTGCTCTGCTGCAACTGATGTGGAGTTTGTTTTAGCTCTGACTTCAAACAGTGGATTACCTTTTATCATATTATATGATGAATTATTGATCCACTGATTTTGAATATTTCAGTAAAGGCACACTGACGAGGACTGGCACGCTCAAACACCGTGCCTGCTCTGCCCTTGCTCTGAACTGATGTCAGATGAGCAAGCCCTGGCGGAGCCCGGACTGCTGGGCAGAGGTGGCACAGTCCTGTGCGAGGTGATGTCCTGGCTCCAGGCACCCTTGTGTCACAACGTGAGTGCCAATTAAAATAGTGTGCTGGGTGATACCTTTTATACAGCATCACTTTTGTTACTGAAGGGAAAAATAGGATGGCCAAATTCTGCCGTTGATAAAGACATCAGTGGGTAGGATTTCAGTCTGGAGCAGGGACTGATCTCTCTAGAAAGGTGTTGCAGGTCAGTCTTAGAGCATTCTAGTTTTTCTTCTTCTTCTGAATGCATCTGCATTCACTTATGTCAAAGTGTGCGTAATTTGTGTTTATTGAGTCGCTGAGTTTGAGGTGATCCTGGTGTAAATGTGTGTTATTCTAAATCTAAATTTCATTAAGTATGTGTAGGTAAACAGTGCTCTTGAGAGCACAGTTCTCATTTCAGCGTGCATTTCCTGGGGAACGGAGGGAGCTGGCAGATGACTGGAATACACATTTTCATTGTCCTCCCTGTAAGCAATATGGAGGAAAGAGATAAAGCAGAGAACATACGTACTTCTGGCATAAAGCTGCCCAGGCAAGATTTTCAGGAGCTGTTTGCAGTGAAACCAAGATATACGGTGAATGCAAGAAGAGTTACGGAGTCTGCAAATACAGAAGATTATATCCATGGAAATAAAAAAAAGATTTTAAGTCTTTGAAATTAGTTTCTGATTGTTTTCCTTTATGTATAGTCTTTAGGTCCTGTCGTGGAACAGCGTGCTGCTGCTGTTCTTTGACATTCCAGCTGCATTGCTCTCACTGCATAGATCGATCATAGCTGCTGCCCTGCCTGCAGTATTGACAGACAACTTAAATACTTCTCATTCTAAGAAGTGCAGCATGGATAATTAAGCAATGCACTCTACAAGTTGGTGATCTGCTTCTTGTGGAGAACCAATAATGACTAAAAAGTACATTAACCAAATTGAACTTTTGATGCCTTTAGGTCTGCAAATGTTGAATTGCCTTTATGAAATTCATTGCAATTTAGAAGAGTTCTGTTAATCAAAAGACTCCTGCACAAAATATTTTGGGATTGAAAAGTTATTTCCATTCTATATTGTTTACAGACAGACAGAACAGCAGTGACAATGCTCATCTCTGAATCCTTAAATGTGCTCTGTCTCTGGGCCTGTCAAATGTGGAAGAATTTCATTTAAACAGTTATACATGCTCCTCCTTTCTCCCCTGCCCCCCATCTGCAAAACCAAAACTTAAGCTCTTCCCCAGTGACATCTTGCCTTTGAAGGGAAGTGCTGTACTTCGTTCTGTATTTAGTGCAGCTAAACAGATACCCAAGCAGCCTGTATTAGGATCTGTATGCTCTAACATATGCACACAAATAAATTTGTATTTCTTCATGGGTGTTGCTTGAATACATGGGCTCCGGCAAATGTCCGAAATTTACGCTGTGCTTGATGCACGTACATGTGGTGGTTTATTTAGACTTCTCTCCTAGAGCACTGAATTTGTGCAACTGGCTGTAGGGGGCAAGTAGAATTGGGGTGGTGGGCTGGGTGGTGGCTGCTCACTGGCTGCTCTTCAGGGATTTGTGTTTATGCTCGAGAAAACAGCTACGTAACTCTTGAACGTTAAAAAGAAATCCCCATAAACCAGTCATGGTAGGGGAGATAACGATGTGAATCCGCAGTTCCACTGCAGGGAGCGTGCAGGTCGGGTTTTACTGAGTGAAGAAATGCACAAAGGTGGGGGAAATGCGACGGGGCTGCCCTGTCCAGCCTGCACTACCCTGAGCCTGTCCGGGGCTCAGCGCCCGCTCCAGCTGCCGCCAGCTCCGAGTGCAGGAGGGACGACCTCCGTAGGTGTAGGTGTGCCACGCGCCGCAGTAACACAGCTCCGCATAGGCGTGAGCGCGTGCTGGTAGCGACCTTATCTGTGCCTTGGAAGCTCTCTATCTGTAGGCGTCTCAGCCAAGCAGACACTCTGCTTACAGTCCAGATGTAAAGCTGTTTTAGACTAACACGAACATACTGTGAAATCCATGTTTGCTCTCCTAACTTTTTTTTGTGAAAAACTGCCAACTGCAAACTTGGACGGGAGCCATTTATTTGTAGCACAGTCAATCTTCCCTTAAAGAAAACCACCGGCGAATTAGCTTTTGCATAGTGTTTCAATCAAAGCATTTGATCCTTGTTTCTGTGAGATAATCCTAAGAACTTCTTATTTTGAGAATAGAAGACCATGATGGATTTAATTCATAAAGGGAAGCAGCCGTAAGGAATGTAAATGTAAGAGTCTGATAAGGTAGGATTTCCTAGTTGCCATGACAACCCCTGGGTCATGAGCCTGAGAAAATATAAAGTAAGTCCTGAAGCTGTGAAGATGATTATAAAATTTAACTGTCATTCTTCATTTAGAGTTGATGGCAAACATTATTTACTTAAGTTTATCTTCAGGCAGGCAAGGATCCTTTCTTCCTCTTTTAAATCTGAGGCTTGGATCACAAATGAATGCGTTGTGCATGTCTGACACTACACAGCGAACCCTCTATTTATTATTCTAACCCGACAATTTGAACGTAATATCCCTGTAGATTCGGTCACTATCCTATGGAAAGCAGCGCTTTTATCTCGCGTATCCGCAGCGAAAGCCTCGCTAAGGCGGCTCGGCGCAGGGTAATTCCGCAGAGCCGCGCTGTGGCGCGGGGCAGGAGGCGGGGAGCCGCGGACGCCTCGCTGCCGGCCTCGCGCCGCCGTTGTTGTTTTCGTACCCTGCAATCCAGTTTTCGGCTTCCATAGGGAAGCGGCGTGCAAAGCTCATTATTTGCTCCGTTCGTGTGCCCTCCCCAGCTGGCTGGCGGCTCGTCTCCGCCTGCGGGAGAGAACAAAAAGTAATCTGCAGCCTCTGCATCCGCCATGCAGCGCTCCTGGAGTTATTTAGCAGCCGCTCGCGCCTCAGCAGCGCAGAGGTGGTTTGGTGCTGTGGTGGTTGGGTTTCTGGTTGCCGGGTTCGAGTTTAAAACCGGTAGATGTTTACAGGCTGGAAAAGGAATCATTTTGTGGTGTGGGCAGCTGAAAGAGCAGTCCCAACCGGAATAGAAGAAAGCTTAAAATGCTCCTGTGTGAGCTGCTGACATTCCCAGGATTAGCTGCTGTAGGAGCTGAGCAGCATCTGGGTACTCGGTAGCTCCAGAGCAAACAGCTGCCTGATCCCAAGCTGTCCCAGATACTCTGGCTGCTGCGTAAATGCAGATTAGTTGTGTAAAAGCGCATCTTAAAGCTCTCCCTTAGACAGAAATCTGGGAGTCCCTGGCCCAGAAAGTAGACAGCCAGGGACTTTTTACTGTCCATCTGTAGAGGTAGATGTCAGACATTTCTGGTGTAATGTAATAAATATCTATGGAAAGCTGTTTTTGCATTGAGGAGTGCAGGCAGCATTCCTTTGCAGTTACCCACGGCCTTTTCAAGAAGGTAGGAGCTGGCTCTTTAGGGAGCAATAAAGCTGGCTGTACAGACCCTGCCCTTGTGGGCAGGAGACATATGTGCTTGGGCCAGGACAGTATTGCCCTGCTGTGCTCCTTCCTGGTGATAACCATGCGCAACTGTAGTGAGCACAGCACTTGTAGATGCAACTGTTGTTTCTATGGTGAGGTTTTATGAAGGTGCATAAAGTAAATTGCCCTCTATTTAACACTAACCCTTGTTTTGTTCACTATATCGTTTTTCCCTTTTTAAAAAGGGAGGAAAAAGTCTTCCAGTTATTTAGGAAGACTTAACTCTAGTGTTAGAACATCCGATCCAAATGAAAGGCACTAAGAATCATCCAGAATTTGAGACTGATTTTTTTTTCTGCATTTGAAAGATTTTTTCTATTGCTAGTCAGTCTTACTCAAGATGATAAAAGTGAAATCGTTTGATTCAAAGAGTTCACATAAAGTAAATTCCTTTTAAGGATTTTCACTGACGACTGAAGTTAACGCGGTGCTATTTTCAGACTGGTCTCACAATTTCAGTCAGGAAAGTCTTTCACCTTTGTGGCTTTCATCCTGCAATGAAGTTGGTGCTGGCGAACCAGAGAATTCTGTTAAAGATCAGAGTTTATGGCAGTTACTAAAAAGAAGTAGCTATTGTGGAAATGGAGCAGAGAATTATTACTGTACTAAGAAAACCAGAATTCATTACTTTTCCTAGGATGGTAACTTTTTGGAATGAACTTGCCCAAGTGGAAATTGAAGCAACCTGAAGTACTACTTACACTGCTGTTTTATTAGCCCATAATTCGTATGACCTCAGAGCTGCTAATGTCATCTCTTGCATTTTTTGAATGCTGGTTTTTTTTTTTGAACACTTATTTTGTTGTTTGCGCTGATGAAGCCTGGTAAAGCTGGAGCTTCTCTAAGCAAAGTGAGGAAAGAGGCTGGGTGAATGCTGGAGGAGGAGGCAGCACTCGCACGGTGCTGCCACTGCAGGGGCAGCAGAAAGGGGCTCCGCTGCCGGCAGGTCGCCTCCCGCATCTCGTCGCCTGCCGAGGTTAAAGCGAGGGCTTTACAAAGAGCTGCTGGCAGCCCTTCCCTCGGAGCCCGAGCTGCTGTTCGAAGAGGCCTCTGTCCAAGATGCATTAGGCTGTTACTTTGAGGTCTCCCGATCTATTTGCTCGCTGCTGCCAGCTGGATGTGCTCGTAGACGTTGGTAGCCTTGAAGGCAGTGCCTTGCGTGCTGCTGCTCAGCTGCGCTTTCCTCGGGCTGCCTGGCTCCGCATGTTGCAGGGTACTGCACAAGGAAGCTCTGCAGATGGGAATGGGTTTCTGAATGCTCTACATACGTGTGCAAGACTCCTTCTCAAAATAAGAGCTGACACTGTGCCCTGCAGGGTCACAAGTGAGCCACGTGACTAAGCTTTATAGGACACGAAGTTGAGATAACTCGGTAAAGTAGGAATCCTTCAGGGAACTTTTTCCTAGTTTTGTAATATGGACATCTTGGCCATTTCAGGATTATGTTCCTACCATCTCTAAGGTAGCTGTAGGACAAGAAAAGGAATCTTCTTTTTTTTTTTCCCATCATGAAGGGGGATCACACAGCATCATGTGGATGGGAGATGCTTTCAAATACGAGCTCTTCTAGCTCTGCAATTCACGCTGTCCCGTGTCTCCTCCTCCAAGGGAACCCCATGGAAGCAGTCACATCAGTGCTCTGCACATTTCCAGCAGGCATCCACCCCCTTTTCTCCTTTCCTCACAGCTGTCTGACTCGCTGGTTGTGGTGATTCTTCGCTGCAAGTCAGAGGTTAGCAAGGTTGAGGAGCTTTTATTTCTGCCAACTGTAATGTTTCCTTTTCAGCCCAGCTTCTCCCATGACTATGAAAGCTGGCGCTGCAGACTGGTTTCTACAGAAGATAAAGCACAGCCTCCGTGTTTAGAGAACGGCACAAATTGGTAGCTGGAGCAGCTTTCCTTGCAGCTCCTTCTCCCGGTGCTTGCATTTGAACTGCTCATTTCCCAGCAGTCTCCCCGCTCTGTACACACAAAGGGAATGGAGAATATCAAAAAGTCAGAGATGTGGTCCTGGCCCCCTTGCTGCATGCCCAGGTGAGACCTGGCGAGGATGGGTGCGCGGGTGCCTGTACCAAGCACCCAGTGCTACGCTGAGCAAGCTGTGTGGGCTGAGCAAACAAGGTGCTGAAGTCTTGGCAGCAGCTGGGAAAGTATTTTTGAGAGACTGGTGGGCGGTAAGGACAACGGAGAGCAGAGGGAGGAAGGCAGCTTTCAGCTATGTACATCTTCCCCGCAGGGACCGCTGCATCTGCTCCAACTGGGCGCTCTCAGGCACCACCACCCATTGCCCGAGGTCTGCCAACGAGCTGGATCCCCGGCTCATCTCCCGTGTTCATCCACAGGGCTGTAAAGTCCTCCTTTCTCACCTCCCTGTCTCCACAGGAGACGGCAGTTTTGTGGTAAACTTGCTCAGAAACGTTTTCTGACCGACGTAGGGCGGTGTGCTTCTTGGTAGCTTCACCTGCGTGCACACAGTGCTATTCGGCATGGCAGTCTGGCCTTTACAAAAGTAAAGGCTGCCAAGAACAGAAATCTCAGGCTCCCCCATACAGAGCATTATACGCCACTGTCAGGTTACTAGCCAAGTAAAAGCAGAGTCTGTGACCATTAAAGTTACTTGAGAATTTTCAGATTTGTTTTCAACGTCGTACTGTGAAGTCAAGAACGGGAAGGAATGTGGGGTAGCAGTGTATTTATCTAAATTTAGTACGTTGCATTTTCAGAAATCATGTAAACTTAATACTGCTTTATTTTAGAAATAGTTGTTGGGGCTCTGGCACCTCTTTCCTAAGCGTGTGGGGGTTCTCCAGGTGTCTCTGGTCACCAGGGCCGTTTCTCCTGCACGGAGCCACATCTCCAGCAGCCCCCAGAGCGGCGAGCAGAAGCAGAGCTGAGGGCTGGGAGTACAGCCAAGGGCTGTGCTGGTGCCGAACCCTTGCCTCTGTTCAGATTGCTAAATGTGAAGGAAGGCACCGGCCCACCGATCAGCTTTATTGGCAGGCAAGGTGTGTAGATCAGAGGGCGCTAGCACGCCCATCTCCTGTGGATGACTCCTGGAGGCCTCCCAGGGCAGTTGCCAGTAGACATCTTTGTTCTTCAAATCATCACGGAATTGCCGTGACCTTCCTCGCTCGGCCTTCCCTGCCTGCCGTCTATTCCTTGTGACTGAGCTCCGGATCGCCTTCTGGCAGCACAGGCGTTGCCTTGCTCTTCTTTCAGTTTCGGGTCTCATGATCAAAGCTTCTGCTGTGCGTGTTAGTGTACGCCTGGCAAACCTGCTTTAGCATCCTGTAGGCACATCAATGTAACTTCAATATCCTGTGGAAAATGAGGAAGTCACAGGTACTGAAAGGGCAAGTTGGGTATTTTAGGACACTCTCCTCTCTGTACAGAAGCAGGAGAGGGGTGAACTGGTAAGAGGAGCCCACTCCTCAAATTTGAAAAGTGAAAAATAATGTAGATAAGCTTAGTCTAAAAAAAAATTTTTGATAATTATAATGAACGTAAAGTCCCACCTTGTTTTACCCTACATGGTTTCAAAATCTGTGACCACAGGAAATTTATTCTAAGCATTTGCTTTTACATCACATAGAAAGTGTGTAATTAGTTTTTAAAATAGCTTCAGTGAACATATCCTGTAGAAAAAATGGTCAAATATAAAACAAGTCAAGGGTATCTACATGGAAAAAATATGTTCAAGCAGGGAAGAATACTATCACGAACGCTTGTTTCTGTTCAGAGTCCAGTGGGCAAAGTATAGCTTCCTGCAATAGCTTATTTTCAGAAATTTTCACTTGATGCAAAAGTGATACTTTTCTCCTTAGAGCAATTGAGATGTTGGTTTCCCTGTTTATAACCGAATTTAGACCAGATAAAACTAACGCTTTTATATTTGCAACTGCCATAAATTTAAAGTAGCTAATCTGAAATCATGTTTTTCTATCGGACAGGAATTTTGACGACTTCTGTACAGAGCACACTTAAAATTGTCTGATTTTATTTTTACCAAAGCAGATTATTTCTGGACACTTCGTAAACACTTTTGCATTTGCTTAACTACTAGCGATTCAAGACAGAATTCTGTTTCCATCTTCGTAAGAATGGGAGCAGCTTGAGGGGGCGATGGTGGTGAGCGCGTCACAGCACCCAGCGTTGCCTCCGTTAGCGGGACTGATTCCAGCGCTGGTGGTGACTGCTGAGGCTGCCCTGTGCTTGCTTCTGCGCAGCAGGACTCCGTAATGCAGTCCAACCTCAGTAGAAGTGTGTCAAACCACAGAAATGTGGGAATGTAGCACTGAATTGTAAAGTCAGAAAGCCTTCGGCCTGGGTGGACGAGCAGTCTGGGTTGCAGCTGGATTTTCAGTGGAAGGAGTGGTACGTTAGCGTGCTGTGCAGGCTTGATGGGTTTGTGTGCAGTGCCTTTGTTGGCTCACTTCTGGCCTTTGCCATTTTCAAGATCTGTATTGTTTTTGCTTTTTGGTAAGTGGAGAAGGCTGAATCTTGGCGTAAGTTGAGCACAGTTTGCAGTAAATACTTATTCTTAAAGATTCTCTAAATAGGCACGGGTAAGTGGCTGTGTTTCTGTACTGTACTTATTCATCCGAGGCTCCAGTTTGGAAAGGTGTATTAAAAAGTCTGCTCCAGAAGGCTTCCCTGGGAGATACTGGTGTGCTGGAGCTCTGAAGTACAAAAGAGAATCAAAACATCTGAGCATAACACGTCCGAACACAGAACAGCATTTTTATTTAGTGTCTCATCAGTTCTCCTTTAGCATTGTGGTATCTCTAAATTGATTTGAGATTTAGCTCAGCTGCCCTTATTATCCCTAGTTTAAGATGGAAAATACTTTTTTGCAAGTGCAAAGACTAAAGCCTTTTGAGTTAATTAAATCTGTGAAGAAACGAACCACGAGCTAAGCATCGTGGTTCTCCCCCCTGAACACGGCCGGGAGGTGCTCTGCTGGTGTCCGCCCGCTGTTAGCATGCTGGTACGGTCTGACCTGACAGGATTCAGGTAACATCAGATTTTTCTATAAAATGGAGATTTCGAGCAATATGCAGGAGACTGTTCATGTAAATCACATCCAGAAATAGCTGCTCTTACAAAGACTGACAGGTACATGCCATTCTCTTCATCTGGCACATGCTGTCTGTGATACCGCTATGAGAGCTGGCAACAGCCTTACAGTGGTGGGTGGTGAACAAAGAATGTTCTGAGAAATATTTTCCAGACAAAGTTAGAATTAAAAGCATGAAGCTAATATAAAATAATGGTGATAAAGATATGGATGAAAAGAGTCGCTGGAAATGCGTAACTAAACCCAAATTGTTAAAATGAGACATTTCTTGTTCTTGTATTGAGTTTTCCGGAGTTGTTTTCTCCTTTTCGTGAAGTGTGAATTGCTTGTGATCTGCTTTGCCTGCTTACTATTGATACAGTGGCAGAGATCAATAATTCATGAACATATGGAACTGAATTTCTTCTTAAGATGAGGTAACTTGTTGACTCTGGAAATAATCTTTTGCTGGTCCGTCTCAGTTGAGCGTGGTCATTACGCTCGACACTCACCTTTGACCAAAGCCTGCGACTCGTCGTTGACTCACCTCCAGAGATTGGAGGTGGAGAGAACACGCTCATCTGCCAAATCTCTTTGAAGAACTAGCAAAAATTGTTGCAAATGCTAGCTATTCCCCTCCCACGGCCACCCTACACACTGCCTCGAGCTTTAATCTCATCACTCATAAACACTCAAATAGTGTTGGTCCTGATAGCTCTGTGGAACCCACTCACCCCCTCCTCTGTGAGGATAATCTAGTGAAGGCTGCTACTAGTTTCCTGTTTTTGGAAGTAAGGAGGAGTGCAGAATATTTTTAACAAATCTGTTTGGGAGAACGGAGATAGACTGAGACAACGTCAGACCCGCAGCATGCTGTGGGCCCATCAGTGCTGTTTTACACAGTCCCTTTCTCCAGCTGTTTGGTGTCTCTTACCCTGTTTTTCCAGTGGTGCCTCATAATTACTTCAACTAGATACCTGTGATCATAGGTGCTGTTGTCTGTGGAGCCTTGCTGTTTGGCCTTGCCGCTCGCAGGTAACGCAGCCCTGTGTGTGGGAGGTGCGCGCAGTGGAGGTCGTCTTGTTTCCGTCCCCGCGGAGTGAACTGGCTGCTGCGCCTGCAGCGGGGCAGAAACCACTCCACTCATTCTCCTCAGGTAACTCAGAACCCGTAGAGCCGAAGCAGGGAGCAGGACGCCTGGAGAAGAACGCTCCCTTATTGTAACTGTATGCTTGGGTGCTGCTCAACTCCTTGTTCTCATTTCTGCAGCCCTCCTGTTCTCATGGTAGGGATGCAGCAGAAATGCAGTCAGCTGGATGGGCAAGTCCTAAGTTCCTCTAATTTTGTGAAAGGTTTACGTTAAAAAATGTAAGCTGAGGGACACCTTTTGTGCATTTACATGGTAGAAAGGATCTGACTCAGCTCCCAGAAAGCCAATTGACCTCATGGCTAATAGTCAAATCCTGTTGTCACACTTGTGACAGTCATCAGAAGTCAGCAGTCCTACATGCTGCTACTCATATGCCTTAGAAATTGGCAAATCATCCTGGTATTAGTCACATGATGACAGGACATTTCACAGAGGAAAAAAGCATGCATAATATTCAGAACAGACCTAGGAGAGCTTAAAAGGCAGCGTGACAGTTACTCTTTCTTCCGGTCTCCCTTGTAAGCGTGTGAGATTAACAGCAGAAGCCTTGCTTCTGATATGCCGCCGGTGTCCAGCCAGCCCAGTGTGCGCTGACCTTGAATAAAAGCTTTTCCTGGGGAGCGTGGCACTGGCAGCAACGCGGGCAGTAGTACGCACGCCACAACAGCTGGGTGCTGGGGACGTGTCCTTTCCTGGGTGGTGACAGTTACCCTGGGACATCCCTGAGCAGACAACGTGGGCAGCACAAGCTCCTTTCAAGGAGGCGTGTCACACAGGAGAGGCTGGGAGGCAAGGTGGAGACCTGCAAGTGTTTGTGGCCAAAATGAAGTTGGGCAGCAATGGGTGTAGGTGGAATCCCACGCTGACATTTTAGATACATCTAACTAGAATAAGAGATAATTACAAAGCAGCAGTGGTAAATGTCACATGTTCTGCTTCTGTAAAAGAGATGAAGTAGTGCAAACAAGTGGGCAAAGATCATGCAACCACTAAAGATCATTATGAGTAAGTACAGAAGTAGAAGATCGACCTATCTTGGCATTGCCAACTTTTTTAGCTGCCAAAATGTAACGATTGTTAAATACGTGGCTTTCCAAGCAGATCATGGTAAGGCTGTTTGTGGGTGTACTGTATTGTAGGAGGTGATAACTCCACTCCTTTACTTCCCTGTATGGGAACACAGCTTACAACTCCCACCCCAGAAGGGACTCTTGTTTCCGGGGATGTTTCTCGTTTGGGTTTTCCTAGTCCAAATTACTACTCCAGACTGGATTGAAAAAAGACACATTACAATCTCCCTTGAGGACTCCACAAATAGTTCTGTTCTGCACGTTGTGCTGTTCTTAGTTCTGCTTCCAAGGTTTTTTTGTTTCTTCATTTTTAAGATCGTAAGCAACTGATTGCTTTTGAGAGGAAACGTCTAATTCTCATTGTCAAGTTTCCTTGGAATGTCTTCATGTATGCCAGGTACCATTAAAAAAAAAAAAGAGGAGTCTCATATCATACTGATAATGTATTAACGATTGTGAAATGGTGATTGGACTGGTGTCTAGAACTTCTGTGGCTGTACAGTGAAAAAGCACATGCTTATTTTAAATGCACCTTTCTGTTTGTCCATGCTAAATCTTTGTGGTCAATTTTTTTCCCCACAAATTTGGTGTGCCTGAATTTTTCATTTTAATTCGGCTCTTTTCTGTTTGCCCATGATTACATGGGCTCAAGACACGTTACCAAACCTCTACAGTTCCAAAAACTGTAAGGTTTGTGGAAACTTTAGGGGGACTGTTGGAAAAGTATGTAAAGATGGTATCAAGACTGTGCTTAATTTATGGAAAAGAAGGGAGGTTAGCACAAGAGACAGAAATCCGCTATTCTCTTTGTAAGTGAAAGGTCATGTTACTGAGCACTGCAGGGTGGATTTGTGAAAAATGAGCTCCCGTTTGCTAGGAATTAGAATGAGTATCTGACTTTTTTTTTTCCCGCTTGTGACCTTTAAAGATGCTGCTCTTAGATTGATAAGCAGGCTGATGCATTTAGCAACCCAATCCAAAATTTCTTTCTTATAGAAACACTATCTTTCAAACACGGTTGGTATTACTTCCGCAAAACATTTCTATAAAGCCCTCCAGGGAAAGAGATGCAACGAGTGTATCTTATCTGACATACTAAAGGAAAATTCAGATTTGCTTCAAATGAATAAAAAGGCAAATTTTCTGTGGTCTAGAACACCGTTTGGAATTAGCACTCTCATTAGAGGCCATCAGGCCAAACCCCTCAGCTGGAGGAGTTTTCGTACCCTCTTTGTTTTTCATTTTTGTTCCCGGGCTTGAAGGGCTCTTATCCTGTGGGTCAGTAGAGAAAGCTCTGGGAGGCTGACATTGCACGCTGAAAGAGGAGATGTCATTCTATCTCCTCCATTGTTGAAGAGGGGTATTTTGAGGCATGTGATGGGCAGATCAAAGGGTGCAGCCTGGTTGCGAGCAGCACCTCGCACCTGTGACGTATCAGTGTGTTTTATCTGAGTTGTGCTGTTTTATACGAGATGGCTGTCTGCTTCCGCTTGTTGATGCAAATATTGCTGTGAAGAGCTGTGTGTTCCATCAGGTTCCTGGGCTTCGCAGCATTACTGTGCGGGTTTTGCCAAACCCACAGCTGCACGTTGCTTTGGCTGCGTGTCCACCGCCCCCGGGCTGCCTGCGCACAGCTCTTGGGAGCGGCCGCTGGGAGGGCTCTGAGCGGGACTCCGAGAGCAGGGATTTCGGGAAACTGTAGCTCAAGTGGCAAAAGTAATGCCAGAAGATGATGTGCTGAACTAAGAAAAAGCCTTTTATCTGTAGACAAAAGTTCCATTTTCTTCAGGTGTGATGATGCATCCTGAGGATGCGCAGAGGAAGCTCCCTGCTACTGCCTGACTCTCTTAATTAAATGGAGGGCTGGCTTTTCCAGCTTGGCAATCGCACTAAGAGGCTTTCACTATGTTTATTTTATGTTCCTAGAGTGCTTTTGGCAAGTGAAGTGATGTGACTGTAGACACCCTTAGTATTTAAACTCCTGTAACAGGACTCTCCTGTGTTGTATGTTCTGCCAGTTCTGTCGTGTAGGCAATCTATTGCTGTCCTGGGCAATTAGACAGGAATGTGCTTCTTAAAGGGTGAAAATTTGTTCCAGATAAACAAGTGCTTTTCTGGCGGTCTCCTTTCATTGACCTTTTCCACTCCTTATCTTTCACTTCAAGCAGGAACTGGAAGGTTTGGGTTCTACCAGAACTGTGCTCTACATCACCCCAGAGCAATTAACGTGATGAGTTCCATCGTGTCGTTTTTTTTTTATTAGGGGGTGTGTGTGTGGTTTTGAGGCACAAATAATTCTCTCGCCTCAGTTCTGAGACCCTTTCTGACCTGTTCCTGTGTTTTGCAAAGTTTGCTATTAGCTACCTAGTGCTTCAGCACGATGCTGAAGCGCTTGCCCGTAGTGCTCTTTTCCTCTGTACTGCGGCTTGGTCTCCTGTGACGAGCAGCTGATGGGCTGCCTTTTGGGTCAGCTTCAGTGGTTCTGGCACAGAAAGGGAGGGGGTGCGCTATGCTGGCTAATGTCACAATTTAGGCTTCATCTGTGTTTGATCCCTGGGCAGACAGCTTCTCCTCAGCAATTTGTTTACTGATTCTCTCTTAATTAAAGATGCTCTGACTACTCGTTCTCTTTGGACAGAAGATGACTTCACATTTTTATGTGTGCAAAACTGTCTAGGTAAAGATGCTGAATTTCCTTGAGATATTTTGTGGGTTACAAAAAGAAAAGAATGTATAAGCCTGAAAACTGTAAAAATGTATTTGGACACATGAGTCTTGGAGCATAATTTTTAACTAAATGGTGCGTTGACTTCTGACACCTTGAAGTGGCATTACAGAGTACGAATTTACGTATTATCAGTACTTGTGAAGAATAGACTCCTTTTTGTGCTAAGACATCATAGCCTCAGCTCACCTGCAGGAAGTTTCAGTTCAATGCTGCTGAAATAGTATTAAGGAAGCCAAGCTTTCTCCTTTTCTGTGAGGAAAGCTTGCGTAAAGCAGTAGCGATTATACTCTTTATTTTACAGTGTTCATTTGTGAGTGCCACCTTTACATAAGTACAATACTTAGGCAGTGCTCTAGCAGTACAATATCAGTGTAATGGAAATCTCATTGGACCAGCCAAGTTTCCTGGTTTTGAGCCAGACATCTGGGTTTGGTTTTTTATTGCATTCTTTTGTAGCATTAGGAAACCTAATAATGCAGCCTCTCCAGGGTATTGTGTTAAGAACCACATTCCCAACCAATTACAAAACTGTTCTACATCAGTAATGAGCCCTTACTTTGGGAAGGGATGGCGGGAAGACAAAAACAAAACTTTCAATGAAAGCTGCTAAACCTTTTGACTTGAATAGATGTGTGCCTGTTAATTGGGATTGCCATCTGAAATGTTCCCTTCAGTTCTGGTGGTGTGTCCCGAGCTCTAGCAGTGGGGTAGGGAGGTGTTAGAAAGGGGAGAATGATCAAGAAGTTGTTTTTTTTAAATATTTTTTTTCTGTTAATGGGTTTGGCAACAGTATTAAGGCATGATAAAACATTTTTGAGACCAATAAGGTACTCCAAGTCGTTTTCTCAACTGTGTGAGTCTCGTCATAGCAAAACTATCGCACGTATATGGGAAGCCTTGCTTTCTCTTCCTTCAGCACCATCCTAATTAGCAGTGACGTGATCGGAGGTGGAGGAGCTGCTTTGGCAGTGCTCTTTGTTCCTTAGCACCTCCGGCCCCTGTAGGTCTCGGCAGCCGGCAGTCAGGGTAATGGCCAACCGGAGTATGGGAAGGCTGTGAAAAGAAATACGGGATTACGTACGCACTTGGCAGGAGCTTGTACTCTATTGCTAGCAGAAAGAGAGCTGTAAAACCATGATGCTGAGAATGTGTAGACCTGAAGCGAGGGGTCTCATGCTGCTGAAGCACAGGCATGAACTGAAGAACCGGCGGGGAGAAGCTCTGGGGCAGTCGGCGGGTGGGAGAGCAGGGGCTCACAGGCCCTGCGCCCTCCCCAGCGTGCAAGGTTTCTGTCACTGGCCTTGCACTTCTGCTTTGCACAGATGATATTACTTCGTAATTTCCTGGCTTTCGAACGTCTTCAGAACGTGGCTAATGTGCTGCCTGGAAGCTGAGGGAGGGCTCGGAGAGCTTGCAGAGAGTGGCAGTGGCTGGAGCAGCCCTGGGTTGTCGCTGGGTGCTGGTGCTGGGCACTGTCGTGCAGGCTGGTGACTGTCCCCTGCAGCCCGTGGCAAAAGTCCTGCCTGGCTTACCAGTGTGCAGGAAGCTAGCGGTTCTCTGCATTGTCAGAAAGCGTTGGGATGTGCCTATTGGATGCGTCCTATTCAAAGATAATCCCAAGCGGAAATGCAAAGGTGATGTAATTGTGCGGCCAACGTACCGATGGTGTGCTTTTAGGTGAGAAAGTGTCTTACAACGTACATTTTGTAAATAAACCACCCCCCTGTTGTGTATTCTAGTTCAAGACCTGCATTTGTTTCTGGGGCGTTTGAGAGCTTGCTTCTCCAAGTTGTTTTCCTCAGTTAGGCAGGTGCCCAGCGGGAGCCTGGTTGGAGTGAGATGGGTTTGGCAGCTTCGGCTGCTGCCCGCTCTGCTTGGGGGGAATGCGTGCAGCCTGTGTCTGCGTGCAGCCTGCCTACCAGCATAAACTTCGTTGGAGTTTGTTTAGAAAACAAACCAAAAGCGCTCTGAGCCAGCATGAAAAGCTCGTCCTACAGGGAACGAGAACAGGAAGGCAAGCACGGTGTATGCTGTGGTTCAGTCTGAAATACACCGACAGTGCCGTTGCCCTAGTGGTGTGTAGCTCTGTAGGCCGTTGAAAAACTCGTATTAATGAATGCATGCTCAATTGGCATTGAAAAATGATTTTTTCCTTCCAGTCTGTGTTCTCAACAACGCGTTGGGTGCCCGTGCCGTGCTCAGTCTGTGTGGGTGGTGGAAGCTGGGCGGGGAGCGAACCGGCCGCGGGCATGCCCTGGTGTCCCTGCAGGCCGGCGGTGGTGGCGCTTGGCGGGCTGGTGCTGGTGGGCTTGCTGTCCCAGCCCACTGCTCGGGTGCACCGAGTGGCTCCTGGCAGTTTGCAGTGGGCGAGTGACGGGTTTCATTCATTATATGGCATTTCGGGTTGAAAAAGAAGAAAGTGGCAGCTAAATTTATTTCTTTTCCAATTCCCTGCCACCATTTGATTACACTATTGTTTCTTTGGGCATATTAGAAGAGAATTTGACTTAACTCATTATCTGTTGTCCCCCACGCAACCTCCATATAATCGGCTTGTTGTACATTCTCAAATCCTGAGCTTTATGCAGCAAGGTTTGTTAATGAGTGGAATGTAATTTTTTTTTCTTTTTAGGAAATTATAAGAAACAGCATACCCATAAAATCTTATGATTCACGATCGTTTGTTTTGTTCTTATAATGCAACCTAAACTTAAAAGCCATTCATCAAACTGTAAAGGCTGCTCATGGCTGTCTTTGGATAGCATGCAAAGGATAATTCATCCCAAACCGGAGAAGAGCACATGTTCGTTGATCCATTTCCAGGCGTGCTGCGTGGATTTCCTTATTCAGGGTTGTGACAGGAAGACGAGCTGCTACCAAATTAAATATATGCAGTAGAAAAACGAAATTTTCCTGGTTGAAGTAACCTAGCTCATTTTCGGTGTTTAGCATATGGTGTCTGTGTCAAAGTGTTTTTCTACAAAACCTGAGTGTTTTATCTCATCAACCAAGCTTAATAAATTCCATTCACAGAATCTTTATTCCGTGGTAATGAATTTCAAGCAGCAATCGAATGAGGCTAGCTGTTGAGATGAGTTGTACTCGCACATTGCACTTGTTGCAGAAAGGATGTTGTTGCTCAAATCTGCGTTATTAACGTAACTTTGTAGGTGGAACCCTTGTGAGCACCTTTCAAAGGTTAAAGTGATTTATGGTACCCGCAAACTGGAACTGGTATATCTCTTCCAGCTAACAGGTAGCCTACATTACTGATACTATTTTAAAGCCAGTTTTTATCTATTGTAAATTTTGTCTAGGTTATTCTCAAGCTGTGTTTGCACCACTGACAGTTTAAAACCAAAAAAACAAAGAAAAAAAAACACCTTTTGTATAGAAGCTACCCAAGTGGCATTTCAGCAAAAGCCATTTTAAAGTTTATAAACTGCTTTTAAAAGCCAGATTGATCCAGACTGTAATTTCGGTGACTTACTAGAAAAATACCTACGATGAATTGCACTTAATGTTTGTAGCTCCGACATATGATGTATCGTACAGTTCATTGACAACAGTGCTATTGAAAGGTCAGGCTTTCTGGTTTTTTGTTTGTTTGTTTGTTTGTTTTAAAAAGGTGGTTTTGGCAGACCTTATTAGGAATTAGAGGTTGGTTTATATATATATATATATATATAATGTTTTTAAATGCACATGATCTGTTTGTATCAATTAATGTTTTGGCTGAAGTATAAAAGTAGTGCCAATCAGTTTGAGTCTGGGGCGATCTCTAGCAACTTTAAGTTACCTGTAAGCTATTCAGCTTTGAAAAATGGGAATTCCCAAAAATGGGAATTGCTGCTGCACGTTATGTTGGAAACCTAAGGGGACTGTATGATGCTACCAGTACAGAATATTGTTAATTCTGGGGGGTGAGGAGAAAAGAACTTCTGTTGTTCTTGGATGCAGATGCTACTCCTGAATCAATCAAGAGTTGAAAACTTGAAATTTCATGATTGTGCTGCAGGATTGCTTGTTGCAGAATGTTTCCTTTAAAAATGAGCCTTGTTTTTAAATATTCTGCCCTTGATGTGCTGAATACGAGAGGGTCAGTCTTTCAGCTCCTTAAAAGCTGGCAAAGATAAGCAAACCTCTTTGAACTGTTGGGGTTTGAGGAAAGAATTGTGAAGAATGTGTATAATTTAAAATGTTGTTCTTTCAAGAAATGCTAAGCAAATGTCTAGTAGATTTTCAGCTGCTGTTAGCAACATCTGTAAAAGGTCTGATGTCTCTTGTGGCATGTCGCTGGGAAGATTTGAGTGCATTCAGAATTGGTAATGGGAGCACAAGGACGAACCTCGGGAGGATGTGATTTTGAAATGCAATTATTTTAATTACAAATGAAAAGAGGGGAGGCCATTTATATGCTACATCTCCGTATGCTTCTTTTTGGAGAACTGACTGCTTGAAATTCTCTGGCACCTCTGAAAGGTCCTCACAACAGCAGCGTTCAGTTAAAGCTCTGTACCCCATAGCCCAAAGCAGCCCGCCCTTGGGGCTCACGAAAGCCGCGGGGGCTGCTCGCTGTCGGGCAGTCCTGGCGTGAGAGGGTGGCTTCCTTCTGTCCCGGCTCACTAGAAAGGTGGATTCATCTGAGGGAAAGAAGAGTGGTGAGGAGAGAGCAAGGCGGCCAGGTGACCCCAGGTTGAAAAGGCATTCAAACGTGAGTGACCGGAGACAAATCGCCCCTCCTGCGCGCGCCAGCTGAGCATCCTTTCCTCTTCTGACGTGAGAGTCATCGAGAGAGCTTTCAGCGGGCTGATCTGCAGCATCAGACGGTTTTAGATGGCTCTGAGCACATATTTATGTCTTGTCACATTGAGAAACTTTGTCACTGACTGTTGTGATCATCTAATCCTGGCTAAAAAAGTAAACTCTGTGATGAAGCCAGACACTGCAAGCCGCTGCAGGTTTTTTGACGCTGCTTTGTAATCCTGGCCACATTGGTGCTATGCGTGTAGAAAGAGAAGCTTTATTTAATTCTAATAATGGTAGAGATAATGTTGGCTTTGTGATAGTCTCCGGCACTGCTGTTCTGTAATATCCACTTTGGTACATGATATGAATGACTAGCAAGGTATCAAACCTCTAAACTTTTTTTTTCTTGCTTTTCAGTGCTTGAATGGATCGCATTGGTTTATTGGAATAGCACTGACTTTGTGCTCACAGTAATTAATTCCCTTTTCCGGGCTAGGGGGAAAGTTGGTTATAATTTCCTGCGTTCTTTTATCATAAGGCCAAAGGAGAAACTCGGAATAGTGAACAGATAGGAGCACCGCATACATGCATTTTAAATTCCGTTTCAAGCAGTTAAGAAGATAGATTTTTAGTGGAGTGGTCTCTCTCTCTCTATTAGCACACAATTTTAAAACAAGGTGACCTAGAGGATTGGTGCTAGGATATGGTTTCCATTTCAGAGATCTCTGCCTTGACTTCTAGCTAGTTGTAGCTGTAAGACGCTCTCCATGCGCACACAACACCTCCTCCCCCCCCCCCCTTTTTTTTTTTAAGGGCTATTTAGGGGACTGGAAGATGGGATTTTGCCTGACAGGAGTTCTCGGACGGCCGGGTGGGTGGAGGCGGGTTGGTGGGGGCCACACCTGTACCCGCCAAGGCCCCTCCGAAGGCCGGCCGTTGAGGTCAGGAACGTGGCGAGCACGCGGCCCCGCACGGGCAGCGCCTGCTCCTGCTTCCCACGGGCGTGGGTCTGGGGAGGAAAGGCCCCCACGACATTGCCAACCTAGGCAGCGGTCGGTTTGCTTCGGCTCCGCTTCCTTTATTCGGAACCCCGTGCCCATGTGTCCTGCCCGGCCGTGTGTCCTGCCCGGCCGTGTGTCCTGCCCGGCCGTGTGTCCTCCCCTCCGTGCCACGCGCGCTGGTGACTTCCGAGGGGCCCGCGGTGGCCGCCTGTTGCCTTGCCAACGCTCCGCAGCACTTTGGGTGTGAAGCAGGCTTTTAAGCAAAGAAACCCTGCTTCCGCAGCAGCAGTGTAATGCCGGGCAGATTGGGGCGATGGGGAAAGGGGGAGAGAAGGAGGAGAATCGCAGTGATTTATAAACACTCATTTACAGGCTGCGGAAGCAGGGAATTAATACATGTTTCTAGAAACATTGAATATTCACTCCTTGCTGCTTCTGAATTTGTGCAACAGTATAATTATTTAATGATGGGTAATGGTAAAATGCATCCATTTCAAATCTGTTTTTTTTTGCCTTGTCTGTCTAAAGCTGCAAAGTGAGAGAGCTTGACATAGTTCACAGTCAGCTAGGTGCCTGCTGTCCCGATACCTGCTGGTGTTTGCCATTGGCGTGTCAAGGAGGATCAGCAAATTAAAAATGGCTTCTAATGGGCTCAGTTTGTATATTTTCAATGCTTCTCAGGGAAAAAAAAAAAAAAAAGAATTTTAAAAGTTCTTTAAAGATTTTTAATGGCTTGGCAGGGCCAGGGAGGCTTTGCTGCCTCAGGCAGCAGGAGGAGGTGGTAACATGCTTATGGTTTTGTTCCACACTTGTTTTTTTTTGTGAGCGGGACTGTACGATTAGATTCTAGGGCAATGACAGCGCTGTCACCAGTGTAAAGGCCTTGGCTGTGGTTTTTGGGTTTATATTGTGTTCAGTATTGGCAGCTAGAGATATGTAGCTTGAGAGACTCGAACAGCAGAAGGTGCTAGAACAAAGCAGGATGGTAATGAACAAAAGCAAAACACTGGCTTCTGCTGGCGCTTACTGAACGCCTGTGAAGTCCAGTAAAGAATTCCTGTGTCTTTTCATAGCGGCTTATGGGAGCAGTGGTAGAGGTGGCAGGTGTTTAAGCTGGCAGAAATATTATCAATAGAGTTGTCACGTTGGACCGTTGTCAGGATTTTGTATTAAATTGCTACGATAAAAATTTGGGCAAAGCGAAATAATAAAAACGCACAGAAACAAGCATGCGCTGCATGCAGCTACGTTTAGGGCTCTGTTGTTGTCGTTTTGCTTCCGTAACAAGCAGTTAAATAAAGACACCGCAATTAATCGGGGAGCACAGAGCACCTTTCCTCGGCGAACATCGCGTGATGCAGATGGGGCAGACCGGGGGTGCCTGAATTCCTGTCCGGCTGCGCGGCGTCAGCCGTGGCACAGCAGGGCTCGGGCCGCGGGCAGCGTCCCCAGCACCAGAGCTCTTCTCCTCTTCTTCTTCGGCTGGGCTTTGTCCCTGCCCCTCCGTCAGCGGCTCCTCCTGGAGTTAGCTGTCTAGTTCTGGTGTTCGATGGTTAAACATCACCCATCCCAGCATACGTAGAAACGTAGCAGAAAATTAACATTTCAGTCAAAAAGATGAAAATATGAAATGTGAAGGCTTTTTTTGCTGCAGTTTTGCCTTCGAGCGTGCTGCTTCAAAGACAGCAGTGAATTGAAGTCACTAGCTGTAGCTGTCTCCTTCTTTCTTGAGGCAGTGTTTTGATAAATGTTGATGAGTTTAACTGTAAAACTAAATGACATTTATAGCACGATGTATGCTTTACCCATTGCTTAATTATATCTAATGGTGTTGCATGTAAAAGGCATTTACCATTTTACTTTTGTTTAAAATGACAATCTAAACCTCAAGGCCTGTGTTTTTTATACAAAGACGAAGACTTAATTAAAAACTAAATACAATCTATTTTTTAAAAGGCAACCGCAATTTTAAGAAATATGAGATAAAATTTACAAAGTGCTTGATAAAAGTACTTGTGAATTCAGAACGGTGAAGCTCCAGTTCTTTGAACAGGTTCTGGAAAACTGGATGAGTGCAAAACTTCACCGTTTTTCTCCTTACCTCTCCTGCTGCTCCGTGATGGTGCTAAGGAATCAAAAATGTTCTCTTTCTCATTATTTCTATATTTCTTTTATGGCTTCATTGCTGTAACTCCAGAGGCAGTAAAGGAGGTGGTGCTAACATAGTTTATAAAATCATGGTTTTATTTTTGTGTGCACTGTACGCTTTCTTTTCCTTTCCTTTCAACTTTGCCTTTCTCAAGTTAGCCAGCAAGCATACACAGCTTCTCTGTTGAAAATAAGGTCTGCAGAATGAGCATGTATCAAGCGAGCTGCATCTTTAAAAATAAGCACTGGATCAGAGCTTTGTGCTTCCGCTCAGCTAGCAAAGCAATGACAGCAGGTAGTAATGTGTTCAGGAGCACCTGCCCTTTCTGGTTTTGTCATGGTTTTAATGAAAGTGAATCCCATAGATGTAGAGGGGAAAAAAATGTGTGTATTGTATTTTTATATATACAAGTGTTATATGTATATATATACATATACATATATATATACATTTTTTTTTCTCCACCCCAGCCTGAGAGAACCACTGGGTGGGGGCTGATGGAGGGGCCTGCACAATCTGTAGCAAGTAGATTAATGTTTAAAGGCACTAGTATTGTTCTTTTACCAACATTTATAAATCCGATGGGTGGCAGATGGAGGGCTGATTCCACATTTTTTCTTCCTCTCCTGTAAAATAATAAATATGGTAAAATAGCTCTCAGAACTGCCTTTATCGCAGGGATGAATCAGGACAGTTGGTGTAGCAAGAGACTTAAAACTTACAAATATGTTGCCCTTTAGGCTAGCATTCATCATTGTGTCTGATCTGGAATCTAGACTAAAGGCTTTTGTTATTATATACCTTTTTATCCTTCCTTGGAAGTTGGAATTGGAAGGAGTTCTCACTTTGATTGTAATGCTGCTGCTGCGACTATTTTTCTCCCTGATTTTGGGTTGGGGGGGTAGGGGTGCGTAGCCCTAGCTGATAGTGTCTGTCATTCTTTCCGTCTGACAAAAGATCTTGTCTCTAATCTCTCCCTTCAGGGGAAGACTAAAAAAAGAAAAGAAAAGGAAAAAAACCTAAGCACAATACCCCTTCCCCACCAAACTGTGTGCGTATAGATGATGCACAGATATTTAAGTGACCTGTCTGGCCCTTACAGCTGGATTTCACAGGCGTTGAAAAGCAGCAGAATAACTTCAGCAAAGAGATCGAGTGGAAAGTTTCTCAGTTCTTTTATGAGTATATGCAGTTATTAAGCAGAGGCAAAACAAATTAATGCTGCTCGTTTGTATTGTTTTTAAGGTGCGCTGAAGCTGAGGATCAGCCCTTAATTCCCAGCTGTAAATATAGGTTTTGCAGCACAAATGCAAAATCTGTAAGGGTCTGAAGCACTGCTGGAGGATTTCTAAAGTGTGGTAAAACACAGGGTTATAAAAACGACTAATTAGAAGTGTAAACCTTGCTCTGCCCTTGAACTGTTTGGCGAGCTTGCCGACTCTGATGTTGTATCCTAAAATTCACAAAGGCGGCATTATGAATCTTGCTGCAGTTTGACTTGCTGCCCACTTGGCTGCGGTGAGCTGCTGGCAGAGAGCTGCTCTGGGAAGGAAGCAGCAGGATCTGCTGGTCAGATTAGCTGTTGTATCATGTACAGTTGATAACGCTCTTCGTTAGCTCCATCAGATTAAGCTCCTGGTAATCCTTGGGTAGCACATCGGAGAGTAGTTTAGGTTTGCGGAATTATGCTGTGTGTTTGAGGAGACAGAACATTATAAAATTATATTTTGCTTTTTGCACTAATGCTGTTTCCATCTCATGGTTTTTATTGAACCTAGTTATATTTGTCATTTCACAAAAGCCCCCAGCTACTGAAATCAATAGCTTTCATTAGAAACCCAGCTTGTATTGTAAAAGACAGTAGCAGCAGTTTTGGTCTTATCATAGGAAAGAAAGACCTGGAAAATATAAATTGAGTGAATCCTAGAGGCTGACAAAGCAGGAGACATGTTGTATCTTAATCTTCAGCGTTAGCGTTGCTGAATGCTTGAGGTTGATAACACGGAGCTAGTTAGGGTGGGATTGAACGTCCTTGTACTGCGTAAGAATTGGTGATAACGTGCTGTCGTGCTTTTTCCAAGGGTGTATCAGCACGAGCTTTCACAAGAACCTCCTGCGGGTCTGTAAGTAATGAGGTGTACCAGAGGCAGAAGCTCTTGGAGGTGAAATTTGGTGCGTCCATGGGGGTGACGGTGGTGGAATTACTGATGTGTGCCAGGAGGTGAAGGCCACCAGGACGGGAACCAGTGGTCGCTGCTGCTCATGTCTGGGGGGATCGAGAGGGCACGGGCAGTTTAAATGTTTGTCCTCCCAAGGTACGGAAAGTGCCTGTGCCCTGCTTATGGAATTTCAGAAGGTTAGATCTATAAAGAAGTAGAGAGCGTGTTGTGAAACAGGAGGGGCAGCGCCAGGTGCTGAGGTGCTGCCTTCGCGGGAAAGCCGCTCCCCCAGGAAAGTGCATCCTTTGTGCTTGTACCTGGAGGTGTAGCTTGGGACTGCAAATTTACAGTGCCTCAAGTGGGCGAATATTGTTGCTTTCTTGTTTCACGCGGATGAACACTTTGGAGAAAAGTTCTGGGGCTGTTTTCTTCAAGTCTTACAGAAAAACTCCCGTGTGTGACACACCACGTAAAGTGCGGTAATCTTAAGGTGCCTGCGTGTTGCTTTAGTCAAAGGATGGGAATTGGTCAGAATACCCAAAGAAAAATATTGTATTCCAATTTATTATCTGCTTTTATCCCATTGTGCTTTAGGATATTTTCTACAGGTTTGCACGTTTGTTATTAATTCTGTCACTTCTTGCCTGTTGCGGTGGCAGGACTGAAGATTTTAGAAGAGCTTTAACTTCCATGCGCAGGCAGTTAAGGGAGATCCTTTTTTATGAGAGAGATCAAGCTGTTGATCAAAATTCATCTCAGATACTTCATGGAAATAAAGATTTCTTGGATTTAAAAAGAGATTATTAAGCTGCACATTGTGACAGATGCTACTGACAGTAAAATATTATAGATGTTAAAAAAAATCCCCAAGAAACGGGTTATAGGTATGGATATAAGAATTATCTGCTCATTATAATAAAATGTTACCCATCATCTGATTTAAAACAGTTTTCCTCATTATTGGAAAATCCCATCATTCTGAGTAGTCTGTGTTAGCTTTTCTTTTTTTTTGGGGGGGGGGAGTGCCTACAGCCTACAGTAATGTAGTGTCTAATAAGTGAGTGCATACAGAAATGGACTTTAATAGTAACAACAGCATCATTGAACACATGAAAATCACAAAGACAATCTCAAAAGGGGTGGATGCAGAATAACCGAAGGTTAGCGAGTGCTTCCTGCCCTTGGCTCTGTGTGGAGGACGTGATGCCAAAGGAAAATCGTGCCGTGCTGTAGCTGCTGCCCAGCTGCGGTAGCTGATGTGCAGTCGGTACGCTGGCAGTTGGGAGCGTAGGTTCAATGGCCATAAGAAAAGGTGGAGGAGACAGAGCAGGTGGGTGAATCTCCTCTGAAGATATGTTTGCCAATTCAGAGTACAACCAATCCTAAATCTGAAATGTAGGGCTGCTGCCAACCTTTACGTTACAAAAATTGAGGTGATGATGCACGTGACGCACCTGCAGATGCATAATTTCTCTCCTTCCATAGTTAGGATTTCAACGAAGGCTGCCCCAGCTTTAGACCCCTGTGACAGAGTTAGAAATGAATGTAAGACAGCATGAGCTGTTAAATAATGTTGTTCTAATAATGTAAATGTACTGAATGCACTCATTGTCTGTGAAAACTGAATATTTTATCAATGCTTCCTCTTCTTACCTGCAGCAACCTGCTGTACATCAGGCTTCAGTTCCTAACAGAACGAGTCACGGCAGGTACAGGAAATTCAATGTGTATTTTCAACTCCAGATTAATCAAGGTCTCCTTTCTTAGATCTAGGCTGTGTGTGTCCTTGATATTGATGTAGCTGGGAGATAAAAAAAGCAGATAAGAAATTCTGTATTAGAACAACATTAATAATAAATGAATGTTGATCCTAATTGAGTATTATTTAAACATACTGAATGGAGGCAGCAGTCTGCTGGGACCATCTTATGTTGTCAGACTATTTTTCCCTTGCTGGCTGTTGCTTCTGAGCATCTCTCTTTAGTAAGAAGACTGAGTTGTTGAATTTTAGGTGGTGTCCTTGACAGATGATGACTTGCAGTGGTGATGGCTGAGCTGGAGGAGGAATGCATGCACAAAACTTGTGAAAGATACATGCGTTGCATTTCTCCTGAGGCTGTGCAGAGCTTTGCCCTTTGCTGCATTTTTGCTTTCACTCCCATGCTCTTCACTTCTCCCTTTTCATTTCTACCTGACAGCCCCATTTAGAGGCCAGCAGGCATCTCTCAGGGGTGAGTAGCTGCTGCTTTTCAAGCAGCAGACGACTTCCTCATCCTGCCTCACCAGTACCTATGCTTTCTCAAATTTTTCCACAATGCATGTCTTTGAGACATGTGATGAATGATAGGAGTATGAATCAAGCATCTCCTGTCATCTGAAGTCCTCGCTGTTTCTAAATTGCTTTGTTCATGATTGAAAGCGTCTTGGAGCTGGGACTTGCACACACAGTACTGAATGACCCACACAGTTGTTCGAGATCGTGGTTGTTTCACAAAGCTTCTCCCTCATCGGTAGAAACAAAAACATTACCTACTGTCCTTTTCCCTACTCAGTAACTGATGAATGATTTTTAATTGACTGTTAGTCTTCCTGTGCAATGCAGAGCAATTTGGCTCTTGTGCCACACAAAGCGGTCACACTCGGCTCTGTTCCTGCGCTGCAGTGCACGGCTCGGTGCTCTCTGGCGCGTCAGCCTCCTAACCCGAACCACAGCTACTCACAACATCTACAGCTGTAAGACTGGACCATACGTTTTTCCATCACTTTTTGAGATGGAGATTGTCAAGGCTTCCTGAGAGTGCCTCCTTCCTCGTAACACCCAGCTACAAGAAATGCTAACCTGAAATAGGCGCAGTGGAAGTTAATTCCACAGCGTCTTGGTTTGCTTTCTGGTTCGAGCTCCTTGCTCTGCTCCCATTCTGTGTCTGAAGTGGTTTATTTTCCTCCCCTGCAAGGAAGCTTCACTTTTTTGATCTTTTGTGGTATTTTTCTAAGTATTTTTATGACCCTAACCAGAATGAAGTTGCTCCGTCACAATTGAATTGCAGCAGCACCCTGTAAAGTAAGGAGGGATGAAAGAAACTGAGGCTCTATTTTATATATTGTACTTTTTAAACATTTATTGATAATCACACCAGTGAAGCACCGAGAAACCAGGTTGATGATGTGCTGGGCACTACAGCCTAGAATAAAAAGACTTGCCTGAAGAAGACGGTGCTTGGGGCTTGGCAAGGACTTGAAGCCACGTTTCATGGGAGGGTCTGGAAATGCGTGCTGCCTGCCTGTCCTCTGCGTGCAGCAGCCAAGGACTGGTACTCACATATTTCTTCCTGGGTGCTGCAACAAACCTCTGACCTCAGGAGTGCAAAGTAGTCTGTTAATAAATGACCTTTTATTGTCGTGCAATCTACCGTGTGCTTCTAGAATAAAAGCAAGACTTCAGCTCGTCCCGATTTCTGGAAAACTGTTCTTCTGGTGCATTAAACTTGTTTGAGCATCCCTACATATAAGTATATATAAATAAAAGGCTGCAATAGCAACACCTTTTATTTATGAACTGTCAGATGAGCTAAGAAATTAGTTCTAACACAGGAAAAGCATAGCCAGCAGCCTTCCAACTTAGCCATGGCAGCAAAGCATATAAATTGTGCTTTTAGACACCAGGTCCATTGTGGTGAGTGTGGCTTGTAGGAATCTTTCTCCAAATGGTCAAAATGCCTTACCTTGAAATATGGTCATATTCTGAAAGGCTGTTTCTGGCAATTGCTATAAATTCTGTTCTCTCACAAGACTTGATTTGGTTAGAAATGTGGAATAAAAATCAGACTTGCAGAACAACAGGCTTTGTTGCAAAAGACCGTGCTAATCCTGTGAGCCATGACGAATTCTTCTGTGCTGTGTTCCCGTGAGCCTTGTTTGCTGTGCCCCGCCGAGGTCAGTGACAGATAAGATCTGTATCGATTCTGAGCATCCTCTGACGGTAACCTTTGAAGGGACAGGGAATGTATGGCCGTGGAATTTTATCTATCAATATGTGAGTAATAGAAAGACAAGCATGACATCTAATCCCAACACAGGTGACAGATCATAAATCTGAACTGATATGGTTACTGGTAATGGGAGGCCTGCGAGAGGGAGGGCTGAAGGGGCGTTGATGAGCACGGTGAAATTAGGAAATGCTTCAGGCTGAGAGATCTTTGGGCCAAAAGCATATAGGTTTTTGTCATAGGAGAAGGGTTTGTATTCACAACTGCAATATGTAAGATCAAAATACTTCAGATGGGATGTGGACTGTTGGTTGTTCTTATCAAGTGACACAACATAAAAGTCAGATGCTCACTGCACATGTTGACTTTTAAGCAGGTGCTGTGGGGGGGTTGTGTTGGACTCGTCCTCGTGTTTGTTACCGTTCGTCTGCCGTTCAGCTCAGGCTGTGCTCGCTCTGAGAAGCGCCCAGCCCCGCAGCGCGCCGTGCCGCAGACGTACCGCGGGCCGTGCCGAGCCTCCTGCAGCGCTCCCTCTTCAGCTAGAGACGGGGCGCTCCCAGCTCCCGGCAGCCTCCGGGGTAAATAACAGGGAGAATTTTAATAATTCAGATGGAGCACGGGTTTAGTAAAGGAACTGCTTTCCTACGGACTAACAATACTTAGCCGGCTGTGTTGCTTTAGCAGTATTTCAAATCAGTTTTCTATCTTTATACCCTTTTGGTTAGACACCAGCAGAAAGAATTCCCCGATGCAATTTCATCACACAGAAATTCACAAATGTTTAAAGTAAATAAAACCCTTGGTGTCAGTTCGGAGCTGTTGTCATCTTTTATTCTTACTATTTAAGCATGAAAAGCAATAAAGGTGGCTTTAGCATTTTTTCTTCTGCAGAAATTTAATAGCTGTGCACAACTTACTCAAATTTGCAGTATATTTTTCTGAAGTGTATAATTCATAACGTAAACATGCTCCCCATAATAAGCAATTTTTAGCACAATCTTGCATATTCTCTCAGAAACCAGGAAAGTAATTCAGTAGAGAAATGTTAGCTGTAGCTTAGTGAGAGGTGGGCAAAGGAGTTCTCTGCCTCACTGGGTGAATCAGTGATGAAAGGTGCTGAAAGCATTCGCACGTGTGTACGCTTGTTAAAATATGTATTGAGAAGAGAGGGAAAATAGGTTCCTGCAATTACAGAGGTTGAGTAAAACATATGACAAGAAAATTAAATAGCTTGCACTGAGGATGCTGAATGGTCGAAGTGTTTTCATCCCTGCAGAAAATGTTAGGGAAGCTTGCTGAAATTCAGTGTAAATAACAGAATGGAAGGCTTGTGGTAGCTAGGCCAAATTACGGGGTTGCTAGTAGTAATCCATTTGGATTTACTGGTCATCCAAAAATAACGTGTGCAAGCTCTTCACCTTAGATTTGGTGATGAAGCCTGTCAGAGAAGGTTGTCAAACAACCTTTAGATAACCAAGCCTGGAGAGCAAAATGCTGTGGAGGGTGATGAAGAGAGCATCTTCTGGTGCTGCTGCTCTTTGGGGACAATCTTGGCCCTTCTGGTAATGTAGTATGAAGCTTTCATCTGTTGTCTCCATCTTTTTCAGTTTCTTCTTCTGAGAAATGATGAACCTTAACAGAATTGTTCTCTATTTTGAAAACAGAGGCTTTGCACTTAATACCAGTTACTTCCTTAATTGACAATCTGCTTCATTAGTGATAGGCAGTAGCTGTTTTCTTACAGATCTGTGACGCTGGAATAGTTTCCATGAATGTTAATCACCCCTGCCCCTTTTTTCTGCTGCAGAGGAACTAATACTTTTAGCTTACGCTCTTCCAGAGCGCATGCATCAGGTGATATCACAGCTTGCAGCAACAGAATTGACGTGGAAATCAGCGCCCTTCATCAAAGTAATCATTTTAAGGCTAGCTTTTGTGGTAAAGGAGGAGTAATATGCATGAAATTTGAAAGTAAACGTTAATGCAGGGTGAGCATTACTATATTGATTTGCTGTAGTCTCAACTTCAGACATGGGAGGGGAGATATTCTGTCCCATCCCCTCTATCTTGTTTGAGCTTCAACTGCTCAGTTTGGTTCTGAGGCTGCAGTGGGGTGCCTCGCTGTGAAGTAGCCGTCACTCTTGATACTTGGGGATTTTACACAGGGAAAAACTTCACATTAGGTTATTGAAGATGACAGACTTGCAAAGTAAAACAAACTTGAATATGAGATTTTCTAGAATTCTGTTTGTTTACCACCAGTGCTTTTTTTGAAGAGCTTCTTCCCAGTGGAGGTGGAGTTGCATTTTGGTCACACTAAGACAGTTGCTAGTCATGGAGAAGATTTTGAAGAGAGAGTAAAAGCTACTTGACCGCAGTAAGATCTCAAAGATACTTGACTGAAGGTCACAAAACTGGTAATTAGATCTTATTAGAAGATAAAGTTGCTATTTCAAAATGTTAGCTGTAAATCCTGGTCGAAAACAATCTTCCTCTGAGATCGAGGATAAAATTAAAAGAATAGTTGTCAGAAATGCCCACATGTAGCTTTAGGTTCTGTGGCCTTGGGAGGGTTTCTGTTATTGAGTATTTTTGCTTGGGCTGGACGTAGAAGAGAGTCTCCGGGGCAGAAAGATGTCAGAGCAACTGGCAGACAGCTGACGTGAGCCAACCCTCGCCATGGGCTGGTGGGGCTGAGTCACAGAAACCCAATTTTATGCTAAGAAATTGCCCTTTCACGTTATAGTCCAAAAGCACTTGGCTTCCTCAACAGAAATATGAGTAGTTCTCCCAACGCAGTGTTATTCAGCATGATTGTCATGATCTGTTTACAGCTGTCTCAAAACGTATTCCTCCCCCTCGCTCAGAGCCCTCCTGGGATACGAGTGCCGGGGCCGGGCGTCTCCGCTCCTGGCTCCCCCCTTCCCCTTCCCCGGGCGATGCGATGGGTGCTGGCACCTGCTGCAAGGTGGTGTCTGATGCGTGCCAGCACTTAGCCCTGCCGCTCGGCACGTCAGTCCTGAGCTTCTAACGTGGAAGGCTTTCGGCATCTCTCTTTGGCAGGCAAAATGGACTGGGAGATGCAGAGAGACTAATAATGCGGTGAAATTATACTCACCCAGACTGTCAGGGCTAACAGATGCCCTTGAAGCAGGTTCAGTCAGCGTTTGGGGCCGGAGTTGAGCTGCTCATGGAGGCAGGATTGCACAGCTTAGTGCAAAGCAGCTCCGTTAAGTAGCAAAGACTGATTTATGGCCTGTTCCTGGAGCACATCCTAGCAGTGTCACTCTGAGATGCTTTTGAGGGATCAGAAGATCAACCCTTGTTATTGTTTTATGGTGGTTAAGGAGCACAAGTGGGGTAAAGGTCTGTTGTTAGCACTTCACATGAACGCTACAGCATCTGCAGGCTTTGGTGAAAGCACCACCTGCCATTAAGGCTCCCATTCTTACCCTATTGGTTTGAATTGCCTGGTCAGTCGTTTGCATTTATGGGTATAAAAGCAGCATGCCGCCTTTCCTCCTTCCCTACCATGCTTCTCGAGTTGTTCACAATAAGCTTTTTTATATGGGTGGAAGACAACGTATCTATTTCTGTATATTTGAATACATGTTGAGGAATAAAGACTGTTTGTTATTGCATGGTTTTTAAGCATTATTATCCAAAGCCAAACCCAGCCCTTTTCATCACTAGTGCAGGATGCCCTTGGCTGCAGCAGCTTTCCTACCCGATGGAAGCCGTGTCACACGCTCACATGTGTAGGTATATTTTGTAGACAGCCTGATCTAAAATTGTTATCATTCTTTTGTGCATGAAAAGATGTCATGAAATTAACTCCGTAGAAAGCAACTGCCTTTTCTTGCCAACACAATTAGCGTGGATTGTCCATTCTTCTCAAAAGATCAAGTGTGACGATTGTTGCTTTTTAAAACAGTTTGTTAAGACTTCAAGACCAGATGCACTGAGCTCCAGCAACTTGCTTTCAGCGCACTGCTGTCGATTCTTTTCTCTCTCCTTAAAGCAAATTTGCTGAGAACTTAAATGGTGATTTGTTCTCCTTCTTCGTGCTCTGTAAGGTTGCTATATCTGATCACTACAAAATATCTGTTCAGTTACTGTAGTCTTTCTGAAAATACAGTTTGTGATACTTAACTTAAGGCAGTGCTGTCTTCATGATGGGTGGAAAGAGCACAGAAACTGCTCAGGGAAAAGCAGTAACAAGGAGACAAAGCTTTTGGAGTAGGTAGGTTGCTAGGCATTTGTAACTAAAAAACTTGTCTAATGTTTGTCTCAACCTTTGCTGGTTATTTAACCACTATATTCTTCCTAGATAACTGAAATTTGTAAGTTTTTTTTACATTAAAATTACATTAATTCTGTGGATTGATCGTCATGTCATTTTTCATCAAAGGCATGAACAAATGGTTTGTTTTGTGTTTTTTTAAGCATTATTTTCCAAAGCTAGACCCAGCCAAATTCAAAAATCAAAGTGTTTTTTCCCCCTTTGACTCAATTTATTAAGAACAATTTTGTTTATGTGTGAGTTTACATACTTCGTGTTTCATGAAAATTACTCTTTCTTGGAAAGCATTTGTGTTTGCATTCTGTATACTGAATCAGCAGTGCAGTTGGTCATGATGAAGTACTCATGGCTAGTGTTTTGTTAGGAATTGAAGAATCATGTTCACAGGCACGCATTTTTAATCTTTCCCTCTTTTCTCCCTGATGCTTCGCTCTATCCTGATGTGCTACAATTCGAAAAAAGAATTAATTTTCAACGTGACCACTGCATATGAGCCAAGGTCCCCGTGCTGTGCCTACCTTAGAGGAACTTGTTTTAAACACGATTTACTGGCCAATATCTTCTTACTTTGCAGTCTTAGAAACAACTATTGCAGTGATCTAAGGCAGAAATACAAGTGCAAAAATTAATTGTATAGCATCTAGCCAAAGCTTTTCCCTAAGTATGGTATCTCTCCAATTTATTCTCCCCTCCAGTAAGTGTAAAATATGTCAGTTTTTTACATTGCACAGAGAGATTTCAATACATGACGCCAAAGAATTGCTTTGGGTAATAAAGGAGACATGCATAGCATTTTTGTTCTTCCCCTTACATTGCAGATACCTATTTTAGTTGTTATGCTTGCTCATTAATATTATATGTTGCATGTGTGTCAGTTCACACTGAAGCCCAACCCTGGAAGCTGGCTTAATACATGTTGCTCTCTTTTTTCCTCTCTCAATAACAATGCTTTATACTTTAGATCAAGAATGTGTTTGCATATTACGTCAAGTGCAAGTTTCTGTAGGCAGTGATGAAAAGCTTAGTCCAGGAAAGCATGTTTTGAAAATCTGCCTACCTGTGAGCACAGGTTATGTGCGCACACAGGCAAAAGGATTTCTTTCTGAAGTGTGCATAGGACTTGAAAACAAAATAAAAACAAAACAAAGAAAAACAAAGAAAAAAAAAACTTTCCTAAGAGATTCAAACACCTAGAACACCCTGCAAATATGTACTATTTTCTTCATAACTTTTTTAATAGACCCGAAAGGGAAGGTGAATTATATGGACCAAGTTATGTTCTAATCAAGCAATCCTGCACCTTATTTGAAATGTTAAGTCAGATCTTTGAGTCTGTCCATTATTGGCATGGGGCACTGATTTCTACTTAGGTTTGGAGTTCTCAACAGGAACGTGTCTGATACAAAACCAATGCATGGGGGCTTTCATATTCCATTCACATTTAATTAGATGAAAATACGGCAAGAATAATTCTGTTGGTTTTTTTCCATTTGCCCTGCTCATGCTCTGCCCCCCAGGAGTACTGCTAATTGGCAAATGTTTTCAGAGTTCTTTATCAATAGCAACTTTCCTTTTTTTCCCCTCTCATCTACTGTGATTCTGTGTGGGATCCACAAAACTCAGCTTCTTCCTCCCTCTCCCCACCCAGATCTTTTCCCTGTTACAATGATGTTGTGGTACTTTCAGTGTATGTATTTCAATGAAAGTTAATGCTCAGAACACTTGTGTAGTGCCAATAAATATTAGGGAATAACTTCCTGAAATGTTGAAATTAAAATGGGTCTAGAGAGTTCTCACTTCACGTTGCATTTTTTTTATTTCATTTGAAGTTTGTAATTGATGCTGTTCTCAGAAATAGCTTCCACGTCGTGGTAACTGGGAGCAGATGTGAATGCAGATAACCAGAAGTGTTAACTTGTACTGTCTGGTGCTGTTAGTTAAGCAAACAAATTTAGGTCAGCAGAGCAAGGGAATCTTTGCAAACAGCAGCCGGATAGGGTGCCCTTTGGTTCAGAATAAATACACAAAAATCCATGAAGGTTGAGATGCTGGCTGTTGCAGAACAAGAAGCTTTGTCCTTATGTGCACTGTGCCTGTCATTAACCCTAAAGCCTGAGGGAGAATAAATACTTCCTGGAGACAGATCCTGACGCCAGCCTGGACCTAGATGCTGGACTTCTAAAGCAATCAGTCAGCAGGCTTAATGTAGCAGCATTCCAGCATGAAAAGCTTCAGTGGTTTGAACTTCAAATAATTTATTTCTAAATTACTTCTACTGTAATTCTTATTAATTCAAATAGGCTTCCAAGCTGATGTAAAACTCAGTAAATGCAAGGAACAGTTTAATGAATTGAAAATAGGATTGAGTCTTTTAAAGTAAATGTAAAAAAAAAAAAAGCTTGCAATAGTTGCTTAGATGGAAATCGAATCTTAATAGCTTTGTTAATGATTTGTAGTGAATATTGCATTTATGAGAACATACCAAGCTGATCCTTGTGCAAGAACCTTGTTTTGAATGGGTTTGATAAAATTACTCCCTAGAAGCAGTTAGTGATGTTTAATATTTTTGCCTGTGCTGCTGTTGAAATATTTGAATGTAGCGTCCCTCAAGTTTACACTGGCATCTGGCTGCTGAAGAGGCGCTGGTTCTTCTGCCCAAAAATGCAAACCCTATTTTGTGTTTTACCAAAACCTTGCATTTTTCCATTATAGCCAACTTAGGAGTTGGACTGTCCCCTGCCCTGTCCCTGCACAAACACGCCGTGAGGCAGCAGAGGGCTCTGGCACGTGGTCTGGTCACCCTGCTCCAGCTCCACTCGGGTCAGAGTCCTTGGTCAGATGCCCACACACCTTCACTTAATTGGACAAATTGACAGTCAGGGTTTCAAAATTTCTCCCACTTATTTCGTTTCTTATGCCATCAACAAGTAAAGCTTACTTGCACTTGCCTCCTTGTCCATAACGTTTGTGTGCTTTGAAAGCAGACAGGATCTTGCTCCTCTGCCTTTCCAGCGCAGTCTTCTAGCTTTAACCTGATAAAGAGTATGTGGAAAAACTGAAATGCAAAATACTTTTTCAAATTATGATCCTCTGCAATCTTTAAAATGTGAACCAAATTTTTCAGTGTGCATCTGATGTAATGATTCAATTCATTAGAGAGAGAGTTTTGAGGTGATGACCTATAAATGATTACAAGACTCCCACGGCATAATTGCATCGAGTTCTTTTTTCCTGCCTCTGGACATTAATAGCACCCACTGATTAGACATTAAGTAAAAAACTAGCTCACAAAAGTATATCTGTTAAAGTCAAAGGATAAATGCCTTTTACAGCAAATTGTTCTTTCAAGGTAATTTAACAATATTTGTCTTTTTAAGAGAGGAAGCAAATTCTACTATCTCCGTGCATGTGGCATGGCCCTTACACGCCTGGGGCTGACACAAGTATTAAAGCCTGGAGGGATGTGTGAAGTCCAGTGAGATTTTTCCCCAGTCCTCTACTTTTTGTTTATTATTTAAATTATAATAGAGAGAATGTACTGAGTTGAAGTGACTTTGCAATAAAAAACAAGCTCTGTAATTGGGCCATACAGTAGTCATTTTGCAGCTATAGACCTCCCTTCCAGTTGTTCCTCTTTAATTCACTGATGTCCAGTACAGCTTGGGGGGGCAGAATACTTCCTTGAATTCCCTGGTATTGTAATTCTGTGTAGGTGTATTGCATCTGTTCAATGAAAATAATACCAGCCCCAGAAAAAAAAAAAAAAAAAAGGCTGTGGAATATGTTTGTTTAGTTGTTGGGGTGGGGTGGGTAAAAGGTTTCTTTATAAACCGAGCTTGTTGGAGGACACAGGGTAAACTACTCACAAGCTGATATTCCTCCCTTGCCTTCCCAAAGTTCCTCTTGAAGGAAATAAAGTCCTTCCTCACTTCAGCAGATCAGGAAAAAATCCAAGATCGTTTTGGGCACAGTGGCCCGTGGTTATGCTGCTGGACACGTACTGCACAAACCCTGACTGTACTGCAGTGCCGGCTCCTGACCTCCTGAGGCTGCCACAGGGGCTGGCACGTGCCGTGTAGATTCAAGCCTCCCAGACTTTGCACGATGCCTTTTTCCAACCCGAGGCAATTTTCTACTTTGAGTGTAGGAGCCTACTGAAGTTTGCTCTTTTTGTTGGTACTCAGTTATATGATTCCAAATGAAAATTGCTGATGTCATTTATGATTTTCATATTTCATCTTCCCTTTCTTCTTAAGGTGATGGTCAGAATTTGGTTACAGAAGATGTGACGGTAGTGGAGGGAGATGTTGCCACCATCAGCTGTAGAGTCAAAAACAGCGATGACTCAGTGATTCAGCTCCTGAATCCCAACAGACAAACGATTTATTTCAGAGATTTCAGACGTAAGTTTCATCTTTTATTATTTGGTAACAACGTTTTCTGTACCTTGCTTGCACTTGGGATAAAGCATTTGCTGAGATCTCTTCTTTTAATTTAATGTTAGACACTTAAAGTTTAGTCAATTCTTTAGAGGGCAGATGAAACAGGCAATCATAATCTTTCTCCTTAATGGAAACCTTGATGGTCCCCTTTAAAAGTCAGACCGTCTTACTTTGCAATAGGAATTGATTGTAGTAATTCAGGGTGAATTGCAATTGAGTGCCAAATATTTAGCTGACACAAACAAATTGAATAGGGCAAAGCAGAGACGGTGCAATGTTCTCAGAGGTAATCTGTTTGGTTTGAAGACTGAAATTTTCAAGACAATCTATGCCTCTTTATAGCCAAAACAAAATCTCCCATCACTACGATGTCCAGTGAACAAGTCTGGCTTTGTTTCCTGTTGTGACAATACCATGGGAGCCTCATAGCGGCAATGAAATGTTTGAAATTCTTTGTATTAATGTCACAGCAGAGACTAGAGATGCTGGCATGTTGTGCTGAGCATTATAGAAACACATGGCAGATCACGTTCTCTTCTGAGACAATTTATGATCTACAAGTACGGGAGGGCAGTGGAGGCTGGCTCACTTCACTTGTGCTAACATTTGTGGCCTGTACTTTTAGCTGGGGAAATTTGAAATGCTTGGTTTCCAAATTCCTAAAAGAATTTAGGTAGCCGCTACTCATCAGGAAACAAATCTTAAATGATCCTTTTCCAGATTTTATCTTTCACACTGTCCCTGGTTCACTCACTGCACACTGAAATGCAAGCATATAGAAAAGGATTTGCACAGTAAGCAATTTACCTATGCATCCCTAAGCTGTACGAAGATAAACACCATGTCAAAAGATTTGGTACTGTGCCCAGTGGATTTGCTTATGTTGATTCTTTGTAATGATTTGAGAACAGAAGTATTTTATAGATCCAAACTTAAACATAAGAAGCAGGATTACAACTGCTGTCAGGAACCCAGGGGGTACTGGCTTAGATGTTACTCACATTTCTATAGACTTTTGACTTTTTGTTGTGAGAGGAACTGCTGCATTTGTCATCACAGCCACTGACGATCCCTTTGCTCTGCAGCGCTGAAGGACAGCAGGTTTCAGCTGGTGAATTTCTCCAACAGTGAACTCAGAGTGTCATTGACAAACGTCTCTATTTCTGATGAAGGAAGGTACTTCTGCCAGCTCTACACTGATCCCCCGCAGGAAATTTATACCACTATTACAGTGCTTGGTAAGGACCCAATAGATGCTTGTGATGAATTTTGCAAGTGCTCGTGCACGGGGTCTGGGTTGGATAAGACAGTAGTACAGGGCTGTGACTGGGGAGTTCTGCCTGCCCAGAAAGAGCCACAGCGCTCCAGTGATTTTTGGTGAAGTGTAAGTATTGTAATACTAAGTGCTCTCCCACTGGAGACCAGCTCAGCTCTTCAATAGGTCAGTGCAGCTTCGTACTTGAACTTGCAGGCACAAGAATTTTGAGGGCTACGTGCAAATACCGTGGATTGCCCAGTGGCGTGTTATGGCCATTGTGTATTCTCCCTGTCTTGCAGCATGCCCCTGGTTGCACACCCAGTGTGTCTTTGTAGGTCGTGTTGTACTTAGTGTGATTATTGGGTCTTCCCCATTTTTTTCACAGCAAATTTTTGGCTTCAAGGAATAAGCAGAGGTATAAGTGGGAGGTGTGATTTCTACTTCTAAGCCTCTGTTTTACTTGGGCAGGTCACTTGGAAATTCTGCTGGGTTTCCTGCCATATATGAAGTGGAGTTTAGCACACGCTTTGTTTTGCAGACAATTGGCAGGGATTAATTTTTTAACTGTCATATTGCCTGTCTGTAAGAACATCAAAGTGAATCATTATGCTTTTGGGGCAAGTCTGAACCTGCTAGCATCCTGGAATGGATATTGAGTGGCTTCGCAGGACCATATGTGCTGTTTAAGACAAGCTTTCCTCTTGCCATGTGTCCCCTTCCTGTAGGGCTAGAGAAGACATATTTCTTAAAAGCAAGGGAATTTATGTTGTGATGGTTGCATCTCATTCTGTGAAGAACGAAAGAAGTCAGCCAGAAAGTAAAAGCTGTAGAAAATGTCTTTCAATAATTATCTGATTTACAGAGGAAAAATAAATTAATGCTTCATAACATGGTAGAACAATTCAGTTCATGAATTTTGTGTTCTCGATAATCTGACTAATCTGGTCATATACTAAATCTTTTCTTCTAAAACTTGGGAATTATATTACAATGAAGAAAGACAGCATTTTTGCTTGTCCATGATAATTTCTTAAGGGCAAATATTACTAACAGCATAGCTCAGTAACCTCTTATCATGTGAAGATGCGTAAGATTTTGTTTGTCTATTGACTAACTCAAGGAAATCTAAAGTTCGACTAATGGAAAGTGATAGTTCCCTATCAATTGTAGCAAACATTTTTCACATGCAATGGAACATAAGATCTTTCACTTGACATCCTAAAGTTGCTCATAGGAACATAGGAATTGCATAGGAATTGCTGTTTGCAGAGTTGAAGTTAATTCTGTCCCTTCCTTAATTCTGTCCCTTCCCCCCCACCTTGCTCATGCTTTGCAGGACTGTGGATACGCAGCTGCAAGACTGCTGTGGTTACGAGCAATAGCAACTCGTGCTATTAGAGCTATTTCTACAGATTATCAGTGGCTTTTAAGATTCTCTTAATAGGAGAACCTGCATTACAGAGCATGATATAATGTAAGATCTCACTTGCTGATTAGTTTAAACCTTTCTTCTTTTATTTAATGAGATTTGGTTCTTAGGTTTTTATACATTGTTTAAGTAATGTTTATAAGCAGTTCTACTACAGCTATTACATTTATCAACAGCTTTTAAGTCCTAGTGCAGTTTCCAGTATCCATATTAGAAGTTCTCTTCCAGCTCTTCTTTGTAATCATGCATACACAAAAATGTTTTGTGGTATTTAATCTCACTGCTAACAATGTGTTTGAAATAATAGTATTTACTTTATTCACCTATTAGCCAGCACTGCATGTCTTTCAAGTGGGAAACATAATGCACTTGATGGCTTTTTTTTTTTTTTAACATACATTTTGCTTCAGAATTCAGGGGAAAGTCTGTTTTCTTGTCTTGTACTTCAGTTGTTTGTTTTTTTTTTTAGCAAAATTTGCAGCATGACCAGTGTGTGCCTGCCTTTCCCTCACATTCATAATGCAGTGTTTTCTGTCCACCTTTATCACATACTCAGGCAAAACCTTAGTTCACAGGGCAGGCAATGAAGATAGATGTTTATTATTAGAAGACTAAGGAGGGGACTGTTTATCTTAGCTAACATTTGTACTTAGAGATAGGGTGCTGTGAAGCCAAGGGTAGCATGTCTTTCCTTTCTTCCATATTATTGACTCCCTAATTAGGAGAAAAAATGGGACAGGGCAGGGGAGTAGTTATCCGTGTCAGTACATCGTTGGTCCTCCTAGGAATTCATTTTCCACCCAAGATCTCTAAGTCATTACTCAGGCTCCTATATATTTTAAGCTATATCAAAGAGTAGTTTTGTTGATCTGCTTCTAATGGTACTTGCTTTGGAGAGCAGAGCAAAGTTTTCAGACATCCTTCTATGCAGTCAGTGTTAGAGGAGAGCTTCACACTTTCTTTTCCTTGAGTAATGTTCTTCCTTCCTCTTCCCCATGACTTTAATGTCTTCAGTGAGACTATATGTAGATTTATTCATGCTTAATTGGAACATGTGAAAATCTCCAATATGTAGCCTGTTCTGTTCTTTTTAGAGAAAAGCCACAAGTGACTAATTAGTCCATTTGATCATCTGGATGGTATTTATACATATTTGTTCTTCATTAGCTGAAAAACGTGTTAGTCGCATTTGAACTATACAGTTGCTTAATCATACCGATCAGAGCAAAGTTGAGTTTCCTTTGGAAGTTCTGTGGGTTTTTTCCCTGTAAGTACAACTCGGCGCTGCATGAACTCTTGATGTTCATTTTTTTTCTGTCTTTTGCCTCTCTAGCTACTGGTGCTTCCATGGGGAAGAGACTTCTTGTTTCTATGTCATAATTTTTAAGCTTGTTTGTCATGTCTCTGGGTTATGGTGCAGTTGTTATCACCCTGAAGCTCTGGCCTGTTTCTCAACATTACTGGATTATGTTTCATGCAAGACTCTTGGTGTGTAGAGAACACTTGTCTGGGGAGAATGGCAAACTACCATCTCAGAGTAACTACCAAGTGATGCAAGAATCTGTCACTGGATGCAGAGTTGACCCTCTCCTCTCTCTGGGGTGGTTTTATGTTTAGTTTGTGGGAGTAGGCAGTGTTGTTTAAAAGGTGATGGCAGTCCAACGTGGTCTTGTGCTCAGTGCCTTTTGAGCATTTTAAATGAGCTTGATGTTTGCTGGCCTGCTTCCATTCCTTAAGGCTGAGGCTTGAAACTGAACAGCAGGAGAGAAAAATTGCCTTCTGAGGTTAGAACTGCGGTAAGTAATGCACTTCCAAATGTCAGCTTTGGTGTTTCCTCTGCCTGTCAGCACAAGTCAAGAAATGTGCATGAAGTCAAACTGTATTTTTAAATAGCAACATACACAACTGAATAGCATGGAAAACTCGAACTTGTCCATGGAGTGGTGCCTTGCTAGGAGAGAGAACAGAAAGTTAAGAACTTGATAAGTGATAATTTGTGAAACCACTTTGATTATTAGGTGGAGAGTGAAAGTGCTTACTCTGATTACTGTGAAACCATCTATCAAAGGATTTGATCGATTGAAAGATCAAGTAAATGCTGGTGGCTAGTTTACTCTGGTAGATTTTATGTTTTTTTCAGAAGATCTTGTCTTGTGTTAGTGATCAGAAAATGTCTTACTTGTCTTCTCATCAAGTATGTGTTGTGTTGTTTTTTTTCATTTTAGTACCACCACGCAATTTGGTAATTGATATCCAAAAAGAAATTGCTGTTGAGGGAGAAGAAATTGAGCTGAACTGCACTGCCATGGCCAGCAGACCAGCCACCACAATCAGATGGTTCAAAGGAAACAAGGAGCTAACTGGTAGATGTATCCTCTAAGTCACTTGTTTGTTTTTTGTTTGTTTGTTTTTACATAGCTGAAATAATTCATGTAATATTGTGTATTTGTTCTCTGCCACTTAAAAAAAAAAAAAAAAAGCAAGCTGTTTTAAACACCAGCTTGGGAACAAAAGAGTATGTGGGCAGACGTAAGTTATTCTTTAACACAAAAGGGCTGAACTTCGTTTCATCCTCTGCCTACTTGCCAGAATTGAATACAGGGTTCTGGAGCCATTCTGTAACTGCAGGTGACTTTGAAGAGCCCCAAAACTGTGCAAAGAATTTATTTCTGTGGTTGTTCATGTATTTTTCTGCCCTGTTTTAGGTATGAGTAAAATCATTTGCACTTCGAACTGTAAAGATTTTCAGTTCACCTTCGTATCCAGTTCTTTTGTTTATACAGTATTTTTTTCTGTGTTCAGTGGAATATTCATGTAAGATGGATTTCTCCTACTCACCAAAACCTGGTTGCTCCTGGTATTAGCACATTCAAGTCACTGACACTGATTGCATGTGTCATGCTGTTAGTTTAAGTCTGCATGTAGATGTGAGCTTGGTTGACAACACCTTTGTGCTGAGACACTGAAGGGCTCTCTACAGAAGTCCAGACTCATTACTTCAAATCCAACCCCCCTGCAAGGGCAAGATAAAATCTTCTATTTAAGTACAACACCTACAAGCATCCGAGTATGACACATGCTGAGCGTATGCTGATAAAGGTGGAATGCAAACCTGCTGCTGCTTGAAGTGGTGCCCCACTGATTTTCAGCACCTGTTGTCATCTAAACGTTATACCGATCTTCAAATGATCTCTTTCTTAGTTCCCTTTCCCATTCTGGCGGGCAGCAGTGCAATAGTATTTGACCCTTCATGCTTGACCTGTCCAGCTTCTTGATTGAGTTTTCTTGCGTTGGCAATTGAATCCCGGCTTTCCTTTATCTTTGAAGACTGCTGAGCTGAGTAGTAGCTTCTTGAAATACCAGTTCACCCTGCTGATTCTTTGGATGTTTTTTAAACAGAAGTAGGAAAACTGAAATACTTGGTTGTGGGTTGTGAATAGAGTGAAAATGTAGCTTCTCTGATCAGAAAGCCTTTCCTCTAAATATAAAGGGATGTCACTTTCTGCAGCTCTCCTCGTGTTTTACTTTAATATATTATCCAGAAATATTTTGTGTTTAAAAGACCTCTGTTACAAGTTACTCTTAATGTTTTGACTGTGTGATCCGAATTCTTAAATAAGAAGCCACAGATAAGAGAATTTGGAAGCACAGCGGAGGCACACTATCAGCAAGTGCTTGCAGAGTTCATGGAAAAATTCTTTCTCTCCTGTCTTGTCTTTTCTTTCTTGATTCAGTGTTGTGTGTTACACCACCTAGTAAATCCTGAACTATGCTTTGCTTCCACCACTGTGGTTATTCTCTTCTTCAGATGGAGTACTGCTGAAGTATTTCAGCCTATCAATACTACTTTTAATTAAGTTAATCTGTTTAATCACTTTTCTAGCTAATTGTTGATTCAAGAGTGGGAGGGGATTTGTAGCTCCATTGATTTAAGAGTTTGGGGATTTGGGGATGGTGTAAGGGGATTGTTAATCATTGTGGTAATGTAGTGTAGATTTTAATCAGGAACAAATTCTTGGAGAGGTGTGTTACTCCATACCCACGTGCATCCCGGCCATAACCTTGTATCTGAAGAGGGGAAATAGATGCTGAAGGGAGCACACCACCTGAGCGCAGAAATAAGGAAGGTGAACGTATCCAGTAGATGCTCCCCCCAGTCACTGTCTGCTTTTCTTTTTCATCTCCCTGCCAGGCAAGTCGGAAGTGGAGCAGTGGTCTGATATGTACACAGTGACCAGCCAGCTTTTGCTGAAAGTGGGACGGGAGGACGACGGGGTCCCAGTCATCTGCTTGGTGGATCACCCTGCTGTCAAAGACTTGCAGACACAACGTTACCTAGAAGTCATGTGTGAGTAGCAGAACTTGTAATGCTTTTAAGGTATAAAATTGCTCACTTAAGACCTCAGGAACCATTTGCTGTATGATTAGATAAAATTATAGTGTAGATGGAGTTTACATTCTGTTCTTTAAAAACTGAAATAAAAATGTTGGGTACCATTTAATAGGTTAAGCTATGACTTTTCCCAGCCCTTTTGCAACAGCATAAATACATTTATTCTCTTAAATAACTTTCCTCACATTGAATTTGCACCATGAAAGGTTCTGGCTGGGCTTTAAAATTGCCAGGAAAGATTAAATCTGAGTATTTTTCTTTTAGCAACCTACTTAATCTCTCTGAAAGTGTTTCTGTAACACGACATTAAAGCAACTGGCCACCATTGTGAGCTTACTGGCAAAAACTGGCCACCATGCAAAAGAAGTATTGGTATTGTGCGTTGTGAACATACAGTTCCATCTGTTTTTCTAAATTAGGGCAAGATGAAGTATGCGGAATCTGTAGCAACACCACTGACAAAGGCCTACAGATTCTTTGCTGTAATATTCCTACCATGTTCATTGTTAATAATGCGTTTTCACTTTGTTTAGGAACTGTTCTACTGTATGTGATGTTAACAGGGTTTCTGAGCAGTTATCTGAAAATACCAGTGGTCGCAAATGCGGACAGGCCTGACTTTGAGCTGTTGGAGATAATGGAGCTGCTATATGCACATGCTTCTGCTCAGAAAATGGCTTCCAAAACCAAAGTCAGACAGTCCTCACAACATGGTTTGGGTGCCTCAGAAAAGCAGGGGTATTAGGATGATTCAAAGCACATGTTTTTTTAGGTTCACTTCAACTATAACATTACATTAAAAGGGGAAGAAGAGGTTGTATTAATTTATTTCATCTGCTTCGTTATGTAGTTTCATTATGAACATCTTGGTTACAATTCTCGTATCTCTGAAACTAGAGTAAAGTAATGTTCATATAATGAGGAAAACAGAAATGATCAGATAATACCTAAATTGGCAGATACTAGATTTCTTGTGACTGTGCTAATGTGTAATTCATTTATGCAAACTTAATGTCCATTAACATTTCTTGTAGAGCTCCATTAGCTTTAATAATACATTAGCACCTTTGTGAGGCTTGATCAAATACTTAACGGGGAAAAAAATCCTATCTTCCCTATTATGTGCAGATACTGAAATCTTCCAGGATATCTGGATATTTTCCCCTTGCTTGAAAGGGCATCTGGTTACTTTTAGGCTTCCTTTTAGAAATTGCACTGAAATCTTGATAGTTTGATGTGATAGGGGAGGATCAATGATTTGTTTGTTTGTCTGTTTTGGGAGGGAACATTTTTTTCTGTTCTTCTGTTCTTTCTCCATATCAGATAAATCTCTTCCTGACTATTTTCATTTGCAGTCTTTACAGGGTTGGTTCCATACACAGTGAAGGCAAACCACATGTAAAACACAGTTATTTGGATGTTAAACATGGTATGAATTAAAATGACCGTTTGTAAACAGAAATTATTTACAGGGACTTGACCCACGTTAGTCTAGTTAGTTGCTTCAGTGGGCAGTAGCAGATGGCTTGAGAGAAGAGTACCAGAAGAAGAACATGTAGTACGTCGTAACCTTGCAGCTCCCAGCAAGTAGTGGCTTCAGGACTTCGTGTGCTGGAGGATGTCCAGACGTTTGCATTTAATACCTACTGCTGGACCTGAACTTAGGGTAGAAAAGGCAGTCAGAGCGAACTTTTACCCTTGAGCTTTTCTTGCTTCAGTCTTGTTGACTGCAGCTCAATTCTTCAGAATAACACGAGTAGAAGGAAACTTCATGTCTTCACCGACCGGCATCTCAATCAGAGCTTCTGTTGACATGAACTTAGTCTCTTGGGGAACTTAGACTCTGACAATCAGGCCTAATTGATACTTTCTCAATTGCTTTTTAGATATAGGATTTGCAATCAGAACAGATCTCTTCCAGTTGCTGTTCATGCACTTTCACTGACCATATTGTTACCTTCCAGGCAAGCAAAATGCCAAATCTCCAAAGCAGCAGCATTTAGCATTCACTGATCATGGTAGTGTATGTGGTTTTAGCTGCTTTTCTTGCAGCCACAGAGGTATAACTCAAGATCAGTCGCGTGTTGTTTGTTGACGTGTCTGCTGTTACATTCTCTCCCATTAAATCTTGCCCATTCACACTAAGGGCACAGCGGATCCACCCCTTTGGAACACCAGCAGGACATAGTAAAGTATTTTCTCAGTGGATATTGTATTTCTCTGCACTAAGCGTATCCAACTCAAGCAGGAAATGTGTTGGGGAAGGGCAGGAGGATGATGGATGGAGCCTTCTCGGATAATGAGGTATTTTTGTCTGACTAAATTTCAGGAAATTGAGAGATTTTGAAAGATACGATTCAAAAGTTTTTAAAAAACAGAACCACAGAAGACAGAACAACAAAAAAATTGCGTAGTTTGCAGTGGGGGGGAGGGAGGGGTAGGGTACATGTCATCCTCGAAAACTACTCAAAACACAACCTGCAAAAGGGAACAGACAGTGACCTCAGTGTTGTTTGTGCAATCTTGAAATGAAAAAAGGCATTTTCAGAGGTTATTCTCCCATACAGTTCAGCCATTTCCAACATTTTTCTTGTTTCTCACTCGCATCTGGAGGAGACTGACTTTTGTAATGCTCCTGGAGAGAGGAATCAAAGTGGAGATGAGCAGCGGGCAAGGCACGTGCTCCCATGCTGAAGGGCTGGCTCGCCTGGCTGGCTGCAGCAGCCCACAGTGGAGGGGAGGCAGGCATGTCTTCCCCCAGAGTTGCATTATTTTCCCTTCAAAGTGTTTACCTTTTCTCTTTTTAAACTGTTTTTCTTAAAGCTCGGTATGTCAAATGTTTCTTTTTTTGTAAATTAGGATCTTAAGTGTCGTTGAAAATCTGGAGCATTTGTACTTCAACTTATTTTGGTGCATTTGGAGGTGGCACCTAGAATATGTATTTATTTTATTTTATTGAAATGTTTTTCTCTGCTAAGAAAAAAAAAAGATGCAGAAATTGAAGTCTGCAAAGTGACCTACTTCACTTTATTTTAAAAACAATTCAAATGAACATTTTCGTCCGAGCTGTAGTTCAAAGAAAATTGCAGATTTGAGTTGTGTGGGTTTTTTAAGTTTCTCAGTAACTTCAGGAACGTATTTCAAAATGACTATTGGCCTTATCACCCCAGGCTGTGGTTGCTCCAGATGTCTTGAACCAGGAAGCAGGTAATCCTCTTGAAGGGGGATAGGCAGAGTAATTTCAGATGCATGTCACAAAAGTATGGGATTTGTGATAATGTTGAACTGTAGAGCACCAGGGTACCCCATGCATGTGCAGCACTGAACCCTGTGTCGCCTTAGCCATGATTTAATAAGGCAGTTGTTCACTACAGTAAATGTGATCTGTCTTGTTGTTGCCTTGTTTTCTCCATGATTATTTCCAAGCATCTTTATAGGTGCAAAGCATGTAAAATCTTTAAGGACAGGCACAGTCTTTTTTGCTGTTACCTGAGGGAGAGGAATGGCCATCTTGCTCCTCCTCTTAATGTGTGCAGGGGCTTCTCCTCTGGCAAAATAATGGAGCAGTTGTGTTATCTGATAAAATTCTATAGTGTATACCAATAACTTGTTACTACACCATAAGCTAAGCTTTAAAAAATAAATAGCAGGTTCACCTGAAGCTTACCAGCACAGATACTGGGGGGAAGAGAACCTTTTGCTGTAGTTAGTGAAACTGAGTAAGACTTACTCATGCTGAGTATTAACTTGTCCTACTCAGGAAGTAAGCTATTGCATGTATAATGTGGCACATCCTGTCCCTTTGTGAATTTTTGAGTAAATGCTTCTATCTGAATGTAGGGTATGTTATTAAAAAGAAATCTCTGCAAACAAGCATTTTGTAATATTTATGAAAATCTCCTGGTAGTGCTTTTTAAAAGCAAACAGAGTTTGACAAGTGATGCCATGTACTCACAGTAACAATAACACCTCTATGCTTGATTAATAGCTGCACCACTGAACGTATAACCCTGTGCAGTGGATGGCCACAATAAGTTACATGGGATTGGTTTGAAAATATATGTTGATTTCGGCTCAAGTTGCTTTCTTTTTGTCATTCGGATTATTCAGTGAGGGATGGAAGACCAGTGCGTTGAGTGTAATTTTAGAAAGGAAATGAAGCACCAAAATGCATTAAAATATCATTAAGGAACTGAATGGAACTAGATACTCTGAAATATTTAAGTTCAGCATTTGTGGTACTTTATGTCATTATTTGATACTGGAGATGAGGTCCTCATTTGACACTTTATCTTGGTTTTACTTGTTTGTTTTTTATTTTTTCTGAAGTTACAACGAATTGCACATTCATTTTTGTCATGCCTACGTGTATACCTCTAAAACATGCATTGATGGAATCTGTTACAGCCTCTGCTGTTACGAGGGGAGAACTCTTTGCACCCAATTATGTTAAAAATCAGCTATATACGTATGCTGTCACATCTCCAGTAATCCTTATATTTCTATTGAGTACAAATATTAATTGCATACTATGCAGTGAAGTGATTAACATCAATGTAATTTATCATCTGGAGAATTCTAAAAATGAATAAATGAGTTGTTTTGTTCAGTGAGGTGTTGACCCCTTCAGAAACTTTGATTTAAAGGTTTTTTTTTTCTTTTTATAAATATGAAAAGCACCACAATCAGCCAAGTGTTCAGTTATTTGATTTTCTGGGGCATTAGCCACTCTTGTTTGTGACATTTCCCAGTTGGGTGCTCGTTTGCAAGCTCATTAATAAGGTTTTCTCAGAGGAGTGTTGTTGGGAATGAAGAGCATACAGTACGGTCTGGACGCTGCGTTTTGGAAGTGTTCAGCAGCAGCATGCGGCTATGTATTTAAAATGGGAACGTGCACATACAACATACCTGCCTGTTCTCCTTAGCGCGACTGAGCGTGGCATCCCACCGTGGTGCACACAGTACCCAAAAGCCGGGTTACCGGCCGCTTGTGTCACACGCAGCTGTGTGCCTGATGGGAGCCCCAGCGTGCAGAGCTCGCCGGCTGCAATGCAGGCTCTGTCCTTCTGGAAGCTGGGGAGAAAACACAGGGTAGTCGGGTCTCCGCTGGCTCTGATGCAGACTTCATTTCCTGATAAGTAAACCTGCTTGACGTTAGGATAAAGGTGATGGCTGTATTTATTATACCTATGTATTATGTTAACTTCTCTGACTTCTTTTAATATTGAAGAATGTTTTCCTCCTGACCTTTCCCTAGCATGTGAGTGTAGTAAGATACAAAAACGGCCAGAAGTCATTTTCTTTTAATAGTTTATCCTTGTTATATATATATAGGCAATATACCATGCTAGTTTGGGCCACAGAGCAAAGCAGAGATGAGGATCTGTATAAAATAAACACCTTTCTTCAGATGAGCACTAAAGCATATTCGGGGTGATTTTGAAGCTAGGATTACTTAAAGTGGGCAAAAATTCTGCCTGACCTGCAGGATATTCTTCTCCTGAGAATACCATCTGTCATTATTTTTGCAAAGAGGTACGCATCAGGAATTAATACAGTAATCACAAAATGGATTTTAAAACTTGGATTCAGTACATAATTTTACAATGCAGGCAAGAGAATTTTCAGCTGAATCATTGAAAGAATCCATTTTGTAATTTTCTCAGTTGGCAAACAGTCTGGCATTACAAAACACGCTGAGCCCCATGCTGCAGTACCACTATGTCAGAAGCGCTGCAGGAGCAGTTTTGTCTGCTCCTGTCTGCCATGAAGAAACCAGCCATGTATAGTCGTGCAATTTACTTAATGTATGTGTTTAGCTGTAATTTGGAGCTGAGAAAGAAACCCCGTTCTGAAAATGCGCGCTGGTCCTGAGAGCCCTTCGTGCTGCGTGTGCGGCTGAGCAATGTCGGTAATGGAAGTGCCGGGGGGACCTTGGTGCTGCCGGGCACGGCCTGCTCCTGGGCTGTGGCAGGGCTCTGCGAGCTACAGCGTGCTTTCGGTGGTTGGTTTTCCTCATCCGTGTTTTTGTGTGTTTCCCCCCAAAAGCAGCATGTGGTAAGAAGGCTTTTGACTGTGTTCTGACCTCAGCTGGGGCGGTTGTGTGGGCAGGAAGGGTTGACTGGTTTGTCGCTGTTGGTGGTTGGTGAGTTGGATAAGTCGAGAAAAAAATCATCCCCTGCTAAAGAAATGCTTCCTAGACTGTTTTTATTGTGTTATTAATGACTGTTTCAGTGCAATGTTTGTGTTTAAAGTGGACAGATTGCTGCACTGTAGGAGCCGTATCACTCTGAGATTGCTGGAGGACCAGGAGCTGCTGGAGTGTGATGATTCAACTCGGGGGAAATGATGTGGCCCCAAAGAACAGCTACCTCAAGTGTGATGTGGTTTTTTTGTTTTGCAGCTTTTAGCAGCTTTTGTGCACAGTGAAGTTACTGGATATAGCCACAGAGTTAAATTTACTGCACATTTTCCTCATTAAGCATGTTCTGATTGTGTTTCAGGGGAGATGTTCATGTGCCTTCTTGCATTTGCCAAGAAAACCACTCTTTTATTTAAGGTTTTATTTCCAAGTAGGAGTCATATCTAGTGTCTATTAGCATCCTTGTGGGCTGCAATACGCAAGACTTCAGCCACAGGCTCGGCAGTTGTAGGAACCTGCGCTGCTACCACGCAGCACTTACTGCATGCAGAGAGACGTGCTGTCTCCAGCAAGTGCTGCCGTTGGGTTTAGTCTGGTTACAAACAAGATAAATGTTTTCAGCAGAGCTTGGCTGCATTCCCCTGGTTGGTGCGTTACAGCACAGGCAGAAATTGGGAGGACCTGCTTGACCCAAACTGGCCTGAAGCTGGAGAGGAGCCCTGGGGAGGACCGAGGTGACAGCACAAGCACCAAAGGCTGCAGCCCTCCGGGAGCAGCCAGAACTGGGCTCAGTGGGGCAGGGGCGAGCGCTGCTGGGGGTCCCAGCCGGGCTCCTCCGTGGACCCCCGGCTCCTCCATGCACCTGCGCAGCAGAGCCGGGGCCCCACAGGAGATCAGGCTTGCCAGATCTGTCTGGCGGCACTCCCTGAGACGACAAGCTCTCCTGTCTTTGAGATCATAGGTTTCTCTGATGAAAGTAAATGGGTAGAAATAATGGGCTTAGGCTTTTGTAAGACACCGAACTCTGTATAACGTGATATCCTGACTGATTAATGAGATCTAAGCATAATCGATGGAGCGCACATTTAATGGATTAAGAAATCACTAACTGGCAGATCTCAAAGAATAGTCATTAGGGAGTAATCAGCAAGTGATGGTATTTTTAGAGTAAATGCACTGGCCTGGGTGCTTGGCCTGCTGCTCTTCAGTGCTCCCATGACTCATTTGGAAGTTCTTAAAAAAAAAAAAGTTAAAAAAAAAAATCACTGTTAATAATCTTTGCTGATGACCAAAAAACTGGCTAACACTTAATAAGAGGAAGTGTTGTAGCATGCACAGAACGTCTTGAGAGTTTTTGTAACTTCTAAAACACAGCACTTTAAAACTCTTAAAGGTGGGTGGCCGTAGGCTATATCGCTTCTTCACAGAAGCGCAACTACATCCTGGAAAATACTTGGAGTGCTGTAGTGGGAAAAAGCCTGATGTGAGGTTTTGCCAGGGAAACCAACATGGCAAAGCCAGTGCCTCCTTGCGTGTGTGAAGCAAGGAGCTGGAGCGAAGATGATGGCTTTTCTCTTCTGTGTTGGTGAGACCATTCCTGGAATCTTGCACGGCATCTTCGTGAGCAGACTTTGGAAAGATGCTGGAAAATAGGACAAGTTGCAGAGAACGGGAAGAAACCACACAGGAAGAGACTTAAAAAGCTCCGGCCGAATCTGTCCTACCAAAAAGTATTGAGAAGCAATTTGTTCACAGGACAGAAGAACAGCCATGGCGAGAGTGTGCAAAGTACAAAGGGAACTGTAATCTAGCAGGGGGAGGCAAAACAGAAATCTTTGGCTAGAAGTTAAACTAGACAAAATGAGGACAGAAGGTGCATCTTAAATGCATCTCGGTTTGTCGAGACCTTTCTCAAGAGAAGCAGCGGGTTCTCCGTTTCTCACATCATTTTAGAAGAGGACGCCCTATCCGTGCCTCGGTCACAAGCAATTAGGCTTAACGTGGAGCCTGGCTGAAACGCATGGCGTCAGCCCAGAGGCGATGCCACACAGAGGGGCGAGAGGGGATCTGACGGGGGAATGAGCCAAGCGCTGCTGCAGCTCTGCCAGCACACACAGCCCATGGGTCCTGGTGCAGCTGGAGGTGAAGCCCCGAGGGAGCCGGGTGGTGGCGTCCCGCGGGAGCGTGCTGTCCCATGGCACCACCCGCGCTGGAGGAGCCATCAGCATCCCAGTTGCTTGCGAAATTAAAATACAGGTTGTTAGTCAGAGAGGGAGGAGAAGGAGCATTTTTCATATTCAGGCTGACTTCAAGACTGTGGGAGGCTGAGGGGGCCGGGCTCATGTACACCGTAATTGGCCAGCGGGGCAAAGAGCAGGGCGTGCTGTCGCCTCTCTAAAGGCTGCCTTTCGGATGCGTTACAGGCACACGGTATGCATGTTGTAAAAGAAATCTCATCAAATGCAGAATGGTTTTGTAATAAGTTTTTCAAATTGGTTGCTGCTACAGTGTAACCTTTAGACTACTGGTATTTAACCTTGTATATCACTTGTAGCTTTTGAATGAATTTAGCTTAATAAAGGTACCTTATTAAATTACTAGGCTTTTTTTTTTTTTAAGCCACTAGAAATAGGCATACTAGGAAATAGCTTGAGGTTGTTAGATCTAATTGTCTGCCAGTGGAGTATATTGTGGCTTAGATGTGTAGATGCAAGCATTTATTTTTATGTAGTAATCCAGCAATATGATATTATGAAGTTCCAAGTTGAGTATTTCAGGCTGTTGGAATGCACTTGGTAGTAAAAATTCTTCTGCTGCTTGCCTTATGCCCTAGACTGCCATCTGAGATGGTGATAGTCCCAGATTATACTACCACAGATGTCACTACTGGAACGTGGCCTTTTTAATTAAGTGGTTAATAGGTGGCAAACTGCTAGTACAGGCCTTGAAAACCATCACAAGCTTGCTGGTGTCAGTTACTAAATGTCACAATTGCAGGTAGGAGCTGAGCTCAGGATCCCACAGTGCCTGGCATTTTACAAAGCTTTACCTAACAGAGTGTATAATCTGAAGAAAATAGATACTGACTTTGTCTGAGATGGGATGCTTAGCAGTAGGATTAAAGATTGTCTAAATGTGTGTCCTCAAAAAAAAACAAACAAAAAAACCCAAACACATCCCCTCCCCCAAATTCTTGGTCAAAGCAAGTGAAATTTTCATTGTATACTACAAGCCTAATTAAAATGTCAGTTCTCCTGAGTGCCAAGCCATCCTTCTGAATCCTTCAGAAGTTTGAAGCACTTCCTATTTCCATAAGTGCCTTCAGTAATTACTCGCATGCTGGTGAGTCCTGCTTAGAAGAGACATTCACTGTGATAACTCTATTGGGAGTGTTCTTGTCTTCACGAGTACATGTATGTGTGCTAATCAAGTTCAGATTTATATTGTATGTGACACCTCTACAGTGTGCAAATCAAAATGGTATAGATTCACTTTCCTTCTTACATTTGATTAATGGAGACTATGGAGCTAGAACGCTGAAGTGGAGGGGGGCAGTTTATGTCGTTTCGGGAGAGCTTACTTAGCTTGCGGTTTATTCTCAGTACAACAAGCCTTCGGTGTATTCGTGTTGCTTTCCATAAGTAATTGACAGCTGGTAAACATCTCGTTAGAAATACTAAAATTTGTCTCATAAAAACAGGATTGGAGCAACAGAAGAGGCAAGCTGCAGAAGATCTCACCCATGGCTTTCCCAGCCCAGGGATGCCATTCAGGGTAGCCCTTGTGTTCCCCTGTAAATAGGGCTGGAAAGGTTTTCCAGTCTTTCCACAACACACAGTGTAATAGCATCGATGTTTCTGGCGTGGGCCCTTAGGTACCGTCACAAAGCAAATAGTAAATAGCAAGCAGATGGCTGAGGTGGGGTGGTTGTGAACGAGAGGGGTAAGCGTGAGCACAGCACGTAAGATGTTGCTTGTGACATACTTGCTGCATAATACTATTTAACCGGTCGTCCTGTGTTTATGCATTGTGTAAGTACTCGTGTTGCAGACCAAACTCAGTGTGGTATTTCAGCACTGTTCTTTGTCTTCCTGTGCTTTTTTTGTGTGTATCTGTGCCACAGCCCCCGCAGGACTGGGTTGTGCATCTGGGGCTTGGACCTTGCAGTGGGGAGCACCTGCCCCTCGCTGCCACGGCACAGCCCAGGTGCCCTCTGTCGAGGTTCAGCTGCAGGGCACACGTCGAGGTTGTGTCTGCCCTCCTAGGGACGGTCTTTGCTCACGCCTAGACCATGCTGGTTGCTTCCACGCGTCTCTTCTGCACGTTCGAAGCGCTGAGCAACGTCACTATTTGGGGGTCAGCTCCTGTTCTCAGGCACACTGCATTCCTGTGTTTCCAGAGGAATTAGGGCTTTGCACCTCAGGCGTGTAACACACTTCCAGAACGTCGTAATCCGTGTGCTGCTGCTGCGCTTTCCAGCCTGCAGATACGCCTTAGTTTCATAGCTGCAGGAAGCATCTGTAATGGGGATTAGTTTATAAAATGTTTGTGGTATAGTCATCTCAGGAGAGGATTTACTAGTGTAGCTTATTCCATTACTGAAAATTATGAGAGTTTAAATTGGTTAAATCCTGACATGGATTTTTTTTTCTAATCTCTATTATTCCACAGGAAGCATGTTAATGAGTTAAACACAGTTAATAAAATGCAGCAAGCCGATATTTTTGGTAGCAGTTACTCTCAAAGGATCTAGAAACATTTAAATTGTTTCAACCTTTATGCATACTGATTTTTTGCCTTCCTTTATTTCTTACAGTTGAGTAAATTCCTGAAAAATATATACGGCCTAATGGCATTTGTAGTATTGAATTGATTTTTTGCATTGATAACATTTTAGCTACAGCTTAGATTGCGTTTTTAATCTTTGTTTCAGTTATAGGAGGTAATGAATTTTTTCATCATGGACTCCAGTGTGTTTTGTGTGTGTGTGTTTTTTTTTTTTCTCCTGCAGGGTCTTACTAAAGTGGTTTGAAGCTGGATCCCTAACTATAAATGCTTTAATTCTCTGTGTTTATTTTAGGATTTAGAAGAGCTTCATTTGGACTAACTAAAATCTTCCATTGTTTAAACAAAAGCATCAGTGGCTGTGATTTCTTTTTGTGTTTCTAACAAACATCTCTTGTAAAGCCAAACGTATTAAAATGCGTGGACACAAAGTGTTGTCATACAGTAATATATGATACATGATAAAACGTATCAATTCTGAGCACCACAAATATCTCCGGTTTCACCTCAGCATGAAGGCAAATGAGTTCCTTTTAGCTTGAGTGAGTTCAGAGATAAACTCTGGTGCAGCAAAAAGCATTTCCCGGGAAACGGTGGTGCTTCAGTCGGAGTGCAGATCTCCGATCTGCCTCGCGTTTCCTCAGCGCTAATCACTTCAGCTTGAAGCAAATACCAAGTTCACTTACTGATTAGACAAATGGCATAGAGGGGGCCGAGAGGAAAGCAGTGATGATGACTGTCTTTTGGTGTTCAGTGCGTAGAAATCTGATTCTGTTTGACAAGAAAATTTATGAAATGATGTTTTTGTCATGCAGATAAGCCTCAAGTGCGGGTTTCTCAGAATTACCCAGTGCAAGGCCTCACGAGAGAAGGGGAGCCACTCGAACTGACGTGTGCAGCTTTTGGAAAACCACAGTAAGTTGGAAACTACCGGAGGATGGACCAGGCTGTCTGGCAGTGACGGGGCCATGCTACAGGGCCATGCAAAAATGCATGCAGGCATTTTGGCCTCTTTAGCTATTGCAGAACTTAGTGTGCCATTTTCTGCTGCAAAGGCGATGCAAGAGTATGAAAAAGAAAGTATGGAGATATCCTTTCTGCACCTGAGCATATGCTGCCAAATTAAGGTATCTGTTTTGATTTGCATTTATTCTTATATAAAAAAAATGGTTGAGGATTTTTTATTGTAAGAGCTCCCAGGAGCGGAGCAAGCCCTCTGATGCAGAATGAACAGGTGGTAGCGTGGGTGCCACACAGCCATGCATCTCCTCCCCAGGGAAGTCTCTTCCCCACTTAGGTGTCAGTTGATTTCAATTAATCTGCAAAAGCAAGGTCAGTGGCCTGCATATCGAATCCTAGTAAGGTGCAGGTATGCAGAAGAGTGAATGGCCCAAAGAATTGAGCACTTTTAAAAGTGGAATGGATCTGTAAGGTAAGGCAGTCTGTCTTTCTGCTTATATTGATTATATGATGATTCTCCTCCGTATTTGGTGGCCTATGTTTTTTATATGAAATGCAAGTTGTATTCTTTCTCCTCTTCATACCACGCCCTTGAGGCTTTCTTACATTGCTTAAGAAATTTATGCATCAGGAAATTCCTGACAAGGGAGGGTAGATTTTCTTCCACACTTCCATTGTTGTTCTAATTTAAGTTTTGTTGACTTTTTTTTTTAATACTTCCTCTCCCACTTGGCTTTATGGTTGTCAAGTATTTACTATCCTTTTTTATTTTGATCATGTTCATGAGATTTCTGCAAACATTCCCGAAGTCTGTCAGCGTCTCCTTGGTAGTGTGCCCAGAACTGAAGAGTTACTGCAGGTGTAGTCGAACTTGAAGTCATCCAGTTTGACAGTTCTGTTTCTGTGGGCAGGGACAGGAAGGGTCTATGCAGCTCAGAGGTGAGAAGGCTTGTGATACTGTCATCTTCCACGGTAGTGTCCTACCTCACCTAGATTGTTTTGTTTATTTCCACTTCTCAGTTTCTTCTGTTCCGCATGTGGCTGATTCCTTCCCTGTACATTAGAGACTGAATAATCCCATTTGAATATCTACTCCCTGTTCAGAATCTGTCAAAGCCCCTTTGCATTTCTCCTCTCATGGGTAACTGCAGTTCCTCCCATTTGCTATCATGTGGGAATTTAATGAATAGGCCTCTTTACCTTTTTTTTTTCCAGGCTATGAATAAGACATACACATGTTAACTAAGACAGACACATCTCCCAGGCTGTATGCCACTTAATGTTACGGTGATGCTAGTAATGTGCTAGGAATTTCCTTATGTAGGTCATTTCACCTGTCTCTCTCAAGGCATAAGAAAATGTACAGTAAGATGTTTCTGTTTAGTTTTTTTTTATTATTATTATTTTGTTTTGGGAAAAAAAAAAGATTAACAAATTTCATAAAATCCTTTCAGAGGTTTAGGATGAACAGGAATGTTTCTTCAGTTAAAATCACTTCTCTGCAATATTTTGCAACATGAACATTGGGTTGGGGGAAGTTCAGAGGTAAACAAAACACGAGAAAGTAGAATTTTCTGTTTTGGTATTAATATAGGTATTAAGTTTTCAATGTCCAAGGTTAGACAGTTAAAGAAAACAACAAAATCCTGTGACAGAAGTGGGAATATGCTGAAACCATGAAACCATCACTTTTAGGATATTCACGTCTTTGAAAACAGGCTGCTGTGTAGCGCATGCAGCATGTGAAACCTTGGGACACCAAAATCACTAATAGCTTTTGAAAGCTGTAGCCAGGAGCATCAAAACCTTTCCACCAATGTTGAGGTAAAACTGCAACTGCGGTTCTGCTCTCTGGAGAGCTGCTGTTGGACGGGCAGAGGCTCGCACGTTAGCAGCGTGTTCTGCAGCCTCGCCAGGCAGTAAGTGCCGTGGGTGGGAAAGCAAGGGAGAGCACACCAAGCCGTTGTCCGAAACCAGATGTTGACTTTGTAGCAGGCAACTGATAACCAAATGATTTTATTCAGTATTTTGTCCATTCCAGTTGTGGGGCTGGGATGTTGAGACTTTAGGAGCTTTTATTTCATTACAGTAATCTCCCATATAGACACTGTAAAAAGCCCAAGCTATTTTGATACCTTTAACGGTGCGAGCTCCCAGCAGAATATGACTTGCAAACTTCATCTTTGGAACTAGGCAGTCGGACAAATGAAATGTTTTACTCTATAGACCTCCCCTTTTTAAGAACTTAGTGTTCAGTTGTCCTGAAAGCTGCTATATATTTCTTGCCGGCGAAGGCTGGCTCATAGGAGTAGCTGATCTGTCCTTACTTGCTATTTAAAAGTTTTCGTAGTAATAATAATTTATTTATTCTTAAAAAGAATTCCCCAGGCCCCGAAGCACTTTTTTTCTTTACTGGCTCTAACAGACACGCTAATTTCATTCCCTAAATTATGCAAACATGATACCCATTTTGGTTCCATTAGTAAAAGGATGCAGGAAACAGGCTGCCAATTGGAGAAGCATAGTCGGGGAGAGAAGAAAGGTGTTCCTGTTTGCTAGAGGCTAAAATTCTGTCACTAAGCAGTAGAGCCAAAATTGAAGTAAATAGGTCTGTCACGTCTCTTTGTGAAATGGTTCAAACTTCATGAAAATGTACTTGTTCTGTCACATGTCCAGATCTGCACTCAGAGCACCCTGTGGATGCACATTGTAGTCCATAGATCTCAAAGATTTCAGGTTTACTGAATAAGTGAATGATTAACCACTAATGAACTTTCTTCCTGCTTGCATTAGTGTCTTCAGAAAATTTAAGGTCTGGATACAGTTTCCTGTTGGGTTAAAATAAATTTAAATTGAGGAAGCCTGACAGCATCTGGGCTTGAGTAGTGCAAAAGCATGTGTTTGTTTCTTTGCAGTTTTTCTTGGTTTGGGCTTTCTGTCTGTGGATGAACTATTGAAGATGCCATCTTTACCATAGGAAAATAGTAATGTGACTGTTTCTTTTTCTCCCTCCTCTGTAGGCCTACGGACATGAGGTGGTTAAGAGTAGATGATGAGATGCCTCAACACGTTGTAGTGTCTGGTTCAAACCTTCTCATTAGTAACCTAAACAAAACAGATAATGGTACATACCGCTGTGAGGCTTCAAACGCGGTGGGGAAATCACATGCGGATTACATGCTGTTTGTATACGGTACGTGAGAAAAACCACCGTTCTTCTAGACTCATTTACACATAATTGCAACATACCTCTCTCTGAAAGCTTTTGAAGTTAACGTTTTGCTTTCTGCAAGAATTACAGATAGCTCCCAACACATCTACGTTGTACTGGGCTGGGGTAGGGGCTGGAAAAGCATTTCTTTTGCTTCTGTAACTCTTGGTGTCGTACATCAGGTGCAGAGCCATTAAGTTTCTTTCTCTGGAGCCGCTTTTGTGGACTTGCCATGACACTTGTGTATTGTCAGATGAGGCCTGAGAAAAGGCCAGAACGGAGGCATGGGGAGAACTGTGAAGTTCTCTAGCCTGACGGTTCTCACAGGACTTCTCCAATATATTTTCCTTTTTCTAATGACTTTTTCAGTGTCTTCAGCAGTGGTACAGGGTTGGGTTTTTTTTGGCCCTGGTCTTTTATTAGAAAATTAAATGACTGAAGAATCAGCCAGCATCCCTGGATAATTGCAACCCAGTAAATAAACTGGAGGAATGAGATGTCTTAAGCCTATATGTGGCTGCTGAGCAGACACTAAGACATGTCTCAGCATCTTTTTAAAGTGCTATTAAGTACCTACTTTAGTACTTCGGTTCCTCTGTATTATTTTGCCATTGCTCTAAACCTTGTTGTTCTCTCGTCATGAGGTGTTGCACATAATGAAGATTCAGCAGGCACTTGAGGAGTGATCCCCCGCTCTAATTGTGAACAAGTCCCCTGGGCTGCATATTTAAACTTTATCTCTTAGAGTGTTCATTGCGTGGCATTGCTAAGCTTGTGGTGGGTGTTGCCTGTTATTTGGATAGGACATTGACGTGCTCTGGTTTGAAGTTCATTCCATGCAAGAGCTGCTTGAAGCTCTGCAGGCCAAATTCTCTTGTGTTTGCTCTGATCCCAGTAAATAGTTGGGAACATAACATCGCCTATCCAGTGCCGGTGGTATGTCACCGGTTTTTGGCCCAGTCTTAGAAACTTGCCCAGAGACTGTAGCTAATAACAAACCTTACAGCTCTGAGCTGAAATCGGACTCCTGTACTGTAATATACAGGTAGTTCTCTAGTGCCTGTAGCTCCAAAGGACTCCAGTTTACAAAATGAAGTCAGATATGAATTTATGATGGAATAAGTCACTCTTGGTTTAAAAATGGCTGTTCACATCACTGTTTGAAGAAACAGCAAAAGTTGTGCGAAGTATTAAAGAAGCTGAAATAGGACACAAGCAGCAACCCGTGAGAAGTATGGAAAGCTACTGCAGTAAAGCAGTTATAGAAGAGGTTGTTTAATTCCTTGTGTAGCTTAATGTACCTATTTTGGCCCAAGTGAGTGCTAGAATAACTCTCACCAATGTTAATGACCTGGTTAGTGCCCAGGTTCTGTAAGGCTCAGGACGAACCATTACAGAGGATCGAGCTGAAATGTGTGTCCCTGCAGACACACCAGGGATTTGGTGGGCTCTGGAGATGGAGCACCATTCATTCTCACCTGTAAATGTGGTCTCAGTAAGCCATTTAGACCTCATATTAACTCTCACGATCATTAATTATTCCACGTTTTTGATGGGGGCAAGAACCGGATTACACAGGAATTCATCAGAGCTTTCATCCCTCATGATTCAATTCCCAGGACCAGATGATGTTATTGCAAAGGTGATGCAGCTTCCCAGGGGATGTTAACCTGTGGACTCTAGTTCAGGTATCCAGCAGATATTTTGGCATGTAGAAAGGCTTTTCATGGTCTGTCCGGAGCTCTCTGTTAAGTAATTGTTTTATATCCCATCACATTCTGTTCCTGGATGTCTGGGAGTGTCCTGCTATGATTCGGCACTCTGGACAACATAAAGAATTCCTTTAGACCTGAATCAAGAAGGGAGACCTCCAGAGCTGCTGATGTAGTGGAAGTGGTTAGGCTGTGGTCATCGTCTGAAGCCCTTTGGCATAGAATCTAACTCTAAGTTGTCACCAAAGGAAACCAGTGCTACTGTGTTGAGTGTGAAAAGGAGCTGCTGGTCTCACTCCACGTGTCAACAGAAAGCACACACTTCTCCAGCCTTTGCTGCATTTGGCATCCTTCCCCACTAGAATATAAGGAATAATATATGTGCCTATGCAATCTGTATCCCTGCAAAAACGCCTCTGTAGGTGTAGTGTGAAAGCTAGCGGGAGGATGTGCTCGCTGCTTGCCCCCTGCCCCAGCCGTGGGCAGGACTCGCCTGTCACCATGGTGCTCCCTGCCCGCATCCAGCCCCCCTGGGAGCGGGGGGACGTGCACACGGGGCCGTCCCCACCAGAGGCGTGCGGTGGAGTAGCGATGGCTGCAGCACAGCGTTGGGCTGGCACACCTTCACAAGAGGTAGGGGTGGCTTAGTCTCCATACAAAACGAATGCACCTACAGTTAAATGGCATTAAGTGCAAATGATTGCCAGCAGCCAGGGCTTGCAAAATAACCGCTGCTGATCTGTGCTTAACACACCTTTCTCTGTTGCACACATGGTGTAAGGATGTCTAATCACATTGACGCAGACTGAAAATATGCTTGTTTTTAAAATTCTTTTCACGCTTTTCCTCATTGTGGGAGTGGGCAGACACATTTTTCTAGAAACTTCTGGCACAATTAGCAAACATTCATTTTTTTGCATTTATCAAGAAAGAGTCTGCTGCACAGCACCGTTCCCAGTGCAGTTTGTGAAATGAGCTGGGATTATCTGCCTCTGCTTGCGCAATGAAAGGGCAGGGACTTTATTCCTGTACTTCAGTTGTTCCATCTCTACTACTGTGGAGAAGTGGCAGCATCTCATCAGCATGGCCTTGGGCAAAGAGCAAGAAGGAAGTTCTAGGAGCAGGACAAAATGGCACTCAGCATAAATGACCGCTTTATTTTATCTGTCTCCACAGTGAAGCGAACTCCAAGGTAATGTTTCTCAACTTTCTGGAAGTTGTACGGAATACAATAAAGGTGCAGCATATAATTAAAGTTCAGATGTATTAATTAGGGAATCTGAGAGCTCACTTGGAGATAAAAGAGTAGCAGATGTGTTAGTGATGAAAAGTTGACATGCTATAGAGAAAACCTAAAATCAAAAGCCTCTGAAATGTTTCATGCTCTATTATTGCAGGATGAATCTGTAGTTCAAAGTCTTCCCGACTACTTAGCACATTCAGTTTGATCATCTGGGCATTGATACATATTTTTTCTTTTACATCTTCTCATATCTACCTTCTCCTGCCCAATAGTTTTGATGAGGATGTGCCCCTGTACATAATATAAATACTGGGAAGAGTGGCAGTGTTTGATTCTTAGCAGGTCAAGTGTCTCTGAGAAATGGTTATTAGTTACAAAGAGAAACATCTCACTATCTGTGTTTCTCATTAATGATGCACTATGAGCAAAACCAAGAATGTTGAAATAAAATTGTCAGAAAAATATCGGCTTTTTTATAAAAAGATTTGGTGATTTTTTTTTTGTACCTTGAAATTGATATTTAGTAATGATGTTCTCATTTCTTTGTATTTATTACTATCTTTGAAGTAGTTTTTAACATCCTGCTGACGTGTATTCATAGAGGAAGAATAGTGAAGTTAACAGCCCTGGAAAAAAAAGTGAGATATATTCATGTGCTGTTGATATTTAGTCTGTTAAGCACAGCAGGGCCCCTCACACAAACCTCCCACCTGGATTTTCAAATGTATATGTAGACAAACAACAAAGCACCATTGTGTCTTTCTTTGTACATGTAAACTGTTCTTTTTGTTGTGGAAAGTGTGCAGTTTATTTTTCTTACAGCTCTCCCATTCCATTTCTCTCTCTCTCATTGACTAATTTATGCTGGGTTTTGTTTATTTTTATTTTGTTTAGCATTGTAGAAGGCAAAAGGGGGGGAGAGTTTCTGGGCCAGATTCTCCAGCTAGAGTATGTCTCTGCATAGCTCCCCGATGCGGATTGAGCTAGAAACGATGTTCAGCTGCTGAGGATCTGGCCCTTTGTCTTTAAAGCCAGCTGGAAAGTCACCACCTGGTTTTAGAGGAGGAAGGGCACCCAACAGCCACGCTGCTTCTTAGCGTCCTTGTTTTTCTCTGATCATTATTGATCACTGTTGTGTTCTGCTTGTTTTTTCTTAATTTGCTTTTTTATTATTTTCCTTTTTATATTTTATCCAGATCCCCCCACAACTATCCCTCCTCCCACAACAACCACCACCACTACCACCACCATCCCTACCACCATCACAGGTATGGTACCTTCATAACCATTGGAAATGTCCTGAATGTTTATTGTCTTTTATGTATTTAAGCAGAGCTTGAAGCCTGGGGAAAAACAACAAACAAATCATTTGATTTTTTTTCTCAAATACACCCACTGTGCGAGTCCTAATCTGGCAGTTCAATGAGTTGGATAGTCCTTACTGCAGGTGATTCTGAAACATGGAAATTGCCATGTCAGAAAAAGCTATTAATTCAGTTACTGGTGGCAAAAACTGGGTACTTTCAAATGAAGGATATAAATAGCCTTAGAACTCAGTTAACACGGGGAGTTGCTTCACCCTGAACCCCATCAGTACCAATTTCTGAGCAATTTGTACTTGGAAGCATAAAGTTTGGTCTTTAGTGGTTTAATTCACCTAATGTAGAGATGCTTTTTCTCATGCATAGGTGTTTTGTATTTCTGTAATAAGCTGTCTACCTCAGTCTCACAGACAAATGAATTCCACCAGTTATTTTTTTTTATTGAGTCAAAAAGTATCTGTAGGAACCTTTTTGAAGAGCTGGCTTTTAGAATTTAGCTTTATGCCTATCTGGTAAGAAAAGACGAACAGAAGCAACCAGGTGATCATGAGACACCTCTGTTTTACACACATGCATCATATTTCCTCACTAGACCCAACTTTCTCCTCTCATAAGAAAGCCCTTTCTAATTTCTCTGTATTCATTTGCATTGTCATTTTTCTGATGTTTTCTTTTTCAACTGCTGCTTTTGCCTTTTTTTTTCTTTTCTATTTTTTTTTTCTTGAGGTAGAAGTGACAAACTGCAGGTGAGAATGGACCATTGAATAGCTAATGGTATAATGTTTATTGTTGCTCTAAACCATCCACTTTGTAAATACCGTCACATTTTATTTGCTTTTATGATTTTGCTCAGCTGATTCTAACTGTCCTGTTCAGGGCATTTTGTGGCTTTTTCCTTCTGAGGTTTTTTGCAACCAAATCAGACTCCACTAGCATGGACAAGCAATTGAAGTCTTCCTTCCAAAGTGCCTTAATATGCACTTTCTGTGCGCTGTCTTCCATATACCATTGTGTTGTCTGGACTTTGCCATTTTCTGTCTTCCTCTTTCCAGGTGGCTATTAATAATATTGAACTCCAGGCACCCAGGTTCGGATGCTTGAGGCACTCTCCAGTGAACACTTCCCCATTTTGCGATTTAGTCACTTTATTTCAGTTCCGCTTTTAATCTCTTAACCGATTTTCATTTCAGAATAGTTCTCAAACGTTATTATTTCAGTGTCTCTTTAAGAGCCTTTTGCAGAGAAACTTGGTCCAGTGTCTGTCAGTGTAAAGAAACATGCATACAGTTCTCTTTTGTTTTACAGTAATTTGTTAATGCTTTCAGTGAATTATAGAAGGCTAAAAGGAAGAACTTGTCTTGATGCTTGATTGACCCCATCATGTTTATGTCAGTGCCTGCTAACATTAACAATTGTCCTTTTCCCTGGAACTGAGTTATTATCAGCCTGTCATTTCAGGGATCACCTGAGGACTTGCTGTAAAAGTGTGTGCCAACCTCACCTGCTATTTCAAACTCTGAAGTAGTAGTTGTTAATAATAAATAGCAGTATTATTGCTTGCTCTTCTGCTGCAATCATTGCAACTTGTTTGTGAATTTTAAGTATCCTCTAGGCTTCTAAGCTCTCCTCTGCAGTAGTTTTCTAACTTTTTTTTCTGTTAAAAACAAGAAGGGGAGGTGGATTCTCCTTGAAATCGAACAGGGCTGTCGTCTAGACTCCTGCCTGAGTTGAGTGAGAACGTAGGTACATTCTTCCTGCTGTCACCGTGTGGCTCAGCCGTGGCACTGGGCACAGCGGGGTGGGTTTCTGCCTTGCTGACAAGTCAGTGGTGTCCTGCACTTCCCCAGGACCTGGCTCAGCACCCTCATGACTAAAGCCAGGTGCTTCCCGAGACCCTATCCAAAGGTGTAAGAAACCATTTTTGAAGTCATCCCACGGAAGTTTGCTTTGAACATGGAGAATACAGGCTTTTCTAACCTAGTCTTCTTCACCCAGACTTTTTCCTCAGTCCCCTGTGTACATCCATAACTGCAGTGCACCAGAGCGCCACTGACTCTGCCTTAAAATGTGAGGAAACTCCATTTTCTCTTTAGTTTGAATAATTTCTTACTCTTTCCTCTCGAGCCTGTTTCCCCTTATAATATTTCCCATCCAGCATTCAAACATTAGCCCTCGTAATATAAATTTAGTTCCTACTACTTCTTCAGACATACAAGGATCCCAGGATTTCCTTAGCCTTTGAGGGAGCTAGCAACACGACGTTCCCGGGTGCAGTAGGTGAGTTGTCACCATCTGGTCGCTGTCAGTGATCAAACGCCTGGACGTGTGCATCCGTGAAGGTTAAATCCCTGCTCCTTACTCTTCCACTCTTGAGCTTAGCACTGTGGGTTCTTGTCCTGAGAAGACTTTACTCCATGTTAATGATGGTCTTTCAGGAAGTGAGGGCTTTCTGACCTGATACTTCCCCAGCTATTCCTCCTGGGTAACTTTCCATCAGAGCAAACCGTTTCCCTGAACACAGGCTCAGCACTACCCTTTTTGAGGTTGTTACGCTATAAGGAAGTATGACTAAATTGAAAAATGATTCAGTGCACACTACTAAGATTCATTGACCGCAGTTCTTTATTTCCTTTACGAGCAGAATTGTGGGTTGCTTTTTTGTCAGCCTAGCAGAAGTATTTTGGTTTCAGGTGCGTGTGACTGGCCTATGCTTTCCTCACATCTTTATTTGCAATGATGGAGAATCTACAAGCTTGCTGACCTCCTGTTGGCAAAACCTGGACAGGTTCAGTCACCTCCTTGATGAATTTCAGTATTGGTTTTGAACTACTGACAAGGCTATTACAAGAAATGTAATGAACATCTACAATTATTCATTGATACCAGCAGTTAGTGCTTGTGGTATGTAGGAAGAAGATTTGCTAACAAGAAGCTGATAAGAGAGATTTCTGTATTCTTTCCTGACACTGTTGCAATGCTGAACCTTCTTAAAATGTGCCCTCACGTGTTCTGCCCACAAGTTAATAGCATTTCTCACAAAGAAGAGTTAACATTTAGCCTCACTTCTTTGTGCATAAACGTGCATATGTATGTTTTCTGTACGTATTAACCAAGTGACGTGCCTGAACTCCAGCGAAGTGGATGATGCTGTGAAGAATTTTACCTTTTTAGTAGTCACCAAACCAGTATGCCAGGACAACTTTCTAAAATCCCCATCTTCGGATGTTAACTGCATCTTTGGCAGGCAGCTGTGGCTGTATTTATCTTACGCTGAAAGCTGCACTGGTGGGGTGTAATGTATGCTCCTCCTGCCCCGGATTAAAGGTCACACAGCTGGGCACTTTGGTCAGAGCTCCTGCAGGCAGCAGGCAGCCCGCCGTGTGTGGCTGGGTGGCCAGGTCTGATGAACGGGTGGCAAAATTAACTCCTGCTTCCAGCCTGCATTGAACGTTAGTAGCTGCTGCTGGTCATGCGGGCTTCTACTGCCAGGCGGTACGAAGCCTGGAAATGTACTTCTCTCAATAGGTAGGAGATTTTGTAGATGAAAAAAATCAGGTCAAATTAACATAATCTTTAGAATTACATAGCATAGCAGTGTTGAAACACTTTTTAAAGCCTCAAGAGACAATTGATAACTTAATTCCTGTCATCACCAAACTGTTGAAATATTCTACTGTGGCGTAATGGCTTTGTTAGCAGATGGGAGCATTTTTTGTTTCCACCAGCAGGCAAGGTGCGAGTAATCTTCCAGCCAGGTTAAAAACATTTCCTTAGGATGAGGAGAGTTTTAAATCTATGTTCTTTCACCATTGTCTCCCCACCCATCCACTCCCCATTTCTGGTATAATTCTGGCCTAGTTTGTGTCCCCCGAAGCCACAGACTAGTTTTGAAAAAACAAATTTTTGATTTAATCAGGAAAAAAAAGGGGGAGGGGGGAGGAGGAATGGAGAGAAGAGACCTGCACTGAAACAAATTCTTATGTCCAAAGCTCGTGTTTTTAGATGCCCATAGAAAATTTTATTGGAATTATTCTTTTTGAGTTATTGGAGATAGCTTTAGCAGGGAAAAATGAAGCCAGAACAAGTTATCTAACAGAACAATCTCAAAGGGCTACATTTGCTACTCCACATGCATGGTAAGTTACTCATTTTGAGCAGCTTCCAACAACAGACATCTTTTGTACTTGCTTACATACAGTATTTCTATTCTAACTGTGTTCAGACATGACAGGGAAATGCAATTCTGCCTCCAAGAGTTTATCTGAGTGATGATAGACACTGTTCAGCAAATACAAGCCAGAGCAATAGGTGCAGCAAACAGGAGAGGGCAAGTAATGCAACGTGTAGGTATATGATGTAACGTGGTCATTATTCCCCAGCCTTGGGGGTGCAGTGAGCTCCGGGCTGTGCTCACAATCCCTCCCTAGCCCCCTGAAGTCACTGTGTAGAGCACAGGGTGCCTTTAGCAGCTGCTGTTGCTTGACAAATCAAAATGCTGTACCAGCGCTGCTGTAGACTTGACCTGCAAAGGCATGCTGAGCTGATAAAGTAGTATTGTGGCACGGAGGTTTGGGGGAAGATCACAGCTAAACTCTGAAAAGCTAACATACTTCTTTCTTCCAGGAGAAGGAAAAGCTGAACAGCGGTGAAGTTTCCAAAACAGCACGACCTTTAAAGCTTTTCCTCTGTCACTGTTGCTTTGCTTCAGTGTAGGTGCTTGAAAAGATTTCCTGCGTGACATTTTGATCTTTTTAGTATATCCTCCAACTGCATTGATATTCTGACCATCCTTTGGTGTTTCAGCTGTTATCACCGGCAAGCCCTTTTTTATCAGTTCAAATTGTCCTTGTGGCTTTGTTCATTAAGATGTACAATATGATACAGCAGAGCAAACTGCATAATTTGAATTACCCCCAGAGTTGTTACTTGAAATAGTGGTTTTGGACAGCTGTTGTTTCCTGGGAGATAAAGGTTCTTAATAATAACCAAGCCCTCATCTTTGGCATAAGGAAGAATGGAGTGTTTTAGCCTGCCATTTCAAACACTCTTTTGCTGCCTTCTGGACTTGCCTAGCACATACACTTCCACACCCCAGGATCTACAGAATTACCTGTACATCCAAATTTGCATTTGTCACACTTTCTCTAGATCTTGCAGGTGTCTTGGCAACCATTCTAGTGGAGACCTGAGGGTGCAACATGCATGCACGTTACCAGTATTTCAAGCCTTGCATTGGGTGCTATTGATTCTGTGAAGCCCAGGCTGTCCATCTTGCAACAGTGCCAAGTTGGCAGATGTGACTATTGCATGTCTTTAGTGCAGTTTTAAACCCTATTTTAAAACCAAATATCCCTTAGAATATGCAGTAACAGGTGTGCATGTTCACGGGGCTGAGGCATTGCAGGCAGTGGTTCTGGTTTAAAAATTCCCAAGAATGCTCGTGCCCCCTGATGAGATCCACTGAAAAGCACTGAGCTCGTGCTGTCAAAACACTAAGTTCCTCCAGGATGGTGGGTTTTTTTTTTGTAAGCAGACCCAAGCAAGTTCAGTTTCTCTCGAAGCTGTTCTAAAGTCAGCAAGCTCCACAACAGGAACTGTTAAGTGATGCTGAATCTGAATGTTGCATCTTAACAAGTCTCATGTATTGGCTGAGCTCTCCTTTTTGCCCATGGGGGCCATGCATTACCCTACTGGAAGTGAATGAGGGTGGAGATCCTTTGTGTCTACTTGACAAAGGCTGTGTAGATGCCAGCTCTGTATGGTCCATATAGAAAACACGTTTTCATACCATATTAGCTACCTAAGAAGTAATAATATATAGAAATCTTAAATTATTGAAAAAGAAATGGTGTGACATTTTCAGGCCATGAATTCACATGCCAGAAAACTTCTTTAAAATGAGGATAATGATTATTTTATCCTTAGCAGAAGTTTTTTATTTTCTGATTACATCTGGTTGTGTGGAAAAACTACAGTTGTATGGGATTTATTCCAACACTAATCCAAAAAGGTAGTGGGTGGGAAGAATGCAATAAAAGCCATTCTTTGCTCAAATTACCTTGTAGCAGGTTTGTAGGAGGTGAAGAGGCAACGTGGGGATTACTGAAGTAGATGTGCACTAGCAGCATCGCAGGCTTTATATCTGATCAGGTATGGTTGCTTGTGTTTGTTTCTGGTGGTGGTGTTCACATAGAGTTTCATCGTAAATAGCAAGCGTGTCTGTTCCCCTGTCAGATTAAAAGGATGGTTGTGGTCGGCTCCAGCCTGACTGTGCGGGCCACACACGTCCTCCTTGGGTGCTTTCGCCCCTGCCCTGTTCAGAGCGGTCGTGGTGCCAGCAGCCCCAGGGGGAGACTCGTGTGGGGCCAGGTGCCGCCTGCCTCCTGGGGCTGGCTGCATGGAGACTTGGTGTGGTGATTTGCTTCCCCAAATTATTTATTGCTTAGCTTTTGCTTTTAGCTGAAGCTTCTGCATGTCCCTGGTAAAATGTCAAGTTAATTTACAGATGATACTGCACTCTTCTGACATTTTCATCCGGTATGTGACCACATTAAAAGGAATAAAGGAAGAGAGAATAACTCACAGGCCTGTTAAAAATAAAATAAAATCCAGTCTTCTGGTACCTCTTACAGTCAGTAGCAGACACGGTACTGTCATGCCTGGTGTTACGAGTGATAATGCAGTGAAAGCGATGCAGAAACCATCCTTGTGTCCTGCCGAAAACTTGTATCTTCGGGAAAGCGAGGGCAGGAGGGAGCCATGCACAGGACACCCCATCCCCTGGGACACCTTGAGCTGAGAATGGGTGGAGTACAGACAGGGAAACGTTTGCACAGGTTTCGTATGCCGCAGCGTGGCGGGCCAGCTTTCTGGACACAAGGTGCTGCCAGGCCAGTGCCAGCAGGGCGGCGTGGGTGAATGCCTGAGCCTGAATAAGTTGGTGTTGGCCGCTGGATGAAGTTGCAGCTGGGTCTGTAAAGGTCCTTTGCACTATATTCAGGAGGTCAGGATTTAAATAAAAAACAAAATTCTTTTAGAGCTTGCTGGAAAAACATAGGGAGGCATAGCCTGAGCTGCAGCACTGATTTAGGAATATTTTTGTTCTTGTCACACACAGCTTCCATACAGATTGTGATTATTTTTGTGAAACATCTGCTCTGCAAATCAAATTGTCTCTGGGGTGCATTGCAACATGCCCATATACAAAAGCTTTCAGCACAAGCTGGAATCGCTTTACAGAGGTCCGTCATATAGGATCATAATGCACAGTACATTTTCATCCATCCTTCTGAGGAATATTTGGAGACAGGAAGGACTGCCGTGGTTTTTCACTTTGTGGGGATTTTTAAGCTCTTTTGCCCCTCAGACAACTGTGTCACAACGTAGCTGAAAGGTAACACGACTGTTAATGTCTAACAGGTGTTACAGGTCAGTGGAAATTAGGAGGATTTGCATAGGGGTTTTTTTTATTTGCCTTGAAGGTTTGAAATAAAGCAGAAATCTTCTGTTTATAGTACAGAACACTGATACCTAAGGTTGCTGTGAAAACAGTACTGTGAAGGGATCTGTGCTTGTCCTGGTAACTAAATCTGAAGTAGTCTAGAAAATCAGAAAGAATAAGAGCTCCATAAGTCAGTGGTCAAGTTATCAAGTAGATATTCATACTTTATTAATATCTATTGAAAGTGGTAAAAAAAAAAAAAAAAAGCTTTATATGAAATGTGTGTTTTGCTGTTATTTTGATTAGGTGCTGCTATAATGCTCTTTGCAATAGCTGTGTGTTGTTAAGCTCCAATGTATCAGTGTATTTCTCTAAGGCTGTAGCACTGCAGTTCAATTGAAGAAAGAAAATAAGCATTCAAGTTTGTGCATTTAATTTAGCTACTAGGGTTTTAATTTTCTCCATCGTGCTCATTCTGTTCAAGGCTGTGGACTAATTACAGACTGGTTTAAAGGCCCAGTCTGTCACACTCAGCCAACAGTTTTAAGTTGGAGACAATCCATTTGAAAAAATTAGAAGGCATAACAGTGGAGCTTGTAACTCAATTAAATGTTGCCCAGATGCTTTTGTGCAGTAATTTCATAAATGCATGCAGATATGTGTGTGTGTGTGGCTGTGTAGCTACTTAACAAAGCGGTGAATGCGTAAAAGTTGGGTGTTGCCCGAGTTTTCTTGTTTGGCAGATGTCACCATCTGTATCACAGCACAGTGTATGTGACTCTCCTCGTTCAAGAGCTGGCCACAGTAAAGTCTGTTCTTACCAATGATACTAAAAAGAAATCATTATTAAGTGAAAAGTGGAGCTTTATGGAGGCCAGTAGTTCTATTTTGGCTCCCCTGTTTAATTATGAATCAGTCCTCTAGTGAACTTACATACAGGTAGATTTTGAAAGACCGTTACATTGGTTATACTTCTACATAGAGCAACTTTTGTTGAGTATTCCTGATTGAAATCAGGAAAAGAAGCCTTGTCTGTTTCATCTTCATCTTAAGGTCAAAAGTGCCACATGGAACTTCTTTGTTTCTCTGCTTTTCTTCATCCTCTCTGCTTGGCCACATCTTGTAAAACAGCCCTGGTTCAGCACCAACTCATTTGAAATGATATGCATCAGCTTTGTGCGACTGTGTGACTGCAGTTCACACCTGTCACTCACAACCAGAACGGTGCTTTTTGGTGATGGCAAAGTCTTTCACTGGCTTTGCTAAACCTGTGTTAAGTCAGAAGCATATCAAGTACTTCCTTGTCGCTCCATACATGAGGAGAGGAGAGATGATTTTTCATCTAGGGTCTGGGGCAGAAGTCTGATCACCGGAGTTCTGTATGTCTGGTCTGGCATATAAAGATCCTTTTCTAAAAAAAAAAAAAAAAAAAAGGTTTAAAGTTAGCCAGTCTGTCTTAAAATTCTGGGTTGTCTTAGCAGCAACATTGCAGGGCCTGGGATATTCCTTCTTACATAAGGCAGAACAGCGATGGAGCTTGGCGCATGCACAGTTTTACATATATTCATTAATTTCATACCAAAGCAATGATGGCAATTTTTCTCTCCTTTGTAATGCAACTGCTGTAGTAGTGTGTGTGTGTTGGAGTGTATCCTCTGCTTTATTTTAATGTGAGATTATTCCTCTTTGGAGCACTGTGTATTTACAATCGTTCTCAAAGAAGACTCTGGGATTGAACTGGACTTCCAGACAATTCATTCTAAACTTTAACTGGTCTGTGTTTCCTATTGCAATCATCCAAACCATTTGCTAATCATAACTTTGTCATTCCAGCTGCAGCCAACATGTTGTTTGACTTGGATATTTGTTCGCACTTACAACTGCTTGAGAACTTTATTTTTTGTAACCTGTTGGTCTCTGTCCCCAGATGGGGAAGCGAGATGCACTGTCCAGTTTGCACTGTTTCTTGACTAATATCTCTTCCAGCACGTGAATACGAGTTTGCTTTCAGCAGATTTTCTATTTAGTGTAAAAGCTGACATAACTTTTTTTTTATTTCAGGAAGACAGTAAATTGAGACTATTTATAGATGCCAAGATGCTATCTCAGGAATTAATACTCAGTTTTATAATCCTTTCTAAACACAACTTCCCCCCTCACCTTCACCACCATTTTCCCCTTCACCATTTGCTTGGTTAAAATGAGGCATTATTTGAGGATTGCTACTCAGAAACAAAGAAGAGTCCCAGTCTTGTTCTCATCTGTGCTTTGGAAGGCTTCCCTTGCAGCCTCCACCAGAGTTCCCAGCAGGAGAACAAATGCTAGCATATTTAAGTGTGTGTTAGATTTGATTGCCAAGATGAGAACAGTATATGTTGGCAGTGGAAACAGGCTAATGACAGCTTGATAATCTGTTATGCAAATTTTGGTGTAGTTTGTTAAATTGTGCAGGGTTTATTTGTTTTGCTTTTATAATTAAAGCATGTAGACCTTGTATCTGTAAGCATTGTGTATTCCTTGTATGATTCTTGTCCTCATTGGTGCTTCAGAAAACCAGACTAGGGCTGTCCTCAGCTAAATTAAAAAGGAATGGGTCCTCACTTTTCCACTGCTTTTTCTGAATGTGCAGGAAGGCTACCCTTCCTAGGGTTCTCCAGACAGCAGTTAATTAGCAGAAACACCAATGTGAATTGTCCATTGTTGCTACAAAACTGAAGTTCCAGGCTAGTTCGCAAAGCATGCGGTAGAGCGCTTCATTTAAACATTGCCTGCATCAAACCAAGCAGAGTTCTGTGAAGCCCTGTCTTTGCTGTGAATTACCACATCTGGGCTTTATTGTCAGTTTAAGAGTGTTGATAGGTATTCACAAAGTTATGGTTATATTCTGAAGAGCCAGACTATTAGAGCAAGCAGCCAACAAGTCTGTCTAATAAGAGCAACTGATAGGTCCTAGCAAACAGGAGGAGGATATGTAGAACCAGATGAGAGTTGAGTTTCTCATTATCTAAATAATGGGACTCTAGATAACATGCATAACGTGTGATTCAGACCCAATGGTATCTGAAATAGCATAGTGCACTGTCAGAATGGAGTTGTCTAGAAAAGACTGTGACTTTGGGTCAGTCTGTAGAGTTGCACATTCCAAACACCTTTGAAGAGATGAAACTGAGTTGGCAACTCCAAGAAATTTACCGTGGCTTGCAATGTCAATGGAGTAAAGTCAGCTTCGTACCAACAACCACCCCCCAAAAAATTAATATAATATAAATAACTGTTGACCACAAAAAAAAAAAAGTTTGAGGGTGTGACCCAGTGAAACTCAGCTCCAGAATTCAGGACATGTTTCACATCAGAGGGACTGGGAATATCTACTTGCATTTGTCTGTTCCAGAACAACTTTTTTTACACTGAAAAGAGATGCAGCTTGTGGGCGCGTGGTTCAGCGTAAGGAAGGCAAAAAGGCCATGTATGCAGTTAGCGTGCAATGAGATTTATCATTTGTTTGCCAACTCTACAAATGGTCTGGACTCAGGGGTTACACTGTGAAGGAGAAGAAACTGAAACCAGATTCGTTCACTGTGTCCTGCCAGGTGATCAGGTACCTAGACTGGATGCTGGAGGGAGCGTTTTGGTGAAGGCAATGTTTGAATGTGTAAAAACAAAAATATTTTCTAAGCATCAGCTCTGTGTGCTGGAGCTCTGTGTGCTGGTCCTGAGCTTCTGTTTTGGTACTTACCAACAGAAGAGTTGGTGTTGGTGTTCTCCCCATCTCATGTTCCCATGACTTTGCAACCACCAGTAATTGTTCTGGCAAGGTCCTGGAGAAAAAAAAATAAAAATTTACTGTTTTCCTCAGGCTCATAGCTTTTGAACTCGAGGCATGTCTTCTAAACAGTGCAACTCACTTCAGATGCTTTTTGCCTTTCATTTTATTATTGCTTGTCACGCAATGTTCTTTGAAAGCTTGCTCATATATTATCTGTTCCATTTTTTCCATTTTCCCTTTTTTTGCATGCTGTTCCTCCTGTTTCTTCCCTTCCTCCAATCCTCTGTTCCCGTGTGTAGACACAACGGCGACGACAGAACCAGCAGTTCACGGTTGGTATCACATTCCTGTTTATCTTATTTCTCAGCACTGCTGAGTGGCAAGACAAGCCTGGGAAGGGGAAGAAAAAAAGGAAAACGTAGTCTTCAAGGGAAAACCATGTTTCAAGTGGACTGATCTCATAAATATAACATAGTTTTTAAGACTTGAAAGTCTGTCTAGTCTTGTCATTTCAGTTGTGAGTTTCATAGCCAGTTATTGTGGTTCCAGGCCAGCACCTATTCCCAAAATCCAGGAGAAATGAGACACATGTAAGAGGAGCGCAAAGGAAGCAAATAATTTATTCAGCAATCTCGATTACTGGGGTAATCATTTCAAACATTAAAAAGAAATCTGTCTTCTGAAAATACGAATTCAAATTTAATTTTTTAAAAGATGCATGAAATTTTCAGCATTTTTTTTTAATTCAAGTTTATAAGAGGTGGCCTCCAGCAGGTGCACCAGAGTCGAGTGGCATGCTTGGTATTCTGCGGGAGTTTGGCAGACAAGCCCCTTGCCTTGGAGGGGTCAGAAGGGAAGTTTTCATTATTACACTGCAGAAGGAGATTTTAAAAACAAATAGCAACACTTTCTTATCAGCATAGCAGTCTAGCAAACTAACCCTTCTCATCTGCTCAAGGAAGTCTAGCTAACAGCTTGACAGCTTCCTTAGCTTCCTACATTTTTAAAGCAAGCTTAAATAGTCACTTCAGACTGAAAGTTGAGCATACAGTTTTTTGGCACAAGCTTGCTTTTCAGCTGAAGAACCAAAACCTCTGACAATTCTAATTAAGACTAATCCATGTTTGAGTTTGCTATTTTAGTTTTTTTAAGTTTGATAATTCAACTGTTTTTCTTACTGATATGAAATTATATAAGCCAGAAGTCTGTAGTGCTGAACTATATTTTTTTTCTTGCTTTCTCCCAACAAAGCACAGCTCTGGTAATATAGGCAGATGTAGGACTGAGTAAAGTTGGGGTTAAACAGCACTGCCGCTACCAAATGGAGGGAAAAGCAGTTCTTTTCCCAGTTTACCTACATGGATGCATTTTTACACTTTATGTAGAACTTCAAGGCATTCAGACATACTTCTGTTTTCTATACATCGCTGATCTCCCCATATGCATTTTGTATAATGTCAAGATTCAACATCAGTAAGTTTGTAGCTACTGCCATGGAAGTCATGGCAAGGTAATAGAAGTCCCAAGTGACATCTCATCACACTCCACACTAATGCCTGTGAAAGTCAGATGAAGGCAAAAACGTTAATCACCCAATCATCACCCCTGGTGGGGAAAGTCCTGAAGGCTTTAAAGGCAGTGAAAGACAATGAACATGGTACCATAGCTGAATTAAATAACAACTTAAAAAAAGGACCTGTTAGCTTTAGGTAATTGATGTTACAGGAAAATATGGATAAACAATTTAGCTTTTTTCATGTAGGTGAGGCTGTTTTCCATGGCAATAGAAATTAAAGGTGGTTGATCTACTAAAGCACTTACCCCAGTAGTGGAGGTTGAGAAGCCCCTGAGATCCTGCTGTGCTACCAAAATCCTGTCAGTTGAATCAGCTTGAGTTGCTCTTCCCAGCCCCTCAGGGGCCGCACGGGGGGGGTTTCTTCCATCAGCTTTTGGCCAGCCCTTGCAGTGCCATGCTGAAAGGTGGGCGCTGTGGGCACAGGGTGCTCACCACCGCAGTACTTCAGTTCAGCTGAGATCACCGTGCATTTGGTGCCAGGATTTGCTAAGAAAAGGTAGAACATTCAGGCAAAATAACAAAAAGGACTGTGCTATCAGAAAATAGTACAAATTCACATCTTTCTGGTTTTTTTTCAGCACTAGAAATCCACATGTACAGGGGTTGATTCCTAAACGTGGGAAGGGTCGGACGGTTTTGATATTAGCCTGACTTCCGACATTGTTTCTGTATGTCTTGGGAAGCCTTTTCTGACACACAAGTCCCCTTAATCTGTGGATAACTGGGGCTGCTCTGGGGAAAAGCCCACGAGAATCTGATTCTCCCTGAGGTCAGGCCGGGAAGCTCTTGCACCAGACAGGGAGACACAGCATCGCAGCCACGTCGCCCTGGCCTGATTCTTCAGTGCAATTCCTGATGGTTTCCATCTCGTGGAGTCTCTCCATCTTTGTGTTAGGGAAAGCCATAGAAAGCATGTTTTTAATTCGAGGAAGGCCTCTGAATATTTTAACCTCTGTGGGGGAGGAGTGCAGCTGCAGTAAGATTGACAACTGAAATGACAAGTAAACCTAGTCAAATTAGTTTTGACAGACTTTTCTGCCTTAAAAATCAACCTGTTTTGTACTGAACTCCACTGTGTTTGCCCTCTTGGGTTCTTTTCCTGCGAAGACTGGGGTTTCTTTCCAAGCTTGTATTGCTGGAGTGTGTATGGAGTATACCAGGTGTTTATGTACGTTGGCCATTTGTTCTTACCAATGTCCAATCGGAGTGAGCATGTATGTGAATGACTAGAAATGCATGGGCATGAACTAAAGCCAAATGGATTTTCTCCAAAAACGATTTCAAATGAATTGGGGGAAGAAAAAATAATAAACCAAAACAAACAAAAAAACAACCAACAAACCAAACCTAAAAAAAGAGATTGATGGTAAAGAAAATGAAATGTAAGGCTAGTGTGGAACCAGCACAATACTTCAATCGGGGAAAGGATTTTTGAGTAATTTAATTTTTTGGAGTGTATCCTAGAGGACTGGGGGGAAAAGGAGTCCTGTATGTGTATGCATGTAAAAGCGGTAGCAAAACCCCTGCCATTCCTGTTTTCTTATGGAATGGAGTTAACAGCAGCAATGCATGAGTGACTTAAAGCACGAACATTGTTAACTCTTTTGTTTAAAAATGAGAGTTTAACTGTAAATTTTCTGATGCACTGTCTCCTTTCTCTGCACTGTTCATTGCCAGAACTCCAATAACAGCATGGTCATGGCCGGCAGGAAGGCTTGTGCTTCTGCTGCACTGCACTACACTGGGTTTACTGAACTTAAACCCTCCTTCCCTTCTCTTTTGCACTTCATGTGTCAGGGAGCCAGTGGGGCTGAAGCACTGGTGCATTTTGAAATCGCAGTTCCCTGCCTGCACGCAGTCAAAATGAGGGCACACGTTGGTGCAGCTGTGGCAGCACTGGCTCCGGAAGTCTGCCACCACTGAACTTGGAAAACGTTTTTTCCCATTCCCTTTCTTCTCTCCTGTACCCCTCCTCCCCCTAAAAATCAAAATGCAAATTTTTGATTTCTTAAATGTGCTGGCTCCACAGCTTTCTAAGGAACACGGCCTTGCAGGGTTGCTGCCCTCTGAGAAAGTTTTTGTGTGAGATTACCAAGCTCGCTTTTTGCCTCCTGTACCAGTAGAATATGTAAAAACAGCCATGACCTCATACACGATGTTCTTTTGCTACAGCAAAAGTAACAAATTTTATGTTTCTCCCCCAAAATTTTGACCCCACCCTATGGTAAGCTAAGAGCTTAAATAAGCTTCTTAATGATTTTTAAATCACATGGACAATGCCCATTGCCATGCGTTACGTCTGCTACATGTGTTATGCATGTATGTCTTTGGGCACCTGGGTGCATACACCAAAGGGACCAGCAGCTGGCGATTCTCCCAGCAGCAGGCTCTGGCTCCGTACCGGGGGTGCCCCGAGCTGCCTTCAGCTCCCTTCCTGAGGCAGAAGGAAGGTGCTGCTGTTTTAGGATAGGCAGAACTTCTGCTAACATGAATTAGAAGATAGGGTGTAAAAAATCTCTTCTGAAGCTGGCAAAGCAGGAAGTCTGGAGTGAAGGTTCAATATTACGAAAACATCCCAAACAAGAGTGAAGAGTTGCAAGAAAATACATTGTCCATAATAGAGCAGATAAATTATTTTCTAAGCTGGAAATACTTCCTGAAGGCTGATATGAATTTTTGATCTTAGCAAGGTTTTGTAAACAAATATTTAACACTTCTGTGTTAAGCTCTTGTTGTTTTTTCCAGTTGTGCTCAGTCTCTGAAAATGAGTCTGAAGCCGAAAGCTCAGCCATGCCAGAGCACTAGTCAGCTTCCAAATCTTGCCAAATTAAACAACATACAAGGAAAAAAAAGCCTCAGTGCTTTCTGCATTAGCATTATCAAGCAGCTCTGTCTGTCCAACTGCCTTTTTTCCTTTTTAAAAATGCCCTACTTAAAAGTGCAACTAATAGTAAATACATTTATAAATATATTTTCCAGACCTAATCCTTTGGGCAATTGAATAAAACATCACAAAGATCCGTGTACATGTTAAGATTTCTGTTCAGCCTTGTAGAATATGCAACATAGAACGGAATCTGTAATTGGTTATTTACAGTTTGTTACAAAGGATAAATTATATTTTGCTTAAAAAGTGGAGGTAACCTATGAAGAAGTTCAAAGCATTACTCTGTCAATAAACCTGTAAATAAATGGTGTGTTCATTTAATTTTCTAAACACCTGTATCAGGCTTCAGGATATGCAACTCAGCTTGCTGGTTGCACACTTTTAAGATTTATTATTTGACAGGGAAATTGTATCTGAGTGAAAAGTTAGCTTTCATTTATTTAAAAGAAGTTGCAGCAGACTTTGAATACATTCTGATCAGACATGAAAAGAAGGGACTTTAATCGCTGATATGAAAGTTTAATGAGAAAAATCAAGAAGTAATTTACCACATTTAAAATGCCTCACAACACATTTTAATACTGTTCAGTGGCATTTTTAAGTATACCAGGTGCAGGTAGAAAACGAATTGTTGAATTGTTAAATTTTCTTTTGAAAAAGATTTTTTTGCTTCATTAAAAATGTAACATTGCCCTTTTTCATTATTGAGAAAATGTGGTTCCTTGTAAGTGAAAGGGAAGACTATACAGGGGCAATTTTAGAGAAAGAAAAGTTGAATGGCTGTTCTGCAGAGCACAGATTTGCATGTCCAATGCTTCTGTGAGTCAACTGTCATTATTTTTTTATATATTATCGTAAAAACTCCCTGAAATCCAATAGTGGTGCAAAAACAAATTTCTAGCTATTAATCTAAATGGCTTCCGGCTTTAGAAGATAATTCAGATTGTAGATTCTGGATGACATATTTTAAACACCATCACTGAAAAAGAGTTTTGTTTTTAATGAGATATATGTATTGCTTATGGCTTTCCAATAGGAGACAAGTCTGCACATTGATTATTAATATCTTTGTTATTTAAATGAAAGCCTTTGTCCTAGCAAAAACGCGTCTCTAGCCCCCTGTTGCTACCTCCTCCCCAAAATGTAAAAAGTAGACATGGAATGGGGGTATTTCTGTTCCTCCAAGGCCAGCATTTTGCAGGTAAATTCTCTTTGTGCTCCAAACCCCCTGTAAGCACAAGGAACCTGTTCTCCAGCATTATTCAGGAGCATATTTAAGCTACATTAGGTGTGGTTTTTTTGGCCAGTCTTTACTTGAAGAGGGTTTACCGTGTACTGCAAATAAGCCCAGAACTCACATTGACATCCGTTAGCATTCACTGGATCTATTTTACAGAAACTGGGCAAACACGGAGCGTGTATTTAGCTGCCACTTAGTGCATTAACAGATCACTGAATTGCTGCTGCTCTCAGTTCTCCCCCCCAAAACATCTGGGTTTTTATCAATCTTCAAGCTTTTGCTGACAGTTTTCCAAATGGCCAGTAGTGATAACATCTCTTTTGTGTCTGCCTTTTGTGGTCACAAGAGTTTGTCTTGTCGAACTGCTTTATCAGCTTTGAGGACAGATACTTTTTCCAGAAATGCACTAAATTTAGGAAATTAAAAAAATAGTTTCAGATTATTATTTTTTTTACAAAAGATACAGCCTGCAGTCTGCAAGTACAGATGCCTTACAGTTTTGAAATGTGATCCACAATATTCTTTAATTTATAAATTGCTGTGCTTGTCAACATTACCAAAAATATTTAATTTCTCTGGAAAATTGGAAGAAAAATTTACATTGACGTGTATATATAACCTAAATCAAACCAGAATAAATTGGGAAATTGCCCCTATTTGATGAGTAAAAGACTGAGTCTGGGGGTTTCTGCATGCTGTTATGAATGAGTGATTTTGATTCACCTACATGTTTCGTGTGTTAACAGTGTAGACTGAGGAATGTTTCTGCCAGTCTGTCAGTAATAAAGTAAATGATTGGAATTCTGAAATACAAGTTACTCTGCTCAAACCAGCAGAAGATGGCAAGTGATTGACTCATTTTTTCCCCCAAGAAATTCATCCTCAGTTCTTAAGTGTGTTGTTTTTGTCACTTGAGAAATACAAAGAAAAATGAGTTTGTTTTTACTTGTAAGGCTTTACTCAGTTGCCAAATTCCGCAGAGGAGCTGGACTATGGGGATCTCTCAGGTAAGGGCTAGCACCTAGGTAAAGCACTGCTCTTCTACGTAGATACTGGTTCCACTGATTTCTGCGTCTTGGCCATTTTGCATTGTATAGTCGCTATGGTGTGGCAATTAATTGCACACAGTCCTTCAACGTGGAAGTTACGCTGTTTTCTGTTGGGATTTCCCTCCCATTTTTTTGGGCATTGGCACTGTGTTGTGAAACGTGAAAATGGGGGAGGCACATTCAGAGCAGTGGGGTTCGCCTTTCAGGCTGTGTGCCAGCTACTGTGGCCTCAGTAGCTTGCAATAATTTTCATAACACTAATTTGGAGAATGGTTGAGTTGAAATTTTGTTCGTAAAACACTCAACTACGCTGTAATGTGCAAAACTGTCTTTAGCAAGTGCAGCCAGGTCTACATCTAGGCTGTTTGGTAAATTCTTGTAAGGGGAATTTCAGGTGGGAGATCAAAAGGAGGTGATTGTTTTATTAGCTGAGACAAAAACAATGATTTGGACCTCTTTTTTATCGACAAGCAACTGGAAGTTGCATAAATCCATCTTTATAGTTGGTCCTTGCAAATTCGCTTGAATTCAGATGAAAAAGTAAAAGCATCCTTGGTGGGTGAGTTGGGGCAATTGATATATTCAATTGATATATTCAAAAACAAGGGTCATAACAGTCTAAACCTCCGATCTTTGTGATTTGACAGACTTCTTAGTGCTTTTGGAAATGAGCCTCTTTTTTGCTGCCGCTTCCCAGACAATCTCTGCAGCTCCCCGTGGGAGGGCAGGAGGCTGGAGACACGCAGGCTGCGGGCAGGAGCCACCCGGTGCCCACCGCCCATCCCTGCAGGGTCCCTGCCCTTGGGGGGCGTGCAAAGAGCCTTGCCTAGGAGGGTTTGGGTCCAGCACTGTTATTCCCTTTTGCGGTTTACGAAGTGAACGAAAACTAACACCAGAAAGCAAAGCCCTGAGCCCTCATCTTTTTCCGTAAAATGCTTTAACCCAATCAAACCAGCAGCATCTCTTCCTGCAAGCTACTATAGGTATGCTTTGGCCAAGAGGTTAGAAATGATTGATTAATTCAATATGTATTCTAACACCTGAGCAATACTAATAATTATTGTTGCAGGCCTGGGCCAGATCTCATAGGTAAGAAGCACTAGGTGTCTGTTAAATATCACTGTGTGGATGGAAAGTAACTGTTTTGCTCTGATAAGCTTTATTTTTTTATTTGTATTTTTTAAAGAAAATACACATTTTGGTGAATGAACAGAAGAACGGGAAACAATTCCACAAAGGAATTCCTCAAAATGGGTGTCTGCTAGCAGTCCTGTCTTTCCCTTAAGTGAATCTTTCTCAGCTTTTGGTAGCAGCACAAGTTAAGTGTAGCATGCCATTGAGAAGTGACAGTACTGACTGCGGGGGGCGGCGGGGGGTGACGTTGTTGAATTTTGCTGTTACCCTTGCAGTGCAGTCAGCGACACATTCTCTTTTTTCAGAAAGCTGTGGATGTGTTGAATGGCTAGTATGTCTTTCTGACAGTATACTTTAACTTTTCTATTTTTGTGAATCTTAAATATAAGTCAAAATTTGCTTCAGATTGTCCACAAAGCAGTGCAAGCACAACTGCTGGCTGTACTGAGCAGGTGAGCGAGCACCCTTTGTGCACTAACATACACCCATTTTGGAGCATCAGTTTTGATGACTGATTTTTTTTTCCCAAGAATTTCAAAATTTCGTTTGTCGCTATCTAAGTTGTTTGTGTATGACCAAAGGGTGACTCTACCAAGTCAAACCTACCAGTATTACTGGGAAATAGAGAACCAGCCCTGCACTGTTCTCTGCTATGACCAAAACTCTGCCCTCCATCACATAACTCATGCCCAGACTCCTGAGAAACTGACATAGGATCCCGTTTGTGGACTGGTGTCAGCAAGTTTGAGCTGTCAGACGGGTAGCACAGGTGAGTGCTGAGCCAGCTCTCCGTGTGAAGCGCTGCCTCCCACCTCCACTCCGGGATCGGCTCCGACCCCTCTGCCCCCAGGGCACTGGAGCCTGCCCTGCAGCGCCCAGGCTCCAGCTCAGCCCTCTGAGGGGTGGCACGCTGCTGAGACGTGGTAAAACTGAATGTGTCGGTCCTGCTGCAGTGTTTGCTCAGTGTGCTGTTCGTTTCAGGTACTCGTGTCCTGCTAAATGCTTCAACGGAGGCTCTGCCAACTGTACAATTAAGTAATGCGTCTGTTGCCTTGCATCCAGGTAGCTAGTTTCCAGTGTCGTGTTAACTTTTGCTGGTTGAGCTGTGTGTGTCCATACCACTCACGGACCTTTTGTTCATAACGTAGAAGAACAGTGCAGAGACAGTTTGTCTTGCACTTCTGCAGCACAGATTGACTTCTTACTCTACTGCAGCGCTTTTTCAACCTAGTGGTGTTACAGAGACGTTCCCTGCAGTGCTGTGTATCACCAGTCCAAACTGCTATGTACTGGTGTGTATGTATGTATACACACACAAACACGTATATAAATACATATGCTGCTGTGTGCTATGATTGCAGTAATCCAGTTAATCTAATTCCATACCTGAGTATTTTCAGTCCCCTCAGGTGCATTCTGGTCTTCTTGTTTTGCTCAGCAGTGTTGATACACATCTTGTAAAACATTGAACAATCAAGAAAGACCTGTGTAGCCTTTACATCTGGTTTGATTAACTAATCAAAACCTGATTAGCACCTTTGTTCAAGGGGGATGCTGATTAATCAATTACTATTGATTGTAAGTGTGGCTCCATTTTCTAGCAGAGAGAAGTCTGAAGAAACAACCAATAAACATTGAGCACCTGTCATAGTGATTAAATTTATTAAAACAAAATGCATTATTTTTTATGAAGCGATCTTGAAATGGGTCACTGAAGAGGAGCTTATTGATTGAAGAAGGATGAACTCCTTGAATTTCTCTAGCATAAATTAGACAAAATTCAATTACAATACGATGAACAGGTTAACACTACTCTTTAACAGTCCATCAATAAATTAGAGTAGGGGTAGCACACTTAATGCTGGACTATAGTAATGAATAATATTATTGTTCGTCCTGTCATACAGGTAGTGATTACTGTCCTCCCAGATTGTAGATGAAGATTTTAAAGTGTTTCTGAAATAATGACAGCCTGTTCTTCCCGCTGCTCTGCCCACCAGCACCCCTGCCTGCCAACCCCAAATTTTAGTAATGTTCCATGATGTCAAAAATTCCATTCTACAAAAGGATTAACCAGCTATTCATCAAAAGAAAATTCAGTGGCAAAATGTTATTGCTAACTTCCTTTTAAGTTTTCTTCCTATTAGGAAAGAGGAGTAGTTGGTTTATCAACATTTCAGAAGCACACGAGTGACTTAAGGTCATTGCACCTAAATCATGACCAGTAGAGAAGTGTGGAAGCCTGCATCATTTTGGTGTTTTAATTGTGTCATAAACTTAACAGGAAGAAGAAAAAATTGATAAGTTAGGAATTCTTGAAAGAAATTGATTTAGGTTTTCTTTTCCCTAACATGATGCAGATATTGCATCTAGGAAGCACTGCAGCTATTTATATGTACGTTGTATACACATGTACATATGTGCACACAAACGCAACCTATGTTGTGCTACATCAGTAGCTTGAAATTAATTTTCACCAAGAAATAAAAGAGACATTCTTGTAGGAGTACAGCAATAAATCCAAATATGCCAAAATTAATACCTATACTATATGTTGGTGAAGAACTCTAGCAATTTTCTGCTTTTATAGCACAAACAATCATAGAACAAGTTCAGAGCTGTTCAGGGATACCCCCCCAAAATGTCACAAAATGAAACAGATCAAAATTCTCAGTTTCCTGAGTCAGAGTGGGATAGGCTATATCTCCAGGAGCTTGCTTACATCGTGCCTCTGGTATTTAAAGAAATGGAGCCTTAATCAGAAGCCATGCTGGAGCACACTGGGAAAACAGTGAGATACACTGTTCAAAGCAATAATAATAGCAGAAATTGTGCTACTGGGAAACGTGAGTGATTGGCTCTGTGCTGGAGGTGACCTGCAGACCTTCTGTGCTGCTGGTAAGACTGAAGTCAAGTCACTTGGGAGTTTTTCACCTCTTCCGCAGGCTTTAGCAATAAAGTGATTCATTCCTTGTAGGTCCAAAGCTTTTAACTCCTATGTAATTGATATTTAAAATACTAGCTAGTAGAGTCAGATCTGATCTAGTCCTTTCTCTTAATCTTGAGATGTTGCCACTTATAAAAAGCAAGAGCAGGAATACACATGAATGTCCATGTATGTATATATATAAATATATATATATATTTAAAGCCTCATTAAAAACAGAATTTAATAGAACCTTTTTATGGAGTGGTTGGGAGGAGAAAAGTCTTCCATATGCTAAACCTTGCTGTAGGTGCTTAACCCACATTATTAGGATATTACCATTAAAATCTGCCAGCGTTTTTTCATGCTCTTGAGGCTGCAGTAAGTGATATATTTTTAAACAATTACTTCTGCAAAAATATTAGAGAATTTGAGATCATTAATACACTTATTTTAAAGTGTCTCCCCTTGCACAAAAATAAATACATAACAACTAAGATTCTATGGGTTTAAAATATGGATGTCAGCTGAGAACATTTACATGGGAAATTAGCAGCATAAACATCTCCTTTGGGTTCCTTGTTACCACTTCCCTGAGTCATTTTCCATGATCAGATATTGGGGCTGATGGCTGTCATTTTTGTCATCTGCCTTTGTCCTGCCAGGAGGTAAAACTGAGACCAGTGTAGGTTTGTCCTTTAGCCAAGAAAAAGGTGAGCGATGTGAACTGAAGTTGTGCAGCCTGGAGTCTGCTGTGGGTGTGCTGCTACATGTTTAATCGGATTGGCTCAGGACTCTAAAAATTTTAAATTACATGAGTTAGTAGGGTGTCAAATAGGAACCAGTCCAAAAGTGCGTTTACTTTCTCTGTGTGTAGTGTTTTGTGAATTACACTTTCTGTTTAAAGGAAAACTTCAGTTTTTTTTTTTTTTTTGAAGTGCTATGATTTCTTTTTGTTGATTCAAGTAGCAGTTGGTTAAAATAATAAACAAAAATTAATTTAAAGCTACCGAAGTTTCTTATTGGCCACAATTTTAAATGGGACTACAGTGCTCTCTGCTGCTGTATATTGTGCTGCATCTCATGCAGAGAAGTTCAATGCTACATTAGATAAAATTATGGCATGCCCCTAATGCAGGACACAATCATACTATTCTCTCAAGGGAGCAACACAGTAGTTTAAAAAAAAAAAATTGATTTTTTTTCTGTGTATATCAAGTTGTTCTAAGTGGACTGTACCGTTATCACTGCAGTTTTCCTTTAAGGTGCTTTGATATAATCCAAAACACCACCCTATGGAATTTGGTTCAGCTGAGGTGTAGAGTAGCTGCAGAGTAGCAAAATAGTTGTGCATGTTGTTCACAACATGCTGCAAATGTCTGTATGTTGACTTGTTTCTTCCCTTCCTGCGTATCTCCCTTCCTTCCACTCTCACTCTCAAGAAAACACAAGCAAAACAGAAACAAAGCCATAGCAGAAAAATTCTGACTATTCGATTTAAAGGCCAGCATGCTCCAATATATATTAACATCTTAATGGGAAAGCTCTGCATGTATACATTTACTACTCTCTGACAAGAGGGAATTAAATGTCAGAAGGATTTGTAGCATCTATAATTGAATTGGTGCTGAGAGAAGCAAATCTTAAGGAAGAATAACATATTAGGATTAGCAAATAATGTGGCATTTTGTCAGTTCCTGCCATCTAGTCTGTTCCCTCTTCAGTAATAAACTTGTGATTTCTTTTTTTAATCATAGATATGAAGCAGGAATAGATTTTGTGAATTGGAGACAGCATTTCAAAGCAAATTCCAGTTTTTAAGGTCAAGTTTGTCTGTCTTGGTAGAAATTCGGAGAATTATTGTCTGCTCCTTAGTCGCAACATTTTTTTTTTTATTACCAAAGAAATAATGAGTAACGCCAATTATTGATGCTTATCCAGCATGAAATAATACCCATCTCCAGCGTTGCTGCTGGAGTAAGCCCCTTTCTTCCCCGGAGCCCCCTCTGCCAGGGGAAGGGCTGGGACGGGCGCGCGTGGTTCGGTGCCAGGCTCCCGCTGCAGCAGCTGCTGTCTGCGAAGCCTGGCTGGAGCAGCTGCAGGCTCACGTCCCTGTTACAGGGGTTAGCAAGCATATTGGAAGGCTGGCTGCGTTCCCACCTCGCATGAGAATATTCTGAAGCGAGGTGCTTACAGAAAATTAAACAGGTCTGTTGCTTGCAGCATACAGATCGATTTGCCTATAGTAGTGTCCAGGATTGCTGGAGATGGGGTCTGTCGCGGGGCAGCGCTCAGCCGCCGGCTTTCTCTTACCTTCCACGTTCATAGGCAAAACTCTGTTCACACTGGGTAGCAGCCACTGTGCTAGGCACCGCGGGGCTTAACTGAAGTATTCAGGGTTTAGATGGGATGTTGAAAGAAAAATACCTAACCCCAGGAAAGGTGTTACAGTGGTGTCAGCATCACTGGCTTTGCCGCGGGCACTGCGGACCCTGGTCTCCCAGGTTCTTCAGAGGCTCTTTCTTGTGGCTGTTCTGGTGGGGGTAGGGGGCCGGTCAGCATTACAGAAGGCAGTCGATTATTTGTGAGTCGATATTAAAAGTGGATAGTGGGAGAGCAGCGTGCAAATACGGCTAGGAAAGAGGGACAGCTGAAGCAGATGAGGATGGAAGGACAAGAGGAGGAAAGCTGACAAAAATCATCATCTTTAGAGAGTTAAGAAACTAAACAGAAACAGTACTGCCACCAGGCAAGGTCTTCTGGAAAATCCCACTCATAAACACACCGCAGAAGCAAAGGTCGAAGGAACCAGCTTGCCTGCAGGACCTATGAAAATTTCTGGCCGTGTTATCCCGAAGCTTCAAGTAGTTCCTGCAGCAGCCTTCTGATTTGGTGCAGGTGGTGCCTAGGCAGGTGAGCTTGTATGGCAAGCACCATCCTGAAAAAGCAAGAACAAAGAAGTAGAAACCCCTGTGAGCCCCAGAGCACGTGGACTCCTAAGAATTTCTACTATCTTGTTCTTAATTTTATGTTTAAGAAGAAGAAAACAATAGTTTTCTTCCATTTCAACAGTAGGCTTCAGTTTTCAAAAAATTGATTTTTTACCTATTTTGTTTGGAGAACAAATTGATGCAACGTGGAAAAGACAGGAAGAGGAATTAATTTTGATAAGTACAAGTGTTTTAGTGCCTCTAAATATGGCATATTTATTTTTGAACAGAGCTCCAGCATGTTTCATCCAGCACATTTGCAATTAGAGATGAAGAGCCATTCCTTTCACTTTGATAATTAATATATAAACATAAATATGTTATCTTTAAAGTCAAAAGTACACTGTCAACCGCCTCACAGACTCGGTTATCAGATGGTTTGCAACCACTAGACATCCTCAGTATGTATTTAATTTTTACTTTGTATGTAAAGTTGAGGACAAAGGTATTTAGCAGTGTACCTAATAAAACAAGCTTGCAGTTTGCACTTTGCCATGTTTTTAACAGAAATACTTCAGGAAAATGGCTGTGCATGTCCCAGTAGAAGAACTCATAATTAATAAACTCTTCTGGCTGGAACTGTCCCTTCTCAAGGAATTGCTGACTCCCTGCTCTTGACTTAATTGCAAATTGAGTAGAAACTGCAAAGGATCTGTCAAGCGTAAGGCTTTAGCACAGCACTCCAAGTAACAGAGGCCCGATTCTCTGCAGCTCTGCAAATTCAGTATAACCGCCTTGAGGCTGGTGTTGCAAGGATGAGGTGCACCAACTGGTGTTCAGGTTTCATGGGTGCAGAACTCTCTTAGTTACGTTAAGAAAAAAATGCACCTCGATGCAAAATCCTGCTCTAGACACATTATAGAGCCATAACTCAGTGCATTTATTCTGCTCAGCTGTTCCACAGGCCAACAAGACATTCGTCCTGCAGCTTGGGATGCTTCCCTCTTGCCTTTAGTGCAGCCTCGCATACCTTGGTGCTCAGCACCTGCTGCAGCGCAGGAGGGAGGTCAGCCTGGCGTGCTGCCGGGCACTGTGCAGACAAACAGACGTTTGTCATCTTGTTAAAGCAGGGCGCAGCATGTCTGCAGCAGCAGCTTGTCCAAAGCTGCAATGAGGAGACTTCAGTTTGAGTGCTCGCTACCTGGAACACCCTGGTCCTCTGGTTTTCCCCTAGCTGCTATTCCAGACAGACAACGGCGTCTCTTCCCAAGTGAGGCTGTCTACTTGGCACGCTGCAATGCTTTCATGGGCATCTTTCCCATCAACAAGCAGGGATATTCTGCTTCTTGCCAAAGCAGCAAATGCTGGGAAGTGCTTATGATACAGTCTGTTCCTACTGAAGATTATTTAGAAAAAGAAGAAAAAAAAGTACCTTCTTAAGAGGCGGCTTGTTCTGGCAGTTTGCCACAGCAACTAGAAATCCTTGCGTAGTGGTTCCAGGACATGCACCATTTTCTTAAATACTTACTGTTATTTTTCTTCATCAGAAAGCTGGGAATAATTGACTTCAAAGACAGTAATTTTCATTGGATGTGGAACTGTCGACAGTTCAAGATCAGTTAATTCTCCTCATTGAGAGAGCTATGTGTATGCCTTTTCAACAGAGTAAGATATTTTATGGGTTGTTTTGCAATTAGGTTTTGTCCTTTGAGTGCACTTTGTCATTACAATGTAAGAGGGAAGTTTATGTTTCACTTTTTGTATCTCGTTTTTTCTAATCATGATTTTCTACAAAATAATTTGGCCATGATGTGTGTGCCATTGGTATGCACTTTACTGAACACCAGGTTTTAATGTGCTTTCAGATTTCCCTGGTGTGCTCCTACCACAGTTAAATGACCTGACTTTAGATGATGTGGGAGCAAACACTTCTGATTTAAAGTGGTATCTTTTTTGCCACCCTTAGTTTATCTCGTTAGATAAGTTGCTGAAAGGAATTCTCTCATTGTGGTGCTAATAGGTAATATTTTGTTTTTTCCCTTAACATGCACCAAACCTTGGCAAAATTAAACCCAGGCATCCCACTGCCTATGCCAAAGCTGCTACTTTTAAAAGTTACTTGAAGAAACGCTCTAAGTTTTTTTCTTAAATTGTTTTAATTAAAGTGTACTATACAGTCTCAGTCACGAGTTATTTACTTACATCCCTTAGTACTTAATCTTAGAACAGAATTGGAAATATCGATAGAAAGTGTAAATCCTGGGCTCCTGCTTGAAAGCATTGTATCAGGTTTCAGCTCAAAAGAGCACCATTACCTTTAGCTGTCACGGATCTGTACGCTTGATCGATAAACTTCAAATATTATTAGAGGTGGAGGCTTCAGAGATTTGCTCTGTTCTTTGGAGAGAGACGGGGATAAATCTTTCTTAAAAATTGACTTGAATTTGCGCTCTCAGTCTTCCTAGTAAAATGCATTTCTCTTAGGTGTCTGGGCAACTGCATGCAGGGCAGATTTATAGGCCATGTGCTTCTTGTAGTGAAAGATTTAAATGGTAAATCCTTCACATATGACTTCACAAATCATGTAAAGTTAAAAGATTTTTACCGTTTCTGTTGCTGCTATGCTTAAATTGTAAGGTATGGCTAGTAAATCATTTTAATGGAGGTGTCGCACTTGACTCAATAAAAAATAAATAAATAAATAAATAGAGACAATGGTTTAGCTTCCATTCCAAAATGTTAATGTATTAATCAACGGGAGAATAATTGTTTTTTACTATGTTATAAATCTCAGTTGCCATTAGAATTGCAGCAAGGGTTGATGTAGCTGCGTTCTTAAATTAAAATTGTTTACACTGCTATACATTCTTTTTACATGGCCATAGCTCATTCTGGGTTCATTTCAGAGTTGTTCCTCAGCCAAATAAGTCATTCCTCTCCCAGTGACGGCATCCTAAGGGAGAGATGCTTATAAAAGAAAACTAATTGCGTGGTGAGGTGTTTAATAAATAAAATAGAGCAGTTGGAGGCAATACACGATTATTGCTTACTGTCTGCTTTTGAAGAGGTTTTTATAGTTTGGATTAAGAGTTTTGCATCTTAAGATGTCATGAACTGTAATGAACAGAAAAGGTCGTGCTTAATTATGTAATCTTTGAGTTCTTGGGTTGGGGGAGAAGAGGGATGTAAACACATTTACAAAGCCTGGTTGATTGTTTTGTGGTTGTAGAGGGTTTTGGGCTGATATTAAAATGTGTCACAAGGGCACTTGTTTAATGATCTTTCTCCAAAGCTAATGATTCATATTTCCATATAGCATTCTACTGCTATTCTCCGTGCCCCCCCCCTCCCCCCGCCAGATCCCCAGGAGGATTGAAATTTGGGGAGCATTCTAGGGAAATTTCCAAAAACACGTGTCCACCAATGATTCCAAATCTCCTCTCCCTTTCCCTATCCCAGCTGTCTTCCCCGTGCGTAGTAGTAGTGCTGCTGCTTATAGCAGAAGATACCTCGCAAGTTGATCGGCCAGATCAGTTCAGCCTTGGGCAGCCTGCCTGCTCCTCTGCCTGAACTCATCTGTCGAGATAGCTCGATGCTTTATCCCTTTTCCTTTTGAAAGCAAAAGGGTGGCTTTTCCAATCCTGAGGGCAGCTGCAGCCAAAACCTTCAGATTGTGTCATAATAAGTCCCGAATTCTTATTCCTCTTCTAATCTCAACAGATTCTCGTGCAGGTGAGGAGGGGTCAATAAGGAGCGTGGACCATGCAGTCGTTGGTGGTGTTGTGGCCGTGGTCGTATTTGCCATGCTTTGCCTGCTCATCATTTTAGGGCGATATTTTGCAAGGCATAAAGGTAAGACAAAGACTGAAACTGAAAAATGAATGGATTTGGTACGTCTGTCACTTCTGAAGCTTGCAGTCAGCAGTGCTGCTCTAGGTGTACTCCGTACACAGGCTAAAACAGAAATTTGGAAGTCTTACTACAAAACCTAATTGCTTGAGCTGGTACGTACATGCCAGCATCTTGGTTTTGTGGTTTACATTGTAAAATGTAAATGTCCATCCTGGGAACTTCTTACAACTTCCAGAGTAAGGCTGAACCCACCCACAGCGACGTGACCATTCCAGTCCCTGTGTATACAGGCAGGTGTTTGCACAAAAGGATCCACTGTTAGCAGCTTTTATTTAGTGGATTTGGGAAAGTTGTCAGAATAATGACGAGCTGGTTGAGACCCCAGCCAGGATGGAAAGAATAACGCAGAGAAGAGAAGAGAAAGCAGACAGAAAAAAAACAACTAAGGCACATTAGGGGAGAGAGAACGGGAAGATGAAAGATGCCTTTCCTTTAAGTGTTTAAAACACGATTTTACTGACATTTGAAGGGTAAAATCACTGTGTGACCTAGTTTCTTCTCTGCACTATGACACCATGGAGAACAGCACACCATCACGTCTGCATGGGGACGTGACCGGCCAGCCTGCGGCTGGCGGCAGCGAACGCTGCGGTGGGACGTGGGGCAGCATCAGCCCCACTGCTTGCCATGGCATTGCTTTCCTGTGCCCTCTCCTTGCACTTCCGTGGGAAATGCAGGTTAAAAATGCCCAGCTCCTCTTGAAGCAAGCAGGAGTTGCAAATCTGGGTGCCTCAGGCAGAACTGGAGAAACCTCTGTCCCCGTGCCGTGGGGTTTGTGGTGTAGTGCTCCTTGATAACATCACAGCTGCACAGTCCCAAGTCGCAGCTGCGTGGGACCTGCACTCAGGCTCCATTTCTTTCCTGTGGCATTGATTTCCCCTCCTGCTTGTGGCTTTGTCGCTCTCTTGCTCGCGATGTCACAGACCTTACCACTTCGTTTTCAGGGACATACTTCACTCATGAAGCCAAAGGAGCAGATGATGCAGCCGACGCAGACACAGCTATCATCAATGCAGAAGGAGGACAAAACAACTCTGAAGAAAAGAAAGAGTACTTCATCTAGAGCAGCCTTGGTTTCAATGAGGTGTCCAACCGTGGACGGTTACTGGCCCTATTTAAACGCTAAAGAGACAGTGATATTGGAAGTTGCAACCAGCTTGTGTCTTTTTTTTTAAAGAAAAACGCAAATGGGTGGAGAGTTGTGAGACTGGGAGGGTCCGGGATTTGCTGTGTAAAAATATTCTTCGTAAAGTACACTCTGCTGTTTGACACCTCACTTTGTTTGGGTTTTATTTTTTTGGCCAAGTCCGGCTTGGATTTAGTTTAGTGAAGTCATTTGCAGAAGATTCTGTGCCTTGTTTTATTTCTGTTTGTTTGGGTTGGGGGGGAGGCTGGGAAGAAGAGGGGCTTCTGTGCGTTAGTTCCCTTCGGATTTCTGTGGTTCTTTGTTTCCCCTTTTGTCCTCTGTTTCTGGAGTTGCCTGCTGGGACCCCTTGGAATAGGTTGGTTTCTTTTTAAGGTATTTTTCTTTCTTTTTATCTTCACTGTTTTCTGTTTGGAACTCGGTCTCATCGGAGGAGAACCAGCACATTTTAGATCTCATAGTTTGCAATTCAGTGTACCCATATTCCATTTTCTCTATTGTCGTAAAGGCTTGGATAAACAAACAATGAGAACCTGTTTGTGGCTGCCCATGTTTCAAATGCTTTAGATGGTGGAGACTAGAAAATAGCCTGCAACCCAGAAAACGCGCTGCCCGGCTGCAGAGCGGCGTGACAGGGGGGTCCGCATGCCAGATGTGTCGCGGCGTGGCCCCAACCCGTGTGCCCGTGCCCATGTCCCAGTCCCAGCCGGGGCTCCTCCTGCTGCCCAGCTGGCTCCGGGGTGGCAGGATCTGGCCTGCGGAGGGGCAGAGGTGGGATTTCTGCTCGGATTATTTTTGTTGCAAACCGTTCTGTCACGCTGTCCCGATTGGCCTGACTTCTCCCTAAATTGCTAGAAAAGGAAAAGCCCCCCTGGGGAGCAGAAGGCTGCAAACGAGCAGGTTTTGTATTCTTTTCCCCTCCGTTTGCCTTGTGCCGGGGAAGGCAGTGAGGACCGGTGCTCAGGCGTGCGTTTGTCCTCTGGGACCTGCGACCTCCCGGCCCCCAGCCTGGTCCAGGTGCAGGCGGCCGGGGCCGGGCTGTGCTGGCCGATGTCCGGCTGCCTCCCACCCCTGCTCCTGCCTCAAAGCTGCCAGCCACGCACCCCTGTCCCTGTCCTTGTCCCTGTCCCTGCACGGCAGCAGCCGTGGGGCACAGCGACTGAAAACGCCTCACCTTCCGCATGTGTTAGATCCGAAACCTGGAGCAACTGGACAGGTACAACTGCCTTTTTTATCAGATAAGTAAAACGTGGGAATTTGCATTAAAATTAGTGTGCTAACTGACTTATAAAGCCATAGGTAAAAAAGAAGAATTTAGGTAAATTAGAATTGTGACAGATAGCAAATCACAATGAGAAGACGGTTTTAAAATTATATATGCTGACTTGTTTTTGGTGAGTAATCTTGGATTTTGAGAGATACTTTTTTTTTACTGTGTTTATGTGGAACATGTATGCTGATTTATTTAAGGGAAACATTAATCTTAGCGTCAACTTTTTTTTAGGGGGTTGGGAGGATCATTTTTGTGTGTGTTTTTTTAATTGTTTTTGGCAGAACCATTATGACGCAGGAGTCTGTTGGGAATGGGACAGCATGAAAACAGACAAGCCCATTCTCAAGCAGTAGTCTGTCTTTCCCCTTTATACGAGAAAAAGAAACTCACAGGAATAGCTTTTTTCTGAGCAAATTTTGTGGAGCGCAGCTCTTTTCTGAGCCTTCAGCACCATTGCCAAATCACACCATGGTGAGAAGCATTCAGCATGTTAGAGTTCGGGGGGGCTTTTTTACTCATTCATCACGGAATTGGCATCCTGTTTTCGAACAGCCCATCTTTGTTTTGAAAGTGTACAGTAGTGCAGTGTTACCGATGTAACTTTGACTTAAAATGTTGACATGTCTCAGGTTCATGTGTTTTGATTGGTGTTTTCCGTCTCAGGTAGATTGCAAAATTTCGGCCCCACACATTGGAAAAAAAAAAGAGTAAAAAAACAGGAAATTACGAATTTTAGTTGTATATTGGTTTATGTATTTTTTCTTCAGTATACAGTGCACTGTTTGAAATGTATTGTTGAGTATTACTTTGTACAGCTTTAGGTCATTAGGATTTTTAAGTGTGGAGAAAGAACAAACTTGTTTAAAGGAGTATTACAAATGAAGGATGCGTGACTGATGCTAAACAACCTTGTTCTTTGTTCACCCAGCCTTTTTATTTTTTCCCCTTAGGCCAGTTCTGTTTTAAGGTGTCCATGGAAGATGTTACAATGTAAGAAAATACATATCCATATGTTCCCATTCACATTTTGTATTGGTTCATGTATACCATTTTTACAAAGAAAAAGAAGTACTATAAAATATCTGTCTTCTTAATAAAAAAAAATTAATGTTACAAAACTATCTTCACTTCTCATTCTGCGCTCTTTATCTCCCGCTGCTCTGGAGGCCATGGTCACAGCGGAGGCGTGGGGGCAAGGACAGGGACGGTCCAAGCCGGAGGGACTGTTGTGGAAAAGGTCGGTGTTGGTAAACTTCCTGTGGTATGTTGGGCAAGAGCCCTGGGGTGACCTGTAAACCCTTGCTGATGATCCCTTCCAGTGTCTGCCACGAGTCTGAGAAGGGAGCCTTGCTCTCTACAAGAGGTTTACTCCTTTGAGAAATCGCTGATGCGATTTCCCAGACTGCTAAATCCACAGAACTGCTCCTGCAGCTCCCCTTTCAGCAGGGAACGCACCGTGGTTCCCGGTTAAACTGCTTGCAGAAGAGAAGTGCTGTAGAGCTTAGTGCGGTGCCTTTCCCTCACCCAGGCAGCATTTCATTGGAAACTTAGCAAATTTTGTAAAAGCAAAGTCAGCACATGTTGAAGTGGGATTTTTTTTCAGTATATGAGGAATAGTAATACACGTCAAGCCCTCATTCCTAATCCATTGTAGCAGTTTGAGCAGTATTTTCTGAAGGGCCAAATGGGGAGGAGAAAAATAAAAGCCACTAGTACTGCTTTAACAGAGTATTTCTGGTTGCTTTGTTAGGCTGGTAGCTGACATTAAAAAGATTTTTTTAAGGGAAGGATTGCTACCTTGCATAAGTAAAGTATTTAATTTGAGTTTCAACATAATGTGATGGTTACTGAGCACAGCAATAATGTAGGCCTGCAGGTTGCCCTGCTGAGAGGCCTGTTTTTACAGCTCCTGGATGGAGGAGGATAATCCCTAGATGAGAAGCACTTGGCAGGGTGCTCCACGCACCTGCGCTCAGCCTCCTGGCGCCCGTTGGTGTTGAGAACGTGTAGCCTCGCTCGGCGCTTGCTGCCCGAGGGAGTCACACAGCTTCACGCTGAGCTCTTGTCCTCTGCTCGGGGGCTGGTTTTGTTTCATCGGTGCGAGGGACGTGCTCTTCCTCCGTAGGCAATGTCTGCTGGGATAGGTCATGTCAATACAAAAGGTTATGTTGCATAGAGTTACTTCTATCTGTCTATGAAATGAATTTTTTATTACAAATCGGTCACATAATCTTGGATTCCAGAAATTACTAAAACCCCAGAGGGATATCCGATGATTTGGCAGTCACTGATTCTGAGATTGGTCTTTGCCGATCACAAATTCAGAGTAGCAAATAGAGCTTACCTTCAAGTCGTGTGTTGAAAAAAAGGGAGCTGGCAATTTAGCTCACATGTGAGTTCAGATCTCCAGGTCTTATACAGGATGTTGTCTTCTACATGACACTTAGATGTTCAAAACCAGAGTATAACTCCCATGGCACTTTATTCCTTGAGTGAAGTCAGCTTCAGAGTTACACGGTCATTATTTATTTATGATAGTGCTTGCTAAGTAATACCTGCTTCCTAAACACAAAGCACCATCCTTTGCTCTGAAGAGCAACTGCAGCATAGTTCATAAGACAAAAAAGTTCACAGAAGGTAAGGACTGGTTGAAACACAGGTGAGTGTGACATCCCTGGGAGCTTCAAGTTGTGCTGATTTTAAGTCCACGCTGAACTGGAGCATTTCCAGAAAAACTGATCCAGAACTGGGAGAAGACACGCTGAGAGACCTGCGAGCATAAAGAGTCGATGAAGCTGCATCTCGGTAGGAAGGTTCTTTCTGAACAGCAAAGTGCAGGCACCAAGCAGCCAAAGCAATCGCGCCCGGTCTGCAATGCATGCAACACCGGTACCGCAGGCGTGATTTGTTAGCAGCAGTGTCCACGTGCCGGTGCTGGCTCTGGGAACTGCCCCGTTCCTCCAGCCACGGCTGGGAATTTCTTTGTCAGTCTGCGGTTTTACAGCCATTTAGCCATGAAAGAAAAACTCACCCGGTTTCACAAACCTAATCCGTAAAGCTGTACAGAGTCGGCGCTGAGCAAAACAAAAGGTAGCCATGGGAAGATCAAAGAGCATTATGCCTTCCTCGGTCTCTGCTGCCTCCCTGTTAGCACGCACGACTTCTCATTCACTCATATTCCCAACGCGAGAGCCTTAAATCTTCCTTAAGTGATATCTTCTCAGGTTAATTAATCTCTAGGCTTAAACTTGCTGTGAGCAGCAGGAAGTCCAGCCTGAAGTCAGCAATGTTACGATTGCATCTTCTAATACTGTTTATCCCGCATTAGTGTTTACTTAAGGAGAAAATTGATCTGTAACTGATATTTCAGTCTTCCAGAGCTGTTGTTGGGCAGCCCAGTGCACAAACGTTTAACGACAGACAAATATTTAAATCCTATAATGGTAGGTGAGTGTTGAAATATGCGGCTTTCTTCACCATATAGCTATCCCAGACTCAGGTCTGATTACTGCCAGATTTGTTTGCATCTCCCTTTAAAATGCTCAGGATTTCAGAACTGTAGTATGTAATGCCCGCTTGCCTCAGAACACCAAACTCAAATAAAAAGTGCTGCCACAAAGAATATGTTTCACCACTGATCAGTCTCAGCGTAGCTAGTGATGAAGCCAATGTTTGTTTCTCCTCTAACGTTTCCCTTAGCCGCATCTCCTGAAATCAGGTTATGAGGCAGCTGCAGCACTGAAATTAGGAGCATCAATCTTTTATGTTTTGGACAAAGAAGGAGGAGAAAAACAATTGCTTTCCACTGAATAGATACTAGTGAGAGATACACCATCATAATGTCCATACATAAACCAACTACTACACTTGCGAGTAGCTTTACATATTTGGGCTCACATGCTGCTAATGCTTGAAGGCTGATATTCAGCACTGTCAAGCACTTGGTGCGTTTAATACAGTTCTCTGGGAAACAATATTTTTTTTAGAGAAATTATGACACTGAGCAAAAAGCTTTAGGGCAAACCAGAAAAAGGAGCTATTCCTTATATGAAATGAGTGTGAACATATGTTCTTTGATCATTAACATGGCTATTTTCTAATTATTTCAATTTACAAGAGATTTTAATATCATATGTCTCATGCTGGCTCATAATGTTTGGTTTTTTTTGTGTTTTTTTTTTTCCTCTTCAAGACAGAACTAACTGCAGCACACACTTGTGGTGTCAAACGCAAGGTTATGGAGTTAGATAGGCAATTGAATTCCTTTCCCACCTGTTCTTGTTCCCCTTTCTCTGAACACTTTATGGTCATTATAATTCAGGTGGTAGCATTTCTGTCTGGCACAATGTCGATAGAACAGGTGAAAAAAAAATTTGGGAATCTTTATTCCACTGGGGGGGGGGGGGGGGGTGGAAGTGGAGTAAAAGAAGAATGCACAAGAGAAATGTGAAAAATACAGCAAGCACTTGGCATTGCTTCCAACGAGGAAGAGTTGAAAGCACTACATGAGCTGTCTGAGGCACCGCAGTGGAAACGCTCACTTCCAAACCACCAGAGCTGCATTATAGTGCTGCTCTTCATGTTTGTGCCATAAAGCTCCTTGGCAGGCAGTCATGATATGTTTTATTACAAGCCCATCAACTCAGAAATACCTAATGCGTTCCCAACCGCCAAGTGAGAGGGAGCTCAGCACTGACATCTCATCATCTTCCAGTGCCACCCTGTCTGGAGACTTCTCCATCGGGCAGAATAACTCCATTAAAATACTATAAAGACTGCGAAGAATAACAAATCACAGAGTGACACTATTATCTCATGAATTTAGCAGATTATTGTTTAGCTGTATTCAGTAATGGCATCTTATTTATTTTGCCTGAAAATAACAACCATCAGGGGAACCAGGATGGCATTTTGTGCCAGATAAAATCCCTCATGGGTGGCAGCTGTGCAGTTCCTGGGCCGAGGCTGCCTAGGCGCTCTCACTCGGCTGAGAAATGAGGCAGCTAACACGTTAACATAACCTGACTCTTAAAATCTGTCTGGGACCTCATGGATTCATTCCAGTAGTATTTTGAGCCGTGCCACGAGGCTGTTGATTCACACACCTACGGGGAGAAAAGGCCAGTGTCTGCCTGCTGTTCGTCATTGCAGAAGATGTGGCGCCTCTCAGTGCCGTGGTACCTGCAGCTGGCCTGCATCTCTTATTGGGGTTGATGCACATACAAATACAACGGGTGAGTACTTCATGAATACCACAACCTGATTTATTCTACACTTGTTTTGCCATGAGATGCCTGAAGTGTCTGTCTCTGTATGTTGCAACGGGGAGAGGTTTTTCATCGTTCCTAACATGACGTGCTGTTTGCCTCTCAATCTGCTTGAGCCGGCGCTCTTCCCTGAGGGCGCTGAGCTGTGATTAATGCTGTGGTCTGCCTTTAAATGCAGCCCTGCTGCTGCTGCTAGTTGCGGTAATTTTCAATAATTTAGTAAGCACAAAGGCAATCTACCGATGCTGTAGAAAAGCGAAGCCTGCAATAGCACAGCAAGGCTGCTGCAAGAGATGGGGAAGGGACAGAGCCTTTTGGTTATGGCCACGTCTCAGTTTCCCGAGCAAAACTGATAAAAGTTTGATTGAACATTAATAGCCTATTAAGAATCCAGTTGTGAACATTGCCCAGTAAGAATGCTGCCAGCCACAGCTTTTGTGAGAACAAATAAGCTGCCTGTTGCAGAGTTCATGATTTATTTATGGACATGTGTGGCTCATTCATACCATGCCCCAAATCAGGACGTTTCTCATTATATTTGCGCTTGCCAGCGACTCTGTGCTGGGAAGGAAATGCAGTTGCTTGCTCTCAGGCTGTTTACCTTCTGTGAATGTTGAGCAGGGTCTTTGCCAAGACTTTGGATTCAACTCCTCAAATGGCCCAGTTATTTCCCCAGTCATGTGTATTAAACTACTGCTCCCTTTAATCTTGGCAATTTCAGGCTGCAGCATCCATCTGTTTGGAAAAAGAAACCCAAACAGAAAGTGCTGCTTGAAATGATCACAGATTTACTTAGCTGCAGCTTCAAAAGGTTCTTATTTATACCTCATTACATACCAGGGAATAAGGAGATCTGCCTCGGACAACTGGAGCTTAATCCTTACTCTTAGATGACTCCAGTAGACTTCTGTCAACGTCCAATATCTTACTTTAAAGTTACACAGCAAGTGATTGCATCATCATTTGTCCAGCCATTTAGTGTCACGCAGAGAACTAAATCTGCACAGAAACCTTCTTGATTTCATTTGCTAAGGCTTAAGAAGTTACAGCAATTTTCCACACTGCCCAGATTGCACACCCTACATCCCTCCTTTATTCCCTGGCCATTTAGACCTCACAAGCAAAGCGTGCTTTGTTGTTGAACATCCAAGCAGATCTCGACTTCTAGCAAGCCCTGTATGGCCCCAGCAGTTTTCAGAATGGAAAATAACAAATTCTTCAATTTATAATCAGTGTCATATCCCCAAATGATTGGGGATTGTTTCCTCCTTGCTCCCAGCCCGTCTCCCGTGCCTCTCGCCTCCCCTTGGCCTCCGATCATCTTCTGTGCTCACAGCCTGCTGCCCAAGGCGGCTGTTCCTCTCAGCTCTTTGGCTGTACAACTATTGCTGTTAAGTGCTTTTAATTAAAAGGATGGAAGGATGCTTCCAGATTTCATGAAATTGAAGAAAATGATCATTACTTAAAATAAAAGTGTAGTGTTTGCCCTGAACTTAATATTTTTACAAGTTGCATAAGTAATTTGGCACTAATTGCATGATTATTTTATTAGGTAAGAAATACAATTCTTAATTTAATTATTTTTTTACCAAGTACAATGAGGAATTATTTTAACTTCATAAACAATTCTGACTTGCATATTTACTGCCTTTTCTGCCAGGCTGATGCTGCTAGAAGTCGAGGTAGCTTATGCTACATAAAGTAAGTAGCGATACGTGATACTTTAGATTATATCAGGTAAAATGTACCTGAATTCTGAGCTCAGTGATTGAAATATACTTGCTGTTTAAAAAAAGCGAGGAGCTGGGGTGAGGTGTGACTGTACAAGTCCATGGCATTGATCCGAGCTGGCCAGTCAGTTATCATCAGAAGTCCTGACAACAGACTAATAGGTTTTTCTGAAGATCCAGCCGGATTTTTCCAGGCAGTGTCTCACAGTGTGCCAAGTGGGATCATACCTGCTCCACACCATATTGATCAGCCTAGGGCACGCGCTCACTCCTCTTCCTCCCCTCAGCTTCCCATTGTGTCTGGGTTGAAAGGAATATTGTAAGAGCAGGCAGCGAGCTGGTCCACAGCCGTGGAGGCTCCTCTCCTCGCTGCCCTTGCTAGGCTAGTGCCAGCCCTAGCAGCGTGCTGCCTCGCTTGCTTAACGTTACTCTCTTTTTCTCTCTGGAGAGAGAAAGGTGCTACGGAGGAGCTTTGCTTTGCAATAAACATATAGCAACAACAACAACAATTAATAATTCCCAGATAAAGGAGGAACTCTCACTGCCCATGCCCCTGGTGCAATTTCAGTAACAAATGGAGCAGCCGTGTGTTCGTGGGCTGATTCTGCATTACCCTGGTAAGATGGTTACTGCTGCTTGTAGTGTGAGGAGCTCTTCCAGCCCTGTATTTAGAGGAGCAGCAGCAAGGACTGGGCTGGAGCTGTGCTCCAGCAGATGAGGCTGCCCTGTTGCAAGTGTCTAAGGAAGTGCACAGTGCTGCATTAACCTGCTGCACCAAAAATTACATGGGGTTGTGAGGCAAGAAAAGCCCTTCTGGGGCTCCGGGCGTGGGCAAGAGCCCACGGCCGTGGGTGCTGCAGCAGCAAGGACACTGCCTCTGCCCCGGGAGGACAGGGACAAGGAGGTGACATTCATGGGGCCAACGTTGAGCTGGTGCTGACCTACAGGACCAGGTGCTGGGGGGATTGTGCAGGGCTCGGAGCTGTTCAGGCATGGGAGAAGGGGCTGGCCTCTGGGCTTCGAGTGCAGACTGAGCAGTATGGGAAGTGCTGCTGGTTCTTGTGTACCTCGCTCAATCTTTCCGGCTGTTTTTCCTGCAGAAGCCCGAGCTCAGCTGCGGCCCTGAGGGACCCTGAGATGCAGGCACAGCAGCCTTGCTCTGCACAGATCTGACCATGCATGGACTCCCACCGGTAAGTGAAAAACTCTTCCGAGCATTATGCCTCATCTCCATGCATGCTTCAGTGACAGGAGAGCTCTGCGTGATTCCGGATCAGCTGCTCAGAGTACTGCACAGCCCGTAAGAACCCCAACTTGTACCTGTCACACACGGCAGTGTCCCTCGGGTGGGCCAGCAAGAGGGAAAGGTGCGGGTTAAAGGGAAAGGTGGGCCCCTTAGAAGGCCCCATCGGCGAGCAGGAAAGCAGAGGGCTGTAAACACAGCATATATACAATATTTACAGTATGTGAGTGGAAATGAGCTTTAGTTGAATCCTGTGAGCCTAGGCAGAGCAATTCAGTCCTCCGCACTGTACAAGACCATAATTCTGGTAGTTCCAATTTGCCAGCCATTTGCAGAAGATTATCTCCCTTGCACACATTATCCTCTTCAGATTTTAAATGAACCCTACCATATCTGGACATATAATTTCAGTGAAGGGGGAAAAACAAATTCCAACTAAAAAGCAACGCTCAGGCTAATATTTAAACATCGGAGTTAGTAAAACAGAGAAAATAATTTAAGTCTAATGGCCAATAAAAGTTTAAACTAGCTTTGTCCTATTTCAGGGAATACTCATGGAGACATTTCCTACTGTACATTGAAGGTCTTTCCTGGAAAAATGTGAATATACAGGTAGCAGGCTGGTGGGTTTTTGGCTGATGCTTGTAGGGAAAGAACAGGAAAAGTAATTCTGCAGATGGGCAAACCTCTGCATGCCCTGCTGCTGTCTTGCAAACTGCAGCAGCTCCTTGGCAAGCTTTAGTTGAACAAATAAACATTAGTTAAGTAAATAAACTTTTGTAAGACAACTAATCACACAGAAAGTGCCAGGCAGAGGTGCAGGTGACAGCCCCAGCTCCCCTCTGAGTGCTCTCCTGCTCCCATGGAGCACAGATCACATTCATCAGCTGCCTTCGGTTTAGGCAGGGCAGGGACGAGCGTGGTGCTGCATCACTTGTGGCAGCGCTCCCTCCAAGCCCTTCCCCAGCCTCAGGAGAAACCCCAGCAGGCTTCTTTGGAGAAACCCAGCGCCGTGCTGGGCTCTGCCCTGCTGCCATCCCCTGGTGCAATGGGCACGGAGGAGGCAGCTCAGCTGTGGGTGATGGCTTCCAGTTTGGACAGGCGGGTGCTTGGTGCAGGAACCCAGCAGAGTTGTCCTCACACTGAGGAAGGCATACTTATTTGTACCAGTGTAAGGCCAGCTTTGCTGCCATGACTTACAAAACCCACGGGAAACAAGAGCAGAGTCCTCCCCGTGCACACGCTGCTGGGACAGACCCCGCAGCAGCACCACAGCTCCACTGCTGCCTGCGCAGAGCTGGGGCTGAGCACACCGGCCTTGTGCTCAGTGCGGCCAGGATGCGGTCCTGTCCCCTGTAAGGTCCTATCCTGAGCCACCCCGTCTCCTTTGTTATGCCATTTCACTCTCACTAATTGCCTCGCCACTCTGCTTGCCGGGACATGGCCAGGCTGATTGAATCCTTTCTGCTCCGAAGAACTTGTCAGCGCCGCGCCCGTGCGGACAGACAGACGCTGACTACAGAGCTCGCCATCCGTTCTCCCTGTCAGCCAGGCCTAGCTAAATTAATATCCGTTTTAACCGGTGTGTCTTTGCCTATCTGCTGCACAACCCCTGCTCCCTCCCTCCTATTTCTTATCCCGTTCTGCCGGATGGCAGCCAGAACACTGTAAGTGATGGGTGTAGAGGAGTATAGGCACAACAGGAATACTGAATGTAGATAGAAAGGATAAGGATGGATACAGTTCAGGATTTCCTCAACCACCAATGGGAGAAAATCAAAGGCAGGCAGGATCTATCAGTGCTTGACAGCCTGGGTTTAGTCTGGGGGAAACTCTGACCTCCAGATAAGAAGGGAATTGTGTGCCTTCAGAGAAATGAGGGTGTTCGGCACTGCGTGAGGCTTCATCCCTGCCCTAGGACTGTGCTACGAGCAGACCCACTCCTGCCTGCTCCCTGCTCCTTCCCAGCTCAGTCCTTTGCAAAGCTGCTGGAGGGGTCCTGTGCCCTGGCCCCAGGAGCAGGAAAGCCCCTGCTCCACTTTAATAGCTAAGTAGTCACAGAGGCTCCTCGTGCCCTTCAGTACTCTGCTGGACTGCCGTCTGTCTGTTCCACTTCCATTTCACTCCCTCTGAAATAAGGAACATTTTAGACGTCTCTGAGTACAAAGAGGGAAGGAGTCCCTGGTGTTTAAAACGATCCTGAGACTTGAAGTGCTTGGTAAGAACAGGAGCTATTTTAAAGTTCTGCTGGCTGTTTGGAGTGCTCTGTTTTAACAATGATTGCTTTCTGGAAATCCTGTTTTCCTTTGAATTACTTAAATAAAGACTTGCTTCGTGTCCTACCAGTAACAGTGTTGTCCTTCGCCTTTCCTCCAAGCCCCACGTGCTTGCTCTCAGCATCCTTTGGGATGAGTGGGCTTCCCTTGCAGCCTTTGGCTCTCTGCCTGTGTGACTGGGTGTTGATGGCTGCTCGTGAGCGGTTTGTATTTGGGGTGTACAGCCACCACCATGATACCCTGGGCTAAGTGTCCCACCAGCACTTCCCCCGGGGCTGCTCTCCCCTTTCCTCCAGGCATGGCAGCACTGTCCCCCTCCTGCAGCTGGTGCCACCGCCTCCTTGCTGCAACAAGCACTGGTGTCACCTCGACGGCGGAGAGCACCTGGAGCAGCGCACATGAAACAAGCAATCTGAGATACGAAGACTGCCAGGAGTAAAAGGAATATTTGATCACACGCCCTCCTCTCTCCTCTGTACTCTGCTCGGCAGCCTCCCCTGGGGCCGGCACCTTGCCGCCCTGCTCGTGTCTGCGCCGAGCCGGCAAGCTGGCGGCAGCTCCTCAAGATGGCAGTGGCACAGGAATAGCAATGAGGAGGGAAGGTGATCTCCAGCCTGCAGTTCTGCGCAGGCCTGCCTTTCCTGCTCCCTTGCATTCTCGCTGTTTCCACTGCCATCTCCTCTCTGCTGCTTTGTATTTTCCATCATCTCTTCCCCAGCCCTGGTCCCTCTGCTCCCCAGGATGGCCTCGGGCAGGATGCTCAGTGGGCAGCACAGCAGGCAGGGATGGGGTGCCCAGTGCATCTTTTGCCTTGCCCTAGATGAACCATCCCTTCCATCCAGCCTTGTGAAAGCCAGCAATCTTCAGGAGCAGCAGTCTAGTTGCAGAAGACCACAGCTCATCACTTGCAGGTTTAAAGGACACTCCAAGAGTTTGATACTTCTGCACCTTTCCCACGCTATTAAAAAAAAAAAAAAAAAAAAAACACAGGTATTTTGCCTCATTCATAAGAAACAGGAGCTGCTCAGCCACTTACCTCAGAGGCAGCTTCAGGAGCTGAGAGCACATCCCTACAATTATAGGAAAAGCTTGCATCCGGTCTCCTCCTGTTTCTTCCAACATGCACCTTACTAATGCCATGCTCCAGCTTTCGCATGTTGCAGGCTGTTCGACGTTTCCCAGACCGGACCTTGGCATCAACACTTACCAGAGTCCTTTCAACAAGTCTAGCAGAGCCACGCTTCACATGTGAGACTTTGTGTCAGCTGGGAATTTTTTGGTGTCAGAAAGCAGGAGAACACCTCGAGCCGCATCCTGACCCCCCCCCACCCCGCACCCAGGCTGCAGCCCCAGCAGCTGCCCTCCACTGGGGCATGACCAGCCCCACCATGCCTGGCCGATTTTCCCTGCTCTGGGTAATGCTGCTGTTAAGAAGGAGCAAGGAGAGTGGCAGTGTTTTTCTGTGACTAAGAAAAGGTGTACGTGGCCTTGATTGCAAATGAAAAATTAAGGCCCCGTGTCTTGCATTCATTCCTACTTGATTACACACTGGTACGTAAACAAATCTTCAGCCTGGTGCCTGAGGGGTGTCAATGATCCACCTTTTCTTTCACTCACCTCTCCTCCAGCAAATCTATAATGCATTTAATCTTCAGCAGTCACTCTCCTCAGTTTTTAAATGTCTAATTTGCTGCTGAGTGCAGCTCCAATTCTCTCTGTGCCGCCGTTTTAACTCTCTGCCTTGTGTTTGCCCAATTGGTTGTCTGCTTGGATGGAGAGACCCGACTGCACCTGATCCTTTGGAGAGAGGGAGGGGGAGAGAAGCTAACTGGAGGGCAGAGACTTTCCAGTGTCATTGTCCAAGCAACACCTCTGTGCTTTGGGAGGCTACCTGTTTTGCTCACACCGCAGCTAGCAGGCTGCTGTCAAGCAAGTCTTTCCCCCGTGCCAAGAGCAGGCTCCCCGGCCCTTGGCTGGCTGGAGCAGGCATGCGGTGCCTGGGCTGTGCTGCCAGCAGGCACGAAGCCTCCTGCAGCCCACGGCAAAGCAGGAGGTGGGGATTGTTTCACCAAACCTCATGTGTTTTTTTTCCCAAGCACCCAGACTCACTCTGACCCTTCCAAGGCTGCTCAGGCTCGCCTTGTGAGTGCAGCAGAGAGGTGCCCGCAGCTCGCCTTGCCCAGGGAAGTGCGCGCCCATACGGCAAACCAACAGGGCTGGTGCAAGAGGAGGGAACAGGGTGCAGGGTGCTGGCAGAACCACGTCCCTGGCAGCCCCCTCCCCAGCCCGGCAGCCTGGTGCTGGGGCAGCCCCTGACCGCTCTTCCTCTGCGCCCCCACCATCATCCCCACTCGCCCTGAGGAGCCCAGTGTCATCACTGTAACTGGCAGCCCCAGCGTGCTGGGGACACTGGGCACTGCCCTCCCACCCTGCCTGTCCTCCCAGCTGCGGCCACTTCTCTGCCACGCTTGGGGACACTCAGCACCAGCCCGGCCCTGCCCGCAGCCGGCTGCGGGTGTCAGCCGTCTGCAGGGGCTGGCAGCCCTTCCTGCCCTGGGCTGCCTGTGTGTCTGTCTGGGACTGCTCTACAGGAAAGGGGGTTTTGGGGCTGCGTCTGGATGTGTCCTCTCTAGGGTGCTGTCGGTATCACCATGGTTTGTCTGTGAAACCTGCGTTTTATGTGTGGTTACGGTTGTTTGAGTAGCACGCTCACATTTAGCTTCGTTGTAGTGGGCACGTTGGTCAAAAGGCTGTGAGGTTTGAAAGGCTTGTTTAGTACATAGAGCCACAGAAATAAATGCATTCACACCCATCTAACTCAGCCTGTTTGTAGCACTTACAAATTACAGTTATTTGTCTATAGGTGTCTTGTCAAAATTCATTGTTAGCTAAAGTGAGTTGCAGGTGGGGACTAGGAAGAGCAAGGATGCCTGCTCTGGAAACTGTGGGACAAAATACTCTTTAAACCAGAATTGTCTAACCTGGACATAAAAGAATATTCTAGCAATGTGTCTAGTACATTCTGTACGTGCTCCTATGGTCAAGCAGGACAAGCACTCTCATCTCGCCCCAGCGCACACAGAGCTTGCCTGAAACTGCTAGGCAGCCTTACAGCAGCACCCACAGCAGCACAGGCAATCCCCCAGCAGCCTGGGGGTGTCCCAGCCTCTCTCACACAGAGCTCTTGGCTGGTTTGGGAGCAGAGAGATGATCCGTAACATGGTTTTCTTCCTCTCAAGCACTGCCTTCTTGTTTATGCATAGGTGAGCAAAACGGGCCTGACAGCAGGCCTGGCTCAGAGTCCCGCATGGTCTGGGGGCGCTGGGGATGCTGCTTGAGTTCAGAGGAGCTGTGGGTTATCTCTAGGCTGCAGCTGAATAGGCAGAAAGCTGACATCTCCCAGGTCAGCGTAATACCATGTTCGTGTTCAGCTTCTTGATTTTTTTTTATTTTTTTTTTTCCCCAAGATTTCTCAGGGATATATTTGAGATGCAGTTGCGAGGCTAGTCTGCTTGGAGCAAAACTTATTCAGGTTATCAAACACCACATAAAGCTTAAAAGGCATCCTTCTCTGTATGTGTATGTATGTTTTTTTATTTTTTTTACCCTATTCTGTTGAGGTCTAAGGCTTTTGCTTTCCCTGGCTTTTATCTAGTCATTTGAAATGACTCCTACAATATTTAATCTTTATCAGAAACTGTAAGCCTTGTATTTATTTTATGGGTCAGTTGTTCATCCTTTTTCCTTGATGTTCTTGCTGGAGCGGGATTCTGGAGGGGGGGAAGAGGGGGGTTGGAAAAAAAAAAAAAAAAAGACCTGCTTGTTTCTGCCCGTCAACATTTGTCCAAATGACAGGCAAACAAATCAGAGCTCTGAAGGCTAATAGCAGGAAGATAAATCTGGCAGAAAGTAAATGGTTGCATGAAGGGGATGTTGGAAATTTCCATCCTCAGCCACAGTATCTGGAGAGGACAGGAAGATTGCAATCCATGGCCCGGGTCAGGCTGTGGCACTCCTCTATTTGCATAACCATGTTTTTCGCAGTGAGAGATTACGATATCAGAGAAGCTTAAACTCAAAAACCCTCAACGCTATCAGTGCAGCCACGGCTTCCTCCAGCTTGTCTGGAGTGGGGGTCTTGTCCAGTATGAGCCTGTGGGTGGCATGCAAGGATTCTGGGTTTCCAAAAAAAAAAAAAACTTCAGAGCTTTAAAAGTCCCAATGTCTGACTTCAAGGTGAAATACCCACTGCTCTCATTGTCATCTTCGCTATGTAAAAAGCTTTCACTTAGAATTCAGCTGAATAAAAGATCAGTATTACGGGGGAGAGACAGCACTAAAGGTAAGAAGGGTCTACAGAATTTACTATAGGTGCTGCAGAGACATAAATCTGAAGGAGGAAAGTGCTCCCTAGACATCCAAAATCTGTTTTTAGGATCCCCCCCGGTAGCCTCTGGTTCTTGGAGTGCAGAGGAAGACGCATGGAGAGACATCCTACAGAGGACTTGTTGCCCTGTGGGTGGGCAGCTTGAGGGATGAAGCAAGACTCAGAGGCTGCTACAAGCATAGGGACTTGGAAGGAATGATTATGAATCATTTGGGGATAGAGAAGTGTTTACTGGTTTGTAGACCCCGCGCTGTAGAAAGGCAATGAATATTTCATGTATTAACAGTATCTGAAGTGTGGAAAGGTGAAGATTCTCCCTCCCCCCCATTTTTTTTCCCAAAGTCAGGAAAATCTGTCAAAACATTTATCAGAAATCTGTATAAACTGGCTAAGCGCTGTGAAGAGCTAATCTGCGCAGAGCTAATAAGAATGAACAAAGTAACCATAGACTTGCCATGGGCGTTCTTGATAAGGATTTATCATAGGAAACTCAGGTGAAATATAAACTGCCTCTGGAATCATGATGCAAATGTGTTGTTTTAAAATGGGAGCAGCCTGGGGGAGCCATCCGATTGTCTGCAAGGAAGAGTGGGGCTCCCCGGAAAGGTCGCAGCTCTGCTGCAGGCACCCACCGATGGGTGCAGGTCCGAGCGGGGGCGTCTTCTGCAAGGCACGCAGCCTGGGCAGCTGGTGTGGGAGATCAGAGGAGTGGGAGAGGACGGTATGTGGGTACAACCCAGGCAGCATGGGATGTTTTCTGAACAGATAATTATTACAGTTGTGTTTTCTTGCTTCGTGATATAACCCGACCGGTGTGCAAGTAACGGTATTGTCCCATCAGGGCGTTGTAGCTGCCTGGGCTGCCTCGGGTGCCACCCATGTGCAGTGTTTCTCCTGGCCAGAACCCAGTGCCATGAGTAGTCCCTTTCCTTCGGCCGACGAAGTTTGGCTCCCTGCTTTTGACGCAGATCTTGAAGATTTCTCTGATGACCTTTATGCGCCTTGGGGACTCTCTGTGTGACTTACATTTAACTCAAAATGTAAATAGCCTAATTGGTGTACCGTTGAAACTGCCTGAGAAGCTCATTGTTTGGGAGGAGAAATCTCTCATTCCCCCATCAATTAATCTTTGGCTGCAGGAGCCTGGAGCTCACGTATCAATGGGAAGATTGGCAGCTTGCAGAAAAGAGAAAAAAATGACGCAATCGGTGGGGGGAACGGGAAGACTGTTGTCTCGAAGAGAGGTGGGACTTGGTGGCATCCATGTCCCTTTCCCTGCAAGGCTTTGCAGGAACAGGTCACGTCATAACGCCCTCCCTATTCTTCCCATCTTCTTCTGTGGTACCTAAACACCCAAGTCAGAGCAGAGAGTACTGCAGTACGTCAGTTTTACATGGCTTCAGGCACGGTGTAAATCATAGCGTAGCTTATGCGGGTGGCTCAGTGCTGCTGCCTGAAGGCAGACGAGCTTGAGGTAGCTCTGGTGTGCCATTTGCGGAGTATTTCTTTCTTTCTTTCTCCCGAGCCCCTGGTAACCCATGGACTTGTGCTTTTATTACTGAACCCAAGGCAAAGCGCTCCACGCCTGGCTCTGGTCTTCTGTGGGCTCTACAGGTCGCCAGCGGCTCTGCCTTAGGGTGGCTCTGAGCTGCCATGGTGCCGGGGGGGGGTCTCCCCTCTGCTGCCTTCACTCACTCCATCTGCATTGCCCCGCTGAGAAAACTGCCCCAGGCTGGGTGCCGCAAATAGTAAGGCAAGCCCTGGGACCGCTCCTGCTGGGGGCTAACCCCTGCCTCGCTGCTGGCAGTAACACAGATAACTTTCTTCCCACTTCAGTTTCCATAGGAAGCAGTGCTTGTTCAGGAGTGCAGCGTGCCCTGGTCTTGACCTGAAATTAAATTAGAAGGAATATATTTCCTCTGCCAGGTGAAAAGTTGGACACAAAGAAGAGCAAGAGCTTGAAGAAGCGGTGTGTTACCCCTCATGTGTAATAGCCGGGTCCATTCTTGTAGCGCTGTTTTAGGTCACCTCTCTGCATCCTCCCTGTCCAAATGTGGAGAGCTTGTTCTTCTGCTTTGTTCCTTTCCTTTCATTTTGGAGGGTTAAATGCTTAGTTCTCCTGTCAGCTGTCACTGTTGAAAGTGTTTGTGATTGACCTGCGTGGAGAAATGGACAGGCATCTCAGAAAAATGGCAGTTTGAAAAGCGGGTGTTTTCCAGGCTGTTGATTTACCGATTTGCATCGCATTTAGCGGCTGGGGCTGGGGGTGAAGGCACTGGTTGGCAGCTGGATGCAGCGACGCCATGCAGGATACCTCCTCAGCACCCCTGCAGGGCTCCTCGGACCGATCCTGATCTCTCACGCGGGGCAGTGCAGCCCTGTCTCGGCTGCAGCACTTCCCCTGCAGGGCTTCGCGCCGGGCTTTGAAGCCTTTTGCAGCTCTCTCCTTGCACTTCAGGTCTTCATCCTCAGCACGCCCGCATGCTGTAGCCTTCTGACCTTGCAAAACTTCAAATGTGTGGCGTCCTCTTGTTTGTGCCAACACCGGGTTAAGCATTTCGGGCTGCGTGTGGTGAGTAGAGGCTATCAGCATCCCAGGCTACAAGGGCTGCGGGTGAGCTGAGCTCCTGTCTGGGAGATCTGAGATGCACAAACTCAATTCATTTGTGTTCTTAGCTTCATGCTCATTATCCTCCAGAGCAGACAGTGGGATGGCCCTACAGACTTTGTTTTCTTTTAAGAGAACCTGGGTGGCATAGCATGAGCTCAAATAATGGCCCAAGTGTTGTCTGGAGAGAAATAGTCCAGATATGGCAGAGACAACATTTAAAAACCTCATTTAAGTGAACACAATGAGAGGGCTCTTGGGTAGAAGGAGAATTAATTAATTTCATTCCTATGTAGATACTTTTAATTAAACGTAAGTGTATGGTCTTTTAAAGTACATCAAAAACAACCCGAGCCACTGTACAACTTTGCCTAGCAGGAGGAGGATGGGGGCAGTGAGATTTAATTTTTTTTTAGAGTGTTAAGGAGGAACATGCATCAGAGCGGGAGAGCGTGTACTGAGACCCTCCTTTCTTTCGTCCCCTCTGTGCAAGCAGTCAGGAAGCAGCCTGATGCATGGAGAACAGCGACGGGTGATGTGGCCTCCCTGCATTTTGTGGAGGTGCAGGTGAGTGAGAGGATCTTGCTTTAGCGATGTCTGCTCAGGAGGACCTCCCGGATGAGGTTTCCAGGGACAGGAGGAAGAAAGGCAAACAACTTGCTGAGTGATGCCTTGGCCCAGATGAAAGCAGAAGCTCAATTTTCAGAGATGTAAATGGAGTGAGGTTTCATCCTCACCAGCTTTATATTAGGAATGAAGGGCTTAAAGGAGAAATTAGTTTCTTCATATTCCCTGCTGGCATTTTAATGAGGTAGGCTGTAAAACAGCTGGTGGAACAGAGGTATATCAAACTGCATAGCCAACCAGATAATATTTGAGGAGAATGAACTGGTCACCTTGTGAAGTCTCCCTTTGGTGCACTAAAGCATGAAGGCATGTCTCTAGAGAAACTGAGACAGCAGACATGGAGATCTGGGAGACCTCAGCCCCTTTCGAAACTCCTGCCTATCTCTCAGAGGTCAGAACAACTGTTTCTCCCTAGGTCAGAACATCCATTTAGACCTCTCTGAGTTAAGTTTATGGCTGCCATGGAAACACTGCAGCTGGGAGTCTTCCCTTCCCATGACTTGGTTTCCCTGTGTGTGAAACAGAAGGCACTGATGGGGTGACTAGATGAAAACACAGAAGCACCTGAAAACTCCGGGGACAAAAAAAAAACACCATTTGTGCATTAGTGCAAAGTGTTTTGGTCACTTACAGATCAAGTCATTGCTACGTGAAGTGCTGAAGGAAAGCAGAACGAGGTCCGTTTTATTTTACTTGCTGAAACTGAATTTCTTCCCACATCCTAAATCCCCAGTATTCCCAGATTCTTGAGAGCAATTTGGGTCCTTGGGGCAGTAATATCAAGAAAGGCTAAACTTTACCACGTGTTTATTACTGAGCTCGCTGAATAAGCTAGTGATGATTCCCTGACTCCAGCAGGTGATAGATAGGCACAATTAAATATTTATAAAGTGTTGGTTTCTGACAGACATAGGGAATTCAGCCAAATAGTACTCCGTTTTCCTCAACCCTTGCTTAAAATATGAAGATAAACAAGGAATGGGAGTTGTGTTTGTTCCTTCATTAGAATACTTTTCCCCACAGTCCTCTCTAGGGGAAGTAAGTCTTACCAAATACAGATGGTATATTTTTCCCCCTCATAGGTTGAATAGGGAAAAAAATAAAGATTGGAAAGCTGCTGTGATTTGCTAGGCTGAATATAGCATTACTGGAACAACACACACTGCTTTCAAACATTAGATGTGCCCTAATGTGAAGCAAGCTTGGAAACAGCTGTGCAGCACCCTCGATGCTCTGAGCCCGTCCCTGTGGGCACAGCAGCCCCTGCTTCACGCCACCTGTCCCATGCCAGCATCCAGCCAGACCCCATCCCAGACCCAAGGGGGGCTACCAAAGGCTCCAGCTGCAGTTCTCAGCTGCATCGCTGCCTTGCTTTGGGGCTTGAAAGGACCACCTTTCATAGGAAAAGGTCTCCCAGCATCTGCAGCGGGACTGGCCAGGCCCTCTGAAAGGGCAGGAAAAGCGTTTTTCTTGTAACAGCAGGGGCAACCACTTCAGGAAACGTTCTCTTCTTGCATCCATCCTTGTTGGATCACTCCAAGTGTTGGGAGATCATGCACTGGTGTATGGGGATGGCATCTCCATGCAGGTCTCTGCACTGCCATGTATTCATGATGCTCTGGCTTACAGAATGTACTCCTTTTCTGCTCGCTTTCTTGCTCACTCTGCATCTTGCTCTGTCTTCCTCTCCCTTTTATGATTTCTTATCCTAGTAGCTTGCCCCCACTCATCTGCAAAACCTATTTAACATCAGGAAACTCTGTCAACCATGGAGAGCTGACAAAATCATGGATGGTTCAGGCAACAGCAGCTAGATGTGCTGACTGCATTTTCACAGCTCAAATTATATTGTGTTGCAGCTGAGGCTGAAAGTGAAACGAGGCTGTATCCAAGAGAGCGGGAGTGAAATTTAATAATAGAAGTGTGAGATCTCTGGGAGAGATGCACAGCGCTGTCTGGACAGTGCCGGCGCTTTCCTGTCTTGCTCTGCCACTGAGCCTGCCCTTTTTGCTAGGGAGCCCTTAAAACTGACCACATTTTTGCTGGAACCTTTTCGACCTGTTAGTAGGGAAAGAAACAACATGATTTCTTTTGGTAACTAGAAGAAGCTGTGGCTAGGGACCTCTGATCTACCCTGTTGCACCAGCATCTGCAAAATCTAAAGCTTGTGAGCATCTTGCACAAAGCAGGTGACACTTTTTAAATGTGGGCGTATCATTCTCTGTTCCAAAACCAAGATTTATTTTCCTATCCAGAACACTCTAGTTGGTGTACATACGGGTTCATACTGACCCGTGTCATTACCCTAGCAGGCTTGATCTGCTTTCTAAGGGCCTTATGTTTGTTATCTTCCTGATTGTGGCAGCCTCTGAAAATCTCAAAAAAATCCATTGGAGGGGTATGTGCCCCTTTGTTCTGTTGCAGCTATTGAGAAATGACTCATTCCTTCCCCCTGCAAAGGGTCAGTAGAGCTAGGTGAAAATGAGCCCCAAACAGGAAATCAGATTACTCCTTCCAAATATCTGTAAATGCATTTATTTTCTTGTTTTATATGTATCCACTGGACAAACAATTTTGCGGGTGGATCGGGTATATTTTACAAACTGTGCCAGCTGTTTGCTATCCGCAGCTTTGTAGCCTGTGATCACTCGTATTGCCCTGTTGTTATTTTCTGGCTGGATGATGAAACCACTGTCAAGAGAATGGAAATCAGCAAAAAAATGCATCCCCATAGATTTAGCGAACACTTTTATGAGTTTCCAAGGCTCATCTGACTATTTGCTGGTAACATATGGCAACCGATCAGAATATAGAAGTTGAGTTTAGGTATGATGATCTAAATAGTATAGAAATCTGAACACAGCAAAGCAGGATGCTTGCTATTATGTTAAAAAAAAAAAGGAAAAGAAAAAGAATAAAAAGAAAAAAAAAGTCCAGAGTATCTATTATCACATTAACTCTGCAGGCTATAAGATCATTTGGAGGACTGTATTTTCTAACCTAAAAGCTGGTTATGAAATACTCCATCTTTTCTGAAAATATGTTGCTATTGCCAGCTCTGAATTCGGCATTGAAATGGGCATGTTTATTATGTCAAGCTGCTGGAGTAAATCTGCCATATTTAAAAGGTGGCATTCATCAGGTATGATGGGGAACACCTACAGAAGGAAGCATTCCCTTCTGCATGGTCAAGGGAGAGCGACCAGTGTCCTCAGAGAACTGTTAATACACACGACCTACATGGCTGAGGTATCGTCTGTATTAAAGTACTCAGTTTTCATAAAACACAAAAACAGAAGCATTGGTATTAGTTTTTATTATAGTTTTGTGGTTTTTTTTCTTTTAAATAAAGTAAAAATGTTAAGTGTTTCTGATCCCTCAGAAAGTTCCTGAGACATGGAATATTTTATCAGGCACCAATTTAAAAAAAAAAAAAAAAAGACATTTTATCATATTTTCTTTGTAGCTAGCTACGTAGGGTAACTACTAGAAAATACTGAAATGCCATGCAGGATAGATCCTCCTGGCAGGTTCAAGGTTCTCCTGTTATGAATTGCTGCCTGTTCTCTTTTCTGTCTTTCCCGATGAATAAAGAGTTTTTGACGGTGCAAGGGCATCAGCCGCTGCCATGAGCTGTCCCAGATGTCAGCTTCCAGGATTTGTCCTTTGCTTGGACACCCACACAGATTTTGCAGGCTTGTTCTGTGCAATTGCTTGTTCATCACCGCAGCTATAGCCGCTTTGCACTGGGGTGTGGGCCTGCGAGACCTCTTCTGTGCAAGTAGGAGTGTAAAATAGAGGGGAACGAGATCAGTTCTCCCGTCTGGCTTGGGAATGGGGAAAACCCTTCCCTGCCCTCCAGCTGGGGCATGACCTGTGCAGCTGCCAGGCTGAGCCGCTTGGGTTCGTTTCACAGTTCTGGTTTTGTTGTTGCTCGTTTGGGTGCCTGGGTTTTGTTCTGGTGTTTTGTTTTCTGTTTTAGGGACTTGTTGTTACAACCATTGAGCTTAAGGAATGCTTTCAGCTTTTCCCCAGGACTGAAAATACCATTGCTTTATTATCCTGTCATGTTTTGGTGAAAGGTGGGAACATGGGTCTCTGTGGCTGCCCCTCAGAATGACAGGATGCTAATGAATTGAGAAATGGCTGTGGAATTTGCTTAGGACTGTGCTGCCCGCATCACGTCTTCATTAGCAACCTTCTCCCAGAGACTGCTGTGATTAACATTGTCACCATAAACAGGAAATGAATGAATAATAATTGCCCATCTATTTGAAAATGTTACCGGTGTTCCTACAGTGATTGCACCTTTTGCTGAGCAGCAGAGTAGGGACCCCATGGAGAACTTCAAGCTGCAGGTTAGATCCTCCCAGGTTGCCTTTATTAGTATTTATTAACCAGCTGTTGACTGTTGATCCATGGAGGGAAAGTCCTTTTGGCTTGGGCCTGAGCAGAAATATTAAAATTAATGACTGCTGTGCTGGATAAAGACTCAGGTAACACCTTGAGGGCTCTTTGTCCATACAGAGAGAAGTCTCATGAAACATCTGTACCACTCCAGGTGTGCAGTTGGGCTGAGCTGCCCTAAACGGACAGGCTGGGTTATAGGAAGGTGTCCGAAAGGTGTGCACTTGTTAGAGACTGTTAGAGAGTGAATTTACACTGGGAATGCCGAATGGGCAGGATTTACCTAAACTCTAAAGAGATCTTGGTCCCTGAAAGCAAGGCTCTGTACAAACCACTGTTTCAGCCTCATGAATTTTGCAGCTCATTTAAAAAATAATAATAATAATCTGGAACAGATGTGGACATGATCCTTCGTGTGACATGATCCTTCGTGTGACTCTGCTCCTGCAGCCAGCATTGTGTGCGCCTTGTGGGGATGGAAGCTCTTTGCGCCAAGGGGTTAGAGGCACCCGAAATACAGACCTACGTCTGAACTTGCTGGCTAGATGACATTACCATGTGAGTGAGGAGAAAGGGATGTTTTCAGGATGCAAATCCTCTTGTTTCAATGTAGGCATCTAAAATACAACATGGGCATTTCTCTGTTAATTAAAAAGGCAGCTTAGACCATGGGTTTAGGTGCAAATACCCAGCCTGCGGGCAGGCAGGCTGACCTCCACCTTATTTGCCTTGCAGCCCCCTTCAGACCGTGGTTGTGAGGCGCTGGCTGAGCGCCCCAATCTGTGCCCAGGACCCAGCAGCAGCCAGATGCCCGTGTTTCAGGCAGCAAACGCAGATCGCAGCTGCTGCAGCTTTGCCAGTGCATGTGCCGATCTGCCCACGCTTCCCTGCGGTCCATCCCGAGGCTGCCGCCTTGTCAGCCCCGCAGATAATTGCAGCGTTCACGTTATTTTAAATTAGGAGCTCGTCCAGAGTGAGAGCTGGGGCTCTCCTGCTGCGACTTCCCAAGCTGGCTTCATTGCGCGGTGCTGAGCGTGCTCCCCAGCAGTGCTGCGGCAGCCTTCAGCTGCCAGTTAAATATAAACCCAGCTAATTTGTTAAGAAGGCAGCTCTAGTGTCAGATTCCAGGTACTCCCGTCCCTGACACCTCCTGCTCATCCAACAGCTTCGGATTCTCGCCTGGGACTCAAGAGGAGGAACTGGTAACGAGTCTCTCGCTTTCACAAGGAGCTTTTTATTAGACGGCTGAGTCAAAAGCGCCAACTTGTTATACAGATGCCATACTGTACATGTGGTTAGCAATTCGAGAGGCGAGGGGAATAGTCACTTTTAATATGCCAGCACCTGCTTCTTTGAAGCACACTGAGTAGGAAAAAATCCTGTTGTATGAAGGAGGCTGAAGTTGCATAAATCTAGAAACTTGCAGAGGTCAAAAGAATAAATTACTATAATTTTTAGGCTTTTGTGAGTTGTTTATCTCCCCTGTTTTCAAGTCAATCTAATCAAATGCGGATTTGCTACAATCACAGCTCATGCTAACCTTCACCTGGAGGGTATTAATATGCATGACGCTCGTTAAGTGTTTGTTTAATTTTTATTTATGGAAACTAGAATCTGCTAAGTGTAGCTGAGCTGGATGTGAGAACATGTGCGAAAGACGTGTTGGGATAGGAAGCCAACGCAGCAAGCGGATTGCTGTGCAGCTCCTTGACATGGGGCATTAGTCATGGCTAACACAGGCTTAATTTCTCTTCCATGCCACGAAGAACCAGCATGGCTTGGTGGGATTAGCAGCGGCAGGCAGAGCAGAGAGAAGCAGACCCTCTGTCCGTGACAAGTAGTTAGCCTGCTGAATTTGGGCTGTGTGTTGAGTCACCCTGCAGCTGATGGTACAAATGTATCTGGAAAACTTCCTGATCCACAATTTCACAGCCCTATGCAGAGAGGGAGGCCTCAGACATGGTTAGTGTTCAGGCAGTCTTACTGGGACCAAAATTTGGTCAGAGCTATACTGCTGTGTGCACATGGATCACTAGGACTGTCCTGTCCAAAAGCTTGCAGTTTAGAGAAACAATTAGGAATGTTATTCCCCTTGCTGTGCTGAGCAGAGATGCAGAGGAATTAAGTGGTTTGCTTCAAGCCATAGAGGGTCTGTGATGCTGAGGACATTGAACTGGCCCTCCTGATGCCCTGCTCCAGCATCGTCCAGGCACAAAGTGGTACTGAAGGGGCTGGGGAGTTCAGGGTTTTCATTTTGCCGTACAAAGCTGCAGAACTGGCAGGGAGATGTGAACAGCGCTGGGCAGCAGCCGCTGCCAATGGCACAGCACCAGGCGCAGTGGATCAGCAGCTCGGTTCTATATGGCAGCGGCTGTGTTTGCTGGCGGCTTCGCACGGCAGGGGCTCGGCTTCGTTCACTGCTGCTCCCAGGGGTCTGCTCGGGGAGCAGCGCTCTGCCTGCATGAGCTGCAGCTGAGTTTGAAGGGGAAAAAATAAAAGAAGAGGGGGGGAAGTCTTGTTCTGGGCTACCTGCTGGTCATTTCTATGGCCTTTAACAGCATTGTGTGGGAAAGATGGTGCTGGAACGGGATAAGGCCAGGAGCTGCTAGCCTCAGCAGAGGTATAGGCCTTCTGCCACTCTCGGGATAGATGTCTATAATATATAAACACACATGTATGAATCAAACTGTGCCATTTACTTTGTAAAAAGCGCCTCACACTTGAAAGGAAGATTAGGGAAGGAATTAGCAAGGAACTGAATAAAACATGATCTCTGTCCTCTCATTGTCGCTGCTCACGTGCTTGCTACTGTGTGCTGAGGGGGTTGAAGTCCTCCTGCTGTCATGCAGAAATACCCCCCCGATTTAAACAGCAGCAGTGTTGTTCATGGCAATTGCAGGGAGAAAGTGCCGAAGTTGCCCGCTTCGGCAGCCTCAGAGACAAACAAGGTCTGAGTTCAGATTTGGAAACCTCTGGACAGAGGTGATGTTTCCTGAAGTGAGTCTGGGTTCAGATACGGGTGTTTTGTGCTGCAGAAAGCATCTCTCTGCTTTGGATGGGCCAAAATGTCAGGCTTTGGGATGAGCGGTTGCTCTCCACATCTCATTTGACTCCAAACCCAGCAGAGCTGGAGCAAGCTGAAATGTACCCCTCCACAGCCAAAGCCAAAGGTAATGTTTTTCTAAACTTGAGCAAAGGAAAATAGTGGAGTTTTTCTCCAGCAGCTGCACAGAGGGGCACAGTATGTTGCAGGGCTGGTGTGTGTGCTGTGGAGGAAAGCAGGACTACCAGCAAAACATCTCTGCCTTCAGAAGTGGAGTTTGCACTGATCTCTCGGTGGACTAAAGAGCTGGCAACTGGAGCACATTGTTAAATAGAAATGCTTGACCCCCCAGCCCTGGATTACTGTTTAATGATCTGAACTTTGTGTGCCATTCTTCTCATCTATTGAAGATGTGCTCACAGCTCACTTAAAGGGCGATAACGTGTTCCTGAGAGAGAGGAGCTTTTTATAATGGGGGATTTTCCAGAAAACAGCTTTTATTTTTAGAATTGGCACTGGGGAGAGGAGAAAGGAAGGGAAGGATGCTAACGTATTTTTAGTGTGATGGATATGCAGATAAGGGGTGAAGTTGTTCTCTGAGGCAGCTTGGGTAGTGACTGCTTTGTTTCTGGCTTGGAGGGGCTGTATTCACGCCTGGCTCTATATGCAAGAACATATCTTACTGATGCTGCTCTGAGGTCTTTAGGCTGGAGGAGAAATTTCTCCAAGATCCAGTTCCTTGGAGACCCCTGTGCTGGGATGCTGTAAAAGTGTTGTGTATGTACTGATGGCATCATGGCCCCTGCGGCCGTTCACCAGGACAGGTCCGTTGGGATGGCGCAGATCAGACCCGCTCCGGGAGGCGGCCACCACCCCAGCAGGCTGCCCATGCTGTGGGCAAGAAAAGTCTGGTAACCTTTACAGGAAAGCTGCAGTAACTCTTTCCACAGCTATTCCAGCTTCTCTCAAAGCTACTTAACATTTAAAAGAGCAGAAATAGCAAATCAGCAGGAATTGCCTTGGTAGACAGCGTATCTAATTGCACTCCCCCTTTTTCTGCCTCTTCCAAAGGGAAGAGAGGGAGACACTGAACTGGTTAGCTGGCTGAGCAAATCTTTGCTTATTCTGTATGGATCCAAGAGGGCTTGAGGGATGATTGCGTCCTAGCGCAGCAGCCCCGGTCAGTGTGAACAAGCCTGCATTTGCCTGAGGGAGGAATGGGATGTGCTGTGCCAGCACCATCACAGATGGGTCTGCAGTGGAATGGGAGCACTGAGTGACAATCAGGCCTCCACGAGTAGGGGATTTAATGGATTGAGGTACTGAAACTCTGAGCTCTGCATCAGTGTCTTTCTCCTATCGTTGCAGGCTGGTAGGAGTGCCCACTGGAAGGGGCCTTGGGAATTGAGTTGTCCCCCGGCTCTGCTGAGAGCTGGGATATCACCAGCTCTGTCAGGTCTGCAAGGTGGGAGTTTGGGGCAGAAAAGAAGAGTTATGGTTAACCTGAGGGGAGGGCATCATGCCAGCCTTCTCTGTGCTTCATCAGACTGCACCGTGCTGCTAGGCACCGTGAGGCATAAGGGCTGTAAGTCCAGGAGGTGAAACAGCCTGGTACACGCGTATCGCACAGAGGGCAGGAGAGATTTTTCCCATCTTGCTGTCCGCTCTCCAAACGCTGGCTCCAGCTGCATCGTGCCCACAAGTGTCAGACCTATCTCCTGGTCTGGGAGGGCTCCTACCGAGCAAGGGAGGAAATCAGGGGCTCAGCTTCAGCGCAGCATCGCTGGCCTCTTGCCAAAAAGCAGCGCTCCTGGAGATCAGCGTACTTACAGTCAATCTGCAGAGATGCTGAAGAAGTGGAAGACGTTTGAATAATCAATAAACTGAAAGAAATCTAAATACGCAGGGGGTTATCCGTTGGGCTGAAAAACATGAAAAAAATTAGATTGTTGAAAATTATCTACTCTGTTCCATGTGTGAGTAGTTCTTTTATGGATGAAAGGTTCCACTGCCCCATTAGTTAAATCAAAGAAATGTCTTCCTAAAGCCTGCCCTGATGCTTGCATTGCAAACAGCATTTATGTAAAGGCATTAATCTAAGCTGTAATGGACTCGCAGTCCTTATGTTTGCACCAAGTCTATAAATAATAATTTATCGTTGACCTCTAATTTGCAGACTATATTGAAAGTTATGGAATTGAATGTTTTTACATCAAGCTTGGTGCATTTCAGCAGTCAGTCCTAATCTTGAAATTGATTATAAAGTCAATATTTGCCCAGCTTTATTTTGATCTCTCTAGAACAGCTGGTGGGTGGTGGTTACGTCTGGTGCATCCTACTTCTAGGATCCAGCGACTTGATCCTCACACAATAGCAACTGATGTTAATGCTACTGATAGCGAACTCCTGAAACAAATCCACTGAGCTGTCTCCTGGAAACCCTTAACATATTCGTAATAGGAGTATTTATGTATTTGAATTAAAAAAAAAAAAAAAAGTCTTAACCTTGGGGAGGGGTGGGTTAAGGGAAGAGAGAGAGGTTGTGGTGATTAAAGAAAGCTCTGTTCATTTGAGCAATATTAAATACAACTGGCATAATGACGACTGTGAGATCTGATAGAATACAGAGAAGGCTGAAAATAAAGGGCTTGTATTTTTCCCTGATGTAACATAATGGTCACATTTTTCTTTCACAATGGTTTTTCTGAGATAAAGAACAAATTATACTGATTTGATTGCTACTTAGAAATACTTAAAATTGAAAAAGACAGCAGGTGGGCATGGTTAGGAAGGATGGTTATTTTAGCATAACAGATGCATGTATAAAGCATTGCAGAGCCAATTTTTTAATCGTGAGACCAAAAAAAATTCCTTCAGATTTTCTTTGTGCACAGGGGAGGTGATGGGTGGTGCAGAGGGACACAGGGGGTGGCTGCTCCAGCAGCAGCGATTCTGCCAGTGCTTGGGGCAGGACCGCGGCGTGTTGTCCGTGGGAAAGCAGCGTGAGGGGTCCTTACGCCGTGATGTTAGTGCTGACTGAGAGCTGTCGTTCCCTGGGAAAAAAGTGGGAAATAAAGTAAGGACTCGATGTCAGGGACCTCTGATAATGGTGGTACACACTGCGCCATGCCACCCCCTGCAGGGCGGTGAGGATGAGCCTGGGGAGTGGGGTGGAGAATCTGCATGGGTCAGGAACCAAGCAGTGCCTGAAGATGCTGCCTGGCTGCAGGGCAGGTGGACTGTGAGCACCGTGCTCTCCTAAGGGCAGGAGAAACTGGGTAACATCCCTATGGACTGGCACCGCAGGGGCTGCCCCGTGGGCTTCAGCACGGGGTAGAGGGAGGGAGAGATGCTCCTGAAGAGCAGCCCGGGTTGGGAATTCTCTTGCATAAAATACACAGTAATTCTTAATTATTCCCACAATGAAAACAAAAATAACTTGTTTACTGAGATTTAAGCAATGCTAATAAATATGCCTTGGAAATTACTTAGTAAACCTTAGTTACTTAATAAAAATGCCATACATAAAGCAAGTGCATCTCTCTCTAAATCAATTAATTAGTATTTAATTACTGGAAATTACTATCAGTTACTGGCTGTTGCTCCAATTTGCTCTCAGAATGGACACCCTTGTTTACAAGTATAAATAAACCCACTCATTTCCATGGGCTGCCCCCTCTGGGTCCTGCTGGCTGTGGGAAGCCCCTCCACAACCAGCTCTCTCTTCCCTGGCTGCACCTCATACCACCCCAAAATCCCTGGGGGTATTAGTGTGCGAACACAGGAGGTTTTCGGCCGCAGGTGAGCTCAGCTGAGCTCCTGCGCATGTAGAGAGTTTGGGACTGAAGGAAAAACCACCAAGGGCTGGCTTGCTGGGTGACTTGTGCCAGGAACAAAGGGCAAGTGGTGGGGTTTGTTCTTTATTGGTGTTGCCAGAAGCTGGACCTACCATGCTGCATGGTTTTCCTGGGTATGTAAGGCCCTAGGATTTGTGGTGGGAGCAGGGTTGGGGTGGGCTCACAATGGGCGCTGGGTGATCCAGTGCCTGCCCGAGCAGCGTTGTGAGCTGCTACTTGGAAGTAAGGCACGAAGTGATGGAGGGGAACGTGAGCAGCTCTGCGGAGCTGAAAAACAGCAGCTGCCACCGGAGCCAAAAATGTGAGCAGCCAGTTGCAAATAATGAAAGACAGCTGAGTTTTTGCTTTACCCCACAGGGGATTTCTTACAATACAAAAAGCACCAGGCACAGGAAGAGCTGCCAAGTAACCAAGAACAGGCTTCTCTGCAGCAATGGGACCCTTGCTTATGCTGCAAAAGCATTTGGGGGATTTGCATGAATAATCTAGATACATGGTAAAACTGGCAAAGCCTCACTAATGTACTGCATCATTAGTCCCAGCTCAGCTGGAGGAGCGCTGTGTTTGTTTAATTCAGGGCAGAGCTGGAAAAGAGCCTCTCAGGACTGCACGAACATGCGCTGTGCTCAGAGCTCGTGGTTCGTAGCGGGCTGACGGTCTCCTCCGAAGCCCTAAGTGAGGCTGACAGCGCTGCTGCTGGCAGCGATGATCGCCACTGGTGCAGGTGGAACGCTGTAAGATTTTATTGATTTTATTTATTTTTAGGACTCTAAGTCTAATTCAGGATCTGCTGGGCTGATGTTTCTTTCAGTCTGTCAAAATGAAAGCTATTTGCACTATGGTTTCATTGCATTTTTCATTTATTTTTTTTTTTTTTACAGTTTCATAACTGTATGTCCATTTTCAACAGTTTCTAGATGAAATTCACATTTTCCATGTTTTCCAATGCATGTGAAACAAAAAGCTAAAAGAAGAACTGCTGATTTGAAAACTTTCCAGAAAATATTAAGAAATGTTCATTTAATAATGAAGTACATTTTAGATGGCATCTGGTTTATAAAGGCACTAAAAAACCTTCATCCTTATGGAATAGTTAACCAGTTCCTTATCTCCTTGCCATCAAGAAATCCTCGTCTAAGCTTGTGAAAGCAAAACTGAAGAATGGATATTTTCCATTACATTTTTCCATAGATTATGTGAATAGTTTTAAGCCTGAAGGGACTATTTGATAATCTGGCCTAGTGTGCTAAATATTACAGATGCAATTCAACCAGACAGGCTTGTTCTGAGCTAATGTTTGACTAAAACAGAATAGTGTTGTATAAAATAAAAACTTTGTTTAAAAAAAAAAAAAAAAAAAAGCATGGGTCTGGAGGTGTCTGTGGTTGCCCCCCAGGGAGCCCCAGGCAGGGGACGCGTGGGGGCCATCACGAGGAGGGGAGCATGCGGGGCCCTGCTGGAGCCGTGGTGCAGGGCTGTGGCCACCACCTCCTGATGCAAGCAGAAGCAGCCAGTTTCGGTGTCTCTCTGTTCTCTTTCTTTTTTTCTTCTCCTAATCCTGCCTGTCCTGTTGCATCCACTGGGGCCTCCTATGAAAGTATGGATTTGTCTGGCTTTTGTGTTTAATCCCGAACCTGTCAAGCCGTGTTAAATTTGATGGAACCTGAAAGGTCTAGTGTTAAACAAATACGCAGTGACCAGAGCCTTTGATGGGAATCAAACTGAAGCCTAATCCTAAAGTAATGGCTTTTACCATAAGCCAGGAAGGCCCGGGGGCAAAGAGGGGCAGATGAGAGCTGTGTGTGGAGGCGAGCTGGAAGCAAGCTGCACTCCTCCACCTCTGGACCTTGCACAGCTTCATCAGGACGGATGTCTCAGCCCTGCCCTGTGGGGTGTTAATTAACACCTCCATCCTGCTCAGGGAGGGGACATCTGTTGCCTAGTTTCCCAGCATCGCCTGGCGGGGCAGCATCCAGCCTGGGACAGGTCGCAGCTGGAGCTGTGGACTTAGAGCAAACACGGGGCCAAAGCGCAGTGGTGGCTCGCCACGGCTGCCCGGAGCCTCCCAGCCCCACAGGACTGCTGGGGCTTTGGCTGGGTGCTCTTTGGTGAGGGCAGATTATTGTCTCCCTTTCAGAGAAACCTTCCAAACAAAGCAGGAAGAAGCTGTCGCTCTGACTCTGGCTGCTTCCCAGGGGAAAGCTGCTGTGAAGAGTGCTATGGTATCTGATTAAACATTCATGCAAAAGATATAAACACTTTGCAAAGAGATGCTTAAGCAATCAAAAGCTGGAAGGGGCGGGGTGCTGCCTGCTAACCACATGCCCTGGGGCGAGAAGACATTAAAGGCTGTCTTGTGCCACCAACTCCTGCCCCGGCGCCTGGCCTCCTGCAACCTTCCCTGGGGCCCTGCTGTTGCCATGGGGTAGCTCCCTTTGGGCTTTCTAGTTCTCCTTTGGTTTTGTGGGTGGTTTCTTTTTTTGGCATCTCCTGTTTTCTTTTTTTGCACTTGTTTGATGTGGGCAGAGAAAAAAAAAGGCTTTGCAAACCGCACAAGCCAAGTCAGAAATTGCTTTCAGGCTGTGGTTTGTCTGCCCCAGGACAGCTTAGTCTGCTCCCCTGGCTGCTGGAGGAGTGCTCAAGTCATCAGAAGTGCTGCTTTGCATTTGCTATGCTTTGCATAGATTGCATCACCCCCACCAAGGCTCACAAGTGACACAGCGCTGTCCCTGCCGCCTGGAAGGGAGTCCAAAAGAGTGGCGGAGGAGGGATGCTGTGCCTCAGGACGCAGGCATGCCTTGTCTCATGGGAGTGATGCCCAATCCTTCCTTTTAGCCTCCTTCCTTCCAGCTGTAGCCTGCCAGGCTAAGATGGTACTTTTAATTAAGTGAATATTACTGGTCATGTAATTGAAATTCAACATTAAATATTAAGCTGAAAAGCAATGAGCCTTGAAGGAAATTGCAGTGATCACCTAAGCTCCTGCCTTGTTTCTGTCACCCCGGCGAGGAGGAGTTGCTTGCCCCAGGAAAATCCTACCCCGCACCTTTAGCTTTAATTCCTCTGTTCCACGGCTCTTTGTTTGCTTGTTTGTTGATGCACTGTGCCCTTTTCTATAATCCAGCTCTGGGAAAACAGAGCAGCAGTGTGCTAGCTTCAGTTGCGTGGGCACCTGCCTGTGTTTGGAACTTGCCGCGAGGCTCAGCCGCCGGTGGGTGGTGTGGAAGGAGCTGAGCACCCCCTGCCCCCAGCTCCCTCCCTGTCCTCTAACTGGCGGGATCTCCTCATCCCTGCATGCGCTGGGTCAAAGTGCCTGAAACTGTCGTGTCTCGCTTCTTCAAGTGGAGTCCTTGTTCTAGATTTTGTCATTTGGGATCTAAATTACTTAAATTACTTCTGGGATTTTCAGAGACGCTTATACCCATTCCTCATTGACCTGCAACAAAAACTGAGTGAAATTGAGTCTTTTTTCTTAGAGGTGTTTTTGGGCACGTCTGTGACTCCTAGACCCTGTATTAGACCATTAATTAATTCAGCCTGTGTACAAGGCTCACCAGATAGCACTAGCTATGTGCATTGTTGAGGCACACGTAGCCCAGCAGTTGGGCTCTAACTGCACGTATGGGGATTTCTGGCAAAAGTGAATGAGGTAGGAGGGGCAGGGGCTGGCTGTGACCTCGCCTTCCTGCCTGGCTGCTGCTAAAAGCCTGACACAGAAATGAGAGCTGAAATGAAGATGTATTCTTTCCCATTCCCAGAGAAAAGTTTTTTTTGTAAATTGAAGTAATTCATTGTGCATCTCCAGACAAATTTGTGCTTGTGCATTGTTATTAATATGGGCTCTGTTTTTAATTTGATTTTTTTTTCTACAGCTAATTACCTGTCAGATAAAGAGTTATCTACTGTTTCATGTGCACTGAATAGCTGCTTAGGTAGTTAGCAAGAGGGAGCGGAGATGCAGCTTGCTTTCAGACTGGTCTCCTTGCTCTCTCAGGGATGGACATTACTGAGCATGGCATTATTTGTACAGTGCTCGCTTGGCCTGGGCAAACCTCTCTGGGCATCCAAGTCACCCTCACATACCTGTGAGAGCTGTCGCTGTTTTTCGATCCAAGACAAAACTCCCCTTCTAGCTGGTACTATTGTTCTAGTTTTCTTCCCTGCACCATTCTGAATGGAGATGGGAACAAGGGTGGTGGAGGCAAGTAAGGGAAATTTTTGTTTGGGCTTGAAAACTGGATATTAACATTCTGAGAACCGTTGGATGAGCTGCACAGCAGACAGCAGTCCTAGTGGCTGCCTGGTGTCCTCAGCTTGGAACAACTCTGCCAAAGGTGCAGGCTTGCAGTGCACATGCAGTGAGCAAATTCGTGTTCTGTAGCTGTGGTGTCCCAGATGATCCATGCAAACATGAATATCTCTGGCAAAACCCAGAACCCAGGCACTGCACCAAACCCTTGCACCACGGAAATGCTCTCAGTGCTCTGGTACACTGAATGATTAGATGCACGGCCATGATTTAAGTAGCAGCAGCTATAGAAAGTTCAACTGCTCTGATTATGGTGGTGTGATTTGTGTGCTATACAAGGAATGGTATTATCTTTACTACCAGGGGAGGTATCTCACTAGCCATCAGTAATTCGTTGATTCAGGACAAAATTATTAATCTCCTAGACACGTTAATGTGGGGAACATTGCAGGAGGCAGGACAAAGGGAACTGTAGGCAGAGGATAGATGTAGCAGAACCAGTTCCAGTAACGCTGGACCTATCTCTCATGCTCATCTTTGATGAATGGTATTCACAGAGCACCTTCATTTAGTACTCCATCAGCTCCAAACCCTCTGTGCACAGCAGGCAGAGACGATTTAACATTTTTTGGGGGCCACACAGAGGTGCTGTCTACATTTCCATTCCCCGCTGTTTAGACAGGAGCTGGCATCTTCAAGTGTGGGGGCTTGGGGAGAAATAATTATGGGAATAGTGGGGGACGGGTGATGTGTGAAGGAGAGCCTCTCCCTCTGACTTGGTGACTGAGAAGGTTGCACTTACAAAGTACCCCCCACGGGGCATGGGATGCTGAGCTGCAGCCAGCCCAGCCTGAGGAACCCCCGAGAGGCCAGCGCTAGCCCGTCTTCTGCCTTCGTGAAGGTGGTGGGTCAGGGCACCGTGTGTTCAGGTTTTCTGGTGTCTTGTGATAAAGTTGCTTGCTCATCTAAGCCTTAGCGTAGGTTCAAAAATGTCCTTCATGTTTATTTCCTCTGTCATACTTTAGTTTATGTAACGTTGATAAATGAATGAATAGCTGTTGCAGGATATAAGTGGGTACGTGTTAGATAATTATAAGCACATTAGTGGAATGAATTATGTATACGGTTATAAGAAATTATTGATCTGTTGGGTTCTAATCATGCAATTAGTCATCAAACGATCTATTGCTCCTTTGTTAACCCCTTGCCACCTGCTTGCAAAGGGATTTTCTGGGTAAGTTGTGACAAGTCGAGGTAAATGTTTTTACTGAAGTCATGTGCTCCCCTTTGGAGCTCATGTTAGCTATAGTGAACATGTGTGACTTCTGTAGGGATGCAAACGCCAACAGGTGAATAATTAGCATCTGTATGGTAACAAATCTTCCTGACGTGTGATTGACATTGAAATTGCTGGCCCTAAACTGCAGAGGCTCTCAGGTCAGAACTGAGGGGGCTGTGCATGGCCCGTCCTGCGCCCTGAGCTGGTGCCTTGCTCGCTGCAGCTGCTGACCTGCACACAGAGGTGGCTGTGTGCTGAGCTTGCTCTGAGTTTGCTTATGGAAAAGCTTCAGGCCCTGCTTCCAGGGACCCCAAAAGGTTTGTGTTGCTTTCAGCAGAATAATGCAATTCCGCATGTTTTATTAACCATAATAACCACAACTCTCTAACAATTAATATAGCCACATACAGATTTTTTCCTGACTTTCCAATTATTTCAGCTTCTTGTACAGCTGACAGAAAATACATTTTAGCATAGTTAGCTTGCTCGGTGCGCAACGAGCCTCCCAGTGCATTAAATACTGGTGCAGGCACAGTGACGAACACGCAGCCCACGCTCCCAATGACCATAACCTGCAGTGAAACTCCATAGGCTTGGCACGTGTTTTGATTAGCTACTTGTGTTTCTCCAGAGCTCTCTTAGCCCAGATAAATCCGTAGCACCCACCTTAGGTCACATTAAAAATTACAGAAACTATTCAAGAGATTTACTCTCCATAAAAAATGTGTGACGGTTATGCCAAGTTGTTGCATTTTTCTGTCTTTTTCTTTAATGGGTGCTAAAACTGATTGACTCTCCAGCTTTAGATGACTCCACAGAATATTAGTTGGGGTGGGATTGATCCCCCCCCACACACTTTTTTATGCAGCAAGCACCTGATGACTTTAAGTTACGAACTTTGAGTTAAATTATGAACCTTTTAGTTTTACGTTACAAGAAGTATCTGAAACCTGATTTGCTACATCAAACCACATTAGTTGTGTTATGTTATTTTCTAAAAACACATTTCAGAGAAATAACTCCAATCTGTGTTGCATTTTATAGAGCAAAATAATTGAATGGCGGCTGTTTGTAATTTTAGCAATCTCTTAACCTTAATCATATTTAATGGCTTTTCTCTTCAGGCTAACAGGAGGGGAAAAAAACATATTTCAGCTCCATTATATAACAGCACTACAGTAATGCACTCCTGTCTCTGGCAGGCACTGTAAATTCCTGCTTTCTGAATTGTTGGTTCAGGACAATCATTCAGCAGGGAATTACTTTCTCATCTATGAAATAAATGAGATGTTAAACTAGTTTTCTGCTTCCTGTGGTACAAATGTGGCAGTGTGCAGACCTGTGGAAGGCAAAAAAAAATGCAGAGCTCCCATTATGTCAATAGAGAATGTTGAAAAGAACCTGGGGTGAGTCGATCAATGAAATATCTGGGCAAAATAAATAAATCCAGCAAAATCAAAGCAGACAAAAAAAAAAAAAAAAAGAGATATGCTTGCAAACAAGAGCACTCGCGAACCTGGATGCTCCCCCGTGTGATTTGCCAACTTTTGTAGGGAACTAAAGGGAGGGAGCGGAGTGTCGCTTGAAGGGTAGGAAGGGGCTTTGGTGCAGCTCTCGGGGTGCGCAGGCTGCTCGAGCCCTGGTCCTGCAGGTGCCCGCTGGGCAGCCCCGGCCCCAAGACTGCGAGACTTGGAGAGCTGAGCAGCTTTGCATAAGTGACAATCAAAATCAAGACTGATTGGGTTACTCTCTGCTACTGAGTTTAGAAACCAGTGTGTCTTGAAAAGGCTTTTATAAAAATTTCTGTCCTCTTCTGGCTTTTAAGGTGGAATCTGTTGGAGTGATGAAGGGTTTCATTTTCTTATTTGTATGTTTTTTACATAGCTGACTGAGTTAGAAACACTTTTGTGATGTTTCTAATTAAAATTTCAATTGCCTTTGTAATTGAAATATGCTTCATGGATGAGTATATAGAACTTCTTACTCGCACATGATTGTTACCCAGTGGTTTTTAGAGATTTTCACTCAAGAGTAATGCAAGGACCAGACAGCACACCGATGAAGTTCACAGGTATTTGCAAAGAGCCCAGCTCCCAATTCCAAGGGTGACCCATGGAAACAGCCATGGAGTTGCATATAGATGCAGTTGTCTTTTATTTGTTTAGGTTGTGTGTGTGCCTGGAGCTTGGGGATTCTATTGGGTGACAGAAGCATCCTGGAGAAGAGCAAAATACTCAATGTTTCTGTAATGAGACTTGTCTGTCACTGGCAGCAGTCCTTAGAGGTGAAAGAGCGAAGAAACAGGAATATTTGGAGCACAAACCAGCCAAAGTCCTGCTTTTCCTGAAGCTACTGCGGTCTGGAAGGAAGCCTGCTAAAATATCCGGCTGTCATTGCAGAGCTTGAATAAGGAAGGGAAAGGAATTAACTTAATAGCTCGTATTTGTGGGACTGATTCTGCCACCCCTTACTCACACTATATATTACTTCTGTTCTCAGGGCAGTTCTGCTGAGAATTACTGTGCCACCAGGAGGAATAAACAACCATTATGTCTCAGCACAAGGAAGGTGGTTAATTTTTCCCTGTTGGAGCTCTGTTGCTCTGAAACACTTTCTCATTGTACTCATGAAAAGTATGTTAGTATAATTATGGATACTGGTCCAGGCAGCAAATGAAAGGCATGATGGTGTTTAATCTAAGTATGTGTGAGGTCACCTTTCCTCACTCTGGCATGGAAGAAAGAAGTCCATCTCTCTTTTCCCTAAAATCTGGAACTAAATGAGTGGCAGAGCAATATCCATAACAATGTGCAGAATTCTGTAAGAGATGGCAGACCTGAAAAGAGCGGAAAGAAATTCCCCTGAATTTCTGACTTCTCTCAGTTGGAATATTAATGCTGTTTTAACAGTATTTTAAATTCTATTTCTATAGATGGATTTTCTAAAATGATGGCATTAAAAAAAGAAGACTGCCCCCGCCCCCAGCAGTTTCTGGCTCACATCAGAGGAAGCTGCTCAGGAGGTCTTTGACATACAAGACACTGTAATGGCTCCTGAAATCAGCCCCTGCCGTAGTGAAGTCACCATCCAGACATGCACAGGGCCGTGCCCGTGGGCTGTGGAGCCCAGCTCCATGAATGTACGGCAGAGCAGGCAGCGGAGGAGAACAATTTGGGTGGGAGAGGACTGTGGCTGTGGCTCTGGGAAGTGGGACTCCCTGCCCATTGCTTTCAGCTTATTGGAGAGTTTATGAATACGTTTGCAGGATGTTGAGGGTGGCTGGAGCATGGACCTGACCCCACATTGTGCAGCATGTCGGGACGGTGCCAGGGGATGGCCGTTGTCCATCCTTCCCCAGCTGCCCACAGGAACAGCGAGGTCCTCTTGGGAAAACAGATCATCGCCTTCCCTTGCTGTGAGGAGGAACAGGTAGCACACTTGGCATGGTTTTCTCCTCCTTTTCTGGGAGACCCAGGTGCAGTGACTTGCACATCAGCTGCAGGATGTTCCTGCCTCTCCTAACGCTAAAGTTCAGACTTAGATGTACCTTTGTGATTAGGTAAGGCCTAGGGAGAGCTGAGGGGAAAAACTGTTCCAAGCTTCTTGTGTTCTTCTTTTCCTAGAACATTGAAATTTCGGAAGATAGCTCATATACATGAAATTCTCCCTGTTTGAAGAAAAGTTTTCCTTACAAAGGAAAAATCATTTTGTCCTGAATTGCATGCTGCAAGTTATTTTCTGATTTTCTAAAGTGAAATGCTAGCGACAGAAAATCACTTTGAAAGGAGAAAGTGCTTGCAAGCTCCCCTCCGTGCTGTTCTGGGTCAAGGACTTTCTCATGTCCTGCTTGTGCAGCACAGGGTACAAACGAGCTTGAACTTGGCTGAGCTACTGGGGACAAGTCAAGCGTGATGGTCTGCAACAAAGAAATCCAAACAGGGCTGGCTTTCAAGGGTAATGCAGTCGGCTTTGGAGCCATGTGTCCCAACCTTCAGGCCACCTAGCCTTGGTATGCTGGGGTCTCTGGAAAGCTAGTTGAAAATCCAGGCAGTGATCTGCAGAGGAAGTTTGAAGGCAAAATGTGAAGCAAAAGTGTAGAAAACACATCAGAAATGGTGCTAGGTGGCTGGACCCTCCTTAAAAGCAAAGTGAGTTGTCATTCAGGCTGCAGGCACTCCTGGGAGAGCAGCAAGGGCTGCTGCACCCCTGCTCCCACTGGCTGCCTCTGCCTTCCCTCCAGGCCCCTGCTCCTGGCAGCACCTCAGCGTTCAACAGCATCTGATGCTTTGCTGAAGGAAAGTGATAATTGCCTTTTTATTCATTTCAATAGCATCATGAAACATTAAAATCAGATTTGGTTGGTCACATGGGAGTGTCATCCATCAATGACTTGGTGTGCAAGAGCGCTCAAGAGAGTTTCTCCCACTGCAGGCAGAAGGCATTATTAAGGAAACTAATCATTAAAAAAAATAGTACAAATAACCTAGTTGTCTGGTGAGCCTAATGGCTTTATTTTCCCGTTCTCCAGCATAAGGAGAGCAGTCTGGGCTGCTTGAATCTGCCTCTCCAAGAGCCTAATTGTTTTTAAATGTCTTTGCTAACCACTTCACATAGAGCCCATAAATCTGGTTTGGGGTAACTGAGAGCCAGGCTTCTGAGATCCCTTTTAGGATGACACATTTGTGTGTTAATTAAAAACATGCTTAGGAAGATGTAATCCTTCAGTCTTTAAACGTGTGGCTGTTTGCTGTGCTGGAGCAGGGTCTGGGTGTTGGGTTTCTGTCCTCTGCAGCTGAGAGCGATGCAAATTATCCTGAGCAGAACAATGACCACCTGCAGGGGTCGGCAAAACAAATGGTCCCAAACAAGTACTGAGGCGTTTTGTTCCTTGATGTGATATATCTGCCCTTATTTTGAAGACGTCTTTGGAGATTTGGTGCTTGCAGCTACTGCGTGTACAGCCATGGTTTGTTTTCCTTCCAAGTCATTCCATCATGATTATGACGACAGAGAAGGTTGCTTTATTTAATGGTGCCCTGTGGCATGACTGCAACGATCCTCGAGCTCCTCTGCTATTTCCAGAAATATTATTTCCTGGAAGGTATGTTCTTTGAAGCTAAACTGCAAAGAAAATCTGAAGAGAGAAAGATGAAGGGAATAGATAAATATATTTAGATTTTGAACAGCAGAATAATATAAAATGAAACAATAGAGGAAAACAATGAGAGGAGAGATTGAGCCTGCCACCTGACTATCTCCAGATAATGGAAAGGTGTTTCTATGCAATCTACCACTGAGGACTTCGTCCACATTAATTACAAATTATTTAAATACTTAAATATGTTTTGTAATGAGAGCAGGCTGGAAAAATGTGGATGCTTTTCCCAGACAAATTATGGTTTCTGTAGAATATCAGAAGTATTCCGATGCGGAAATACTGCTGGAATTCTTCCTCGGAGCTGCTTGGCTGTCACCTGTTTTGGTGGCTTTCTCTGTGGTTCCACAGTTCCTGTGGTTCCCGTTCCTTGTGGGCTGGTAGCAGTGTGTCGTGGCTGTGGCACATCACATGAAATTCAGGTCTGATCAGGGATCTAGCTGTAAAGGAGAAGAGGTGCATGGTGGAATTTCAGCATAAGAGCATTTTGATGCCATGTTTCTGACAAATTTGCCACAGAAAATTGCATCTTACTTGAAAAATGTCCTGTAGATGAAAACACAATTTTCTATTAAAAACAACATTGATTGAAGGTTTCCAAACAGTCCTCCTGAAACTTCTTTGGTTAATCTGCTGCCTGATAGAATATTAGGAGGTACTACTTGGAGGTCATCATGAAATGCGCTATCCTTGTTTAATCCTCTTTCCCTCCCTCAGTTCCTTCCCATGGTGTCACTCCAAGCATTGCTGCCTCTTCTCCATGCCCTTTATGACCAGGGAACTTTTGCATCCCATTTGAAACAAACAAACAAAACCACCTTTGTTTTAATTTCAGAAGGGAGAATTAGTTAAAATCATCACCACCACCACTCCATGCACACACACACTTTCCTAGAGGAACAAATTCAGTGTTAACAAATCATCATTTCGTAATGGCTAAAAGTCCTCTGCACCTGCATTGCTGAGCGCAGAGATGCACCACAGGAGCAGATACAGGTGGTTTATAGCTGCCACAGTGGCACATACTTCTAGCCCCTCTGGGCCTGCTGAATGAATGCCCAGCTCCTTGTGAACTCTCACCTAGTGGAGGAACAGGCACTTGGCTGCTCCCTGTGTCTTACTTGCCTGCAGGCACATCCAGCTGCCCTCTGCACATCGCTCAGCATCCAGCAAAATGCAGTTGGTATGCTGGGTCCTGCCTCAAACACTTGTGCTGGGAAGCATGTGCTCCTTTTGGGTATTTGGCACACAGAGGAGACCATATCTCAGGCAGCTAGGGGACAGCTCTCGTTGGAAAAACAAACCCTCTTAAAGCCCTTTTCTGCATTTCCTGAGCTGGGCATCAGCTGGCAGACTGCTTTGACTCCAGTGGGGCATCACAGAGGTACCGGACTGACGGTCAGGGTCTCCCGCAGCTGTTCCCCAGCATGCAGAGGGACCTGCAGCAGTTCCGTGTCTCCTGCTGCCACAGCTTGGGACCGCCAGGCTTGCAGTGCTGCTTGCGGAGTGTGGCAGACAGGGGTTTCAAGAGGACATGGGCAGAGCGTTGGCTCCTGCAGCTTCCCACCCAGCTCTCCTGCCCGGAGAGGAGCACCCAGCTGTTTGGGCTGCTCTGATAACACTGCATTTGTTTAAAAACCACAGATACATCCTTTAATTAAATTTGGCCTGTGTTTTCCCCTGTTAAATTAAATGATGTCTGAAATGTGTTGTGACTTTGAACCTTGGGCTGCATTTAAACTCAAACAGCAGGAAAATATCTTTTTTTTTTTCAAACTACATGCTGAATTTTCTCCTTCTTGGAAGCTGAAATATTAACTATATCTGTTTCAACACAATTTTGTTTCAATTGCCCCTTTACCTGAACTGTGAGATGAAGCTAATGCAAAGGGATATAAATCAGGCACGACTTCCAAACAGTTTTCTTTTAAGCAGCCTGTTATACATTAACCTGCAAGACGACATGTTTTAAGAGAACCTTGTTCAGTACCTCAGAAAAGTCAAATTAACATAATATCTGGAAAAGAACAATGGGGATAAAAAAAATGTTAGTCACTGTTGATTGAACAGGTAAGTTTCAGTGTCATGATCTGTTGAATATTCATACTATATTGTTTTTGACATTTAAGAACTCAATTATCAGTTGACTAATCAGTCTTTTACAGTACGTTATTTTTGTGATGGAAAATGAAGCATTGATAAGCCTCAAGGGGAATACTATTCAGTTAGGCTTTTTAATATTTTTTTGGTTGTTTTTTTTTTTTTTTTAAATAAGTTTTTTCTTTTTTGCATGGATTAATGCAGCACTTCTACTAGTGAGCAATAGCCCTCTAGCATGGAGGTTAACTTTTACCCAGGCTTTCTAGCACAAGGTGATTTAGATTCAGAGTACTTAGAAGGATGAAGCCCAGGGCCAGGAAGCTGCAGGGGCTGGAGCAGCAGGCGGGTGCATGCAGCGTGCCCTGGGGAACGGGCCAGTCCAGGTCCCAGGCTGAGCTCGCAGATCCCCAGCCTTTTGACTGACACAGTCTGGGACAGGTACTGCTGAGAGCCTTGGATCCTGTGCTCTGCATATGCGTGTGTACGTGTGGGTGCGTGCGCCAGATCTGCACCTGGTTTCTGCATGTTGTGACAATTCCTTTCCCTTTTTTGTGGCAACCTCGTCTGCAAAGTCATCTCAGCAGCCTCCTTCCCCCGGTGTTTATGTGAGCATCTCACGCAACGGGGCTCCTACCTACCTGCCTTGTAGCCCCCAAGCCGTACTGCAGGACTAACTGACAGTAATAGTGATTAACACCAGGAAATGGTGGCTAACGAGCGCTTCATGCTGCTTTCTTGTTTTCTGCTCGGGGAGGAATCCCAGTGCTCAGGCAGGAAGAGTCATGACCGCTTTCTCTGCTGATCAGGGACAGGATGAGGTTACCCACAACATGTGCGGCACCGTGCCCACACTCGGCCTCGCTCGGGCTCGAGGCAGAGAAGAGGCAGCACGGCAGGGATGGGGAGCCCTCCGTTGCCCCCCAGCCTTGCACAGCCCCGGCAGAGCAACGGGGACGCTTCCACAAAAGTGTTCACCCCTTCAGCCGTATGCACTTTGCCACCTCCATCTATCATCTTCTCCTTGCCCAAGGACAGTAACATTTCTCTCCTGGTTCGGAACAGACCTTCAGGCACCCCCCCCTTTGTGCGAGGGCACCGCGGCCAGGTTCTGCCCTCCTGGGTCTGCAGGGGCAGGCAAGGGCTGCAGCCATTCACTCGGCTTGGTGACCCAGGTTCAAAGAAACAGTATGCCAGTAATAAGCAATGAAAACTGTGAAGGAATTTTCCACCACTGAAGAAATACCTTTGTTTGCTTTTCAATTAAATGCTGAAGGTCTTGTCTTTTTTTTTTGTTTGTTTGTTTGTTTTTTCCCCAACCTTCTTGTCCGAGTTTATTGGGTATGTCTGGGTCTTATTTCTCAAGCTTTTCTGCGCAGCAGTGACAACAACTTTCTTCCATGCTTGCTTCCACCTAGGAGCTGGAGTCTTGAAGGAAGATGTAAGCACTTCACAGCACACAGTCATCTGGCAACAGTGGCAGTGATAGAGATGAAAGACAGTCAGGCTCTGGTGTAATTCAGAGCTCCAAATCAGCCTTCTAGCTCCACATTAGTTTGGACTAGGCTGAAAATGGTTGGGAACTGCAGTTAGTAATGAATGTGTCCAAATCTTGCTGATTTCAAAGCAAAAAAAAAAAGGGATGGAATCTGTCTAAAAGTTATTAAAGAGCCCCAAAGCTTGTCCCATTCTTCTCTTTATCTCTTTTTTTGGAATATATTTTGGAAATCAAGTAGTAATCTTTGTGTAATTTACCTCTTTCATTGAACAGCTCAGGGACCAGATTTCCCCTTGATAGATTATTTTGACATATTTACTCATAGCTATGTCTGTCTCAGCATCATCCAAAGAAAAACCTCAAACTTTAAATTAACATGTAGGGATTGAGATTTTTGCCTGCAGTCAAACAATCTTAAACAACTCTCCTCCCCCTGGCTTTCAGTTATATTTAGGTCTAAAGCTGTAACTACAATAAAGCAGCAAGTACATTTTTCAGAGCAAAAGTTGAGGCATCATTGAACAGCATTTGTTGCCACAGAGCAAGTCTCGAATCTCTTCTGAAACTGTGGGTTCTGTCTGAGGCAATTCACTGTGGCCATCCCAAATGGCTAACGCAATTACAGACTGTGATTTCCCTGCTGATGCCTGTGATCTAAACCCTGAGGACCTGCCAGTGGTTTTAAAATCTAATGATAAGGCCAGAAGGATGGCAATCTGTCAGCTTGCCGTTTGTGGTAGCTAGGCAGGGAGGCATGCTCCTACAGCTCCACCAAGAGAGGCAGGGTGCTCTGAGCTTGTGTCTGCCTCAAGGTCTGTTGACCTTCTGGAGAAGCCTGCATGCTTGTGGCAGAGGGTACGTCAGAAAATGAGGAGGTGCTGTCAACTTTGCCAGTGTTGTTCTGGATCCATGGGCAACCAGGCTGTGCGAGCAGGGAGTGGGCATTGAGCACTTTGACCTCAGAATAATAGCAGTGGACACTGAATGTGCAGTCATGAAAAAAACCTCCGGAGAGCGTCATGCAGTGTAGTGGGGCCAAAATAATTGTATCTGCGGCTGTGAGCAGAAATTCCTGCCCTGCCCTGGCTGGTGTCAGCTGAGCTCAGGACCTGACTGGTGGTGACTTCTTCCCCACATCTCCCCAAGCCTGTAAGGAGTCCTCACTGCAATGTTTAATCACTGGGAAAGCTAATATGTTGTGTTATTTGGAAAGAGTCCCTCCTGAGTACAGATTTGCCTGAGAAGATGGCTCCTTCCCCGCTTAGCTTGCTAACACAAATTAATTGCATTGACAGTGGTTAGGGTTAGGGTTAGGGTTAGGTTTAGGTTTAGGGTTAGGGTTAGGAGTTGGGTTAGGGTTAGGTGTTATGGTTAGGTTTAGGGCTAGGGTTAGGGTTAGGGCTAGGTTTAGGGTTAATGTTAAGGTTAGGGTTCTGTTTAGGGTTAGTTTTATGGTTAGGATAAGGCTAGGTTTAGGGTTCGTTTTCGGGTTAGGGTTAGGTTTAGTGTTAGGGTTTGAGTTACAGTTATGGATACTATTAAGTTTGTTTGGAAAGAGAGAAGGTGCAGAGTCCTGTTGTGTTGGGCTGCGTAAATGCTCCCCAAGGCAGTTCAGGTCTACCCGTTGGCTTCCGTTGGGATCACTTTTTGTTGGGTGAAAATGGCGCTGTACTTTTTTTCTAGGGTCCTACTTAGGTTCGGCTCAGTATTCCAGTTAGTGATACGTTTAGTGTTGTTTGGAAAGAGAGAAGGCGCAGAGTCCTATTGTGTGTGGGGCTGCATAAAGGCTCCCCAAGGGAGTTCAACTGCACCCAAAGGCTTCCTTTGGGAGCACTTTTTGATGGGAGAAAGTGGCGCAGTAAGTGTTTTCTAGGGTCCAAATTAGGGTTAGAGTTAGGGTTAGGGTTATTGTTTTGGTTAGGGTTTTGGTTTAGGTTTAGGTTTAAACATAGGTTTAGGTTTAAGGTTAGGGTTATGTGTTATTGGTAGGTTTAAGTTTAGGGTTAGGTTTAGCATTAGGGTTAGGGTCATTTTTAGGGTTAGTGTTAGGGTTAGGGTTAGGGTCAGGGTTAGGTTTAGGGTTAGGGTTAGCATTAGGTTTAGCATTAGGTTTAGGGTTAGGTTTACGATTAGTGTTAGGAATAGGGATAGGGATAGGTTTGGGATTGTGTTGGGGTTAGGTTAGGGTGTGTGTTAGGTGTAGTGTTAGGGTTAGGGTTAGGGTTAGGTGTAACGTTAGGGTTAGGTTTAGGGTTTCGTGTTATTGTTACATTTAGGTTTAGGGTTAGGTTTAAGGTTAGATTTAGGGTTAAATTTAGGGTTAGTGTTAGGTTTAGTGTTAGGGTTAGTGTTATGGTTAGGGTTAAGGTTAGGGTCAGGGTTTGGTTTAGGGTTAGGTTAAGGGTAAGCTTTAGTATTAGCGTTGGGTTTAGGGTTAGATTTCGGTCCTCGACTAACATTTCCCTTTAAATATGTCACGTAATGAGTCTTTTTTGCTCGTGTACTCGCTTCACTGTTCTTCCACACTGGCTTAAGTATACAAAGGGTGGGGGCAGGAGGACTCAGACAATTCCCTACAGGTTTGTTTTAATCTATGAAAGAAAGAAAACACATTATTTCACCTTCTTGGAATGTGACAGTTATTAATAACCCTATTAAGGGCAATACTGTTCAGCTCTTTTTAAGCAGGCAATGCCTGAATGATTGCTGAGAAGGAGGAAGGCTACCCTGGCTTACCAAGTGAACAAGATGTTGTGTTGCTAAACATTGTTTTTCTTTTTTTTTAACAAGCTGTGCTAGGGGTGTTGCAGGTCAGATCAATAAGAACACAAGCCCCCTCCATCACTCCTCAGGAGAGGGGAAAAAGACATCAGCTAAGATTTCTTATATTTTTTTTAAATAAGCTCTTTGCTTTACACTCTTTTTATCATGCACTGTTAGAAGTCTCTTGTTATTTTCTTTTTATTATGAAGCTTAGCCCTCTGATGAGCAGCCTGGATAATTGAGAGGTTTAAATGGGAGGCTGTAAGTGTTTTCTTTTGGGGAGTTGGGAGCTTTGCTCCCTGCAGTCGTGCAGGTTTCCTTTCACAGGAATGCTCTGGGCACTGTGTCTGTCAGCTGTGGCTTGCTCAATTAATGGTGCTGGTGGCACTGCAACAACAAGCACTGGCTTGTCTCTGTAGGGTTCCACAAGCTGCAGGTATTCTGTGCTGGTTTATTGTCGTAGGTGGTTTGCTTGTGGTGCTGCACGTGCCTGTAGCTGTCAGGTTGTGCAGGGAGCAGCAGATGTGCATGTGGGCTTGCTGTTGTAAGGTTGCTCGTGAAGGAAGAGGGAGAAAAAGCCTCAGTTCAGAGCCTGGTGGAAGAGCCAAGAGAAGCAGGAAAGCCTGGGGCAGCTCCGTCTCTTCTCCCTCCACAGCTTCCATAGGGTTGTGTCTCCTCTCTGTGATTGCTGACATGGGTTTGTTATTTATAGTTGCTGATGCAGGTGGGCAAGGGTTTAGCTGCCACCAGATGACTATGCAGGGCACACCAGCGTCTTATCGTAAGCACGTGTGGCAGGGCTTGGTATTTGTTTCTTTTCTTATAAATAAAAGAAAAAAGGAGCATTGTGTCTTTTTTTTTTTTCCTTGGGTGGAGAATACCAAGAATTGTACTTCTTTTTAAAGCCTGTATTATATCTACATCCATGTATATGTGCAACTGCTCCTTTATCTCACATGAGAATAATGATGTCTAGTTTTACAGAATTTGAATAATTCATCAGCATAAACACTTTGCGCCGAGAATACAGCCATGCTTTCTGTAAAACGAAACCAAACCCAAGAAAAATGTTAATGAATAATTAGATTTCTTGGGTCACTGGACAGTTTTTGGAAGTCATTTTTAAGGGCCTCAGGCAGTGTCTTCATTGCGATAGGCAGGGATTTCCCACAGAAGCCCTGTGCCTATTGCTCCATCTGCCTCTGCTCCCATGCCTGTATGAGGAAGGACAAGCTTCCCGTAGCCTTTTAGCAAGCTCAGGCCTGCCCATGAACTCATCAAGTAAGAGTTTCTTCAGGAAGTGAAGACTGTGACTGCCTGGGGAGCATCCATCCTTTAGTGAGAACAGCCTCTCCCTTGCCTGCTGCAGCACCAGCTGCCAGCGTCCTGCCTCCCGCTTTACTGTCAGTTATTTTCAGTGCTTGTGCACTCAGCCGTCTCACCGGCACCCATATGAGCAGGAAGCTGACACAAGGCACAGGTAACCAGCGGGGCGGTGGGAGCTGGTCTGGTCCCCTCCCCACACGCCAGGCTGGCAGGTCAGCTGCAGTGAGCCAGATGCTCCGCTGGGTCCATCCGCTCCAGTCCTGTCCCAAACTGTGGGGTTTGCTTCTAATTCCTCCTCTAACAGAAAACTTCTCCCTTTCAAAACACACTTGCATTTTATTTCAAACAAGCAGTGCATTGGTTAGGCCTGGCTACCTTTTCTCTTTCCAGAGAACAAAATAGGCACCTTTTCCCCTGTAAATACATTTATTGTGCGGTAAGGAATCAAAACAGCATTTAATCCTGAAGATTAAAACCTTATGTTATCAGGGGATTCTTATGTGGAACACTTGTTTTCTTTGCATTTATTTTCTTTTTCTTTTCTGGTGGAAGCAGTTGTCTGTTTTTCTTGTCACAAACCAGAACCCTTCGTACTGCTCCCAGGGCTATTACTCTGTCACACGTTACCACTCTACAAAAAAAGGTATTAAGCAAAATAGCATTCTCAGAAGCAGGAATTGCTATTGTTAGCAAAACAATACCCGCAAAATAATTTCCTCCCAACTGAAGCCTCATTTCTCCTAGCAGCCAGAAAGGAGGGATGATTTATTAACTAGTACAGGGCTGACTGCCCCTTCTGACCCCAAAGTGATGCCTTCTTGAGACGCAAGGCTTAGCTGACTGTGGGATGTAAGGGATCCGCCCCATCACATCTTGCGTGGATGGAGGTGGATGGCATTTTTCAAATGAGGAAAACAACTGAGATATCAAAACGGGGAAGGAATAACAGCCAAGTTATGGCCACCATTTTCTTTGCTACTCAAATTTTTTCAATGGTTTTATCCCAAGTAACAATCAAAGAAAGTAAAAGAGAAGACTCAACAAAAGGCATGTTCCTCTAGAAATACTCTAAGAAATGTGCCAGAAACAAGAACTTTGTCCATCCCACTAAAACCTGAGAGTTTTTCCTGCCTTTTGCAACTGTGTGGGATGAGTTTGTGAGGATCGCAGGGCTAAGGCATTACATTGTTGTTTTCCTCTTACCTTCTATTTTAGTAGACCACATGACTGCAGATTTTCCCATTCACCTATCTGTAGAATAGAGATAGCATTTGAGGTGTTTGGGAGTTTGGGGATTTTGCCTTACATTAGTGTTGTCATGATTTCTCATGTCAGTTCTGAAGAATCAAAAATGTCTTCATGCAAAGACACGTAGAGCACAGATAAGAGCCAGCTATGCACTGCTGATAGAATAGAAATTTCACCCAAGGATGCTCTTTCAGTAGAATACCAGTGAGTTTTGACTGCCTGAGCTGAAAGGCCAGTGCCTGGCTTTTGTCTTAGGGCCAGCAGCTGCAGTGATGGGCATTCAGTCTGGAATACACCATTACATGTTTCTTACGTCTGTCATTTTGTTATTTTGTCTAAATTCGTATTCCAGTTACTGGAGCTTCTTGCACCTCTGTTGGTTTGAAGAATCCTTTGATACAGAAATTTTCTTTCCCCAGTATTGGCACTTTAGAGGTAATCTTGCTATTGTCCAGAAGAGTTTATCTGAAATGAGTCACAAAGCACCAGTTTGGATCCACTGGCAATTCTAAATGTTCTTGTGCATTGAAATCATGAAGGGAAAAAAAAAAATGGGGGGGGGGGGGGAAGGAAAGGCAAAAAGACAATTGGTAGTATAGGGGGAAAATGTGTGTTTGTTGGGGATTATTTTTCTGACTGTAAAATAAAAAGATGTCAAGCCTTGCAACAAATAAGCACAGGTTCCTGCAATGGCAGAGCGCCAGACCTGAAGATTCACTGCTCATTTTTTCAACAACAACAATTAGCCTCTTGAGCTAATGAGGGGTTTCATAAGCAACCATGAATAATAGTGCTTAGGGACTCTTGGCAAAAAAGGTGTTTTGAATAACATAGCCACCATGTCGTTAAAATCAAAGTAGAGACTCCTTGCACAGCAGTTTCCTCTCTGATTTGTTTCCTCAGAGGACAGGCTAGAAACACTGTGGGCTGTCAAGCAGGGAGATGGAAAGGCTACAGAAATAACATCCAGGTGGCTGAGGTTTGTGCGGAGTGGTATAGGTGGTTTGGTTATGGGCTTCTCCAGCAGATCTCTCAGGGAAACAATGATCCAGTGCTGCAGACGCAGTTGGAAGTATTGGAATACAATGACCACATTAGGAGACATAGAGAGACCCTTCGATTCCATTGACAGGGTGAGAGGGAATATCAATTTTATCTTTCTGAATTAATGAACTACAGTCTGAAACTTGCAACCTGGTTAAAAACATTATAGATTTCACCCGCCTGCCGCTCAAAGAGGATTTCTGTTGTCCCCCACATGCTCTCTGCAGGCTGCTGGGACTGCTAGGATTAAGCTTCAACCTGCATCCTTCAGGGAGAGGTGAAGCCGAGAAGGTTGTGTTGCTGCTGCAGTCCTTCAACCCGCTCCCTGGAGCCCTGCGGCTGCCAGGCACGGCACAGCCATAAATTCTCCATTTCCTTTGAGTCTTTGAGCAGTGTGGTACCCCATCAGACCCAGGCTCAAGCCAGTGGCGTGCTCACTGCTCGCCTTGAGAGGTGGTGAGCAAAGAGGCATTCCTAAAACAAGTGGCTACCCAAAGGGATGGAGGGCCAAGCCTTTCACTGAAGCATTAGTCATTACACTTGTAATGTGGTCTTCACTCGGCAGCATCTTCCTAAGTGCAAGGCAGCATCAGCTCTCTGATTTTAATTTTATTCATAGAGCCACTATTACTCCATCTGGATCATGCGGGATGAATACTAATGGGTCTCTGGATTGTTTTAAGTACAGATCTGAACCACATACTTGCTTTCATTTTGTCAGGAGCTGTTGTTTCATACAGAGATTTGTGGAGTTTTCCTTCTAATGGATTCAGTTCTGGACACTGGTGTGTGTGTTTGTTAGGGGAGTGCAAATAGCAGAGAAACAGAGACATAGGAAAACCTCTCCTCTAAACTGGTAATTATTAACTCCAATGTGTAATTGCACAGGAAGGACAGCTCTGATCCTAGAGGCAGATAGCTGAGGACAAGCTTCAGCCAGGACCAGAAGTGTCGTGGCTGAACCGTGCCGTGGATTCTGCTGAGCGCCCAGACTCACCAGCGTGCTCCAGCCCCTGCCTCCATGCAGCTCTTCCTTTGCACATCTCACCCATCTGAACCAGAAGCTTGGCAGGGCAGAGACCTTCTGTGCTGCACTGCTTCAGTGGGACCTTAGGCCGTAACACTCCTGTAATACAAATAATGATTATCAGTGATGAGCTCCTTTTCGTGTAGACTTCCCCTCTCGCTCTTGAGGTCTCCCCCACCTCTCTTTCCTTTGCAGGTTGATCTGTGCCCCTCTAATAGCTCTGGCTGCCCTTGATGAGGATGTAACACGTAACTTCATGACCTCCTCACGAGGTGCATGGTCTCCTCACAGGGCACGCACACTTTCATGCTCTTTCGGTAATTGCGCTGCACGTGTGAGGGTGTCTCCGAGCCTGCTCCGAGGGCACTCCAGTGCTCGCAACGCATCCGAGGGGGGAATTATGCCATTTAGCAAAGAGGATTAATGTTTCATAACAAAAGGTAATTTATTCAATTGTATGCAAAAAAGGTAGCTGTAACGGCACGTACAAAGCCTGCTTTATTTTTGTCTATTGTATTATAAGTTTAATTCCTGTGAAAACATTGGTAACTCCATTGTGTACCTTTGGGGAGAACTTGACCAGTCCTAGCCTGGATTGGATTGACTTAATTAAATCCACTTGACTTTGACAGAGGAGGAACCTGATAGGCTTTCCCAGGGAGGAAGCTTAAATGTCTCTGTGAATTGCAGGAGATGATGGGGCAGATGTGAGAGCACAGCAGAGGCTGCAAGGCCGGCACTCAGCCTGTGTCCAGGCATCCCCAGGGACACGCTCCAACTGCCTGCCGCTGCTTTGGCAGGGCTTGCTGCAAGCGCTGGCTCCTGCGGGCTGCGATGGGGTTGCACTCGGGTCCCCTCTCCTTGGTGGGAGTGGGAGGGAAGAGCTCCATTTCTGCTGAGTTTTCCACCCTCAATCAGCTCCGAACACTCATAAGGCAAGGGGTTATGATGAGGCTGGCGGCAGCTGTGTGGTCTCCTCCTGAGAGGCCTCCTGGTCTTACCTAGGTTGTTAGACGTTAGCACATCAAGACAGGCCAGTTACTGTCAGCATAATTTTTACTGCTGGTGTTGATATGGAAAGCAGTATGGAAGGCTACTTGATTTTCCAGACCTCCAGTAACTTCTGCGCTGGTTTTTGGAGAGTGCCTCTGTTCCTTGATGCGTGAACTGGTTGCTTTCAGCCTGGAAGGTATCGAAAGAAACTCAGCATACAAGTTCACCTGTCACTTCTAAGTCACTTTCTTGACTGTAATCATCACTCAAAAGGGGAAAAATATTTTTTTTTCCCAATCAGCATGTGAGTGAGTCATTGGCATACAACCAGGGTTTGGTGAACCTCCTGCACTGACAGTCTCTGCGGGTGTTGCACATCGGGACAGAGGAAGCCTGGCTGGTGGTGTTTCAGCAGCTGTCAGGTAGTCTTCGTCCCAATGTTTAAATCATTGTACAATATTGTTCACTGCTGGTTTTGCCAAAGTCAAAAACAGAGGTGAAAGGACAGCTGGGCAGTGGCTACGATCTGTATTTCCGTCACTGCAGCACAAGGACTTCAGAGAGCTACAAGGCATCTCCCATCGTCCTTGCAAGCAGAGAGCTCCCAGCACTGGCTTTAGCACACACCACCTGTGCTGAAGGCTGTGCTGGGGAAAAGCTATTAAAAATCCATATAAAGATGTAGCCTATATTAACCACGTTGCAAACTGAATCTTGGTTTTGCTGAACCAGCCAAGAAATAAGAGCAATACCGTGTGACCGGTCAGCACAATTAAACACCCCGCTCTGAGCTCAGGATGGCTCCAAAACGATCCGCAAAGTCAGCAGCAATGGCAAGGAGCTAATTGTCTGAGGAAACCATGGTTGGTGCGTGACTACTGAAACAGAGACTTGGTAAAAACAATTACTGGCTGGAAATTATCATGTTTTTATCAGAGAACTTTTACACTGCTCTGGAGAACACAAGCCAAACAGCAAAACATTTGGAACTTAAAAGCACGCTGGGAATATTTGCGCACACTCCTGATTTTTACGGGCTCTTCAGTTAGCTATCTGACGTCCTCCCTTGCCCCTTAGCCCTCCCTCACCCTGTCCATCCACAGACCATTCCTGGTCTCCCTCCCCTCCTGGGGATGGGGCTAGGGGCCCTGGGGCAGAGCTTGCCAGGGATTGCCCTCACTTAGCCATGACTGTGGCCAGGTGTGGGGCACCAGCTGCAAGCCCTCGGCTCACTCAGACCTTATTTAAGGCCCTGAGCCCTAGTGTAGGCTGTAGGATGGTGCTGTGGTGTGGCTGGAGGTGCTCATGCTGGTCTGGGTAAGCACAGACAGGCTGGCCTCCTGGCCAGGGAGCAGCATTATCTTGCTGTTTTGGGTTTCGTGTGCTAGGTGCATCCCCTGTTTTGTTGTGCTGGTGGTCCCAATGCCCTCTTGCCAGTCCTTCCACCTGCTCACTCCCTTTTTCTGCCCTGACTGGTGGGGTTTGAGCTGCAGCTCCAGCTGCCCACCTACTTCCAGCATTGCATGCTGGTTGGCAGCTGCTGTGTCTGCTGAGCCTGCTCTGTACTCTGTAAGTTGGGGTACTAATGCTTCTACCATCAGTGATGAGTTTGTGAAAGCCCACAGTGCTTCATATTGTCTCTTGTATTTCAAAGCCCTGTGTTTTTCTGCTGAGTTTTCTGAAAGCAGCTGATCATCTGTCTTGCTGAAGGATTTTGTAGGGAATGCAGCTATTTGCCTCTGCATTGTTTTTGCAGTTACTTTGAGCCTGGAGGAAGGGCCCTCTGTTGGGACACCGCTTTCATTGTGTCTTTGTTGGCCATGTCAGCAAAGAGAATAGCAGATAAATCGTGGCTGCAGACAATTAAGGGTAGTGTGCCTCTGGGATTTGTACCAGATCCAGGACTATGCTGTATAGTCATTAATGATCTAGAAAAACAATAAGCAGTGAAGTAAGAAAATTTGTAGATGACACACAGTTGTTTAAAAAAGGCAAGTTTGAAGAACGGAGAGAAATTGTGAGGATGTCTACCAAAGCCTGGCAAAGAAGCACTGGCTTGTAAATGATGTTCAGTTTGACCAATGTAAATTGACGAACACTGGTTGCAATTATCTGAGCTATTTGCATGTATTTCTTTATTCTAAGCTAACACTGTAATTTCAGGAAGCATTCATATGTTTATGTTGGAGAAAAACTCTGCACCTATAATCTAAAAAGACAAGAAATATAGTATTCTTTGAAGCATAAGGCAGGTGGAAAAACAACAACAGCAACAAAAAAACAGCCCTGGAAATACGATACTTTAATGCAATGGCTTGTTCTCACCCAGAAATGTGTGCTGAGTTCTGACTGAGTTACCTCCAAGATTCAGAAGAAATAAAAAATGATAGTAATACTTTTCTGAATAAAATATAATTGCTCTGTGAAATTCCCTGCAACAAGTTATTACTGATTTCAAAGTGCTTGGCAGAATTCATAGAAAAATAGATTAGAAGATACCTTATTGGTCTCAAAGTTCAGCATGCTGCACTCCACAGCACCTTTGTCATAAAGTCTTTCATTTTTTTTCTGCCCAGTTTCAAGTATCTCTGCTTAAGATAAATTGCATAAAGGAAATGAACCTTTGTTCATCAGGATAAAATGCAAATCTCATGCTCACGGAGATCCAGAATAAATTTCTCTGATTTCATAAATATCTATTCCAAGGACTTTTGCATTATGCTCCTAGAGCAGCTGGAAGCGGCAGTTGTGCAGGTGGGGTACTGAGATGCATGGATGCCTTTTGGTGCTGTGTGCAAGGTGTCCATAGTGTGGTAAGTGCTGAGCTGCACGTGGGCTGCACTGAACCAGCTACCGATGGTTTGGACTTCCTTGGTGTGCACTTGCCTTTAGCTGGTGTACTTGATAGGATAGTTGAAAGAAATACGTAGGGGGCTGCCAGATAATGCAGTAATTCCAGGGCATCTCCTGGTACAAGCCTCCTATTTGTCCAGTTTATTTTTTCTGTAACTTACTGAACTCAGAAATGAACTAAGTCTGGCCCTAGGCCAGAGTGATTTGCTTGACTACAAATCTTCCACCCTGGTGTCTCCATTCTGGTATAGACAAACAAGAAGAGAAAGATGGAAGGAAGGAGAAGGACAAAATGCCCTCCTGGAGACTGGCAAACTAGAGAATTACAGCAGGTGGACGAACTATCAGTTTGCCTGACTTGATCTCCAATTCCCTTACTGCTCATAACCTGTGACATTGCTGCTTTCCTCCTTCCCAAAACTGCAGTGCCCCCAATTAAACCTCTGGTCCAGTGTGTCTAAAATGTGCCATGGGGATAAGTTACCAGCTCACAAGATTCATGGTGTTGCTTTTCCCCCAGTAACTAATAATTCCAGAGCAACATTCAGAATTGCAATTTATTCTAATTGTAAAACACGAAGAAGGTAAATCACAGAGTATAATCATTTCTTTCTTACAAATCAAGCCACATCTAAAAACTTGTCCTCTGCATTCTCAAACAGGCTGATATGGTGGCCAGTGGGAAAGAAGAGGGGTAAGCTTTCATGTGTGCACATTTGAGGAACCTCTAACATTTAAAGGCAAGGCAAGTCTACTTGGTGGCTATCTGAGCATTCACCCATGAATTTTTAGCATGCTTCCCCAGCCCATCAGTCACTCTTGAAGAGCTCAAAACTCTATTTTCCAGCGTGGTCTTTATGACATACCTTTTCCTTGCCTTGCAGCAACCCCTTTTTGCAGTTTCAGGCCCCTATGCCATCTTTGCTTTGTGTCCCAACATTGCACCCCATTGCAGTGGCCCACCTTTGCTGGTGCACAACAGTTCAGGAAGCCTGCTCTGCAGAATGGGCACCTGCCGTGAGGAGCCATCTGGTAGGTTATCCGTGATCCAAACGTCCTCTTCACTCTTTAGTACACAACCAGGGTACTGAGGGATCTTTATCCCCTTCTGCTAAGGACTTCAGAGCTAACCTAAGCTATTATAAGCTGTATCCTTGTAGGTAATAATTATAGCCCAGTTTGCAGATGGAGACACTGGGAAGTTAAGTGACTTCTCTAGGGAGTTGCAGGAGAGCCAAGGGTGATGCTTGGAGGAGAGCCTCGCTGTTAGCATGGGTCCACACATCTTCATAGCAGGTAGAGAAAAGATGAAAAGCAATTTCAGTAGTTGGTTCTGACTTAACCACATCATTATGGAACTGAAGCTTCTTTCCATGCAATATCAAAGGGAGTAAAGCATGCCCCAAAGGCAGAGCTGAATGTGGAAAATTGTGTACTTACAGCTCAGCCTTAGTGACTTGGGGAAGGGACAGTGTTTAAAAGCAACCAAGGCAAACTCTTACAGTCTACAGAGTCATTAGTATGCCAAGTCCTGCAGGGCTTCCCGCATCCTCTTGGATTTGATAAAATTATAAATCAACCAGCAAAATTCCTTTTGGAACAGTCTGCGCTTCGGTCCAGGGCTGCTCGCCAGCTCCGTGCGGACAGAGCCTTCTCCATCTGCACAGGCAATCATCTGAGTTAGTTTCTTTGGTTTGGAAATGTGGTGTCATAATCAGGGAAGGTATGTACCAGATATTGAGCTGAAACAACTCAATTTACTGTGCATTGATAGCTGTCAGCATATATAACACCGTTTTCTCTTCATTCCTCTCACCCTTACCCTCCCCTTTTGCTTTTGCTCTCATAATCTTCTCATTGTTTCTTTGCCCTCCTCTCATTCTGATTCCTACTCTTCCAACATCGCCCCCTCAGCCTGGGTTTTAATTTCTCCCCCTTGGCCCAGGGCTGGGAAGCATGTTCTGCTGCTTCTCCTGTCCAGCCACTGGAGAATCAAAGGGCCCTTAGCCCCAGTGATATTCTCTGGTCCTGGAAGAGTTTCCAGTCTTAGCTGGACCTGCGTGGCTCTGATGGAATTTATGCCACATTTGTAGGAGTGAGAATGAGATCAGGATCTGTGCTATTATATCCATACAAACCTTTGTTTCAAGAGAACACTCTCATTGTCAATATTATTGTTTGCAATCAAGCACGGCACAGATGCTGCTCTAAGCACAGAGCTGGGGGTTGGAACTACATATATTAAAATTACCATTCTGAAAATTGTTCCCTTCCTTGTGTGGGCAAGTCTCCCTGCCCCCGTCACTGTCTGTGCAGCAGAGATAATTGTTGGGACATTGCTCATGGGACAGGACAGGATTAATATGTTAAAAAGCACTCTCTGTTGGATTAGCTTTTCTTCCCTTCAAATTGATGACAAAGCTTGCATGGCCTTCAACTGAAGTGCTCACACTGCCAAGTGGTTTTGAAAACCATACCCTTACTGTTTGCACAGCACTCTGCGGGTGCTTGGAGCAATCCAGGAGCGCAGGAACAGGCTGTAGCTTTACCACTGGTGTTAATGTCTTCTCCCTCAGCTTATGCCTCTATTATTTTGTAGGAAGAAAAAGTCTTTACATTAGCTAGACCCCTTTCCTGTGATGGTCTGTACTATGAATGGCCTTTTTTGAAAAGAAATGCATAATTGAAGTTACTCCTGCAAGTTTACAGTTGAGTTTCCAAGATTGTGGGATTCAGCACTGAAAGCATCTGCATCTCTTGTTAAATGAATGTGTATTTACTAGAGAAAACACTAAGTGGGATTTTTCAAGAAACTGAAGCAGCCGATGGGAAGGCAGTGGCAGAGAGAATTAGTTCCTAATTCTCTCCCATTCTTCTGCATAGCCTAGCCTTCAATGGCCAAGGTCTGGCTGGTGCCTGAGTCCTTCTGAAAGTCAGGAAAAGCCCCTCAGCTGTTAGCAACAACGTCCGGGGGTCTGCTGCTGCTAGGCCACCTCCCTCAGTGTCACAGCTTCCATGGTCCCATGGCACGTTTCTGGCAGCACTCCCTGTGGGACAGAAGGTGTCCATCAGCCCGCAGCATGCTTTGCTTTCCCCCACTCTGCCCTGGTGGAGAGGTGCTGAACATCGCACGCCTTCCTCCTTGGAGCACAGGGCTCTGCAGCCAGGCAGGAGGCTGGCCCAGGTGGTGGTGTGACCCTGGTCCCCGCATCCTCCTCCTCTTCCCTGGGCCTGATCCTAGCCAGAGCATGGTAGAGGAGGCTGAGGCTGGCCAGCAGGACCCTAATGAGCCTGGGACTCAGCCCTGATGATGAAATCTTCAGGCGTGAGACAGTAATGAACGGTAATTCTTCAAGCCCAGCCATTGCTCTACTTTTTTCCCCTTAACAACTGAACTGATTAGAATGAAACTTTGACTTGATTAGTGATTATTGTCTCTGTATGGCAGTTGCTTGCAGCCCTTTCATTTCCTTGGTTTGTTTTTAAAAAAACATTGGCAGGCATTTCATCCCCTGATTTAATGCCTGGGTTCTCTGCTCCATATTCATTTCTCTCTCCTTCTCTTTTCCCCCCTCACGCTTAAAGGAATCCAATTATTGTTTTATTGTTATTTAGTGTATAAAACAGGGATGAGACTTCTGAGGTGTCTGTTCCCCTTGATTCCTATCACTGGAGGGAAAAACACACACACGGATGTGCTCTGTCACGCAGGGGGATGGAGATGAAGTTGCAGCAGTCCCTAAGTACAGAATAATATGCAAGAGCAGCTCCATATTTCTTTCTCTGGGGTTTCAGCTCACTGAACTGCTTTACTCTTAAAGCTCCTACACATCGGAGGCTTATTCAGCATTATTTCTGTTAATTGTTGGCATTAGAACAGTTTCTAGAAATCCTGGATGAGGCTGGAGCTGTTACTATGATGATTTATTGCCTTCTCTCATCCCCTAAGAGGCCCAGCTGAAGCCAAGCCTGGCTACGTAGCAGCTGCCACGTAGTAGCTGCTACGTAGACAGAAAGCACGCGGCGGTGCTGATGCACGGTGCCTCCTGCTGAGGACAAGGTCAGAGCAAGCGGCTGGGCAAAGTCAGGCTTAAATGCTGAATAACGCTTGTACCAGGGCACGAGGCAGAGGCAGCAGAGATCCCTGCAGCAGCTGCCTGTCACATCCACACAAGTGGGCATCTCGGGACGATGCCAAGGGCTCTGCAAGCCCTGGTGTGGCCTCCTCCAGCAGAGATCCCATGGGATTCCCACCCTGCAGCAGCCTGGGCTGCTTCTGGTTCTCTGCTGAGTGAGGCTTTGGTCTCTGGTGGTATCGGGTCTGATGCAAAGTCACCCTCCCACCTTTCACCCATCCCACGAAGCCTGTGCAAAATATTTATAGTGGGGACCAGCTAGAACCCAGCTCCTTCTGGAAATGCAGCTCGTGTGCTGCATATTTCAATAACAATGACTTACTAAATAATAACTGACATTTACCTAGCTGCTTCTTGTCCTCAGAGTCCCCAAGATTTGGCAAACTTTAATTAATAGTTGTTTTAATAGTTAAATAACCTTTATAACTGCATTTCATTTATTCAGGGCCCATCAGAAATAAAGTCATAATGATCTGAGTCAAGTGATAAAACACAACATCTGGTTTAATGTTTGCAGGCTATTAATGAACTGCGTAACCAGGCAGGTGAACAATATATTTATTTTTCTGCTTGTAAGAACATGCATTTTTGACAGAACTGCTGCTAGGTACTGGTGTTTTTTCTTCTGCTTCTGGCACTTGCTCTTTTCCAGTTACGAGTTCAGGCTCACTGTGGTGGATCAGCTTTCCCTCCCTGCTCTGGGAGTTAGAGGTAGGGCTGTTCAAGGTCCCCTGTGGGCAGCAGGGCTTTTCCTCTGTTTACGCTGTGGTTTTCTGGAGGGTGGAAGCATGCCGTCCGGTGGGTGGGCGGTGGGCCTGCTGTTGGTCCCCTCTGCGTGTCCCCACTAGAAGGGAAGGGACCTGGCTGCTTTCATAGCAGTGCCCCGTGCCTGCTGCAGAGCCCGCCCTTGTTCTTGTTAGTTGCCCTGGCAGTGTGCTCACCAGCTGAGTGCACTGGGTGTCAGGGAGTCCTGCTGTATCAGAGATGTCCATGGACAAAGTGGCAGAAGCACTGTTGATTTATCTCTGGATACAGTCTTTGCCATCTGTTTTTATATTGCTTTCAGCACAAGATAAGTAGTTCCCATATAGTGCGTGCTTCATAGACTGTAAAGTTCATGAGTCTGCAGAATTTATGATAAGGCAGAAAATTGTCTTAGTGCATCATTCATGTGAGCAGGGTCCAGAACAAACGTTGCAGCCTCCAGATGTTTCTTTACGCTCAAGAGGTGGCCATCCACTGCCTGTACGTGCTGCTGGCAAGATGTGGTCCTCACCTCCTCCCCTTGCACGGGGTCTTTCTGTCTGACTTTGAGCAAGTTGTGTCCCAGAGTCCTGGGCCCTTATGTGTGCACTGGCAGCAGCTGCTGAGGCCAGACCCTCTGTTCCTGAATGATTCTGAGAGCCTGGCTACGAGCGACACAGGGGCAAACGTAGAACTGAGCATGAAGAGCCTGGTCTGTGCCAGCTGGGGGCAGAGCCATCCCACCCGCCTCAAGCAGCAGAAGGAGGGAGCCCCTGGCTGGCTTCACCTCCCCGCAGGAGTGTTAAACAATCTCCCCTGAACTCCTGACTTGGGTTTCTTTGTCTTTTTCTGCAGCCTATTAAGACTGCATCCTGACTAATGTTGCTTAGCGCAGCTCCCGCTCCCTGGTTCCCAGAGCACAGTCTGCACAATAAAATTAGCTTCCTCGGGCATATTTTTGGTGCTTCTCCCCCCCTCCAATGTTACCTATTAATTGCACTCAGAAAATATTCCAGAAATTTACTTATGCCCTTGAGCTATATTCATGTTTATTTCCATAACTCTTTGATACAATATTTGTCTTTGCCTGAAATAGTTTGCCAAAAGGAAGGGAAAGGAAGAAGCAGCATATGAAGGATTTGGATTACCTCACATCTGCCTTTCTTTAAGCGGCCCATATGGGAAAACATATTCTTTTGCACAGAATTTGTTAAAGGTTTCATAAAATGCATTGCATACACATTTAACACAGAGCCTAACAATATTTATATTTAAAATGGGTCCAAACAGATCAATTTGGCGAGTGTTGGAAACACGTAGGGTGGCAGTGCACATTGAGAATGTAATAGTCTTGTTATCTCTTTCCATTTGTGGGATCTGTTCCTGCCATAGGTTTGATGGGAGGAAAAAAGCTATCCAGCTTGTTAAGTATAAAAATCATAATATATGCAGTTTTATGAGCACATTTCATCTGTGAAGCTCAGAAAAGGCAACATTATCCATAGTTTCCTTTAAGACAAAGAGGTTGAGTAAATGGGAATCGACATCAGCAGATACTTCGTCTGTTTCCTTTGTGTTGGTGTAAATCACGAGGGGCAGCTTGCAAACCTTTTATTCCTGTCTGCGAGTAGTTACTCACATGAACAGTGCCATCGACTTCATTGCAATAATTCAGGGCAGTAATGACTCGTGGGCTCGTCCAAGCCGTGCAGCCCTGTGGGGTGACGGTGTCTCTGCTCCCCGAGGGCAGCAGGGAAGGAGGGGGTTCGAGGACATACGTGCTGTGATTTCGGGGTGGCTGTGGATCCAGCTGTGGGTTTATACAGCTCGGGGCATTTGGGGAAGCCATGACAAGCATGTCCTGGCAGAACAGCTGGAATGCTCCTCACTGTCCAGGTTGTGGTGGTGTTCACCTGCCTGATGCAGTCATAGCTTGGTGTCTTTCTTGGGGGCACTGTATTCTGTTGCCTTCTAACAAACATCCAGACTTGTTCAAGTGCTGTGACACACCAGAGCTGGCCTAGAAGAGAATACGTCTTGCTGCACAATGTCTTATTTCTGAATTGTCTTTAATGTAATAATTTTTAAAAATCTCTTCCCTGCCCCTTGTGTATTTCATTAAATGCACAGCCCCAGCATCTAAACAAGAATGGATGCTCAGGTTTAACAGGTAAAAGGTAAAAGCAGAAACTGAAGAGAGCTAATCAAATTCGATTAGCTAGTTTCAGACTTCACTGGGTTTTGTTTGGTCTGGTTTATCTGAATCTTTATTAGATAAGCTTGAATTGGCAACACTGGTGTATGATGCAATATCCTACGTGATCTCCATCTGAATTGGCAAGGGGCAGCTCACCAGCCCTGCAGCCATCGTTCTGAGTGCTGCTCGCAGCTAGCTCTGCCTGCCTGGAGATAATTTTATTTAATCTTGGCAATCTTCCGCTATATACTTAAGTAAACAAAGATCAAGCTAGTCACAACCTTAACTAGGCTACACATAAATAATAGATTACTGGATTAGCCAGGAATATAGAGGAGACGTAAGAGTAAGAATAACAGCAACAAAAAAGCTACCAGTATTTTACTTGCCGTGTAACCACACAGCTCATCCCTTTCCCCTGTCCCTTCCCACCCAGTGGATCTTATTTGCTCACTGCAAATCTGAGGAAACAATCTGAGTGCTCAGAGTGGCAGAAAGGTGGATTGTTTGGAGAAGACATCACTGACTACTATGAGGAATGGTGCGTGTAATGCCAGGGCTGGGTGGATGGGGAAAAGGAACAGGTATGGTACCGGTGCATGGGTGCATGTAGCTGGCAGCTAAATTCTCCCCTCAGTGCTTGAAAATCAACCCAATCCCTCCCCAGCAAGTCTGAAGCTTTTTGAGCTGTACTTGTGAGTGATTTCCATGTCATGACTAGGATACCTTTCAAAGGACAGACATTTCTGAGGACAGCACTGTTTTTTGCCAGTGATGCTGAGCTAAGCACTGACTTTATCCTTATAGACATGCCTTTCTGTCTTCAGAAAAATACTTTTTTTCCCCCCCCTCTACCCTTCTGATACATTTACTGGTACACACACCAGGCAGTCTTCTGTAATGAAGAACAGTTTTGCACTCCTCTGATGTGCATGAGTTTATGCAACGTTCAGTCATGGTGGTGTCCAAGCAAGCCTTGTGAAAGGCCTCTGTTGCTGGCGTCCAGGGAGACCACCTGTGGCTCATGGGTGCTGGAGTCTGAAGGCAGAGATCCCATGTGCTTCCACTGGACGCTGCAGGGCTTTATCATGTATCATCCTGGAAAACACAGGGGCTCTCCAGCAGATGGAATTCTTGCTGCAGGTCTTGGTTTGCCAAGGAGACAGCACTTTGGAGATGGCAGTTCCTCTGGGCAGAACTGTTGGGGGCTGTGCCCCTCTGTTGCAGAGGACAACCAAAGTGAGCCCTGACCAGTGCTGCCTCCCTCTGCACTATCAACAATGGGTGAAAATGGTCCTTTAGCCAGGCATATTACTCACTGACACCTTCTGTCTTTAAATGATAGAGTGATTCAGCCGAGTCAAAAATAACTATCTGGCTGTGGTAGTTCATCCTGGATCAGCAGTCCATGTGGTCTCTCTCTGTCAACGTGTGTCCTATACTAATGATGTGATAGCTTTGAAAAGTTGAGCTATTTACACAAGGTCACTTTATTAGTAGGGAAATCACTCTTATGATAAATGAGCACTCTGCAGCCTGTCACAGGCGCTCTCCTGTCCCGCTCAGCAACTTGCTCAGCCCTGCTGCTGCTCAGCTCAGCAGTCTGAGCAAAAAATACACCTTCAGTAAGAAAACACAGCAGAAAAAAGTGCTGGTGGGTGGCTGCTTTCTCTTTTCATCAGTGCAGTGCTGGGTTGAGGGAGGAGGTGAAATATCCCTGCTCTTCACTCCGCAGAGGCGGCTGCTTCTCCAGGCTGTCTGGGTTCCTGCGTGCTCTGCACCACAGCTCCAGCCATGGGCTGGCTTGTGGGCGATGCTGGCGGGCAGCCCAGGAGACCCGAGCTTGCATCAGGTGGCCCTGCCCCAAGTTGTGCCCTCCACGCAGTGGCAGGGTCTGCTTCCTGGGCACAGTCTTGCTCTACTCTTTCCTCATTCCCCCTTTTCTGTCTTAGGTGTGTATGTGTGAGCATCAACTCCAAAATACTTTTCAAAAACTTGGTTGGCATGAGCTGCACAGAGCTGCAAGCCTCTCGGATGTCAAAGTCTCTTAAAGGTGGGGAAAAACTACTATATCATTTGGGTACTTCTGTTGATTTTTGATTATTCTGACTTGGGTTTGCCTGTGAATAGAGAGAAGGTCTGCATGTCCTCCAGCCCTGGTGCAGTCTGAAACCCTTTACCCTGCTGGTGCTCTGCCCAGCCACTGGGGAGGGGGCTGACTTGCAGGGCAGCTGGGAGGCGTGCTTAAGCACACAGCGACCTATGATAACTGGGATACACCAGCAGAAGGCGTAAAATATTGTAAGAAGATATTTTTCAGGCAATGTGCTGACACAGCACCATCTCTGTTTCTTAACTGGGAGTGATGTATGAATTATCTCAACCTAAAGCTTGAAATATACATTATAGTCCATATCTCTGTGTTTTATTTGGGCTGTAAAGTGATACCTTATTATTTCTCCCTTCTGGGCATCCTTTAATGAATCTAGATTTGAAAGTGAAATATCTATTATATTTCAGGAGGTTATCCATGGAAGAACAAGAGGAGTAATACGCAAATGTGCAAGAAAGATTTTTAAAGTCACTTTTATCAAGAAAAATGTGCAAGCGTGCATCCCTCAAGACATTGAATAAGTGTCCCTAAAAAGGGATTTACCAGGGATGTTGGTGGTGAGATTCTCTCTGGGGAAACTACCATGTTCTCCCTCCTCATAAATGCTTTGTTTTCATCCATTTTACGTTCATGTCTTCAAGTTATGCTATTTTCAGTCAAGGCTATGCGTTGATGGCATGCTTGTCCTGGAAGGTGGCAGACCCTACTGATCAGTGACACAGGCGGCAAAGCTGGCTTCTGCCTTCCCTGACATCCAGATGCAGGAGCTGAGAGAAATACTGTGTCTCTGGAGATGAAGGGTCCCTGCCGAGTGACATTTTCTCTGCCTGATGTATTGCTCCGCACCTGTTGCCAAGCGATGTGTGAGCCTGCCAGCCGTGCTGCGCCTGAGGAGCGAGCCCAATGGCACCCGCTCGGCTGCCGTGCCCTCCTGGGGACGGGGCAGCGCTTCCAGGGGTGAGCTGCTGGAACAAGAGCCGGGCCACTTCTGCCACTCAGTGCTCTGTGTCCATCGCATCCGAGTCCTGCTGTGTGCTGCCTGCTCTGGAAGTGTTGAGTACGTTCCCCTGCAGCCTGAGTGCCAGCTGAGGCTGAGCAAGAAGTGCTCGAATGGTAGAGACTCAACCGTGTTAATTTGGATAATATTAAAAAAAAAAAAAGGTGAAAAGTAAGCACCAGCATATGTTTATAGCCTGGATAAAACTGCATTGTGGAGCCCTGTAGCAATGATGTGCTGGAGGTCTGTGGTTGCTCTAACAGGCCCCGTGGTCCCAGCAACTTCAGGGGAATGCTAAGATGGCAGTCGCAGAGATGTGTTTAATTGTTTTCTGGATTCTTCAGTCTGGTCAATTTAGTGGCTTGAAAAAGACAGAGTCTTATTCCTGTAAATAAACCTCCACACACCCATTTGTAAACAAACACATAAATCCAGGTTTAGCAACGTAGTTAAATGCTGTTGAAAGTTCTCAGCAACTCCCTCCTTGATGAACTGTGAGTTTCAAAACCATGGTGCAAAAAAAAGTCTTGCAGCTGCAATGGTATCAAGATGAGCCCAAGCTTTGTTAGAACAAATGCCATTTGTTTAAAAATAGAAATATTATGCCATCTTCCAGCAGCAGAAATGAAATAAGCTATTAAAGGATTATGATTCTGTGACTTCAGACCTATTGTAGTCCTAATATTTCATGGTGCATTGACATAGAGTACATAATATGCTGAACAGCACTGTTGGCTTCAGCTGTTGCAAACAGTATGGTGCAGAAATAATTGAACTAAAAAGAAATTACAGCTATTCAGAGAGGTAGCAACTCTGCTGTGTAGATGCGAGATTGTAGGTGCTGAGCCAAACATGCACTTAAAAATAACAATTGTTTTTGATGGAAAAAATTTAGGTAGATTCTCTCTTAGGTAGGTTCTCTCTTTTAGGTAGAAAAAATTAGGTAGATTTTGCTGGCATGGTCGTTTATGGTAGGACCAAGTAGGAGTCAGATGCTGTACTGCCCTGCCAATGGAGGGAGATCTGATTTGTCAGCAATATATAAGGGCAAAGATTATGGAATATGAGGCCTTATCTATACAGAGAATGACATTCATTTAAGGAACGCTGGTGTGAATCTCTGTTTATGCTTTTAAGTCTTAGATGTATCATCCAGTTACTGCAGCTTAACAAGTTGCTGTTTGTCAGCTGTGCTGTTAAGTAACTGTTTATGCACCCTTAACCCAGCGTAGATATGACATAAACCATGTCAGATTACATCTTTCATCTGGTTTTTATTCAGTCTGTTTAGCTTAAACTAGTTCCTAGTCCTTAAACGAAACCCAAACAGAGCTAGTTTCCATCAAAATAGCTGTCTGGACAGACTCTTCTTGTATCTTAACCAAGCTGTATTTTAAGTCAAACTGGGTAAACATGTGTAGGCGATTCCTTGGGCTCGGATATTTCACATCAGCAGAAAAATCTTCTCCTGCAGTCCTGTCTGACTGCTTTGGTGAAACATGGAACTGCAGAGGTGGAAGGGAGAAAGCGACTGGGAGGGGATGCCAAGCAAAGGCAGCAGGAGCCATCCAGGGTGCTGCCCTAGGCACCTCGGGCATACCGCCAGACCCTGGTCACCCTCTCAGAGCACTGTCGGCCCTGCCAATGGCTTGTGTCACCCCGCAGCCTCCACAGGAGCGTTTCGGGTGCCTCAGGGTACTTGAAGTGGCACAAGCTGCCTGCACATGAGCAGCCGAATGGCACACGCCTGGCTCTGGCCATAAGCACGGCTGTTCCGTGTTGGTGCCCCCTGAGAGCAAGTCTGCGCTGCCTTCCTTTGCAGTCCTGTTGAATACAAGGTGGTGTAGATTTATGCAGGACCTAAATGTTGCATGTTCTTTGTGATGGGTTTCTGTACCGCAGTGACTATATATTTTCAGCTCAGCCTTTTGTTCTCCCCCAGCTGCCCATCTTACCCATGATCCCTTCCAACAGGGGGAAGATTTTACTCAAAGGATGTTTGGATACTAAACCTTCTCTTGTCTGACTGAGGCCTGCCCAGATGCAATATAAACAGCCAGTTAATTTTCATTGTTGTCCCCTCACCCCCAATCAAAAACATACAGTTTTGATTCCTGTATCGTGTACATGCCGTCCATTCAGAGGAAGATCTATCATTTGGGGGTTTTGATGCCTATGACCAGTAAATCAGAGGGTCCTGCCCTTGCTAGCAAGACGTTTTAACAAGCTTTTAGGGAGGTTGTGTGTGTGAGAGAGAATTGAGAAGCAGTCTGTGTTTTTTAGCCTTCTGGATTCCTTTGACTGCCAGTGGCAAATGTCTTATCTTTTTTAATACCCTACTTTTTAATTTATTATTACTGTTGTGTTTAATATAAATTGCTCTGTTTTGTTTTTATCTAAGTATCATCAGAATCTGGGAGGGAGGAAGCAATGGCTTGCGAGAGGTTAGGACCTTTGATTTTCTCCTTGCAGCTGTCAGAAGTCTCCTGTCTCTGGCTACATGTTCTGAGCAGAGGTATAATCATCAATCTGGAGACATCTAATTAGGCTCACTCCTCCCCGCCTGCCTGCTGTGGCGTGAAAACCTTTGCCTGGCAGAGCTCTCGGGCTGACAAACAGGCGCTTCTGCGCTCACAAGAGACACGCCAGTGGTAGCGGGGTGCTACTAGCTGGAGCCTTTTGTAGCGATATTACCCAATTTTTCAGAGCTGCACCCCTTGCTGTGCAGCCAAGCTGCCCCGTGTTGCTGAGGGCAAAGGGGAGGAATGGCTAAGTGCAGTGACAGAGGGGTGCCAAGCTCAGCGCCTCCTGTCATCGCGGTGACAGTGTGAGGACTGCTCTAACAGTTAGGAGTTTTCACCCAGGAACAGACCGGAAGCCCACTGAATGGGAAGCTCTCAGATTTGGAAGGGAAGGGGACTAAAGACACTAGGACACGTACCCAGGGGCTTGGGGGGCAGTGTTGGTTCGGGATGGAAGTTCCCAAGGAGATCAGACTGGATTGGCACTTGCAATGTTATCTGGATTTCTTGCAATGTCTGCTGGATTGCTGTTTCTTTCAGATGCATGCTTTCCCTCTCCTCACATAAACCCAACAGGCCAAAAGTCCACTTAACCAAGAGTTATATTGCTTTAAATGTTAAAGGAGTAAGATGAGTGTACCTGGGCTATAACTGCATATGGAAGAGATGAGGACTAAATCCTCTCTGCCTTTAAACCTTTAGTCAGAGTGGCCCGTCAGGAATGTGTGGATCCTTTCTGGATGGAGTACAAGGTGGATGAGACAGCCAAGAGCAGGTACCAGAGTATAAAAGGGTTTGAGCTGTGATGCAGAATGGGCAGAAGCAGCCAACTGAATCCCCAAAGCTCTGCTGGCCTTCACCCAAGCTGTCTTTGATGCAAGGATTTGTCTTTTGCTTCTGTACGGCCTCTAGCACAAAGGAGCCCCAGTACGACAGAAGTGACAGCAATAGCGACACATCAGGTATGTCTCCGGTATAGGCATAGCCTATTGCTTGAGGGATTAGAAATGTGGTTCTTGTTGCTAATAATTATGGAGCTTGACATTCATGTTGTTTCCACCCCTATCCCTGTGTTGTTCCCTATGCAAAGCCACCTGGCCCTCTGTGTATGTGCACAAACAACCGTGGGACACAAAATCAGCCATGGCATTTTCAGTTGCACCTGCCCTAGCCAAATGTTTCCAAATGCTTCGTTCCCCAGCCCGATCACCAGGGCTCTGCCAGCCAGCTCACATGTGCAGTGTTCTGACTGTCATACAGTTTTGCCTTGAGTCACATCCTTCATTTTAAGGTATTTTGACTGCCTGGTTCCTCGTCACCTCCCGCTGCCGTTCCTGCCCTGACTGCAGCTAGCTCTGTGCCTCTTGCTTGGCTTCCCTGTCCGCCTCTGGAGCAGGGGGTACTGACTGCTGTTGGACCGGTGTTTGGATTAGCTGGACCTCAGGTCTGATCCAGTCTGGCACTCGCTGCGTTCCTGTATTTCTTTAAGCTGTTAACTGCTGAGCTGCCTGTCACTCACACGGTGACATCTGTCACTCATGTACTTACCGTCTGTGTGACAAGAAACGTGACCGAGTAAGACTCCCGGGAGGATGCTGACAAAAGGGAGGGAGGAGAGGCAGGCAGAGGCTCCTCTGGTGCCCGATCTCCAGGAACACAATGTTGTTTAAGAAATAGAAGAAAGGAAAAAAAACAAAAACATTTTTGATCATTTCATTTTAAGCAAGAAATAAAAGAGGAACAAATGTTCCAGCAGTATTGAAAAGTTTCAACAGTGCTGGATTACAGCATGGCAATGTTTCATTTGGAAATAGATTTCTCACTTGAAATTTGTTAAATGGTGTATGTCAACTAGGAAACTCCAATGTTTTGATCACTGGAAAGCATCTGTTGGAAGGGTAACTTTTTTCCACAAAGAATTTTGAAATACCTCATTTCCAACTTGTAACAAAGACAAATTTCAGCGTGGGAGAATTGCTCTTAGTGTCTGTCCCATGCTCACAAATACTAACACTGTGCATGCTGAGGGCAGGAGGCCTTTTTACCCCCTCACACCTTGAGGGATGTGAAATCAGGTTGAATAGTTCTGGTCCCTTAACAACCTAATGAGATTCCATTCATATGTAAGGAAACATCACCACCAGTGCTAGTTATGATAGATCAGTCTTTGCTGGATGATCTGTTCCTGTGTCTGTCTGTACATGCATGCATGTAAATAATAATAATGTTTAACATGTATATGAAATGTTTTTCCTGTGATTGCAACTCATTTCTAAATGAACAGGGTTACTTGCAGTCCAGATTGGAATACAGCAGTCTGTAATCTAGAAAGACTGAGCTGTAGCACTTCCAGCCTGTCTCGATGACTGATGCTACAGGAGAGCACGCCCAGAGCCTGGCAGGGGCTTCGTCTCTTCGCTTGCTGTGTTTTGGTGGCAGTATTTCCCGTAACCGCTCTGCTGCTGTAGCATCACCACTGTTCATTTCCATTTCCTCTGGAGCTCAGTCCTTTTCAAGGGCAGGCTACTGGGGATGTGTCCAAAATACGTTTTCTAATTAAAGGGAATTGTTTACTTGATGTAGAGGGAGGAAAAGATAGTCCCTTTGGCTGGATGTTTCTTCCTGGGTAAGACACATTAATGATGATGCTCTTTGATTTCTTTTTTCTTTTTCTTTTTTATTCCTCCCTAATCTGCATCCACTCCTTTTCCTTCAAAGACCCCTTCCTCCTTTATACTTCATTTCTTTCTTCTTCTGGCCCTTTCCACCCTTATGCTTACAGCCACTAATCAATGCTCTCTGCTCTCTCCTCTGCTCTGTATCAAGCTGCTTGCGAAGCCTTTCTTTTTGCCTGTGCCAGCAAGCCCCAGATCTTCCTCCCGATGCCCAGTACTGCCCCAGTACCGTGCCTGCTTCTGGGGGCTTGCAGATATTGCAGTTACCTGCCTTGTGGTAGTGCTTGACGTCCTCACCCAAGAGCGTGACCCCAGAGTGCCAAAATCGGTGATGTATGCTGGTCCACACTTCTTCAAAGCAGAATGTAAATTCATGTGTTTTTAAGTGTGTGTTTTGATCAAATGTAAATTTTTTTGGTCAGGGATAAAGTTTCCTGAAAACGTTTTGGCCTGCTCTGCCCTCTAGCCTCCCCCCAGAGCAACACGATGTCACAGCACAAGCACCCTTTCAGCATCTGCTGGGCACCGTTGCTGCTCCTGCTCCTGGCAGCCTTTGCTGTTCCCCCTCTGCCTCTGCAAACGCCGTGGATGTGACTGCATCCGTGGCTTCTGGGGCCCTTCAGCAGCAGGCGCGGGGCTGGAGCACAGCATCTGCATCTCCCTCTGAGGGCTGGCTCCTCTGGTTTCATTTGGTGGGAGAGCTTGTTCCAGCGCAGGGCTGCAAACCCTACAGTTCCTCAGTGCTGGAACAGAGCTGTCAAGTCTGAAGACTGCCAAGGGGCAATTTCTTGAGTGAGAGATGCTTTTTAAACAAACTATATTCAACTTAGTAATGTACAAGTTACTAAGCAGATTGACAGCCAATGGCATAAGAATATGGAAGGTTATTTTCAAAGCAATTTTTTTTGGCAGAGAAGGAGAAAAAAAATAATTGGGCTAGAACCCATAAAACCAAATGCAGATAGGGTATGTGATGTATTTACTTACATCTTGAAGTAGGTGGTGCTAGCAAGACAGAGACTTGTGGATAATTTTATTTTGAGGAAAAAAATGTTCCGAAGTTGCTAATAGGATCTGCCAGCAAAAGAGCTTGCAGATGAGAAAGAGGTAAATCTGAACACAGTTTTATAGGATTTAGAATGTCGTTTCCAGGCTTCAGTGGTAAATAATAATGGAAATGAACTCGTGTTTGTCATTCAGCTGAAGGACTTTGCTGGGCACTTTGCAATTTTAATATATCTATCGTGGCAATCTCACACTGATGTTCAGCAATTAAAAATTGAAAATAAAATGCAACTCCTATAGAAATACAATGAACCTATTACTGAAATGCAGCCACCTGTGGCAGGAAACGCATTGGCTGCTTAATCTATGTCCAAAAACTCCACATAGCAATTTTGAAGAAGCAGCAAAGAATTCTGTATTCTCTTTGTATGGATGAGAAAACAAATCTGGAGGCGCAGGAGGTGATTCAACCAATTGGAATAGGACCACAAATTCAGGATCAGCATTAGTTGTTCATTTTAGGAAAAAAGGACAGGAGGATCATCTGTTGTCTTGGGGACCCTGTCTCTTTTATTTCCCATTTCTGCAGAATGTATTCATCCCCTTTTAATGGCATGCTGAAGCATCATTTCAGTACTAACACAGAATGAGAAATGGTTCCTAATGGTTAACTGATAATGCTTCTCGTGTTACTTGATCTTTCCTGTCTTCCCTCTTTTCTTGGGTGTCTACCAGTGAAAAAGACTATTCTGTTATCTGTGAAAGGGGGTGCCTCTCCCTATGTGAGCTTCAATAAATCTGCTCCAAGAAAATGATCTATTCGTTATTTTTGAATAGAAAAACTCTGCTTTGTGAATATGATACTTGACACGATACGGGTTCTTAGGAGATGGGGAAATTGAAGACAATGTGTGTTTTTTTTTCTTTATTTGCTGGGCATTAATACAGAGAAAGCGAGCAAGGTCTCTAGGTAATGTAAGACTCTGGATCTTCTCATGGTCAATCACAGTTCTTAACCTTTCTCTTTTCTGCAGTAAGTGCCCTTGGGACTGTACATTTTTATTTCAAGGCTTTCTCTGTGAATGCAAACAGGTGTGAGGGGGAGATTATTGTGCAAACAGAGCTCTCTCTGAATTCCCTTCTCATGGCATCATACAGACAAGGGCAGGGTACAAAATGGTACCATCCTATGATCTGGGGGATCTGGGGCTCATTTATAAGTATTGTAGTTTCAAAGGTTTTGTTGCAAAAATCTGCTTACTCCAGTGAAGTCAGTGAGATTGTTCTGCTTCACACCAGATGACAATCTGGCTTAAAATACGTATGAGAGTTTGGTCACGTGTATGCTATCTTTTAAATTTATTTTTTTCCAAAGAATGTGAAATCCCCAAAGGCTCTGTTGTCTTACAGCGTTTCCATATATGTGAAGCTTGAGCCTTTTGTGGCCAGAGTTTCAAAACCTTGAAAAGGTTGGAAAGAAATAGAGCACAATGTTTTGTTGCAGCTAATATTCTGCTTCATGCCATTGTCTCCTTAGTTTTGACAGCAGAAGAAAAGCTTATGACCACAGATAACGAAGTCAAAGATGTATTTCACAGAAACCATTTTAATTTTTCTGCGTTTCTCCTTATCCATGTTCTTAAGACAAGGAGCACACCATGATTCCCTTGTGACAGACAAGAAGGGACTGTAGGAGAAGCCTCTCTCACATGGGTTCAAGCTGAAATAAAGACAGCCATATGTGCCAATGCTGGGCTCGAGCATCTCTCCCTTCAGCTTTCCTGGCTGTAGAGCAGCGACTGCCCGGTCGTGGTGCCTGAGCTCCCACCAACCTCCACACACTGGTGTCTGGATGAGAGCTGCCTCGGGAATCTGCATCCCCCTTGCACCATCCGGACGGGTGGGCCCGTCAGTACCACCACAAACACTGCAGCACCCAATTAACGTCAAAAAGGCAGAGGGCAAGGAAGTCTGGAGTACTCTGCAGTCCTGCTTTGGGCTTGTAACTAAAGGAAATCTTTCCCCCTCGTTTCTCCCCTTCTGCTCAGAAGACGCTCACAATGCTGTATTTATCTCAATGTCATTTTCTTCGAGATGTGAGCTGGAACAAATCTGGAGCAGCTGCTTCATTTCTAAGTGTCCTTTAGGGATCCCTTCAGCAGACACTTTGCAGAATATAATGATGACATTCTAACGAGCATTAATGCACATGTTGTCGTCTTTCTATATTTACACTTCCCACAGGAGGCATAGTTCTGAAAAGCAAGAGAGAAAAAAAAAACTTTATGCATAAACTTCAGCATCTGAGCTAGGTTCAACCAGAGAATCCACCTAATTAAAGAAGCCAGACTGAGTTGCACAGGGTGTGTGGTGTGACAGCCAGGCCCTGAGGCCAGGTGAGTAGCCACAGCCCCTCATGCAAAGCCTTGGGTGGGCAAGGAGAAACAGACCCTGCCCCTCGGTGCTGACTGATTAAATCAGGCTGTAAGGAAAAAGGGTGAAAAATAGGATGCCTTTGGCATACAGACCAGGAGTAGGAGCACAGGGCATTAATGCTACTTGTCTACTTCTATAAAATAAATGTTATGGCAGAGCCAGGATTGCTGCAGATCTTATGAACTTCAGCCTAATGATTTAACTGCAAACTATGGACACCATGCATCCAAGCATATGCTTGCCTTCTCTCTGGTTTGTCCAGAAAGATGATGCATGGAACACATTCCCAGCCTTTGTGGTGGGTGCTTATTACCGCATCGTTAAACGAACCCTGTAATGGCCTCAGCAAGCAATGTTTTCAGTATCGGCTACTTACATAGTGCCACAGCCACGTGTTTCTTCTGCTAACAAGACAACCCTTGAATCACAAACGCAATCAAATCCTCTTTGTCCAGACAGTCTCCATGAGGAAACAAGTGCAATAAGTTCTTTCCCAACAGGAATATTATATACATACATAAGTGTGTATATATATACATGAAAATAAATAAAAAAGGACCTACAAAATAAGTGAAATGAAAATATATTTGCTTGTTGTTTCATAATATAAGCAGTTGAAGTGGATAAGGTCACAGTTTTGTCCTCTGCTTACCGATCTTATCGAGGAAAGATTGTATCAAATAAATAATATATCAAAAGCTTTCTCCCTTCATCTCTTCACGCACACACTCTCCACGATCCCTGCCACATTATCCAAATCAGGAGTGAAAATCCAGCCAGTATGATAAGTAGTAATAAAAGGCTGTGCTTGTCTGTGGAAGTTTTGCTGGCAAATTTCCGAACCAGATTAAAAAGTAAATTAGATTTTTTCTGGAGAGTTATTTTCAACGGGTTTTGTCTGCTAATGTTCTCGTGCAAGATTGTAGCTTTGCCAAGGGGGGACGAGAACAAAAGAAGAGGATAAAGAATCGAGGTTGCAATTATCTGACTGAACAAGGTTCTCCTGTGCAAGGCACCTAATCAGGAAAGTCTCAAATTTGCTTAAAATACAAGGTGCAATACCAAATTTATTTATAATCTGCCTCACCTGCTCAGATAAAACTGTTTCTAAAGTCAGGCAATTGCAGGAGACAAGCTGTAAAATGGAACAAATGAAATCAAATCAGGTATTAATAACAGTGGAATGAAATTATAATAAAAAAGTGTCTTTTAGCAGAGTATAATTTCTGCTTTACAGAAAATGCAGATAAAGTAAAGTGACACACAAAAAAAGTAGTACAAAGTGGGAAGAAGTGAGAGGGACAAAGAAGAAGAGAGATGAGGGTGTCTAGGTTGTGTTATTCCATGAGCACCACAAGAAAGACAGCAGGACCCCAGTTGCTTGAAGGTAACAGTTGACAGATGAGCAATGAGACTGCCTTTCTTGGGGACAGGTGAGGTTACTTAAGTCCTCTCATCGTGGACTAACCCAACTCACCACAGCTTGCTTTCAGAGCTTGGTGCAATGTGGTGCTCTTCAGAGACTTCTGCTGTGAATTTGGGTGAGTCTCTTTGTCTTTATTTTCCATTTATACAGCAGAAATACTATTTTCATGGTTCTTTAAAGTGTGCCTTCAGTCCATGTGCATGCAGTCCCTGATACCATTTGTTGTTGACCTTGTTCAGAAGCTTGAGGCCTGCAGAATTAAAACAAAAAAGGTGTCCAATATAGAGTTGTTGTTTTTTTGGTTGGTTGGTTGGATTTTTTTTTTTTTGTCCATCTCCTAATGTCCAGGAGCTTGTGCTCCAGCTGAGCATGCAGATAGCTCCTACAGCGTTTCAAGAGTTGGTCATGCAGGTTTTATTTAAGTCTCCAGGATTTATCATTTGCTCTTTGCCCATCAAAGGGTAGGTTGCTGCTCTGAAATACACTAGAATTGAAGCTGAGAAAGTGTATTTATCCCCAAATGTTTATAAAGCAATTTGCTACACAGACTGATTTGTTGTTGCACTTAAATGTTAGGAGAAACAGATTAATTTGCTTGTGAGTACACTGCATTTGGCATGGTACGATATTATGGTACAATGTAGAACAGTTGGTTTAGAACTGTTGATAAATATTGTCTGGGCAGGCAGTTATTTAATGCATTTGTTTGGAGATGCATGTTCTGGATGACTTTTTGTGGTGGTCTAGAGACTCTTTGCATACAAACAACCCTTCTGTGTTTATAAGCAAGGCCTCTGGGGAATGCACCTACTAATGTCTTGCATAACCCATGCTCCTAAATGACTCAGCTGCGCTGAAGATTTGAAAACAAAACAAAAACTTCTACATTTTCCACCACTCTGCATTTGCAAAGAGCACAGACGTGCTGCCAGCTGTGCGTTGCACCAAAGCAGCCACAGGTGGGCTGCAGGCACGGTGCTCCCTGGATCCAGCCCATGGGGCTCGTGATGGTTTCTGAGCTCCCTTGCACTGCATGGAGCAAGCTGGGCTGTGCTCGGAGGCAGGCAGCCAGGTCTGACGGGCCATGGGGTCCTTAATTGCCATGAACATTGCCTTTCTACGCTTCTGATGTTCTGCTTTTGCGATGTCACGGTGAAAATAATTGAACTGTGTTAAGTTAATGGAAAAGGTTCAAACAAATACGTGTCCCCACCTGCCCTGCTTGATGGGTCCCGGAGCCTGGTGGACATGGGTGGGCAGGGCTGCAGGTCCGTGTGGCAGCGGGGTGCAGGCAGGTCTGGGCACTGGGCTCTGTTGGAGTTGCTGCACCACAGCTGGTGCCCAGGGCCAGGCAGAGCCCGCTCCCTGCCAGCGCTTGCCCAGCTCCCGCTGCTGGCAGTGCCCTTCATTTCATATGTATTTGGGTAGCTGAGTTTTCAGGCCCTGAGCAGCTGCCGGGCTGACGTGAGTGACACGCTCAGTCCATGCGGCCTGACTTCTGTAATTGGGGTCAATCACAGAAAAAACCCTGTCACAGCAGAAAGTGCTTCTCGGCTGCTGGGGCTGCCACAGACAGCAGCACTCCGGGGACTGAGAAAGAGCCACGCTGCCCTCCCTGCCCTCTGCTGCTCCTCGCTGCTTTCTGTGCATGCAGCTCTTCCTTGCTCACTCCCCTGCAATGGGAGACCAGCACTCATCCCAGTGTCTGATCCACCGCCTCCCAGTCTGTCCTGGCTGGGCTCCTAGACCATCCCAGGGCCATTTCAGGGGCTCTTGCTCTTCTTGTGCAACTGGTCTGAAACCAGACCAGCTGTGGCATTCCCAGGTAGTGTCTGAATCGATGGTGTGAGCACCCTGGGAGGAAGAGGATGCCTGCCCCAGCAGAGCAGAGCCTGGGACCGTGGGGGTCAACCCCAGTGACAACCAGTAGAGCTGGCTCCAAATGAGGTGGCCGTAGCAGAGGTGGCTGGGTGCAGCAGTTACAGTCAAGCCCCCAGGTGAAGGGCTGTGCATCATCTTCCGCCCTCTTTCATGAGCCCCACACCAGACGCCACCTAAGTGGTGACAAAAATAGGGCAGTGATATGGCAAATTCACATGGACTGGAGCTAAATGATACCTCTCTTTCCAGCTGGAAAATACAGAACGGAAGAAAATAACTTCAGAGAGATTTAGTGGGCTGCATTAGGAACAAGGGGATTGTTTTGCATCTTTTCTGTTCAGTTAAGTCCAGTTTTAATACAAGAAAGGGGATTTCCCTCCAGCCATCTCTTTGCATCTTGCCTGTGACCCAGGAATACTGAGCTAAAGGCCAGGCAGGAAACCTGTACCATCTTGGAGAGTGGGAACCAGAGAGCCCTTTTGCTTTGCTTTCACTCCTTGCATCCTCCATCTGTCAGGGATGAGCAGAACTTGTAACCTTGTGAGCCATAGCAAAAGCTCGGGGGAGGCTCTGTTTCCTGTGGTGGGGCTGTGGAAATAAATAAACATATAGATCATCCCCAGTTCTTTTTGCTAACCCTGCCAGTCAGTGACAAAGGAGCAAGGGACCTTTCATTGAGATAAATACAGTGTAAGACGGTAATTAAAGTGACTGATTTCTCAGTCGTAGGAGCTTTCCAAAGCTCCACTTCCCATAGCATCCTTGCATTCAAATGGGGAAGGAAGGAATGGAGCCAGTGCGTTTCAGGGCAGCGCAGGTCTGCATCGTTCAGGATGGGGACAGCCATCTCTGAGAGGACCTTGCCTCTCTCTGTGTGGTAACCTTTAATCAGATGTACTTAAGGAAGCACAAGAAGTCTGAAAACATTAATCTAAAACCCACAAATAATAACGATCTCGTTTCTCTCCTAGGTTGTATTAGCAAGACCTTTTCCATCTCCTTTTCTCCCTTCTCTGTCACAAAAATAGCGTGGGGGAGGGATTCACAGCTCTAAGTTGACTTGTGAGTTTTTGCCCTTAGCTGTTTTTATGTTTTCCAAAATCCAGGGAGCAGGAGTCGGGAGCTGTCATAGCTACAGCATGGCTGACAAATCTATTTAGAAGGTGAGATATGAAAGTCACACAACTCGGGCTTTCTGGCTAAGAGGGTTTTGCAAATTCACAAGGAGAAGAGAAAACCCCGATGAAGGTAGAAGGAGCAAGGCAGCCTTTCAGGGCTGCTGGCATATGCGGATCAGGCCTCCAGTGTGCTCTGAGCTGCAGTGGCTGCGAGCAGCTCCCTCGGGAGCCGCTCACTGCAGATCCCTGCCGTGGGGCTGGGGCAGTGGGACGAGGGCAGCTCCTGCCACGTCGGAGCAAACGGTGTGGCTGGTCATCCCTGCTCTCTGCCGGCTCCAGGGCTGGTGACTAGCAGCTGAGGGGTTGGACCCTGTTCAGGTGGGACAGGAGGTTCCCTTGGGGCAGCCCATAGCACCCCTGCCTGTCTGGTAAGAGCTTTCAGGTCTTGTGCCTCGGCCAGGGTTTTGGGGAAGCGGCAGCTAAGGACTCCAGCTTGTCCCGGTGTCTGGGGCTGGTCCCAGCCACGCTGGCAGGGTGCTCCTCCTGTACCTGGAAGTTCTCAAGGAAGCTGGACTGTGTCCCTCCATTCTTGCAGACAGTGTGCAGTATCTGGGCTCGAACTCTCACACTACAACCTGCCTCCTGCAGTCTAATTAATTAAAATGAGCTGTTGGTGCACTCAGTCACTGAGAACCAACTATATAAATAAAGCTGTTCAGCAAAAAACAGCCAACCTGACGGTGGTGGAGCAGTGGTCTGCCGTACTGCAGCCCTGCAGGGAGGCAGCTGACCTTGGAACTGCTCTCGGAGCGCTCTGCTCTCCCTGGGGTTTCTGCATGGGAGAGGCCGTGCGGAGATCCACCACCTCCTGCTGAGATCTGCGTTCTGCTGGGCTGGTGGCCACCAAAGCCCGCCAGATCCATGCATTTTCCCCCGTGCTGTCCACCTCTTTGTATTACTCCTTTGTCTATGTGCAGCTTCGCTGTGGACCTTCCATCACTTGTGATAAGAGAAAATGTGTCTTGCCTTGTTTATGAACGATAAATGGTTTATACACTGCATGTTAATCATTGCCCTGCACCTTTAATCTGAAGTGTTATCCAAAGCTTCAACTGGGGGCTCATTTAGATTTCTTGTTTGTAGCAATAATACCCTTTTAATATGCTAAATGAGAAAGCAAATGAACCTTCCTCACACTTATGAGTTTTTAAAAACATCTCTTCTTTAGTGGTTGAAGGTCATTCTTTTGGCAGATTAATGCTTAACTATTAGGCCCTATTCATTGTCTGGGGTCAGCGCTGCTGCTGTCATCGCATATTAAAAAGTGCTGGCTTGGAACAGTGACAACAATGCTGCTAGGTGGGAGAAAGCTAAAAGTCCTGGGTGAATGTGGCAATTCATATCTCAGGTTCTCATTTAAACTCCGTTGCTATCGTTAGTGCTTAATTTGTAGGGTATTAATGAATTTTAATCCCTTTTATGCTTCACATAAGTGCAGCTTCATCAGTCTGGCTTGCTGGCTGTTGCAACCCCATTCCTGAACTGGAACCTACAACCGTGTTTGGGGGGATAGAAACTGCTGAAACAATGCTTCAATTGAGATTTGTTTGTTTATGTCCAAGACAAGCATGCAAAAGCCTCGTCCCAGCTCTCCACCACCAGCTGTGTCCTGCGGAGCCGGGGGAAAGATCTGGTGGTCCCTGCCGAGCTGCCACTGCCCTGCAGGACTGGTGCTTCCTCCTGCCACACTGGTCCTTGGGGTCTGCACACTTATTCCAGAAGTCAGCAAGCATCACCGAGCTGCATCTAGATCCCAGGCTTTGATAAGTCTTTTTCTGTTTCTCAGCACCAGGCACGTCCCTTCTGATGCTATCACGCGTTCCTCTCTCTTTTCTCTTTGCTCCTCCTAGGAGCTCTTGTCCTAGTGATCTATGAGTTGTTTGGAGAAGCAGCAAACACTACTTACGAATTATATACAAGTCTTGTCTGTTCCACTTGATAATGCCATTCTTTAATATGCTCAGCAGTAGCTTTTTAGCTGGCTCTTCCCCCCACACCCTTAATGCCTGCCTGGCATGCATGGAGGCCTTTTTATTCTTCAAATAATTTAGGGTATTTTATATCTAACTTTGTTTTCCAACATCCTTACGGAGAAGGAAAAGCTCAACATAGCAAAAATCTACCTCGGTAGCCTGGAGTGTTTCTGTTCCTCTCCTTGCAAAGACATAATGGCTCTGAGGTTTGCTCAGAGATCAAAGAAGAAAAGACAATGACAGATTAGTACGTCTGAAACTTAATGCTGTGCTAAAATGAGGTTATGCCTTTTCTCAGCCACAAGCAGTGTAACCACAAGCACACGGTTGACTGCTGGCAGGACGTGGGGGTGTGCGTGCACCTCTGCTTGCCATCCTGTGTCCATGGCCATGCATGGATCTGAGACTGGGTGGAAATTGCCATTCTTCTAGGTATGCACCTGGGTTCAGCATGCAGGCTGGTCATTGTGCACAGATGTTTGACCACAGGCAGTCCTTGGCCCCACAGCAATGGGGGCTGCAGTGGGGAGGGCAGCTGGTGCCCCCCGCCATCCTGCCAGCACCAGGCGGAGTGGGCTCAGCATGACAGCTGCGAGCCTGGGGGCAATGCAGGCTCTTTCGGAGATGGAGAGTCATTTGGGGGAAAAAAAAAAAAAAAAAGAAAAAAAAAAAGGAAAAAAGCTTTCTCAGTCCTCTCTTTCCAACTGAGAGGAGAGGATCTGACATTGCTAGTCTGATTCATGAGAATCACTCTGAGCTCTTGTATTGATAGTTTCAGCTCTCTGAATCCGCAGGAATCTTGGCCTTATCCCTGAACTCAGTTATTTTAGTTGTTCTCTCTCCAGATACACTAAATAAAACACTTGATGTACTTAAGACTCTCTGGCTTAGCTTGGTACACGATGATGGCATGTTCTTTTTGATTTCAGGGACGGGGAGGAATCCAGTGTTTCTTGCTTTCTGTTTGCTCATCTCTTGAATTTTGCAGAGGGGGTGCATGCATCTTCTCATATTGATCTTGCTCTGTGAATGCTGCATAGGGAAATGCAGAAAGCATAAAAGCTATGAAAAATTATGAAAATGCCCCAGGGCTTGCTGGGCACAGGGGAGATGGCTTCAGTGCTTGCTTCTCCCCAGGTCCTCTTTGCAGTCACCAGAGGGGGGCATTTGGTGCCACTGAGAATTCCCAGCTGAGTCCCATGCCGTGCACCCTTTGGGGCCAGTGTGCACCCAGCAGCTGCAGGCACGAGGCCAAGCGGGCACCCAGCCGTGGAGAGAAGCTCTGCAGGCTGCAGCCCCTCCTGGCCTCTGTGGGCAGGAACAGGCTGGGATCTCCCACCACCAGCCTGTCACTTCATCTTCAGCACTGAGGCTGCAGAATAAATTCTGCCTCCGTCCCAACAGGCTGTTCTCCTCTTGGCTTGATTACTAGCAGGATAGGGGAGAAGTACATGATGGATAAGCTTTAAAAAATATAATAATAATAATCCAGGGTCACAGCTTTGTCTATAAAAAGTAAATAATACTAAGAGCAGGGCCCCTTCTTCCAGCCGGCATGTGAGATGATTCCACACTGCCTTGCAATGGAGCACTCCCATGGGGACCTTGAACCCAAAGGTAAATAAGAAACCCATTTGGGCAAGCGTGCTGCTCGGTCCATGGCTGGGAGATGTCTCAGTGAAGGGAAGCACTCAGAGGGAGCAACTCTGAGGCTGTAAAAACGTTTGCTA